>NC_067250.2:275623680-276873680 GCF_019359855.2 Lolium perenne
AAAGTCGAGTTCTGGCGGACTGTCAATTTGCCTTTTGATGAAAGCCTCTGGTGTTTCTACTTGAATAATATCAACATCAACATTATAGGAATCACCTGAGATATAATGCTTGAGTCTTTGTCCATTCACCACTTGCGTAGCATTGCCTTGGAGAGAGCTAATTTTAATTGCTCCTGAACGATACACCTCCTCGACAACATATGGTCCTTCCCATTTCGAGAGTAATTTCCCTGCAAAGAATCTGAGACGAGACCGATACAATAGGACTTTATCCCCAATATTAAATTCTCTTTTGATAATCCTCCTATCATGCCATTTTTTAACTTTCTCTTTAAAGAGTTTAGCGTTTTCATAAGCTTCACTTCTCCATTCATCTAGAGAACTTAATTGCAACAACCTCTTATCGCCGGCAAGTTTAGGATTTTTATTTAACTCTCTAACTGCCCAATAAGCTTTGTGCTCTAGTTCTAAAGGTAAATGACAAGCTTTTCCATAAACCATTTTATAAGGTGATATTCCCATGGGATTTTTATAAGCAGTTCTATAAGCCCATAGTGCATCCTTCAATTTACTAGCCCAATTCTTTCTAGTTTTATTAACAGTCTTTCCCAAAATAGATTTAATCTCTCTATTTGATAATTCTACTTGACCACTAGTTTGAGGATGATAAGCGGAAGCAATTCTATGATTAATACCATACCTAGCAAGAGTTTTTCTAAAACCTCCATGAATAAAATGAGAACCTCCATCAGTCATAATATATCTAGGCACTCCAAATCTAGGAAAAATAATATCCAAAAGCATTCTTAAAGAGGTCTCACCATCAGCACTTTTTGTAGGTATGGCTTCCACCCATTTAGTAACATAATCAACAGCAACAAGTATATGAGTATTACCTTCTGAAGAGGGAAAAGGTCCCATGAAGTCAAATCCCCAACAATCAAATGGTTCAATAACAAGAGTATAATTCATAGGCATTTCATTACGTCTGGAGATATTACCAACCCTTTGGCATTCATAACAAGATAAAATAAACTTTCTCGCATCCTTGAAGAGAGTTGGCCAATAAAAACCTGATTGTAGAACCTTTTGCGCGGTTCTTTCTCCAGCGCGATGTCCTCCATAAGCACTACCATGACATTTACTCAATATCTCTTGTTGTTCATATTCGGGAACACATCTTCGCATAATACCATCCACTCCTTCTTTATATAAGTGTGGGTCATCCCAGAAATAATGCCTCAAGTCATAAAAGAATTTCCTCCTTTGCTGAGCTGAAAAGGTTGGAGGCAAGTACTTGGAAACAATAAAGTTAGCATAATCAGCATACCAAGGACTGTCTCGCGAGCTCACCTTTATTACAGCCAATTGTTCATTTGGAAAACTATCATTAACAGGAACAGGATCATAAGCAATATTTTCCAATCTAGACAAATTATCAAAGCAACAGGATTATCAGCACCTTTCCTATCTACAATATGTAAATCAAATTCTTGCATATGTAGTACCCATCTAATAAGCCTCGGCTTAGCATCTTTCTTTGTCATAAGGTATCTAATTGCAGCATGATCAGTATGAATAGTAACTTTTGAATCAACAATATAAGATCTAAATTTATCACAAGCAAAGACTACAACTAATAATTCTTTTTCAGTTGTAGCATAATTTCTTTGAGCAGCATCAAGAGTTTTACTAGCATAATGAATAACATTCAGTTTTTTATCTACTCACTGTCCAAGAACAGCGCCTACAGCAAAATCACTAGCATCACACATAATTTCAAAGGGTAAGTTCCAATCAGGAGGTTCAACTATAGGAGCAGTTGTTAAGGCTTTCTTAAGAGTTTCAAAAGCTTCCTTACAATCATCATCAAAAACAAAAGGTACATCTTTTTGAAGAAGATTAGTAAGAGGTTTTGAAATCTTGGAGAAATCTTTAATAAACCTCCTATAAAACCCAGCATGACCAAGAACACTACGAATACCTTTAACATCCCTCGGATAGGGCATCTTCTCAATTGCTTCAACTTTAGCTCTATCAACTTCAATACCTCTCTCAGAAATTTTATGTCCCAATACAATTCCTTCATTGACCATAAAGTGGCATTTCTCCCAATTAAGAACAAGGTTAGTTTCTTCACATCTCTGCAAAACTTTATCAAGGTTTCGCAAGCAACTATCAAAAGAATTCCCATAGACGGAAAAATCATCCATGAATACCTCTACAATACTCTCACAAAAACCATGAAAAATAGCAGACATGCATCTTTGAAAAGTAGCAGGAGCATTACATAAACCAAAAGGCATACGTCTGTAAGCATAAGTTCCATAGGGACAAGTGAAAGTGGTTTTCTCTTGATCTTTAGCTTTAACAGCAATTTGTGAAAACCCAGAATAACCATCAAGAAAACAAAAATGAGTATTTTTAGACAATCTTTCTAACATTTGATCAATAAATGGTAAAGGGTAATGATCTTTCTTAGTAACTTTATTAACTTTTCGAAAATCAATGCACATTCTATACCCTACAACTACTCTTTGAGGGATGAGCTCATCATTATCATTAGGCACAACAGTCATTCCTCCTTTCTTGGGAACGCAATGCACAGGACTAACCCATCTACTATCAGCAATAGGATATATAATACCAGCTTCAAGAAGTCTTAATACCTCATTCCTTACCACTTCCTTCATCTTCGGAATTAGACGACGCTGATGTTCAACAACAGGCTTTGCATCATCTTCCATATTAATAGCATGTTGGCAAATAGACGGAGAAATCCCCTTCAAATCATCAAGAGTGTAGCCAATAGCGCCTCGGTGCTTCTTCAATATTTCCAATAACCTTTCTTCCTCAATCTCTGAAAGCTTAGAACTAATAATAACAGGATATATTTTCTTATCATCAATATGAGCATATTTAAGATTATCAGGTAAAGGCTTTAAATCAAAAACAGGATCTTCTTTTGGTGGCGGTGTTGTACCCAAATCTTCCACCGGTAAATCATGCTTGAGAATAGGTTGGCGAAGGAAAATTTCCTCAAGCTCATCTCTTTCCTTCCTAAAAACTTCACTCTCGCTATCCTCCAAATGTTGCTGCAAAGGATTGTTAGGAACAAGAACAATAGATGCACACTGCTCCATTTTAAAATCATCACTAGGCAAATCAGCTTTATAAGGAGTTTTAGTAAATTTAGAGAAGTTAAACTCATAAGATTCACCAGCAAATTTAGTCAAAATTTTCTCTTTCTTGCAATCTATAATAGCTCCACAAGTATTTAGAAAAGGTCTACCAAAAATAATAGGACAATAATCACTAGCAGCAGAACCAAGTACCAAAAAGTCAGCAGGATATTTAATCTTACCACATAAAACTTCCACATCTCGAACAATACCAATTGGAGAAATAGTTTCTCTATTAGCCAGCTGAATAACCACATCAATATCTTCAAGTTCACAAGAATCAATTTCGTGCATAATCTCCGTGTAAAGCTCATAAGGAATAGCACTAACACTTGCACCAATATCACATAATCCATAATAGCAATGATCACCAATTTTAACAGATAGCATAGGAACACTAGCTTGTTTGGGTTTATTAGGATGCGAAACAATATTAGAAGCATCTTCACAGAAAATAATATGACCATCCTCCACATTTTCAGTCACAAGATCTTTAACTATTGCAACAGCAGGTTCAACTTTTATTTGTTCTTCAGGTTCTACAGGTTTCTTTTCACTTTTATGAACTGCACTATTTATAATAGAGTACTCCTTCATTTTAGCAGGGAAAGGAGTTTTTTCAATATAAGCTTCAGGAATAACATGATCAGCAGTTTCAACTACAACGCATTTATTAATAGATGAATCAATTTTATCTTTATATGGTTCATGATACTTATCAAAATTCTTCTTTGGCAATTCATAATGAGAGGCAAAAGCTTTATAAAGATTTGCAGCAACTTGAGAATCAAGACCATATGTAGCACTTATATTACGAAATTTATCAGTATCCATAAAAGCTTCAATGCATTTATAATCATAAATTATACCGGATTCTCTATCCTTGTCGTTCTCCCATCCTTCAGTATTTTCTTGGATCCGATCAAGAAGGTCCCTTTTAAACTCTTCTTTGTTGCGTGTAAATGATCCAGAACAAGAAGTATCCAGCAAGGTCTTGTCTTGAAAAGAAAGTCTTGCATAGAAATTATCAATAATAACATTACCAGGAAGCTCATGAATGGGGCATTTGAGCATTAAAGACTTCAATCTCCCCCAAGCTTGGGCAATACTCTCTCCATCATGAGGCCAAAAATTATATATGCGATTCCGATCTTTGTGAATTTCACTTGGAGGATAGAACTTAGAATAAAACCGGGGCACAATATCATTCCATTCAAGAGAGTCCCCATTATCCAGTAATTTATACCAATGCGCCGCCTTACCGGACAGCGATAAAGAGAATAGTTTCTTCCTCACTTCATCCATAGCAATACCTGCACATTTGAATAACCCGCATAATTCATGCAAAAACAAGAATGATCACCAGATGGACAGTTCCATCCCCTTCATAGCGGTTATCCATAACACGTTCAATAATTTTCATAGGTATTTTATATGGTATCACTTCCTCACCTGGCGCCTCATCCACTACCGTTGCAGTAGTAGTAGATTTCCCAAATAGAAATTGAAGAGAAGATCTCTCCATAATGACTTATAGCAGCAGGCAGAAATAAAATCAGCACAACAGTAAAGGTTTTCCTTACCAATTCCACTTACCAATAGCGCTTCACTCCCCGGCAACGGCGCCAGAAAATAGTCTTGATGACCCACAAGTATAGGGGGTGTATCATAGTATCTTCGATAAGTAAGAATGTCGATCCCAACGAGGAGCAGAAGGTGTTGACAAGCAGTTTCGATGAAGGACTCACTGTAAATGCTCACAGACAAGTATTCAGGGGGTTTTGATGTAACAGTTGAATAAAGTACGAGTAAGTAAAGTGCGAGAGTAACAATTGCAGCGAGTGGCCCAATCCTTTTTAGCACAAAGGACAAGCCGGTTTGTTTACTTATAATGACCAAACGTTCTCGAGGACACACGGGATTTTAGTCTAGTGCTTTCGCTACATACGGCTAAATAATCTTCATTGTTATGATAAGTGTTGTGTGGGTGAACCTATGCTAATGTACCGCCCTTCCTAGGACTAATACATACTTGTGATTATACCCCTTGCAAGCATCCGCAACTACAAGAAAGTAATTAAGAATAAATCTAACCACAGCCTTAAACTCTGAGATCCTACCATCCCTCCTGCATCGATATACCAACGGGGGTTTAGGTTTCTGTCACTCCGGCAACCCCGCAATTAGCAAACGAATACAAGATGCATTCCCCTAGGCCCATAAATGGTGAAGTGTCATGTAGTCGACGTTCACATGACACCACTAGAAGAATAACACCACAACTTAAGTATCATACCATTGAATATTACTCATCCATAGTTCACTACTAACATTTAGACTTCGCCCATGTCCTCAAGAACTAAACGAACTACTCACAAGACATCATATGGAACATGATCAGAGGTGATATGATGATGAATAACAATCTGAACATAAACTTGGTTCAATGGTTTCACTCAATAGCATCAACAACAAGTAGGAATAGATACCGGGAGAGTTTCCCCTATCAAACAATCAAGATCAAACCCAAATTGCTACGGCGGTGACGAGGTGCTGCGGAGGAGATGGCGGTGATGATGGTGGAGATGATGATGATGGTGATGGAGATGATGTCCAGCTCGATGACGGTGACGATGGCGTCGATTTCCCCCTCCCGGAGGGAATTTCCCCGGCGGATTCCTGCCCGCCGGAGAGCTATTTTCTCTCTGGTGTTCTCCGCCCCGCAGAGGCGGCTATAACTCGTCGTGAGGAACCCTCTGTGGCTTAGGTCTTCGGGACGAAGGGTTTCGCGAAGAAAAGGAGGCGAAATGGGTCGTGGGCCCCCCACACTACATGGCGGCGCGGCCAGGGCATGGGCCGCGCCGCCCTAGGGTGTGGGCCCACCCTGGGTCCTCATGGCTCCTCCTTCTGGCCTCCTTCGTCATCTTGAAAAATAGGATTTTTGGTATAATTTCCTTCCACAGTTGATCTTCCGAAATATTGCGTTCTGACGGTGCTTTTTCCAGCAGAATCCTGGCTCCGGTGCTTGATCCTCCAATGATGATGAAACATGAAAAATAGATGAAATAACATAAGTATTGTGTCCCAATATGAAATATATCAATGAATAACAGCAAATTATGATATAAAATAGTGATGCAAATTGGACGTATCACCCGTATATCAATAACATAAGTATTGTGTCCCCGGCAACGGCGCCAGAAAATATGCTTGATGGCGTGTAACTCACACGTTCATTGGGAACCCCAAGAGGAAGGTATGATGCGCACAGCAGCAAGTTTTCCCTCAGAAAGAAACCAAGGTTTATCGAACCAGGAGGAGCCAAGAAGCACGTTGAAGATTGATGGCGGCGGGATGTAGTGCGGCGCAACACCAGGGATTCCGGCGCCAACGTGGAACCTGCACAACACAACCAAAGTACTTTGCCCCAACGAAACAGTGAGGTTGTCAATCTCACCGGCTTGCTGTAACAAAGTATTAACCGTATTGTGTGGAAGATGATTGTTTGCAGAAAACAGTAGAACAAGTATTGCAGTAGATTGTATTTCAGTAAAGAGAATTGGACCGGGGTCCACAGTTCACTAGAGGTGTCTCTCCCATAAGATAAACAGCATGTTGGGTGAATAAATTACAGTTGGGCAATTGAAAAATAAAGAGAGCATGACAATGCACATACATATCATGATGAGTATAGTGAGATTTAATTGGGCATTACGACAAAGTACATAGACCGCCATCCAACTGCATCTATGCCTAAAAAGTCCACCTTCAGGTTATCATCCGAACCCCCTCCAGTATTAAGTTGCAAAGCAACAGACAATTGCATTAAGTATGGTGCGTAATGTAATCAACAACTACATCCTTAGACATAGCATCAATGTTTTATCCCTAGTGGCAACAGCACAACACAACCTTAGAACTTTCTCATCACTGTCCCTGTGTCAATGCAGGCATGAACCCACTATCGAGCATAAATACTCCCTCTTGGAGTTACAAGCATCTACTTGGCCAGAGCATCTACTAGTAACAGAGAGCATGCAAGATCATAAACAACACATAGATATAACTTTGATAATCAACATAACAAGTATTCTCTATTCATCGGATCCCAACAAACGCAACATATAGAATTACATATAGATGATCTTGATCATGATAGGCAGCTCACAAGATCCGACAATGAAGCACAATGGGGAGAAGACAACCATCTAGCTACTGCTATGGACCCATAGTCCAGGGGTAGACTAATCACACATCACACCGGAGGCGACCATGGCGGCGTAGAGTCCTCCGGGAGATGAATCCCCTCTCCGGCAGGGTGCCGGAGGCGATCTCCTGGATCCCCCGAGATGGGATCGGCGGCGGCGGCGTCTCAGTAAGGTTTTCCGTATCGTGGCTCTCGGTACTGGGGGTTTCGCAACGGAGGCTATAAGTAGGCGGAAGGGCAGGTCAAGATGGGGCACGAGGGGCCCACACCCTAGGTCGGCGCGGCCAGGGCTTGGGCCGCGCCGCCCTATGGTGTCGCCACCTCGTGGCCCCACTTCGTCTCCTCTTCGGACTTCTGGAAGCTTCGTGGCAAAATAGGACCCTGGGCGTTGATTTCGTCCAATTCCGAGAATATTTCGTTACTAGGATTTCTGAAACCAAAAATAGCAGAAAACAGCAACTGGCACTTCGGCATCTTGTTAATAGGTTAGTTCCAGAAAATGCACGAATATGATATAAAGTGTGCATAAAACATGTAGATAACATCAATAATGTGGCATGGAACATAAGAAATTATCGATACGTCGGAGACGTATCACGCTCCTCCCTAGCTCCGGTGCCGCCGGCGCCACCAAGTTCAGCAGCCAGGCCCGGAGATTGGACAGCTTCTACCGTCACCAAGCGTGACGAAAAAAGATCTCGAAGCCTAGGGTTGATCTCCTCTGATGAGGGGAACATGATCTTTCCAGGTGCGATTTCTCGACCTAATCCCCCTGCCGGTTTTACCGTGATGTTCTTATCGTTCTTATATCGAGGCCTTTCGCTTCCCGTCCACGAATTCCTCCTCCATCTCTTGTGAACTTACGAAATCCAACTATGGCAACTCACTCCCAACTCAATACTCCACGTTGCTGTGTTTATCACCCTCTGCGAAGCATATCTGGGCGTTGAGCCTCATTTTGGGTTGTGGAAAAAGATCTTCTATGTGAAAAGATACAGCAGCAGTAACGGATCTTTTGTCACCGGAGGAGTGGGATTTGTAGCTCGTTCAGATGTCAATTACTTCAATTTCCCAATGAGAGAGTCCGTGCAAGGGTGGAGATTGAAGTGGTTCTATATCAAGGATTCCTTATCACCCGAATCTCAGCTTCCCTACTTTGTCGATGCCCTTGAAGCCAAGCCTAAGAATTCCTGGAAGAATGTTCTCTCTCCCGACGAAAAAGTAGCAGCCGACGAACTATTTGCTAGATTTCTTCGGATCAAAGAAGTTGATGGCCAAACCATGGTTGGTACTGAGGTAGCGGCAGTGTTTCTGAAACGTCGAATCCAACCAATCATGGCCAGAATTCATCCAATGTGGTTGTATTCGGGTCCAAAGGACGAGACCAGAATTAACGCAGCCGAACTGTCGGAAAAAGAACTGCTCGATGAAGTCCATCGCCTCACTTTCTTCAGCCAAGAAGACTCGATCCCATTGATGTCTCCGTATACTCCTTTTGATGCCGATCATCCACCACCAGAGGTAATTTCCCTCCTCAGACTCTTGTTATGCTGCTATTTACTTAACCGTCATGATTCTCATTCGTTTTTTCTTCTACAGACCCTCGTAGCTTCCGGGGACTTTCATAACTTGCCAAATGATACTTCCGAAGGAAGAGGCTCTTCAGAACCCGTTGACTCTCGTACTGTTGAGCGTACAAACCCAACAAGCGATCACGATGATCCGATAGACTCTGAAACTGCTCACACCAATCTCCCCCCATCAGCCGATGATACTTGCGACACAGAGGGATCAGTGTGTGATGATGACGCTGATCACGATGCCTTTGTTAATGCAGCTGCGGAGGAGACCAGGGCTCCACCTACGAAGAGATCAATCGGCGGTTTTGCCGATGAAGATGATCTCCTTGATATGTAAGTGTTTTTCTTCCTTTTACCATTTTCAGCTCCTTGGTCTTTTCACATTTTTCTCATAACTTGGTCGATCAAACCTTTCTTGTAGTGACGATGCTTCCTCCCTTTCCAAAGGGAAAGATGCTCCTGCTGCTGCCACAGCTCCTCCTTCTGTAAGTCTTTGTCGAATCTAACAAGAATCTTTTGGAACGTGCCTTTGCCTAATGATCATTGTAAAACATTCCCTTTCTTCAAGGATCTACGAGGTGTGATCTCCTCTTTAGAGGCCTTCGCCTCTCAATTCACCTCTCTGGAGGCGGACAAAATTCGGCTGCAGGAGGAGGCTAAGTCTTCTTCTTCAAAGTTGGATGGCGCCATCAAAAAGGCTGCCATAGCTCGCCAGGAGGTCGACTCCCTGAAAGAAGAGCTGAACAAGCTGAAGGAGAGGCTGAAGGAGGAGGAAGCTCGGGCGGCAGAAAAGGATGAACTCCTCCGTCAATCTGCCTTGGCCCTGCTTGGTAAGTTCCTACATCTCTTGTAGATTCACCACTTTTTACGGATCTGTTTCTTCGTCAACGATTTCCTTTAATTTCTTTGCAGAAGCCGCCAGCATCCCTGCTACTGCCTTGGACAAAGTTCCAGGCAACTCCCCGGCAAATGGTGTGTGAATGGTTCTCGCCACCCACCAGCTTACCCGGGAGCTGCTTGACAAGGGAAAGGATGCTCTGGCGCGGATGCATTCGATGATATTCCCCAAGGCCAAGCAGGAGAAAACTCTGGGGCAGCTGATTGACGCCTTCGCAGTCGACACCAAGGAGGTCATCGAGGTATTCAAGCGCACCTCACGTACCTATGGTGCCCTCCTTGCCTTCCAACTTATGATGGGTTACGGCTTTAAGGCTGACATCGAAGAAATGACTAAGGAGCTGCCGAAAGAGAAAGATGGGCGACTTGTTAACTTAAGCGCCTTTACAGCATCCGCCCGTACTTGTGCTCGCCAGCTCCTTGATTTAGTTTCGTCGGGAAAGGCATCGACTGGCCCCAGTCTGTCGACTCAGACTCAGGCTCCTTGATTGTTGTAACAATTTTATCCTTGAGCTAGTATGAAACATTATTCTGTTGCGAGAACTTAAGTTTGTAACGAACACTGTGCTGGCAATGTTGCCGACACACTTTTGTCATAATATCTTCATTTGCACTTCTCCTGATAGGAATTTCTTGTACCTCTCCCGATGGGAGTTACGTTGGATGCTTGATTTGTCCATAACTATCAACCTTTTGATGCTGTTGCCTGCAGGTTTTCCCGGTGCCCTCGTTTGTTGATGACTCTTCGGGCGTTCTTCCTGAAGGTGATCGGGTCCAATGAATGAAGGATCGGATCACGCAGATGGAGAAGGACCTGCGCAGCACTTACGCCTTGGCTGCGATTGTCAACAAGAAGAGTGAGATTGCAGCCGACGTAGAGCGGTATGCTCTTACTGAGCTACATAAGGCTACCGAGAGCTTGAACTGTGAGTCCTTTGATCTCTGCACCCTTTGATTGATGGAATCTTATCTGATCCTTTGTTTACTTCTGTGCCAGTCATAGCTCTGAATCGTGCAGAGGAGAACAAGCGGATTCACGAACGTGTGAATGCATTGACCCAGCTATCCTCATCCGAAGAGATTTTCTGGTGGGAGCACTCGAAGGCTTCGGCTGTCGCGCAATTTCAAGATTGGGTTCAGCAGGTCCATCACTTTTTTGACAAGTGCTACAAAGCTATGAGGATGGTTTGGAAGACAATGTTCCCTTTGAACGCAGTTCCCCCAACTCTCCTTGCTTTGATGTCTGAATTTGGTAACGCCAAGAAGGTCCGAGAGTTGGTACGCGCGCAAGTTTTTGCAGGGGCCAGGTTTACACTTGCCCTTGTTCTTGCCCGTTATCCTTCGGTAGGTTTGCTGTCGATTGCCAACGCTACTGGAGACTTGGAGGCTCTGTACCCGAAGGTATTGTTGCCTGCCAACATAGTTGTCGACAGACTCGAGGAGGACTCAAGGGCCCCTGAAGAAAGAGGAACTCCGCAAGGGTGATTTCAGGGATCTAATGTCCGTTTTGTAAATAGAGAATTTGGCTACTTTATCCAAGTGGTTGGATTATGTAATGATGCCTTCTTATTCGGTAGATACATGCATATGTACTTTTACCATGTTATTGCCGTTGGCAAGTTTTGAGCGAATCTTAGTTGCTCGTTTAAATGTATGTATATTGGTTGGTTAGCAAATCATGTGAGTGATCAGCTCGTGTTGCAGGTCTTGCTAAACCTGTTGTATGCGCAACTTTGCTTTCAACCGTTTTAAATTTCGACAGGCACTCCCGAATATTTCGGGTGTAGTGATTCTGCCGATGAGCCCGTTGTTCTTTGATATTTCCATGAGTGAAATATCGAACGTGGGTTGTTGTTTATGTGTATTTCCAAACTCTTGCTATTTACGGCACTCGTAGAGGCAGCTATGGCAGAGGGAAAGGTCAACGTCGTTTTAGCACTCGTAGAGGCTTTTTTGGAGCACGATCTTCTGCCTCGTACTATTTTTACATAGTGATGGGGCTTTAGAAGTTTGATAGTTACTGCAATACTTAGCAAAGAATCAAAGCTTAAGTTCTTATTAATAAGGTAAGCACGATGCTAGAGGGCGAAAAGGAGAAGGCCCTGTTTATAATAAAGGAAAAAGAAAATAAGGCTAGTAAACTGCTTAGGCAAGGAAGGGGTTCTTCTCTTCTTCTGGCTTCTTCACCGCGTTAGTGGTTTCTGCAGCATTGCTGGTTTCATCAGGGGTTTGAGCGGTGGTTTCCATCGTCTTGCTATCTCCTAAGCCTTCTGTGCCATCAACTGCCGAACCCTTTGCTGCCGAGGCTTCTGCTGCCGAAGCTTCTGCTGCCGAAGCTTTTAGGGCAAGTGCGGCCGGCTTCTTCTTGGTTTCCCTGTCATCTTTTTCTTCCTTGATCTCTCGTAAAGACAGCTTGGGCGGAGGGTCAATGATTTCTCGCTGTGGCCCGAACTTTGCAGCAATCCTCTGAAAGTCGCGATCACAATTGTCTGAGCGTGAAAAACTTCCATAGACTGTGATGTTTGTCCCATTGTTCCCAGGCATTTTCAGCTTGAGGTATGCATAATGTGGCACAGCCATGAACTTGGCATACGCTGGTCTCCCGAGTATAGCATGATACTGTGACTCCCAGTTCACCACTTCAAACTCGATTTTTTCCTTCCTGAAATTGTCGGCTCTACCGAAGATAACATTCAGGTAGACTTTGCCAAGAGAGTAACCCGGTGCAGTTGGAAGGATCCCGTGGAAGCAGGTGTCTGTTTCTTCCAGCATACTCATGGTGATCCCCATGCTTCTGATTGTGTCGACGAATATCAGGTTTAGTCCGCTTCCATCATCCATGAAGACTTTGCTCATCTTGAACCCCCCAATTTGTGCTTCGACTACCAAGGCGGCGTGTCCTGGTTTTGGTATGGTCATCGGGTGATCTGCTCGACTGAACGTAATGTTCTGAGAAGACCAGTCGACGTACTCAGGGATGTTTACCATGATGCTTTCTGCCAAGTTGATTTCTCGGGTGAGCTTCTTCATCTCCCTTTTCGAAACGCCTGTCCTGTGGATCATGCTCATCTGCCCACGTGGCGGTGGAAATGCCTCGTTGGGTTGATGGGGTTGAGCCTGCTGGACTTGATGCTGCGGTGGAGGTGGGGGTGGTAGTTGTTGCTGGCCTGACTGCTGGATGAGTTTGTGCATGTCAAGGAACTGCCGGCAGTCCCTGAGCAGGTGACTTGACTTCGTTTTGCCGTCCTTGGAATCAACATATGAATGCAGGTAACAAGGGGCATTAACCTGTTCAGCGTAAGGTAGTTCGGGAGTCCTCTGCTGTCGTGGTTTATAATTACCACGGTTCCCAGAGTTGTTCCGGTTACCATCGTGCCTCTCGTCTCGATCGTCCTGCCGATCGGAATACCCTGCGGCTACGAGATTGTTATCGTCGTAATTGCGGTTTTTCCTTCTCTTGTGACGATCCCTTCGGCCACCCGAGTCGTGCTTCGGCTGGTCATCGTCTTCGTCATCACCACGCTGCCGTGGCCTTCGTACGTTGTCCTCACCATCAGCCCAGCTGTTGGCGATTTCCATTAGCTTGGTTATGGTTTTTGGCTTTTTGCGCCCAAGTTCTTCTATGTAACTTTCCCGCTGAACGCCGTCGCTGAAAGCGTCGATTGCTCTGTCGATAGATACGTCTTCGGCAGCGTTCAGGAGCTTTGTGAATCTCCCGATGTATGAACGCATCGACTCCTTCTGCTTCTGCCGGCAATTCCGTAGTTCTTCGATCCCGACGGGCCTCTTGTATGTTGCTTGGAAGTTGGCGACGAAGGCGTCTACTAGGTCGTCCCATGATTTGACAGAACCTTTCGGCAGCCCCCTTAGCCAGGCCCGTGCTGAATCTTTCAAGTAAAGCTGTAAGCATTGCATTGCCGCTATCTGGTTTCCTTTGTGCAGGATCACAGTCTGCAGGTAGTCGTCTATCCAGGATCTTGGTTCTTGTTGCTCATCGTACTTGGCAGCATCGGTAGGGGTAGGCTTAAATTTTTTGGGCGGCATTGTTTCGTGGATCCTGTAACTTAGACAGTCGGCTCCCCTGAGCTCGCCGTCGTACTCCTGGTCTTCATCCGAAGAATCGCTGTCATCGTCCTTCCTAGCGGCGCGTCGTCGCCTTGCTTTATCGATCTTGCTCTGGGTGATTTCGTCCCGAGCATCTCTCGCATGATGTTTCGACCCACTGCCTTGGACGGTGGTCTTTTCCTTTGGCGGGATTAGGTTGTTCCCCAGTATTGCGAGACTCTCCAGGGCACCTCGATGAGCTTGAGCCATGGACCCTTCAGGGCGTTGGTTGATGAGGTATGCGGCGAGGTTGGCTGTTGCTCCTGCAACGGTTTTCGGTCGTGGCATGCCGGCGCTATCCATAGTCATAAAGGATTTGGTCAGATTCGACGTTATTTCCCTGGCGTCATCTTCTGAAAGCCTGGATAGTCTCGACCGGTGCTTGCCTGTTCCCTGAGTGTTTCGGGAGGCATGATACGTCTCCGACGTATTGATAATTTCTTATGATCCATGCCACATTATTGATGTTATCTACATGTTTTATGCACACTTTATGTCATATTCGTGCATTTTCTGGAACTAACCTATTAACAAGATGCCGAAGTGCCGATTCTTGTTTCTGCTGTTTTTGGTTTCAGAAATCCTAGTAACGAAATATTCTCGGAATTGGACGAAATCAAAGCCCAGGGGCCTATTTTTCCACGAAGCTTCCAGAAGTCCGAAGGAGAGACGAAGAGGGGCCACGAGGGAGCCAAACCCTAGGGCGGCGCGGCCCCACCCCTGGCCGCGCCGGCCTATGGTGTGGGCCCCCCGTGCCGCCTCTTGACCTGCCCTTCCGCCTACAAATAGCCTCCGTGACGAAACCCCCAGTACCGAGAGCCACGATACGGAAAACATTACTGAGACGCCGCCACCGCCGATCCCATCTCGGGGGATCCAGGAGATCGCCTCCGGCACCCTACCGGAGAGGGGAATCATCTCCCGGAGGACTCTACACCGCCATGGTCGCCTCCGGAGTGATGAGTGAGTAGTCTACCCCTGGACTATGGGTCCATAGCTGTAGCTAGATGGTTGTCTTCTCCCCATTGTGCTATCATTGTCGGATCTTGTGAGCTGCCTAACATGATCAAGATCATCTATCTGTAATTCTATATGTTGCGTTTGTTGGGATCCGATGAATAGAGAATACTTGTTATGTTGATTATCAAAGTTATATCTACGTGTTGTTTATGATCTTGCATGCTTTCCGTTACTAGTAGATGCTCTGGCCAAGTAGATGCTTGTAACTCCAAGAGGGAGTACTTATGCTCGATAGTGGGTTCATGCCTGCATTGACACCTGGGACAGTGACAGAAAGTTCTAAGGTTGTGTTGTGCTGTTGCCACTAGGGATAAAACATTGATGCTATGTCTAAGGATGTAGTTGTTGATTACATTACGCACCATACTTAATGCAATTGTCTGTTGCTTTGCAACTTAATACTGGAGGGGGTTCGGATGATAACCTGAAGGTGGACTTTTTAGGCATAGATGCAGTTGGATGGCGGTCTATGTACTTTGTCGTAATGCCCAATTAAATCTCACTATACTCATCATGATATGTATGTGCATGGTCATGCTCTCTTTATTTGTCAATTGCCCAACTGTAATTTGTTCACCCAACATGCTGTTTATCTTATGGGAGAGACACCTCTAGTGAACTGTGGACCCCGGTCCAATTCTCTATACTGAAATACAATCTACTGCAATACTTGTTCTACTGTTTTCTGCAAACAATCATCTTCCACACAATACGGTTAATCCTTTGTTACAGCAAGCCGGTGAGATTGACAACCTCACTGTTTCGTTGGGGCAAAGTACTTTGGTTGTGTTGTGCAGGTTCCACGTTGGCGCCGGAATCTCTGGTGTTGCGCCGCACTACATCCCGCCGCCATCAACCTTCAACGTGCTTCTTGGCTCCTCCTGGTTCGATAAACCTTGGTTTCTTTCTGAGGGAAAACTTGTTGCTGTGCGCATCATACCTTCCTCTTGGGGTTCCCAACGAACGTGTGAGTTACACGCCATCAAGCACTTTTTCTGGCGCCGTTGCCGGGGAGATCAAGACACGCTGCAAGGGGAGTCTTCACTTCTCAATCTCTTTACTTTGTTTTTGTCTTGCTTATTTTTATTTACTACTTTGTTTGCTGCACTAAATCAAAATACAAAAAAATTAGTTGCTAGTTTTACTTTATTTGCTATCTTGTTTGCTATATCAAAAACACAAAAAAATTAGTTACTTGCATTTACTTTATCTAGTTTGCTTTATTTACTACTGCTGAAATGAGTAATCCTGAAGTTGAAGTTCCTTCGTTTAAGCAACAAGGGGGAGAATGTTTAAGAGATGCTTGGTATAGAATTATTAATGCCCATAATAGGTGCACTAAGAAACACTCCACCACTATTTTACTCAGGAATTTTTATTTTGGTATCTCTAGCTGGAATAGGCATGTTCTTGATTGTCTCGTAGGAGGTAACTTCTTAAGTACCCCTGCATTAGAAGCTAGCTGCATTATTGAGAGTCTATTTGGAATACCCCCTGTTGATAAAGTTAAAACTGAAATCTCTCTTGAAGATGTTATGAAAAAATTGGAAACCATAGAGAAAAAATTTCCAAGTATTGAAGCTAAAGTGGAAGTGTTACTTGATAAAACTGATGAACTTGATAAATCCTTAGTAGGAATTGATGAAAGAATTAGTGCCCTAGGAACTTGTGTTGTCCATGATGATCAAATTAATAGGATTGATGAACTTGAAAAGGCTATGGGAACCTTGGGTTCAACATTTTCTTCTCTTAAATATAAGGAGAAAGCTTATGTGGGTAAGGAGCAAAAGTTTATGCATGTCTCTAAAGTGCCTAGACCAAAGAAGTATTATTATAGGCCTAAAATTGACAAAGCCCTTAGTACCACTATGGATGGGGGAGCTCATGATAACAACACTTCATCTCTTGATAATACTTGATACACACTTTCTGCGCCTAGCTGAAAGGCGTTAAAGAAAAGCGCTTATGGGAGACAACCCATGTTTTTACCTACAGTACTTTGTTTTTATTTTGTGTCTTGGAAGTTGTTCACTACTGTAGCAACCTCTCCTTATCTTAGTTTTGTGTTTTGTTGTGCCAAGTTAAGCCGTTGATAGAAAAGTAAGTACTAGATTTGGATTACTGCGCAGTTCCAGATTTCTTTGCTGTCACGAATCTGGGCAAAATCCCTCCGTAGGTAACTCAGAAAATTATGCCAATTTACGTGAGTGATCCTCAGATATGTACGCAACTTTCATTCAATTTGAGCATTTTCATTTGAGCAAGTCTGGTGCCATTTTAAAATTCGTCAATACGAACTGTTCTGTTTTGACAGATTATGCCTTTTATTTCGCATTGCCTCTTTTGCTATGTTGATGAATTTCTTTGATCCACTAATATCCAGTAGCATTATGCAATGTCCAGAAGTGTTAAGAATGATTGTGTCACCTCTGAATATGTCAATTTATATTGTGCACTAACCCTCTAATGAGTTGTTTCGAGTTTGGTGTGGAGGAAGTTTTCAAGGATCAAGAGAGGAGTATGATGCAACATGATCAAGGAGAGTGAAAGCTCTAAGCTTGGGGATGCCCCGGTGGTTCACCCCTGCATATATCAAGAAGACTCAAGCGTCTAAGCTTGGGGATGCCCAAGGCATCCCCTTCTTCATCGACAACATTATCAGGTTCCTCCCCTGAAACGATATTTTTATTCCATCACATCTTATGTGCTTTTTCTTGGAGCGTCGGTTTGTTTTTGTTTTTTGTTTTGTTTGAATAAAATGGATCCTAGCATTCACTTTATGGGAGAGAGACACGCTCCGCTGTAGCATATGGACAAGTATGTCCTTGGTTTCTACTCATAGTATTCATGACGAAGTTTCTCCTTCGTTAAATTGTTATATGGTTGGAATTTGAAAATGATACATGTAGTAATTGCTATAAATGTCTTGGGTAATGTGATACTTGGCAATTGTTGTGCTCATGATTAAGCTCTTGCATCATATGCTTTGCACCCATTAATGAAGAAATACATAGAGCATGCTTAAATTTGGTTTGCATATTTGGTTTCTCTAAGGTCTAGATAATTTCTAGTATTGAGTTTGAACAACAAGGAAGACGGTGTAGAGTCTTATAATGTTTACAATATGTCTCTTATGTGAGTTTTGCTGCACCGGTTCATCCTTGTGTTTGTTTCAAATAAACCTTGCTAGCCTAAACCTTGTATCGAGAGGGAATACTTCTCATGCATCCAAAATACTTGAGCCAACCACTATGCCATTTGTGTCCACCATACCTACCTACTACATGGTATTTTCCGCCATTCCAAAGTATATTGCTTGAGTGCTACCTTTAAAATTCCATCATTCACCTTTGCAATATATAGCTCATGGGACAAATAGCTTAAAAACTATTGTGGTATTGAATATGTAATTATGCACTTTATCTCTTATTAAGTTGCTTGTTGTGCGATAACCATGTTCACTGGGGACGCCATCAACTATTCATTGTTGAATTTCATGTGAGTTGCTATGCATGTCCGTCTTGTCTGAAGTAAGAGAGATCTACCACCTTATGGTTAAGCATGCATATGTTAGAGAAGAACATTGGGCCGCTAACTAAAGCCATGATCCATGGTGGAAGTTTCAGTTTTGGACAAATATCCTCAATCTCAAATGAGAAAATTATTAATTGTTGTTACATGCTTATGCATAAAAGAGGAGTCCATTATCTGTTGTCTATGTTGTCCCGGTATGGATGTCTAAGTTGAAGAATAATCAATAGCGAGAAATCCAATGCGAGCTTTCTCCTTAGACCTTTGTACAGGCGGCATAGAGGTACCCCTTTGTGACACTTGGTAAAAACAGTGCATTGTGATGATCCGGTAGTCCAAGCTAATTAGGACAAGGTGCGGGCACTATTAGTACACTATGCATGAGGCTTGCAACTTATAAGATATAATTTACATGATGCATATGCTTTATTACTACCGTTGACAAAATTGTTTCATGTTTTCAAAATCAAAGCTCTAGCACAAATATAGCAATCGATGCTTTTCCTCTATGAGGACCATTCTTTTACTTTTCAATGTTGAGTCAGTTCACCTATTTCTCTCCACCTCAAGAAGCAAACACTTGTGTGAACTATGCATTGATTCCTACATACTTGCTTATTGCACTTATTATATTACTCTATGTTGACAATATCCATGAGATATACATGTTACAAGTTGAAAGCAACCGCTGAAACTTAATCTTCTTTTGCGTTGCTTCAATACCTTTACTTTGAATTGTTGCTTTATGAGTTAACTCTTATGCAAGACTTATTGATGCTTGTCTTGAAGTGCTATTCATGAAAAGTCTTTGCTTTATGATTCACTTGTTTACTCATGTCATATACATTGTTTGGATCGCTGCATTCACTACATATGCTTTACAAATAGTATGATCAAGATTATGATGGCATGTCACTCCAGAAATTATCTGTGTTATCGTTTTACCTGCTCGGGACGAGCAGAACTAAGCTTGGGGATGCTGATACGTCTCCGACGTATCGATAATTTCTTATGATCCATGCCACATTATTGATGTTATCTACATGTTTTATGCACACTTTATGTCATATTCGTGCATTTTCTGGAACTAACCTATTAACAAGATGCCGAAGTGCCGATTCTTTGTTTTCTGCTGTTTTTGGTTTCAGAAATCCTAGTAACGAAATATTCTCGGAATTGGACGAAATCAAAGCCCGTGGGCCTATTTTTCCACGAAGCTTCCGTAAGTCCGAAGGAGAGACGAAGAGGGGCCACGAGGGAGCCAAACCCTAGGGCGGCGCGGCCCCACCCCTGGCCGCGCCGGCCTATGGTGTGGGCCCCCCGTGCCGCCTCTTGACCTGCCCTTCCGCCTACAAATAGCCTCCGTGACGAAACCCCCAGTACCGAGAGCCACGATACGGAAAACATTACTGAGACGCCGCCACCGCCGATCCCATCTCGGGGGATCCAGGAGATCGCCTCCGGCACCCTGCCGGAGAGGGGAATCATCTCCCGGAGGACTCTACACCGCCATGGTCGCCTCCGGAGTGATGAGTGAGTAGTCTACCCCTGGACTATGGGTCCATAGCTGTAGCTAGATGGTTGTCTTCTCCCCATTGTGCTATCATTGTCGGATCTTGTGAGCTGCCTAACATGATCAAGATCATCTATCTGTAATTCTATATGTTGCGTTTGTTGGGATCCGATGAATAGAGAATACTTGTTATGTTGATTATCAAAGTTATATCTACGTGTTGTTTATGATCTTGCATGCTTTCCGTTACTAGTAGATGCTCTGGCCAAGTAGATGCTTGTAACTCCAAGAGGGAGTACTTATGCTCGATAGTGGGTTCATGCCTGCATTGACACCTGTGACAGTGATAGAAAGTTCTAAGGTTGTGTTGTGCTGTTGCCACTAGGGATAAAACATTGATGCTATGTCTAAGGATGTAGTTGTTGATTACATTATGCACCATACTTAATGCAATTGTCTGTTGCTTTGCAACTTAATACTGGAGGGGGTTCGGATGATAACCTGAAGGTGGACTTTTTAGGCATAGATGCAGTTGGATGGCGGTCTATGTACTTTGTCGTAATGCCCAATTAAATCTCACTATACTCATCATGATATGTATGTGCATGGTCATGCTCTCTTTATTTGTCAATTGCCCAACTATAATTTGTTCACCCAACATGCTGTTTATCTTATGGGAGAGACACCTCTAGTGAACTGTGGACCCCGGTCCAATTCTCTATACTGAAATACAATCTACTGCAATACTTGTTCTACTGTTTTCTGCAAACAATCATCTTCCACACAATACGGTTAATCCTTTGTTACAGCAAGCCGGTGAGATTGACAACCTCACTGTTTCGTTGGGGCAAAGTACTTTGGTTGTGTTGTGCAGGTTCCACGTTGGCGCCGGAATCTCTGGTGTTGCGCCGCACTACATCCCGCCGCCATCAACCTTCAACGTGCTTCTTGGCTCCTCCTGGTTCGATAAACCTTGGTTTCTTTCTGAGGGAAAACTTGCTGCTGTGCGCATCATACCTTCCTCTTGGGGTTCCCAACGAACGTGTGAGTTACACGCCATCAAGGCACTCCCTTGTGAGCCCCTTCGCCGTTCGCTAGATCGGTCCGCCGCAGATAGGCGTCTCTCGAGGGTGGCTTGCTCTTTCGACAGGTGTTCCCGGTTTTTCTCCAGTATGGAGCGATAAGCATTGAGAGTTCCAACCGAAGTTCCTGCGGGGAGCGGCGTGTTGTTGAGTACTGCTGCCCTTGCTGCTGCCCACTCTTCATCCGCGATGGTGCAGTCGCTGTCGCGGTTGCTGGCGCTGTTTTCAAAACTCGCCCTTCTACTGGAACGGGGGGTATGGTCCTCGTCTCCTCTGCGCCTTGTGTTTCCCGTGTTATTGGCGACATAAACCTGATGGTGTGCCGTTCTTCGGGTGGTTCCCTGGATGGTGCTGCCGATACTATCCTCTCCTGATGAATACTGGGCGTTGCAGACGAACGGCGTGTCGCTTGATCCCAGCCCATGCCTAGTGTCGCAGTTCAGGCAGTAATACGAAGTTAGTTTCGAAGATGAGGAATCATCCGACCCTACCGACATGGAGGACACCGAGCGGGAAGTCGAGGGCACGGGTGAGCACGTCGATTCTGTCAGACCAGCCGACAGATCGAGTGACGATGACGCGTTTGAACCCGTCGATCCGGAAGTGGGGGATTCCAGCAATCGAAGGATTCCCTCTGCGTTGACGTTGTAGTGGACGCTGCCAAAGGTCATCTCCATGTTTCCTTGTAGATCTGAAAAGTTCGAGCGGGAGGAATCGCTGTGTGGGGTAAACTCGTAAGAGCCGAATCGAATCGGGCTTCCCAGGATTGGCGATGATGGTGTTGATGAAGTTGCTGATAAAGCTATCGGCGAAGCCGCCGATGTCATGATCGGATCTGCCGATGCCCTGCCTTGTGCCGACAGGGTTCCCACAGACGGCGCCAATTGTCGAGGGTGCTCCTCGGCAATGCCCTCCGATAGGGGCTTAGGGTTGATGGAATCCTGCAAGCTGACACGAGACATCGGTACACAGACAAGCGGGGAGAGCGATTTACCCAGGTTCGGGGCCCTCGATGAGGTAAAACCCTTACGTCCTGCCTGTCTGTTCTTGATTATGATGAAAATAGGTTACAATGGGGTGCCAAATAGTTCGGCTGAGATCTCGTCGAGATAGCTAATTGCTAGGGTAACCTAGTTCTAAACTTATGTTGGCTAAGATTGCTAAGATTGATTGTCCCTCGATAGCCCCTCTCCTGGCCTTTATATAGGTGGTCAGGTCTCGAGAGGTCTATCTGAGTACGAGTAGGTTTACAATAGATCTATCTCCAATCTTTCCTTGTTCGGCTTCTTCCGCGTCTTGTACTCCAAGTAATCTTCCGTCGCACCGTCCTAGTGGCCCATCTTGCCATCGGGTACCTTCATGGGCCCCCAGTTGGACCGTGCAGGGTAGAGCAATAGTAGTTACCCGAAGGGTAATGCCCACGTCACCCGATCTTCTCAGTAAGCAACGGTAGTGATGATGAACACGAGGTGATAGCAGCGGAGAAACACGACGATGTAATGGATGATAACTTGTATGACGCAACGAGATCTCTCAATTGGTCCCTGTCGCCAGATGCAACAGCTCTCAACCCTGCAAGATATTCGCAACTCCACACACTTGCGCACGTAGCCGCCGACCACGAAGCGGTAGGTTGCAATCGTCTAATTCCCAATGGAACAGCAGATCACACAAGACTTAAACAGGATCTACACAATATCCAAGCAATATGGTGTAGGGAATTCAATAGTTTTGCAGAGCAAACAACTAAGAACTAGGGTTTATCTTAAACGTGGTCTAAAACAGCTAGGGGGTCGTCCAAGGCACTTATATAGGCGTCCGGGACGAGTTCTGGTCGAAAAATACAAGTAAAACCGACCCAGAATAGATCTGGTCGAGACAGAGACTCGGACTGGTCCGGTCTGGAATCCGGTCGACCGGGCTGTGGACCGGCCGGTCCGGTCGGTGGTCCGGTCAACCGGGCGGCAACCGGGAAACTGCGAAGTTTCCGGTTTTTGCCCGGTACGATGCACTCCCTCCGGTTGGCGGCCGGTTGGCGGCCGGTCGACCGGGCCAGGGACCGGGCGGCCCGGGGTGGGGACCGGTCTGACCGGACGCTGGACCGGCATGGACTTCTTCTTCTCCTCTCGCGCATTCCTCCCGCTCCTCCCTCGCGCGTCCATGAAATATCTTCATGTCCAGCTCCATGTCCAGCTTCACGTCCATCTTTATGTCCAGCTGCTCCTCTCCTCCTCGTGCGATGCTTGTCTCCTCTTCATACCTGATGATACATAAATAATAGGACTTAGGTAGTATAAAGTTCTCATCAACCAAGGTATCGTTTAGGAACAAGTTCACCTGTTGTTTAAGTAGCTTCGCACGAGCTCGTGTCATTGGTCCAATCCTGATTTCATTGGACTTGAGCTTCACAGCAGGTTCATCTTCAGTTGGTAATGACGGAGGTAGTAGTGAGGTAGGGATGTCCTCATCAACAGCGCTGTGATGCAGCATGTCGCCGAGCGGAAGACGGCGACTGCTTCCCAGGCGTAGCAGTTGGTGCCTTTGGTGGACGGGAGCCAGTCTGCCAGGACGCTAGCTGGACGGGGTAGCGGAGATGCGTCTTGACCCTCAGCAAGGTGGCGCGGTCAGGCGCGTGGACGGCGGCGACCCACTTTTGGGAGGGCGCAGGATGTAGGCGAGGTAGGGATGCTTCGCGTGTAGTTTTGCAGAGGACGGCGGCTCCGTTCTATCTGTTTTTCTCCACCTTTTCTTATCGATCGTCTGTGCGGGTGGATTCACTTAGCGGTGGCAAAGCCGGTAATTTCTATGAAAAGAAAGGGTAAAAAGAGACGGACGAACAAGAAGCTCTTTTCCCTTTATTATTAGGTATAGATGTTACACATACATATCCTATTCCAACACGATCTAGACTGACGAAGTGTTCTATTATATTAACCCACATGTCCACATGTTGCATATCTGTAGGCGAATGCTCACGGAAACAGATAAAAGAGGAACGATGGAGGTCGTTAAGATAATGCATGATGCCGAAAATCAAGTTCGTACCTAGCTTTGTCCGCGATTCGATCTCAAGATATCGGGTTTCACTTTTGCACCTACATTTGTACATAGCTATAGTTTACGCAACTTTATTTTATCTATAAATCTTAATCTTTAAAATTATGATCAATGAATCAAATAATTTTAGTGAATGTGGACTAACCCGGCCGGTGTCTCTATTTTAGAGCTCATATTACTCTTTTATTATATTATATTATATAATAAATATTTATACGAAGGGTCTAATATTTTAGCCTTCCGTGAAATATTATCGTAAAGCGAGTTTCAGGAAATATGTATTTCGTTTTAATGTTTTGAACTAAAATATGAAATCTACATGTCCTTTGCTTAGTTTTGTACTTGTATACTCAACCATGCATATATATACTCAGCTATGTATTAATCATTTATAATTTATTTTATTATAATATTCATTAATAGCTAGATTATCAACTATATTTACAGTGTTTTAGCAAGCAAGATCATCCGCGAGGGTGCCGTGGCGAGTGGCAGGCCAGCCGTGTCATTGACAAAATGGTTGGTTCATAGTCCTCTAATTCTCACTTATCCCGTCCGTCTACCATTTATAATGTCCACCGCTGCTCTATCCCACCTAGAACTCGCCTCCACCTTGCACTCGGCCCTCGCAATCATGGCACTAACAGATTTCCAGACGGAGGTGTGACGAAGGCAGCCAATCAGAACGGCTTGAAGGCGCCTTTCAACAAGCCGTGCAAGGCACCGACGCCGAAGAAGAAGCCAGATTCATGGTCACAAGAAGATTGAGAGAGATACACGGTGTGTCGCCGGCACGAAACGATGGTGCGGAAAGGTCGACGCATGAAGGCTGACATTAAGAAGACTACGGCTATCAATGCAGCAAACGTCGCCCTGACCTCGGGCAACATCGGACCTAGAGGAAGCCAAGAGAGAGGCACCAAATGCGACGCCTCGTATGTGCCCGGGAGTTCCTCGCTTGCGTACTTCCACTAAGGTGCTGCCATGACGTCGTTTTCATGGTTCTCGCTGCATTAAGCAGATAGTGAGACGCATGGCTGATTCAACCCCAACGCCTTGTTTTCGCCAACGTGCGACGAGCGGCGACAACAAGTGTTGGACATCGTTGGCACAACCTTATCAACATCACCGCTTCTTTGGAGGGGAGCGCTTGAGTTCGATAGCCACACCAGCAACCCATTCGAGGCAATGCCTATCAGCGGCGCTTGGGAAGAAGGGGTGCGTCAGGATGAGGAAGAGGAAGGAGGGTGAGGAAAGGAAGGCAATGAAGAGAAGGAGGTTAATGCAGCCGACAATGTCATTTATTTGGAAGCATTGTTTGCAACCTCAGGGTGGCACCCTATCGACAACAAAAAGGGTAAACTCGTCGTGATTGAAGCGGCATCATCCAACAGGATCTAGGTGTTGAGGAAAGGAAGGCAATGAAGAGAAGGAGGTTAATGCAGCCGACAATGTCATTTATTGGAAGCATTGTTTGCAACCTCAGGGTGGCACCCTATCGACAACAAAAAGGGTAAACTCGTCGTGATTGAAGCGGCATCATCCAACAGGATCCAGGTGTTGATCGACAAGTGCCTCACCAGTGTCTCTGCAAACTAGCTCATCCGCGGTGAGCATAGTGATGAGAGGTGGAATGCCTTGTTGAAGCAGGAAGAGAAGATTGTGATCGACAAGGAAAGAGTTGCCTTGAAGAAAAGGAAGGAGGACTTCATGATATTTACCACCGACACTTTGGGAATATACGAGGAGGTGAAGATGGTGCACATGTACTACCGCAGCATGATCTTGAAAGAAATTGTTGATCGGAGGGCGGCAGCATCAGGAACGGCAGTAGCAGTTGTGTCAGTGACGACGACAGCAGCCGCATCCGCGACGGCTTAAGCATCGGCATCCGTGAGTACACCTACGACGGTATCAACATCGACAAGTACATGTCCAACGACATCGGTTGCTACGATAGTGACACCAATTTTGTCGTCGGGCGAGTAGGATGGCGTCATGGTTCTAGATGAACCTGTGCTGCCATCGACGGTTAACAACTACCGGTTTTGTTAGATGTATTTTTGCCTTGGTTTGTAATATTGATCGACGAGATGATGGCTGCAACATCGAACTCTACCTTCTTGGACGCTGGAGATGCCCTTATGACGGACATTGTTCAGGAACGTAGTTGGGAATGCTCTAAATCTTATTTTATTAAAATGAAAAAAAGCAACATAAAACTACCTTTGTTTGTGAATAGATATGTGAGGTTGATCTAAATTTGGATATATCTAGGCACTAAATATCTAGACGCTACTTACTATCTAGATACATCTAGATTTAGATCTAAGACGTATATTTATAGATGAAGGAAGTATATCCATATATCTTGTTACACGTGGATATACATTAGCCTCAAGGGATCTCTTATGCAGTTTCTAAAAAAAAGAATCTCTTATGTACTAGTGCAAGCTGATTTTACACGTTGGTATACCGCTATGAGCATCTAGAATATTTTGGAATTCTAAAACGTCATTGTCATTTTTTTTCTCAGTAAATCAGCTTACATGTAGTTTCCCTGTAATTAGGTATATGTTCACCTTTTGAAATTTGTTTAGAGAGGGCACACGTAAACTCGTACCTCACGCACCGGCGTGATCAGCACACACGTGCGAAGTGCCGAACAAGAACAAGGAGAAAAGATGTACGACCGAACTGACAACAGTGCGACACGTCACCAAATCAATCATCAGGCAGAAAAGCTCTGCAAAGGAGGCCACGCGAGCGGCAGAAATGCACAGCTCACAGGCACTGCCACTGAATCCCCCGTGCCCTGTGCGACGGCGGAGGAAAACCCCCGATACACGTGCGTGTCTACGAACGAGGGACGAATCTTGTACCGTGTGCTTGCTAACCAAATCCCTCTTTCCGAAAATATTTCCTCCTTTGTGTGTGGTCCAATAATTTAGAATCCAGCTTCTGCCTTCTTTCCAGGCAGATGTGGCTTGTGAGAATTATATTTTTATTAAAGACTAGTCAATGCAACTTTATCTGCATACACATTTTACTTTAGAGGTGCCTTGTGAAAGATATTGTGTGTAGATCCCACATGACCATGTGGCTTATGTATTGCGTGAGGGTTATGCTTGCGTGTGTCCTATATTCCTACTTTTGAGGTGCCTTCCTACATGCCGTGTGGGCTACCTACCATGTACTCTTTTAAAAGTAAGCAAACAAAGAAGATCATATATAAGTTACTTCGTAAAAACATATGCATTACATTAGGGTACGTGTCTATGTAGAAGAATTGCTTTCACGATACAGATAGAAAATTGCTTTCACAAAGAATGTCTCCTAGGAAGGTACTCTAAATTCTGAATTTGTAAGTGTATCACTTGATTTTGCTTCAGCTGAGCAGAAGTGTGTTAACTGTTGTAGATCGTTCTATTGGTTTCCTAAATTGTGCATGCATTCCAGAGTCCGACAAAGAATGTCTCCTAGGAAGCTACTCATACTTGAAGGTGTATTTTATTTTGTTATACTTTTGTATGATAGTTGACAGTCTCGATATACAGACAGAAAATTATATGTATATGACATACATTTGCAGGTGCAATTTGTTCTATCATATTAAATTCAGAATTGATGTACTCATACTGCACGCACGATGATCTCTGTGGTCTGGGAAATAAATGTTCTTGGTGTAAGAGAATCTTTCAAACACACTTATTTGTTTGCCGAAGCATCAGTTCCAGTTTTCCAGTTAAAATTTCTATTGAAGGCATCCTTCCGATTGCTAGCACATTTTTTTTAGCTTGCCTGCTGAACGAAACATTTGCAGTTACTGTTGTTTTGCTTATGTTGTTGAGTTTGATTGGTTGGTTATACTAGGTATTTATGCATAGCAGAAGGTGACATCCAGTTGCGTGTTATAGTTGGTAGTTGTGTATGCCTAGGGATTCTCATACGTATATTCACTTCCAAACAAAATGGTTCTACAAAAAAATAGCCCTTGGGATCTTCATGGATAACATTGTGAAACTTCACGGTCCTCCCCGGCAACGGCGCTAGAAAATAGCTTGATGTCGACGTGTGCTTCTATTCTTGTAGAAAGTGTTGGGCCTCCAAGAGCAGAGGTTTGTAGAACATCAGCAAGTTTCCCTTAAGTGAATCACACAAGGTTTTTCGAACTCAGGGAGGTAGAGGTCAAAGATATCCCTCTCAAGCAACCCTGCAATTAAGATACAAGAAGTCTCTTGTGTCCCCAACACACCTAATACACTTGTCAGATGTATAGGTGCACTAGTTCGGTGAAGAGATAGTGAAATACAAGTAATATGGATGATTATAAGTAGTAAGTGCAATCTGAAATAAAAATAGCAGCAAGCGAACATGTAGCAGAACTTGTTGGAAACGGTGTTTCAATGCTTAGAAACAAGGCCTAGGGATCATACTTTCACTAGTGGACACTCTCAACAATGATCACATAATTGAATAAATAAATGCTACTCTCAAACACTCTCTTGTTGGATGACAAACACCATTTATTGTGTAGGGCTACAAAAGCACACCTCAAGCCGGAGTAAACAAGCTCCACAACTTCATAATGGAATCGCACACTATCACCATCACACCGTGGAGAGTAACTCCGGAGTTCATATTAAAGTAACCTCTAGAGTGCATAATAGACAAGAGTAACATCTACATATTCAACTAGATCACAAAGCTCATGATCACATAAAGATCACACCATGGGAGAGAGAGATGAACCACATAGCTACCGGTAGAGCCCTCAGCCTCGGGGGGAGAACTACTTCCTCCTCATCATGGGAGACAGCAATGGCGATGAAGATGGCGATGGAGTCGATGGAGATGGATTCCGGGGGCACTTCCCCGTCCCGGCGGCGTGCCGGAACAGAGACTTCTATCCCCCGAACTTGGCTTCGCGATGGCGGCAGCTATGTAACTTTTCGTGGAGGAAGACCGATCTCCTTAGGGTTTTCAGGGCAGGAGTTTAATATAGGCGAAAGGGCGGCGCGAGGGGGTGCCCGAGGGGCCCACCCCATAGGGCAGCGCCGCCCCCTCTGGCCGCGCCAGTGGATGGGGAGGAGGCCGTGGGCCTCCTCTGGCCTGGCCCTTCTGGCTCTGTGGGTCTTCTGGCGAAATAGAATTTCTGTAATTTTTCTGGATTTTTCCGAGCACTTTGGTTTTTAGGCCTTTTCTGCAATAAACAGACATAATAAACAGCTGGCACTGTGGCATCTTGTTAATAGGTTAGTCCAATAAATGCCATAATATGATATAAAAGTGCATATAAAACATGTAGCTATTGGCATAAAACTAGCATTGAACATAAGTAATTATAGATACGTTGGAGACGTATCAGCCGTACGGGCGCATAGTACGGGCGGGACTTGCCCGTAACGATGCCCGTTAAACTTTCTCGAACCGCCTCTTCGAGCCTGGTCAACTTTGTTGCACTGGTGACACTATTTCCTTCAGTAATTGAAGGTCCATTTGACATTATGACGTGATTTCCTGCACACCATTCAAAGGTAGGAGAGATTGCACATCTTTGCATTGATTAGTCGTTACTAACAAATTGAGAGGTAAACTTAGTCAATTTCGTGACTTAGCTAAGGGTTTAAACGCGAGAAAAAGTGGTGTATTTCACATCCATCACTGGTACCGGCGCCGGTGGTACTGGCCCGGCCTGGCCGGTGGTACCGGCGGCCACTCATCAGCGCTGCTCAGCCACCCGACATGTGACACGTCGACAAACCGCTGGTAGTACCGGTCCAACCTTGCCGATACTACCGGCCATGGGTTTGTCCCAATGGCTCGATTCGGAGGCACATATAAAAGGGTCCCCTTCTTCTCCTATTAAGTCAACTATCATGCATGCTTCTTGACCTCCATTGATGTGAGCTTAACCTTGCTAGATCTCTCTACTCCCCCACTTAAATCTCCCAATATTTGTGGATTTGGTAGAGGAGATCTAGATCTATCTTTCCACCAAAGGAATTTGTATTTGAACACTGTCGAGGGTGCTCCTCGGCAATGCCCTCCGATAGGGGCTTAGGATTGATGGAATCCTGCAAGCTGACTCGAGACATCGGTACACAGACAAGCGGGGAGAGCGATTTACCCAGGTTCGGGGCCCTCGATGAGGTAAAACCCTTACGTCCTGCCTGTATGTTCTTGATTATGATGATAATGCGTTACAATGGGGTGCCGAATAGTTCGGCTGAGATCTCGTCGAGATGGCTAAGTGCTAGGGTAAGCTAGGTCTAAGCTTCTGTTGGCTAAGTTCGCTAAGATTGATCATGTCCCTCGTTAGCCCCTCTCCTGGCCTTTATATAGGAGGCCAGGTCTCGAGAGGTCTAATCGAGTATGACTAGGTTTACAACAGATCTATCTCTAAACTTTTCTTGCTCGGCTCCTTCCGTGTCTTGTACTTCAAGGAAACTTCCGTGGCACCGTCCTAGTGGCCCATCTTTCCGTCGAGTACCTTCATGGGCCTCCAACTGGTCCGTTTAGGGTAGAGCAACGTCGGTTACCCGAAGGGTAGTGCCCACGTCAGTAGCCCCCGAGTGTCTAGCCGAACATAGTTCGGGTAGAGACTAAAGCATGTCTCCTTCTGACGTTCTTCTCCTTGATCGTTCTTGTTTTCCTTCTGTCTGTATCATCTTCATTCTGTCGGGTGCGCGTCAGCGCTCCCGATGGGAGTAGCCCCCGAGTCTAGGTACGGATGCTTGCAGTCCGTGCGTAGACTCAAGTTGTACTACTCGAACATTTTCCTCTACCGAAGTTTTTCCTGCAAGTCTTTGTAGGTCATCCGATATATTTTCCTTATGTAAGGGATAATGAATAACGTGCCCAACTTTTGTTGGTTAACTACCGAGGGCAAAACAACGTTACCCTACACAGAATCAAGTCCCCGGGCATGATCCTGGAGTGCGAAAAAAGTTCTGTCGGGTGCGCGTCCAGCGTTCCCGATGGGAGTAGCCCCCCGAGTCTGTGCACGGGCGCTTGCGTCTGGGTGCAGACTCGAGTCAAAATTTTCCTTCGAGTCCTCATTCTGTCGGGTGCGCGTCCAGCGCTCCCGATGGGAGTAGCCCCCGAGTCTAAGTGCAGATGCTTTGCAATCTGTGCATAGACTCAAATTGTCCACCCGATAGATTTTTATTCCTTTGTATACAATCATTTCACATGACGTCATTGATGACGTTTTTCTGACACCTCGATTCTGACTGATAAGACGCGACCCGTCGGCCCTTTCTTCGAGCAATTCCTGCTCCTCTTACACAATTACCGAGGCGCCTCCTCGATTTCTGCAACCATTAACTGAAGAAAAGGTCCTCTAACAGTACGGGGCCTTCCTTAAATCTTCCAAAGGATAAAAATCCCTAATCTTCTCCTGCATTCGTCACAACATCCCTTCATCGTTCTTCCTCTTCTCTCTTTCGCAACTGCTGCGCCGCTGATGACGCGTAAAGCACACGCTCGTTGGGAACCCCAAGTGGAAGGTGTGATGCGTACAGCAGCAAGTTTCCCTCAGTAAGAAACCAAGGTTTATCGAACCAGTAGGAGTCAAGAAGCACGTTGAAGGTTGATGGCGGCGGGATGTAGTGCGGCGCAACACTAGGGATTCCGGCGCCAACGTGGAACCTGCACAACACAACCAAAGTACTTTGCCCCAACGAAACAGTGAGGTTGTCAATCTCACCGGCTTGCTGTAACAAAGGATTAGATGTATAGTGTGGATGATGATTGTTTGCAGAAAACAGTAGAACAAGTATTGCAGTAGATTGTATTTAATGTAAAAGAATGGACCGGGGTCCACAGTTCACTAGAGGTGTCTCTCCCATAAGATAAATAGCATGTCGGGTGAACAAATTACAGTCGGGCAATTGACAAATAGAGAGGGCATGACAATGCACATACATGATATGATAAATATAGTGAGATTTAATTGGGCATTACGACAAAGTACATAGACCGCTATCCAGCATGCATCTATGCCTAAAAAGTCCACCTTCAGGTTATCATCCGAACCCCTTCCAGTATTAAGTTGCAAACAACAGACAATTGCATTAAGTATGGTGCGTAATGTAATCAATAACTACATCCTCGGACATAGCATCAATGTTTTATCCCTAGTGGCAACAGCACATCCACAACCTTAGAACTTTCTCACACGTCCTGCATTTAATGGAGGCATGAACCCACTATCGAGCATAAATACTCCCTCTTGGAGTTAAGAGCAAAAACTTGGCCAGAGCCTCTACTAATAACGGAGAGCATGCAAGATCATAAACAACACATAGGTAATAGATTGATAATTAACATAACATAGTATTCTCTATCCATCGGATCCCGACAAACACAACATATAGCATTACAGATAGATGATCTTGATCATGTTAGGCAGCTCACAAGATCCGACAATGAAGCACATAAGGAGAAGACGACCATCTAGCTACTGCTATGGACCCATAGTCCAGGGGTGAACTACTCACTCATCACTCCGGAGGCGATCATGGCGGTGAAGAGTCCTCCGGGAGATGATTCCCCTCTCCGGCAGGGTGCCGGAGGCGATCTCCTGAATCCCCCGAGATGGGATTGGCGGCGGCGGCGTCTCAGAAAGGTTTTTCGTATCGTGGCTCTCGGTACTGGGGGTTTCGCGACGGAGGCTTTAAGTAGGCGGAAGGGCAACGCGGGGGGCCACACGAGGGCCCCACACACCAGGGCCGCGCGGCCAAGACCTGGGCCGCGCCGCCCTATTGTGGCGGCGCCTCGTGGCCCCACTTCCTTTCCCCCTCGGTCTTCTGGAAGCTTCGTGCAAAAATAGGACCCTGGGCGTTGATTTCGTCCAATTCCGAGAATATTTCCTCTGTAGGATTTCTGAAACCAAAAACAGCAGAAAACAGCAACTGCCTCTTCGGCATCTCGTTAATAGGTTAGTGCCGGAAAATGCATAAATACGACATATAATGTGTATAAAACATGTAGGTATCATCAATAATGTGGCATGGAGCATAAGAAATTATCGATACGTTGGAGACATATCAGCATCCCCAAGCTTAGTTCCTGCTCGTCCCGAGCAGGTAAACGATAACAAAGATAATTTCTGGAGTGACATGCCATCATAACCTTGATCATACTATTGTAAGCATATGTAATGAATGCAGTGATCAAAACAATGGTAATGACATGAGTAAACAACTGAATCATAAAGCAAAGACTTTTCATGAATAGTACTTCAAGACAAGCATCAATAAGTCTTGCATAAGACTTAACTCATAAAGCAATAAATCAAAGTAAAGGTATTGAAGCAACACAAAGGAAGATTAAGTTTCAGCGGTTGCTTTCAACTTATAACATGTATATCTCATGGATAGTGTCAATGTAAAGTAATATAACAAGTGCAATATGCAAGTATGTAGGAATCAATGCACAGTTCACACAAGTGTTTGCTTCTTGAGGTGGAGAGAGATAGGTGAACTGACTCAACATAAAAGTAAAAGAAAGGTCCTCCAAAGAGGAAAGCATCGATTGCTATATTTGTGCTAGAGCTTTTATTTTGAAAACATGAAACAATTTTGTCAACGGTAGTAATAAAGCATATGTATCATGTAAATTATATCTTACAAGTTGCAAGCCTCATGCATAGTGTACTAATAGTGCTCGCACCTTGTCCTAATTAGCTTGGGTTAACACTGATCATCATTGCATAACATATGTTTCAACCAAGTGTCACAAAGGGGTACCTCTATGCCGCCTGTACAAGGGTCTAAGGAGAAAGTTCGCATTGGATTTCTCGCTTTTGATCATTCTTCAACTTAGACACCCATACCGGGACAACATAGACAACAGATAATGGACTCCTCTTTTAATGCTTAAGCATTCAACAACAGTTAATATTCTCATAAGAGATTGAGGTTTTATGTCCAAACTGAAACTTCCACCATGATTCATGGCTTTAGTTAGCGGCCCAATGTTCTTCTCTAACAGTATGCATACTCAAACCATTTGGATGTGAAAATCGCCCTTACTTCAGACAAGACGAACATGCATAGCAACTCACATGATATTCAACAAAAAGTTGATGGCGTCCCCAGGAACATGGTTATCACACAACAAGCAACTTAATAAGAGATAAAGTGCATAAGTACATATTCAATACCACAATAGTTTTTAAGACTATTTTGTCCCATGAGCAATATATGCAAAGGCGAATGATGGAATTTTAAAGGTAGCACTCAAGAAATTTACTTTGGAATGGCGGAGAAATACCATGTAGTAGGTAGGTATGGTGGACACAAATGGCATAGTGGTTGGCTCAAGGATTTTGGATGCATGAGAAGTATTCCCTCTCGATACAAGGTTTAGGCTAGCAAGGTTTATTTCAAACAAACACAAGGATGAACCGGTGCAGCAAAACTCACATAAAAGACATATTGTAAACATTATAAGACTCTACACCGTCTTCCTTGTTGTTCAAAACTCAATACTAGAAATTATCTAGACTTTAGAGAGACCAAATATGCAAACCAAATTTTAGCAAGCTCTATGTATTTCTTCATTAATGGGTGCAAAGTATATGATGCAAGAGCTTAAACATGAGCACAACAATTGCCAAGTATCAAATTATTCAAGACATTTTAGAATTACTACATGTAGCATTTCCCGATTCCAACCATATAACAATTTAACGAAGAAGATTCAACCTTCGCCATGAATACTATGAGTAAAGCCTAAGGACATATTTGTCCATATGCAACAGCGGAGCGTGTCTCTCTCCCACACAGTGAATGCTAGGATCCATTTTATTCAAACAAAAACAAAAACAAACCGACGCTCCAAGCAAAGTACATAAGATGTGACTGGATAAAAATATAGTTTCAGGGGAGGAACCTGATGATGTTGTCGATGAAGAAGGGGATGCCTTGGGCATCCCCAAGCTTAGACGCTTGAGTCTTCTTAAAATATGCAGGGGTGAACCACCGGGGCGTCCCCAAGCTTAGAGCTTTCACTCCTCTTGATCATAATATATCATACTCCTCTCTTGACCCTTGAAAACTTCCTTCACACCAAACTTCAAGCAAACTCATTAGAGGGTTAGTGCACAATCAAAAATTCACATGTTCAGAGGTGACACAATCATTCTTAACACTTCTGGACATTGCACAAAGCTACTAGACATTAATGGATCAAAGAAATTCATCCAACATAGCAAAAGAGGCAATGCGAAATAAAAGGCAGAATCTGTCAAAAACAGAACAGTCCGTAAAGACGAACCTGGAAGGGGCACTTAACTTGCTCAAACGGAAAAACTCAAAACTAATGAAAGTTGCGTACATATCTGAGGATCACGCACGTAAATTTAAAGATTTTTTTGATTTTTTTACAGAGACTTCTGCGCGAATTCGTGACAGACAGCAATGCTGTTTCTGTGCAGCAATCCAAATCTAGCATCAACTTTACCATAGAGACTTTACTTGGCACAAAAACATGATAAGGAGAGGTTGCTACAGTAGTAAACAACTTCCAAGACTCAAATATAAAACAAAGTACTGTAGTAAAAACATGGGTTGTCTCCCATAAGCGCTTTTCTTTAACGCCTTTCAGCTAGGCGCAGAAAGTGTAAATCAAGTGTTATCAAGAGATGAAGCATCGACATTACCTTGGGCTTTACCCTTACCTTTATTGTTCTTTTTCTTACTCTTTGATTTAGGGAATATATGTCTACCCCCGGGTGTAGAGGTGAATTTTAGGGTGCCTTCTCCCATATCTATGACTGCTCCCAATAGTTTCAGCAGGGATCTTCCGAGTGTGATTTGTCCTGTTCCTGCACATTCAATAACAAGATAATCAATGGATATTGTTCTCCCAAGAATGGTTGTATGCACACCCGCAGCTATTCCTTTAGGAATTATAACAGAGTTATCAATAAGAGTTATTCCTTCTCCCCCTTCAACGAATCCCCAAAGTTGCAAAGATTCCTGAATACTCCTAGGCATTAAGCAAAATTCAGACATAATATCACAATTGGCATGAAGAGTTTGGTCACCGATAACAATTTTAATAGTAGGATCCCATAATGAAGGTTCAGAGTTCTCTAAAACTTGATCAAGAATGTTACGAACATATCTATAATTTTCATTCAAGCGAGATGCGCTTGTCTCAAGAGTGTTTAATCTATTATAAATGCTAATAAGGGCTGAATCAAAGTTATTAGCTGAATCATGTGATGCAACCAACTTTTTTATGGCATTAAAAGCTTGATCCCTATTGCAATGAAGGAAATCTCCTCCCACTACAGCATCCAAGGCATATCTATAGCGAATCATAAGACCAAAATAAAAATTACTAAGGAGCAAACTTAGCGTCATTTGAGGTTCAGCTTTACGATAAGAAGTAAAAATTCTCAACCAAGCATCTTTAAAACTCTCCTCATCCCCTTGTTTAAAAGTAAAAACTAATTCCTCAGGTGAAGAAGTAACAGGTGCAGAGCTAGACATGATAACAAAAGTAAACTAAATGCAAGTAACTAATTTTTTTGTGTTTTTGATATAGAGAGCAAGACAAGTAAATAAAGTAAAGCTAGCAACTAATTTTTTGTGTGTTTTGTTTAAGTGCAGCAAACAAAATAGTAAATAAAATAAAGCAAGACAAAAACAAAGTAAGGAGATTGGATTGTGGAGACTCCCCTTGCAGCGTGTCTTGATCTCCCCGGCAACGGCGCCAGAAATTTAGCTTGATGACGCGTAAAGCACACGCTCGTTGGGAACCCCAAGTGGAAGGTGTGATGCGTACAGCAGCAAGTTTCCCTCAGTAAGAAACCAAGGTTTATCGAACTGTTATCACCGGAATTTGACCAAGTCAGAGGTGGGCCGCGATCGAGATGGATTCGAAGATTATATATAGAAGAAATGCGTGAATCGGCCTTTATATGCTAAAGTTTGGGCTAGTTTGCCCTTGTATCCGTAACGTATTAAGATACGTGTCGATTAGTTAGAGTTTTACCCGTGCACGGTTAGGTGCACGCCTAAATTAGAAAGTCCCCTGGACTATAAATATGTATCTAGGGTTTATGGAATAAACAACAACCAACGTTCAACCAACAAATCAATCTCGGCGCATCGCCAACTCCTTCGTCTCGAGGGTTTCTACCGGTAAGCAACATGCTGCCTAGATCGCATCTTGCGATCTAGGCAGCACACGCTCCACGTTGTTCATGCGTTGCTCGTACTGAAGCCTTGTTGATGGCGAGCAACGTAGTTATCATAGATGTGTTAGGGTTAGCATAGTTCTTCGCGTAACATGCTATCGTAGTGCAACCCTTGCATGTCTAGCCGCCCTCACACCTATATTAGGTGTGGGGGCGGCACCCCGCTTGATCATTATTTAGTAGATCTGATCCGTTACGATTGCTCCTTGTTCTACAAGGATTAGTTTAATATCTGCAATAGTTAGGCCTTACAAAGGGGTGGAGGATCCAGCGGCACGTAGGGTGTCGTTCGCTGGCCCTAAACAGGATGTTCCGGGGATCAACCTTGTGTTGGTTTTTAGGCCTTGTTTAGGATCGGCTTACGATCACCGTGCGTGGCCGCGAGGCCCAACCATGAGTAGGATGATCCGATTATGCGGTGAAAACCCTAAATCGTCGTAGATCTAATTAGCTTTATCTTGATCAAGCAGGACCACCATATATTCGTGCACCCCGTACGAATCATGGGTGGATCGGCTCCTTGAGCCGATTCACAGGATAACCTGAGAGCCGATCGAGGCTCGTATTTAATGTTTACGTGTATGCCATGCAGGAAACTAAGCGAGGCATCTCCATCACCTTCCTGACCAGGTATAGGTCAGGTGGCACGCCCTTGCATCAGCATCGGACGTGTGACCAGAACGCTTTGCGGGCCGTCGCTCGGAGGGACCTCAGCCAGCCGCAGCTCTAGGTTGTTCCCGGCTCTACGGTGTTGCCCGTCGCTGCCCGCCGGTGGGTTTCTGACGACAACACATTCTGGCACGCCCGGTGGGACGAGCTTCTACATCAACCACATCGCCATCTACATCTGAGATGGCGGACGGCACGCCAGTCACGTACGAGGATCTGACGGACGAGCTCAAGAAGAAGTATGACGAGATCAAAGTCATCCTCGAAGCCGACCTCATCGGCTCATATCACCGAACCCGTTCACATGGCGTCAGGTGGAAGGGGTTCTCACCGGAAGGCGCACTCGATGGAGTGGACCTATCTGGCCCGTCGGAGGAACGCACCAGGGCCGTGCGCCAGGAGATTAGTGGCATGGTGACTCACTCGTTGCATCGCCATTCTGAGAGCCTGGTGAATGCTCTAGAGCATGTCACCGTTCGGATGATTAAGGAGGTCATGAAGAATCAGCACTCGCTATTAGAACCTGCTCTCGGGACCTACCGAGGAAAAGTGCCACTTCAGTCCCGTCCGCCATCGTCATTCACATCGGCGGCACCAGGAGTGCCTAATTCACCGTCGTGCGCCGTTGACAGGGTTGACGACCCTTACCCTGGGAGGTGCCAACCAGGATACTCGTTCAACATCAACATGATAGAACTAGGGCACCCCCCTGATGAGGATAGAGGCGAGGGCAACTGCTCTCATAGCAAAGATAAGGAAGAAGCCGCTCCACGCGATCGGCCCCGACACTACCGAAAGATCCTGGTGATGATCAAGATGGAAGCCGATTCTAGCGATCGGCCTGGATTATCCGTACCACCTGCCCTCCCAGTATATGGCGTCGACCTCACAGGGGACGGAAAGCTAGGGTATGGGTTTACAGCGGCTGATGAGCTAGAGGAAGTCGACATCGGTCCTGGGGATAAGCCGCGACCGACTTTTATTAGTAAAAAGTTGGATCCACAGCTCAGGAGACAGATGATAGCTCTGTTAAAGGAATACCCAGATTGCTTCGCATGGGATTACACGGAGATGCCTGGGTTGGACAGGAGTATCATCGAACATCGGCTCCCCATCGCCATCGACCACATCGCCATCTACATCTGAGATGGCAGACGGCACTCCTGTCACATACGAGCGTCGACCGCAAAAGAGGAGTCTGACGCCCCAAACGAAGGAAGGCCGGTGATGAGCCATCGGCCGACACGACTAGGTATAAAACCTTTTTCGAGCAGTGCAGTCGAAATAGGGGCCAATTCAGCAGCCGCCCCGTATTATCCGCGCCATACGTTTTCGCCGGTATTCAGCATCAATCCAGCGGATGACGGGAGACTGGAGCGTGGGTTTACATCGATTTGCAAGGGCAGGGAATTCAGCATTGGTCCGTGACTGCAGAGCCGATGTTCAGGCAAGATCCTACCGACAACCGCAGAGCCGATATCCGCAGTCACCTAACAGATTCGGCTCGGGGGGCACATGAACAGGCAGACAGACACATGGGGGCAATAAAAAAAAGGGGATGCCGGTGGAAAATCGGCCAGTGAAAAAACAAATGTAGCAAGTACAGTCGAAGCAGATTCACTCGAGGTTCAGCGAAACAGGTCCCTACTGGAGGAATGCGTCGAGGGCATGAAGGGCGGCGACACGGATGCGATCTACCTCAGCGATCTCAGCTTCGTCGTCCTCATCTCTACCCGTCACCAGCTGGCCGCTCAGGGTACGAATTTCAGTCAGAGCGGTCTTCAGATCGGCTGTGAGGCCTTTTGCTTCGTCTTCAGAACGGGCAATAAGGGCTTCCTTGTCTTGGATGAGCTGCTTGGTCATCCTTACCCTCTCTTCAAGGCTCTCCAGCTCCTGGCGCAAGGCCTCGAGTTCGGCCCGATTGGCAGAAGTGTCCGTCTTGGCGTCCAGGGCAGCTTCTGCTCATTGAGCCGTCGACACTTTTCGGCAATATCAGCTCTCTGGGGAAGCTGGGAGTGGCGAAGAGTAATCCGTTGACGAGCCGATTGCACCCTTGACTTAAAGATCGACAGGGTAGCAGCGGGCCAGAGCTTCACTTGCAGTGTCATAGGAAGATGAGGCTGGTATCCTCGAGGATGCCTTTGACGTCCTCGGAATTTTCAATCAGGGTCTCAGTTGAGGAAGAAAGCAAGTCTTTGAGACGACGGAGTGGACCATGGACCGTACTAGGGCTCGGCTCCCCACTTGCCTTAGAAGAGGTCGGTTCGATAGATTCTGGATCGAACGTCAGCAAGCTCGAGAGATCACAACCCTGACAGGGCAAGCAAAGTGAGTTTGGCATGCAATGAGGAAATCGATGAAGCCAGGGAAGAGGGACATACCTCTCCCAAGGAAGGAGGAACAGCCGATGTGGCGACGATCGGCTTTTCTGTGGACTTGGATAGGTCAGCCACTTGGGCAGCCGCGATCGTCGAGGTGGCCAGGTCCAGGGTGGCAGGCGGCATCGGCACCTCCTCAACGTCTCCGCTGGAAGTTTCTTCGGTCTGCAGAAGGAAGTGATTAGCCGATCCAAGTGACAACGGGTTAGCATGAAGTGTGACCAGGGAGATAATTACATTTGAGACCTCTTGGCTTGATGGAGAGGCTCGCGGGTTCTTACGAGCCCTTTTGACACAGCGGCGCTTCGTGCGTGACCCCGATCTGGTTGGGGCTTGGGGAGCAGGAGGTTCAGGAATCGACCTCTTCTTAGAAGCCGGCGCTGGCGAAGCCGTCTGGCTCTGGGTGGTGGACCTCTCGGAATTGCCCGAGCTCGAGTCCCCCTGACTGGTTTCTTCGGCCCTGTTGGAGGCTTCTTCGGTGGAGGTCTGTAGAAAAGATTACGAGCGTATTGTAAGGATTTTGGGAAGTGGATGAATGTGGACAGGGTCTGAACCAACTTACACGTGGGCTCTCTTGGGCAGGAGCCTTACGCTTCGGGGTTTTCCTGGCAGCCACCTTCCTCACTACCGTCCTCGCCTGAGTCGAGGCTCGGGGGGCAACTGGCCCCGAAGATGCTTTACTCTTGGGAGCCGATTTCAGTGAAATCGGCTGACTCTGCATTATGACTTTCTTCATGGGTGGCGAGCTCTGGCAGAAGAGAACCACTGGTGCCGGAGGAAGGAATACAAAAGGGGAACCATCGGCTTGCGTGGGAGCCGGGCCATCTTGTTGCTGCCAGGAGATGAAGTCAAGTCACAGGCAATCACCGTAGTGCTGTTACAAGAAATGTTTAAGTGATGGTACCTGGTCTGCAGGAATGTCATACTCGGCATCAAGTTGTCTCAGCAGCGGTCCTAGAGCCCTTCTGAAGACATGGGTCTTCCACATGGACCACCAAGTCTCGAAGCCATCGGTGGTGAAGGAGAAACGGAGGTCGCGGGGAATTGGAATGGCCAAAGCATCGAAGAAGGTATAACATCTTTGGCCAGTAATAATATCAGGCAGTTCAGCTCTACTTGCTGTCAGGTGGTGTAGGAAGAAGTGTGGAGGCACCTGCCCGAGGCCAAGCTGTCGTGCTACCACTACCGGTTGGTAACACTCATAACCAGGCTTGATGATCCGGTTCGAGGTACTCATGCCAACGGGGAGGAAGCAAGGACGGATCATGATAGAATACGAATCTTTGGGTGCTAGCATCATCGGCAAAATCATCCAATCGAAAGGAGATTGGGTTTTCAAAGTTCGCCGATTCAGTATAGGGAAGAAACAGGGGGTTGTCCAAACCTTGGAAGAAAATCTTGAACCACCCTGCTGCTTCCTTGGGGATCAGCCTGCTGCCTGGGAGACCATACAAAGCTTGGCCATAGCTGGTGCATCGGATATCCTTTCCGTTAACATCTGGAAAGGTGCAGGTGGTCAAAGATGGAAAGTCCGGGATCTGGTGCTGAAAATATAGCTGCGCCCATAACTGAATAAACCACCAAGGGCCGCCAGTTTTAACTGTCTTTCGAGAGAACAGTTTGACAGACATCAGTTGAAGAGATCGATAGACTTCTCCAAGAAACAGTTTGCCTAGGCCAAGTTGGGTACCTTTAGCAAGTTCATAGGCCAGGGAAAGGTAATTCTTGGTAGGGGCAAGCGATGGGCCATAGAAAATAAAGTGCTCCAACCAGAAATTCAGGAAGGCTGTATGTTCCCTTTCTGTCACAGGGCCCTTGGTCTTCATATAACGATTGAGGTAGGCACCCCAGCTGGTACATTCTTTCTTAGAAGACAGGGTGAAAGGGACCTTCGGCAGTTTGAATGCAGACGGGCTTGGGGATGCGATGTCTAGGCCTGTGATCATGGCCACATCTAGCAGAGTTGGTGTCATGGGGCCATGGCCGAACATGAAGCAGTTCAGTGCGTCGGACCAGAAGTAGCCGATGGTCTTCAGGATATTCTCATTCTTCTCAAGAGGAGATAATGATAATGACAGGGCATCGGCTATCCCTATGGTTTCCCAAGTGGCATAGTGGGTTTTTGATACTCTATTGTACCATGCCACCCAACCCTCAGGAGGATTAGGCCAGGCTCGCAAGCAGTCGGCCCAGGAAGTCAGATCTAGGTTCTGGCTCACGAAGGGGATTCTGTTAGCTTCGCACGAAATTAACAGGGCGGGACTCTCAGAAGAACGAGGACCGAGGCACATCGAATTTGCAAGAGAAGGATGTGGCAGAAGGATGTCTGAAACCTAAATTAGTAGCGGAACGAAACATTAATTCAGGTGTTTGCCATTAATCCCATGTCAAGTCGAACGGCGAGAGGAGGTTGAGGATTACCTTCAGTCCGGAAGCCGTGGTGTCGGTATTGGATGATTCCGCCATGGGATGCGTTGAAGGAGTTGGGGGCGGCGCAGTCGAGATCTGTGTAGGTGGTTTTGAGTTGGGACTGCTCAGGCGGCGATTTGGGGATCTGAGTTTGCCTTTTCGGATGGAGGTCGCAGGTTACCGTTTGGAAGGGCGGCTAGGTGAATTTTACCCGTGTTTTGATGGTAGAGACCGATGCGATGCCATCGGCTCTTTTTGGAGATTTTGTGACTTTGACTGTCGGCAAAACAGTTGACTGGAAACACTTCTTCACTAACAAAGGAGGGTTTTTTACAATAAAGAGCCGATTGTTCAAAGAGGAACAAAAGAAGAGCCAATTGCTCGCATACTACTGGCGCTATGTCACTAGTCCTCGCTGCCCTCGTCGTCGGCGTCGTAGCTGTCACCTGCGCTACTTCCGGAGAACTCCTCGTCACCGCTGCCCTAGTCTTGGACTGGAGCCTCTTCCTCTTCGTCATCATCGTCATCTTCATTGTCCGCCCAAGCGCGGAAGCACTCCGCCGGTGGGTACCCAATGGAGGAGAAGGAGGAGTCGTCGTCCTCTTCGGTCCCCCATGAGTGGAGGTCATCCTCGCTCTCGCTCTCCAGTTCCCTTTCAATGAGAAACTGGGGGTCGTCCTCCCCGTCAGTCAAGGGTTTGTCGCTATCTGGCAAGAGGCCGAAGTCCCATTCGGGCTCTGACATTGGCTCGCTCGGGGAAGAAGAGAAAAAGTGCTACAGGTTTCCAGGGAAGTGATGCTGAAGCTATCAAGTTCAGCAGAGAAGTTGAGAAGACGATCATCACGATGAAGGATGCTGCGATGGTTCCGCTCTACCACGACATGACCCGACGAAGAGAAAGCAGAGTGATTTTGGAATTATAATTCCAAAACTAGGGGGGCATGTGTTATCACCGGAATTTGACCAAGTCAGAGGTGGGCCACGATCGAGATGGATTCGAAGATTATATATAGAAGAAATGCGTGAATCGGCCTTTATATGCTAAAGTTTGGGCTAGTTTGCCCTTGTATCCGTAACGTATTAAGATACGTGTCGATTAGTTAGAGTTTTACCCGTGCACGGTTAGGTGCACGCCTAAATTAGAAAGTCCCCTGGACTATAAATATGTATCTAGGGTTTATGGAATAAACAACAACCAACGTTCAACCAACAAATCAATCTCGGCGCATCGCCAACTCCTTCGTCTCGAGGGTTTCTACCGGTAAGCAACATGCTGCCTAGATCGCATCTTGCGATCTAGGCAGCACACGCTCCACGTTGTTCATGCGTTGCTCGTACTGAAGCCTTGTTGATGGCGAGCAGCGTAGTTATCATAGATGTGTTAGGGTTAGCATAGTTCTTCGCGTAACATGCTATCGTAGTGCAACCCTTGCATGTCTAGCCGCCCTCACACCTATCTTAGGTGTGGGGGCGGCACCCCGCTTGATCATTATTTAGTAGATCTGATCCGTTACGATTGCTCCTTGTTCTACAAGGATTAGTTTAATATCTGCAATAGTTAGGCCTTACAAAGGGGTGGAGGATCCAGCGGCACGTAGGGTGTCGTTCGCTGGCCCTAAACAGGATGTTCCGGGGATCAACCTTGTGTTGGTTTTTAGGCCTTGTTTAGGATCGGCTTACGATCACCGTGCGTGGCCGCGAGGCCCAACCGTGAGTAGGATGATCCGATTATGCGGTGAAAACCCTAAATCGTCGTAGATCTAATTAGCTTTATCTTGATCAAGTAGGACCACCATATATTCGTACACCCCGTACGAATCATGGGTGGATCGGCTCCTTGAGCCGATTCACAGGATAACCTGAGAGCCGATCGAGGCTCGTATTTAATGTTTACGTGTATGCCATGCAGGAAACTAAGCGAGGCATCTCCATCACCTTCATGACCAGGTATAGGTCAGGTGGCACGCCCTTGCATCAGCATCGGACGTGTGACCAGAACGCTTTGCGGGCCGTCGCTCGGAGGGACCTCAGCCAGCCGCAGCTCTAGGTTGTTCCCGGCTCTACGGTGTTGCCCGTCGCTGCCCGCCGGTGGGTTTCTGACGACAACACGAACCAGTAGGAGTCACGAAGCACGTTGAAGGTTGATGGCGGCGGGATGTAGTGCGGCGCAACACTAGGGATTCCGGCGCCAACGTGGAACCTGCACAACACAACCAAAGTACTTTGCCCCAACGAAACAGTGAGGTTGTCAATCTCACCGGCTTGCTGTAACAAAGGATTAGATGTATAGTGTGGATGATGATTGTTTGCAGAAAACAGTAGAACAAGTATTGCAGTAGATTGTATTTAATGTAAAAGAATGGACCGGGGTCCACAGTTCACTAGAGGTGTCTCTCCCATAAGATAAATAGCATGTTGGGTGAACAAATTACAGTCGGGCAATTGACAAATAGAGAGGGCATGACAATGCACATACATGATATGATAAATATAGTGAGATTTAATTGGGCATTACGACAAAGTACATAGACCGCTATCCAGCATGCATCAATGCCTAAAAAGTCCACCTTCAGGTTATCATCCGAACCCCTTCCAGTATTAAGTTGCAAACAACAGACAATTGCATTAAGTATAGTGCGTAATGTAATCAATAACTACATCCTCGGACATAGCATCAATGTTTTATCCCTAGTGGCAACAGCACATCCACAACCTTAGAACTTTCTGTCACTGTCCCAGATTTAATGGAGGCATGAACCCACTATCGAGCATAAATACTCCCTCTTGGAGTTAAGAGCAAAAACTTGGCCAGAGCCTCTACTAATAACGGAGAGCATGCAAGATCATAAACAACACATAGGTAATAGATTGATAATTAACATAACATAGTATTCTCTATCCATCGGATCCCGACAAACACAACATATAGCATTACAGATAGATGATCTTGATCATGTTAGGCAGCTCACAAGATCCGACAATGAAGCACATAAGGAGAAGACGACCATCTAGCTACTGCTATGGACCCATAGTCCAGGGGTGAACTACTCAATCATCACTCCGGAGGCGATCATGGCGGTGAAGAGTCCTCCGGGAGATGATTCCCCTCTCTGGCAGGGTGCCGGAGGCGATCTCCTGAATCCCCCGAGATGGGATTGCGGCGGCGGCGTCTCAGTAAGGTTTTCCGTATCGTGGCTCTCGGTACTGGGGGTTTCGCGACGGAGGCTTTAAGTAGGCGGAAGGGCAACGCGGGGGGCCACACGAGGGCCCCACACACCAGGGCCGCGCGGCCAAAACCTGGGCCGCGCCGCCCTGTTGTGGCGGCGCCTCGTGGCCCCACTTCCTTTCCCCCTCGGTCTTCTGGAAGCTTCGTGCAAAAATAGGACCCTGAGGGTTGATTTCGTCCAATTCCGAAAATATTTCCTTTGTAGGATTTCTGAAACCAAAAACAGCAGAAAACAGCAACTGGCTCTTCGGCATCTCGTTAATAGGTTAGTGCCGGAAAATGCATAAATACGACATATAATGTGTATAAAACATGTAGGTATCATCAATAATGTGGCATGGAGCATAAGAAATTATCGATACGTCGGAGACGTATCAGCATCCCCAAGCTTAGTTCCTGCTCGTCCCGAGCAGGTAAACGATAACAAAGATAATTTCTGGAGTGACATGCCATCATAACCTTGATCATACTATTTTAAGCATATGTAATGAATGCAGCGATCAAAACAATGGTAATGACATGAGTAAACAACTGAATCATAAAGCAAAGACTTTTCATGAATAGTACTTCAAGACAAGCATCAATAAGTCTTGCATAAGACTTAACTCATAAAGCAATAAATCAAAGTAAAGGTATTGAAGCAACACAAAGGAAGATTAAGTTTCAGCGGTTGCTTTCAACTTATAACATGTATATCTCATGGATAGTGTCAATGTAAAGTAATATAACAAGTGCAATATGCAAGTATGTAGGAATCAATGCACAGTTCACACAAGTGTTTGCTTCTTGAGGTGGAGAGAGATAGGTGAACTGACTCAACATAAAAGTAAAAGAAAGGTCCTTCAAAGAGGAAAGCATCGATTGCTATATTTGTGCTAGAGCTTTTATTTTGAAAACATGAAACAATTTTGTCAACGGTAGTAATAAAGCATATGTATCATGTAAATTATATCTTACAAGTTGCAAGCCTCATGCATAGTGTACTAATAGTGCTCGCACCTTGTCCTAATTAGCTTGGGTTAACACTGATCATCATTGCATAACATATGTTTCAACCAAGTGTCACAAAGGGGTACCTCTATGCCGCCTGTACAAGGGTCTAAGGAGAAAGTTCGCATTGGATTTCTCGCTTTTGATCATTCTTCAACTTAGACACCCATACCGGGACAACATAGACAACAGATAATGGACTCCTCTTTTAATGCTTAAGCATTCAACAACAGTTAATATTCTCATAAGAGATTGAGGTTTTATGTCCAAACTGAAACTTCCACCATGATTCATGGCTTTAGTTAGCGGCCCAATGTTCTTCTCTAACAGTATGCATACTCAAACCATTTGGTTGTGAAAACCGCCCTTACTTCAGACAAGACGAACATGCATAGCAACTCACATGATATTCAACAAAAAGTTGATGGCGTCCCCAGGAACATGGTTATCGCACAACAAGCAACTTAATAAGAGATAAAGTGCATAAGTACATATTCAATACCACAATAGTTTTTAAGGCTATTTTGTCCCATGAGCTATATATTCCAAAGGCGAATGATGGAATTTTAAAGTTAGCACTCAAGCAATTTACTTTGAAATGGCGGAGAAATACCATGTAGTAGGTAGGTATGGTGGACACAAATGGCATAGTGGTTGGCTCAAGGATTTTGGATGCATGAGAAGTATTCCCTCTCGATACAAGGTTTAGGCTAGCAAGGTTTATTTCAAACAAACACAAGGATGAACCGGTGCAGCAAAACTCACATAAAAGACATATTGTAAACATTATAAGACTCTACACCGTCTTCCTTGTTGTTCAAAACTCAATACTAGAAATTATCTAGACTTTAGAGAGACCAAATATGCAAACCAAATTTTAGCAAGCTCTATGTATTTCTTCATTAATGGGTGCAAAGTATATGATGCAAGAGCTTAAACATGAGCACAACAATTGCCAAGTATCAAATTATTCAAGACATTTTAGAATTACTACATGTAGCATTTCCCGATTCCAACCATATAACAATTTAACGAAGAAGATTCAACCTTCGCCATGAATACTATGAGTAAAGCCTAAGGACATATTTGTCCATATGCAACAGCGGAGCGTGTCTCTCTCCCACACAGTGAATGCTAGGATCCATTTTATTCAAACAAAAACAAAAACAAACCGACGCTCCAAACAAAGTACATAAGATGTGACTGAATAAAAATATAGTTTCAGGGGAGGAACCTGATGATGTTGTCGATGAAGAAGGGGATGCCTTGGGCATCCCCAAGCTTAGACGCTTGAGTCTTCTTAAAATATGCAGGGGTGAACCACCGGGGCATCCCCAAGCTTAGAGCTTTCACTCCTCTTGATCATAATATATCATACTCCTCTCTTGACCCTTGAAAACTTCCTTCACACCAAACTTCAAGCAAACTCATTAGAGGGTTAGTGCACAATCAAAAATTCACATGTTCAGAGGTGACACAATCATTCTTAACACTTCTGGACATTGCACAAAGCTATTGGACATTAATGGATCAAAGAAATTCATCCAACATAGCAAAAGAGGCAATGCGAAATAAAAGGCAGAATCTGTCAAAAACAGAACAGTCCGTAAAGACGAACTTGGAAGGGGCACTTAACTTGCTCAAACGGAAAAACTCAAAACTAATGAAAGTTGCGTAAATATCTGGGGATCACGCACGTAAATTTACAGATTTTTTTGATTTTTTTAAAGAGACTTCTGCGCGAATTCGTGACAGACAGCAATGCTGTTTCTGTGCAGCAATCCAAATCTAGCATCAACTTTACCATAGAGACTTTACTTGGCACAAAAACATGATAAGGAGAGGTTGCTACAGTAGTAAACAACTTCCAAGACTCAAATATAAAACAAAGTACTGTAGTAAAAACATGGGTTGTCTCCCATAAGCGCTTTTCTTTAACGCCTTTCAGCTAGGCGCAGAAAGTGTAAATCAAGTGTTATCAAGAGATGAAGCATCGACATTACCTTGGGCTTTACCCTTACCTTTATTGTTCTTTTTCTTACTCTTTGATTTAGGGAATATATGTCTACCCCCGGGTGTAGAGGTGAATTTTAGGGTGCCTTCTCCCATATCTATGACTGCTCCCAATAGTTTCAGCAGGGATCTTCCGAGTGTGATTTGTCCTGTTCCTGCACATTCAATAACAAGATAATCAATGGATATTGTTCTCCCAAGAATGGTTGTATGCACACCCGCAGCTATTCCTTTAGGAATTATAACAGAGTTATCAATAAGAGTTATTCCTTCTCCCCCTTCAACGAATCCCCAAAGTTGCAAAGATTCATGAATACTCCTAGGCATTAAGCAAAATTCAGACATAATATCACAATTGGCATGAAGAGTTTGGTCACCGATAACAATTTTAATAGTAGGATCCCATAATGAAGGTTCAGAGTTCTCTAAAACTTGATCAAGAAGGTTACGAACATATCTATAATTTTCATTCAAGCGAGATGCGCTTGTCTCAAGAGTGTTTAATATATTATAAATGCTAATAAGGGCTGAATCAAAGTTATTAGCTGAATCATGTGATGCAACCAACTTTTTTATGGCATTAAAAGCTTGATCCCCATTGCAATGAAGGAAATCTCCTCCCACTACAGCATCCAAGGCATATCTATAGCGAATCATAAGACCAAAATAAAAATTACTAAGGAGCAAACTTAGCGTCATTTGAGGTTCAGCTTTACGATAAGAAGTAAAAATTCTCGACCAAGCATCTTTAAAACTCTCCTCATCCCCTTGTTTAAAAGTAAAAAACTAATTCCTCAGGTGAAGAAGTAACAGGTGCAGAGCTAGACATGATAACAAAAGTAAACTAAATGCAAGTAACTAATTTTTTTGTGTTTTTGATATAGAGAGCAAGACAAGTAAATAAAGTAAAGCTAGCAACTAATTTTTTGTGTGTTTTGTTTAAGTGCAGCAAACAAAATAGTAAATAAAATAAAGCAAGACAAAAACAAAGTAAAGAGATTGGATTGTGGAGACTCCCCTTGCAGCGTGTCTTGATCTCCCCGGCAACGGCGCCAGAAATTTAGCTTGATGACGCGTAAAGCACACGCTCGTTGGGAACCCCAAGTGGAAGGTGTGATGCGTACAACAACAAGTTTCCCTCAGTAAGAAACCAAGGTTTATCGAACCAGTAGGAGTCAAGAAGCACGTTGAAGGTTGATGGCGGCGGGATGTAGTGCGGCGCAACACCAGGGATTCCGGCGCCAACGTGGAACCTGCACAACACAACCAAAGTACTTTGCCCCAACGAAACAGTGAGGTTGTCAATCTCACCGGCTTGCTGTAACAAAGGATTAGATGTATAGTGTGGATGATGATTGTTTGCAGAAAACAGTAGAACAAGTATTGCAGTAGATTGTATTTAATGTAAAAGAATGGACCGGGCTCCACAGTTCACTAGAGGTGTCTCTCCCATAAGATAAATAGCATGTTGGGTGAACAAATTACAGTCGGGCAATTGACAAATAGAGAGGGCATGACAATGCACATACATGATATGATAAATATAGTGAGATTTAATTGGGCATTACGACAAAGTACATAGACCGCTATCCAGCATGCATCAATGCCTAAAAAGTCCACCTTCAGGTTATCATCCGAACCCCTTCCAGTATTAAGTTGCAAACAACAGACAATTGCATTAAGTATGGTGCGTAATGTAATCAATAACTACATCCTCGGACATAGCATCAATGTTTTATCCCTAGTGGCAACAGCACATCCACAACCTTAGAACTTTCTGTCACTGTCCCAGATTTAATGGAGGCATGAACCCACTATCGAGCATAAATACTCCCTCTTGGAGTTAAGAGCAAAAACTTGGCCAGAGCCTCTACTAATAACGCAGAGCATGCAAGATCATAAACAACACATAGGTAATAGATTGATAATTAACATGACATAGTATTCTCTATCCATCGGATCCCGACAAACACAACATATAGCATTACAGATAGATGATCTTGATCATGTTAGGCAGCTCACAAGATCCGACAATGAAGCACATAAGGAGAACACGACCATCTAGCTACTGCTATGGACCCATAGTCCAGGGGTGAACTACTCACTCATCACTCCGGAGGCGATCATGGCGGTGAAGAGTCCTCCAGGAGATGATTCCCCTCTCCGGCAGGGTGCCGGAGGCGATCTCCTGAATCCCCCGAGATGGGATTGGCGGCGGTGGCGTCTCAGTAAGGTTTTCCGTATCGTGGCTCTCGGTACTGGGGGTTTCACGACGGAGGCTTTAAGTAGGCGGAAGGGCAACGCGGGGGCCACACGAGGGCCCCACACACCAGGGCCGCGCGGCCAAGACCTGGGCCGCGCCACCCTGTTGTGGCGGCGCCTCGTGGCCCCACTTCCTTTCCCCCTCGGTCTTCTAGAAGCTTCGTGCAAAAATAGGACCCTGGGCGTTGATTTCGTCCAATTCTGAGAATATTTCCTTTGTAGGATTTCTGAAACCAAAAAATAGCAGAAAACAGCAACTGGCTCTTCGGCATCTCGTTAATAGGTTAGTGCCGGAAAATGCATAAATACGACATATAATGTGTATAAAACATGTAGGTACCATCAATAATGTGGCATGGAGCATAAGAAATTATCGATACGTCGGAGACGTATCAGTCGCCACCACTGCTTCCCAGTTTTTCCCAGATCTCGCGATGGTGAAGAAGAAGAACCCTAGCGCCGCCGCTAGTTCCACAAGCGGTGGTGCCGCCGCCAAATCTTCCTCGATTCCTCCGAAGGAAGGCGCCCCGAGCGCTCCTCCCCCAGCTCCGGCGCCGCCGGCGCCACCAAGCTCAGTAGCTAGGCCTGGAGATTGGATAGCATCGACCGTCACCAAGCGTGACGAGAAGAGATCCCGAAGTCTGGGATTGATCTCCTCCGATGAGGGGAATGTGATCTTTCCAGGTGCGATTTCTCGGCCTAATCCCCCTGCTGGCTTTACCGTGATGTTCTTGTCATTCTTATATCGGGGTCTTTCGCTTCCCGCTCATGAATTCCTCCTCCATCTCTTGCGGACTTACGAGATCCAACTATGGCAATTTACTCCCAACTCCATCCTCCACGTTGCTGTGTTTATCACCCTTTGCGAGGCATTTCTGGGCATTGAGCCTCATTTTGGGTTGTGGAAAAAGATCTTCTATGTGAAGAGATACAGCAGTAGTAATGGATCCTTTGTCACCGGAGGAGTGGGATTTGTATCTCGTTCGGATGTCAACTACTTCAATTTCCCAATGAGAGAATCCATGCAAGGGTGGAGATTGAAGTGGTTTTACGTCAAGGATTCCTTGTCACCTGAATCCCAACTTCCTTGCTTTGTCGATGTCCTTGAAGCCAAGCCGAAGAATTCCTGGAAGAATATTCTCTCTCCCGACGAAAAAGTAGTAGCCGATCAATTATTTGCCAAATTTCTTCGGATCAAGGAAGCTGATGGCCAAACCATGATCGGCACAGAAGTAGCGGCAGTGTTCCTGAAACGTCGAGTCCAACCAGTCATGGCCAGAGTTCATCCGATGTGGTTGTATTCAGGTCCAAAGGATGGAACCAGGATTAATGCGGCCGAACTGTCGGAAAAAGAACCGCTCGACGAAGTCCGTCGCCTTCCTTCCTTTAGTCAAGAGGACTCAATCCCATTGACATCTTCTTACACTCCTTTTGATGCCGAACATCCACCACCAGAGGTAACTTCTCCTTTCAATTTCTTATTATGCTACTCTCACTGAGCCAACATAAGTACCATTGTTCTCATTTATTTTTTCCTTCGACAGACCGCCATAGCCTTCGGGAACTTGCACGACTCGCCGAACGACATTTCTGAGGGGAGAGGCTCCTCAGTTCCCATCGATTTTCGAACTGTCGAGCACACAAGCCCAGAAAATGATTATGATGATCCGATTGATTCAGAAACTGTTCACACCAATCTTTCCCCTTCAGCCGATGATGCTTGCGACACAGAGCGATCAATACGCGATGATGACGCTGAACGTAATGCCTTTGTTAATGCAGCTGTGGAGGAGGCCAGGGCTTCGCCCGTAAAGAGATCGATCGGCGGCTTTGCAGACGAAGACGACCTTCTTGATATGTAAATACCTTCTTCTTTTTTACTATATTTTATCTTCTTGTTTCCCGCATTCTTTGCATAACTTCTGTCGACTGTTTCCTTTTTGTAGTGACGAAGGTTTCATCGAGCCTCCGTCCAAGAAAGCCAGGTCTGACGTTGTTCTGCCGGCCGTTGCAGCTTCCGAAGCTTCGGCTCCTAAGGCAACTCCCGCGGCCCAGGCATCGACTGCTTCTTCCCTTTCCAAGGGGAAAGACATTCCTGTCACCACCACGACTCCTCCTTCAGTAAGCCCTTCTTGAACACAACACGAATCTTTTGGAGTGTGCCTTGCCTAATGATTTTTTGTAAAACATTTTTTTTCTTTAAGGACCTGCGAGGTGTGATATCCTCTTTAGAGGCCTTTGCCTTTCAGTTTACCTCTCTGGAGGCGGACAAAGTTCGCCTGCAGGAGGAAGTTAAGTCTTCCTCTTCAAAGTTGGATGGCACCATTAAAAAGGCTGCCATAGCTTGCCAGGAGGTCGACTCCCTAAAAGAGGAGCTGAGCAAGCTGAAGGAGAGGCTAAAGGAGGAGGAAGCTCGGGCAGCTGAAAAGGATGAACTCCTTCGTCAATCTGCTTTGGCTTTACTTGGTAAGCTCTTTCATACATCTCTGTTGATTATTACTCTTTATGGATCCGCTTCTTCATCAATGATTTCCTCCAATTCAATTTCTTGCAGAAGCCGCCAGCATCCCTACTACTGCCTTGGACAAAGTTCCGAACAACTCTCCGGCAAATGGTGTGTCGATGGCTCTCGCCTCCCACCAGCTTACCCGGGAGCTTCTTAACAAGGGAAAGGGTGCCCTGGCGCGGATGCATTCGATGATTTTCCCCAAGATCAAGCAGGAGAAGACTCTGGGGTAGCTGATTGATGCCTTCGCGGTTGACACCAAGGAAGTTTTTGAGGTATTCAAGCGTACTTCGCGTACCTATGGTGCCCTCCTTGCCTTCCAGCTTATGATGGGTTACGGCTTTAAGGCTGACATCGAAGAAATGACTAAGGAGCTGCCGAAAGAACAAGATGGGCGATTTGTTGACTTAAGCGCCTTTACAGTGTCTGCCCGTACTTATGCTCGCCAGCTCCTTGAACTAGTTTCATCAGGAAAGACATCGGCTGGACCTAGTTTGTCGAATCAGACCCAGGCCCCTTGATTTTTGTAACAAACTTATCTTTGAGCTGATGCGAAACATTGTTCCTGTTGCAAAACTTTATGCTTGTAATGAACTCCGTGCTGGCAATGTTGCTGGCGCACCTTTATCATAATATTTTCACTTGCACTTCTCCCGATGGGAGTTACGTTGGGTGTTCAATTTAGCAGTATCCGACATCCTTTTTAACGCTGTTTCCTGCAGGTTTTCCCGGTGCCCTCATTTGTCGATGACTCTTCGGGTGTTCTTCCCGAAGGTGATCGGATCCAGCGAATGAAGGATCGGATTACCCAGATGGAAAAGGACCTGCGCAGCACTTACGCGTTAGCTGCTATTGTTAATAAGAAGAGCGAGATTGCAGTCGACGTGGAGCGGTACGCTCTTACTGAGCTGCATAAAGCTACCGAGAGTTTGAACTGTGAGTTTCTTGATCTCTGCGCCCTTTTGTCAACAGCGCCTCATCTGATTTTTCATTTATTTCTTTGCCAGTCATAGCTCTGAACCGTGCGGAAGAGAACAAACGGATTCACGAGCGTGTGCGTGCGTTAACCCAGCTATCCTCAGCCGAAGAGATTTTCTGGCGGGAGCACTCGAAGGCTTCGGCTATCGCGCAATTTCAAGATCGGGTTCAGCAGGTCCACCACTTCTTCGACAAGTGCTACAAGGCTATGAGGGTGGTTTGGAAACGATGTTCCCTTTGAACGCGGTTCCCCCCATGCTCCTAGCTTTGATGTCTGAGTTTGGTAATGCCAAGAAGATCCGAGACTTGGTGCGTGCGCAAGTTTTTGCAGGGGCCAGGTTTACACTTGCCCTTGTACTTGCCCGTTACCCCTCAGCAAGTTTGCTATCGATTGCCAACGCAACTGGAGACTTGGAGTCTCTGTATCCGAAGGTATTGTTGCCCGCCAATATAATTGTCGACAGACTTGAGGAGGACTCAAAGGTACCTGAGGGAAGAGAAACTCCGCAAGGGTGATTTCAGGGGTTAAGGTTTGTTTTGTAAATAGATAATTTGGCTACTTCATCCAAGCATTTGGACTATGTAATGAGGCCCTTTTGTTCGGTAGATACATGCATATGTACTTTTACCGTGCTAATGCCGTTGGCAAGTTTTGACTGAGCGAATCTGAGTTGCTCGTTTAAATGTATGTGTATTGGTTGGTTAGCAAATCATTTGAGTGATCAGCTCGTGTTGCAGGTTTTGCTAAACCTGTTGTATGCGCAACTTTGCTTTCAACCGATGTATGTTTCGACAGGCACTCCCGAATATTTCGGGTGTAGTGGTTCTGCCGATGAGCCTGTTGTTCCTTGATATTTCCATAAGTAAAATATCGAACGTGGGTTGTGTTTATATGTATTTCCGAACTCTTGCTATTTACGGCACTCGTAGAGGCATCTATAGCAGAGGGAAAGGTAAATGTCTTTTAGCACTCGTAGAGGCTTTTTTGGAGCACGATCTTCTGCCTCGTACTATGTTTGCATAGTGATGGGGCTTAGAAGTTTGTAGTTACTGCAATGCTTAACAAAGAATCGAAGCTTAAGTTCTCATTAACAAGGTAAGCACGAGGCTAGAGGGCAAAAAAAGGAGGGCCCTGTTTAAAATAAAGGGAAAAGAAAATAAAGGCTGATAAATTGCTTAAGCAAGGAAGGGGTTCTTCTCTTCTTCTGGCTTCTTCACCACGTTAGTGGTTGCTGCAGCGTTGCTGGTTTCATCAGGGGTTTGGGCAGTGGTTGCCAGCGTCTTGCTGTCTCCTATGCCTTCTGTGCCATCAACTGCCGATCCTTTTGCTGCCGAGGCTTCTGCTGCCGAAGCTTCTGCTGCCGAAGCTTCTGCTGTCGAAGCTTTAAGGGCAAGAGCAGCTGGCTTCTTCTTGGGGTCCTTGACATCTTTTCCTTCCTTGATTTCTCGTAATGACAGCTTGGGTAAAGGGTCAACGATTTCTTGCTGTGACCCGAACTTCACAGCAATCCTCTGAAAGTCGCGATCACAATTGTCAGAGCGTGAAAAACTTCCATAGACTGTGATGTTTGTCCCGTTGTTCCCAGGCATTTTCAGCTTGAGGTATGCATAGTGCGGCACAGCCATGAACTTGGCATAAGCTGGTCTCCCGAGTATAGCATGATACTGTGACTCTAAGTTCACTACTTCGAACTCGATCTTTTCCTTTCTGAAATTGTCGGCTTTGCCGAAGACAACATTCAGGTAGACTTTGCCAAGAGAGTAGCCCGGTGCGGTTGGAAGGATCCCATGGAAGCAAGTGTCTGTGTCTTCTAGCATCCTCATGGTGATCCCCATACTTCTGATTGTGTCGACGAATATCAGGTTTAACCTGCTTCCACCATCCATGAAGACTTTGCTCATCTTGAACCCCCCAATTTGTGCTTCGACTACTAAGGCAGCGTGTCCTGGTTTTGGTATGGTCATTGGGTGATCTGCTCGACTGAACGTAATGTTCTGAGAGGACCACTCGACATACTCGAGGGATGTTTGCCATGATGCTTTCTGCCAAGTTGATCTCTCGGGTGAGCTTCTTCATCTCTCTCTTCGAGACACCTGTCCTATGGATCATGCTCATCTGCCCACGTGGTGGTGGAAATGCCTCGTTGGGTTGATGAGGTTGAGTCTGGACTTGATGCTGTGGTGGAGGTGGGGGTGGCGGTGGTAGCTGTTGCTGACCTGACTACTGGATGAGTTTGTGCATGTCAAGGAACTGTCGACAGTCCCTGAGCAGGTGACTCGACTTTGTTTTGCCGTCCTTGGAATCGACATACGAGTGCAGGTAACAGGGGGCGTTGATCTGCTCAGCTGAAAGTATAGAGATGGTAAACCTAGAGGGGGGGTGAATAGGTTTCTACAAATTTTAATTCTTTCTTTGCAATATTAGGCTTTGCGGAATATAAAGATGAGCCTAATGCAAACTAGGTGAAGCAACCTATATGAGGATACAACTAACTCGAGCACGAAGGCTCTCACAGGCAGTTAAATCACAAGTAAGGAGTTCGGTTAGAGATAACCGATAGCACGCGGAGACGAGGATGTATTCCCGTGTTCCCTTGCTTTGCAACAAGGTACGTCACGTTTGGAGGAGTGGAGGTCCCACGAAGGATTCCCCACGCCACGAAGGCTCACCCTATTCTCCGGAGCCTATCCCACGAAGGAATAGCTCACTCACTTGTGGTAGACTTTGAGGTAGCCTCCAAACCTTCACAATCTTGCCCGGAGCAAATCCACAGCCCGGATGCTTCCGGACTCCTCTTGCCTACCTAGGGTTTCCAAGGAACCCTAGGAAGCAAGCTTCTCAATGAATACAAAGGGGAATGAGATTTGGCTTGGTAGAATGGTAGATCGGGTCCTCCTCTAATGATTCCCCGGAGGGATTTGAGTTTGAGTGGAGGAGGAGGGAGATCTGAGGCTTTTGGTGTTTCTAGCAATGGAGTATGAGAGAGAGAGCTCAAGAACAGCTTGTAGTGTAGTGCCTAACTATCTAGAGGTAGGAGAAGGGCTATTTATAGTGTTCTTCGAAATATGGCCGTTTGCCACTTGCCACCTCAGCTTTTCCTCGACAAACCCGGTCGACCGGGCCACAGACCGGACAGCCCGGCTGAGAGGCCGGTGCCCGATCGGCCAAGACCGGACGCCTTTTGCTGGTCCCGGAGCTCCTCCGGTTGGCGGCCGGTTGGCGCCCGGTTGCCGCCCGGTGGACCGGACGGAGCACCGGACACGCCGGTCGAGAGCCCGGTTGACCGGGCGCAACCGGATCTGTCGGCTCCTCCTTTGGAGCCCGGTTGCCGCCCGGTTGACCGGCCACCACGCCGGACTGGCCGGTTGCTGGCCCGGTTGGACCGGGCAGGTGACCGGATTTCTCCTGTAACCCCTTTTTGATTGTTGTTGAAATGGGGGGTCACCTTTAGCCTTCTTGTTCCTTTGATACACCATTTACGCCTCATTGCCTAATACCTGAGATTGTACTTATAAACATATTAGGCCAAATACTTTAGCACGGTGTCATCGTTACCAAAATAATGGATAAGGGTGAAATACCCTTACAATATCCCCCTTTTTGGTATACGATGACAAACCGAGCTAGAGTCACAAATAGATATTATGATAAGCTCTAAACCTTGATTCCATATAAGATATTACGAAAGCTCCCCCATAATGTGTGCACTTGGAGAATTTGCGTTTGAATGCAAAGTGCACCATTTGAGAAACATGAGAAGCTCCCCCAATATCTTTAGGAAACAAGCATGGTATGGAGATGTGCATATCAAGATATATAAGCATAGCATAATCATCCTAACATGGAGTAGCACACATAATAGTCATCCATACATATCCATACACGAATAGCAAATGGTTCTTGGAAAACTCAAAGTAAACTAGCACAAGCCATATAAAATCCAAATAAAGCAACTCCCATGGCTTGTGGCGATCAAAGAACCCCGTGGTCTAGACTCTACTCTCTTCTCCCCCTTTGGCATCGGAACACCAAAAAGGCGAAGAAAAGAGGAGAGATGCTATCGCACCCATCAGTAGTGACCAAACCCAAGCGAGGAGGAGCTCTCGCGTGCATCATCATCACCGGCATCATCATCACCGGCATCATCATTACCCTCATCATCATCAGCATAGTCAGCAGGAGGAGCACGAGCAGGCCTAGGGAGAGCACCATGAGCGTACACAGAGAAGTCGAAGTTCTGGAGCATCTCATCAGTAAGAGGAGGCATCTCCCACTGAGGTGCTATCACAGGCTCCATCTCAGGGCCAGGAGGAGGAACAGAGTGGTTCCTTGAGGCCATGAATTCATTCTGGCGCCTCCGTGTCTCTTGGGTCATAGTAAGGGTCTGATGGGCAACATCATGGCTTCTCTTGCACATTTGGAACAGGCATGTGAAGAAACGAGCGGCCCCATGCTGGGAGCGCCGAGAATGACTGGAGCTAGCATCATGATCATGGTGTGCCTTGGAGCGGCGCTCAGTGGTGGGCATCATGGAGGGAACGTCTGAACGAGTGGCCTCCTAAATGGGGAACCTGAATGGATCCATGATGACTTTCTCACCAATAACGTTCCGAGGAGCAGGAACAATGTAGTTGATGAGCCGCTGAACATATTGGGCGTAGTTGGGAGTCATGCGGTCCATAATTGCCCTCTTCAGTTCACAGTAGATAAGATCACAGCCATCAATCTTCCTCACCCTGTCAGGATGACAATAGTACATCAAGTTGAGGTGATAGTTCCGGACTTCACTGTGGTCTCCAGACTTGCTGATGAGGTTCTCCCGGAACAGCTTGGCAAGTACCAAATAGGAGTAGTACATCCCAGAGATGGTGGGAGGTCCAGGTGAAGGGTTTGGAGGATAGCAGAAAGAGATGTCACCCCTAGTGAGCCTGGACCGTGAATGAATCTTGTACCCTGGATCACTGTCATCACCACAACCCATGGCTGCACGGAACTGAGAGTAGGAGCATGAGTACTTTGTCTTGCCGGTCATCCAAGTGAGGGTGCGGTCTTCATCATCATGGAAGAAGACAGTGCAGTGAAACTGACGGACAAGGAGGGGACAAAAGGTAGGATCATCTTGAGTATCATCAGGCTTGAGGCACACAAGGTCATACAATCCCAGACTCCTCAAGGTTTGAACCACAAACCGATACTTGGTGGCTTCATGCAAGGCCAGTTCTTCAGGATTGATAGCCTTGGGTGATACAATATTACCATGCTTCATAAACTCATGAGAATCATAGAAACCCTCCCAGAGGGCTGCCTGTGTGTTGGTCCAGAATGCCTTGTCCGAACGAGTGTAAGTTGGCTTCTCAAAGCGATACGGATTCAGTGTCCTCCACTCCTGCCACTCAAGACGGTTTGCAGCCCCAACATTGATGGTTGGTACTACCTCATCATCCTCTTGGACGACATTCTTATCCTTGCGCTTGGTAGCAACAGACTTGGTTCTGCCCCGAGCTGAGCTGCCAGTGTCAGTACCTTGCTGAGCTTGGGGGGGTGCACGGCTACTAGAACGGCGGGGAGGATCAGCCATCCTACCTCGCTTGGCAACATTGCCACGTGGTGGCTCACCACTCCAACTTCCTGTGAATGAGAAAAATATAGCAAGGATAGCAGTGGGGTAAGTGTACATGTCATCAATAAGAGAGAATCCAAAAAGCATAGCATATATTCAAGTGTAGTGATGAGTTTGTGCGAAAACTGGGCAACCCGGCGCACAGGCCGGTCAAACCGGGCAGCAGACCGGACGATCCGGTTTGCGACCGGTTGACCGGGCCACACACCGGGCCGGCCGGTTGAATGGCCGGTCGACCGGGCTAGAAACCGGGTCTGTCGATTTGTGATGTTGTGCCCAGATTTCTACCACAAATTCATGCAAAAACTCGAAAAACTTGAGTACATGCTATAGCAATAGAGTGGAGAATGTGCTTTGTGTTGAGAGACACTCTAAAGGCATGAGGACTTGCAAACCCTAAACCTAACCCTAAGATTTCCTCAAATTTTGGTAAGAACTTGCAATGTGTGAGGAGGACTAGAACTTAGGGAGGAAAGGAGAGTACATTACCCGAAGACATTGTCCTCCTTGATCAAGGGAACAAGAAGAACACAAGGTAGGGCTTGAAAACCAAGAACTCCAAAAATTCCCAAGCTAGTTGGAGAGGGACCAAATCCTTCGGTGGAGATGTTCCAATGGACCCGATCTATGGTGTGGTGAAGTTTGGGGAAGTTCTTGTGGTGGGAAGTGCCTAGATCTTGGTGGAGGTGTTGAGGGCGCCGGCCATGGAGGTTGGGGATTGGGGAACAATGGGGAAGATGACCCCAAGGGGTATCTCTTCCCAATATATAGTGGGCCGCGCGACCGGTCAGATATCCGGTCAGACCGGGCTGGTGACCGGCTGACCCGGCCCAGACCCCGGTTGCCGCCCGGTCCACCGGACCTTCCGGTCAGGGACCCGGTCCGACCGGGCCAGCGACCGGCCAGCCCAGAATTGTCTAATTTTGCCTCGTTTTTTGCCCCTATGCTGTGTGTAAGTGTGTGTAAGTGCTCAAATGATGACATGTACATATAGATAGATAGATGATGATGAGATGAGCATAGACATGGGGTTGGAAAACACAAAGTTCTCTAGGCATACCCATTGGAGTGAAAATGCCAACAAGATACAAATAGCTACAATGGGCATGATTCGAAGTATATCAAGAATCATAAGAGCATTTTGAAATAGTTTTTGCAACAAGATCATTTGGCCTTATATAGTCAAATCAAGTTGTAATGAAGGCACAATGAGGGGCGGGGGATTACTCCCCCTATGTGAAAGCACAAATGACATGTGACCGCGAAGAGACATGCTTGGGTCCATATAATGACATTGGGTCTATTTATGTTGCACACATAGGTATGCATCATACCAAGACATGGTAAGATGACTATCCCCATATGTGCTATGCCTCTAAGCTAGATAGCAAGATAAATGCAAGAATATAGTGCAAGAAGGTAATCAATCCAAGTTTTTAGGATCAAGAATACCAAGTTCTCCTCTCAAGTTAACAAAGCGGGCTTCATCCAAAGGCTTAGTGAAAATATCCGCCAATTGGTAGGTTGTTCCCACATGAGTGAGATCAATATCCTTATTGGCAACATGATCACGTAGGAAGTGATGGCGAATGTCAATATGTTTGGTGCGACAATGTTGAACCGGGTTGTTGGCGATCTTTATTGCACTTTCATTGTCACAAAGAAGAGGCACCGTACCAAGAGACACACCATAGTCTTTCAAGGTTTGCTTCATCCATAACAATTGAGTGCAACAAGATGCCGCGGATATGTATTCGGCTTCGGCGGTGGATAGGGCGGTGGAGTTTTGTTTCTTGGATGACCAACTCACCAATGACCGGCCAATAAATTGGCAAGCCCCGGAGGTAGACTTCCGATCAACCTTATCACCGGCCCAATCGGAATCCGAATAGCCAATGAGTTCAAAGGTTGACCCCTTTGGATACCATAGCCCGAGAGTAGGAGTGAGAACAAGGTATCTTAGTATCCGTTTGACCGCCACTAAATGGCTCTCCTTGGGAGCGGATTGAAAACGAGCACACATCCCTACACTTAGCATGATATCCGGCCTAGAGGCACAAAGGTAGAGCAAGGATCCTATCATGGAGCGGTATACTTTTATGTCCACATCCTTCTCACCATCACATGAACCAAGTTGCCCCTTTACGGGCATGGGTGTCTTCATTGGACTTGCATTGGTCATGTTGAATTTCTTGAGCATGTCCTTCACATACTTTTCTTGAGAGATGAAGGTGCCTTTTGCAAGTTGCCTCACTTGGAAGCCTAGAAAGAACTTCAACTCTCCCATCATGGACATCTCAAATTTCCTAGTCATCAATAGCTCAAAAGCTTTGTTATGATTGGGGTTAGTTCCACCAAAAATGATATCATCAACATATATTTGACATATAAAGAGGCCACCCCCTTTAACCCGCTTGGTGAAAAGGGTGGAATCGACCGTACCCATGCAAAACCCATCATGTAGTAAGAAATCCCTAAGGAACTCATACCAAGCACGTGGAGCTTGCTTGAGACCGTAGAGTGCCTTATGGAGTAAATACACGTGGTTGGGTCGGCATGGGTCTTCGAAACCCGGGGGTTGAGCCACATATGCGGTTTCTTTTAGGGGACCATTCAAAAATGCACTTTTCACATCCATTTGATATAATTTGAAATTGTGGAAAGATGCAAATGCAAGCAAAAGACGAATAGCTTCAAGACGGGCTACCGGCGCAAAGGTATCCTCAAAATCCATACCTTCTATTTGGGCAAACCCTTGCGCCACTAACCTTGCTTTGTTTCGTATAACAATGCCATTCTCATCTTGCTTGTTCTTGAATACCCATTTGGTCCCAATGACATTGATGCGATGATCCTTGGGTCTCTCAACTAGAGACCATACTTCATTCCGAGTGAAACACTCTAATTCTTCTTGCATGGCAATTACCCAATCCGGATCGACCAAGGCTTCATGTACCTTAAGTGGTTCAAAACTAGACACAAAAGCATGATGTTGACAATAAGTGATAAGTAGTGCATGGTGTCTACGAGTTACCACTCCTCTTGAGATGCTACCAAGGACTTGATCCACTTTCATGTCACTTGCCCTTGTAGCGGCCTTGATCTTCCGAATGGTTCCTTCATGATCAATGAATTCATGTCTTGCTAGTACTTGATCATGAGGGACCACTTGAGCTTGATCATGAGTTGAGGATGTTTCTTGATCGTCATCATGATCTTGCTCCATGGAATGAGGATCTTCTTCTTGTTCTTCGGATTGAGACTCATCTTGAGTGGAGGGTGGTTCTTGAGTTGCACTTGATGGTTCGGCTTGAGTTGAGCTAGGCTCTACTTGTGGCGTGCTTGAGACATCTACTCCATCATCTTGATCATCATTATGAACCTCCATGGGCCGGATGTGTCCAATGCCCATATGCTTGATGGCACTAGATGGATCAACATCATTACCTGCAACACATGGAACAACTTGCCCCACTTGGGAGCCATTATCCTCCAAGAACACCACGTCACAAGATACTTCAATAGTCCCGGAGGACCGGTTGTAGTATCTATAGGCGTGAGAGTTCTCCGCATATCCAACAAATATACCCTCTATGGTTCTAGTTTCAAATTTACCGAGCTTTCCTTTGTTGTTCTTAACAAGGCATTTGCATCCAAAGACACGAATATACATGACATTAGGCTTGTTACCGGTAAGTAGCTCGTATGGGGTTTTGTTGTGGAGGGGACGGAGGAAGAGCCGGTTGGAGTAGTGGACGGCCGTAGAGATGGCTTCTCCCCAAAAGTTGTGGGGTGAGTTGAATTCACTCAACATGGTTCTTGCCATCTCAATGATAGTCCGGTTCTTCCTTTCAACAACACCGTTTTGTTGAGGGGTGTATGGCGCCGAAAACTCATGCTTGATGCCCTCATCATCCACAAACTCTTGCATAGTGTAGTTCTTGAACTCGGTGCCATTGTCGGTCCTAATTGCCTTGATCTCGGATTCATACATACGTTGAGCTTTCTTGGCGAAGGTGATGAACTCTCTATGGGTCTCGTCCTTAGACTTAAGGAGAAAGACCCAAGAGTATCTTGAGTAATCATCAACAATGACAAGTCCATACTTGCTTCCACCAAGAGTATCATAGTGTGATGGCCCAAAGAGGTCCAAATGAAGGAGCTCCAAAGGCCTAGATGTGGTAACAATACTCTTGATGGGATGCTTCTTCTTGAGTTGCTTTCCGGCTACACATGCACTACAAACACGATCTTTCTCAAAAGAAACACCGGTTAGTCCCACAATATGCTCACCCTTTAGGAGTTGTTTAAGATTCCTCATGTTAACATGACCAAGGCGGCGATGCCACAACCATCCTTCGTCATGCTTGGCCGCCATTAGACATGTGGAGAAGGAGGGGCTCTCTTTCGAGAGGTCAACCACATAAAGGTTGTTCTCCACAAATCCAACAAGGACCAATTTGAGATTGTCACTCCTAAAGACTTGCACATAATATTTAGTGAAATATGAATTGTACCCGGCATCGGCAAGATGATATATAGAAAGTAAGTTATAGCCAAGGTGTTCAACAAGCATAACCGTCTCAAGGCACAAGTCCTTAGAGATTGCTACCTTGCCATACCCAAGTACCTTTCCCTTTGAGTTGTCACCAAAGGTAATGCTTGACTTCTTGTGGATATCTTCAATGAATTGATCAAGCACACCTTTTCCTCCGGTCATATGATTGGTGCATCCACTATCAAACACCCATTTTGGACCACCGGAGGAATACCCCTACAAAATCAAGTAGAGGATTTAGGAACCCATCGATTAATGGGTTCCTTTGCAATGGCAACAATATCTTTTGGTACCCAAATTGAGTACTCTCTATAAGCATAGCCATTAGGAGGGCCAACATAGTTAGCATAGACATCACCATAATAATCAACAAATAATGCATAGTGATCGTTTGGCCCCGTGCGGGCACCACTAGTGGCTTTGCCCTTTGAGGCTTTGCCATTGTTAGTGACCTTCTTGTTCTTATCTTGAGCGGGTTTCTCCTTCTTGTAGTTGTTCTTCTTGTGGGGCTTGGGAGTATATCCAAGTCCATACTTTTGATTGTTTGACCTTTGCTTACTCAAGAGGTCATCCAATCCCATCTTGTTCTTGGCGGTGGTGAACTTTGCAAGTTCCTTTGTTAGCCTAACATTTTCCTCAAGAATAGATGCTTGCTCACAAGAAGATTCATTAGGATGATAGTCAAGACCATATTTGGTCACCAAGGACTCAAGATATGCATTGGTCTCAACATGCAAAGAAAGTTCCTCTTGTAAACGAACATGTTCCTCAACAAGTTTAGCATGCTCACTAGTAAAGGAAATGGAGGAACAAGCAAGCTTTTCAACATCAATGGGATCCTTCATTGATCCAAGAGCCTTTTGTAGGATTCTTGAAGTAGATCATGATTCTCTCCAAGTTTCTTGAGCTCATCCTTGACAAGCTTGTTAGCTCTTTCAAGGTGGTCAAGATCCCTAGTGAGAGAAGCATGAGCAACTTCAAGTTCCTCCTTTGAAGCATTGAGCTCTTGGGTCAATAATTGAGCCCTATCAATAGTTTCTAGGTCCTTAACTTTATCAAGTTCATAAGTTTCAATTTGTTGCTTAAGGCCTTGAGATATGCACCTTTCGGTTTTTAGCTCTTGTCTTAGGAGATTGAATCTCCGTTCCTTCTCATTCAATTGATATTCTAATTCCTCAATGGACTCATCCTTTTCTTTGAGTGAGTCCATCAAGAAATCAAACTTGACAAGAGCTTCACCACGAAGGGTGCATCTAACATCATATAGTTCCTTAAGCATAGTTAATTCTTCTTGATCTTCGTTTTCATCATCAAGAACACTAGATAGGGAAGGTGGAGGTTCCATTACCTTGGTTTCCCTTGCCATAAGACAAGAGCCAATGATTGGAGAGGAGGGAGAGTCATCGGAGTCATCATCTTGAGTTGTTCTTGCCATGAAGGAAGAGCCAACATCATTCTCTGTGGAGTAATCTTTGGAGTAGTCATATGTGAAGAGTGACCCGGGCTTAGAGTATGCTAAACCGGCCACTCCGGCCTCCTTCTCCTCATCTTCCTCTTCTTCATCGGACAAGTACTCGGCCCCAACAAAAGCTCTTCCCTTGTTCTTCTTGTACCGATCGTTGATTGGGTTCGGCTTCAATCTTGGCTTGACCCCTTTGATGAACTTTGGCTTGTCTACCCTTTTCTCATAAGGGCACTCATTTGCAAAGTGGTTATCTTCATCACAATTGTAGCAAGTTCTCTTCTTCTTCTTGTCATTGAGGAGCATTGGGAACTTTGCCTTGTACTTCTTGGCAAAGAAAGCAAAGTCGGTAGCAATGTCACTAGTTGAAGTCATCTCTTCATCTTCTTCAATCTCATAGTCTTCTTTGCTTTCATGGTCGGCTCTAGCTTTGAGAGCAAGGTTGTGTGACGCTTCATGGTTGTGTGAGGCTTCATCAACACGGTTCATTGCCTTGAGCCTCTTTCCGGCTTTGGCCATGCTTTCATTGGCGGCCACATAGGAGACTAGATCATCGGAGTTGAGATCGGCACTCTTGGTCATGATTTGCAAGTTGAGTCCAAGGTTGGTGTCTTCTTGTTTGACGGCAATCATAGCAATGACCTTGGATTTTATGAAGGCTTCGTTCATCTCAAATCCGTCATTGTACTTCTCAACACCAAGTCCCTTGACCCTTACTTTCAGAGCACCAAGCCTAGCATAGGCATCAAATATGGATTCTCCATCTCGAATCATGAATTGGTAGGCCTCTTGCTTTGCGGTCTCATAGAGAGCTGATTGGATCAAATCGGTTCCCTCTTGTAATACTACGATCCGATCCCACAACTCTTTAGCGGAGACAATGTCATCGACTTGATCAAGAAGCTTGCGGTTGATGCCACTTCTAATCTTGTCACGTGCGGATGCATTGAGTTGACGGTTGTAGAACTCGGTGGAGGTCAACCGAGTGGGATCTTGTGGCTCCCGATGTCCATGAACAATGAGCTCCCATAGCTCCACACTGCAGCTTGACCCCTTTGATGAACTTTGGCTTGTCTACCCTTTTCTCATAAGGGCACTCATTTGCAAAGTGGTTATCTTCATCACAATTGTAGCAAGTTCTCTTCTTCTTCTTGTCATTGAGGAGCATTGGGAACTTTGCCTTGTACTTCTTGGCAAAGAAAGCAAAGTCGGTAGCAATGTCACTAGTTGAAGTCATCTCTTCATCTTCTTCAATCTCATAGTCTTCTTTGCTTTCATGGTCGGCTCTAGCTTTGAGAGCAAGGTTGTGTGACGCTTCATGGTTGTGTGAGGCTTCATCAACACGGTTCATTGCCTTGAGCCTCTTTCCGGCTTTGGCCATGCTTTCATTGGCGGCCACATAGGAGACTAGATCATCGGAGTTGAGATCGGCACTCTTGGTCATGATTTGCAAGTTGAGTCCAAGGTTGGTGTCTTCTTGTTTGACGGCAATCATAGCAATGACCTTGGATTTTATGAAGGCTTCGTTCATCTCAAATCCGTCATTGTACTTCTCAACACCAAGTCCCTTGACCCTTACTTTCAGAGCACCAAGCCTAGCATAGGCATCAAATATGGATTCTCCATCTCGAATCATGAATTGGTAGGCCTCTTGCTTTGCGGTCTCATAGAGAGCTGATTGGATCAAATCGGTTCCCTCTTGTAATACTACGATCCGATCCCACAACTCTTTAGCGGAGACAATGTCATCGACTTGATCAAGAAGCTTGCGGTTGATGCCACTTCTAATCTTGTCACGTGCGGATGCATTGAGTTGACGGTTGTAGAACTCGGTGGAGGTCAACCGAGTGGGATCTTGTGGCTCCCGATGTCCATGAACAATGAGCTCCCATAGCTCCACACTGCAGCTTGACCCCTTTGATGAACTTTGGCTTGTCTACCCTTTTCTCATAAGGGCACTCATTTGCAAAGTGGTTATCTTCATCACAATTGTAGCAAGTTCTCTTCTTCTTCTTGTCATTGAGGAGCATTGGGAACTTTGCCTTGTACTTCTTGGCAAAGAAAGCAAAGTCGGTAGCAATGTCACTAGTTGAAGTCATCTCTTCATCTTCTTCAATCTCATAGTCTTCTTTGCTTTCATGGTCGGCTCTAGCTTTGAGAGCAAGGTTGTGTGACGCTTCATGGTTGTGTGAGGCTTCATCAACACGGTTCATTGCCTTGAGCCTCTTTCCGGCTTTGGCCATGCTTTCATTGGCGGCCACATAGGAGACTAGATCATCGGAGTTGAGATCGGCACTCTTGGTCATGATTTGCAAGTTGAGTCCAAGGTTGGTGTCTTCTTGTTTGACGGCAATCATAGCAATGACCTTGGATTTTATGAAGGCTTCGTTCATCTCAAATCCGTCATTGTACTTCTCAACACCAAGTCCCTTGACCCTTACTTTCAGAGCACCAAGCCTAGCATAGGCATCAAATATGGATTCTCCATCTCGAATCATGAATTGGTAGGCCTCTTGCTTTGCGGTCTCATAGAGAGCTGATTGGATCAAATCGGTTCCCTCTTGTAATACTACGATCCGATCCCACAACTCTTTAGCGGAGACAATGTCATCGACTTGATCAAGAAGCTTGCGGTTGATGCCACTTCTAATCTTGTCACGTGCGGATGCATTGAGTTGACGGTTGTAGAACTCGGTGGAGGTCAACCGAGTGGGATCTTGTGGCTCCCGATGTCCATGAACAATGAGCTCCCATAGCTCCACACTGCAGCTTGACCCCTTTGATGAACTTTGGCTTGTCTACCCTTTTCTCATAAGGGCACTCATTTGCAAAGTGGTTATCTTCATCACAATTGTAGCAAGTTCTCTTCTTCTTCTTGTCATTGAGGAGCATTGGGAACTTTGCCTTGTACTTCTTGGCAAAGAAAGCAAAGTCGGTAGCAATGTCACTAGTTGAAGTCATCTCTTCATCTTCTTCAATCTCATAGTCTTCTTTGCTTTCATGGTCGGCTCTAGCTTTGAGAGCAAGGTTGTGTGACGCTTCATGGTTGTGTGAGGCTTCATCAACACGGTTCATTGCCTTGAGCCTCTTTCCGGCTTTGGCCATGCTTTCATTGGCGGCCACATAGGAGACTAGATCATCGGAGTTGAGATCGGCACTCTTGGTCATGATTTGCAAGTTGAGTCCAAGGTTGGTGTCTTCTTGTTTGACGGCAATCATAGCAATGACCTTGGATTTTATGAAGGCTTCTGTTCATCTCAAATCCGTCATTGTACTTCTCAACACCAAGTCCCTTGACCCTTACTTTCAGAGCACCAAGCCTAGCATAGGCATCAAATATGGATTCTCCATCTCGAATCATGAATTGGTAGGCCTCTTGCTTTGCGGTCTCATAGAGAGCTGATTGGATCAAATCGGTTCCCTCTTGTAATACTACGATCCGATCCCACAACTCTTTAGCGGAGACAATGTCATCGACTTGATCAAGAAGCTTGCGGTTGATGCCACTTCTAATCTTGTCACGTGCGGATGCATTGAGTTGACGGTTGTAGAACTCGGTGGAGGTCAACCGAGTGGGATCTTGTGGCTCCCGATGTCCATGAACAATGAGCTCCCATAGCTCCACACTGCAGCTGCGAATATGAGATTCCATAGCAGATTTCCAATGTGGAAAGTGAGTTCCATCGTAATGGGGAACGGTCCCACTATGGTTTATATGAGGCATGGGTGAAGTGTTTCTAGGATAGTTATAGTTAACATCATGGTAGGACTCCTTAGAGACCGAAGCCCCACTAGAAGTTCCACCCGCAGTTAGGTTCTTAAGCATGGCAGTCATCTCTGCCATTTGGTTTTGTAGCTCATCCTCCTTTTTCTTCTTCTCGGCCTCATATGCCAAGAATCTAGATTTCATCTCTTTAACCGAAAGGTTAGAGTCTTCATCTAGACCCTCGAAGAGTTTATCCATCTCACTCTTAAGGCGGTGAAGCCCTTAATAAGAGTCCAGGCTCTGATACCAATTGAAAGTATAGAGATGGTAAACCTAGAGGGGGGGGTGAATAGGTTTCTACAAATTTTAATTCTTTCTTTGCAATATTAGGCTTTGCGGAATATAAAGATGAGCCTAATGCAAACTAGGTGAAGCAACCTATATGAGGATACAACTAACTCGAGCACGAAGGCTCTCACGAGTTAAATCACAAGTAAGGAGTTCGGTTAGAGATAACCGATAGCACGCGGAGACGAGGATGTATTCCCGTGTTCCCTTGCTTTGCAACAAGGTACGTCACGTTTGGAGGAGTGGAGGTCCCACGAAGGATTCCCCGCGCCACGAAGGCTCACCCTATTCTCCGGAGCCTATCCCACGAAGGAATAGCTCACTCACTTGTGGTAGACTTTGAGGTAGCCTCCAAACCTTCACAATCTTGCCCGGAGCAAATCCACAGCCCGGATGCTTCCGGACTCCTCTTGCCTACCTAGGGTTTCCAAGGAACCCTAGGAAGCAAGCTTCTCAATGAATACAAGGGGGAATGAGATTTGGCTTGGTAGAATGGTAGATCGGGTCCTCCTCTAATGATTCCCCGGAGGGATTTGAGTTTGAGTGGAGGAGGAGGGAGATCTGAGGCTTTTGGTGTTTCTAGCAATGGAGTATGAGAGAGAGAGCTCAAGAACAGCTTGTAGTGTAGTGCCTAACTGTCTAGAGGTAGGAGAAGGGCTATTTATAGTGTTCCTCGAAATATGGCCGTTTGCCACTTGCCACCTCAGCTTTTCCTCGACAAACCCGGTCGACCGGGCCACAGACCGGACAGCCCGCCGAGAGGCCGGTCTGACCGGGCCGATGACCGGACGCCTTTGCTGGTCCTGGAGCTCCTCCGGTTGGCGGCCGGTTGGCGCCGGTTGCCGCCCCTGGACCGGACGGAGCACCGGACACGCCGGTCGAGAGCCCGGTTGACCGGGCGCAAACCGGATCTGCTGGCTCCTCCTTTGGAGCCCGGTTGCCGCCCGGTTGACCGGCCACCACGCCGGACTGGCCGGTTGCTGGCCCGGTTGGACCGGGCAGGTGACCGGATTTCTCCTGTAACCCCTTTTTGATTGTTGTTGAAATGGGGGGTCACCTTTAGCCTTCTTGTTCCTTTGATACACCATTTACGCCTCATTGCCTAATACCTGAGATTGTACTTATAAACATATTAGGCCAAATACTTTAGCACGGTGTCATCGTTACCAAAATAATGGATAAGGGTGAAATACCCTTACATCAGCATAGGGTAATTCGGGAGTCCTCTGCTGCCGTGGTTTATAGTTGCCACGGTTCCCAGAATTGTTCCGATTTCCGTCCTGTCGATCGTCCTTTCTCTCGTCGTATCGATCGTCCTGCCGATCGGAATACCCTGCGGCTACCAGATTGTTATCATCATAGTTGCGGTTCTTCCTTCTCTTGTGATGATCCCTTCGGCCACCTGAGTCGTGCTTCGGCTGGTCATCGTCTTCGTCGTCACTGCGCTGTCGTGGCCTTCGTACATTGTCCTCACCATCAGCCCAACTGTTGGCGATTTCCATTAACTTGGTTATGGTTTTTGGTTTTTTGCGCCCGAGTTCTTCTATGTAGCTCTCACGCCGGACGCCATCGCTGAAAGCGTCGATTGCTCTGTCGACGGATACGTCTTCAGCAGCGTTCAGGAGTTTGGTGAATCTCCCGATGTATGAGCGCATCGACTCCTTCTGTTTTTGCTGGCAATTCCGTAATTCTTCAATCCCGACGGGTCTCTTGTACGTTGCTTGGAAATTGGCAACGAACGCATCTACTAGGTCGTCCCATGATTTAATGGAACCTTTCGGCAGCCCCCTTAGCCAGGCTCGCGCTGAGTCCTTCAAGTAGAGCTGCAAGCATTGCATTGCTGCTATATGGTTTCCCTTGTGCAGGATCACAGTCTGCAGGTAGTCGTCTATCCAAGATCTTGGTTCCTGCTGCCCATCATATTTTGCAGCATCGGTAGGGGTAGGCTTGAACTTTTTGGGCGGCATCGCCTCGCGGATTTTGTAACTTAAACAGTCGGCTCCTCTGAGTTCACCGTCGTACTCCTGATCCTCATCCGAAGAGTCGCTATCGCTGTCCTTTCTAGCGGCGCGTCGTCGCCTTGCTTTGTCGATCTTGCTCTGGGTGATTTCATCCCGAGCGTCTCTCGCATGATGTTTTGAACCACTAACTTGCACCGTGGTCTTTTCCTTTTGCGGGACTAGGTTGTTCCCCAATATCGCGAGACTCTCCAGGGCACCTCGATGAGCTTGAGCCATGGAACCTTCGGGGCGTTGGTTGATGAGGTATGCGGCGAGGTTGGCCGTTGCTCCTGCAACGGTTTTCGGCCGTGGCATGCCCGCGGTATCCATAGTCATAAAGGATTTAGTCAGGTTCGACGTTATCTCTCTGGCATCATCTTCCGAAAGCCTGGATAGTCTCGACCGGTGCTTGCCTGTCCCCTGAGTATTTCGGGAGGCACTCCCTTGTGAGCCCCTTCGCCGTTCACTGGATCGATCTGCCGCAGATAGGCGTCTCTCGAGGGTGGCCTGCTCTTTCGACAGGTGCTCCCGGTTTTTCTCTAGTATAGAGCGATAAACATTGAGGGTTCAAACTGAGGTTCCTGCGGGGAGCAGTGTGTTGTTGAGTACTGCTGCCCTGGCTGCTGCCCACTCCTCGTCCGCGTTGGTGTAGTCGCTATCGCGGTTGCTGGCGCTGTTTTCAAAACTTGCCCTTCTACTGGAACGGGGAGTATGGTCCCCATCTCCTCTGCGCCTTGTGTTTCCCATGTTATTGGCGACATAAACCTGATGGTGTGCCATTCTTCGGGTGGTTCCCTGGACGATGCTGTCGATACTGTCCTCTCCCGATGAATACTGGGCATTGCAGATGAACGGCGTGTCGCTTGATCCCAGCCCGTGCCTGGTGTCGCAGTTCAAACAGTAATACAAAGTTAATTCCGAGGACGTGGCATCGTCGGATCCTACCGACATGGAAGACATGGAGCGTGGAGTCGAAGGCATGGGTGAACACGTCGATCCTGTCAGACCAGCGATAGGTCGAGTGACGTTGACGCGCTTGGACTCGTCGATCCGGAGGTGGGCGATTCCAGTAATCGAAGGATTCCTTCTGCGTTGACGTTGTAGTGGACGCTGCCGAAGGTCATCTCCATGTTTCCTTGTAGATCTGAGAAGTTTGAACGGGAGGGATCGCTGTGCGGAGTAAATTCGTAGGAGCCGAATCGAATCGGGCTTCCCAGGATTGGCGACGATGGTGTCGACGAAGTTGCTGATGAAGTTGCCGGTGAAGCCACCGGTGTCATGATTAGATCTGCCGATGACCGATCTTCTGCCGACAGGGTTCCCACAGACGGCGCCAATTGTCGAGGGTGCTCCTCGGTAATGCCCTCCGATAGGGGCTTAGGGTTGATGGAATCCTGCAAGCTGACTCGAGACATCGGTACACAGACAAGCGGGGAGAGCGATTTACCCAGGTTCGGGGCCCTCGATGAGGTAAAACCCTTACGTCCTGCCTGTCTGTTCTTGATTATGATGATAATGGGTTACAATGGGGTGTCGAATAGTTCGGCTGAGATCTCGTCGAGATGGCTAAGTGCTAGGGTAACCTAGGTCTAAGCTTCTGTTGGCTAAGTTCACTAAGATTGATCGTGTCCCTCGTTAGCCCCTCTCCTGGCCTTTATATAGGAGGCCAGGTCTCGAGAGGTCTAATCGAGTACGACTAGGTTTACAACAGATCTATCTCTAAACTTTCCTTGCTCGGCTCCTTCTGTGTCTTGTACTTCAAGGAAACTTCCGTGGCACCGTCCTAGTGGCCCATCTTTCCGTCGAGTACCTTCATGGGCCTCCAACTGGTCCGTTTAGGGTAGAGCAACGTCGGTTACCCGAAGGGTAGTGCCCACGTCAAACACCATTCTTAGTGGATCTTTGTGAGGTGACCTTGAAGCTAATCTTCATGTAAAGCTATGTGGTTACATCTTGGGAGCCCCCAATTCGATTGTGGATGCGTGCCCCAAGCTTTGTGTAAAGGTGCCAGTTGCGACCTTAAGGCAACCGCTTAGTGGAGCATGAGCTAGGCCTTCGTGGCGCTCTTCACCGGAGAATAGGGTGAGGCCTTTGTGGCGTTGGTAGGCCTTCGTGGCAGCACACCCCTCCAACGTAGACGTACTTCCCTTTAGAAGGAAGAAACTACGGGAATCATACCCTCGTGTCTCCGCGTGCTCCATCTTGTTGCTTCTATCCTTTACCGTACTTTACTACTTGTATCGTGTATTGTGTTTTTTTTCTTGCATCTTGTCACATAGGTAAATTCATATAGTTGCATATCTAGAGAATTACCTTTGTGTAAATGATGGCGCGTGATGCACACGTCCGTTGGGAACCCCAAGAGGAAGGTGTGATGCGCACAATAGTAAGTTTTCCCTCAGAAAGAAACCAAGGTTATCGAACCAGTAGGATATGAAGGCCACGTGAAGGTTGTTGGTGGAGGAGTGTAGTGCGGCGCAACACCAGGAATTCCGGCGCCAACGTGGAACCTGCACAACACAATCACAATACTTTGCCCCAACTTAACAGTGAGGTTGTCAATCTCACCGGCTTGTTGTAAACAAAGGATTAAACGTATGGTGTGGAGAACAATGTTTGTTTGCGAAGAACAACAGAGAACAGAGATTGCAGTAGATTGTATTTCAGATGTAAAAGAATGGACCGGGGTCCACAGTTCACTAGTGGGGTCTCTCCAATAAGATAAATAGCATGTTGGGTGAACAAATTACAGTTGGGCAATTGACAAATAGAGAGGGCATAACAATGCACATACATATCATGATGACTACTATGAGATTTACTTAGGGCATTACGACAAAGAACATAGACCGCTATCCAGCATGCATCTATGCCTAAAAAGTCCACCTTCGGGTTAGCATCCGTACCCATTCTAGTATTAAGTTGCAAACAACAGACAATTGCATTAAGTACTGTGCGTAATGTAATCAACACAAATATCCTTAGACAAAGCATCGATGTTTTATCCCTAGTGGCAACAGCACATCCACAACATTAGAACTTTCTGTCACTGTCCCAGATTCAATGGAGGCATGAACCCACTATCGAGCATAAATACTCCCTCTTGGAGTTACAAGTATCAACTTGGCCAGAGCCTCTACTAGCAACGGAGAGCATGCAAGAACATAAACAACACATATATGATAGATCAATTAATCAACTTGACATAGTATTCCATATTCATCGGATCCCAACAAACACAACATGTAGCATTACAAATAGACGATATTGATCATGATAGGTGATACGTCTCCGACGTATCGATAATTTCTTATGTTCCATGCCACATTATTGATGTTATCTACATATTTTAAGCACACTTTATGTCATATTCGTGCATTTTCTGGAACTAACCTATTAACAAGATGCCGAAGTGCCAGTTGCTGTTTTCTGCTGTTTTTGGTTTCAGAAATCCTAGTAACGAAATATTCTCGGAATTGGACGAAATCAACGCCCAGGGGCCTATTTTTCCACGAAGCTTCCAGAAGTCCGAAGACGAAACGAAGTGGGACCACAGGGTGGCCAAACCTAGGGCGGCGCGGCCCACCCCCTGGCCGCGCCGACCTATGGTGTGGGGCCCCTGTGCCCCCTCCTGACTTGCCCTTCCGCCTACTTAAAGCCTCCGTGACGAAACCCCCAGTACCGAGAGCCACGATACGGAAAACCTTACTGAGACGCCGCCGCCGCCGATCCCATCTCGGGGGATCCAGGAGATCGCCTCCGGCACCCTGCCGGAGAGGGGATTCATCTCCCGGAGGACTCTACGCCGCCATGGTCGCCTCCGGAGTGATGTGTGAGTAGTCTACCCCTGGACTATGGGTCCATAGCAGTAGCTAGATGGTTGTCTTCTCCCCATTGTGCTATCATTGTCGGATCTTGTGAGCTGCCTAACATGATCAAGATCATCTATCTGTAATTCTATATGTTGCGTTTGTTGGGATCCGATGAATAGAGAATACTTGTTATGTTGATTATCAAAGTTATATCTATGTGTTGTTTATGATCTTGCATGCTCTCCGTTATTAGTAGATGCTCTGGCCAAGTTGATGCTAGTAACTCCAAGAGGGAGTATTTATGCTCGATAGTGGGTTCATGTCTCCGTGAATCTGGAGGGGTGACAAGAACCTCTAAGGTTATGGATGTGCTGTTGCCACTAGGGATAAAACATTGGTGCTATGTTCAAGGATGTAGTCACTAGTTACATTACGCGCAATACTTAATGCAATTGTCTGTTGTTAGCAACTTAATACTGGAGGGGGTTCGGATGATAACCTGAAGGTGGACTTTTTAGGCATAGATGCATGCTGGATGGCGGTCTATGTACTTTGTTGTAATGCCCAATTAAATCTCACTATACTCATCATGATATGTATGTGCATGGTCATGCTCTCTTTATTTGTCAATTGCCCAACTGTAATTTGTTCACCCAACATGCTGTTTGTCTTATGGGAGAGACACCTCTAGTGAACTGTGGACCCCGTTCCAATTCTCTTTACTGAAATACAATCTACTGAAATACTGTTCTACTGTTTTCTGCAAACAATCATCTTCCACACAATACGGTTAATCCTTTGTTACAGCAAGCCGGTGAGATTGACAACCTCACTGTTTCGTTGGGGCAAAGTACTTTGGTTGTGTTGTGCAGGTTCCACGTTGGCGCCGAAATCCCTGGTGTTGCGCCGCACTACATCTCGCCGCCATCAACCTTCAACGTGCTTCTTGACTCCTACTGGTTCGATAAACCTTGGTTTCTTACTGAGGGAAACTTGCTGCTGTACGCATCACACCTTCCACTTGGGGTTCCCAACGAGCGTGTGCTTTACGCGTCATCAAGCTAAATTTCTGACGCCGTTGCCGGGGAGATCAAGACACGCTGCAAGGGGAGTCTCCACTTCTCAATCTCTTTACTTTGTTTTTGTCTTGCTTAGTTTTATTTACTACTTTGTTTGCTGCACTAAATCAAAATACAAAAAAATTAGTTGCTAGTTTTACTTTATTTGCTATCTTGTTTGCTATATCAAAAACACAAAAAAAATTTAGTTTACTTGCATTTACTTTTCTTATTTCATCATGTTTCCTTTTAATCTTACCACAAAAGACATACCGGTAGGACGTGGGTCTATAGTTGGGAGAAATAATATAGAAGAATTTTTCAATCATGTTAGTACCATTGAAAATTTTGAAGATAGACACTTGGTAGACCTTGAGCCTACTTATGAAATTGCTGCCGCGCATTTAGTTCGCCTGTTGGAGACTAAATTTGTTAATCTTAATCCTATAATCCAACACATGTTTCTTACACTTGGTGATATGGAAGAAGGGGAAAAGAAAGATTTTGTTTTAGAAACCCTTCTTAGAGAATTTGGTGGTCTAGCAAGAGAAGCTAGAAAGGTCTTTGCTAAATTTAATATGCTTGGTTCTCATACTAATTTTGTTAGTCTCCTTGAAAAGATGGACATGGATAGAATAAGATACACTAATAATATTGATGATGGTGGGGAGATCAAAGCACCAATACCATGTAAACTCTTAGCTATGAATGATGCACTAGAAAATAACTATGCTTGGCTTGTTCCTGAAAATTTGTTTGATGAGAGTAGCACGCCTAAGACTAATGAAAAGGGAGATGCTAAAAATTATGTATCAAATATACTATGCCTAGTTGAGAACGATTCACACCCCGCTGAGAACACACCACCCTTCGATAATACTTGATACACACTTTCTGCGCCTAGCTGAAAGGCGTTAAAGAAAAGCGCTTATGGGAGACAACCCATGTTTTTACCTACAGTTCTTTGTTTTTAATTTGTGTCTTGGAAGTTGTTTACTACTGTAGCAACCTCTCCTTATCTTAGTTTTGTGTTTTGTTGTGCCAAGTTAAGCCGTTGATAGAAAAGTAAGTACTAGATTTGGATTACTGCGCAGTTCCAGATTTCTTTGCTGTCACGAATCTGGGTCTAACTCCCTGTAGGTAGCTCAGAAAATTAAGCCAATTTACATGCATGATACTCAGATATGTACGCAACTTTCATTCAATTTGAGCATTTTCATTTGAGCAAGTCTGGTGCCATTTTAAAATTCGTCAATACGAACTGTTCTGTTTTGACAGATTCTGCCTTTTATTTCGCATTGCCTCTTTTGCTATGATGGATGAATTTCTTTGATCCACTAATGTCCAGAAGTGTTAAGAATGATTGTGTCACCTCTGAATATGTTAATTTTTATTGTGCACTAACCCTCTAATGAGTTGTTTCGAGTTTGGTGTGGAGGAAGTTTTCAAGGATCAAGAGAGGAGTATGATGCAACATGATCAAGGAGAGTGAAAGCTCTAAGCTTGGGGATGCCCCGGTGGTTCACCCCTGCATATATCAAGAAGACTCAAGCGTCTAAGCTTGGGGATGCCCAAGGCATCCCCTTCTTCATCGACAACATTATCAGGTTCCTCCCCTGAAACTATATTTTTATTCCATCACATCTTATGTGCTTTTGCTTGGAGCGTCGGTTTGTTTTTGTTTTTGTTTTGTTTGAATAAAATGGATCCTAGCATTCACCTTATGGGAGAGAGACACGCTCCGCTGTAGCATATGGACAAGTATGTCCTTAGTTTCTACTCATAGTATTCATGGCGAAGTTTCTCCTTCGTTAAAATTGTTATATGGTTGGAATTGGAAAATGATACATGTAGTAATTGCTATAAATGTCTTGGGTAATGTGATACTTGGCAATTGTTGTGCTCATGTTTAAGCTCTTGCATCATATGCTTTGCACCCATTAATGAAGAAATACATAGAGCATGCTAAAATTTGGTTTGCATATTTGGTCTCTCTAAGGTCTAGATAATTTCTAGTATTGAGTTTGAACAACAAGGAAGACGGTGTAGAGTCTTATAATGTTTTCAATATGTCTTTTATGTGAGTTTTGCTGCACCGGTTCATCCTTGTGTTTGTTTCAAATAACCTTGCTAGCCTAAACCTTGTATCGAGAGGGAATACTTCTCATGCATCCAAAATCCTTGAGCCAACCACTATGCCATTTGTGTCCACCATACCTACCTACTACATGGTATTTCTCCGCCATTCCAAAGTAAATTGCTTGAGTGCTACCTTTAAAATTCCATCATTCGCCTTTACAATATATAGCTCATGGGACAAATAGCTTAAAAACTATTGTGGTATTGAATATGTAATTATGCACTTTATCTCTTATTAAGTTGCTTGTTACGCGATAACCATGTTTCTGGGGACGCCATCAACTATTCTTTGTTGAATATCATGTGAGTTGCTATGCATGTTCGTCTTGTCTGAAGTAAGAGAGATCTACCACCTTATGGTTAAGCATGCATATTGTTAGAGAAGAACATTGGGCCGCTAACTAAAGCCATGATCCATGGTGGAAGTTTCAGTTTTGGACAAATATCCTCAATCTCAAATGAGAAAATTATTAATTGTTGTTACATGCTTATGCATAAAAGAGGAGTCCATTATCTGTTGTCTATGTTGTCCCGGTATGGATGTCTAAGTTGAAGAATAATCAATAGCGAGAAATCCAATGCGAGCTTTCTCCTTAGACCTTTGTACAGGCGGCATAGAGGTACCCCTTTGTGACACTTGGTAAAAACATGTGCATTGTGATGATCCGGTAGTCCAAGCTAATTAGGACAAGGTGCGGGCACTATTAGTATACTATGCATGAGGCTTGCAACTTGTAAGATATAATTTACATGATACATATGCTTTATTACTACCGTTGACAAAATTGTTTCATGTTTTCAAAATCAAAGCTCTAGCACAAATATAGCAATCGATGCTTTTCCTCTATGGAGGACCATTATTTTACTTTCAATATTGAGTCAGTTCACCTATTTCTCTCCACCTCAAGAAGCAAACACTTGTGTGAACTATGCATTGATTCCTACATACTTGCTTATTGCACTTATTATATTACTCTATGTTGATAATATCCATGAGATATACATGTTACAAGTTGAAAGCAACCGCTGAAACTTAATCTTCTTTTGTGTTGCTTCAATGCCTTTACTTTGAATTATTGCTTTATGAGTTAACTCTTATGCAAGACTTATTGATGCTTGTCTTGAAGTGCTATTCATGAAAAGTCTTTGCTTTATGATTCACTTGTTTACTCATGTCATATACATTGTTTTGATCGCTGCATTCACTACATATGCTTTACAAATAGTATGATCAAGATTATGATGGCATGTCACTCCAGAAATTATCTATGTTATCGTTTTACCTGCTCGGGACGAGCAGAACTAAGCTTGGGGATGCTGATACGTCTCCGACGTATCGATAATTTCTTATGTTCCATGCCACATTATTGATGTTATCTACATGTTTTATGCACACTTTATGTCATATTCGTGCATTTTTTGGAACTAACCTATTAACAAGATGCCGAAGTGTCGATTCTTTGTTTCTGCTGTTTTTGGTTTCAGAAATCCTAGTAACGAAATATTCTCGGAATTGGACGAAATCAACGCCCAGGGCCTATTTTTCCACAAAGCTTCCGTAAGTCCGAAGACGAAACGAAGTGGGGCCACAGTGGTGGCCAAACCCTAGGCGGCGCGGCCCACCCCCGGCCGCGCCGACCTATGGTGTGGGGCCCTGTGCCCCCTCCTGACTTGCCCTTCCGCCTACTTAAAGCCTCCGTGACGAAACCCCGCACCGAGAGCCACGATACGGAAAACCATCGAGACGCCGCCGCCGCCGATCCCATCTCGGGGATCCAGAGATCGCCTCCGGCACCCTGCCGGAGAGGGGATTCATCTCCCGGAGGACTCTACGCCGCCATGGTCGCCTCCGGAGTGATGTGTGAGTAGTCTACCCCTGGACTATGGGTCCATAGCAGTAGCTAGATGGTTGTCTTCTCCCCATTGTGCTATCATTGTCGGATCTTGTGAGCTGCCTAACATGATCAAGATCATCTATCTGTAATTCTATATGTTGCGTTTGTTGGGATCCGATGAATAGAGAATACTTGTTATGTTGATTATCAAAGTTATATCTATGTGTTGTTTATGATCTTGCATGCTCTCCGTTATTAGTAGATGCTCTGGCCAAGTTGATGCTAGTAACTCCAAGAGGGAGTATTTATGCTCGATAGTGGGTTCATGTCTCCGTGAATCTGGAGGGGTGACAAGAACCTCTAAGGTTATGGATGTGATGTTGCCACTAGGGATAAAACATTGGTGCTATGTTCAAGGATGTAGTCACTAGTTACATTACGCGCAATACTTAATGCAATTGTCTGTTGTTAGCAACTTAATACTGGAGGGGGTTCGGATGATAACCTGAAGGTGGACTTTTTAGGCATAGATGCATGCTGGATGGCGGTCTATGTACTTTGTCGTAATGCCCAATTAAATCTCACTATACTCATCATGATATGTATGTGCATGGTCATGCTCTCTTTATTTGTCAATTGCCCAACTGTAATTTGTTCACCCAACATGCTGTTTGTCTTATGGGAGAGACACCTCTAGTGAATTGTGGACCCCGGTCCAATTCTCTTTACTGAAATACAATCTACTGCAATACTGTTCTACTGTTTTCTGCAAACAATCATCTTCCACACAATACGGTTAATCCTTTGTTACAGCAAGCCGGTGAGATTGACAACCTCACTGTTTCGTTGGGGCAAAGTACTTTGGTTGTGTTGTGCAGGTTCCACGTTGGCGCCGAAATCCCTGGTGTTGCGCCGCACTACATCTCGCCGCCATCAACCTTCAACGTGCTTCTTGACTCCTACTGGTTCGATAAACCTTTGTTTCTTACTGAGGGAAACTTGCTGCTGTACGCATCACACCTTCCACTTGGGGTTCCCAACGAGCGTGTGCTTTACGCGTCATCAATAGGCAGCTCACAAGATCTAAACATGATAGCACAAGAGGAGAAGACAACCATCTAGCTACTGCTATGGACCCATAGTCCAAGGATGAACTACTCACGCATCAATCCGGAGGCGGGCATGATGATGTAGAGTCCTCCGGTGATGATTCCCCTCTCCGGCAGGGTGCCGGAGGCGATCTTCAGAACCCCCCGAGATGGGGTTGACGGCGGCGGCGTCTTTGGAACTTTTCTCGTATCGTGGCTCTCGGTACCAGGGTTTTCGCGACGGAGAGAATAAATAGGCGAAGGGCAGAGTCGGGGACGCTCGAGGGGCCCACCCCATAGGGCGGCGCGGCCATGGGTGGGGCCGCGCCCCCCTAGGGTGTGGCCACCTCGTCGCCCCTCTTCGTCTCCTCTTCGGACTTCTGGAAGGCTCCATGCAAAATAAGACCATGGGCTTTTGTTTCGTGCAATTCCGATAATATTTCCTGTGTAGGATTTCTGAAACCAAAAACAGCAGAAAACAGGAACTGGCGCTTCGGCATCTTGTTAATAGGTTAGTGCCGGAAAATGCATGAAAATGATGTAAAGTGTATATAAAACATGTGAGTATTGTCATATAACTAGCATGGAACATAAGAAATTATAGATACGTTGGAGACGTATCAAGCATCCCCAAGCTTAGTTCCTACTCGCCCTCGAGTAGGTAAACAATAACAAGGATAATTTCTAAAGTGACATGCTACTATCATAATCTTGATCAATACTATTGTAAAGCATATGAAGTGAATGAAGTGATTCGAAGCAATAGTCTATAGTTTTGCTAACAAAAAGATAATGACTAAACAACTGAATCATATAGCAAAGACTTTTCATGAATAGTACTTTCAAGACAAGCATCAATAAGTCTTGCATAAGAGTTAACTCATAAAGCAATAGATTCTTAATAGAAGGTTTTGAAGCAACACAAAGGATGATTAAAGTTTCAGCAATTGCTTTCAACTTGTAACATGTATATCTCATGGATAGTAGTCAACATAAAGCAATATAACAATTGCAATAGGTAAACATGTAAGAATCAATGCACACAGTTGACACAAGTGTTTGCTTCTAATATAGAAAGAAGTAGGTAAACTGACTCAACATAAAGTAAAAGAAAGGCCCTTCGCAGAGGGAAGCATGGATTACTCATGTGCTAGAGCTTTTTATTTTGGAAACATGGAAACAATTTTGTCAACGGTAGTAATAATTCATATGTGTTATGCATAAAACCTCCTATAAGTTGCAAGCCTCATGCATCGAATACCAATAGTGCTCGCACCTTGTCCTAATTAGCTCGGACTTCCATGGATTATCATTGCATTACATATGTTTCAACCAAGTGTCACAAAGGGGTACCTCTATGCCACCTGTACAAAGGTCCAAGGAGATAGATCGCATTTGATTTCTCAGTTTTGATAGATCTCAACTTGAGGACATCCATACCGGGACAACATAGAAAACAGATAATAGACTCCTCTTTAATGCTTAAGCATTCAACAACAGATAATATTCTCATAAGAGATTGAGGATTAATGTCCAAGCTGAAACTTCCACCATGATACATGGCTTTGGTTGGCGGCCCAATGTTCTTCTCTAACAATATGCATACTCAAACCATTTAATCATGAAAAATCACCCTTACTTCAGACAAGACGAACATGCATAGCAACTCACATGATATTCAACAAAGGTGTAACAGTTGATGGCGTCCCCAGAAACATGGTTACCGCTCAACAAGCAACTTATAAGAAATAAGATACATAAGCAATATATTCAATACCACAATAGTTTTTAAGCTATTTTCCCATGAGCTATGTATTGCAAAGACAAGGAATGAAATTTTAAAGGTAGCACACAAGCAATTTACTTTGGAATGGCAGAAAAATACCACATATAGGTAGTTATGGTGGACACAAATGGCATAAGTTTTGGCTCAAGGTTTTGGATGCACGAGAAGCATTCCCTCTCAGTACAAGGCTTTGGCTAGCAAGGTTGTTTGAAGCAAACTCAAGTATGAACCGGTACAGCAAAACTTACATAAGAATATATTGCAAGCATTATAAGACTCTACACTGTCTTCCTTGTTGCTCAAACACTTTTACCAGAAAATATCTAGACTGTAGAGAGATCAATCATGCAATCCAAATTTCAACAAGCTCTACGGTAGTTCTCCACTAACAGGTTTAAACTACATGATGCAAAAGCTTAAACATGATCTATGAGGGCTCAAAACAATTGCCAAGTATCAAATTATTCAAGACCATATACCATTTACCACATGAAGCATTTTCTGTTTCCAACCAAATAGCAATCAACGAAGCGGCTTTCAACTTTGCCATGAACATTAAAGTAAAGCTAAGAACACCAGTGTTCATATGAAAAAGCGGAGCGTGTCTTTCTACAACACAAGGAATGCTAGGATCCAATTTTATTCAAACTAAAACAAAAACTAAAACAAACAGACGCTCCAAGTAAAGAACATAAGATGTGACGGAATAAAAATATAGTTTCACTAGAGGTGACCTGATAAGTTGTCGATGAAGAAGGGGATGCCTTGGGCATCCCCAAGCTTAGATGCTTGAGTCTTCTTAAAATATGCAGGGATGAACCACGGGGGCATCCCCAAGCTTAGACTTTTCACTCTTCTTGATCATATTATATCATCCTCCTCTCTTGACCCTTGAAAACTTCCTCCACACCAGACTCAAAACAAACTCATTAGAGGGTTAGTGCATAATAAAAAATTCACATGTTCAGAGAGGACACAATCATTCCTAACACTTCTGGACATTACCCAAAGCTACTGAAAGTTAATGGGACAAAGAAATCCACTCAACACAGTAAAAGAGGCAATGCGAAATAAAATGCAGAATCTGTCAAAACAGAACAGTCCGTAAAAACGAATTGTTTCGAGGCACTTAACAGGCTCAGATGAAAAAGCTCAAATTGAATGAAAGTTGTGTACATATCTGAGGATCATGCATGAATTTTTTCAGCATTTTACGAGTTCCCTACAGAGAGATCTACTCAAATTCGTGACAGGTAAAAATCTGTTTCTGCGCGGGAATCCAAATCTAGTATCAACTTTACTATCAAAGACTTCACTTGGCACAACAACGAAATAAACATGATAAGGAGAGGTTGCTACAGTAGTAACAACTTCCAAGACACAACAAAACAGTAGAAAAAGAAAAACATCATGGGTTATCTCCCAAGAAGTGCTTTTCTTTAACGCCTTTCAGCTAGGCGCAGAAAGTGCAAATCAAGTAACATCAAAAGAAGAAGCATCAACATCATAATGTGTTCTAATAATAGAATCAAAAGGCAACTTCATTCTCTTTCTAGGGAAGTGTTCCATACCTTTCTTAAGAGGGAATTGATATTTAATATTTCCTTCTTTCATATCAATAATAGCACCAACAGTTCGAAGAAAGGGTCTTCCCAAAATAATAGGACAAGATGCATTGCATTCAATATCCAAGACAACAAAATCAATGGGGACAAGATTATTGTTAACCGTAATGTGAACATTGTCAATCCTCCCCAAAGGTTTCTTTATAGAATTATCAGCAAGATTAACATCCAAATAACAATATTTCAATGGTGGCAAGTCAAGCATATCATAGAGTTTCTTAGGCATAACAGAAATACTTGCACCAAGGTCACATAAAGTATTACAATCAAAATCATTGACCTTCATTTTAATGATGGGATCCCAACCATCTTCTAACTTCCTAGGAATAGAAGCTTCAAGTTTTAATTTCTCTTCTCTAGATTTAATGAGAGCATTCGTAATATGTTTTGTAAAGGCCAAATTTATAGCACTAGCATTAGGACTTCTCGCAAGTTTTTGCAAGAACTTAATAACTTCAGAGATATGACAACTATCAAAATCTAAACCATTATGATCTACAACATTCTGAAAAATTTTAGCACTTTTATCACAAACAGTTTCAGCAGTTTCAGGCAATTTTGCACGCTTTGTACTAGGAGTAGAAACATTGCCAACACCAATTATTTTACCATTGATAGTAGGAGGTTTAGCAACATGTGAAGCATCAACATTACTAGTGGTGGTAATAGTCCAAACTTTAGCTACATTATTCTCTTTCGCAAGTTTTTCTCTTTCTTCTCTTTCCCACCTTGCATGCAATTCAGCCATCAATCTAATATTGTCATTAATTCGAACTTGGATAGCGTTTGCTGTAGCAAATGACTTAATATCTTTATCTTCATTAGGCATAACTTTCAATTTTAAAAGATCAACATCAGCAGCAAGACTATCAACCTTAGAAGCAAGAACATCAATTTTACCAAGCTTTTCTTCAACAGATTTGTTAAAAGCAGTTTGTGTACTAATAAATTCTTTAAGCATGACTTCAAGACCAGAGGGTGTACTCCTACTATTGTTGTAAGAATTACCATAACCATTACCATTATTAGAAGGATATGGCCTATAGTTGTTACCAAAATTATTCCTATAAGCATTGTTGTTGAAATTATTACTTTTAATGAAGTTCAGATCAACATGCTCTTCTTGAGCAACCAATGAAGCTAAAGTAACATTATTAGGATCAACATTAGATCTACCATTAACAAGCATAGACATAATCACATCAATCTTATCACTCAAGGAGGAGGTTTCTTCAACAGAATTTACCTTCTTACCTTGAGGAGTCCTTTCGGTGTGCCATTCAGAGTAGTTGATCATCATATCATCAAGAAGTTTTGTTGCAACACCCAAAGTGATGGACATAAAAGTACCTCCAGTAGCTGAATCCAATAGGTTCCTCGAAGAAAAATTTAATCCTGCATAGAAGGTTTGGATGATCATCCAAGTAGTTAGTCCATGGGTAGGGCAATTCTTCACCAAAGATTTTATTCTTTCCCATGCTTGGGCAACATGTTCATTATCCAATTGCTTAAAATTCATAATGCTACTTCTCAAAGATATAATTTTAGCAGGAGGATAATATCTACCAATGAAAGCATCTTTACATTTAGTCCATGAATCAATACTATTCTTAGGCAAAGATAGCAACCAATCTTTAGCTCTTCCTCTTAAGGAGAAAGGAAACAATTACAGTTTTATAATATCCCCATCTACATCCTTATACTTTTGCATTTCACAAAGTTCAACAAAATTATTAAGATGGGTAGCAACATCATCAGTACTAACACCAGAAAATTGCTCTCTCATAACAAGATTTAGTAAAGCAGGTTTAATTTCATAAAATTCTGCTGTAGCAGCAGGTGAATGGATCGTAGCGAACAAGAGGGGGGGGGGGTGAATGGTTGCTACGTTAAGTTTTAGCCTTTTTCAATTTTAGTGCAACGGAAGATGAAGGTGATTGCTTTAGTGGTGTTGGTGATCCTACAATGATCCTAGAGCAAGTGCAACAAGCAAAGGAACAACCACAAGATAGTAAGAGTAAGGAGCGGGACAACCGGAGGGCGCGGAGACGAGGCGAGGTTTGTTGTCGCAGTTCCTCCCACAAAAGGGAGTACGTCTGCGTTGAGGAGGTGCTAGCCTCACACAAGAGGCTAGACGGCCACACCACGAAGGAAGGCCTCACCTTCTTCCTCGAGAGAGCTCCACAAAGGTGCTCCCCCTTCTCCACTAAGGCACCGGTCGAGGCGGTGATCCCTTCACAAGGTTGGGGCGAGCTCCACACACAAGGAGGCTCCCAACAATCCATGGAGCTAGTACAACACCAAGCTAGCCTCCATGGATGCACTTTCTCCAAAGTCCCACTATAGGAACCCTAACACCAAGATCCACTAAGGAGTAGCAAGTATTGGTGAAATCTCTCTTGGTAGAACTATAGATCGAGGTCTCCTCCACCACTCCTCAAAATTTGAGCAAGATTGGTTGGATGGTTGGGGAGATCCTCAAGGATTAAGCTCAGCAACAATGGAGGAGAGAGAGAGGGAAGAGATAAAAATGAATTGGGGAAGAAGGAGCCCTTAAATAGGCTCCTCCAAATCCAACCGTTATGTCCAGTTTTTGCCTAAGCGGTACTACCGCTTTTGGAAAGCGGTACTACCACTCTGAGCTCGAATTCCCCAGATCTGGTCCACGTGGATGCAGAGCGGTACTACCGCTAGAGGTACCGCTTGAGGTACCGCAATGGGGTCCAAACCTTACTGGATCCAAAGCGGTACCGGAGCGGTACCAGAGCGGTACTGCCGTAACTAGTTACGGTACCTGGGCGGTACCATGGGCGGTACTACCGCTCCAGGTACCGCAGAGGTACCGTAACTCGTACTAAGGGACAAATCCAGCGCAGAACTCAGAGCGGTACCATGAGGCGGTACCTATAGGGGTAGCGGTACTACCGCTACAGGTACCGGTAGTACCGGCCTGGCTAAAACTGGTTTTCTTCTCTTTTTCTCTCCAGCCATGTCACCTCGCGGAACACACACAAAACCAGAAAACCTACAGCTACCCATAACTACGCTTCAGTCCTCTGATCTTGACGTGTCCAACGAGGTCACCGTGCACTTGCAAATCTAGCAATGATACTCAACGCACACGGTGAGATAACTCAAGTGTTGTCATCAAACACACAAAACACGGGGTTTAGACTTTGCTCTTTCAATCTCCCCCTTTTTGGTGTTTGATGACAACACAAGACTTTTCAAAAGCATATGATATTATGATGAGATCCTTAGATTTGCAAAATCTAGACGGAGCTCCCCCTAAACGTGTGCATACTTTGAATATGTATTTGAATACAAATACACACATCTTAGAGGCATAACTCCCCCTTGATTTTACAAACAAAGCACATATGTAACAAGGATACAAGATCATGTTCAAATAACATATGCGCACTATGGAGGTAACATAAGATCATGTAGGAAGATTTGGGTGAAGTTATCATACCATAGCCTTGAGAATACCCAAACTCACCATAAGATACCTCCATAGAGTTGTTGATGTAGCCATAAGACAAGATAAGCAACTAGGATCACAAGGCTACAAACAACAAAGGTCCCCACCCACATAGGAACTTCTCCCCCTTTGGCATCGGAACACCAAAAAGGAGATGTACCAAGAACATACAACCAAGCTTGCAAAAACCTAAAGAGAAAACAAGCGAGATTGAGATGCTCCAAAAACATAAAGAAAAAGAAAGAAAAGAAGAAGGACAAAAAGAAGGTCACAACGAAACACAAAGAACCGAAAGACTCCTCAAGGAGGATGTTGGTGGCCGAAGCCACCGTGTAAGAGTGTAATAGTGTGAGGTCGCGTAGATGTATCTAGGACTCACGGACTACAACTCAACATGAAGCTCATAAGTCACTCAATTGACAAATAGCATATGTTTTGGATTTCTTTATGCATTATGGGGGGGGAGATAGCTCAATATATTTAAACCGCACTCCCCCTATGTTCATGCGTGCCTTTCATCTAGATATATAGTTTGAGACTGGTATGTGTGCACGACGGTCAAGCAAAGTTCGACGGATCAATGATATTTAGCTCATGCCTCAACTCAATGAAACGCTTCTCGTCCAAGGCCTTTGTGAAGATGTCCGCCAATTGCTCCTTGGTGCCAATGAAGGATAGAACAATGTCTCCACGTGCAATGTGATCTCGAATGAAGTGGTTCCTTATCTCAATATGCTTCGTCTTCCCATGAAGAACCGGGTTGTAGGCGATCTTGATGGCGCTCTCATTGTCGCACAATAGAGGGACCTTGCTATACTCGAGTCCGTAGTCCCGCAAGGTTTGCCTCATCCATAAGATTTGCGCACAACTACTTGCCGCGGCAACATATTCGGCTTCCACGGTGGAGACGGAGACACAATTTTGCTTCTTCGAGGACCAACACACCAAAGATCTTCCAAGAAAGTGACACGCTCCGGATGTAGACTTCCTATCAACCTTGTCTCCGGCCCAATCGGAGTCGGTGAAGCCCACCAAATCAAAGTCTGTGTCCCTTGGGTACCATAGTCCGAAGTGTGGGGTATCAACTAAATATCGAAAGATCCTCTTGACCGCCACAACGTGGCTTTCCTTCGGACTTGCTTGAAACCGTGAACACATACCAACGCTTAACATTATATCCGGGCGAGAGGCACAAAGGTAAAGAAGCGAACCTATCATTGAACGGTAGAGCTTGGGATCCACCGCTTTGCCGGCCTCGTCAAGGGAGAGTTGACACTTGAGATGCATTGGAGTTCCAATTCCCTTGGCGCCCTTCATGTCGAAGCGGTTGAGCATGTCTTGGAGATATTTCGCTTGATTGATGAAGATGCCATGCTCCATTTGCTTGATCTCAAACCCGAGGAAGTACTTGAGTTCACCCATCATTGACATCTCAAACCTATTTGTCATTAACATAGCAAACTCATCATTGAATTTTGTGTTAGTCGAGCCAAATATGATGTCATCTACATAGAGTTGGCATATGAAAATCTCCCCATTGACTTTCTTAGTAAAAATAGTGGGATCAATTTTCCCCACTTCGAAACCACGGTCTTCAAGCAACTCCTTTAGGTGCTCATACCAAGCTCTAGGAGCTTGTTTGAGACTATATAGGGCCTTTTTGAGCTTGAAGACATGGTCCGGGAAATGGGGATCCTCAAAACCCGGGGGTTGCTTCACATACACCTAGAGGACCATTAAGAAAAGCACTCTTGACATCCATTTGTTGCAACTTGAAACCATGATGAGAGGCAAAGGCCAAAAGGATACGGATGGACTCGAGCCTTGCAACGGGTGCAAAGGTTTCACCAAAGTCCACGCCTTCGACTTGAGAATAGCCTTGTGCCACCAATAATGCTTTGTTGCGGATGACCATGCCATGTTCATCTTGCTTGTTCTTGAAGATCCATTTTGTGCCGATAACATTGCGGCAATGATCGGGTCGCTTCATGAGAGTCCACACATCATTCCTCTTGAAGTTGTTGAGTTCCTCTTGCATCGCATTCAACCAATTCGGATCTTTAAGAGCTTCATCAACTTTGAGTGGTTCCGCCATAGAGACAAAGGCGTGGTGATCACAAAAGCTTGCTAGTTGTCTTCGAGTAGTTACCTTGCCCTTTAGATCACCGATGATGTTACTCAAAGAATGGGACTTGAGGCGCAAGTGTCTTGCAATAGGATCTTCACGGCGAGTGACGGCTAAAGGAGTAGATTCATGTGGGTCCTCTTGGCTTTCATCACGGTTTAGGTCCTCGCCTTGACCTTCATTGTTGTTGAAGTTGGCATCATCATCATGAGACCCGGATGACTCGGGGGTACTAGGAATGGTATTGTCCATATAGATCATCCCCGAACCATTCGGAGAAGAACTTGAAGCTTGGCCTTGGTCACTTGATGTCGGTTGTTGTTGTAGATGAACTTGTGGTGAGTGTTGTTCTTGAGCTTGTGGTAGATGTTGTCCTTGAGCTTGTTGAAGTGAGCTCGTACTTGATTGTTGTTGTAGATGTTGAGGTTGAACTTGAGGTTGTGGTAGAGGTTGGCTTGCATTTGTAAGATCAATGGAAGAAGCTTGGCCTTCTGGTGTAGATGGCTCCACTTGGGTGGAACTTGGTCCTTCCCCGGTACTCATAGAAGGTAGCTCTTGGAGTCGGCGAATGCCAACACCCATCCTTCCTATGGCCTCTGGGGGAATTGCATCTCCTTTCTCACAAGAAGCACTTCGCTCCTCCAAAGATCTATCATCTTCATCGAATGTCACGTCACAAGATTCTACAACCCGCCCATTTGACTTGTTGAAGACTCTATAGGCGTGAGAATCCGTAGCATAGCCAACGAAAATTCCTTCTTGAGCTCTTGAATCAAACTTGGATAGACGGGTGTCTTTGACAAGCACATAGCATTTGCATCCGAAGACCTTGAAGTATGACACATTGGGCTTGTTTCCGGTGAGAATCTCATATGGTGTCTTCTCTAGGCCTTTGCGGAAGTAGAGACGATTAGTAGCATGGCATGCGGTAGAGATAGCTTCCGCCCAAAAATTGTAGTTGGACTTGTATTCCATCATCATGGTTCGAGCGGCTTCGATCAAGGTTCGATTCTTCCTTTCGGCGACCCCATTTTGTTGGGGAGTATATGGCGTGGAGTATTGGTGTTGGATTCCTTCTTCGCCGAGGAAGTCATCCAAGGTATAGTTCTTGAACTCCGTTCCATTGTCGCTCCTTATTGCGAGGATCTTGTTGTCGTACTTGCGTTGAACTTGATTGGCAAACTCCATCATGGTCCGTTGAGTCTCACTCTTGTACTTGAAGAAGAATACCCAACAATAGCGTGAATAGTCATCGACAATGACGAGGCAATACTTCTTTCCTCCAAGACTTTCATGAGACGGTGGACCGAAGAGATTGATACGTCTCCAACGTATCGATAATTTCTTATGTTCCATGCCACATTGTTGATGTTATCTACATGTTTTATGCACACTTTATGTCATATTCGTGCATTTTCTGGAACTAACCTATTAACAAGATGCCGAAGTGCCAGTTGCTGTTTTCTGCTGTTTTTGGTTTCAGAAATCCTAGTAACGTAATATTCTCGGAATTGGACGAAATCAACGCCCAGGGTCCTATTTTGCCACGAAGCTTCCAGAAGACCGAAGAGGAGACGAAGTGGGGCCACGAGGCGGCCACACCATAGGGCGGCGCGGCCTGGCCCTTGGCCGCGCCGACCTGTAGTGTGGGGCCCTCGTGTGGCCCCCTGACCTGCCCTTCCGCCTACTTAAAGCCTCCGTCGCGAAACCCCCAGTACCGAGAGCCACGATACGGAAAACCTTACTGAGAAGCCGCCGCCGCCAATCCCATCTCGGGGGATTCTGGAGATCTTCTCCGGCACCCTGCCGGAGAGGGGATTCATCTCCCGGAGGACTCTACACCGCCATGGTCGCCTCCGGAGTGATGAGTGAGTAGTTCACCCCTGGACTATGGGTCCATAGCAGTAGCTAGATGGTTGTCTTCTCCCCATTGTGCTATCATTGTCGGATCTTGTGAGCTGCCTAACATGATCAAGATCATCTATCTGTAATTCTATATGTTGCGTTTGTTGGGATCCGATGAATAGAGAATACTTGTTATGTTGATTATCAAAGTTATGTCTATGTGTTGTTTATGATCTTGCATGCTCTCCGTTACTAGTAGATGCTCTGGCCAAGTAGATGCTTGTAACTCCAAGAGAGAGTATTTATGCTCGATAGTGGGTTCATGCCTACATTGACACCTGGGACAGTGACAGAAAGTTCTAAGGTTGTGTTGTGCTGTTGCCACTAGGGATAAAACATTGATGCTATGTCTAAGGATGTAGTCGTTGATTACATTACACACCATACTTAATGCAATTGTCTGTTGCTTTGCAACTTAATACTGGAGGGGGTTCGGATGATAACCTGAAGGTGGACTTTTTAGGCATAGATGCAGTTGGATGGCGGTCTATATACTTTGTCGTAATGCCCAATTAAATCTCACTATACTCATCATAATATGTATGTGCATGGTCATGCCCTCTTTATTTGTCAATTGCCCAACTGTAATTTGTTCACCCAACATGCTGTTTATCTTATGGGAGAGACACCTCTAGTGAACTGTGGACCCCGGTCCAATTATCTTTACTGAAATACAATCTACTGCAATACTTGTTCTACTGTTTTCTGCAAACAATCATCTTCCACACAATATGGTTAATCCTTTGTTACAGCAAGCCGGTGAGATTGACAACCTCACTGTTTCGTTGGGGCAAAGTACTTTGGTTGTGTTGTGCAGGTTCCACGTTGGCGCCGGAATCCCTGGTGTTGCGCCGCACTACATCCCGCCGCCATCAACCTTCAACGTGCTTCTTGGCTCCTCCTGGTTCGATAAACCTTGGTTTCTTTCTGAGGGAAAACTTGCTGATGTGCGCATCATACCTTCCTCTTGGGGTTCCCAACGAACGTGTGAGTTACACGCCATCAAGCTCTTTTTCTGGCGCCGTTGCCGGGGAGATCAAGACACGCTGCAAGGGGAGTCTCCACTTCTCAATCTCTTTACTTTGTTTTTGTCTTGCTTAGTTTTATTTACTACTTTGTTTGCTGCACTAAATCAAAATACAAAAAAAATTAGTTGCTAGTTTTACTTTATTTGCTATCTTGTTTGCTATATCAAAAACACAAAAAAAATAGTTATTTGCATTTACTTTATCTAGTTTGCTTTATTTACTGTTGCTAAAATGGCCAACCCTGAAAATACTAAGTTGTGTGACTTCACAACCACAAATAATAATGATTTCTTATGCACACCTATTGCTCCACCTGCTACTACAGCAGAATTCTTTGAAATTAAACCTGCTTTACTAAATCTTGTTATGCGAGAGCAATTTTCTGGTGTTAGTTCTGATGCTGCTGCTGCCCATCTCAATAATTTTGTTGAACTTTGTGAAATGCAAAAGTATAAAGATGTAGATGGTGACATAATAAAATTAAAATTGTTCCCTTTCTCATTAAGAGGAAGAGCTAAAGATTGGTTGCTATCTCTGCCTAAGAATAGTATTGATTCATGGACTAAATGCAAGGATGCTTTTATTGGTAGATATTATCCCCCTGCTAAAATTATATCTTTGAGGAGTAGCATAATGAATTTTAAACAATTAGATACTGAACATGTTGCTCAAGCTTGGGAAAGAATGAAATCTCTGGTTAAAAATTGCCCAACCCATGGACTGACTACTTGGATGATCATCCAAGCCTTCTATGCAGGACTAAATTTTTCTTCGCGGAATTTATTGGATTCAGCTACTGGAGGTACCTTTATGTTCATCACTCTTGGTGAAGCAACAAAGCTTCTTGATAAAATGATGATCAATTACTCTGAATGGCACACGGAAAGAGCTCCACAAGGTAAGAAGGTAAATTCTGTCGAAGAAACCTCTTCCTTGAGTGATAAGATTGATGCTATTATGTCTATGCTTGTGAATGATAGGACTAATATTGATCCTAATAATGTTCCGTTAGCTTCATTGGTTGCACAAGAAGAACATGTTGATGTAAACTTCATTAAAAATAATATTTTCAACAACAATGCTTACCGGAACAATTCTAGTAACAACTATAGGCCATATCCTTATAATAATGGCAACGGCTATGGTAATTCTTATGGGAATTCTTACAACAATAATAGGAGTTCACCCCCTGGACTTGAAGCCATGCTTAAAGAATTTATTAGTACACAAACTGCTTTTAACAAATCTGTTGAAGAAAAGCTTGGGAAAATTGATATACTTGCTTCTAAAGTCGATAGTCTTGCTGCTGATGTTGATCTTTTGAAATCGAAAGTTATGCCTAATGAAAATCATCATAATAAAATTGTTACTACAGCAAATGCCATCCAAGTTAGAATTAATGAGAATATAAGATTAATGGCTGAATTGCGTGCTAGGTGGGATAGAGAAGAAAATGAAAGACTAGCTAAAGAGAAGAATGTAGCTAAAGTTTGGACTATTACCACCACAAGTAATGCTAATGCTACACATGTTGCTGCACCTCCTACTATTAATAATAAAAGAATTGGTGTTAGCAATGTTTCCACTTCTAATGCAAAGCACGAGAAACTGCCTGAAACTGCTAAAACTGCTGAAACTGCCTGTGATAAAACTGCTGAAATTTTTTCCAACATTGGGGATGATGATCCCATTGCTTTAGATTATAATGGTTTGAATTTTGATGATTGCCACATCTCTGAAGTTATAAAGTTCTTGCAAAAACTTGCTAAAAGTCCTAATGCTAGTGCTATAAATTTGGCTTTCACGCAACATATTACAAATGCTCTCATAAAAGCTAGAGAAGAGAAACTAGAGCGCGAAGCCTCTATTCCTAGAAAGCTAGAGGATGGTTGGGAGCCCATCATTAAAATGAAGGTTAAAGATTTTGATTGTAATGCTTTATGTGATCTTGGCGCAAGTATTTCTGTTATGCCTAAGAAAATTTATAATATGCTTGACTTGCCACCGCTGAAAAATTGTTATTTGGATGTTAATCTTGCTGATCATTCTACAAAGAAACCTTTGGGGAAAGTTGATAATGTTCGCATTACCATTAACAATAACCTTGTCCCCATTGATTTTGTTGTCTTGGATATTGAATGCAATGCATCTTGTCCCATTATATTGGGAAGACCTTTTCTTCGAACTGTTGGTGCTATCATTGATATGAAGGAAGGTAATATAAAATATCAATTTCCTCTTAAGAAAGGTATGGAACACTTCCCTAGAAAGAGAATGAAGTTACCTTTTGATTCTATTATGAGAACAAATTATGATGTTGACACTTCGTCTCTTGATAATACTTGATACACACTTTCTGCGCCTAGCTGAAAGGCGTTAAAGAAAAGCGCTTATGGGAGACAACCCATGTTTTTACCTACAGTACTTTGTTTTTATTTTGTGTCTTGGAAGTTGTTTACTACTGTAGCAACCTCTCCTTATCTAGGTTTAGTGTTTTATTGTGCCAAGTAAAGTCGTTGATAGAAAAGTTCATACTAGATTTGGATTACTGCGCAGAAACAGATTTCTTTGCTGTCACGAATCTGGGCTGTTTTCCCTGTAGGTAACTCAGAAAATTATGCCAATTTACGTGAGTGATCCTCAGATATGTACGCAACTTTCATTCAATTTTAGCATTTTCATTTGAGCAAGTCTGGTGCCTCGATAAAATTCGTCAATACGAACTGTTCTGTTTTGACAGATTCTGCCTTTTATTTCGCATTGCCTCTTTTGCTATGATGGATGAATTTCTTTGATCCACTAATGTCCAGTAGCTTTATGCAATATCCAGAAGTGTTAAGAATGATTGTGTCACCTCTGAATATGTTAATTTTTATTGTCGCTAACCCTCTAATGAGTTGTTCTAAGTTTGGTGTGGAGGAAGTTTTCAAGGATCAAGAGAGGAGTATGATGCAACATTATCAAGGAGAGTGAAAGCTCTAAGCTTGGGGATGCCCAAGTGGTTCACCCCTGCATATATCAAGAAGACTCAAGCGTCTAAGCTTGGGGATGCCCAAGGCATCCCCTTCTTCATCGACAACATTATCAGGTTCCTCCCCTGAAACTATATTTTTATTCCATCACATCTTATGTGCTTTGCTTGGAGCGTCGGTTTGTTTTTGTTTTTTGTTTTGTTTGAATAAAATGGATCCTAGCATTCACTTTATGGGAGAGAGACACGCTCCTCTGTAGCATATGGACAAGTATGTCCTTAGTTTCTACTCATAGTATTCATGGCGAAGTTTCTCCTTCGTTAAATTGTTATATGGTTGGAATTGGAAAATGATACATGTAGTAATTGCTATTAATGTCTTGGGTAATGTGATACTTGGCAATTGTTGTGCTCATGTTTAAGCTCTTGCATCATATACTTTGCACCCATTAATGAAGAAATACATAGAGCATGCTAAAATTTGGTTTGCATATTTGGTTTCTCTAAAGTCTAGATAATTTCTAGTATTGAGTTTGAACAACAAGGAAGACGGTGTAGAGTCTTATAATGTTTTCAATATGTCTTTTATGTGAGTTTTGCTGCACCGGTTCATCCTTGTGTTTGTTTCAAATAACCTTGCTAGCCTAAACCTTGTATCGAGAGGGAATACTTCTCATGCATCCAAAATACTTGAGCCAACCACTATGCCATTTGTGTCCACCATACCTACCTACTACATGGTATTTTCCGCCATTCCAAAGTAAATTGCTTGAGTGCTACCTTTAAAATTCCATCATTCACCTTTGCAATATATAGCTCATGGGACAAATAGCTTAAAAACTATTGTGGTATTGAATATGTACTTATGCACTTTATCTCTTATTAAGTTGCTTGTTGTGCGATAACCATGTTTCTGGGGACGCCATCAACTATTCTTTGTTGAATATCATGTGAGTTGCTATGCATGTCCGTCTTGTCTGAAGTAAGAGAGATCTACCACCTTAATGGTTGGAGCATACATATTGTTAGAGAAGAACAATGGGCCGCTAACTAAAGCCATGATCCATGGTGGAAGTTTCAGTTTTGGACAAATATCCTCAATCTCATATGAGAAAATTATTAATTGTTGTTACATGCTTATGCATAAAAGAGGAGTCCATTATCTGTTGTCTATGTTGTCCCGGTATGGATGTCTAAGTTGAGAATAATCAATAGCGAGAAATCCAATGCGAGCTTTCTCCTTAGACCTTTGTACAAAGTGGCATAGAGGTACCCCTTTGTGACACTTGGTTAAAACATGTGCATTGTGATGATCCGGTAGTCCAAGCTAATTAGGACAAGGTGCGGGCACTATTAGTACACTATGCATGAGGCTTGCAACTTGTAAGATATAATTTACATGATACATATGCTTTATTACTACCGTTGACAAAATTGTTTCATGTTTTCAAAATCAAAGCTCTAGCACAAATATAGCAATCGATGCTTTTCCTCTATGAGGACCATTCTTTTACTTTCATTGTTGAGTCAGTTCACCTATTTCTCTCTACCTCAAGAAGCAAACACTTGTGTGAACTGTGCATTGATTCCTACATACTTGCTTATTGCACTTATTATATTACTCTATGTTGACAATATCCATGAGATATACATGTTACAAGTTGAAAGCAACCGCTGAAACTTAATCTTCCTTTGTGTTGCTTCAATACCTTTACTTTGATTTATTGCTTTATGAGTTAACTCTTATGCAAGACTTATTGATGCTTGTCTTGAAGTACTATTCATGAAAAGTCTTTGCTTTATGATTCACTTGTTTACTCATGTCATTACCATTGTTTTGATCGCTGCATTCATTACATATGTTTACAAATAGTATGATCAAGGTTATGATGGCATGTCACTCCAGAAATTATCTGTGTTATCGTTTTACCTGCTCGGGACGAGCAGAACTAAGCTTGGGGATGCTGATACGTCTCCGACGTATCGATAATTTCTTATGTTCCATGCCACATTGTTGATGTTATCTACATGTTTTATGCACACTTTATGTCATATTCGTGCATTTTCTGGAACTAACCTATTAACAAGATGCCGAAGTGCCAGTTGTTGTTTTCTGCTGTTTTTGGTTTCAGAAATCCTAGTAACGAAATATTCTCGGAATTGGACGAAATCAACGCCCAGGGTCCTATTTTGCCACGAAGCTTCCAGAAGACCGAAGAGGAGACGAAGTGGGGCCACGAGGCGGCCACACCATAGGGCGGCGCGGCCTGGCCCTTGGCCGCGCCGACCTGTAGTGTGGGGCCCTCGTGTGGCCCCCTGACCTACCCTTCCGCCTACTTAAAGCCTCCGTCGCGAAACCCCCAGTACCGAGAGCCACGATACGGAAAACCTTACTGAGACGCCGCCGCCGCCAATCCCATCTCGGGGGATTCTGGAGATCTCCTCCGGCACCCTGCCGGAGAGGGGATTCATCTCCCGGAGGACTCTACACCGCCATGGTCGCCTCCGGAGTGATGAGTGAGTAGTTCACCCCTGGACTATGGGTCCATAGCAGTAGCTAGATGGTTCTCTTCTCCCCATTGATCGACGACTTGAAAGAAACTTTCGACAACCTCGACAAATTTTGTCTCAAGCTGAATCCGACGAAATGTTCTTTCGGCGTCCCTGCAGGAGAACTTCTCGGGTTCCTAGTTTCAGCAAGAGGAATTGAAGCAAATCCTGAAAAAATCCAAGCTATCGTAACAATGAGGAAGCCAACAAAGTTGAAGGAAGTACATCAGTTAACTGGGCGAGTCGCAGCTGTAAGCAGATTCATCGCCAGGCTGGGAGAAAAGGCGCTACCATTCTACGCCCTAATCAAACAAGGAGAGAAGTTCCAGTGGAACAAAGAGGCAGATAGGGCCTTCGAGGACCTCAAACGGAAAATTTCGACACCACCAATTCTAGTGGCGCCAAAAGAGAAAGAACCGCTCCTGTTATATATTGCGGCTACACCTCAGGTGGTCAGCACGGCACTAGTTGTCGAAAGAGAAGAAGAAGGAAAACTCCATGGAGTGCAGATGCCAGTATATTTTATCAGCGAAGTATTATCGCCCTCAAAACAAAGGTACCCACAGTACCAAAAGCTAGCATATGGAGTATTCACAACCGCAAGAAAATTGCGTCACTATTTTTCGGCGCATCCTATAATAGTGGTCAATGAGGCGCTTTTATCCAACATACTCAATAATCCAGAAGCTACAGGTCGTGTCTCCCTCTGGGGAATAGAACTTTCTCCTCGGGACATCACGTATGAAAAAAGAAAGGCAATAAAGTCACAAATTCTACCAGACTTCATCGCAGAGTGGATGGAGTTGCAAAACACAGGACCTCCGGATTTATCGAGAACCTGGACTATGAACTTCGACGGGTCCAAAAGGTTAGAAGGAGCTGGAGCAGGGGTAATACTCATATCACCTGAAGGCGACAAATTGAAATACGTCCTGCGGATGACGTTCCCAAACGCATCTAATAATGAGGCAGAATATGAAGCCCTTATACATGGGATGAAGATGGCGAAAGTCTGTGGCGCAACTCGACTAAAAATATTTGGCGACTCACAATTGGTAGCTCAGCAAGTCATGAACCAATGTGATGCGGTCAATGATAGCATGGTGGCGTACAAAGAGATGTATATTGAGCTGGAGAAGCTGTTTGACGGATGCGAAGTAAACCATATTAGTAGGCTGAGCAATGATGAAGCCGATGTTCTTGCAAACATCGGGTCGCAGTGCCTCGCAATTCCCCCAGGTGTGTTCTGGGAAGAAATAACAGAGAGGTCAACGAAACCGAAGAAACCAACAAAGAAAGAGAAGAGCGAGAAACCTTCGGGGGCTGTGAAAGAAGCATTGGAAGAAGAAGACGAGGAACAGGATCTAGTATTGATGGTGCAAACCCCGTGGATGCAGGCGTACATATCATACATCCTAAGAAAAACAATACCCGACGATCCAGTTGAAGCAAGGCGAGTTATTAGGCGATCCAAAGCTTTCACGGTGGTCAAAGGGAAGTTATACAAACGCAGTATCTCGGGTGTGTTACAACGGTGCCTCACACCCGAAGAAGGAAGGATAATTCTGAAGGATGTACACGAAGGAGTATGTGGCCACCACGCGAGCAGTCGAGCTATTGCAGCCAAAGTTTTTCGAGCAGGATTCTACTGGTTGACAGCAATTGAGGACGCGAAAGAGATAGTGCGAACTTGTGACGCATGTCAGAGATTTGCCGCAAAACCTCACTCTCCGGCAGCAGAATTAATGCCAATACCCTTATCTTGGCCTTTTGTTCAATGGGGTCTCGATATGGTGGGAAAATTACACAAAGCCTCGCCAGGAGGATACGAGTATATGTTGGTTGCTATTGACAAATTCACCAAGTGGATAGAAGCAAAGCCAATAAATTCACCAGATGCAGCATCAGCAATAAAGTTCGTGAAGGGCATCGTTTTTCGATTTGGAGTACCTCATAGCATCGTCACAGACAATGGCAGCAACTTTACGTCAAAGGAGTTCAAGGCGTACTGTGCAGAGGTAGGCATCAAATTGCACTTCGCGTCAGTTGCACATCCTCAAACCAATGGTCAAGTCGAGAAGGCCAATGGCATCATCTGCAATGGCATCAAGAAACGCTTCTTAGGACCACTAGAAAAAGCTCGACATACCTGGCCAGAAGAATTACCAAGTGTGTTATGGAGCATCCGAACAACACCAAATACAGCAACACAGGAGACCCTGTTTTTCCTTGTCCATGGAGCAGAGGCAGTACTGCCGATAGAAATAGAGCACGACTCCCCTAGAGTCACAGAGTATAATGAAGAAGCTTCCAGGAAAGCATTGGAAGACGACGTCGACGCACTCGACGAAGCTCGAGACGAAGTATTATCAAGGGTAACCAAATATCAGCAGGACCTGAAAAACTACCACAGTCGACGTTTGCGACCAAGATCTTTTAAAGTTGGAGACTTAGTTTTGCGACTCAACCAAGAGCATACTGAAAAACTCGAGTCGCCATGGCTTGGCCCCTACGTCATTACGGAAGTAATCGAAGGAGGAGCATACAGGATAAAAGACAAGAAGACAGGGGTTCCCGAGAAAAACCCCTGGAACGTGGCACAGCTCAGGCGGTTCTACGCTTAGAGTCGAAATATAGTCCTCCTCTGTAAAAATACAATGTACTGAAACGCCCGCGAGTTTTCAGACACACTCTTTTCCTTTTTCGGGGCACCGAGTGGGGCCGAGAAAGGTTTTTAATGAGGCGGGCTCGCGGTGCTGCAATATAATAAAGATAGTGGAGATATACTTCTTAATTCTTCGACACGCTCGGAGGATCAATGCCTTCAAGTTACAAAATATATACAATATAGATAAACTAGACTTACCGAAATATTTCACCTTGGTACAAGAATACCTCGCCAAATAGAACATCGGAAGCTAACGTACTCGTCAAAATATTATTGCTTTGGTCTGGAAACCTCGCAACAAAAATATAGAACGTCACCAACAAGACACTCGGGGACTTATGCCCATTGATAGCAAAATATATATACCTTCTCGCAATAAGAGAAAAATCTTCGGGATAACAAAATAGTACAAACTCCAGCCAAAGGCTCGGGGGCTGGACGATCAAAAATAAAAACAATACATACTTACAGAGTTGACAGCTTTACAATATAGATCATGTTTACAAAGGCGTATCAATGGTGAAACTACAGCAAGAGAAAAAAAAGGAAAAACCCTCAGTGGATACCTAGCACATGGTCTATGGTTACTCGTTCATTGGAAGGACGAGTACTATGCTCGGCATAGCTACCCTTCACGAAGAATTCAGCGTCCATCCGAAGAAGTTCATCCATCATATCTTCGGCTACAGGAGTCACCAGATCATCAATTTTGCCCATGTTTCTCTTTTTCTTCTACATTTTAGCCAGGCACGTGGGAACAATTTGATCCATAGGCAATTTTGGATGGCAAACCTTTATCATCATCATAGCAAATCTTGCGCCAGCAGAGAGTTGAGCCCGCACAAAGCCATGGATTCGAGGAGCATCTCGAAACTTTTCCATTAATGCGGGAAGAGTTTCTGGCATTTTGTTGCGAGGGAACATGGTTCCATAAACCAAAAACAAAGTCTTCGTACAGAAGTCAAGGAAATCACAGACCTGACCCGCGCGATCTTGGAATCTGACAATTTGACGGTACGCTCGGGAGTAACCCAAAAGTTAGAACCATGTTGTGCGGCCAGTCCGAGCAGAGTATTGGCTCGAGCTTCAACACGTTGATCTTCGGCAGCAGTATCCAAAAATGAGCCTGGTACAGCGAATAAATTGACAAGGAAGGAAAAATAGCAAAAATAACATCCAGCATGGTTATGAACAGGAAACATACCTATCATGTCCAGGCTGGCGTCAGTCATTAGCTGAAGCATATAATTTTCTCGAGAGGAAGCTTCGGCAGCCTCAGCAACAGCAACATCCTTTGCAGCAATGGCTTCTCTCGCCTGTTGAAGAGCAATATTCTCTCTCTCGGATGCTTGACGAGATTGTTCCATCATCACAAGAGTTTATTTTTTCATAGATTGGAGTTGTTGGCGCAATTCTTGCAAATCTTGCGACAAATGTTGTCCCGAAGAACCGTCGACAAAGTTATCATTGACTAGTGTTTTCTTCGAGAAGGAGGAAGCAGGAGAAGTATCGGCAGAATGAGGATCGGCAGAGTAGTTATCAAATATCAACTGGAAAAGAAAATTCCAATATCAAAGGATTGCACAAGACAGAATTCCATTGCTCTTCAAGAAATTTACATGGATATTACAGAAGGAGTTCTTCAAAAGTACTAAGGTAATTATCGCCAAAACTAATATGGCGACAATAGCTAAAGAAACAGGAAAAATAAAAAGAAGGGGCATTCAACTAGACCTCCGGCTTTGATGAGCTAGGAGTTGAAGATGCCTTGATCCCGAGATAGGACAGGATTTTCTTCGTGTTGGGCTTTGCCGCCTTGATCAACGATTGCCATTTTGTCTGCTCTATCTGTTCGGTGTCGCCTACTTTCGCCCAGTTGATAGTTTGTTGGCTATCAGCGACCAAGGCAACAGTGCTTTCAACAGCAATCTTCATGTTCTCCTGGCGCATCTTCAGTCCAAGATCTTCTGGTGGATTAAAGCACTTGGCAAGAGCAAGGAAAGTTGCGGGTTCCTCTTTCTTCGGGAAGAAATAGGGGAAGAGTCACGACAACCCTGCTTTAGCTTGATCAATGCCCTCGCGTGCTTCTGTTCCATGAAACTCAAGGAACGAAATGGCGTCAAGAAGAGGATCGTTGTCGGGATCTTCAAGTTCAAATTCTTGAGATGTTTTATCTGTCAAGATAAAAATTTATTGATCAACAAACGAGTGAAGGAAAGAAAGTCGAAAGGATGCGAAGTGGTTCAGATACTTACTGACAAAGCGACGGTTTTGCGACCTTACGCGCTTAATGATCGCTTCCTCGCGAGCAGATTGTGCGGCTATATGCTCGCTCAGCGAAGTTTCGGCATCGTGAAGTCTCTTCCTAAGATCTTCGACACCAGCAGCATCGGCCTTGGCCTTGTCAGCCTCTGCTCTAGCTTGGATAGCATCTGATTCGGCCTTCTTACGAGCCTCTTCACTTTGCTCTAAATTTTGAACAAGCGTATTGTCAACACCCGGATTTTTAAGTCCAGATGCCTATTATGCCATTCCTCGCAATCCCAGGAATATTGTTTTTGCGAGACATAATAGATTGATATCACAGAACATCATTTATTACAACATCGTAATTGTCTTACAACAAAGGATCACATGATCCAGTCTCATTACAATAGTAGATGATCTATTGATCAATTACAAAACACATAGCGGAAGCGAAGTAGCGTAGTAGTAGTCCATCTATTCCACAGGCAACTGTTGACGTCAGGAGTGATCCTAGTTGTCGTAGACGTCCTGCTGTCCTTCTTCCAGGTTCTGGTACTCCTCTTCATAGTCTGGCCATTTGAATAGCCAGGGACAAAGCCATGAGTACTTTAAAGTACTCGCAAACTAATACTAAGGTAAGTATTATCAACTATGGAAGGGGATGCTAAGCTCTAGTTTCATTTGCATAAACCCAGTTTTATTTCATAAACACTTTACAAAACAAAAGCCCTTTTTAATTCACTAACTCAAGTGGGAACATTAGTGTCATTCCCACAACTCAGTTGTGATTCAAAGTCAAAGTCACCTTTCAAACTCAAGTCACAAGTCACCATCCATATTTTTAGAAAATTTCTGATGACGGAACAGTATGGCCTTTCCAACTGTCCATAACCGAGGACGCGGCTATTCGAATAGGTTTAACTCTGCAGAGGTTGTACACTTGTGCCACAACAATTGCAATAGTTCGTCAGGGGTAACTGGCCCTGATTTATCGTACGCAGTACGCGAACTACCAATTCTAACCTTTCATTTACATACTTTAGTATAGGCACCTCTCCCCATGAGCTTGGCCTCCCAGTGAAGACAGACAGTCAGCCTGGGAACTGCACAGGGCTTGGGCCGGACATTCACCTCATATTCACGTCATATCACATCATTCAGTATTTCTTTGGAGGCAGCCCTTGGCATAACCCCGATGACGCTTGTTTAGAGGGAACCCATACTAAGATACATAAATTTCCAGCTAAGCCTTACCCAGATTCAGGTATTGTGGGGGTACTTGTAAAATTGGAATGGTATCGCATCCGAACCCAACCATCAGTGTTTAGTAAAATTCACCAAGTCATTCACCAGTCATATTCACCTTCAAAATCTTTCAATAGAATGACTCATCATTCCAAGGTTTTCAAAGTCATTTCAATTCACAAGTTCCCAACTAGAATAGTCACTTTTAATATTGAGCACTAGCAACTAGTTATGAGGGGTGCTAAGTATCTTGGAGCTTGCTAGGCTAAGTGTGATTCTCTTGTAATACTCTATAATTCAACCAAGTGGATCATAACTAAAAAGTAACTTTGATAAATAAAATCAAGTAAAGCTTGTAAAGTAAAAACTTGGGATAGGTTCATAAAATAAAATGTAATGGTGCCTGGCTCTTGTAGAGCTTTGCACTTTGCAAGAATATAAACTTGCAACCAAAATGGTTTGCATTAGTCTAGCTTGCATTGGTAATAGCTTGCAAGAATATTAGCTTGCCTTGGTGGTTGAGGTGATCAAAGTGGTCTTCTTCTCCTTGAAAGTAGACTTCCTCCTCCTCTTGATACTCCTCGGTACTAGCGTCTAAAATACGAATACGAGGATACAATCACCAAACAATTCATTGGCTATTCCAAACATCACATATATTCACACAAACTATTCTATTCACACAATTAATACAATTTGGTGCATTGGTGGTCTTGCTTTGCGGAAGAATAATTTCCTCTCATTTTATATGTAAATGATAGTTTCCATATAGTTCTTGAGGAATAATTTCCTCTCCTTGAATCTTCTTTAAGATTTAATTTCTCAAACCATCACACATGAATTTATGTTGACCTAAGTCAACCATTCATCATCATTATTTGAGAAAATGATTTAAATGAGGTAGGGATACCTCATACCATTTAATAATGCCTATTATGATTTAAAATCTCCAAGTAATTTCATGTGAGAGTATTTGACCAGGGGTTCAAACTTCATATGAAAGTACTTGGGACAAGATTTAAATGAAGTGAAACACCTCATATAATTTACACAAGTAAACTAGCATCACTCATTACTATTAAGTGGGTAAATGTGTTGTTTTCTTATTTAGGAAAAATAATTTTCCTCTCATACTAATTAAGGTGTTGCTTTTAATTACTTAGAGAAATAATTTCCTCTCATTATCTTATTAAGATTTAATTTCTCTCATGAACAATATATGACCTAGGTTGACCAAAGTCAACCTCTTCATACTTATCATTTGAGAAAATGATTTAAATGAGGTTCCATACCTCATGCTATTTAAGTCCTACTTGATTTAATATCCTCAAGTGAGCATATATGAGACCAAACAATAAAGGTCATCACATTACTTTAGGCCACTTGGTAAGTTGATTTAAATGAGGTGCTACACCTCATAGATTTGCAACCCTAATTGTGAACATAATTTAAATGAGGTGGTGCACCTCATGCATTTTAATAACCCATAGTAATGATTTAATATCATCAACTAATTTAATATGAGATTTAACTCACCAGGGTATCTACCTCAGGTTGAATTAGTTGAGACAGGATTTAAATGAGAGGGAAGCTCTCATACATTTTAATAAATTATCTTGCCTAATTTAAATGATCTAGAACTAGCCATAGGCAAAATCTTTAAACTAGGCCATGATCAAACACAGAACCTATATCATATTTTTATATAAACAATTAGAGTTTGTGAAAAGTGGATCATGAGAGGTGGAATCACCTCAAAATTCAAAAGGGTTGATTTTTAATAATTTTTCTAAGGCCGAAAAGTCTCTGTCTTGTTTATTTTCCCACTTTAATTCTATAACAGATCTAGGTTTAAATCCAGTGTAGCTGGATAGATAATTTCACAGGCTTTCCAACCATATAAAATTTGTCGAATTTGGCTCAGTAGATTTGGATTTATGCAATTTTGAACACAGCACCAGTATTCAAATTTGAGTTAAATTGAATTTAACGAATTCAAACTAACAGACGCGCGGGAAACTTAAACGGGCCGGCCCAGCTACGCTGGCGATGCTCGCGGGCCGCCTGATAGTGGGCTCCACTGTCAGCGCCACTTAACCAGCCGAAGCGGTACGATCAACGTGGCCCGCCCGATTAGAACTGGATCGAACGGTTGGAGTTCATCGTCGACAGCGACGAGAGAGCTCACTGACGCGGCGACGGTGGGGGGTGGGAGGCTCACCGGCGGCGCGGCGATGGTCGGCGTTGAGCTACGGCGAGGTTGTCGACGAAGGGGAAGCAGATGGCACCGGCGGCGTCTCAAATGGTGGCCGCAATCGACGGCAGTGATATCAGCTCCGCCGCGGGCTCCGGCGATGAATTGGAGGGCTCCGGTGAGTAATTGAGCGAGAGGAGGGGACGAGGAGGCTCAGTGGTGAGAGAGGAATGCGAGGGTGTGGTGAAATCGTCCAGGGGGAGCCGGCTTTTATAGAGGCCAGGGGTGCTGCGAGGGTGCGGGCAAGGTCGTCGACGACATCGGCGTTCCAGGGCGGCGAAGGGGCAAGTGATGGGCGCGGCGTGTTCCTGGTGTCACGGTGAGCACGACGCGTATCCAGGAGAGGCCAGGGGTGGTCAGAAGCAGGCGGCACGTCACCGTGTACTGGCGGACCGTGGCGGACGGTCGTCGTCTGTGACGACGGCGATAGGGCGTGCGCGTCCAAGCGGCGTTGTCCGTGAGGTAGCTGACGTCGAGGTGAGGCTGTAGGTGAAAGGAGAGGTCGAGGGGAGCACTGAGTCGACGGGGCACGGCGGCGTCCTGTCGCGTCCAGGGATGTCACCGTGCGTGTCCTGGCGCGCGTGGGCGTCTCTGGGCGTGGTCTGGGCGCGCAGGTCCTGGGCCGTGCTGACTTCTTCTCGGTCAACGGCGTGCACGAGCAGCTTCAGGAGGGTCAGGGGAAGGCGATGGACAAGGTGGTGTGGTGCTGAGATGACCAGAGGGGGAAGTGACAAGATGATGGCATGGTGAGCACGGGCAAGTGGTGTTTTGGGTCATGGTGACCAAGAGAGAGGGGTGCAGTGGCTTGGACTGATGATGGGAGGTGTGATGGAGTTCCAGGGCCTCAGAGATGGTCAGAGTTGGACCTGGTCCAAACCAAATTTCAGTATGGGCACAAATTTAGCTTGTGCACACAAGGTGTTTGTATAAATGGCCGCAAGAAAGTTTTTGTTGAATTTTGGCAAACTTTTTGGTGGATCTCATTCATATAATATTTGAAGTAGATTGGTGGTGGTGGTGGTCATTTTGGTGAAGGTTTGCAAGAATTCAAAAAGTGGCTCATCTTCTCTTTGTTTCAAAGTCCCTACTTGTCACATCTCTACTGGTCAACCTGGTCAAAGTTAGGTATGGTGGTCAACATGAAAGTTGTTCACTTTGACATTGTCTTGGATGACATGGAGAGAGTTGGTCAAGTTTGGTTTAGGAAAAGTCCAAACCAGGGGTGCAAAGTGGTGAAGAAAAAAATAAAAGTGACATATGACCATTATCACATGTATGTTGAATTTGAGATTTGCTTTGATTTGATTTTGGTTTCTTTGATGCAATTGTGTTTGTTTATCATATATAAGAGTTTTACAAACAAGAGATCAAGCATTGGTGGCCTTGGTTGAAGATTTGCAAATTGGGCTAAGTGTATGTGAGTGAAATTGGGAAATCCTCACCATTTGATTTCTCTCCAATTGATTTGACTTTTGTTGACTCTAATGTGGTTCCTATTAGTTTAGAAACCTTTTAAGACCATTGAAACCAATTCAAAGGGTCTTGATCAAAGATTTGCAAAATTGGCCATAACACATAAGAGGTGATGTGTTAAATTTTATTATTTTTGTAAAATGTTCACCTTGCTTTACTTGGGCATGGGTTAGGGTCAATTTAGTGTTATATTAGGTTGAGAGATGGTTTCCCATCATTTGGTCAAGGTTTAAAGCCATAGGTCAAAGTTTGGTGAAATGGCTATGTGGCACATATGCCTCTATGCATATGTTGCATTTGATTTTTGATTTGAGTGTTCTTGGCCCAAAAGGTGTTGTTGAGTGTTGAAATGGCATATGGAAGTGATCCAACCATTCACAACAAGTCCTAGGGTCAATCTTCTCAAATTCACAAATTTGCACTTTACTCTCATATGCCTCTATGGCATTTTTAGTTTCTTTTTAGTTTCTTTGGAAATCACTTGGAATTGGTTTGATAAGTACTAGGGAAGGTGTATGAAGGTTTTCCAAACCTCTAAGCAAGGTAGAAAAGCTTAGGGTAAAGATTTATATTAAAAAAAATAGCCATAGGCACATATGCCTCTTTCTTATTTAATTTCCTTTTATTTTAATTTAACTAGGGTGGCGAAAAGAGGGGTGAGGTTTAGGGTTTAGTGGGGTTCACAATGGTTCACCACCATTTAGCATAATTAATAAAGGTAGGGTTCAAGATTTACCTATTAGGGTTATATGCCCCCATATGTCTTTTATTTTATTTTGGGTTTCTCAAAATAGACCAAATGGTTTTTGGAGAAGATTAGGGTTTAAGGTTTTTCTTTGATTTTATTGGGTTGGTGACCTTCACTTGATTACTTTAGGGTTTTAGGGTTTAGCACATAAGCATAATAACACTCATCATGGCAAAACACAAGATTTAAACAAGATCTATATGTATTAAACTTATTTTAATAAAAGTTTTTGTTGGTTCCAAAATTTGGAACTAGGGAAATTCATTTGTTTTGTTTTGAAATTCTTGGGATGTTACAAACCCTTCCCCCTTAAACAAATCTCGTCCCGAGATTTTAAGAAAAGTTAGGTTCCTAAGAGAGATTGAGTATTTCTTAATAGGAAGACATACTTGGCATGGTCTGGGGTGCTTCCTGAGCTTCATTGGCAGTCATGTGGTAGAAACATCTGTGGTTGTTGTTCTGGTTCCTTCTTCCAGCAAAGCGGCGCTGCTGCTGAGCAGGTGCTGCGGTATTGGCGGCAATCCTGGCAAGCTTCTTGGGGCACTCATTGGAGAAGTGACCCACAACTCCACATTCATAGCAGTTGACGGTGGACTTGTCTTTGGGGTTGACGGGGGTAGCATTGCTTCCAGTCCTTGGGGCAGTATTGGTGTTGTTGTTGTTTCCATTGTTGTTGCTGTTGTTGGGGCGGTTGTTGTTGTTGTTGTTCCCTCCGGGCATCGGGGGTCCTCCGTTGTTGTTGGTGTGGTTGGGGTGATTATTCTGGGCAGGGGGCTTGTTGTATCTTGGGGTGAATCCTCCAGACGAGTTGTTGCGGTACTTCTGGGTATGGTGGGGTCCACTCTGGGTCATCATTCTGCGTTTGCGGTTCTCATTGGCTTGATGTAGCTTTCCTTCCATCTGTATGGCTGAGTCCACGAGGGCTTCCAAGTCAGCGAACGGAATGTTCACCAACACAGTTTGCATCTCGTCGTGCAGTCCGTTCAGAAATCTTTCCTTTCTCTTCTCATTGGTGTCGGTCTCATCCGGGGCGTACCTTGACAGAGTAAGAAACCTGTCGCGGTATTCCACCACGGACATCCTTCCTTGCTTGAGTTCCCGGAACTCGTCTCTCATCTTCTTGATTAGTCCTTGGGGCACATGGTATTTGCTAAACTTCAGCTTGAAATCTTCCCAAGTCATCATCTGTCCTGCATTCATGGCACGGGTGCTGGTCCACCAAGCTCTGGCTGGTCCTACTAAGTAGTGCGTGGCAAACAGCACTTTCTCTGCGGCTTCAACTTGCGCAACTTCGAGGTTGTTCTCCATTGTCTGGAGCCAGTCATCAGCATCTAGAGGTTCTTCAGTCTTGTTGAATATTGGAGGGTTGGTGTTCTGGAAGTTCTTTAGCTTCGATCCTGGGTGATCGTGATGGCCTTGATTGTTGTTTGCAAGCTGTTGAAGTGCTGCAATGTTGGCTTGACGTTCAGCTCGTTCAGCTTGCCTATCCTCCAGCATGGTTTGCAACATCTGCATCATGGCGTCTTGATTGGCGCTGCGGGTTGGTGGGGCCATCTGAATATTGAGGTATATGATAAGATAAGAGGGAAATTTCTATGGTTTGTTTTGTTAAAGTTTAAAAAAGTTCACAATGTGAAATTTTGAGTAGTGTTGCGGGGGTAAAAACCAACAACACTTTTCATTCATACCAAGCATCATACATTACAATTCTAACACACCGTTGGTTTGAAGAACCATTCATCGCTCTACGATACAAGGGGGATTCTGATACAACTCACACCTACTTAAGTGCTGGGGTGATACTACTCTTCAGGGTGGATTCTTCTTCTTCACGGGTGAGGTGCTTGGCGAGAGGTGAGGGCGTTGTCCAAATCCCTGCGGGTTTTGTACTGCCTGAAGTCCTGAGGTGCTTCATAGGGGTTCATCTTTGGTTGTGGTGGGGGCATGGTCATCGGTCTTCCCATGGAGTCATGTCTTGGGTAGTAGATGAAGCGAGTGTTCTTGATCTTGTCCTCATTTTGTCCACACAGACGGGAAATTGCTTCTTGCATAGCTTTGTCTAGTCCTTCCTTCCAAGTGTTTCCCGTTACAGAAAACCATATGGTTTCCCATACCGGGGCATCGAGCTTCCTTCGTAGATCAGTAGAAACGTCCCACTGAGGTGGTTCTCCTAACTGAGCTTTGAGGGGTATTCCGAAGAACTCGAGATACGGGTGTCCTAGATAGTCCACCAGTTGCTTCAACTCCTTTTCGATCCTTAGGTTGCCTCTGGTACCAAGCTGATAGGACTCCCATTGGTACGTCATCTGTGAACAAAGAGGAGGAGTAAATTAGAGAAGTAGTCAGGTGTGCAAAATTTTATGTAGGCTTGCAAAGAAAGTAGAGTATGAATTTCTCATTTTGAAAAAAGATTTCAAGGATAAGAGTGGGAATAAGTTTTTCACAAATATTCACTTCTTTGGTTTTTTTGAAACTAAGTTTTGCAGACGTCCATTCTAACTAGGGTCTCCTAAGGTCAACAATGGCTCTGATACCAACTTGTCAACACCCGGATTTTTAAGTCCAGATGCCTATTATACCATTCCTCGCAATCCCAGGAATATTGTTTTTGCGAGACATAATAGATTGATATCACAGAACATCATTTATTACAACATCGTAATTGTCTTACAACAAAGGATCACATGATCCAGTCTCATTACAATAGTAGATGATCTATTGATCAATTACAAAACACATAGCGGAAGCGAAGTAGCGTAGTAGTAGTCCATCTATTCCACAGGCAACTGTTGACGTCAGGAGTGATCCTAGTTGTCGTAGACGTCCTGCTGTCCTTCTTCCGGGTTCTGGTACTCCTCTTCATAGTCTGGCCATTTGAATAGCCAGGGACAAAGCCATGAGTACTTTAAAGTACTCGCAAACTAATACTAAGGTAAGTATTATCAACTATGGAAGGGGATGCTAAGCTCTAGTTTCATTTGCATAAAGCCAGTTTTATTTCATAAACACTTTACAAAACAAAAGCCCTTTTTAATTCACTAACTCAAGTGGGAACATTAGTGTCATTCCCACAACTCAGTTGTGATTCAAAGTCAAAGTCACCTTTCAAACTCAAGTCACAAGTCACCATCCATATTTTTAGAAAATTTCTGATGACGGAACAGTATGGCCTTTCCAACTGTCCATAACCGAGGACGCGGCTATTCGAATAGGTTTAACTCTGCAGAGGTTGTACACTTGTGCCACAACAATTGCAATAGTTCGTCAGGGGTAACTGGCCCTGATTTATCGTACGCAGTACGCGAACTACCAATCCTAACCTTTCATTTACATACTTTAGTATAGGCACCTCTCCCCATGAGCTTGGCCTCCCAGTGAAGACAGACAGTCAGCCTGGGAACTGCACAGGGCTTGGGCCGGACATTCACCTCATATTCACGTCATATCACATCATTCAGTATTTCTTTGGAGGCAGCCCTTGGCATAACCCCGATGACGCTTGTTTAGAGGGAACCCATACTAAGATACATAAATTTCCAGCTAAGCCTTACCCAGATTCAGGTATTGTGGGGGTACTTGTAAAATTGGAATGGTATCGCATCCGAACCCAACCATCAGTGTTTAGTAAAATTCACTAAGTCATTCACCAGTCATATTCACCTTCAAAATCTTTCAATAGAATGACTCATCATTCCAAGGTTTTCAAAGTCATTTCAATTCACAAGTTCCCAACTAGAATAGTCACTTTTAATATTGAGCACTAGCAACTAGTTATGAGGGGTGCTAAGTATCTTGGAGCTTGCTAGGCTAAGTGTGATTCTCTTGTACTACTCTATAATTCAACCAAGTGGATCATAACCAAAAAGTAACTTTGATAAATAAAATCAAGTAAAGCTTGTAAAGTAAAAACTTGGGATAGGTTCATAAAATAAAATGTAATGGTGTCTGGCTCTTGTAGAGCTTTGCACTTTGCAAGAATATAAACTTGCAACCAAAATGGTTTGCATTAGTCTAGCTTGCATTGGTAATAGCTTGCAAGAATATTAGCTTGCCTTGGTGGTTGAGGTGATCAAAGTGGTCTTCTTCTCCTTGAAAGTAGACTTCCTCCTCCTCTTGATACTCCTCGGTACTAGCGTCTAAAATACGAATACGAGGATACAATCACCAAACAATTCATTGGCTATTCCAAACATCACATATATTCACACAAACTATTCTATTCACACAATTAACACAATTTGGTGCATTGGTGGTCTTGCTTTGCGGAAGAATAATTTCCTCTCATTTTATATGTAAATGATAGTTTCCATATAGTTCTTGAGGAATAATTTCCTCTCCTTGAATCTTCTTTAAGATTTAATTTCTCAAACCATCACACATGAATTTATGTTGACCTAAGTCAACCATTCATCATCATTATTTGAGAAAATGATTTAAATGAGGTAGGGATACCTCATACCATTTAATAATGCCTATTATGATTTAAAATCTCCAAGTAATTTCATGTGAGAGTATTTGACCAGGGGTTCAAACTTCATATGAAAGTACTTGGGACAAGATTTAAATGAAGTGAAACACCTCATATAATTTACACAAGTAAACTAGCATCACTCATTACTATTAAGTGGGTAAATGTGTTGTTTTCTTATTTAGGAAAAATAATTTTCCTCTCATACTAATTAAGGTGTTGCTTTTAATTACTTAGAGAAATAATTTCCTCTCATTATCTTATTAAGATTTAATTTCTCTCATGAACAATATATGACCTAGGTTGACCAAAGTCAACCTCTTCATACTTATCATTTGAGAAAATGATTTAAATGAGGTTCCATACCTCATGCTATTTAAGTCCTACTTGATTTAATATCCTCAAGTGAGCATATATGAGACCAAACAATAAAGGTCATCACATTACTTTAGGCCACTTGGTAAGTTGATTTAAATGAGGTGCTACACCTCATAGATTTGCAACCCTAATTGTGAACATAATTTAAATGAGGTGGTGCACCTCATGCATTTTAATAACCCATAGTAATGATTTAATATCATCAACTAATTTAATATGAGATTTAACTCACCAGGGTATCTACCTCAGGTTGAATTAGTTGAGACAAGATTTAAATGAGAGGGAAGCTCTCATACATTTTAATAAATTATCTTGCCTAATTTAAATGATCTAGAACTAGCCATAGGCCAAATCTTTAAACTAGGCCATGATCAAACACAGAACCTATATCATATTTTTATATAAACAATTAGAGTTTGTGAAAAGTGGATCATGAGAGGTGGAATCACCTCAAAATTCAAAAGGGTTGATTTTTAATAATTTTTCTAAGGCCGAAAAGTCTATGTCTTGTTTATTTTCCCACTTTAATTCTATAACAGATCTAGGTTTGAATCCAGTGTAGCTGGATATATAATTTCACAGGCTTTCCAACCATATAAAATTTGTCGAATTTGGCTCAATAGATTTGGATTTATGCAATTTTGAACACAGCACCAGTATTCAAATTTGAGTTAAATTGAATTTAACGAATTCAAACTAACAGACACGCGGGAAACTTAAACGGGCCGGCCCAGCTACGCTGGTGATGCTCGCGGGCCGCCTGACAGTGGGCTCCACTGTCAGCGCCACTTAACCAGCCGAAGCGGTACGATCAACGTGGCCCGCCCGATTAGAACTGGATCGAACGGTTGGAGTTCATCGTCGACAGCGACGAGAGAGCTCACTGACGCGGCGACGGTGGGGGGTGGGAGGCTCACCGGCGGCGCGGCGACGGTCGGCGTTGAGCTACGGCGAGGTTGTCGACAAAGGGGAAGCAGATGGCACCGGCGGCGTCTCAAATGGTGGCCGCAATCGACGGCGGTGATATCAGCTCCGCCGCGGGCTCCGGCGATGAATTGGAGGGCTCCGGTGAGTAATTGAGCGAGAGGAGGGGACGAGGAGGCTCAGTGGTGAGAGAGGAATGCGAGGGTGTGGTGAAATCGTCCAGGGGGAGCCGGCTTTTATAGAGGCCAGGGGTGCTGCGAGGGTGCGGGCAAGGTCGTCGACGACATCGGCGTTCCAGGGCGGCGAAGGGGCAAGTGATGGGCGCGGCGTGTTCCTGGTGTCACGGTGAGCACGACGCGTATCCAGGAGAGGCCAGGGGTGGTCAGAAGCAGGCGGCACGTCACCGTGTACTGGCGGACCGTGGCGGACGGTCGTCGTCTGTGACGACGGCGACAGGGCGTGCGCGTCCAAGCGGCGTTGTCCGTGAGGTAGCTGACGTCGAGGTGAGGCTGTAGGTGAAAGGAGAGGTCGAGGGGAGCACTGAGTCGACGGGGCACGGCGGCGTCCTGTCGCGTCCAGGGATGTCACCGTGCGTGTCCTGGCGCGCGTGGGCGTCTCTGGGCGTGGTCTGGGCGCGCAGGTCCTGGGCCGTGCTGACTTCTTCTCGGTCAACGGCGCGCACGAGCAGCTTCAGGAGGGTCAGGGGAAGGCGATGGACAAGGTGGTGTGGTGCTGAGATGACCAGAGGGGGAAGTGACAAGATGATGGCATGGTGAGCACGGGCAAGTGGTGTTTTGGGTCATGGTGACCAAGAGAGAGGGGTGCAGTGGCTTGGACTGATGATGGGAGGTGTGATGGAGTTCCAGGGCCTCAGAGATGGTCAGAGTTGGACCTGGTCCAAACCAAATTTCAGTATGGGCACAAATTTAGCTTGTGCACACAAGGTGTTTGTATAAATGGCCGCAAGAAAGTTTTTGTTGAATTTTGGCAAACTTTTTGGTGGATCTCATTCATATAATATTTGAAGTAGATTGGTGGTGGTGGTGGTCATTTTGGTGAAGGTTTGCAAGAATTCAAAAAGTGGCTCATCTTCTCTTTGTTTCAAAGTCCCTACTTGTCACATCTCTACTGGTCAACCTGGTCAAAGTTAGGTATGGTGGTCAACATGAAAGTTGTTCACTTTGACATTGTCTTGGATGACATGGAGAGAGTTGGTCAAGTTTGGTTTAGGAAAAGTCCAAACCAGGGGTGCAAAGTGGTGAAGAAAAAAATAAAAGTGACATATGACCATTATCACATGTATGTTGAATTTGAGATTTGCTTTGATTTGATTTTGGTTTCTTTGATGCAATTGTGTTTGTTTATCATATATAAGAGTTTTACAAACAAGAGATCAAGCATTGGTGGCCTTGGTTGAAGATTTGCAAATTGGGCTAAGTGTATGTGAGTGAAATTGGGAAATCCTCACCATTTGATTTCTCTCCAATTGATTTGACTTTTGTTGACTCTAATGTGGTTCCTATTAGTTTAGAAACCTTTTAAGACCATTGAAACCAATTCAAAGGGTCTTGATCAAAGATTTGCAAAATTGGCCATAACACATAAGAGGTGATGTGTTAAATTTTATTATTTTTGTAAAATGTTCACCTTGCTTTACTTGGGCATGGGTTAGGGTCAATTTAGTGTTATATTAGGTTGAGAGATGGTTTCCCATCATTTGGTCAAGGTTTAAAGCCATAGGTCAAAGTTTGGTGAAATGGCTATGTGGCACATATGCCTCTATGCATATGTTGCATTTGATTTTTGATTTGAGTGTTCTTGGCCCAAAAGGTGTTGTTGAGTGTTGAAATGGCATATGGAAGTGATCCAACCATTCACAACAAGTCCTAGGGTCAATCTTCTCAAATTCACAAATTTGCACTTTACTCTCATATGCCTCTATGGCATTTTTAGTTTCTTTTTAGTTTCTTTGGAAATCACTTGGAATTGGTTTGATAAGTACTAGGGAAGGTGTATGAAGTTTTCCAAACCTCTAAGCAAGGTAGAAAAGCTTAGGGTAAAGATTTATATTAAAAAAAAATAGCCATCGGCACATATGCCTCTTTCTTATTTAATTTCCTTTTATTTTAATTTAACTAGGGTGGCGAAAAGAGGGGTGAGGTTTAGGGTTTAGTGGGGTTCACAATGGTTCACCACCATTTAGCATAATTAATAAAGGTAGGGTTCAAGATTTACCTATTAGGGTTATATGCCCCCATATGTCTTTTATTTTATTTTGGGTTTCTCAAAATAGACCAAATGGTTTTTGGAGAAGATTAGGGTTTAAGGTTTTTCTTTGATTTTATTGGGTTGGTGACCTTCACTTGATTACTTTAGGGTTTTAGGGTTTAGCACATAAGCATAATAACACTCATCATGGCAAAACACAAGATTTAAACAAGATCTATATGTATTAAACTTATTTTAATAAAAGTTTTTGTTGGTTCCAAAATTTGGAACTAGGGAAATTCATTTGTTTTGTTTTGAAATTCTTGGGATGTTACACGTATTGGCACGTTCGTTGACCTCCGCCAGTTTTTCTGCCAAGAAAGTTAAATTTAGTTAAAAACATCGACAACAAAGGAGTAAGAAGGCAAGGGCAAAAAGAAGCAGCAAGGCATTACCTTCAGTCTTACTTGCATACTCACAATACCCAATGAATTGGGCACCGATGCGAATAAGCTCTTTGATCATAGGCTGTCAAAGAAGGACAAAGAAAAAATGTCGATATGGGAAAAATATGATGGCACAAAGAAGCAAACAGAAGAAATATAGACAGTGACAAGAAAATTAAGAACTTACATCATCCAAGAGAGGGTTAGAGGAGCTACTCAATTGGAGAGTAGGCTCCGGGATTGTTTCAATCCTTGCCCTTTTTGGTGAAGGGACAAGGGGGCTTGAAGGAGGAGTAGAAGCGCCGACGTTTTGTTGAGGAGGCGAGGATTCCACTCCTTCAACTGGCGTCTCCGAAACAACTAGAGTATGTGACGTACTCGTTCGAGCAGCCACATCAAAAGCTGGTACTTCTTCCTCATCATCACTGCGATTAAATGTTGGCAGCATAAAAAGCAAGATAGAGAAAAAATTTTGAGTACAAAAATAAAAAAAAAGAGGTGACTTACGAACTGATGAGGGCCTCAAGGTATGGATCATAAGCTGCCTTCTGATGTGAAGGAACAGCTTCTTCGGCTTTGGAGGTGCCGGAATCTTCGACATCACTCCTTTTCCTTTTGTTCTTTGGAGAAACAGCAGGAGGAGGAGATTATGCTGACGCAGTACCTTCAGAGGCAGCCTCCTTTTCAACAGATCCCGCAGATTTTCGAGAATCTGCGGGTTCATTCACAAAAGAGGGGGCATCTTGGTTGTCGTCGGTGACAACGGCCCTTTCCTCGACTTCTCCACCCTCAGGAAGGGGAGGAAGCGAGATAAGATTTGGATGGTTCTATATAAAAACAGGGGAAGATGTCAAAAAAGGAGTTATAAAAAAGATAGCAAGACAATAACAAATCAATTGACAAAGTTTACCTTGGGAAGCGCATTGGTGGCTTTTCTACACGACAAGAAGAAGGGATAGAATCTTTTTTGCTGAGAGAAGAGATTTTTCGGACAAGCTTTTCTAAATCCTTGACCTCCAAATCCACTGACAACCGATCTGCGTCCTCATCGCCAGCATACTTCCAGAGAGGGTTTTTGCGAGCCTGAAGAGGCTGCACTCTGGTTCTAAGAAAATACGCTGTGATTTGGATGCCTGATAATTCTTTGCCGCGAGTATTTTGTAACTCATGGATGCGAGACATCAAGGCCTCTGTCGATGTTTTTTCTTCCTCGGTAGCCTCCGCATCCGAGGAGCGGCGGCGAAGGATTTTTTCGGCACCATCGAAAGGAGGGATGTTGTCTTCAGCGCATCCATGGTTCTTTTCCTGGATGTACAACCACTTCTTGCGCCACCCTTGAACTGAGTCAGGGAGTTTGACGTCGAAGTAATCGACTGTGGGGCGAACAGAAATAACAACGCCGCCTATATTATAGGCGACATTGGGAGAACCATTGCGGCGACAAAAGAAAATGCGCTTCCATAGCGCCCAGTTAGGCTGGACGCCAAGGAAGGCCTCACAGAGGGTGATGAAAATGGAGATATGGAGGATTGAGTTGGGCGTGAGGTGGTGAAGTTGAAGACCATAAACAAAAAGCAATCCACAGAGAAAAGGATGAATGGGGGCGGAAAGACCGCGGATGAGATGGTCGACGAAACTTACCCGATACCCCATTGGAGGGGTGGGGTAGCTTTCTTCACTAGGGAAGCACAGCGCTTTGGGCTTCTTGCTAATCCCTAGCTTCTTCAAGAGATTGATGTCCTGAGAGGAAATTTTGGACCTTTCCCACTCCGCGCTTCCCAGATCTACGGCAGCCATTGACGATTCAGGCGTGCTGCGCTTGATCAACCGACGCGGTGGCATCAACAATGGCGCAGGAATGCAGCTTGGAGAAGATGAGCTCAGAAAGTTGTGGGACGCAGGCGGAGGTTTTGTAAAGAAGAGTAGGAGATCGGCGCGAGCGGAATTGCTCGAGGAAGAAGAAGGAGATCTTATATAGAGGTACGGCGAAGCGGCGGACCGTTGGATGGAAAAAATGTGTGATAGATGATAACCACGTGGAAACAAGGGTAAAAAAGTATTTTAACACTGGAGAAGTTACGGTACGTGCGCCAGGAAAAGCGGAGGACGTGTGTCCCCCACCTACACGACGTGTCGAGATAATGGATAATTTGGGCCCGCAAGGCAGTGGGAGAAAACTTCTCGCCATTTTCGGATTTGCAATCGTGGCTATCGTCAGCAATAACGTCACCTTGTCAGAGCGAAAAATTCGACTCAGCAGCGGCATAAAAAGGCGACATGAAAACATATCGGAGAGCCTTTGATCAAATACAAGTTTTTGATCAAATGCTCGGGGGCTACTTTGGAAAAATGAAAAGATCAAGCAGGACAAAATAGAAATGGCATGAGCCTATGATCAAATACAAATATTTGTTCATAGCCTCGGGGACTACTCCCATCGGGAGCGCTGTTCGCGCACCCGAGAAATTATAAAACTTCGGGAGAGAAAGAAAATATAGCGGCATAAGGCGTGGAGCCTACAACCAAGGACAAGTCCTTGGCTGTAGCCTCGGGGGCTACTCCCATCGGGAACGCTGTTCGCGTGCCCGATGAAATTATAAATAAAAAGAGAGAGAGAGAAAGAATGAATGAAAAGAAGAAAGATAGAAGGGCAAAAGAGTATATTTCGAGTTATAAATAACTCTGCATATACTCCCATCGGGAGAACAATATAAGTCATCTTTGACTCAATAAAATGTGCCATTCCAACAGCCGAATAAGCACTCGACAATATATTCTCAGAACGCTAAAGTTGCGATCAATTTCTGAATGCCGCAAAACTTTGCGAAGGTAAGACCCCAGATCCGTTCTGTGAGGCGTGGCGCCGTCTCTGACGTCGGTTTGCTACTATTATCCGTATCAACAGATATGAAGAAAAATCCTAACGGACACGTTAGGTACCCGATAAATATAACTGGGACTCGACAGAATGGTAAGACCTTAAGCGGCACCTGTCGAAGTTTACACCAGTATCCCGAGATCATGTCCAGGGACGTGATTTTGAAGTAGGTTTTTGCGGATTGCCACTAGAGCAGTTAACTAGTACCTGATCCGTCAGATGAACTAGCCCCAACTACCATTATCCCTGCACAATATAGAAATTTATGTGAAGAAATATAGAAAGGTTTTGAATTGTCGAGTAAAAATAAACAGTGGAGATTTTCCCTGACTCTGTGATTCAAGCAAAATCTCGGGGGCTACTGACATAGGCATCCCCAATGGGCCTGCCGATGATGGTACCCGGGGTTTACTGAAAGCCCACTACCCGAAGAATAAGAAGATTCGGAAGCCCAAGATATTGTTAAGGAAAGCTAGAGTTGTAATAGGAAGCATTATTTGTAATCTTGCGGGAGGAGTTAGAAACCTTCCCGGACTCTGTAACTTGTACAATACGAATCCCTCGGCTCCGCCTCCTATATAAGGGGGAGTCGAGGGACACAGAAGGCATCGAATCATTGTTTCTCAAACCCTAGTTTTCATATTCGTCGAGTACTTTTCGGCTGAAACCTTCGAGATCTACTTGCCCTCTACGTCCAACTAAACCCTAGTCTACAATCCGTAGGCATTGACAAGTCAATACCTTGTCAGTTTGGGTTTGGTTTCAGCATAGAATTCGGTGGGTTAGCTTAATTCGGTTTGTCTTAGCTGGTTACGCGGGTCTGGTTTGGATACTAACCATTGCCAGGTTTAATCGCAGGCCTCGTACCCCTGGAGGTTGTCGGGAAGCGCGGACGAGCTGGGAGGTAGGAATGTTACCGAGGCTGAACTTCTGGACAAGACTCTACACCTGCCCGATCTACTTCCTCCCGGGAGGAGATTCAACGGAGCTAGACCGTATCCTCTGACGTTCGTGGCCGCTCTAGGCTGCAGCTGCAGCTGCTCTGCTCTCTGGGTTGATTATTTTACTTTTTTGTTCTTTCTCCTGTAAGACTTTTGTAATTGGGTCGATGAACCCCTGATTTTAACCGATAGAAGCAGCCGCACTCTTTTCCTTACCAGGGTACCTATGGGGACTAGAAGGTTTTTAATGAGGCGGCTTGCTAATATTTGTGTTATTCCAAAAAAAAAGCCCTTTCATATATATGTGTGATGATTCGATGATAACCAAGTGCTCAATGAAATGTCGAAGATTTCATGAATTGTTTTTTGAATGTAAGATTTCATGAATTAGTATTTCCATTGAAGCCGATTATGAATTGTGATGCTCATCATCATCATCATGAATTGTTTTTTGAATGTAAGATTTCATGAATTAGTATTTCCACTCTTGCTGGTGATGAGCACACAAGTGCAAGAGTTCCATCGGCGGTGATTGTAGCGGTAGATGTGATGGATTTTGGAGGTTCTCTATGCTTCTTGATATATGTGTTCATTTTGGATGAACTTGACCGATGTGGTGGTTTTTGGGTGAACTTGATCAATGAAGTCGTTGTTTGGATGAACTTGATCGATTTGGTGTCTTATGAATGAACTGTGTGTATGTTTTAATTTTAAATGCTAGAGTTGATGAACTATATGTATGTCTATTGGTCAACCCAGTTAGAATGCTTGTGCCAAAGGCTAAAAGAATTGGTCAAACAAATTATAAGGAGTTAAATATAGGGGATCGGATCAAAACGACCACCCTTTAGCTCCTCAAATTATAAGGAGTTAAGAATACTCGTCCAGATAAGGAGTTCAATTTTAGGGAATCGAGATTCTGTAAGAATGTAACCTCTAAATGCTTACCAGTGACGGATGTTTTTTCAAGCCCGTCACTGATATACTTTCACTGTGAACAGGTTACTGGTGACGGGCAATATACCCGTACCCGTCACTGGTAATATGTTACCAGTGATAGACTTAATTTTCTTGGTCGTCACTACTATATTTAGTACCAATGACAAGCTTATTTGTGTTGTCCATCACTATTAATTTCTTACGAATAAAAAATATTATAATTATACATGTAGAATTCGTTCATACATACAATGCATCCATAATTGCATACATTCATATAAGCTCAAAAGTTTTTCACTCTTCATTGTCTACTGTACATTTAGTTCATATAAGAGTCGATGACCGGTGAAAGGCAAACCAAATTAATTAGCAGCATCACTGGATAAACAAATTGCACAAGCACGAGCATAGATATAACCCTCCATGTAAAATCAGAGCTGAACATAGGCCTCAACCATTTTGTTCTTCATGACATCAAGATCCCCTCGAGTTCCGATTCAGCAACCACATCCTCACCCTTCATAAGAAAAACCCTTAAATTATGCACAATTCATAGAGTCTACCATCGTACTTGCCTAATGTAATTTTTCATCAAAAGTGGGCAACATGTACTTCTATGATGTTATTTGACAAAGGTGAGAAGCGTTCTGCATCAGTGTGCAATACAACATTGCACGACAACTATAACTTAGAAGCACGCGGAATCGACTCAAACCTGAGCATTTACAGGGAACTCCGCATGAACATTTTTTTTATCCAATGCTGTGGTTAGTAGTGAAGAGAACACCCGTGCCAGAGTCTTCCCCATGTTTCTAAGCACCATGCACTACACAGTTTAAGAACGCATATGCTGCTTTAGACAAATAGACCATTAATTGAACTATCAGAAAGAAGCGATGTGCTCGACTTCATTATGTACAGAGCAGAGAACTACAAGGATAGCAAGAATTGTAGAGAGGCATTATAACTATATAACCTATATAAAAGCTAAACAGATTTGGGCATCCTCATATATAGATTGTTATTTATCCACTCATTCGTCCGATCATTGTGTGACACGTGCGTACCTTTGTTATCGCTACGTCAATTTGGTCTACCGGTTGTTTTTTCTTTCCTTTTTCTTCGGATGTGGGAGTTACCTGCTATCGATCGGGTTGCCGGTGATTACGGTCGGTTTAGAGCAGCGGGTTTTTATTCAGTGGTGTGCCTACGTGTCTTTCTCTCCATCCTCGCTACGTCTCCACCAACTGACCCAACCCCAGGCGCCTCTCCTCTTCTTTTCCCAACCAGCCACGACCACGACCACGACCTCTCCTCTTTTCACTATGAGAAGCGCCTATGGCTAGCGCGGCCAATCCCAAGCGCAGCGCCCCCCTTCGGCCTCTCCCGTCCTCAGATGTGCCAGCCTGCTCATCCCCAAGAATCCCAACATATGTTCCATCCCTCTCTAATCTTAATGCTCTATGTAGATGGATTGGAGGAACGAGCTTCAGAAGGGAAAGGAGGAGTACAAAGGTGTCGTCACAGAATGACGTAGGGATGAGATCAGAGGAAGGAGGTGGCGGCAGGGAGACTGCAGCGACTGCGATGAGCTCCGCTTTCTTCCGCGCTGTTAGATCTTCTTTTTATCTGTTCGTGGCTTTTTATTTCTTTCCACCGTGTTACTACTTCTGGTTTTGTATTCCTGTTGCCTTATAAGAGCATCTCTAGCAAAGCCCATAAAGGGGCCAAACCGAAAAATAACCGCCAGTTTACGGGTTCGGGCTGAAAAATGGCGCCAATGAATAACCGTAAAAGGGCCAAAACCGAAAAACTTTTTTTGGAACGAGACCGAAAACCTAAATCGGCCTGTATTTGTAGGGGTCACTCGAGCGAACCGAAGACAGCCCGAACACAACCCCTAGTTTGCGCGCGAGGAAAGTTTCACCTCCTCCCAACCGCCGCCGCCGTCGATCTGCACACCCTGACCTTCCTCTGCGCCATGGTCGCCCGATTTCTCCGCCATGAGTCTCGAATCGACCGAGCCGGCCGTCGTTGCTAGCTCTCCGGCCTGCCACCCTCTCCCGCGATCGCCGGTGGTTCCGCCCCTACACCAACCACCCCGGTTACCCCCACGACGCCCGCGGACATCGCTACCACGGTCTCATCGATGGGCGTGGTGAAGCGTTGTGTCCAGCGTGCCCGGAGCGTCCCCTGTGTAGCGGGGACGAGCTCGGGGCGCCAGACACCGTATTAAGCCACGCCGGACAGAAAGGGCATTTGGGACACGCAGATGAAAATGATTTTTTATTCGACGCGCTCCAAATCTATTTGGAAACCATTTTGGAGACACGGCTGGAGATGCTCTAACAGCATGGTCGTCTTGTTGCTTGTGCTTCGATGCATGACACGCTGAAAGACCTCTCTCCAATTAACCTTTTCAGCTTCATGAGTGGATCCCGTTTAATATTTTCTCTTGCTATATGTACATATCTTATTATCTCAGCGTATACGCCGTTTAAAACTTGTAGAAGTTTCCTATTTCAGCGGGATCGATACTGGTCGCACTGGTAGAAAACGGCCTTTAGTCACGGTTCGGAACGGCCATTAATCCTAGTTACGCAACCGGGACCAATTATGCGCGACTAAAGGCCCCCACTTTAGTCGCTGTTGCTTACGAACCGCGACTAAAGGCCCGTCCACATGGGCGACAGGCGGCCGTCGGGCGGAGGACCTTTAGTCGCGGTTGGCTTGGCCAACCGCGACTAAAGGCCTCCACAGGTTTAGGGTTTTAGCCCCCATAAATCTGGTTTCTTTTTAATTTGTAGTGTTTTATTTTTTTAACATTTTATTTTGTGTTTTATTTTAATTTTGAAGAAGTTTCAGTACACATATTCTATGCTACTATATACATGCATGTTACACGTTGATGCATATGAATGTACAATTTCAAACATGTTTGAAATTTCAAACAAGAAGAATTCAAGAGGAATATAAAATATATATTCAATCTCGGGTGACCATATACAACTTCGAACAAGTTTCATACACAATTTACGGCATTAGAAGTTCTTCGTCCTCGTAATAGTGTTCTCCTTTAGGATGGAGGACTTCCCTCACCAAAAATCCTGCTAATTCCTCTTGAATTGGTCAGAAGCGAGCTTCTGGACTAAGCTTCTTCCGCAAGTCATTCCTCCGCAAGTTGCTATCCGACGCCTTCCGCTCAGAGGTGTGTCTTCGGATGAACTCACAAACATAGTATCCACATAGATTGGTCCCCGGTGGCGGAATATCCACATTAATTAACCTTCTAAATTCTAGCTCATGTTTGAATTCACCGACCATTTGATCTGAGAACCGTCTCCAAAATTCTACAGGGCAAAGAAAATTAAATGAACAAGGGAGTTATTACTTACTTGATATTAGGAAATGAACGAAAGATGCCGATCGATATAGAGCGCAAATGATTGAAAATAATTACTTTTGCAATATATTTCTCATGTCGACCCAAAGCTTTGAATCCATATTCAGAGAGTCCATGATGAGAACTCTGGAGATGTGAAATTCAATTATTAGCAGAATTCAGTGGAACCTGCGGACACGTTACATGCACAGTCATGCATAACTCATCGATTAGACATACCATGCATGGAGTAAACAAAAGAGAATGTGCTCAAGACAGAAACACTCACCCAAAATGGTAAGGAAATAGAATTTGACTTTTGAGTTGCTGCTTTGTAAGAAAATCCCACAGGTCTTTCTCCACGTCGCGGGGTATCTTTCTAACACATATCCATTAACGATATGTGGGTCAATGAACCCAATATCATCGATGTTCCTTTTTTTGCATTCCCCAATTTTCATTCTGCATAATAGCATATACAACAATATAGTTAGGACAATCTAAAGGTATAATTGCTGCATCCCCATGAGGCATTCTGAGGCCATCCACGATAGGCCATTAGGCGCGCGCGGGCTGGGCGTCAGCCTCGACTATCCTCCACTGGTTGGTCCACGCGTCGCGGTTGGAGAGATAAAAACAGCGCCCGAACAAACCCTACGCAAATATTCCCCAATCCCCATCGCAGCCGCCGCCTTTCTCCTCCACCGTGCTCTGCGCCCGCCTCTCCTCTTTTCTGGCCGACGAGCCCGCCCCTGTTCATCCGCGTGCAGCAGCGGAACAAGAACCGCAGCGCCGCAGCAGTCCGACCTCCTTCATTGTGGTTGGAGGAGGAAGACGAGGTCCATGTCGACGGTTGGCGGCGCTGCGGGTTGATTCCTTGCGCCACGAGGAAAAGGACAAAGCGGCGGAGCTCCTGGTGGCGCTCATCGCCGGGATGTAGGGAGGCGACGATTCGGTCAAGGTGAAGTCACCATTGTCGGGAGCAGCGTTGGCCGTCGGGAGCACCGCCGCTGCGCACCGGGTCGCCATTGGGAGAATTGTCTGGTGGCCGGTGAGAGCAGCACAGCCCGCTGCCGCGCGTCGTGCCTCCACCGGGAGCAGCAGCAGTGATCCATCTTTTCCTCACGGGCTCAGGTGCTCTCTCTTTTCTACCTGTCTCCCTCTTTGTCTCTCGTTCAATAACCCTCCTGTGAAGGGAGATCTCCTGGAGGCGGAGGTAAGAGCTGAGGCAAGCTGCTCCTGTTTGATTTAGTCCCAGAGTAATTTTTTGTTGCAAATCCGATGCCATTTGTGCAAATCAGACAAATGTTTTCCTTTCCCCCAAATCCCTCCTTGTTCTTCTCGTCTCCCAAATTCCTCCACATCCACCATGATTTCTTCCTCAACCCTAGCCGCCTCCATGCCGGTGTAGGAGCAGGAGGAGCACGCGGAAGTTGAGGCGGAGCAGCGGCGGAGACCACTTCTTCTTCCTCGAGCCACACCAACACTCATTTTCGTCCAGGTATGTGTCCCTCTTCTGTCCCTCTTTCTATTTGCTATTCATTCCCCTTAGGCTAACCCCATGGCCACCCATCTTCCTGCTCTGGGAAAGGCAGGGGCGTGGAGAAATCAAGGATCGAGGTACCGGATGGGAGGCAGCCAGAGGCGCAGCACGGGCTACGGTTGGAGAAGTCCGAGCGCCGATGCCGTTTCCAAGAGGGGCCATGGCGAGATGGCCCACAAGCGTCTGGCGAGGGATGCATTGGCGTCGCTATCTTCGGCCACCTCTGGCAGGTCGGCTTCGGCGCTCTAAATTCGCCACCAACCTCCCTTCTTGCGCCGCCCGCCTTCGCAGCACGGCCTACCAGCCCTCGATGGGTATGATTTTCTGTCTTCGGCCAGCACGTCCACCATCTGTTTCACCTTCGTTGCCTCCATTCTTTCTCGCTGCTGCTCCATCCTCTCCACTTCGGATTGGCCATATCACCCTGTGATTTCTTGCAGGAACTAATTTCTTTCCCATGCTCCCGATAGATATTTGGTTCATCCTTTCACGTTCAGTGGAGGTTATGGTCAAGGTAAGGGTGCCTTCTCTCCAAGCTTTCTCATTCGTATGGTAATGAATATAGCTCAGCGATGCAATACTTTTGTGCAGTGAAACTTGCTGCATTTTTAGCAATTCAATGTTTACTCATTTACTTTCTTATTGAATCGTTAATTTGGGGATAGATTTTGAACATGTCTTGGTAGGCCTTTGTTGTAATTTTAGGCATTTTTCTCACATCAATACCATGTGGTAGAATTTGGAACCCTGGGATTTTGTCACTGATTATGACCATTCCAGTCTTTACCTTCCAAATGCTAAATTGGTGATGTCAACTGAGCGAAGGAGGGGTTACACCCACGTCGTGGCAGAGGCAGACATTCTGCGACAGTTTGTTCCTTCACCATGGTGGGTTCCTACCAATTCTTGTTGAGTCTTCCCTCCCCTCTCAATCTCTCTGAATGCCCATTTATGCAGATTTGACATGTGGTCTGGTTTGAACTAACTTGATATTTTGGTACATATTTGGATATGGTTGATGCAATCCTATGCTCCTCTCAAGTTCACTTTCTTTGTACAGCTTCAGTGATGCTACAGGTTTCATTCTTGAGGTAAGGAAAATTACCTCTTAGATGATCCTTCATTTTTCTATGCTGTTTTGCGAAAAGGAGTTGCATTGTATGGAAATAAGCTATTTGTAATAACTGAGATGGCTTCCTTGTTTTTGACTGGTCAGGAACGTTGATGCCTTGCAATTTAGTTTTTGAAGTTCAAGTGCATATGCATGTTGTTCAAGTAGTGACACTGATAGACATTTCTGTTTTTTTATATCTCAGGGCTCTACAGAAAATGGTCGTATGATGAAAGGTGCATATGAAAAAAACGTGTGTCAATTAATCTCACAGCTTGTGAGTCTAATAGCCACAGTTTTTAGGCAACATTTAACAGCATAGACCGTATTACTAAAAGATGCCATGTCTAATCTGAACATTACCTTTAAGAAGCAGCGAGTGACTCTGACGATGCAAATTTTGCAGCCACAGGCCACTCAGCATAGATATGCGATCAATCATGTTAATTTGTCCTGTCTCGATGCTACTTCAATCACAGATATACAATGGGAAGCCTATGGGTGTTATCCAGAAATACCTTTCCATATTACTACGATAAGTTGGTAATTAACATGAAGCTTGCTTATATGTTACTTTTCTATCTTTTATCTTTATACTTGCAGGTTATTTTATCTTTACGATCTGTTTCTTCTACAAAATCTGTGGTAGGAAAGAACACAGCTTGAGACTTCCCAGTTATACAAGGAAGCTGGAGTCAATCAACTAACAATAAATGTGAAATGAATTATATGGTATATCAACTCATATTAGGTGACTATTCATATTAGCTAATCATATTTTCTACTTTATATAGACTCTACATTGTTTAGGAAAATATCCATATTTTCTGATTCATTAGCACCATTGCTACCTCGTATTATTATTATTGTTTTTTTATGAAGGATGATTGTTCATATTAGCTAATCCAATTTTCTACTTCCTATGAACTCTACCGTTATTTAGGGCAAATATCCCTATTTCTGATTGAATACCGTTATTTTCTGATGCATCTTCCCATATTTCATTTTTATGCATTGTAGATTAATCGGGTACAGATAATCCTTTATTATGCTTATGCAGAGCGTGATTTAGATACTTCTGCAGTGCACATTTTGTATCATGGCGATATACACATGTCTCCTAAGAGGTGCCATGCGATCTTTAGTAGTTGTAAAAGCTAGAGGATTCATATTTGGCCCAGGATCCTGTTGGCCATTGGCGCAAAATTCGTACTGTTGCGCAAACCTGGGAAACTCCCAGGTAATCTCACCTGCAAAGTTTACCATCCGCAGAGGTGAAGAGGATTTCACATGTATTTATATCAAGTGTTGTGCGAGTACTACAACTGTACAACACTCTGAAACTTGGCTGAATGTATTATCTAGCCCATTAAGTACGCACTATTGTAGGCATCGGTTTTCTAAAAAGCTTCTGTTGAGTAGACTCATTAAATTCTGCTACTGGAAGGTGGATCAAACATTATAGAGATTGTAAGCATGTTCTGATCGATTAGGCCGCAGCTTGTGATAGATTACAGACACAATTGTATGTACCTTCATCATGCTGCTGATTTAGCTCTTAGAAATAGTGAAGGTGAACTGATTTTCAAAAGTTATGTACTAGCGTATGGAACGGATTGCTTTGATATGCACATTGGAGCCATCGAACTGGGCAACCTCGATGATTTGGTCGCAGCTGATGGGATACTTTCTGCAGTTATAAGACTCATTCATGAGCATCTTTTGCATGTTATTATCTTCTCTCTAAAATTGATATCTTGCATGAGACCCTGCTAATCTAGGAACTGTTATGCATTATTTCTTTATTGCATTACATGCCAATAAATGTGGTCTGCTCATTTTAGGTATCAAATGGAAGAACAAATTTTCTATCTAACTAATCAGTCTGCATGTTTACATGATATCCAAATTTTCACGATTTTATTTTTATTTTGTGCTTCTTTGTCTCTGTCAAATATTCCTTTTCCTGCTTTACATATTGACGTCCTTTAGTTCTGCAGTAGATATCGGAAACTCAAAACTGATCCGAGGTGCATATGCACATGGTATGTACAAAACATATTTCAAAAACATAAAAAAATTAGGAATTTTTTTGACATGTAGTTGGACATGTTCTATGTGTGCATGTAAAGATCACATAAAACCGACACTTTTTGTGCCCTGTGTAAAAAGGACAAAAAAATGTCTCGAGAAATAGATTATTTTAGCACCAAAATTTGTATTTTTTACAGAGGGCACAAAACATGTCGTTTTTTTGCTGAAACAACTTAGTGAGCATGTATCATGTCAAGATATACACGAGACATTTTTTGTATAGGTTTAACATTTTAAAATATGTTTTAAATCATTTTAAATAAAGGGTGCATGCACCCTGGTGCAGAAACACCATATCCCTTTTTTTCTTCTACACCACAGATATTGGTTTCCTACACCCCTTTTTATCTATCCATTTCATTGGTTATAACTACTCTCTTATCTTTTTTTTTCGAAAAGGAACTATGCTCTCTTCTATCGTTTCTTTACAACTCTCGGCAGCATTTCAGAATGAGTGCAGCCTTGCCTCTGTGAAATTGGATATGTATGATCTGTGAGCTTGTGTCTGTAAGTATGCATCTCACGGTAGGCATCACTTTATTCTTGCTGTGTGCAAAACTTCATATGCAATTGATCATATAAGCCAAAACTTCACTAACTGTACTTAATCGATTTAGCATCAGAACTTATAATCTATTTTTTTCTGCTATGGATTATAATCAGATTCTTCCATCTAAGTTGTCATACCATTGTTCTATTTCTGGCAGGTTCCATAATAGTATAGCTAAATTCGAATTATTTATATCTGAATTGTGTATGGCCACTAACCATCATGTCACGTGTGCAGAGCTCATACATTTTGCTACTTCTAGCTCAGGAACTCATGTTGCAATGTTGTTTCCACTTCAGGGAAAACGTAGTCAATTCATATTGTTTCCTTAATATATATTTTTGTCACTTAACTACTAAGTATGCATTTGCATCAACCATCTTATTTCGTATGTGCAGTGCACAGACATGATGCGATGCATAATCAACTATCTGTTTCTAGCTCAAGGTGTCATGCCAGTGCTTCCTCCGCTGCAAGGCAAACACAAGTAAATGTTCGATATATTCTTATTTTTTATGCTATCATAGAAACAGATGAGGAAAATGAGCCAAGGTAATTTGCCTCCCTTCCTCCTGATCTCCCTCCTCTCTACTTAATTTCCACAATATAAAGTACTGGCTTTGTATTGAAGAGCCACTTACTTTCACCAGTTTGTAGATGGATTAAAGAGATGGCTGGCTATTCATCTGTTGAATATATCCCTCTCCTTAAGAAAAACACACACAGACAATTGTGGCAATTGTAACACTGTACAAACATTTAGATGCTGGAGCTTGACATGATGTATCAAGTAAAGAAAGTAGCTTTGATTTTTCTTTCAATTATGCTTTCTTCTAGACTACTTTTTGTTGCATCACTTCATTTACCAGGTTACTCTAGAGGATAAAAAACTGGTGCTGAAGCTATATGCACTCTTTGTTTAAAGCTATCTGAACAAGGTTGGAGCTAGGTCACAAAGTGTATTCACTATTTGATTTTTCGATGGACAAACTGGGTGTCCAAGTTTGCAATTTTAGTGACAATGACACAATTCGAAGGTAGGGAAGTTCGTGTGACTATTGTATTTAACTCTGCGCTGTGAGGGGAATGTTCTCCTGTGTACCTCTCCATATCTGTAATAAAGGCCAAGAGCTATGAAACAACGGAGGATTCTGTATGTGTAAAAGCTATCACATATCACATATGTTTATGTGGGACAAATACAATCATCATAGCCTGCATATGGGTATTATCTATCAGCGTTTGCTACTCCGTTCGTAATTTTGTTCTATTGACTTTTTTGGGAAACGTAAAAAATATATTATCGTTTCATGGCCTGATTTTTTTTTTTGTTATATAAAATGTAAATATGGATGAATTTTACGGGATCGTGCGTCAAGGCGCACATCTAAATCTAGTATATATAGTGCAGGCAATGAACGAGATGAGGTAGATATAAATCACTTACAGAACGTAGCAAATCAGGATAGATTTGTCGAGATCGCGCAGATTGAACAGTTGGAACAATTCACTCATATGAACTTGTACAGTACTGTTTAAAATGATGCTCCTCTCTAACTTCCGCATAAATATATTCTTTTCCGACCTTATTTTTTATGAAATTCTTGTACCAACATAGCCGATTTCGCATTTGTGTTGGTAGACTCGCTTCCTGGGCAGGCTCGACGAGAGACCCATTCGGCATATATTTAAATGTTACCTCACTTAGTTGCGTTTCCTCAAGGCCTAACAATGCACGAAGAGTCGTACCGATCTCGGACGCTCTTTCTATGTCACTCGTTACAGTCATTCCATGTGCTGCCGCAGCTGCTATGATAGCGGGGTCCATTAGTTCAAAGTACTTATCCATATCGGCTATGAAGGACAACGTCATAGCATCCGGACCAGCTTCTTTTCCTACGTCATTGCCTACGAAATTCGCGTCCATAGTCGTCAGGCATAGTCGTCAGGCATATTCCGCTCGACTTGGGACGGTGTCGTCAAAAAATCCTTAGCCCACTTCTTCTCCTTCTCAATAAATATTGGCTTGGGCTCAGGCTCTCTTTTCGCCTTCTTATCCGCCTTCCATTTCTCATGGTGAGCAGCTACGGCCGCGTTGCTTTCCTCGACACTAAGTTCCCAAGGTCTCTGGAGGAGAGGCTTCAGTGATGGCATTGGTACCTTTGTGGTCTTAGGTACATAAGGGTCCGGGCTAATAGTCCAGGAGGGGGTTGCCTTGCTGTCCGCCTGCTTATGCTTCTTCGCAGAGGTGGATTGGGGGGCGGCGTACCCGCCGGAGGCGGACTGGGGGGCGGCGGCTTCTTACCCGTTGGAGGTGGATTGGGGGGTGGCATCGGCTGACGTGAAGGATGTGTAGGTGAACCACCACCACCACCACCGGAGGGGGTGGACTTGTTTGCCTTGGCGCCTCACCTGGAAACACTATGTACTTCTTTTTCCATAGAATGAACTGGCGCTTGACATCTCCAAGTCTTTTCTCCCCTTCGGGTGTAGCATAGTCAATCTCCATGTCCTCAAACCTTTGGACTATGTCTTCCACCGTGACACGAGCATAGGCATCTTCAATGGGGTTGTTGTGGTGGAGTGCTCCAGGTGTACAGGGTAAAGCACTACCGATCGCTACCTTCATGGAAATGTTCCTCACTGGATAATGCAGATCACATTCTTTCATCTCCTTTACATCATCCACGGGGTAGTGAGGCTCCGGTGCACGAATCTCGATCGTCGGTGCATTAGCACCAGCCTAGGCCTCCGTGGAAGCCACGCCGCTTCTCCGCTGCTGGCGTCCGATATCCGCTCCGTGATCTTCATGCGGCCCTGCCGATGATCTTTTTTTACTAGTTCATTCACAATCTGCTTCACCTCACAGAGTTTTGATGCCAAGTGTCCCACAAGATCTGCATCCCGATCCGTCTTTCTCTTACGACTTCTGTAACAGTACGGGTCATCGTCCTGGGAAAACCCGACGGACCACGGAATGGCGCCTTTGCCTCGTACACGTCCTGAGTGTTCACGATTCCCGAGGGCAAATGTCAGCGCGTCGTTCTCTCTGTTGAACTTGATCTTCCCCTCTTGAGCTTGGGCCATTGCGTTAATAAGGGCTTTGGTGGGTTTAAACGCTTTCTTCCGGTGAACACACATCCCTGTCTCCGGGTCTAGAGATCCCACATGCCCGTACCACCAGCTTTTGGCCCGTGGGTCCCATCCCTCTGTACCTAGAGGGATTCCTTGCTCCCTCAGGTCGTTCTCCATCTTCTCCCACTTAGGCTCCGAAAGGCGGTATCCTCCTGGCCCCATAATATGATTGTACACTTTCTTAGCCGCATTTTCCTTATTTTTTCCGATACGGCCTTGAAATGCTCCGATTGCTTTTGCCTCACAAATTCGGGCCAATCATTTTTCAGCTTCTCATATTGTCCATTGAAATCCGGAGTCTTGTTCTTGAAGACATAGTCACGGGCTAAATTTTTCTTGAATGTCCGGAATGCTTCGGCCATCTTCTGAAGAGCGAACTCTTTGACTAGCCTCCTCCTCTCACGTCCTCCCGGAATCTCGTTCCCCTGTTCATCGTGATTGTTGAATTCCCGAGGTAGAATGAAATGCTCCATAAGCTTTCTCCAGCAATCCTTTTTCGTTCTCTTGTGGACAAAACTGAAACCAACACGTGCCTTCTTTGGCTCATTCCATTCCTGGACGTTGATCAGGACGTTGTCTCTAACAACGACTCCGCATTGGTTGATGAACTTTGTATAATGCTTTTTGGGCTCCAGCTGCCTGCCGGTTGCACTGACAACATCGATGGTATATGTTTGTCGTACTCGATTTTTTCGATGATCCGGCCGAGGGCTAAAAAAAGAAAGAGAGTCGCGCGCGTTAATACATATCTATTCAAATCAGTAAGTTTGTATCACCAGAGGTTCAATGTATATATATACCTCGCCGGAGGTGGTTGCTAATTCGAGATCGTCGTTTGTCGTTTGCCCTCCGGAGGCAAACGTTTCAATAACTTCCATTCTTCCTTCGTCATCACCTTGTCGACCTTCACCAACACCTTCACCGTCAAGGTTCAGATAAGAAGAGACATCTTCTCATCTTCTTCCGGCACATACTCAATATCACCGTTTATGATGGTGGTTAAATGTGCTTCGGCTTCCGGATCATAGTTTTCCATAATCGGGTCAGCTCTATCGTCCGCCATATGTCAGTCCTGAAAACATGTAGTTAAAACTAATTAAGTAAAGAAACATTATTGTGTCGCGCGTGAGAGGACGCGCGCGCACACGCGTGGTGGCGGAAGGGGGCGGTGGCGGTGGCGAAAGGGTGGTGGCGAAAGGGCGCGGTGGCGGTGGCGAAAGGGCGGTGGCGAAAAGGCGAGAGAGAGAGGAGAGAGAGAAACACCGACTACCTCGCGCATATACGGAGGGGGCGGCGAGGGGCGGCGCAAAAAGTTGTGCGCCGCCCCTCGCCACCCACTCCGTATACGCGCGGGGTCGGTGTGTTTCTCTCTCTCCTCTCTCGCCTAAAAAAACAAAAAAAACCGCGCGGGTACTGAGGGGGCGGCGAGGGGGGCGGCGCACCTCGACGCCCCCTCCGTATACGCGCGGGGTTGGTTCTCCGATTTGTTGTGTTAAGTTAAAACAAAAACAAACCTACGCCGCCGGCTCCCTACGTTAAGTTAAAAAAAATTTAAGTGTAAAAAAAACTAATTCATTCAAAACTAATTCATTTTGTTAAGTTACCGTTTTTGTTAAGTTAATTAAGATTTTTGTTAATAAGGTTCTTAATTTTTTGTTAAGTAAAAAAACAAAAACAAAATGAGAGAAAGGGGCGCCGCCCGTGTACTGGCCGGCGCGCGCCCCCTCTGTGTGTGTGTGTGTGGCCGCGGCGACGACGAGGGGCACGACGACATCCTCTGCGGCGGGGCCGGGCTTCGGCGGCGACGAGGGGCGCGCGGCGGTGGTGTCGGCGAGAGAGAAGGGCGCGGCGGCAGTCGACGCGAGGCGAGGCGACGGCGTCGAGGCGTGGCGACGGCATCGAGGCGCGGCGGCGGTCGGCGAGAGAGAGGGGAGCGGCGACGGCGACTCGGGCAGCCTGATGGCGCGGTGCTATGTAACTTCGGCGGAGATTGGAGAAGAATGGTGCGGCCGTTCGCGCCGCGCGAATTTATATGGGTGCCCCTTTAGTCGCGGTTGGTGTCACTGATACGTCTCAAACGTATCTATAATTTCTTATGTTCCATGCTAGTTTTATGACAATACTCACATGTTTTATACACACTTTACATCATTTATATGCATTTTCCGGCACTAACCTATTAACGAGATGCCGAAGCGCCAGTTCCTGTTTTGTGCTGTTTTTGGTTTCAGAAATCCTACACAGGAAATATTCTCGGAATTGGACGAAACGAACGCCCAGGGTCTTATTTTTTCACGGAGCTTCCAGAAGACCGAAGGAGATACAAAGTGGGGCCACGAGGTGGCGACACCATAGGGCGGCGCGGCCAGCATGGGGCCCGCGCCGGCCTATGGTGTGGGCCCCTCGAGCGCCTCCCGACTCTGCCCCTTCGCCTATAAATTCCCTCCGTCGCGAAAACCCTATTACCGAGAGCCACGATACGGAAAAAGTTCCAGAGACGCCGCCGCCGCCAATCCCATCTCGGGGGATTCAGGAGATCGTCTCCGGCACCCTGCCGGAGAGGGGAATCATCACCGGAGGGCTCTACATCACCATGCTCGCCTCCGGATTGATGTGTGAGTAGTTCATCCTTGGACTATGGGTCCATAGCAGTAGCTAGATGGTTGTCTTCTCCTCTTGTGCTATCATGTTTAGATCTCTTGAGCTGCCTATCATGATCAAGATCATCTATTTGTAATGTGATGTCTACGGGTGCTTCTATTCTTGTAGACGGTGTTGGGCCTCCAAGAGCAGAGGTTTGTAGAACATCAGCAAGTTTCCCTTAAGTGGATCACCCAAGGTTTATCGAACTCAGGGAGGAAGAGGTCAAAGATATCCCTCTCAAGCAACCCTGCAACCACAAAGAAAGAAGTCTCTTGTGTCCCCAACACACCTAATAGGTGCACTAGTTCGGCGAAGAGATAGTGAAATACAAGTGGTATGAATGAATATGAGCAGTAGTAACGGCGCCAGAAAAGTGCTTGCTGGCGTGCAGTTGATGGTAGTAATATTGCAGGAAGTAAAGATACAGTAAAACAGTAAAGAAGCAGCGATAGCAGTATTTAGGAACAAGGCCTAGGGATCATACTTTCACTAGTGGACACTCTCAACATTGATCACATAACAGAATAAATAAATAGATGCTAGACTCTACACCCTCTTGTTGGATGATGAACACCACTAACTGTGTAGGATTACACGAACCCTCAATGCCGGAGTTAACAAGCTCCACAATATTCAATGTTCATGTTTAAATAACCTTAGAGTGCATAACAGATCAACATAACCAAACCAAGTACTAACATAGCATGCACACTGTCACCTTCACACTACGAAAGGAGGAATAGATCACATCAATACTATCATAGCAATAGTTAACTTCATAATCTACAAGAGATCACAATCATAGCCTACGCCAAGTACTACACGATGCACACACTGTCACCATTACACCGTGCAGGAGGAATAAACTACTTTAATAACATCACTAGAGTAGCACACAGATAAATTGTGATACAAAACACATTGCAATCATAAAGAGATATAAATAAGCACTTCACTATGCCATTCATAACAGTGAATAAGTATTCTGTGAAATATAGCCTAAGAGACCCACACGGTGCACACACTGTCACCTTTACACACGTGGGACAAGGAGTCTCCGGAGATCACATAAGTAAAATCCACTTGACTAGCATAATGACATCTAGATTACAAGCATCATCATATGAATCTCAATCATGTAAGGCAGCTCATGAGATTATTGTATTGAAGTACATAGGAGAGAGATGAACCACATAGCTACCGGTACAGCCCCGAGCCTCGATGGAGAACTACTCCCTCCTCATGGGAGACAGCAACGTTGATGAAGATGGCGGTGGTGTCGATGGAGAAGCCTTCCGGGGGCACTTCCCCGTCCCGGCGGCGTGCCGGAACAGAGACTCCTGTCCCCCAGATCTTGGCTTTGCGATGGCGGCGGCTCTGGAAGGTTTTCTCTGGTTTCGTCGAACGTCGTAGGGTTTTCGCGACGGAGACTTTAAGTAGGCGGAAGGGCAAGGTCGGTGGAGTCCTGGTGGGGCCACACACTAGGCCGGCGCGGCCAGGGCTTGGGCCGCGCCGCCCTACTGTGTCCCCACCTCGTGGCCCCACTTCGTTTCCCCTTCGGACTTCTGGAAGCTTCGTGGAAAAATAGGACCCTGGCGTTGATTTCGTCCGATTCCGAGAATATTTCCTTACTAGGATTTCTGAAACCAAAAACAGCAGAAAACAGCAACTGGCCCTTCGGCATCTCGTCAATAGGTTAGTTCCGGAAAACGCATAATAATGACATAAAGTATGCATAAAACATGTAGATATCATCAATAATGTGGCATAGAACATAAGAAATTATCGATACGTCGGAGACGTATCAACATCCCCAAGCTTAGTTCCTGCTCGTCCCGAGCAGGTAAACGATAACAAAGATAATTTCTGGAGTGACATGCCATCATAACCTTGATCATACTATTGTAAGCATATGTAATGAATGCAGCGATCAAAACAATGGTAATGACATGAGTAAACAAATGAATCATAAAGCAAAGACTTTTCATGAATAGTACTTTCAAGACAAGCATCAATAAGTCTTGCATAAGAGTTAACTCATAAAGCAATAATTCAAAGTAAAAGGTATTGAAGCAACATAAAGGAAGATTAAGTTTCAGCGGTTGCTTTCAACTTATAACATGTATATCTCATGGATAGTGTCAATGTAAAGTAATATAACAAGTGCAATATGCAAGTATGTAGGAATCAATGCACAGTTCACACAAGTGTTTGCTTCTTGAGGTGGAGAGAAATAGGTGAACTGACTCAACATAAAAGTAAAAGAAAGGTCCTTCAAAGAGGAAAGCATTGATTGCTATATTTGTGCTAGAGCTTTGGTTTTGAAAACAAGAAACAATTTTGTCAACGGTAGTAATAAAGCATATGTATCATGTAAATTATATCTTACAAGTTGCAAGCCTCATGCATAGTATACTAATAGTGCCCGCACCTTGTCCTAATTAGCTTGGATTACCTGGATTATCATCGCAATACACATGTTTTAACCAAGTGTCACAAAGGGGTACCTCTATGCCGCCTGTACAAAGGTCTAAGGAGAAAGCTCGCATTTGGATTTCTCGCTTTTGATTATTCTCAACTTAGACATCCATACCGGGACAACATAGACAACAGATAATGGACTCCTCTTTAATGCATAAACATGTAGCAACAATTAATGTTCTCATATGAGATTGAGGATATATGTCCAAAACTGAAACTTCCACCATGGTTCATGGCTTTAGTTAGCTGCCCAATGTTCTTCTCTAACATTATGCATGCTCTAACCATTAAATGAGTGGTAAATCTCCCTTACTTCAGACAAGACGGACATGCATAGCAACTCACATGATATTCAACAAAGAGTAGTTGATGGCGTCCCCAGGAACATGGTTATCGCACAACAAACAACTTAATAAGAGATAAAGTGCATAAGTACATATTCAATACCACAATAGTTTTTAAGCTATTTGTCCGATGAGCTATATATTGCAAAGGTAAAGAATGGAAATTTTAAAGTTAGCACTCAAGCAATTTACTTTGGAATGGCGGAGAAATACCATGTAGTAGGTAGGTATGGTGGACACAAATGGCATAGTGGTTGGCTCAAGGATTTTGGATGCATGAGAAGTATTCCCTCTCGATACAAGGTTTAGGCTAGCAAGGTTATTTGAAACAAACACAAGGATGAACCGGTGCAGCAAAACTCACATAAAAGACATATTGTAAACATTATAAGACTCTACACCGTCTTCCTTGTTGTTCAAAACTCAATACTAGAAATTATCTAGACTTTAGAGAGACCAATTATGCAAACCAAATTTTAGCAAGCTCTATGTATTTCTTCATTAATAGGTGCAAAGTATATGATGCAAGAGCTTAAACATGAGCACAACAATTGCCAAGTATCACATTATCCAAGACATTTTACCAATTACTACATGTAGCATTTCCCGTTTCCAACCATATAACAATTAACGAAGCAGTTTCAACCTTCGCCATGAACATTAAAAGCTAAGAACACATGTGTTCATATGAACCAGCGGAGCGTGTCTCTCTCCCACACAAGCATTTATTCAAACAAAAACAAAAACAAAAACAAACAGACGCTCCAAGTAAAGTACATAAGATGTGACCGAATAAAAATATAGTTTCAAGGGAGGAACCTGATAAATTTGTCGCCCCAAGCTTAGACGCTTGAGTCTTCTTGAAATATGCAGGGATGAACCACGGGGGCATCCCCAAGCTTAGACTCTTCACTCTTCTTGATCATAGTATATCATCCTCCTCTCTTGACCCTTGAAAACTTCCTCCACACCAAACTTAAAACAAACTCATTAGAGGGTTAGTGCATAATTAAAAATTCACATGTTAAGAGGTTACATGATCATTCTTAACACTTCTGGACATTGCACAAAGCTACTGGAAGGTAATGGAACAAAGAAATCCACCCAACACAGCGAAAGAAGCAATGCGAAATAAAAGGCAGAATCTGTCAAAACAGAACAGTCCGTAAAGACGAATTTTAAAGTGGCACCAGACTTGCTCAGATGAAAATGCCCAAATTGAATGAAAGTTGCGTACATATCTGAGGATCACTCACGTAAATTGGCATAATTTTCTGAGTTACCTACAGAGAATTAGGCCCAGATTCGTGACAGCAAGAAATCTGTTTCTGCGCAGTAATCCAAATCTAGTATGAACCTTACTATCAAAGACTTTACTTGGCACAACAATGCAACAAAATTAAGATAAGGAGAGGTTGCTACAGTAGTAAAAACTTCCAAGACACAAATACAAAATAAAAGTACTGCAACAAAATAAACACATGGGTTATCTCCCAAGAAGTTCTTTTGTTTATAGCCATTAAGATGGGCTCAGTAGTTTTAATGATGCACTCGCAAGAAATAATAGTTGAAGCAAAAGAGAGCATAAAGAGGCAAATTCAAAACAAATTTAAGTCTAACATGCTTCCTATGCATAGGAGTTTTGTAAATAAACAAGTTCATGAAGAAAAAAGTAACAAGCATAGGAAGATAGAACAAGTGTAGCTTCAAAAATTTCAGCACATAGAGAGGTGTTTTAGTAACATGAAAATTTCTTCAACCATATTTTCCTCTCTCATAATAACTTTCAGTAGCAACATGAGCAAACTCAACAATATAACTATCACATAAAGCATTCTTATAATGAGTCTCATGCATAAAATTATTACTCTCCACATAGGCATAATCAATTTTATTAGTTGTAGTGGGAGCAAATTCAACAAAGTAGCTATCATTATTATTCTCATCATCAAATATAGGAGGCATATTGTAATCATAATCAAATTTATCCTCCATAACAGGCGGTACTAAAAGACCAATATCATTATAATCATCATAAATAGGAGGCAAAGTATCATCAAAGTAAATTTTCTCCTCAATGCTTGGGGGACTAAAAATATCATGCTCATCAAAGCCAGCTTCCCCAAGCTTAGAATTTTCCATATCATTAGCAACAATGGTGTTCAAAGCGTTCATACTAATATGTTCCATAGGTTTTTTAATTTTCGCATCAAACCATCCATGTCTTAAATCAGGAAATAGAATAAGAAGCTCATTGTTGTCCATTATGCCTAACTAGTGTAAACAAGAAACAAAAAGATGCAATTGCAGGATCTAAAGGAAATAGCTTCGAGCAAACACACAATGGCAACAGAAAAGTACTTAGTTACCTGGGACCGAAGTATGAATGCCTTTTACCTTTCCTCCCCGGCAACGACGCCAGAAAATAGCTTGATGTCTACGGGTGCTTCTATTCTTGTAGACGGTGTTGGGCCTCCAAGAGCAGAGGTTTGTAGAACATCAGCAAGTTTCCCTTAAGTGGATCACCCAAGGTTTATCGAACTCAGGGAGGAAGAGGTCAAAGATATCCCTCTCAAGCAACCCTGCAACCACAAAGAAAGAAGTCTCTTGTGTCCCCAACACACCTAATAGGTGCACTAGTTCGGCGAAGAGATAGTGAAATACAAGTGGTATGAATGAATATGAGCAGTAGTAACGGTGCCAGAAAAGTGCTTGCTGGCGTGCAGTTGATGGTAGTAATATTGCAGGAAGTAAAGATGCAGTAAAACAGTAAACAAGCAGCGATAGCAGTATTTAGGAACAAGGCCTAGGGATCATACTTTCACTAGTGGACACTCTCAACATTGATCACATAACAGAATAAATAAATAGATGCTAGACTCTATACCCTCTTGTTGGATGATGAACACCACTAACTGTGTAGGATTACACGAACCCTCAATGCCGGAGTTAACAAGCTCCACAATATTCAATGTTCATGTTTAAATAACCTTAGAGTGCATAACAGATCAACATAACCAAACCAAGTACTAACATAGCATGCACACTGTCACCTTCACACTACGAAAGGAGGAATAGATCACATCAATACTATCATAGCAATAGTTAACTTCATAATCTACAAGAGATCACAATCATAGCCTACGCCAAGTACTACACGATGCACACACTGTCACCATTACACCGTGCAGGAGGAATAAACTACTTTAATAACATCACTAGAGTAGCACACAGATAAATTGTGATACAAAACACATTGCAATCATAAAGAGATATAAATAAGCACTTCACTATACCATTCATAACAGTGAATAAGTATTCTGTGAAATATCGCCTAAGAGACCCACACGGTGCACACACTGTCACCTTTACACACGTGGGACAAGGAGTCTCCGGAGATCACATAAGTAAAATCCACTTGACTAGCATAATGACATCTAGATTACAAGCATCATCATATGAATCTCAATCATGTAAGGCAGCTCATGAGATTATTGTATTGAAGTACATAGGAGAGAGATGAACCACATAGCTACCGGTACAGCCCCAAGCCTCGATGGAGAACTACTCCCTCCTCATGGGAGACAGCAGCGTTGATGAAGATGGCGGTGGTGTCGATGGAGAAGCCTTCCGGGGGCACTTCCCCGTCCCGGCGGCGTGCCGGAACAGAGACTCCTGTCCCCCAGATCTTGGCTTCGCGATGGGGGCGGCTCTGGAAGGTTTTCTCTGGTTTCGTCGAACGTCGTAGGGTTTTCGCGACGGAGAATTTAAGTAGGCGGAAGGGCAAGGTCGGTGGAGTCCTGGTGGGGCCACACACTAGGCCGGCGCGGCCAGGGCTTGGGCCGCGCCGCCCTACTGTGTCCCCACCTCGTGGCCCCACTTCGTTTCCCCTTTGGACTTCTGGAAGCTTCGTGGAAAAATAGGACCACAGGCGTTGATTTCGTCCGAATCCGAGAAGATTTCCGTACTACGATTTCAGAAACCAAACAGCAGAAAACAGCAACTGGCCCTTCGGCATCTCGTCAATAGGTTAGTTCCGGAAAACGCATAATAATGACATAAAATATGCATAAAACATGTAGATATCATCAATAATGTGGCATGGAACATAAGAAATTATCGATACGTCGGAGACGTATCATAATGCTACATGTTGTGTTTGTTGGAATCCGATGAATATTGAATACTATGTCAAGTTGATTATCAATCTATCATATATGTGTTGTTTATGTTCTTGCATGCTCTCCGTTGCTAGTAGAGGCTCTGGCCAAGTTGATACTTGTGACTCCAAGAGGGAGTATTTATGCTCGATAGTGGGTTCATGCCTCCATTGAATCTGGGACAGTGACAGAAAGTTCTAAGGTTTTGGATGTGTTGTTGCCACTAGGGATAAAACATCAATGCTTTGTCTAAGGATATTTGTGTTGATTACATTACACACCATACTTAATGCAATTGTCTGTTGTTTGCAACTTAATACTGGAAGGGGTGCGGATGCTAACCCGAAGGTGGACTTTTTAGGCATAGATGCATGCTGGATAGCGGTCTATGTACTTTGTCGTAATGCCCTGATTAAATCTCATAGTAGTCATCATGATATGTATATGCATCTCTATTTGTCAATTGCCCAACTGTAATTTGTTCACCCAACATGCTATTTCTTATTGGAGAGACACCACTAGTGAACTGTGGACCCCGGTCCATTCTTTTACATCTGAAATACAATCAACTGCAATCTCTGTTCTCTGTTCTTTTCTACAAGCAAACATCATTCTCCACACCATACGTTTAATCCTTTGTTTTCAGCAAGCCGGTGAGATTGACAACCTCACTGTTAAGTTGGAGCAAAGTATTGTGATTGTGTTGTGCAGGTTCCACGTTGGCACCGGAATCCCTGGTGTTGCGCCGCACTACACTCCTCTACCAACAACCTTCACGTGGCCTTCATCTCCTACTGGTTCGATAACCTTGGTTTCTTACTGAGGGAAAACTTGCTGCTGTACGCATCACACCTTCCTCTTGGGGTTCCCAACGGACGTGTGCTTCACGCGTTATCAAGCACTTTTTCTGGCGCCGTTGCCGGGGAGATCAAGACAAGCTGCAAGGGGAGTCTCTCACATCCAATCTCTTTACTTTGTTTATTATTGTCTTGCTTTACTTTATTTTATTTTCTGTTTTTTTTTTGCTTTCTTTATATCAAAAACACAAAAAAATTAGTTACTTGCTTTATTTATTTTGTCTTGTTTTCTTCTTATATCAAAAACACAAAAAAATAGTTACTTGCATTACTTTATTTACTGTCTTGTTTGCGTTCTCTATATTAAAAACACCAAAAAAATTAGTTACTTGCATTTACTTTATTACCTTTTGTTTATTTCATCATGCTTCCTCTAAGTTCACTCTGAAAGATATATCGGTAGGGCAAGGGTCTATCATTGGAAGAGATAATATAGAAGAATTTTTCACTCATGTTAGTATGGTTGAAGATTTTGAAGATAGATCCTTGGTAGAACTTGCTCCTAATTATGAAATTGCTACTGCCTCTTTAGTACACATGTTGGAGGCTAGATTTGTTAATCTTAATCCAATAATGCAACATATGTTTCTTACACTCGGTGATATGGAAGAAGGAGAGAAGAATTTTTTATTTTAGAAACCCTTCTTAGAGAATTTGGTGATGTAGCTAGAGAAGCTAGGAATTTTTTTATTCGACATAAGATACTAGGCTTTTGTACCAATTTTGCAAATATCCTTGAAAAGAGGGAAAAAGATAGGCTAAGATATACTAATAAAACCAATTATGAGGGGGAGATTAAAGTACCGATACCTAGTAAGCTCCTAGGGATGCATGAACCTCTAGAAAATAACTATGCTTGGCTTGTTCCTGAAAATTTGTTTGATGAGGATAGAAAGCCTAAGAGCAACGAAAGAGGAGTTACTTACATAGACAAGATACAATGCATTGTTGAGAAAACCCCCAACTCCCCTGGTAAGAATGTTAATGCTTCATCTCTCGATAATACTTGATTCACACTTTATGCGCCTAGCTGAAAGGCGTTAAACAAAAGCACTTCTTGGGAGATAACCCATGTATGTTTTTTATTACTGTTTTGTTGAGTCTTGGAAGTTGTTACTACTGTAGCAAGCTCTCCTTATCTTTACTTTATTGCATTGTTGTCCCAAGTAAAGTCTCTAATAGTAAAGTTGATACTAGATTTGGATTGCTGCGCAGAAACAGATTTCTACCTGTCACGAATTTGAGTAGATCTCTCTATAAAAGAATCAAAAAAATCTGCCAATTTACATGCGTGATCCTCAGATATTTACGTAACTTTCGTTAGTTTTGAGATTTTTCATCTGAGCCTGTTAAGTGCCTCTAAAAAATTCGTCTTTACGGACTGTTCTGTTTTGACAGATTCTGCCTTTTGTTTCGCATTGCCTCTTTTGCTATGTTCAATGGATTTCTTTGTTCCATTAACTTTCAGTAGCTTTGGGCAATGTCCAGAAGTGTTAAGAATGATTATGTCCTCTCTGAATATGTGAATTTTTGATTATGCACTAATCCTCTAATGAGTTTGTTTTGAGTTTGGTGTGGAGGAAGTTTTCAAGGATCAAGAGAGGAGGATGATACAATATGATCAAGAAGAGTGAAAAGTCTAAGCTTGGGGATGTCCCCGTGGTTCATCCCTGCATATTTCAAGGAGACTCAAGCATCTAAGCTTGGGGATGCCCAAGGCATCCCCTTCTTCATCGACAACTTATCAGGTCACCTCTAGTGAAACTATATTTTTATTCCGTCACATCTTATGTGCTTTACTTGGAGCGTCTGTTTGTTTTTGTTTTTGTTTTTGTTTGAATAAACTCGGATCCTAGCATTCTTTGTGTGGGAGAAAGACACGCTCCGCTGTTTCATATGAACATTGGTGTTCTTAGCGTTACTTTTAATGTTCATGGCGAAGGTTGAAACTGCTTCGTTCATTGTTATTTGGTTGGAAACAGAAAATGCTTCATGTGGTAATTGGTATATTGTCTTGAATAATTTGATACTTGGCAATTGTTGTGCTCAAATAGATCATGTTTAAGCTCTTGCATCATGTACTTTGCACCTATTAATGAAGAACTACCATAGAGCTTGTTAAAATTTGGTTTGCATGATTGGTCTCTCTGAAGTCTAGATATTTTCTGGTGAAGTGTTTGAACAACAAGGAAGACAGTGTAGAGTCTTATAATGCTTGCAATATGTTCTTATGTAAGTTTTGCTGTACCGGTTCATACTTGTGTTTGCTTCAAACAACCTTGCTAGCCAAAGCCTTGTACTGAGAGGGAATACTTCTCGTGCATCCAAAACCTTGAGCCAAAACCCATGCCATTTGTGTCCACCATACCTACCTACTATGTGGTATTTCTCTGCCATTCCAAAGTAAATTACTTGAGTGCTACCTTTAAAATTTCATTCCTTGTCTTTGCAATACATAGCTCATGGGAAAATAGCCTTAAATACTATTGTGGTAAAGAATATGTAGCTTATGTATCTTATTTCTTATAAGTTGCTTGTTGAGCGGTAACCATGTTTCTGGGGACGCCATCAACTATTACACCTTTGTTGAATATCATGTGAGTTGCTATGCATGTTCGTCTTGTCTGAAGTAAGGGCGATTTATCATGATCAAATGGTTTGAGTATGCATATTGTTAGAGAAGAACATTGGGCCGCTAACCAAAGCCATGGATCATGGTGGAAGTTTCAGTTTGGACATTAATCCTCAATCTCTTATGAGAATATTATCTATTGTTGAATGCTTATGCATTAAAGAGGAGTCCATTATCTGTTTTTTATGTTGTCCCGGTATGGATGTCCTTAGTTGAGATCTATCAAAAATGAGAAATCAAATGCGATCTATCTCCTTGGACCTTTGTACAGGCGGCATAGAGGTACCCCTTTGTGACACTTGGTTGAAACATATGTTATGCAATGATAATCCATGTAAATCCAAGCTAATTAGGACAAGGTGCGAGCACTATTGGTATTCTATGATTGAGGCTTGCAACTTATAGGATGTCTTATGCATAACACATATGAATTATTACTACCGTTGACAAAATTGTTTCTATGTTTTCAAAATAAAAGCTCTAGCACAAAAATAGTAATCCATGCTTCCCTCTGCGAAGGGCCTTTCTTCTACTTTATGTTGAGTCAGTTTACCTACTTCTTTCTATCTTAGAAGCAAACACTTGTGTCAACTGTGTGCATTGATTCCTACATACTTGCTTATTTGCATTCATCATATTACTTTGTGCTGACAATTATCCATGAGATATACATGTTGAAGTTGAAAGCAACCGCTGAAACTTATATCTTCCTTTGTGTTGCTTCAAAACTTTCTACTAAGAATTTATTGCTTTATGAGTTAACTCCTATGCAAGTCTTATTGATGCTTGTCTTGAAAGTACTATTCATGAAAAGTCTTTGCTATATGATTCAGTTGTCTAGTCATTGTCTTCACCATTGCTTCGAATCACTTCATTCATTTCATATGCTTTACAATAGTATTGATCAAGATTATGATAGCAGCATGTCACTTCAGAAATTATCCTTGTTATCGTTTACCTACTCGAGGGCGAGTAGGAACCAAGCTTGGGGATGCTTGATACGTCTCAAACGTATCTATAATTTCTTATGTTCCATGCTAGTTTTATGACAATACTCACATGTTTTATACACACTTTACATCATTTATATGCATTTTCCGGCACTAACCTATTAACGAGATGCCGAAGCGCCAGTTCCTGTTTTGTGCTATTTTTGGTTTCAGAAATCCTACACATGAAATATTCTCGGAATTGGACGAAACGAACGCCTAGGGTCTTATTTTTCCACGGAGCTTCCAGAAGACCGAAGGAGATACGAAGTGGGGCCACGAGGTGGCGACACCATAGGGCGGCGCGGCCAGCATGGGGCCCGCGCCGGCCTATGGTGTGGGCCCCTCGAGCGCCTCCCAACTCTGCCCCTTCGCCTATAAATTCCCTCCATCGCGAAAACCCTATTACCGAGAGCCACGATACGGAAAAAGTTCCAGAGACGCCGCCGCCGCCAATCCCATCTCGGGGGATTCAGGAGATCGCCTCCGGCACCCTGCCGGAGAGGGGAATCATCACCGGAGGGCTCTACATCACCATGCCCGCCTCCGGATTGATGCGTGAGTAGTTCATCCTTGGACTATAGGTCCATAGCAGTAGCTAGATGGTTGTCTTCTCCTCTTGTGCTATCATGTTTAGATCTTGTGAGCTGCCTATCATGATCAAGATCATCTATTTGTAATGCTACATGTTGTGTTTGTTGGGATCCGATGAATATTGAATACTATGTCAAGTTGATTATCAATCTATCATATATGTGTTGTTTATGTTCTTGCATGCTCTCCGTTGCTAGTAGAGGCTCTGGCCAAGTTGATACTTGTGACTCCAAGAGGGAGTATTTATGCTCGATAGTGGGTTCATGCCTCCATTGAATGCTGGGACGGTGTGACAGAAAGTTCTAAGGTTGTGGATGTGCTGTTGCCACTAGGGATAAAACATCAATGCTTTGTCTAAGGATATTTGTGTTGATTACATTACGCACCATACTTAATGCAATTGTCTGTTGTTTGCAACTTAATACTGGAAGGGGTGCGGATGCTAACCTGAAGGTGGACTTTTTAGGCATAGATGCATGCTGGATAGCGGTCTATGTACTTTGTCGTAATGCCCTGATTAAATCTCATAGTAGTCATCATGATATGTATATGCATCTCTATTTGTCAATTGCCCAACTGTAATTTGTTCATCCAACATGCTATTTCTTATTGGAGAGACACCACTAGTGAACTATAGACCCCGGTCCATTCTTTTACATCTGAAATACAATCAACTGCAATCTCTGTTCTCTGTTGTTTTCTACAAGCAAACATCATTCTCCACACCATACGTTTAATCCTTTGTTTTCAGCAAGCCGGTGAGATTGACAACCTCACTGTTAAGTTGGGGCAAAGTATTATGATTGTGTTGTGCAGGTTCCACGTTGGCGCTGGAATCCCTAGTGTTGCGCCGCACTACACTCCTCTACCAACAACCTTCACGTGGCCTTCATCTCCTACTGGTTCGATAACCTTGGTTTCTTACTGAGGGAAAACTTGCTGCTGTACGCATCACACCTTCCTCTTGGGGTTCCCAACGGACGTTTGCTTCACGCGTTATCAGTCACCAACGCGACTAAAGGTTTTTTTGCCCGAAATCTTGGTTCCCGCGGAAAGAACCTTTAGTCGCCCCGACTAATGGTGTTTTTTTGTTTTTAAAAAAATCAGAAAATCTTAAAAACACAAATAATATATCAAAAAATTCAGAAAAATCAAACTAATTCATTTCAAAATCTTAAAAATACAAATAATATATCAAAAAATTCAGAAAAATAAAAATAATTCATTTCAAAATCTAAAAAATGCAAATAATATATAAAAGATTCAAAAAAATAAAACTAATTCGTTTCAAAATCTTTAAAATACAAATAATATATCAAAAATTTAGAAAAATAAAACTAATTCATTTCAAAATCTTAAAAATACAAATAATATATCAAAAAATTCAGAAAAATAAAACTAATTCATTTCAAAATCTTAAAAATACAAATAATATATTAAAAATTCAGAAAATAAAAATAATTCATTTCAAAATCTTAAAAGTACAAATAATTTATCAAAAAATTCAAATAAATAAACTAATTCATTTCAAAATCTTAAAAATAGAAATAATTTATTATAAATTCAGAAAAATCCATTTCTTCCCGCATCTGTCTTCCCGCCTCCTGTCTTCCCGCCCCCCGCTTCCCACCATTTCTTCCCGCCTCTGTCTTCCCGCCTCCTGTCTTCCCGCACCCCTCTTCCCGCCATTTCTTCCCGCCTCTGTCTTGCGGGAAAATTTTCCAACCCTTTCCCCAACACTGTTAGAGGAGATGGAGTCTTTCACGGGCTTGCAGGAAAAAATTTCTCGAGGCGCAACTTCCGAAGATGCCGTAGAGCATGTGCACCAACGACATCTTCGAGAAGCTGCGCCACGGGACATTTTCCAGCTTTTTCCCCAACACTGTTAGAGGAGATGGAGTCTTTCACGGGCTTGCAGGAAAATTTTCCCGAGGCGCAACTTCCAAAGATGCCGTAGAGCGTGTGCACCAACGACATCTTCGAGAAGCTGCGCCACGGGAGATTTTTCAACCTTTTGCCCAACACTGTTAGAGGAGATGGAGTCTTTCACGGGCTTGCAGGAAAATTTTCCCGAGGTGCAACTTCCGAAGATGCAGTAGGGCGTGTGCACCAACGACATCTTCGAGAGAAGCTGCACCACGGGAGATTTTCCAACCCTTTCCCCAACACTGTTAGAGGAGATGGCGTCTTTCACGGGCTTGCAGGAAAATTTTCCCGAGGCGTATCGATGCTAGGTTGGCTTGTTGGTCTGCTTGCCAAGGCGTATCGATGCTCCTTTTATAGGCACGGCGTTGCTTCTACTTTGTCTTGTTCCTCCGACAGGGCATCATGCGCTACATGCTTTATCTCATCGAGCAGTGCGTCCACCCACGCGTCCTTATCCTGCCGACATCTTTAGTCCCGGTTGCACCCACCAACCGGGACTAAAGCTTACCCAGACGTCCTTATCCCACCGACAGTTTTGTTAGATGACACAAAAACCACCTTTACTCCCGGTTGCACCCACCAGCCGGGACTAAAGGTTAGATGACCAGCTCTGGATTCCTCTTCTTCCCGCCAATTCTTCCCGCCACTGTCTTCCCGCCTCCTGTCTTCCCGCCCACATTTTTTCCCGCCATTTCTCACTCTATATATGTAGCCCATCTTGGCCAGCATTACCACATCTCTACAATCTCTCATCACTCTCTCATGGCTTCCACCGTACCCACTCTAACCTACCAGCAGGTGGAGGAGCTTTGCGCCTCGAACTACCCTTGTCCACCAGGCTACCACGTCCCCGCCGGCTGGAGCCTAAGCGCCGGAGGCGTGCCGGTCCCTCCCGTCCCTCAGGGTACTGCGCGTCGGGCGGCCATCACAAACCACTACTACTTCGACCTCACGCCGGAGCAGCGGATGAATCCCCGCTGGCATCCCGACAACCAGCAGACTTGGGACGCCTTTTTCATCAATCGGCGTGAGAGGGCACTCGCCAGGTATGAGGAGGACGGTCTGCCTCCTGGGAATTTCCACAAGGCCGGTCGTCGGCTATGGTGGGGCGGCCAGACTCTACAGAGCGTCATGGACTACATCACGGCCGACGATATCCCCCGCCTGCGGTACCCTCAGTACCAGTCGTGGTTCGAGCCACGAGTGCCGCCCGACGACAGCGACGACGACAGCGACGGCAGCGATGACGATGGTGGCAACTTAGAAGGCGATGACTACCAGTACAACGGTGGAGACTACGAAGACTACGAGTATGCATATTATAGGCCTAGGCATGAGTATGACTAAATCACTCCAATATTCCAAGATGTACTCCTAAGCCCATGGCCTTCACATCATTGGTTGTAGTTCAAATTTCATGTATCATCAGTGGTATCTCGAATCAATCGAATCATTCAAAAATGGAGACCAAACACATAACATATAATATAATTCACATGATCCATTCCAACAAAGTTTGGTACAATAAATTATTACACATCATTTCTTCCCTTGTGTCCCTTGCTTACGATTGTGCCGTATTCATGGAGCATCCTCATAATTTAACCGAATGCTTGGATCAGTGTTCACTTTGAAGGGCGGAATTTCCCCATACATATTATAATCTTCTGACATGTCTGTCTTGTCCTCCACTCCCACGATGTTTCTTTTCCCTGAAAGAACTATGTGGCGCTTTGGATCATCGCATGATGTACTCGTTTTCTTATCTTTCCTTTTCCTCGGTTTGCTACTCATGTCCTTCACATAGAAAACCTGAGCGACATCTTTGGCTAGGACGACTAGTTCGTCAAGGTAACCAATATTGTTGAAATCCACCATTGTCATTCTGTATTGCTCATCCACCTTTACCCCACCTCCTGTTAGCTTTAAGCATTTGCACCGGAACAAAGGGACCTTGAAGGAGGGTCCATAGTCAAGTTCCCATATCTCCTCTATGTAACCATAATATGTGACCTTTTGCCCATTCTCGGTTGTTGCATCAAAACGGACACCACTGTTTTGGTTGGTGCTCTTTTTATCTTGGGCGATCGTGTAAAATGTATTCCCATCTATCTCGTACCATTGGAAATTCGTTATAGTCGAAGATGGTGTCTTGACCAACATGTACAGCTGATCTCCAACATCATTGTCATTCATTAAATGTTTTTGCAACCAACCGCCGAAAGTCTCCATGTGGGCCTTTCTAATCCAGGATTCAGGCTTCCCCGGGTTGTTCAAGCGTAAAATATTCTTGTGTTCCTCGAAGTACGAAGCCACCCAGCTGGAATTGGTCAGAACTGTGTGGTGTGCTTCAGTCATAGAATGGCCGTCCATACATATCATTGATTTCCTTCCGATCGTGCCTTTTCCACTTAGTCTTCCCTCGTGCCGCAATTGAGGAAGACCAATCGGCTTAAGGTCAGGAACATAGTCAACACAAAACTCAATTACCTCCTCATTTCCATAGCCCTTGGAGATGCTTCCTTCTGGCCTAGCACGGTTACGAACATATTTCTTTAAGACTCCCATGAACCTCTCAAAGGGGAACATATTGTGTAGAAATACAGGACTGAGAATGGAAATCTCTTCGACTAGGTGAACCAGGAGGTGCGCCATAATATTGAAGAAGGATGGTGGGAACACCAACTCGAAACTGACAAGACATTGGACCATATCGTTCTGTAATCGTGGTATATCTTCTAGATTGATTACCTTCTGAGAGATTACATTGAGGAATGCACATAGCTTCACAATGGCTACTCGAACATTTTCCGGTAGGAGCCCCCTCAAAGCAATCGGAAGCAATTGCGTCATAATCACGTGGCAGTCGTGAGACTTCAGGTTTTGGAACTTTTTGTCTGCCATATTTATTATTCCCTTTATATTTGACGAGAAGTCAGACGGGACCTTCATACTGCTCAGGCATTCAAAAAACATGACCTTCTCTTCTTTGGTAAGAGCGTAGCTGGCACGACCTTGAAACCATTCCGGATGCCAGTCATCTGGGTCTTTCAAACGTTGCTGGTCATGCCGTGCTTCCTTTGTATCATTTGTCTTTCCATACACGCCCAAGAAGCTTAGCAGGTTCACGCAAATATTTTTCGTAACATGCATCACGTCGATTGCAGAGCGGACATCTAGGACTTTCCAATATTCTAGCTCCCAAAATATAGATTTCTTCTTCCACATGGGTGCGTGCCCGTCAACTCCCTGCGGAACTGATTGTCCGCCAGGACCCTTTCCAAAGATGACTTTCAAATCCTTGACCATATCAAATACCTCAGCACCAGTACGTTCCGCAGGCTTTGGCCGATGATCTGCCTTGCCGTTGAAATGCTTGCCTTTCTTTCTTATGTTATGATTTCGGGGAAGAAATCGACGATGCCCCAAGTACACGTTCTTCTTACAATTACTCAAATATATACTTTCAGTCTCATGTAAGCAGTGCGTGCATGCATTGTATCCCTTATTTGTCTGTCCCGAAAGGTTACTAAGAGCAGGCCAATCGTTGATGGTTACGAAAAGCAACGCTCGTAGGTCAAATTCCTCTTCTTTGTGCTCATCCCACACACGTACACCAGGTCTGCCCCACAACTGTAAAAGTTCATCAACTAATGGCCTTAGGTACACATCGATGTCGTTGCCGGGTTGCTTCAGACCTTGGATGAGCACTGGCATCATAATGAACTTCCGCTTCATGCACAACCAAGGAGGAAGGTTGTAGATGCATAAAGTCACGGGCCAGGTGCTATGGCTGGAGCTCTGCTCGCCAAAAGGATTCATGTCATCTGTAATTAGACCAAATCTTATGTTCCTTGCGTCAGCTGCAAAATCTTTGAACTCTCTGTCGATCTTTCTCCATTGCGTTCCATCAGCGGGGTGTCTCAACTCCCCGTCCGACTTACGGTCCTCTTTGTGCCATCGCAACAACTTGGCATGCTCTTTGTTCCTGAACAGATGTTTCAACCGTGGTATTATAGGAGCATATCACATCACCTTGGAGGAACCCTCTTCCTGGGTTTCTCCCCCTCAACATCGTCACCAGGGTCATCGCCTCTGATCTTATAACGCAATGCAGCGCATACCGGACATTCATTCAAATTCTCGTATTCACCGTGGTAGAGGATGCAGTCGTTAATGCATGCATGTATCTTCATAACCTCTAAACCTAAAGGGTAGACAACCTTCTTTGCTTCGTACGTATTGGCGGGCAACTCGTTATTCTTTGGAAACATATTCTTCAATATTTTCAGCAAATTTTCAAATCCTGAGTCAGCTACACCTTCCCGTGCCTTCCATTTTAGCAAATCCAGTGTGCAGCCCAGCTTTTTAGACCATTATCGCATCCTGGGTACAGCGACTTTTTGTGATCCTCTAACATGCGATCCAAATTCTCCCTCTCCTTTTCAGTTTTGCAGCGTCTCCGTGCATCAGCAATGGTCCGACCAAGATCATCAGCGGGCTCATCACGTGCCTCTTCTTCACCTTCCCCTTCCCCTTCACCTTCCCAACCTCCAGCATCCTCCATGAAAGTATCACCGAAATGATCAGGATAGTTGTCATCTATGATATCATCCTCTTCTTCATCTTCTTCCATTCTAACCCCTCTTTCTCCATGCTTGGTCCAACAATTTTAGCTTGGCATGAAACGGTGTCGAAGCAGGTGCACGTGAATGTCTATTGAGGAAGAGTAACCCTTCTGATTCTTAGAGGAAACACATGGACAGATAACAAAACCCCCCTGATTGTTCGCATTAGCCACTACGAGAAAATCTTTCAAACCCGTAATGAACTCGCCGGAGAGTCGGTTACCGTACATCCATTGCCGATTCATCTGCATTATTATTATATAAAGTATATAATTAACCATCATGCATTTGTTAAACTAACTAGCTAGAAATAATAGAAATTAAACAATGAACTACACACATGCATATTTTATCAATGACACATCAAAGGTTCAAGTTGCTAACCGCGATCGAGGAGGAAAAATAAATGAGAAAGCTCAAGTGTGGCTCGGACACTTCATATCATGTTTGTTTCATGCTCTCGGGCATTTCATCGAACACCTTGTGTGCATAAGAGAAACCAAAAGCAAACCCACCACCCCTTGTGAATATTGTGAATAGAAGTGTGCTGAACTGCATTTATAGGGATGGGCACTTAGTTCCGGTTGGCCTGGCCAACCGCGACTAAAGGCCTTCGGCCAGGCCTGAGGACCTTTAGTCGCGGTGGCCTGGCCAACCGCGACTAAAGCCCCTCCCGTCCACCAGCTGTCGACCGAGCCCGCTGGGCCCAGACCTTTGGTCGCGGATCGCCTCCCGAACCGCGACTAAAGACCCCTTGAGTGGCGGTTCAAATATTTTGGGGACTAATGGGGACGTATGGAAGCCTTTTTTTTCTACTAGTGTCATGTTTTTTTTCTAGATTATGTTACACATACATATCCTATTCCAACACGATCTAGACTATGCATTACCTCTAAAGTATTATATTAACCCACATGTCAACATGTTGCATATCTGTAGGCGAATGCTCAGGGAAACAGATAAAAGAGGAACGATGGAGGTCGTTAAGATAATGCATGATGCCGAAAATCAAGTTCGTGCCTAGCTTTGTCCGCGATTCGATCTCAAGATATCGGGTTTCACTTTGGCACCTACATTTGTACATAGCTATAGTTTACGCAACTTTATTTTATCTATAAATCTTAATCTTTAAAATTATGATCAATGAATCAAATAATTTTAGTGAATGTGGACTAACCCGGCCGGTGTCTCTATTTTAGAGCTCATATTACGCTTTTATTATAGTATATAATATAATAAATATTTATACGAAGGGTCTAATATTTTAGCCTTCCGTGGAATATTATCGTAAAGCGAGTTTCAGGAAATATGTATTTCGTTTTAATGTTTTGAACTAAAATATGGAATCTACATGTCCTTTGCTTAGTTTTGTACTTGTATACTCAACCATGCATATATATACTCAGGTATGTATTAATCATTTATAATTTATTTTATTATAAGATTCATTAATAGCTAGATTATCAACTATATTTACAGTGTTTTAGCAAGCTAGATCATCGGCGAGGGTGTCGTGGCGACTGACAGGCCAGCCGTGTCATTGACAAAATGGTTGGTTCATAGTCCTCTAATTCTCACTTATCCCGTCCGTCTACCATTTATAATGTCCAACGCTGCTCTATCCCACCTAGAACTCGCCTCCACCTTGCACTCGGCCCTCGCAATCATGGCATTGACAGATTCCCAGACGGAGGTGTGACGAAGGCGGCCAATCAGAACGGCTTGAAGGCGCCTTTCAACAAGCCGTGCAAGGCACCGACACCGAAGAAGAAGCCAGATTCATGGTCACAAGAAGATTGGGAGAGATACACGGTGCGTCGCCGGCACGAAACGATGGTGCGGAAAGGTCGACGCGTGAAGGCTGACATTAAGAAGACTACGGCTATCAATGCGGCAAACGTCGCCCTGACCTTGGGCAACATCGGACCTAGAGGAAGCCAAGAGAGAGGCACCAAATGCGACGCCTCGTATGTGCACGGGAGTTCCTCGCTTGCGTACTTCCACTAAGGTGCTGCCATGACGTCGTTTTCATGGTTCTCGCTGCATTAAGAAGATAGTGAGCCGTGGCTGATTCAACCCCAACGCCTTGTTTTCGCCAACGTGCGACGAGCGGCGACAACAAGTGTTGGACATCATTGGCACAGCCTTATCAACATCACCGCTTCTTTGGAGGGGAGCACTTGAGTTCGATAGCCACACCAGCAACCCATTCGAGGCAATGCCTATCAGCGGCGCTTGGGAAGAAGGGGTGCGTCAGGATGAAGAAGCGGAAGGAGGGTGAGGAAAGGAAGACAATGAAGAGAAGGAGGTTAATGCAGCCGACAATGTCATTTATTTGGAAGCATTGTTTGCAACCTCGGGGGGGCACCCTATCGACAACAAAAAGGGTAAACTCATCGTGATTGAAGCGGCATCATCCAACAGGATCCAGGTGTCAATCGACAAGTGCCTCACCAGTGTCTCTGCAAACTAGCTCATCCGCGGTGAGCATACTGATGAGAGGTGGAATGCCTTGTTGAAGCAGGAAGAGAAGATTGTGATCGACAAGGAAAGAGTTGCCGTGAAGAAAAGGAAGGAGGACTTCATGATATTTACCACCGACACTTTGGGAATATACGAGGAGGTGAAGATGGTGCACATGTACTACCGCAGCATGATCTTGAAAGAAATTGTTGATCGGAGGGCGGCAGCATCGGGAACGGCAGGAGCAGTTGTGTCCGTGACGATGACAGCAGCCGCATCCGCGACGACTTAAGCATCGGCATCCGTGAGTACACCTACGACGGTATCAACATCGGCAAGTACATGTCCAACGACATCGGTTGCTACGACAACGGCACCAATTTTGTCGTCGGACGAGTAGGATGGCGTCATGGTTCTAGATGAACCTGTGCTGCCATCGACGGTTAACAACTACCGGTTTTGTTAGATGTATTTTTGCCTTGGTTTTGTAATATTGATCGACGAGACGATAGCTGCAACATCGAACTCTACCTTCTTGGACGCTGGAGATGCCCTTATGACGGACATTGTTCGGGAACGTAGATGGGAATGCTCTAAATCTTATTTTATTAAAATGAAAAAAAGCAACATAAAACTACCTTTGCTTGTGAATAGATATGTGAGGTTGATCTAAATTTGGATATAAGTATATCCATATATCTTGTTACACGTGGATATATATTAGCTTCAAGGGATCTCTTATGCAGTTTCAAAAAAAAAGGATCTCTTATGTACTAGTGCAAGCTGATTTTGCACGTTGGTATACCGCTATGAGCATCTAGAATATTTTGGAATTCTAAAACGTCATTGTCATTTTTTTCTCTCAGTAAATCAGCTTACGTGTAGTTTCCCTGTAATTAGGTATCTGTTCACCTTTTGAAATTTATTTAGAGAGGGCACACGGAAACTCGTACCTGACGCACCGGCGTGATCAGCATGCACGTGCGAAGTGCCGAACAGGAACAAAGAGAAAAGATGTACGACCGAACTGACAATAGTGCGACACGTCACCAAATCAATCATCAGGCAGAAAAGCTCTGCAAAGGAGGCCACGTGAGCGGCAGAAATGCACAGCTCACAGGCACTGCCACTGAATCCCCCGTGCCCTGTGCGACGGCAGAGGAAAACCCCCGGTACGCGTGCGTGTGTACGAACGAGGGACGAATCTTGTACCGTGTGCTTGCTAACCAAATCCCTCTTTCCGAAAATATTTCCTCCTTTGCGTGTGGTCCAGTAATTTAGAATCCAGCTTCTGCCTTCTTTCTAGGAAGATGTGGCTTGTGAGAATTATAATTTTATTAAAGACTAATCAATGCAACTTTATCTGCATACACATTTTACTTTAGAGGTGCCTTGTGAAAGATGTTGTGTGTAGATCCCACATGACCATGTGGCTTATGTATTGCGTGAGGGTTATGCTTGCGTGTGTCCTATATTTCTACTTTTGAGGTGCCTTCCCACATGTCATGTGGGCTACCTACCATGTACTCTTTTAAAAGTAAGCAAACAAAGAAGATCATATATAAGTTACTTCGTAAAAACATATGCATTACATTAGGGTACGTGTCTACGTAGAAGAATTGCTTTCACAATACAGACAGAAAATTGCTTTCACAAAGAATGTCTCCTAGGAAGGTACTTTAAATTCTGAATTTGTAAGTGTATCACTTGATTTTGCTTCTGCTGAGCAGAAGTGTGTTAACTGTTGTAGATCGTTCTATTGGTTTCCTAAATTGTGCATGCATTCCAGAGCCCGACAAAGAATGTCTCCTAGGAAGCTACTCATACTTGCAGGTGTATTTTATTTTGTTATATTTTTGTATGATAGTTGACAGTCTCGACATACAGACAGAAAATTATATGTATATGACATACATTTGCAGGTGCACTTTGTTCTATCATATTAAATTCAGAATTGCTGTACTCATACTGCACGCACGATGCTCTCTGTGGTCTGGGAAATAAATGTTCTTGGTGTAAGACAATCTTCCAAACTCACTTATTTGTTTGCCGAAGCATCAGTTCCAGTTTTCCAGTTAAAATTTCTATTGAAGGCATCCTTCCGATTGCTAGCACATTTTTTTTAGCTTGCCTGCTGAACGAAACATTTGCAGCTACTGTTGTTTTGCTTATGTTGTTGAGTTTGATTGGCTGGTTATACTAGGTATTTATGCATAGCAGAAGGTGACATACAGTTGCGTGTTATAGTTGGTAGTTGTGTATGCCTAGGGATTCTCATACGTATATTCACTTCCAAACAAAATGGTTCTACAAAAAAATAGCCCTTGGGAATGCTTCTTCTGATAATACCATATGACAATTCGGAAAGGCATGTCATTATAAAAGGAAATATTTATTTTTAGACCTTTTTACATCAAAATAAAACCTTGCGCGCACTGAAGGGTATGCCACAGTTATTAGTTATACTTCATTTATATTTGTGTTCTTCGCAGTTCTTTCTGTGTATTATACAAAAGGTATATGACTGCATTGGAAAAACTCACCAAATTAAGCAAATTCATGTTGGATTCAATTCACTATCATCCCTGTACAAGAAAATTAGCTAGGTCACCTATTGTCCAGGTACAGATGAACGTGGCATTTGAAAGGTCCCTATACAGGTATTTGACCACAACGTTCAGCTATTACTATTCAGGTATGCTTACACATTTGGTCATAGTATCAACTATGTGTCTAGAACCGTTTACTGTGACGTGTTACAATTGGCTTCCATGCATCACTACGGTTGTCCACGCGTGCCTTCTGTGACTGTACATGTTCTTTGTCGTCGAGTTCAGGTGAATTTTAACCCATTCACATTCTTTCGTTATTTGGAGCACCCCTCTAAACCAATTCAGTTAGACCCTAAACTTAGGTTATTGCACGAAATATGTCAAACTTTCCAAAATAATAAGTTGCAAAGCTCATACTTTTATACCCCATGATATAATCTCATCTATTTATGGACATAGGTAGTATTACTTTCCATGTCAACAAAAAACTGTTTTATCAATTAAAATATTCTTTCACCTTTTTCATAATCAGCAAAGTCCATCTCACATTTTTTTGAGACTATTTTTTATAAATTATCACAACCTATAACATGTATATCCTCACCTTCCAAAGTGAAAACCCTATGTTCACATGTTCAATATTTTCAAACTAAATCATGTTTTCAATTCTAGATATAAACAAATCTTGCAAGTTCCACTAAGTAAAAAACATCCTAAAATCCCAATAAAATTCCTGGAGTTAGCACTCGTCTTCCTAGAGTCAAAACTATCATTGCGCATCATGGCATGGTGCATGTTTCGAGCAAAGTAGCCCCTCTCTCCCTCCTCTCCCTCCCTCTTTGAAGCAAGCGGCTCTTAGAAAAAACAACTCTTCGTTTTCTATTTTGAATTGTTTTAAACAAGGTGTTGCTCAATGTGGAGTGAGTGAACATGACAGTTCATACTTTCTAGTAAATTGGAACCACAATGCTAGTAATCGGAAACCATATCCTCATCTCCATCTTCCTCATCCAGCTGTTCGCTATCTTCATCCAACTTCTCACACTCGAACAGATAAGGCGTGCTCTCCACAACATTCTCCTTGGTGTCGTTCATCTCGATGATACGGGCCATCTTGTCGCTGATGCAGGATCTGACCGCCCCTTCAGAGATGTCTTGGTCGGAGCCCAGGCCGAGAAGCGTGAAGCATTCATCTTGGAACTCTTGGTCATTGGATGACGAGATTAGACCAGCGATCGATTCTGCAAGGTCGGGAACATATTCGCGGATCTGGAATGATATATAATCAGCAGCTCGTGTTACTGGTCATCAGTTAAGGTAGCGGAAGGAAGAATAATTTACCAGACAATTCACACATTTTTAAGGCCATGCCTGGTTGCCAGTTGCAAGGTGCAACCAACCAAAGCTCTAACTGTGTCCTGGTAATAGCTAATAGCAACACTAATGTACATACTACAAAAGTTGTATCATGTAACCAGGGATGGAGCTAAGAAATTCATACTACAGGGTCAATCAAACAAACAACCCATGTGTGAGTTAGTAGCAATATTCACACATTTTCAAGGTCATGACTGGTTGGCAATTGCAAGGTGGAAGCAACCAAAGCTGTAACTGTGTCCTGGTAATAATTACTAGCAATAGCAGTGGACATACTAGGAAGGTGTAGCCTGTAACCAGGGACAGAGCTACGAAATTTCTACTGTAGGGCCAATCAAACACGACCCATGTGTGAGGTAGGTACTCTCGGGGCCATACAACATATGTTAGTTTAATTCCAGGTGACATCTGGGGGATTTGCCTTTTTTAACCACAGGGAGAGCGATGGCCCTGCTTGCCCATTAGCAAGATAAACAGAACTACCATTCACTATTTGTTTGGCAGATAAATGCAGTAACATAATTACGAAGAAAAGTACAGTTAGCTGCCACCAATGTTTCAGCTGTGTCCCAATGATAACTACAAGCAAGAGTATACAGGGTATACAAGATGAACCAGACTTGTGTTCACTCTTCGTTTCACAGACAATAGCAGTATATTGGTAATGAAGGATAGCGAGATTATTTGAAAATGGAGTTAGAAATAATCGCAGCACTATTTCACAAACCTACACGATCTGCTTAATACTATGACAAATGAAAGTGTAGTGCTAAAGTTATGGACAGGGTGTTATAGTACTGTACCAGGGTAGCCTTATAATTGGAATGGAAAATGTCAGAAAACGTCGGCACAGCTCATGGTGTTTCTGTTTTCCAGGCCAGGTAACATATGAATATGTAATGCTTATTAAGTACCTTGTTTCTATCAGAAACTCCTAACAGTAATGTCAGTTGGGGTTGTTTTCACTGTTATTTGCACAGAATAAGACAATTTGCACCTGAGTCTATCTGATGGCAGTACTGCATCAGCTCTCACCAACTAACAATAATATTTCTTCAGTTAAAGAATTATAACAGACTGAAAATACATGAGGATTGAAGTCCACACAAATATGTTAGTTTAGAGAAAACATGTAGTAATAGGTAAGGCACATACTTTCTTTCCATGACAACTGAGAAAGTCTCCTGCATGATCTTCTTTCAAGCGACACAATGCAGACTTAAGTGCCTTCCTCACAAGATATTTATCTGGTTCAGATCTCTGCCATTCTTGCACTGTAGCTGAAGCAAGTCAAGGATACCAGGAAAAAAAACACTAGGGAAAACCCGATAGAGAATATCCACGGCAAATAATCACTAGAAAAGAATGTATGAATGGAACGGAAACTGGATATACTCCATGGTAAGTGTGAATGGCAATATCAACACGAGCAAATGTAAGGTTATCCCACTGAAGCACAGCATTTCCTTCATCATCCATGAAACCTCCTTTTAGCTTGAAACCGTAGCTTTGCCAGTCCATGCTCATGAGAACATTGAAGGATGACTGTGATATGGTACAGGGTATGAAGTCTTCAAAATGCAAAACCTACAATTAGGCATTTCACCATCCATCAGAAGCAATGAGGCTCAGCTGAATCATGCTATCACCATACAAACTGACATGTCATGATGTTTAACTTCTGGTAAGCTCACTCAGTAAGTAAAATGAAAGTATGTAACTGTAAAATCAGTCTGCGGACGGGATTCTCTGTCTTAGCCCAGCCTGGCTTTGGGTCATTGGCAGGCGGGTCCCACATCTGATGGGCCCCATGTGCCAGTGACTCAGAGTCAGGGGGAGGGGCGAAGTCAGAAAATCCATGCCTGTAACATAAAGGTTTGGTGTAAACCTGAGAGGATGAACAGTTAACCATCCAACAAGTCAAATCAGTTACTGTATGTGCAATCATTATGACAACTTCGACAAGTAACCCTTTATCTCTTCTTCTGTCTACAATCTTGGCTGATCCAGTTCCAACCTTCAGACGATCTCTGAAACGAGAATCAGAAAGTAGAAGGATAGATTACAGATTATGTCTAGAAAATTATAATGCCTAAATCACTAAATATAGCTCAAGCGAAAGTTGTAACAACTTCAGCTGTAAAAAAACATCATGCCTTCAACAGTAAATATTGTTGACACAGACATCTAAGAATCAATGACTGCAAGATAATTTTCAGCATTGATTCTTCACTAATTTTCCCTTTCTCTACCTGTCACTGGAAAAACAATGTAAATGAACAAGAATCTACTTCAGTTAAGAGAAACATAAGTGAGAACAGATCAAGTTATCCACTTAACAGGGTGAATAACCTATGAAAGCTGATAGAAGGCAAAATACAATTCCCCAGGGATATCATTCCATCCAAATGCAAGTTCAAGGAAAAAAAAAACTCAAAGATGAATTCTAATGATAAACCAGTACCATTGAAAGTTGGAATCTTGAAGATAAAATATATATATATATTACTTAGGAAGTACGAAAAATGGATGAAAGGAGTCCTAAAGTTAGTAGAAAAAGAATATCACTGTTGCAGGCTCTTTTCAGGAGCCAATGCAGCATAAAATTAGCACAATCCTTATCTAGTTGCCTTTAGGTAATAGTAAGACAGCTTCAAAACAAATATCGTGGAACACATGTGAGCAATTTTGGCAAAACCATGTTAGAAGCCCAACTGAAAATACGTAAAGCAGCCACATCAAATTGAGCAATTAATGTTTTACCTATTCATACAGCATGCATCACACTTTTCACAAGTGTTTCCATGTGAGAGGGCGTAATCTTTAAGGCCAGAAACTAGCCGCTCAATATTTGGTGTGGCATCATCAGAATCATGTGGCAGACAAACATTTCTTGATCCAGTAGTTCCTGTTTTCTCCACGGCGAGCTCAATTGCTAAGTCCTGAGTAGGTACAACGTAACACAACCAAACACGCACAAGAGATCAGGATAAGAAGAAAAAAAGGAAGCAAGAACAGAAATATACTACAATTTTATGCCTACTTGATGTTCAACAAGAAAAACTGAACATATTTTTAAATAAGTTAATAAGACCGATTATTGCATGTCATCATCAACATTTTAAAATTGCAGCATCTGAAGACATCACATATGCTTATATACTAATACACTTATTGTTCTATTAAATGAGAATGAATATTCTTGAATTGTTTGTTTGGAATTGCTGCTGGTGTGATGGCATAACATATGTCTATTGAATCAGCAGGAATATCAGTTTCTATGGATAATCAGTAGGAATCTACATATTTAGCAGCCTAACAGGTACCACATATTATGAAAGCATGGACACTGATATGCACATATTAGAAATATTTTTGCGGTCAATCCATATTTAATTTGTTCTGCCTTGTCATACCAATATCGAAGACATGTGAAATTTGGCAAATGTATCTATATATTTTCATCAGAAGGCTGTCAAGAATTTTTTTAACTAAATACATCCATATCAACCTCCTAATGCTAGGGTTCTGAGTTTTCTCTTTTTCAATCGTATAAACTGATGAGCACCACATTGATATCTGTAATTTCAGCCAAATAAAGCTACAAAAACACACGTATATGCATCTGGATTTGCATATCATGTACAAAGAGATCAGCCTCCATGTAAATGGCACAAAATTATGTCATGCAATTTAAACGTTGGACTTTACAAAGTTCAAATATCATTAATCAAAGCAATGTAAGTACCATTATTCGTTCAACAAGAAAGGCTAACCCTTAATTAGCGCACCCATGATAAACAACATTATTACTGCTACTATATCAACGTACTCCCTCCGTCCCGGTTTACAGGGCCTACGCGCATCCCTAAATCATCAATTTCAGTAACATAATTTAAATTATATAACACAAAAATTATATCATTAGAAAGTTGAACTTAAGTTTTCCAATGATATATGTTTTGTAATATATAACCTACATTACATTGATCAAATGTACGACCTAGAAACATGCGCAAAACTTATAAATCGGGACGGAGGTAGTATTATGCATAGCTGTCGTGATGTGTAGGCACCGAAAATTCTGAGTTGAGGGTGCAATGACTTAAGATTTAAGGGTTTAATGGAAGTAGAAAACTGAGATGTGATTATGAGATGCGAGAGCAGAATAGTGCCAAGCAAATGATACGAGATCTTAAGATTACATGTTGTTATATAGCAGTTCAGAAATACTCACAGCTGCTCTTAGCACAAATATCTGCATAGGTTAATAATGAAAAGGGTCAAAAAGTATATGAGCCATCAACAAGAAATAAATGCTTAACCACATTAAGTGAATGGTTATGTTATATTTGAGTTGATTTCTTCAGAAAAAATCTATTATAAAATAAGTATCAGGATTCAGTATTCACAGGGACTACATATCACAACGCAAAACTGTTTGCTAAGGTTGAGCATAATTGTGGTGAAAAAAGTGAAACATGTATGTTTAGCAAGACAGACCTTACGTACAAAGCCAGTCAGCCATAATATGATTTCATCAAGGTCAGCTTCATTTGAAAGACAAATGCAGACTTCAGTTCCACTGCACAACAAAGGCATGTATGATTCAAGTAACCCCAGTATACGATGGTGGTGTCAACTGACAAGAGATGACCTGCCTGAAAGTTGCACTATTCTTGTATGTGGTCGCCAGCTTGCTGAATCTTGCACTTGAAGATGTTTCTTCTTGAAGATTGAATTGATAATGATAAATAGCTTTGTCATTGATTCCTACAATAATGAAACAAGGCAAGAAACCATCAACAGCCTTCCTGAAATCACAATATCATCAGCCAAATATAAAGCTTTTTCTTTGGCAAAATATTTCTATGCTCCTTCCATTCTCTTTGAACGTCGTTTTCGAATGTGCGCAACCAACATTTGAAGACTCCGACCACAAATGTACACAAAGAAACTGAGGTTCTACCATACAGCGGGAGATGGTATATAACAAAAATGAAACAACTAACAATGCAATACATGGAGGAAACATAAGCATACCAGTAGTTGTGATTAAGAGGGTGCCATCTGCAGATAAGAAAAGCTGCTTCAGAAAGAAAGTTGGATGTAGAACTATTTTCAAGACTAAATCAGATGGATATCTAAAGCAAGTAATGCTGCTGCATCGCAGTTGGTACTCCGTCTGAATGCTGACTTGCAAGTGGAAACTAAGGCTGGCAACTTCATTTCAATGGTGATGATATTGTCAAATGTTGATGGCATGATTAGATTACCTGATCATCTCCAGAACTCTTGTGTATGCTGTAACAGGCTATAACTGAAGATGGGACCAGGGAGGCAACTTACTTACACGCATTGTTTCTGAGTTCTGACTAGGGACATTTCTAATACGCGGGCCGAGCTTCCGTGCAGGTGCTCACGGGGGTCATGAAATAAAATTTGTGTGCACGATCAGATAATCACATACCCCATTTCTCCACGGGGGTCTCGCGCGCCAGGGCATCGAGCTCCAGGAACTCCTCCAGTTTGCTCCCAACTCCAGTGTCGGAAACTGCATCGGTTCACACAATTGAGGATCAGACCAACTGTAATCGGAAGGAAAGAACAGTGCCGCTGCGTTACCGGAGACGCGCAGGGGCGAGGAGGCGGCGGGGTCCGGGGGGCTCTTGAGGGAGACCGTGAGCCGGCACGGCGACTCCGACATCCGGCACCGCTGTACCGCCCAGTAAATCAGCTGAAACGGAGACGCGAAACGAACTGTGAGGAGGAGGGGCGGGGCACGGGGAGAGGGGGGTAGATGATGCTTACGGAATGGAGAAGCTTCCGGTGGGGAGAGGAGGAGGAGGAGGAGGAAGACGGGGACGGCATGGAGGCGACGGCGAGGGTGGCGGCCGTTCTCGGGGAACCGGCGAGGGGTTTGTGATGGTGGGGTGTTGTTTGGAAGCGGAAGCGGGTGGTAGAGGTGTGAGGTTTTGACCGTTGGCGCGCGGATCGCGAAACAATGGCGGCCGCCGCTCGCCGGACCGCCGTCGTCTCCGCCCTTTCCAGTTGGGGCCTCCGTGAAAGATGGGATCACTCGTGTCACACAGTTCACAAACCTATGTAAGAAATGTCCTTCTTTTCAATTTTGCACAGTTTGAAGTCACTTGCATATAGATGCAAACTAGTATTTTAAAATCGCAGATAAAAAAAAAACCACAGTATTCTATTATGTCGGAGACATGTAGAGTATGTTTTTTCTTGCAAAAAAAAATACAGAGTATGCTTTGTTTTTAGAATAAAGCTGGCCAAACTTTTGGTGAAGATTTCGCTAGATTATAAGATGGTCAAGTAAGCAACAAAAGTGAACAACAATGGACCACATAGGAAACTAGTATCAAGCAAATGCTTTTTTTTTTGGCATGACCATAAAATTTGGTAGGACATATTTTGGCAACAATTCAAACATACTTGCAATACCAAATAATACTCCGTATAAAGGACGCCGCTACATCCAGGGTGAGCCTCCATTTAGGCAGCTAGCTCACCCATCATTTGTCCCACTTTTCACTTTTGCAAAAGAAATCTTCTTGGAAGTAGCAATCGCAGTGAATTGCATCTTTGATCCACACCCAACCCACCCAAAACCCATATGAGCAAAGAGAAAAGCCAACAAAACATCACCTCGAAGCAAGTAAATAAAAACTTTAACATCTATCTTGCACATTAGAATTACACTCTCTTCATTAAACTCCATGGTGTTGTCTCGATGGAGATGGCCATGAAGAAGACGGAGCATCGGTGCTCACGTCAGCGCGCTAGCTCATGTGCAACGAGGATGAGACGAGGGTCCTGTTGGGATGCAAGATCGAGTCCTGGGACAGAGCGTGGTGGAATTTGGACGGACTCCAGCGAGTCCCACGGTGGAAAGGCACCAATGGAAGCTGAAACTTCCCTCCTGCCAGTCGTTTACTAGTTTAAAGGGCACCGGCAAATTTGTCTCCAAAATTGTGAAAACATGGTTCTTGAGCGTGGATTCATGGTGCCTTTTTTAAAAAAAGATAATGGTCGGTCGAGTTTTACGAGGTCTATTATGGACGATTTTTTCGACCAGTTATTTGAAGGGTTTAATCATCTTTACAGAATCTGTTAGGGATGCTCTAAGTGGTGCCCTAATGCAGCTAAGAATTTCGTGGGCATCCAAACAAACTAAAACAGGCCTAACCGGTGTTTATTTCTTGCGAAACGCAGTATAAATACATACACTCACCTCTATGAACGCACGCACATCCTAACCCTACGAGCATCTTCAAAAGATTGATTCTAAGAAACTGATCCGACAGATCTTGAGATTGACGAAGTTACCACAGACGTCTCGTTATCGACGGGAACGCCGCCTAGCTCCCATCAAAGAAAATTTAAACGTAATGAGACATCAAAGTATCAAACATGGAGTTTGATCACTGGTGGGTTGGGTATGCCAGTCTAGCAATAGTGGGTTCTCCCTATCTGGTGTTTCCACTCACGTAGTTCCTAGCGGGCTAAAACTAAAAAGGGAAAAAGAAAACCATCCGAGCAACTAAACATGCACCTACAACGTGTTTGGATACTCGCAATTCCGTTTCCTACTATTGGCGGTTCGAAATTTGTCGGTTTGGCTGCCCATGGGGAACTCTTGGCCTGCATAGCTCGCTCCTTAAAGTAGCAAAATACATGGCCGGATAGGCACGCTCGATTCGGCTGTCTCTGGCGAGACAGGCGCTAGCGAGTGCAACCTGGGAGCGTGGTTGCACGCGTGGAGAAAAGCGGGAGTCCGAGCGATGCATCGAGAACGTGCGCCATAAATCCCCTCACCACCCACTCTCTCGCACTCGGCAATTCGCACCCGACCTGTCCTCTCATACGTCTCTCCTTTCCTCACTGACGGTTGCACCAATGCCAGTAGATCCAATACCACCCAGTTGACGGAAGAGCGGGTAATCAAAGCCTTTACTGACGCTGACCCAGACGAGTTCTTCCACGGTTCGAGCTTCGCTCAGCAAGGTTCATCAATGGTGCTATGTCCCGAATCTGCTCTTAGCTAGTATTATATGCACATATCTGTTTGTAGTACGATAGTTCTAAGATCCTTTTTGACATGCACGGCAGTTGTGTAGTGTTAGGGTTAACTGCTTGTTCATATGGTAGATTTTACTGGTTCTCCTTCTTCTAGCTTGAACACATGCGCTCTAATAAGCAAATCTATGTTCAGACACATGTTATTCAGGGTTACATTTTCCCCGATCAGACATACGTGATTTCTAGGGATAATGGATGATCGAGTTGGGGATTTTCACTGTTCATGCTAATGATTAATATGTAGCACTATGACGTGAAGAGATTTTTCTACCGAACCTAGTGGCGTGATCAAAGAAGCTTAATTGATCATGTCATTGGTTCAATAGGAACATATCTTCACTAATTGTGCTTTGTTATATGAGGCTAATTGTTATGCATGAATTTGTCTTCTCCATGGCCAATGATTCAAATGTGGCCCAAATCAAGGGACGGAGTGAGCGAGCCATGTGCATTCACCGTCCGAGAGATTTGTCTGTCCAATTTTAGTATGAGGCACTAATGTTCTGATGTGCAAATGATTGTGTAGTGTGCAATCGTTGATGATTGTGCATGGTACTTGATCAGAAAGGCTAATTTGTGGCCCTAGGTATGCCTACTATATGAGACAATTTCTTGTTATGCTGGTGTTTTTTTCCGTTATTGTTGCCAGGTCGATGATAATTATAATCAGGCAAAAAAAATGTGTCGCAAGGATGGTCTATTAAACCTGTTATTGGGCACAAACACAGACGATTGTGCATGATACTTGATTCACTAGCACCATCTCTAAGATTTGTGTGTGCTAGGTTACAAGACATGAATTATGTGTGCAATTTACTTGAATTGGCCGATGATTAAAACGTGGCACCATCTTATGGGAAAGGGTGTCTACCATGCACCATATTTACGCATTTGATTTGGCCTTGTAAACACTTCTTTTCCTTCATTAACCGTGTCTTTACATCAGGCTTTACCTCTTTGTGTTCCTTTTATTTGCCTTCTTACTAGTTCTCTAAAATGATGATGGGTGCACCGGTGAACAACCTTGGGGAAGGATGTTCCAAGGATATTGGAGATGGCAGCTATGCCAAGAGGCCAAGGGGAAGGCCTCCCAAAATCGGGCACTTCCAAGACGATGTTGGTCCAACCGACTTCGCAAAGGTCGTGCTGGCACTAGGGTTTAGAAATACTTCCGATTTCCGTCAATACCTTGTCACCGTCCCTAGGACAATCGCCCAAAAGACAAACACTAACTGCTCCTAAGTGGTGAAGATCAAGGACGTGAATGGCACAACTGCCATGGATCAAGGGTAGCCTAGATTGTGCCATTGCACACGGCATCAAGTTTGGCTACTTTGTTAACTTCAAGGTGATCATGGGCGACGCCTTCAAGGTTACTAATGATTTAAGAGAAAATAGATGAAAGTGGTAAGTTCTATTGCAAGAAGTGCCACATGATTGAGGTGGTGAAGAGGCGCCCACAACATGATCGATGAGTGAACCTTGCTTGATCGTATGTCTTCCTGGCGTACTGATCGATCTTCGTCTAGTTTCTGTTAAACTATATATGAGCATATGTATGTGAACTGTCTTGTACTATATATGATACTATGTGTCTCTTATCGTGAAGTTTATGTTCAATCTTACGTTTGTTACTAACTCATGTTATCTCCCAATGGTAATGTGTCGTTGCCTAATCGACGGTACCTCGGAGGAGGGATCCTCACGAGGGGGAGAAGAAGTAGGAGCCATAGGGCGGAGTGCACACGGGACGGTGGTACGCGATTTACCCAGCTTCGGAACACCTGCACGATGACAGAGCCTACTGCTGCTTGTCTGGAATTATCTGGGCGCTTTCGCGTTGTTACAATGAGTTGTGGTTGTGCCTCTAGGGCTCCCGGGATCCGGCTTATATAGGCGCACGGATCTAGGGTTTACATGGAGAGTCCTAGCCGGAATACAAGTTTCCTAACTACGGTGCAATGTCTTGCCGTGTACGTCAAGGATCCGCCTTCCTCCAAGTACGTGCTGGATCCGGATACTTCATGGGCCTCCACGGATCCGGCCTCCTTTGTAGGTCGATTAAGATCCGGCTCCTCGTTCCTGGGCTGGACTTCATCCTTCATGATCTACAGCAACTGGGCCGCCCGATGGGCCACATGCCTTACCACCAACTATGGGCCACCCGGGCTTGCCGGATCTAGGCCATGCCGTTGATATACCCATAAGTATACCCACAACATAATGTATAAAAAGGTTTATAACCTCACCGGTTCTAGAAGAGACTATCACTAACCAAACGAATGACCTTTCCCTTCCACCGAGCTAAAATGGATTTGTTGGCGAGGAAGTGCATAAGAGCGTCTCCACCGACGCCCCCCATAGCAGCACTGATAGCGATTTGGGGGTTGGGAGCGAAACTAAGCTCACATCAGCGCGCCCCAAATGGCGCCAGCGCTTTCCCGAGCCCAATAGAAGCGTCGGCAACCCCGTGCCGGCCCCTTCGCCAAGGACGCGAATCGGGCGTGCCGGCGCCTCACGAGGCGAAATTTTTTGGGCGTGGGAGCCGTCTGTCAGTGACGCCAAGGCACTGCGCAGGATGTTTTACCGCCACGACGCCGGGCCAGAAACTCTCCCGCCACGATGCCGCGCGGGAAATTCTCCCGCCACGGCACCGCATGGGATGTTTCCCGCCTCGTTGGCGGTCTATATTATCCCTCCTCCCCCGCCATTGCTGCAAAAACCCTAGAAAATAGCACAATGTGGAATTCGTGGGACGAGGCGGCGCTAGAGGTGACCGTAGAAGTCGTGGAGGCGGACCCGCAACTCGCAGAGTACGAGGCGTGGGAGGAGGCAGCGCTAGCGGTGACCGTAGATGCCTATGTTGCGGACGAGCGGCTGGGCCAGGAGGCGGAGCGGCGGGAGCGCGAGGAGACGCGGCGGGAGGCGGAGCGGTGTCATGGGCATACCCTTCGGGTACCCATTATTAATATACAGGGCTCGACACAATATGGAGAATTCCCAAGAAGGCAACCCGAAGGAGTAGTCGACTAGAACTCTTGTAAAATCCTAGTTGTATATATAAAGCCAACCAGGGCACCCGATGGACAGGAGACAACATAGCTCCGCTACGACGGCACTCCTGTAAATATACTTATGATCATATACTAGATTGCTAGCAGCACGTAGGGATCCTCCACCGAAGGGACCCGAAGCTCGATATATCGTGTGCCTAATCTCGCTCCCGGAATCTCCATCGTCGTTCTGCCCCGAAACCTAAGTCTACAATCCGTAAGCATTGCCGAGGTGGTCCCTTGTCAATTGCCGCTGTCTGTGGGAATTGCGGCGACTGAATTTGTCCCTCATCATCAACAACTCTCGAAAATTCATGTTCATCAGCAGCGTCGACAAATCAATTTTTTATTGGATCTAATCCCATAAAGCTACGAGCGATGCAGCCGACGCGGCCACGCAGACCAGAACTCGGGTTCGTCATCCGGACGCGTCTGACCCATCTCCATCATCACCGATCGTGCGTGACTGATTTCGCCTATGCGAGCATCGATGTGCGAGGGGAAGAAGCAGAGAACAAATCCTGTACGGTAACGCATCTAACTAAGGAAAGTTTCAAGTCCAAAGGTAAAGTTGGTTTCTTCCGGAGGAACAGACTAGATTAGTCAAACATCACGTAACCTTGTCCCAATCGGTTTCTCTTCTTATTCAATATTTGTTTTTTTTTTTTTGTTATATTGGTTGATTTGCTTGGTTCTAATCCCACGCACAAGTATATTTATTCTCTATGCATGTTTAATGTGGAGTAACCGGAAGTTCCACTTCGCGGAACACAGCATGACGCGTGACTCTTGCGCTGCAACATTGACTGGCATAATAGTTCAATCGGCATGGGAAGAATGTAAGATGCACCCACCCGAAAATTGACTGAACATCTGAAGCATCATGACCCTGTCGTGAACTTGCTATTCGACACAAGAAACATCAGGTGCTATTTGTTCAACTAATTATTATTCATATTTAGCTAAATAGTTTTTCTCATGCTATTATTTGCTCGCAAATTTTTTGCGCCGTAATTTCAATGCAGATCAAAATAAGCTTCGACTACTTTGCTTCAACGACCCTATTCGTCATAGCGTACTCGTCATCGCGAATTTGCTACACTCGGAGCCTAACCCGTCGTGGATCCGCCACGTCGACTGCATCCTTTTCATCGACTACTCCACTATATCGACTATACTCGGCTAGGCGCTGTTGAACTCTACGCCGTTATTGAATCCGAGGTAACCAGCATCGTCATCGACCACTGAGGCTCTTTCATTGACATCTTCTATCAGCTATCTCAGCCGATGGGAATTAACCTCAACGTACATCTATTGCCGACTACTTTTGACTATGCACCGCCTGACTTTACCGTCGCAACTCCATGGGCTTCATCGTCCGTGAATTTATCTTCTTCGGCTCTGGATATATCTTCCCCGGTGACAAGGTATTAACTTGTTAATGCCTACAAGTTGTAGACTAGGGTTTCGCGAAAAGTAGATGGCAAATAGATCTCGAAAATTTCAGCCAAAAATGTGCTCGACTGCTAAACACTAGGGTTTGTGTTGACAATAAATCAATCCTTTCTTTCTCCCTCGGCTCCCCTTTATATAGGAGGTGGAACCGAGGCTTTCGTATCGCACAAGTTACAAAATAGCGAAATACTCTTTGAGTTCGTCCCGTACAATTACAAATCTCTTTATTTCTAGTATATCTTCATCTTCCATATCGACGCTTTATTGGGCTTTCGGGCTTTGTAATCTTCGGGGCATGGGCCTTCAGTAATCCTCGGGTACCTTCTTCAGCATGCCCATTCGGAATGCCTATGTCAGTAGCCCCCGAGATTTTGCTTAAATCGTAGAATCGAGTAAAATCTCCACTGTAAAGTTAATTCATAATTTCTTCGAGTCACCACATATTTTCTCTATAATATTTATATTTTGCGCAGGGATAATGGTAGATGGGCTGGTTCAGGTGCCAGTTAACTGCTCTCGTGGAAAACCCACAAAAACCTACTTCAATGTCAAGTCCCTGGACTCGACCTCGGTATACTGGCGTAATTCGACATGTGCCGCTTAAGCTCTTACCATGAACCGAATTCCAATCATATTTTATCGAGTACCTAACGCGTCCACTATGATTTTTCTTCGCGTCTGTTGACACGGAAAAAGTAGTAGAGCGCATTCGGGTGCGATACCACGCCTCACAGGACGGATCCTGGGGACTTACGTTCGTAAAATATTATGGCATCCAGAATTTTCATCGCGACGGACGCGCCTTGGGGATATATTGTCGAGTGCCTTTTTCGGCTGTTGGAATTGCCAATTTCTTCGACATGCTAATGATAATATCTTGATCTCCCGATGGGAGTACATGGCGAGTTATATGTAACTCGAAGATGTACGACAATGATTTCTCGCTTTATCATTTGTCTTGCCATCTGGTTTTTCCGTCTTCTTCTCCTGTTTTATCGGGTGCGCGACAAGCGCTCCCGATGGGAGTAGCCCCCGAGGCTACAGTCGAGTGCTTGTATTTGGGTGTAGGCTCAACTTGTAGTGTTTATACCTTCTATATTTTTGGACTTGCCGCTATTTTCTTTCTTTTTATTTTTCATCGGGTGCGCGACCAGCGCTCCCGATGGGAGTAGCCCCCGAGGCTACATGCAAGTATTTATACTTGGCTGTAGGCTCAGCCTTTGCTAATGTAGCCAACTCTACATTTATTTCTTTCGGCTTCACCTCTTATCAGAAGCATGATCACTACTTCTGATAAAAGTAGCCCCCGAGCTTATGAACAGATCCTCGGATTTGGTCATAAGCTCCCGAAGTTTCTTTGTTAGATGACTCGAATTTTCTTTGTCACTATCTTGGATGAAGCCACTCGAAGTTTTATGTTTTGACGATGTCATTGCTGATGATTGCCACGATTATGTCCTCGGAAAAACACGGCTCCTATCACTGCACTGAGACGTGGGTCCTGTCACTGCACCATTGACACTTTGCGCAAGTGGGGGCACGCGTCGTCCGTAATTTCCGGCACGTGCGCAGTAACTCCTGTCCAGTAACTTCATGTTGAAAAGGCCGTTGTACCCTTGTGGACACGCGTGAGGCTTAAGATGCTTTTTTCATCCAACAACGCGACGGATCGGCTCCTCGCTATAAAGCCACCGCATCTTCTACCTTTTTCCCCTTCGCCGCGCCGCACATCTTCTTCCTCTCTCTTCCTCCGCCATTGCTGTTCCTCTGAGCTCCTCAAGCCCTCGCTCTCTTTCGCTCCTCTGCTCCACCAAAGCGCTCCCCCATGCCGCCGCGCACGAAGCTGACCAAGCACATAGCTTAGGGCACCAACGCTCCAATGGACAAGGCTGAAGTCTCTGGATGGGAGAGATCCAAGATCTCCAACCAGGACCAGAGGACGCTCAAGAAGCTCGGCCTACAGAAGAAGCAGGACTCGCTGATCTTTCCTGGCGACGAAAGCTTCCCGCGTCCTCCTACCGGATACCGGGTAACTTTCATTGACCACCTCATTCGCGGCCTCTCCACCCCTATCCACGAATTCCTTCATGGTCTTCTCTTTGTTTACGGGATCCAGCTACACCAGCTGACCCCAAACTCCATCCTCCACATCTCTATTTTTGTTACTCTGTGCGAGTGCTTCCGCGGCACCCATCCTCACTGGGGCCTGTGGAGGCGCATTTTCTATCTCCGGCGCAACAATTCCCGCAGCATCGTCTACAATGTGGGCGGCGTTTGCATCTGCGTCCGACCCGATATTGACTATTTTGACGTCAAATTCCCCGATTCTTCCAAGGGTGGCGCAAAAGATGGTTGTACATCCAGGACGAGTACGAAAACTCGCAGGAGTATGGCATCGCTCCCTTTGAAGCTGCCGAAGAAATTCTCAGTCGCCGATCTTGGGACGTAGAGGTTACTGTCGAAGAAAAGACGGCCATTGATGTCTTGATGAAGCGCATCCATCAGCTCCACAACACCAACGGCGAGGAACTCTCGGGTGTTCAGATAACTGCTTACTGCCTTAGGATCAGGGTGCAGCCTCTGCAGGCTCGCAAAACCCCCCTTTGGATGTACTCTGGCGAGAAAGATGTTGATCGTTTGTCCAAGGATCTCTCTATGAAAGACTTGGAGAAACTCATCTGACGTTTTTCCTCCTTGATCAAGAAACACGAGGTTCCATCCTCTTGCCGCGTGGAGCCATACATCACCTCCCACGCTCTTCCCGAAGTAAGTGTCTCCTTTGGTTTAAACTGTCTATGTTTATCGACTGTTGTTGCATTTTCTCGTGTTCTTACTTCCCTGCCATTACTTAATGCTGCACAAAACCATCTTATTTTCTATTTGATGCACTATTTTAATTCAAAAATACAAAAATATTTAATTTTCTCATTTGCATCCAAAACACCAAAAATAATCAACCCATTTACGGTTTTTACTTAGTTATTTTATCTAGTCTAGTTTTATTTGCTTTATTTTTACTTGTGTTTATTTACTTACACGAAACCTTGTGCCTGACAACCACATGGTGGAGTTGGGGACACAAGGCATTTATTTTACTTGTAGGATTGCTAGAAGAAGGGAGAAGAGTATACTCTTTGTCCAGTTTCCCGAAAGCTCGATATAAACCCTTGAGTCACCCTTGTCGGGAAAATATTCTGCTGACACAACATACTGCATTTGAAGTCCCAACGTCATCAGCATCATGTCACATATTTCAGTAAATGTATTCAAGTGCACACCTGATTCCTCAGTGGCTGAGCCTCCAAACTGGTTATGCTGAACCAAACTCAAAAGGTTGGGCTTAATTTCATAGTTCTCCACTGTAACAGTGGGCTGAGTTATGGGTGCACGAAAAAAAACATCATTGGGATAGCATATTTCCCAAGCTTCTTTTGTGCCATCGTGGTTATTATTTTGGTATTTTCTCCTATGATTGTTGATGCGTGTAGTTGACACGTCTGTTGGGAACCCCAAGAGGAAGGTGTGATGCGCACAGCGGCAAGTTTCCCTCAGTAAGAAACCAAGGTTTAATCGAACCAGTAGGAGTCAAGAAGCACGTTGAAGGTTGATGGCAGTGGGATGTAGTGCGGTGCAACACCAGAGATTCCGGCGCCAACGTGGAACCTGCACAACACAACCAAAGTACTTTGCCCCAACGAAACAGTGAGGTTGTCAATCTCACCGGCTTGCTGTAACAAAGGATTAACCGTATTGTGTGGAAGATGATTGTTTGCAGAAAACAATAAAACAAGTATTGCAGTAGATTGTATGCGATGTAAAGAATAGCACCGGGGTCCACAGTTCACTAGAGGTGTCTCTCCCATAAGATAAACAGCATGTTGGGTGAACAAATTACAGTTGGGCAATTGACAAATAGAGAGGGCATGACCATGCACATACATATTATGATGAGTACTGTGAGATTTAATTGGGCATTACGACAAAGTACATAGACCGCTATCCAGCATGCATGTATGCCTAAAAAGTCCACCTTCAGGTTATCATCCGAACCCCCTCCAGTATTAAGTTGCTAACAACAGACAATTGCATTAAGTATTGCGCGTAATGTAATCAGTGACTACGTCCTCGAACATAGCACCAATGTTTTATCCCTAGTGGCAACAGCACATCCATAATCTTAGAGGTTTCTCTCACTCCCCCAGATTCACGGAGACATGAACCCACTATCGAGCATAAATACTCCCTCTTGGAGTTACTAGCATCAACTTGGCCAGAGCATCTACTAATAACGGAGAGCATGCAAGATCATAAACAACACATAGACATAACTTTGATAATCAACATAACAAGTATTCTCTATTCATCGGATCCCAATAAACGCAACATATAGAATTACAGATAGATGATCTTGATCATGTTCGGCAGCTCACAAGACCCGATAATTAAGCACAATGGGGAGAAGACAACCATCTAGCTACTGCTATGGACCCATAGTCCAGGGGTAGACTACTCACTCATCACTCCGGAGGCGACCATGGCGGTGAAGAGTCCTCCGGGAGATGATTCCCCTCTCCGGCAGGGTGCCGGAGGAGATCTCCAGAATCCCCAGAGATGGGATTGGCGGCGGCGGCGTCTCAGTAAGGTTTTCCGTATCGTGGCTCTCGGTACTGGGGGTTTCGCGACGAAGGCTATTTGTAGGCGGAAGGGCAGGTCAAGGGGCGTCACGAGGGGCCCAGATGACAGGGCCGCGCGGCCAAGACCTAGGCCGCGCCGCCCTGTAGTCTGGCCGCCTCGTGGCCCCACTTCGTTGACTCTTCGGTCTTCTGGAAGCTTCGTGGCAAAATAGGACCCTGGGCGTTGATTTCGTCCAATTCCGAGAATATTTCGTTACTAGGATTTCTGAAACCAAAAACAGCAGAAAACAGCAACTGGCTCTTCGGCATCTTGTTAATAGGTTAGTTCCAGAAAATGCACGAATATGACATAAAGTGTGCATAAAACATGTAGATATCATCAATAATGTGGCATGGAACACAAGAAATTATCGATACGTCGAAGACGTATCAGCATCCCCAAGCTTAGTTCTGCTCGTCCCGAGCAGGTAAAACGATAACAAAGATAATTTCTGGAGTGACATGCCATCATAACCTTGATCATACTATTTGTAAACATATGTAATCAATGCAGTCAAAACAATAGTAATGACATGAGTAAACAAACGAATCATAAAGCAAAGACTTTTCATGAATAGCACTTCAAGACAAGCATCAATAAGTCTTGCATAAGAATTAACTCATAAAGCAATAAATCAAAGTAAAGGTATTGAAGCAACACAAAGGAAGATTAAGTTTCAGCGGTTGCTTTCAACTTATAACATGTATATCTCATGGATAATCGTCAACATAGAGTAATATAATAAGTGCAATATGCAAGTATGTAGGAATCAATGCACAGTTCACACAAGTGTTTGCTTCTTGAGGTGGAGAGAAATAGGTGAACTGACTCAACATAAAAGTAAAAAGAATGGTCCTTCAAAGAGGAAAGCATCGATTGCTATATTTGTGCTAGAGCTTTTATTTTGAAAACATGAAACAATTTTGTCAACGGTAGTAATAAAGCATATGAGTTATGTAAATTATATCTTACAAGTTGCAAGCCTCATGCATAGTATACTAATAGTGCCCGCACCTTGTCCTAATTAGCTTGGACTACCGGATCATCGCAATACACATGTTTTAACCAAGTGTCACAATGGGGTACCTCCATGCCGCCTGTACAAAGGTCTAAGGAGAAAGCTCGCATTTTGGATTTCTCGCTTTTGATTATTCTCAACTTAGACATCCATACCGGGACAACATGGACAACAGATAATGGACTCCTCTTTAATGCATAAGCATGTGGCAACAATTATTATTCTCATATGAGATTAAGGATATATGTCCAAAACTGAAACTTCCACCATGAATCATGGCTTTAGTTAGCGGCCCAATGTTCTTCTCTAACAATATGTATGCTCCAACCATTAAGGTGGTAGATCTCTCTTACTTTAGACAAGACGGACATGCATAGCAACTCACATGATATTCAACAAAGAATAGTTGATGGCGTCCCCAGAAACATGGTTATCGCACAACAAGCAACTTAATAAGCGATAAAGTGCATAAGTACATATTCAATACCACAATAGTTTTTAAGCTATTTGTCCCATGAGCTATATATTGTAAAGGTGGAGAATGGAAATTTAAAGGTAGCACTCAAGCAATTTACTTTGGAATGGCGGAGAAATACCATGTAGTAGGTAGGTATGGTGGACACAAATGGCATAGTGGTTGGCTCAAGGATTTTGGATGCATGAGAAGTATTCTCTCTCGATATAAGGTTTAGGCTAGCAAGGTTATTTGAAACAAACACAAGGATGAACCGGTGTAGCAAAACTCACATAAAAGACATATTGTAAACATTATAAGACTCTACACCGTCTTCCTTGTTGTTCAAACTCAATACTAGAAATTATCTAGACTTTAGAGAGACCAAATATGCAAACCAAATTTAGCAAGCTCTAGGTGTTTCTTCATTAATGGGTGCAAAGTATATGATGCAAGAGCTTAAACATGAGCACAACAATTGCCAAGTATCACATTATCCGAGACATTTTAGCAATTACTACATGTAGCATTTTCCAATTCCAACCATATAACAATTTAACGAAGAAGAAACTTCGCCATGAATACTATGAGTAGAAACTAAGGACATACTTGTCCATATGCAACAGCGGAGCGTGTCTCTCTCCCATACAGTGAATGCTAGGATCCATTTTATTCAAACAAAATCAAAAACAAAAACAAACCGACGCTCCAAGCAAAGCACATAAGATGTGATGGAATAAAAATATAGTTTCGGGGGAGGAACCTAATAATGTTGTCGATGAAGAAGGGGATGCCTTGGGCATCCCCAAGCTTAGACGCTTGAGTCTTCTTAGAATATGCAGGGGTGAACCACCGGGGCATCCCCAAGCTTAGAGCTTTCACTCTCCTTGATCATATTGCATCATACTCCTCTCTTGATCCTTGAAAACTTCCTCCACACCAAACTTAGAACAACTCATTAGAGGGTTAGTGCACAATCAAAATATACATGTTCAGAGGTGACATGATCATTCTTAACACTTTTGGACATTGCACAAAGCTACTGAAAGTCAATGGGATCGAAATATCCATCGAACATAACAAAACTGGCAATGCGAAATAAAAGGCAGAATCTGTCAAAAACAGAACAGTTCGTATTGACGAATTTTATTGGGGCACCAGACTTGCTCAAATTGAATGAAAGTGTCGTACATATCTGAGGATCATTCACGTAAATTGGCATAATTTTCTGAGTTACCTACAGAGAATTTTGCCCATATTCGTGACAGCAAAGAAATCTGTTTCTGCGCAGTAATCCAAATCTAGTATGAACTTTTCTATCAACGACTTTACTTGGCACAATAAAACACTAAACTAAGATAAGGAGAGGTTGCTACAGTAGTAAACAACTTCCAAGACACAAAAATAAAAACAAAGTACTGTAGTAAAAACATGGGTTGTCTCCCATAAGCGCTTTTCTTTAACGCCTTTCAGCTAGGCGCAGAAAGTGTGTATCAAGTATTATCAAGAGACGAAGTGTCAACATCATAATTTGTTCTAATAATAGAATCAAAAGGTAACTTCATTCTCTTTCTAGGGAAGTGTTCCATACCTTTCTTGAGAGGAAATTGATATTTAATATTACCTTCCTTCATGTCAATAATAGCACCAACGGTTCGAAGAAAAGGTCTTCCCAATATAATGGGGCAAGATGCATTGCATTCAATATCCAAGACAACAAAATCAACGGGGACAAGGTTATTGTTAACCATAATATGAACATTATCAACTCTCCCCAAAGGTTTCTTTTTAGCATTATCAGCGAGATTAACATCCAAATAACAATTTTTCAATGGTGGCAAGTCAAGCATATCATAGACTTTCTTAGGCATAACAGAAATACTTGCACCAAGATCACATAAAGCATTACAATCAAAATCATTGACCCTCATCTTAATGATGGGTTCCCAACCATCCTCTAGCTTTCTAGGAAAAGAAGTTTCAAGTTTTAGTTTCTCTTCTCGAGCTTTTATGAGAGTATTCGTAATATGTTTTGTGAAAGCCAAGTTTACAGCGCTAGCATTGGGACTCTTAGCAAGTTTTTGTAAGAACTTTATAACTTCAGAGATGTGGCAATCATCAAAATCTAAATCATTATGAGCTACAGCAATGGGATCATCATCCCCAAGGTTGGAAAAAATTTCAGCAGTTTTATCACAAGCAATTTCAGCAGTTTTAGCAATTTCAGGCAATTTTGCGCGCTTTGCACTAGGAGTAGAAACATTGCCAACACCAATTATTTTACCATTAATAGTAGGAGGTGCAGCAACATGTGAAGAATCAACATTACTTGTGGTGGTAATAGTCCAAACTTTAGCTACATTTTTCTCTTTAGCTAGTTTTTCATTTTCTTCTCTATCCCACCTAGCACGCAATTCAGCCATTAATCTTATATTCTCATTAATTCTAACTTGGATGGCATTTGCTGTAGTAACAATTTTATTTTCAATATCCCTATTAGGCATAACTTTCGATTTCAAAAGATCAACATCAGAGGCAAGACTATCAACCTTAGAAGCGAGAATATCAATTTTATTGAGTTTTTCCTCAACAGATTTGTTAAAGGCAGTTTGTGTACTAATAAATTCTTTAAGCATAGCTTCAAGTCCAGGGGGTGTATTCCTATTATTATTGTAAGAATTCCCATAAGAATTAGCATAACCGTTACCATTATTATAAGGATATGGCCTATAGTTATTACTAGAATTGTTCCGATAAGCATTGTTGTTGAAATTATTATTTTTAATGAAGTTTACATCAACATGTTCTTCTTGGGCAACCAATGAAGCTAACGGAACATTATTAGGATCAACATTTGTCCTATCATTCACAAGCATAGACATAATAGCATCAATCTTATCATTCAAGGAAGAGGATTTTTCAACAGAATTTACCTTCTTACCTTGTGGAGCTCTTTCCGTGTGCCATTCAGAGTAATTAATCATCATATTATCAAGGAGCTTTGTTGCTTCACCAAGAGTGATGGACATAAAGGTACCTCCAGCAGCTGAATCCAATAAATTCGGCGAAGAAAAATTTAGTCCTGCATAGAAGGTTTGGATGATCATCCAAGTAGTCAGTCCATGTGTTGGGCAATTTTTAACCAAAGATTTCATTCTTTCCCAAGCTTGAGCAACATGTTCACTATCCAATTGTTTAAAATTCATTATGCTACTTCTCAAAGATATAATTTTAGCAGGGGGATAATATCTACCAATAAAAGCATCCTTGCATTTAGTCCAGGAATCAATACTATTCTTAGGTAGAGATAGCAACCAATCTTTAGCTCTTCCTCTTAATGAGAAAGGAAACAATTTCAATTTAATAATATCACCATCTACATCCTTATACTTTTGCATTTCACATAGTTCAACAAAATTATTAAGATGGGCAGCAGCATCATCAGAACTAACACCAGAAAATTGCTCTCGCATAACAAGATTCAGTAAAGCAGGTTTAATTTCAAAGAATTCTGCTGTAGTAGCAGGTGGAGCAATAGGTGTGCATAAGAAATCATTATTATTTGTGGTCGTGAAATCACACAACTTAGTATTTTCAGGGGTGGCCATTTTAGCAGTAGTAAATAAAGCAAACTAGATAAAGTAAATGCAAGTAACTAATTTTTTTTTGGGTTTTTGATATAGAGTGCAAACAAGACAGTAAAATAAAGTAAAACTAGCAACTAATTTTTTTGTATTTTGATATAGTGCAGCAAACAAAGTAGTAAATAAAATAAAGCAAGACAAAAACAAAGTAAAGAGATTGGGAAGTGGAGACTCCCCTTGCAGCGTGTCTTGATCTCCCCGGCAACGGCGCCAGAAATTTGCTTGATGCGTCGTTGACACGTCCGTTGGGAACCCCAAGAGGAAGGTGTGATGCGCACAGCGGTAAGTTTCCCTCAGTAAGAAACCAAGGTTTAATCGAACCAGTAGGAGTCAAGAAGCACGTTGAAGGTTGATGGCAGCGGGATGTAGTGCGGCGCAACACCAGAGATTCCGGCGCCAACGTGGAACCTGCACAACACAACCAAAGTACTTTGCCCCAACGAAACAGTGAGGTTGTCAATCTCACCGGCTTGCTGTAACAAAGGATTAACCGTATTGTGTGGAAGATGATTGTTTGCAGAAAACAGTAAAACAAGTATTGCAGTAGATTGTATGCGATGTAAAGAATAGGACCGGGGTCCACAGTTCACTAGAGGTGTCTCTCCCATAAGATAAACAGCATGTTGGGTGAACAAATTACAGTTGGGCAATTGACAAATAGAGAGGGCATGACCATGCACATACATATTATGATGAGTACTGTGAGATTTAATTGGGCATTACGACAAAGTACATAGACCGCTATCCAGCATGCATCTATGCCTAAAAAGTCCACCTTCAGGTTATCATCCGAACCCCCTCCAGTATTAAGTTGCTAACAACAGACAATTGCATTAAGTATTGCGCGTAATGTAATCAGTGACTACGTCCTCGAACATAGCACCAATGTTTTATCCCTAGTGGCAACAGCACATCCATAATCTTAGAGGTTTCTCTCACTCCCCCAGATTCACGGAGACATGAACCCACTATCGAGCATAAATACTCCCTCTTGGAGTTACTAGCATCAACTTGGCCAGAGCATCTACTAATAACGGAGAGCATGCAAGATCATAAACAACACATAGACATAACTTTGATAATCAACATAACAAGTATTCTCTATTCATCGGATCCCAACAAACGCAACATATAGAATTACAGATAGATGATCTTGATCATGTTCGGCAGCTCACAAGACCCGACAATTAAGCACAATGGGGAGAAGACAACCATCTAGCTACTTCTATGGACCCATAGTCCAGGGGTAGACTACTCACTCATCACTCCGGAGGCGACCATGGCGGTGAAGAGTCCTCCGAGAGATGATTCCCCTCTCCGGCAGGGTGCCGGAGGAGATCTCCAGAATCCCCCGAGATGGGATTGGCGGCGGCGGCGTCTCGATGGGTTTTCCGTATCGTGGCTCTCGGTACTGGGGGTTTCGCGACGAAGGCTATTTGTAGGCGGAAGGGCAGGTCAAGGGGCGTCACGAGGGGCCCAGATGACAGGGCCGCGCGGCCAAGACCTAGGCCGCGCCGCCCTGTAGTCTGGCCGCCTCGTGGCCCCACTTCGTTGACTCTTCGGTCTTCTAGAAGCTTCGTGGCAAAATAGGACCCTGGGCGTTGATTTCGTCCAATTCCGAGAATATTTCGTTACTAGGATTTCTGAAACCAAAAACAGCAGAAAACAGCAACTGGCTCTTCAGCATCTTTTTAATAGGTTAGTTCCAGAAAATGCACGAATATGACATAAAGTGTGCATAAAACATGTAGATATCATCAATAATGTGGCATGGAACACAAGAAATTATCGATACGTCGGAGACGTATCAATTGTAAAAGAACAAGTAACTAATTTTTTTGGGTTTTCAAATAGAGAACAAAATGGTAAATTAATAACAATAAATAAAAACTAGAAAAAAACTAACTAACAAGGTCTCTAGTAACCCTTACTAGAATAGTGAAATTGCTTCCCCGACAACGACGCCAGAAAAAGGGTTGATACCTTCGATTCGGATTATGGATTGTAGTATGATAAGCTTCTTCCCTAGTAGACATGGGTTTAATCGAACCTTGATAAGCACTGCTAAAATGGTGTAAAGAAAACGTCTACAAGACTTGCTAGTTAATTTGATTTTATGTTTACCAGGCCTATCTAGTTTACTATTAAAGGGGTTGTGTTCAATGATGGAAAATAGGCCATGGTTAAGGTTTCTCCTGCACCTATGCATACATATATAATTGAAGCGCAAATGTGTAAAAAATAAAATAGAGATAAGAGATTTGTGAGCAGCACATCCGTAAACACTCTTGCCCCTAAAGCTAGAGGTGACAAGAGCCTCTTGGTCCAACCACTGTTCCCATAGCCGCGAGTAACAAAAGTTATTAAGCATATGAATACAAACCAAAGCATTAATCTAGATGATTGTGCCATTGATCCCGAATGAATCATTAAACATGTACCGTTACTTTCTCCTCTCTGTGACTGAGGTTTCGCGGTAGCACGCGGTTCTCCACTCATTCCACCTCTTCGCTTGATCGATCCGATTGACATGGGTACCTGCAGATCATCGAATTCAGGCAAAGAGACAAGGATACAAGATTGAAAAAATCATATTCAATCCTTACACATATTATAAGATTAGATGCACATAAACGCTGTGAGGATTCACCCGAACCCGCAGCCCGAGAGGACTACTCACACATGATATCAAGATCAATAACAAAGATAGAAATCATTGTGACAAATACTTGGATTTAAATCTCAATATTCTTATAATGGTCGCCAATTCTCAAGGAGATATCTAGTACAATGGTGATGGCTATTGCTATGGAGGAGATAGGAGATGGAATGGATGAACTATGGTGGTGTGTGACGCCCCAAAACCGGTATCATGAGGATCCCAGCGAATCCGCCGAGATCCGCACGATATCGTTTCGGGGACGACCTCCAACACAACGTGCGCGACGAAACACACACGTGATGCCAGAAGAATTAACACGAGCGGTAACATTACAACAGGATCACAATAGAGCCCACAAGAAACATATATATTACAACAACGACTCCAACGAGTCAAGATACAAATATACAACATAAGATCCAAATCATGCATAAGATTGAATATGTCCGAGTACGGACAAGATACAAACTGGACTAAGAGTCTTGAAGATAATCAAGTGGCGTCCATAACCCTACCCAGGCCAAGCCGGAGGGTAACCTTGCTAGCGTCGTTCTTCTTTGTACCGATCTTCATACCTGCCCAGTTATGTCTCAAAGCAGCAATAAGTACGGGTCCGTACTTAACAAGACTTCAAGACGTGTAAGCATTCGTCAACCAGTCGTCCTTTGTACTTGAGGCACGCATGCGACTAAGAGGATGCAAGAGGAACGTCATAGGCAATATGGTGGGGTTAAGCGGCAGCGCGCAAGCACTAAAAACCTATAGAGACACTCTACAACATTCGTCTAAACAGAGAAGGTGAGAGAGCGCATAAACTAACAGTTCTATACTCTGCAAACATAACACAGCCGATGTGTTCCTCCTCGCAAGGAAGTAGTTACAAGGGCACTCACACGGTTGACAAGTTTTAACCAGTTATTATTTAAGTTGTTCTATCTTACTCTGCAAGTTATTAGTATTGAAACAATAAGTGTAAGTTGTCTATGGCCGAGTCATACAGCTCCAAGTCATCCATAACCGCGGACACGGCTTATCGATAAGATTGTAACCCTGCAGGGGTATCCAAATGTGTCCACACGCATGCTCGACCCACTTGCGACAGGTGGATATCGTGACTCGCACTCTCCTTCACTACAACAATGTCTAGCAAGCCACCTAACTAAGTTGAACCCGTATCGAAGTCCGGCCGAATCTCCGAAGCGGACCTAGCTGTTGCGAGGACGGCTTCAGAGGGTCAAAACACACACTGGGGCGAATGACCCGCTTCAGCATGCGATAAACACACGTGTCGCACCTATACGTGCATACCAGAAACAAGGGATACAAGGCACCCAGGGGCTTCCCAAAGATAAAGAAGTAATAGGCTGACATGCACGCAATAACCAAAGGAAAAGATATAAACTAGTTGTTGCCACTGGACAAAGTTGTAGATTTCGGCAGTGGTCGAGGGGAGACCCAATAAAGATACCCACGTATGGTTAGAGCGCTCAGTCTCGGAACAGATGACAGGAACTCGGGGTCCTAGATTTTAAATAAACACAAGTGAGCCGTCATAAAGCGATCAGCTGACCCACCGATGCCTCCGCTAAGCAACTATTAACAAGTAACCATGATACCTGATGACCCACAAGTATAGGGGATCGCAACAGTCTTCGCGGAAAGTAAAACCCAATTTATTGATTCGACACAAGGGGAGACAAAGAATACTTGAAAGCCTTAACAGCGGAGTTGTCAATTCAGCTGCACCTGGAAACAGACTTGCTCGCAAGAGTTTATCGATAATGTGAGTTTATAGCAACGATGCAGTAGTGAAATAACAGCAGCAGAGTAACAAAGACAGCAGTAGTGATTATAGTAAACAGCAGGATTAAAATACTGTAGGCACAGGGATGGATGACGGGCGTTGCATGGATGAGAGAAACTCATGTAACAATCGAAGCAGGGCATTTGCAGATAATAATAAAACGGTGTCCAAGTACAAAGCAATCTATAGGCATGTGTTCCGTATATAGTCGTACGTGCTCGCAATGAGAAACTTGCACAACATCTTTTGTCCTACCAGCCGGTGGCAGTCGGGCCTCTAGGGAATCTACTGGATATTAAGGTACTCCTTTTAATAGAGTACCGGAGCAAAGCATTAACACTTCGTGAACACATGTGATCCTCACATCACCGCCTTCCCCTCCGGTTGTCCCAATTTCTGTCACTTTGGGGCCTCGGGTTCCGGACAGTGACATGTGTATACAACTTGCAGGTAAGATCATAAAACAATGCATATCATCATGAAACAATAACATGTTCAGATCTGAGATCATGGCACTCGGGCCCTAGTGACAAGCATTAAGCATAACAAATTGCAACAATATCATCAAAGTACCAATTACGGACACTAGGCACTATGCCCTAACAATCTTATGCTATTACATGACCAATCTCATCCAATCCCTACCACCCCCTTCAGCCTACAGCGGGGGAATTACTCACACATGGATGGGGAAAACATTGTTGGTCGATGGAGAGGCGTCAGTGGTGATGATGACGATGATCTCCTCCAATTCCCCGTCCTAGCGGAGTGCCGAAACGGAGTTTCTGGTCCCGAGACGGAGTTTCACGACGGTGGCGGCCTACTGGATGGTTTCTGGCGACTTCCACTTCCCCCCTCACGTTTTTAGATCGAAACCTTTAAGTAGTCCAGAGGAGGGCGTCGGAGGCCAGCCGAGGGGGCCACACGCTAGGGCGGCGCGCCCCCCCTCCAGGCCGCGCCGGCCTAGCGTCTGGGGGCCCTGGGCCTCCCCCAGGCCTGCCCTTCTGGCTCCGTGATTCTTCTGGTAAAATAGGCCCTTTGATATAAATTCCGAGGATTTTCCCGAAAGTTGAATTTCTGCACAAAAACGAGACACCAGAGCAATTCTGCTGAAAACAGCGTTAGTCCGTGTTAGTTGTATCCAAAATACACAAATTAGAGGAAAAACAATAGCAAAAGTGTTCGGGAAAGTAGATACGTTTTGGACGTATCAACTCCCCCCAAGCTTAGCTTATCCTCAAGCAATTCAGTTAACAACTGAGTGCGATAAAAGAACTTTCACGAACACATTTGCTCATATGATGTAAATATTCTCATGACATGGAAAAGTGCTTAGGCAATTCATAATAAGATACATGCAAATAAGATCATCCAATAGCTATGTCAATCATGGAAAGGTACCAACAAATTAATAATAAGCATCACGAATCATGTCTATCAGCAGGATTGCAATGTTCATAAAAGAGTATGATAAAGTGGTATCTCGCTTGCCCGTATTTGATCAGCAAAACATAAATGCCCAGGCACCTCTGAGGTTCATAGAAAGACTAGAAATAGAGATCGTCAAAGATAAAAGCATCAAAGTTATACCACAGTCGGTCATATTTTGAGACAAGCATATTATACTAAGAATGACAGTTGTGCTCTCAAGAAAGTGCTCAAAGAAAGGATGGTGACACAACATGAAAGTAAAAGATTGACCCTTCGCAGAGGGAAGTAGGGATTAACATGCGCTAGAGCTTTTCATTTTTAAAACAGGAGTAAAATTATTTTGAGAGGTGTTTTGTTGTTGTCAACGAATGGTAATGGGTACACCAACTACCTCGCCAACCAGACTTTCAAGAGCGGCTCCCATGAAGGACGTTATTTCTACCAGCAAGGTAGATCATCCCTCTTCTCTTTTGTTTACACATGTACTTTAGTTTTATTATGGATGACACTCCCCCCAACCTTTGCTTACACAAGCCATGGCTAACCGAATCCTCGGGTGCCTTCCATCAATCACATACCATGGAGGAGTGTCTATTTGCAAAATTAAGTTGCTTACTGATGAATCAGAGCAAAACATGTGAAGAGAATTATTAATGAAGTTATTAGTTGGGGCTGGGCACCCCGTTGCCAGCTCTTATTATGAAAGTCCATCGGAAGCAAATGACAAGGTTGAAGGATAAACACCACATTCTTCCTCATGAGCTATAAAACATTAACACAAATTGAGAAGCATTTTGAAGGTTTAAAGGTAGCGCATGAGAATTTACTTGGAATGGTTTGAAATGTCATGCATAGGTATTTATGGTGGACACTTTGGAATAACTTGGTTTTCAGGAGTTTGGAAGCACGAGCAGCGTTCCCGCTCAGTACAAGTGAAGGCTAGCAATAGACTGGGGAGCGACAAATCAAGAGAGCAGCGATCCTTTGTCATAATCATGCTTGCGGCAAAATAAATTAACGGAGGCATAAAAGTGATACAAGAACTCTGAAGCAAAGTAAATCATCGAGGCTTAATTGACTTTTGTTCAGTCATATGCATGCGTGAGCATGTGCCAAGTCGATTCAAATGAATTATTCAGAGGAGGATACCACAATGTCATACCTATTTATGAATAAAACAATGCAAGCAAACATCCATGACATGCTACTCATATTAATAAATTGGAGCTAAACATGAGAGATCATGAACTACTAGATTTTCTTAAATGACATATACCTCATATGAACCAACTAAGCATGCTCACATGGATGAGTATATGTACAAAAATGAAAACAAATAGAGTTCATACTAGCCTCTCACCACAGTCGAATTGTCGTAGATCGTCATTATTGTCTTTCACTTGTGTAGCTTGGATAATATGAAATGAAAACCACGCTCCAGCCACCGAAGACCATCGAACTCATAATGAACTTTACAAAACCAAAGAAGAACAGCAAATATTTTTGGTTTTTTCAAATAGGAAACAAGAACAAAGGGAAACAAGCAAACAAAGCAAAATCTTTTTGGATTTTCTTATAGCAAACCAATGATAGCAAATAAAGCAAAATAAAAGCAAGAAACCAAAATAAACAAATGGTAAAGAGAAACAACAGAAATATTTTTGGTCTTTTTGTGTTTTAGGAAAGAAACAAAGCAAAAACAAGAAAATGAAAACTAGAAGAGTCACATAAACATAAAGCAGCAGGAATTCGTCAAACTTGACAGCAGTACATTAATCGATTTTTAAGAAATTCTTCCGCTGCTCAGCTCGAAAAGTGTTCAACTAATGAAAGTTAGATAACAACCTGGGGAACAAGCACAAAAATTGGCTTCGCAAAATAATGTTCTGGATATTTTTGAGAATTTTTTCGGTAACAGTCCAGAATCTGTTTTCAGGCAGCACTTCCCCAAATATCATCTCCCTCGTATTAGAAAACCACTTAAAGAAACAAAATAAGTATATACAAGTATCGAGCAACCATAATATGCAAAGAATGAGTGATGTTGGTATACCTCCCCCCAAGCTTAGGCTTTTGGCCTAAGCGGAGTTCAATCCCAGCGAGGATCGTTGTTCCACTCCGGTGGATCATACATGGCGTAGTCATGATAAGGTCCCGGTGCAGAAGAAAAGGGTGAAAGCTCCATATGCCCAAAATGTTGATGCGAAGAGCTTGCTGCATCGGATGATGAGTCGAGGTGTTCCTCGGCCTCCTCCGTGTTGTCTCTTGCATGATGGCCTCCTCCCTCTATGTATGCATTCAATGCACCTTCCGTGACTGACCAATCCTCACTGGAATCAAGGTTAAATAGAACAGTTGCAGGCAATCCTACTAGTTTTTCAGTTTTCTTAGTTGTGCTCCAAGTTTTCTTGTAAAATGTTATCTTGTAAGACAGGTTACCCAAATTGGATGAATCAGAAACAAATTCATGTTTAATCATGGAGACTATGTCAAGTTTCTCTACGGAAAGCTGAATATCAAGATGGTGAGGTTCTACACCATGCATAGCTAATAAACGAGAGGCGATGAGACCTCCACAAATTCCTCCCCTCTCACGGTTAGTAGAAAGTCTATAGGCTATCAAAGCACCCAAATTATAGGTCTTATTACCTTGCAATGCAGCAGCCAGAAAAGCTAAATCCTGGATAGATAATTTACTTGCACTCTTCCTAGCAAGAACGCATTTGGTGATGAAATAAGCAAAGTAACGAATAGCTGGGAGTTGAATACTACTGATTTTACCACCATCCTCTGAGAAGCTTCTTCCATGACAAATCATCTTGAAGAGGTTCAACAGCTCTTGTGGCGATCCCCTTATCTTCTCGCATGATCCCCATTGCGGCACTCTAATTGCTGCACAAAAATCATCGACTGGCAAGTTGACAGTTTTATTATAAATTTTGTACCGCACCATGGGGTTAGATTGCGACCAATTGAACTTAAAATCCTGCACGACAGACATAGTCAATTTTGCATATTGGCATGGTTCTCCATCAACAAAATCAGCCAACCTTGCACGAGAAATTAGATTCTGAACATCTCCCAAGATTCCTGCACTTCTCATGAAATCTGTGCACAGGTAGTAAGAGGGGTATACTCCCTCTTCGCGGTTAACTCTCATGACTTGTTGTACCTCCAATTCTTGTTGGTTTAGTTGATGCCTATTCCACTCCATTTTCTGAAATTTTTCAAGAAACATTATAAAATTTGATTTGGTGACATACAATTGAGGGAAACTACTATAGGAACTTGCTAGAGTACTAATCATGCATCAAAACTAGTTTCTACAACTTAGAACAAGCATGCAAGCTCACTAAACATGTTACCTACAGCAGCAAAATATTCAAGATATACTCAACCAAACAAAATTCTACTTGGATAATCAGAGGAGTCACATACCGGAGAGCAAATGTGCCAAATTTCAGACAGAAATCTGGGCTGAGCAAAGAGATCGAGAAATGTTGAGCTCTTGAGCAGAAACACGAGTGAGAGAAAGCTGGTGCTGATTTTTTCGGGAGAGAGAAGAGAGTGGGAGGAAGAGATGAAAAAGTGGGGCAAAGGGGGACCCACACACCAGGGTGGCGCGCCCCCTTCTAGGCCGCGCCGGCCTGTGGGGTGCCACCCTGGGGTGCCCCACTGGTCATCCCCAGGTGCTCCTAGGTGCGTTTTCGAAAAAAATAAGACCAACAATGTAATTTTTGTGAATTTTTGAAAACTTTGAAAAATGCACATTTCTGGGTATTAAGTTTATTATTACTGGGCCGAAAAAGATTTTGAAATCTCTATACAACTAAAGAACTTTGCAAAACAAAAGTGCTACAGCAAATAGAACAAGTGGAGAAGGAAAGAAATGTTGTTTACCTCCTCTATGCATATAAAAAGTATTTGTTAACAAGGTTGATCAGGTCTTGCCACCAAATAAATTTTACATAGCATAAGAAGAAATAAACCTCAAATCAATCATGTTACCTTGAATTGTATTGATATGGATCCAATCATAAGATTTTGATATCCTTCTTTAGGCTCATATATAGGACAATCAATAGTTCCAACTTTGATAGTTCTCACATTAGAAATAGTATTAACTCCACATACTCTATCAATCCTCTTGGGGAAATAGACGGTATGCTCCTTATCATCAATATTGAAAGTAACTTTTCCTTTATTGCAATCAATAACAGCCCCTGCGGTGTTAAGAAAAGGTCTCCCAAGAATAATAAACATATTATCATCTTCAGGCATTTCCAACACAACAAAATCAGTTAATATCAAGCAGTTATTAGTAACTTGAACAGGAACATCCTCACATATACCAACAGGAATAACAGTAGATATATCAGCCATTTGCAAAGATATATCGGTCGGTATCAACTTATCTAAGTAAAGTCTCTTGTAAAGAGAAAAAGGCATAACACTAACACCAGCTCCCAAATCACATAGAGCAGTTCTAACATAGTTATTCTTAATAGAACAAGGAATGGTGGGTATACCTGGGTCGCCCAACTTCTTTGGAACTTTGCCATTAAAAGAGTAATTAGCAAGCATAGTAGAAATCTCCTCATTAGGAATTTTCCTTTTGTTAGAGACAATATCTTTCATATACTTTGAATAAGGAGGCAATTTAATAGCATCAGTCGAAGGGATTTGCAAGAATAAAGGTTTCATCCAATCACAAAATTTATTATAGTGTTCTTCTTCCTTCGATTTTAGTTTCTTAGCAGGAAAAGGCATTTGCTTTTGAACCCAAGGTTCTCTTTCATTACCATGTTTCTTAGCAATAAAATCTTCTTTAGTATACTTTTTATTTTTAGCATGCTTTTCAGGTTCATCTTCAATTTCTTCTTTATCAGAAGCATCATTCTTATCATTATCATTATCATGTTCATTACCACTTTCAGTTTCAGCATCAGAAATAGAAATACTATTAGGATCATTAACAGGTTCAGAGGATTCTACAACATTTTTATGTTTCTTCTTCTTTTTCTTAGAAGGAGCACTAGGTTCAATTCGTTGAGAATCTTGTTCAACTCTTTTGGGATGCCCTTCAGGATATAGAGGATCCTGGGTAGAAACACCGCCTCTAGTTGTTACTTCATAAGCATGTTTCTCTTTAGAATTATTTTTTAACAGGTCATTTTGCACTTTAGTGAGTTGATCAATTTGAGTTTGCACCATTTGAAAATGTTTAACAAGCATCTTAACATCATTGGAGTTTCTCTCCACAATATCATGCAAATTGCTAATAGCTTGAGAATTTTCCATTAGATGATTCTCTACTCTCATATTAAAATTTTCTTGCTTAACAATATAATTATCAAACTCATCTAAGCATTGAGCAAGAGGTTTTGAATACGGAATATCTTCCCTAGTAAAGCGTTGAAGCGAGTTTACCTCAATCATGGATGAAGGGGGAATTATCTTACATAAATCCTCTATGGGAGGTAAATTCTTCACATCTTCGGATTTAATACCTTTCTCCTTAAGAGATTTCTTGGCTTCCCTCATATCTTCATCATTTAATTTAATCAAACCCCTCTTCTTCAATATTGGTGTCGGAGTTGGTTCAGGTGTAGTCCAATCATCATGATTCCGGCCTATTTTAGCCAATAATTCTTGACTTAAATCTGGAGTTCTTTTCCTGAAAACACAACCAGCACAACTATCCAAATATGCTCTAGACTCAACGGTTAGTCCACTATAGAATATATCAAGTAAATCATGCTTTTCTAAATCATGTCCAGGTCGAGCTCTGATAAGAGAGCAAAATCTTGCCCATGCTTCAGGCAATTTCTCTCCATCTTCCTGGTCAAAGCTATAAATTTTCTGTAAAGCAGCATGTTGAGCACTAGCAGGAAAGTATTTCCGAAAGAAAACACCAAGCAAATCACCTGGACTTTTAATAGAACCAGGAGGTAAATTATTATACCAAATTTTAGCATCATCCTTTAATGAGAAAGGAAAAAAAATTAGCAACAAAATAAGTACGCATCTTGACATCATCAGAAAACAAGCTACTCATAGAAGAAAGTCCATTCATGTGTTCTACGACACTTTCTTTTTCAGTACCACAAAAGGGGGCTTTCTCTACAATAGCTATATGAGATAGATCAAGAGAAAAATCATAATCTTTATCCTTAATGTTTATAGGAGATGTGGCAAATTTAGGATCAGGAGACAGTTTATATCTAACAGTATGTTGTGCGAGAAACTTTTAAATTTTTCTTGCATCAGTAATAGCATTGCATTTATCAATAAAATCATCATTAAGCTCCACATAATCTTCATCAGGATCATCACTAAAATAATCAACAGACTCAGGTGAATTAACAGGTGTAGCAGCATTAGGAGTTTCAGTATTTTCAATTTGTCTAGACCTAGCAATTGTAGCATCTAGAAAAGATCCCAATGAACCACTATCATCAAGCACAATAGAAACATTATCAATATTATGAGAGTTTTCAGATTCAGCAGAAGTACCAGCAAGTGAAGCTTGCGGTGGTGAAACAAGTTGACTTATCACAGATGGTGAATCAAGAGTAGCAGAGGTACTCATAGTTGTACCTTTTCTTGTAGTGGATGGTAATATGGTGACTTTAGGATCGCGAGATTTACCCATGATGGAGAATTTGCAGCGAACAATATCAATCCAAGTGAACTTCCAAATAAAGCTATGCTCCCCGGCAACGGCGCCAGAAAATAGTCTTGATGACCCACAAGTATAGGGGATCGCAACAATCTTCGCGGGAAGTAAAACCCAATTTATTGATTCGACACAAGGGGAGACAAATAATACTTGAAAGCCTTAACGGCGGAGTTGTCAATTTAGCTGCACCTGGAAACAGACTTGCTCGCAAGAGTTTATCAGTAGTAATAGTTTATAGCAGTAGCAGTAGTGAAATAACAGCAGCAGAGTAACAAAGACAGCAGTAGTGATTATAGTAAACAGCAGGATTAAAATACTGTAGGCACAGAGATGGATGACGGGCGTTGCATGGATGAGAGAAACTCATGTAACAATCGAAACAAGGCATTTGCAGATAATAATAAAATGGTGTCCAAGTACAAAGCAATCCATAGGCATGTGTTCCGTATATAGTCGTACGTGCTCGCAATGAGAAAATTGCACAACATCTTTTGTCCTACCAGCCGGTGGCAGCCGGGCCTCTAGGGAATTACTGGATATTGAGGTACTCCTTTTAATAGAGTACCGGAGCAAAGCATTAACACTCTGTGAACACATGTGATCCTCACATCACCGCCTTCCCCTCCGGTTGTCCCAATTTCTGTCACTTTGGGGCCTCGGGTTCCGGACAACGACATGTGTATACAACTTGCAGGTAAGTTCATAAAACAATGCATATCATCATGAAACAATAACATGTTCAGATCTGAGATCATGGCACTCGGGCCCTAGTGACAAGCATTAAGCATAACAAGTTGCAACAATATCATCAAAGTACCAATTACGGACACTAGGCACTATGCCCTAACAATCTTATGCTATTACATGACCAATCTCATCCAATCCCTACCATCCCCTTCAGCCTACGGCGGGGGAATTACTCAGACATGGATGGGGGAAACATTGCTGGTCGATGGAGAGGTGTCGGTGGTGATGATGGCGATGATCTCCTCCAATTTCCCGTCCCGGCGGAGTGCCAGAACGGAGTTTCTGGTCCCGAGACGGAGTTTCGCGACGGTGGCGGCGTACTGGATGGTTTCTGGCGACTTCCACTTCCCCTCGCGTTTTTAGATCGAAACCTTTAAGTAGTCCAGAGGAGGGCGTCGGAGGCCAGCCGAGGGGGCCGCACGCTAGGGCGGCGCGCCCCCCTCCAGGTCGCGCCGGCCTAGCGTCTGGGGGCCCTGGGCCTCCCCCAGGCCTGCCCTTCTGGCTCCGTGATTCTTCTGGTAAAATAGGCCATTTGATATAAATTCCGAGGATTTTTCCGAAAGTTGAATTTTTGCACAAAAACGAGACACCAGAGCAATTCTGCTGAAAACAGCGTTAGTCCGTGTTAGTTGTATCCAAAATACACAAATTAGAGGAAAAGTGTTCGGGAAAGTAGATACGTTTTGGACGTATCAATACCCTCAACAGATATATCCATAACCCATGTGTCATGATTCCCCAACAAATAACCCGATAAGATAAGGGTAGCGAGATAAAAACATCACTAGCATGCACTACGACTCGCAAGGCAGACCCGAAACCAAACAATAGATGTAGGTGGTTGGTGGAGGCAATATAGGCTGCTTGAGGTAACAAGTGGATAGGACACGTGACAGGAACGCAACTCAAGGCTAGCATAAGGGAGAAGGCAACATAAAATAGGTGAGCGACTTTTGCAGAGACAGAAGTTTAGGAAATGCTTTCCTGTTAAAGCTTGTCGAGGAACATCCGGAGAACTCGTCGTATCTCACCGCACCACTTCGCGATCCTATCCGGGAAGAAGCAAATGCTACAACAAACAACTTATGCAAAACTTACTACTACAGCAAAAGAATTGGCATGATCATAATATGCATGGCATGGCAACGATGATGCAATGCACTTATCCAATCTAATCGGAGTCGGAACCCCGGACAAATAAATTAGGTTGGAGTTGCATTTCTACCGGCAAAGTTAAATATTGATTAGCATGGCAAGACATGGCCCAAGGGTGCGCTACATCAATATTAATCGGAGCGGGGGAAACCCTAGGTGGAATTCCAAAATACTCCGGTGTGATGTAAGAGGTGAGATGCAAACTACCATACCACGACATGATGCGGGATGCAAACAGATGAATGGATGGGATATTTATGTTCCTTGCATTTTGATGATCAATTTTCATGTAGAACACGTTTTATTTCGAATTATAGATTTTAAAATATGATTTTTACAAGTTAAAAAGCATTTGCAGCAATTTCAGAAAAAACAGAGAAAGGGAAAACGTTTATACCAGAGAGGTGCCAGCCACAGAGGCTGACGCGCGGGACCAGGGGTGCTGATTGGACGCGCTGATGTGGCGTCACTGGTGCGTGTTCTCTCACCGAAGGAAGTTCTAGCCCAGGTCGATGACAGATGGGACCCGCCGGTATACATGCAAAAGACCAAAAGATTGGTTATTTCATTGGGCTGCCACAGCATTTGAACACATGATCTGATCAACCGTGAACAGGGAACGAACCAGCTGAGCTGGGCATTGATGTTGATGTTGATTAGAAGCAGGCTCTTGAAGTAGCAGGAGTCCATGCCTCGATCTGTTGGACGTAGACGGAGAAGAGGTGCTGCCGGAGGTGGACGGAGAAGACAGGCGGTGCTGCGCCGCGGTGCGGAGCAAGGCGACGGCTTGCAGGCGAGGTGATGAAATAACTTGACGGGCAGCCGGCCGGCGGAGCTTCATGGGGACGGTGGCAACCTTGCACCGACTAGCGCGCATCGACTGCCGGACGTAGACGACGATGTACTTGGCGAAGTACATGGATGGAACGGAGGCGGAGACGAGCGGCGAGCGCGGGTGCAGGTCGTTGGCGTCAACGGAAAGGAGCAGGGGTAGGCGACGTTAAGTCGTTGGCTCGCTGCAGGGAGGCGGAGCTCACGCGGGGCAGCGGTCGAAGATGGAGATGAGGTTACGAACATCGACGACGTCCCGGACGTCATGGCGACGATGCCGAGCAGCGCAAGGCGGACTGGCGGAGACTTGCGCGCATGCACGCAGGGACGGACCCAGGTGACTTAGCTAAGGGTTTAAACGCGAGAAAAAGTGGTGTATTTCACATCCATCACTGGTACCGGTGCCGGTGGTACCGGCGGCCACTCATCAGCGCTACTCAGCCACGCGGCATGTGACACGTCGACGAACCTCTAGTAGTACCGGTCCAACATTGCCGATACTACCGGTCATGGGTTTGTCCCAACGGCTCGATTCGGAGGCACATATAAAAGGGGCCCTTCTTCTTCTATCAAGTCAACTATCCTGCATGCTTCTTGACCTCCATTGATGTGAGCTTAACCTTGCTAGATCTCTCTACTCCCCAACTCAAATCTCCCAATACTTGTGGATTTGGTAGAGGAGATCTAGATCTATCTTTCCACTAAAGGAATTTGTATTTGAACACCATTCTTAGTGGATCTTTGTGAGGTGACCTTGAAGCTAATCTTCATGTAAAGCTCTGTGGTTACATCTTGGGAGCCCCGAATTCGATTGTGGATGCGTGTCCCAAGCTTTGTGTAAAGGTGCCGGTTGCGACCTTAAGGCAACCGCTTAGTGGAGCATGAGCTAGGCCTTCGTGGTGTCGTTCACCGGAGAATAGGGTAAGGCCTTTGTGGCGTTGGTAGGCCTTCGTGGCACCACACCCCTCCAACGTAGACGTACTTCCCTTTAGAAGGAAGAAACTACGGGAATCATACCCTCGTGTCTCCGCGTGCTCCATCTCGTTGCTTCTATCCTTTACCGCACTTTACTACTTGTATCGTGTATTGTGTATTGTTTTCTTGCATCTTGTCACATAGGTAAATTCATATAGTTGCATATCTAGAGAATTTACCTTTGTGTCAAACCTAAATTGAAAAAAAGAATTAAAATTTGATAAAGCACATATTCACCCCTCCCTTCTATGTGCCATATGATCCTTTCAGGGGGGCAATGCCCCCCTGCTCTAGGAAAGTGTTGCCACTGTGAACAAGGGCCATGGTATCGTCCACATGTGTTCCTATCATACTACTAGGCAGCAAAGCCATAGTTTGGCTGATTTGGGTTCAGATGTCATTTTAGTTCAGTTTGCGTTTGGTTTCAGCATAGAATTCGGTGTTAGTTTAATTCGATTTGCCTCAGCTGGTTACGCGAGTCTGGTTTGGACTTGGATACAGCTCAGATACCTAACCATTGGCAGGTTTATCGCAGGCCTCGTACCCCTGGAGGTCGTCGGTGAAGCGCGGACGAGCTGGGAGGTAGGTTTGTTACCGAGGCTAAACTTCTGGATAAGACTCTACACCTGCCCGATCTACTTCCTCTCGGGAGGAGATTCAGCGGAGCTAGACCATATCCTCTGCCGTTCGTGGCCGCTGTAGGATGCAGCTGCACTCTGCACTCTGCCTCTGTAGTGTGGGTTGATTATTTTACTATTTTGTTCTTTCTCCTGTAAGACTTTCGTAATTGGGTCGATGAACCCCTGATTTTAACCGATTGAAGCAGCCGTACTCTTTTCCTTACCAGGGTACCTACGGGACTGGAAGATTTTTAATGAGGCGGCTTGCTAATATATATGTTATTTCAAAAAAAAAGCCCTTTCATATATATGTGTGACGATTCAATGATAAGCCAAGTGCTCAATGAAATGCCGAAGATTTCATGAATTGTTTTTTGAATGTAAGATTTCATGAATTAGTATTTCCATTGAAGCCGATTATGAATTGTGATGCTCATCATCATCATCATGAATTGTTTTTTGAATGTAAGATTTCATGAATTAGTATTTCCACTCTTGCTGGTGATGAGCACACAAGTGCAAGAGTTCCATCGGCGGTGATTGTAGTGGTAGATGTGATGGATTTTGGAGCTTCTCTATGTGCCATACGATCCTTTCAGGGGGGCAATGGCCCCCTGCTCTAGGAAAGTGTTGCCACTGTGAACAAGGGCCATGGTATCGTCCACATGTGTTCCTATCATACTACTAGGCAGCAAAGCCATAGTTTGGCTGATTTGGGTTCAGATGTCATTTTAGTTCAGTTTGGGTTTGGTTTCAGCATAGAATTTGGTGTTAGTTTAATTCGGTTTGTCTCACCTGGTTACATGGGTCTGGTTTGGATACAGTTCAAATACCTAACCATTGGCAGGTTTATCGCAGGCCTCGTACCCCTGGAGGTCGTCGAGGAAGCGCGGACGAGCTGGGAGGTAGGAATGTTACCGAGGCTGAACTTCTGGACGAGACTCAACACCTGCCCGATCTACTTCCTCCCGGGAGGAGATTCAGCGGAGCTAGACCGCATCTTCTGCCGCTCGTGGCCGCTCTAGGCTGCAGCTGCTCTGCAATGCACTCTGCCTCTGCATTCTGGGTTGATTATTTTACTATTTTGTTCTTTCTCCTCTAAGACTTTCGTAATAGTGTCGATGAACCCCTGATTTTAACCGATTGAAGCAGACACACTCTTTTCCTTATCAGGGTACCTACAGGGACTGGAAGGTTTTTAATGAGGCGGTTGCTATTATATATGTTATTTAAAAAAACCTTTCATGTAAATGTGTGATGATTCGATGATAAGCCAAGTGCTCAATGAAATGCCGAAGATTTCATGAATTGTTTTTTGAATGGAAGATTTCATGAATTAGTATTTCCATTGAAGCCGATTATGAATTGTGATGCTCATCATCATCATCATCATCATGAATTGTTTTTTGAATCTAAGATTTCATGAATTAGTATTTCCACTCTTGCTGGTGATGAGCACACAAGTGCAAGAGTTCCATCGGCGGTGATTGTAGTGGTAGATGTGATGGATTTTGGAGCTTCTCTATGTGCCATACGATCCTTTCAGGGGGGCAATGGCCCCCTGCTCTAGGAAAGTGTTGCCACTGTGAACAAGGGCCATGGTATCGTCCACATGTGTTCCTATCATACTACTAGGCAGCAAAGCCATAGTTTGGCTGATTTGGGTTCAGATGTCATTTTAGTTCAGTTTGGGTTTGGTTCCAGCATAGAATTTGGTGTTAGTTTAATTCGGTTTGTCTCAGTTGGTTACACGGGTCTGTTTTGGATACAGTTCAGATACCTAACCATTGGCAGGTTTATCGCAGGCCTCGTACCCATGGAGGTCGTCGGGGAAGCGCGGACGAGCTGGGAGGTAGGAATGTTACCGAGGCTGAACTTCTGGACGAGACTCAACACCTGCCCGATCTACTTCCTCCCGGGAGGAGATTCAGCGGAGCTAGACCGCATCCTCTGCCGCTCGTGGCCGCTCTAGGCTGCAGCTGCTCTGCTATGCACTCTGCCTCTGCACTCTGGGTTGATTATTTTACTATTTTATTCTTTCTCCTCTAAGACTTTCGTAATAGTGTCGATGAACCCCTGATTTTAACCGATTGAAGCAGACACACTCTTTTCCTTACCAGGGTACCTACAGGGACTGGAAGGTTTTTAATGAGGCGATTGCTATTATATATGTTATTTTAAAAAAAACCTTTCATATATATGTGTGATGATTCGATGATAAGCCAAGTGCTCAATGAAATGCCGAAGATTTCATGAATTGTTTTTTGAATGTAAGATTTCATGAATTAGTATTTCCATTGAAGCCGATTATGAATTGTGATGCTCATCATCATCATCATGAATTGTTTTTTGAATGTAAGATTTCATGAATTAGTATTTCCACTCTTGCTGGTGATGAGCACACAAGTGCAAGAGTTCCATCGGCGGTGATTGTAGTGGTAGATGTGATGGATTTTGGAGCTTCTCTATGTGCCATACGATCCTTTTAGGGGGCAATGGCCCCCTGCTCTAGGAAAGTGTTGCCACTGTGAACAAGGGCCATGGTATCGTCCACATGTGTTCCTATCATACTACTAGGCAGCAAAGCCATAGTTTGGCTGATTTGGGTTCAGATGTCATTTTAGTTCAGTTTGGGTTTGGTTTCAGCATAGAATTTGGTGTTAGTTTAATTCGGTTTGTCTCACCTGGTTACATGGGTCTGGTTTGGATACAGTTCAAATACCTAACCATTGGCAGGTTTATCGCAGGCCTCGTACCCCTGGAGGTCGTCGAGGAAGCGCGGACGAGCTGGGAGGTAGGAATGTTACCGAGGCTGAACTTCTGGACGAGACTCAACACCTGCCCGATCTACTTCCTCCCGGGAGGAGATTCAGCGGAGCTAGACCGCATCCTCTGCCGCTCGTGGCCGCTCTAGGCTGCAGCTGCTCTGCAATGCACTCTGCCTCTGCATTCTGGGTTGATTATTTTACTATTTTGTTCTTTCTCCTCTAAGACTTTCGTAATAGTGTCGATGAACCCCTGATTTTAACCGATTGAAGCAGACACACTCTTTTCCTTATCAGGGTACCTACAGGGACTGGAAGGTTTTTAATGAGGCGGTTGCTATTATATATGTTATTTAAAAAAACCTTTCATGTAAATGTGTGATGATTCGATGATAAGCCAAGTGCTCAATGAAATGCCGAAGATTTCATGAATTGTTTTTTGAATGGAAGATTTCATGAATTAGTATTTCCATTGAAGCCGATTATGAATTGTGATGCTCATCATCATCATCATCATCATGAATTGTTTTTTGAATCTAAGATTTCATGAATTAGTATTTCCACTCTTGCTGGTGATGAGCACACAAGTGCAAGAGTTCCATCGGCGGTGATTGTAGTGGTAGATGTGATGGATTTTGGAGCTTCTCTATGTGCCATACGATCCTTTCAGGGGGGCAATGGCCCCCTGCTCTAGGAAAGTGTTGCCACTGTGAACAAGGGCCATGGTATCGTCCACATGTGTTCCTATCATACTACTAGGCAGCAAAGCCATAGTTTGGCTGATTTGGGTTCAGATGTCATTTTAGTTCAGTTTGGGTTTGGTTCCAGCATAGAATTTGGTGTTAGTTTAATTCGGTTTGTCTCAGTTGGTTACACGGGTCTGTTTTGGATACAGTTCAGATACCTAACCATTGGCAGGTTTATCGCAGGCCTCGTACCCATGGAGGTCGTCGGGGAAGCGCGGACGAGCTGGGAGGTAGGAATGTTACCGAGGCTGAACTTCTGGACGAGACTCAACACCTGCCCGATCTACTTCCTCCCGGGAGGAGATTCAGCGGAGCTAGACCGCATCCTCTGCCGCTCGTGGCCGCTCTAGGCTGCAGCTGCTCTGCTATGCACTCTGCCTCTGCACTCTGGGTTGATTATTTTACTATTTTATTCTTTCTCCTCTAAGACTTTCGTAATAGTGTCGATGAACCCCTGATTTTAACCGATTGAAGCAGACACACTCTTTTCCTTACCAGGGTACCTACAGGGACTGGAAGGTTTTTAATGAGGCGATTGCTATTATATATGTTATTTAAAAAAAAACCTTTCATATATATGTGTGATGATTCGATGATAAGCCAAGTGCTCAATGAAATGCCGAAGATTTCATGAATTGTTTTTTGAATGTAAGATTTCATGAATTAGTATTTCCATTGAAGCCGATTATGAATTGTGATGCTCATCATCATCATCATGAATTGTTTTTTGAATGTAAGATTTCATGAATTAGTATTTCCACTCTTGCTAGTGATGAGCACACAAGTGCAAGAGTTCCATCGGCGGTGATTGTAGTGGTAGATGTGATGGATTTTGGAGCTTCTCTATGCTTCTTGATATATGTGTTCATTTTGGATGAACTTGACCGATGTGGTGGTTTTTTGGTGAACTTGATCAATGAAGTCATTGTTTGGATGAACTTGATCGATTTGGTGGCTTATGAATGAACTTTGTGTATGTTTTAATTTTAAATGCTAGAGTTGATGAACTATATGTATGTCTATTGGTCAACCCGGTTAGAATGCTTGTGACAAAGGCTAAAAGAATTGGTCAAACAAATTATAAGGAGTTAAATATAGGGGATCGGCTCAAAACGACCACCCTTTAGCTCCTCAAATTATAAGGAGTTAAGAATACTCGGCCAGATAAGGATTTCAATTTTAGGGAATCGAGATTCTGTAAGAACGTAACCTCTAAATGCTTACCAGTGACGGATGTTTTTTCAAGCCCGTCACGGATATACTTTCTCCCCGTGGGTCTTAACACTACAGTAAGTAAGGTCACTTGGCTTGGAAAGCTAGGCTATTTCAGTGATCCGTAGGTGAGGGACTCTTCATAAGGTCCTCTTTCTATCAAGGACCAGATAACAACAAAGGATTGCCTTTGAATTGCATTTCCTCTTTATTACCAATGACAAGCTTATTTGTGTTGTCCATCACTATTAATTTCTTACGAATAAAAAATATTATAATTATACATGTAGAATTCGTTCATACATACAATTCATCCATAATTGCATATATTCATATAAGCTCAAAAGTTTTTCACTCTTCATTGTCTACTGTACATTTAGTTCATATAAGAGTCGATGACCGGTGAAAGGCAAACCAAATTAATTAGCAGCATCACTGGATAAACAAATTGCACAAGCACGAGCATAGATATAACCCTCCATGTAAAATCAGAGCTTAACATAGGCCTCAACCATTTTGTTCTTCATGACATCAAGATCCCCTCGAGTTCTGATTCAGCAACCACATCCTCACCCTTCATAAGAAAAATCATTAAACTATGCACAATTCATAGATGCTACCATCGTACTTGCCTAATGTAATTTTTTTATCAAAAGTGGGCAACATGTACTTCTATGATGTTATTTGACAAAGGTGGGAAGCGTTCTGCATCAGTGTGCAATACAACATTGCACGACAACTATATCTCAGAAGCACGCGGAATCGACTCAAACCTGAGCATTTACAGGGAACTCCGCACGAACATTTTTTTTTTATCCAATGTTGTGGTTAGTAGTGAAGAGAACACCCGTGCCAGAGTTCTTCCCCATGTTTCTAAGCACCATGCACTACACGGTTTAATAACGCATATGCTGCTTTAGACAAATAGACCATGGGACTGGCTCCTCTAACGGCTTGAAGACAAGTCAGACTCTGACTTTGCTTCTTCCTCCCAGCTGATTCTCTCCAAAAGAAAAGGAAAAAAGAAAAGGAAAACTCCAGTCTCCACTCCACTCTCCAGGCCACCCACTTTTTGGAGGGAAAAAGCCCCCGCCTGGGCACATGTGCGCGCCAAAATAGACTGCTCTTCTCTCCACTTCTTCTCTTCTGCTCAGCTGTGTATTTCCTCTGTTCTTTCCTCTCTTTTCCACCCAAAGGCATATCCTGAGAAAATACATCAAGAATTAGTTCTTGGGATTGATGGAGAACCAAGATCCAAACAAGTAAGTTAGTTTTGATTACTTTTCTCAGTCAAACTTTGCATGCTCTTTTATATATATTTGAGTAAACTATTTTCCATGCTGCTCAACAGCCCTCTGTTTCTAATTTATTCTTTACTTGTTTATTTAATAGGGAGGAAGGAATACCTAGATGGAAACCTCAACTTTGGATGAAGTTCCATACCGTGGCAGAGGCATGGGAATTTTGGGAATATTATGGAGGAAGGATGGGATTCAGTGTAAGGAGGAGATACACAAATACAAGCAAAATTGATGGGGTTGTGACTGGATGCAAATTCGTTTGTTTCAAAGAGGGTAAAAAAGCGGTTGATAAAAGGGATATTATAACTAAGAGAGAGAGAGCTGAAATAAGAACTGGCTGTATGGTTCGTATGTCAATTACATTGGACCGTGAAGATGGAAGTTATGAATTTTTTCAGTTGGGTCTTGAACACAATCACATGCTTCAGCTGCCAGAAACACTATCGATGACTTTGAAGGAGATTAGAATGCAAGATCACCTCTTCTCCTTTTCGCTCTCCATCTTTCTTTATTTGTTTTGTGCTATGGGTCAAGCGGCATTTACTTGATGCAGATTAGAATTTTGTGAGGATCTATTAGCTCTTTGGTTTTGTGTCTGATATTGGCACAGTTCAATGTTGTTCTCAGGAACGGTGATTACTGAAATACCGCGCCCATGGACAAAACCGCTGATTTCCAATAATGCAGCTAAGAAATAAATCTCATTGTAAGTTTTTGTTCCAATAATGCTTCTACAAAATAGTAACCAATCTATTAGGCTCTGTAATGGTACACGCCTGATGGTTACCACACTAGGTGAATGTGTTATTGAAGCTAAGATTATGACTGGTACCAATGTCGGTGACTGTGTGGGTGCATGCCAAGAATTGTTCTGCACACACTGTCTACAAAGTGGCCTTTCACCCGGCAGTATCCAGTTGTCTATGCTATGCAAAGACAATTAATAAAAGCCAAGGGAAGACACTTGACAAGGTTGCTGTTTATTTACCAAAACTTGCCTTATCTTATGGTCAGTTTTATGTTTCTATATCAAGAGTGACTTCGAGAAAAGGGTTGAAGGTACTTGCACTTGATGAAAATGGGTAATCAACAACATAAACAAGAAGTATAGTATACCGAAACAGTACTTGGTAATCTCTATTTCTTTGTATATCTATCTTTGAAATGCATTTTTTATTTGCTCATGGATTTTACATTTAAATGTTCTACTTTTCATCCTTGATTTTGCGTTATTTTAGGATGTGTCCGGATTAGAAATACATTCTCTTATTTGATGTATATATATGTTGCCGTTGGCAACGAGATGACGATATCTAAGTGATGTATATGTAAATATTTTTTTCTGGACCATGTATATTTATGTAGGTTTCTTTATAGTCTTATTTATGTTGTGCAACTTCCTATGTATATTGTGCACTTAATGAGTTGTTTCCTGCCTATAATGTTCCTTTTTGTAGGGTGCTTGATGTGGATGTGCATGTTCATCCAGTTCAAGATGCTACTGTGTTTTGGTCTTATATATACCATGGCGAGCATTAACTACCTAATGTACTAATCATTGCTACTTTACAGATGGTGTGGCCTAATCATCTGATCTGCATTACATGAGCAAGGGTTTGGTCAGAAAATTCGCTGCATTGCGGGTGCAAGGGCAGTTGCTCTCCAATATTGACTGCATACCTTTAGTGTTCTACCTTCCTACAACAATCAACGAAGTACAGACACTCTTTTGTTCCACTCAACGTTGCGTATAAATTCTCCTTCATCAACTCCGCGCTCAGCAAAGACTTTTTCTGGCGCCGTTGCCGGGGAGAAAAGCATCTCTTCTGCGTGGGGAGTCTCTCACTCTCAACTCTTTTACTTTGTTATTGTTTTGCTTGCATATTTTATTTTTATCTTGTTTGCATTTTATATCAAAAAAAATAGTATAGCTTTTATTTCTGTTGCTTGCATTATTTCTATTAAATGGCTACTCCTGAGAATACTAAGTTGTGTGATTTTACTAGCACCAACAAAAATGATTTTATTTGCACACGCATTGCTCCACCTGCTCATGAAGCAGCTTTTTATGAGATTAACCTGCCTTGTTGAACCTTGCTATGAAAGAGTAATTTTCTGGTGTTAGCACTGATGATATTGCTTCTCACCTCAACAATTTTATTGAGCTATGTGAGATGCAAAAATATAAGGATATAGATGGTGATATTATTAAGTTGAAATTGTTTCCTTTCCCATTAAGAGGTAGAGCTAAGGAGTGGTTGCTATCTTTGCCTAGAAATAGTATTGATTCTTGGGTTAAATGCAAAGATGATTTTATTAGAAAATATTATTGATACGTCTCCAACGTATCTATAATTTCTGATGTTCCATGCTTGTTTTATGACAATACCTACATGTTTTGCTCACACTTTATAATATTTTTATGTGTTTTCCGGAACTAACCTATTAACAAGATGCTGAAGTGCCAGTTCCTGTTTTCTGCTGTTTTTGGTTCCAGAAAGGCTGTTCGGCCAATATTCTCGGAATTCGACGAAACAAAGACCCAGTATCTTATTTTTCCCGGAAGGTTCCAGAAGTCCGAAGGAGAGACGAATATGGGCCAGGGGGCCCCACACCACAGGGCCGCGCGGGCTCCACCCTGGCCGCGCAGGCCTATGGTGAGGGGGCTCCAGGCACCCTCCTGCGCCGCCTCTTCGCCTATAAGACCCCTTTCGACCTAAAACGCGATACAAATTGACGAAACTCCAGAAAGACTCCAGGGGCGCCGCCGCCATCGCAAAACTCTAATTCGGGGGATAGAATCTCTGTTCCGGCACCCAGCCGGGACGGGAAAGTGCCCCCGGAAGCCATCTCCATCGACACCACCGCCTCCATCATGCTCCGTGAGTAGTTCCCCCATGGACTACGGACTCTAGCAGTAGCTAGTTGGTACTCTCTATCCTATGTACTTCAATACAATGATCTCATGAGCTGCCTTACATGATTGAGATCCATCTGATCTAATCGGTGTTGTGTTTGTTGGGATCCGATGGATGATACATTATGATTAGTCTATCTATAAAGTTTGTGAAGTTATTGTTGCTGCAATCTTGTTATGCTTAATGCTTGTCACTAGGGCCCGAGTGGCATGATCTTAGATTTAAGCTCTATAATTATTGCTTAGATTGTATCTACAAGTTGTTTGCACATATTGTTGTCCGGAACCCGAGGCCCCAAAGTGACAGAAATTGGGACAACCGGAGGGGAAGGCTGTGATATGAGGATCACATGTTTTCACCAAATGTTAATGCTTTGCTCCGGTGCTCTATTAAAAGGAGTACCTGAATAGCCAGTAGATTCCCTTGAGGCCCGGCTGCCACCGGCTGGTAGGACAAAATATGTCATGCAAGTTTCTCATTGCGAGCACGTATGACTATATATGGAAAACATGCCTACATGATTAATAATCTTGATGTTCTATCTTAATGCTATTTCAATCCTATCAATTGCCCAACTGTAATTTGTTCACCCAACACTTGTCACTTGTTATTGGAGAGTTACCACTAGTGTAGATCGCTGGGAACCCCGGTCCATCTCTCATCATCATATACTCGTTTCTATATGTCATTGGAAGTAGTATCAACTATTTTCTGGTCCCATCGCCTCTGTGTTATTGCTATTGCTGTTGTGTTACTGTTACTATTGCTCTCATATTACTGCCGCTTTCACATCACCCCTGTTACTAGTGCTTTTTCAGGTGCAGCTGAATTGACAACTCAGTTGTTAAGGCTTATAAGTATTCTTTACCTCCCCTTGTGTCGAATCAATAAATTTGGGTTTTACTTCCCTCGAAGACTGTTGCGATCCCCTATACTTGTGGGTTATCAAGACTATTTTCTGGCGCCGTTGTCGGGGAGGCATAGCTCTACTCATAAGTTCACCTAGGGAGTACACTCTACCTCTCTCTCTGTTTTTATTTTCTTTTATTTTGTTTTGCTTAGTTTACTTTTGTCTAGTTTATTTGTGCTTAGTTTATTTCTGTCTAGTATTATTTTGCTTAGTTTACTTTTGCTTAGTTTCTTTTTGTCTTGTTTTATTTTTCTCATATACCCAAAAATCCATAAAAATTTGAAAAATCAAAAAATTAAAAACTGTTGTTATGGAAGAACGCATAACCATGTTGGAGCTTATAGAAATATATAATAATTATAGAGAATCAAGAGCAGGTAAAGTGATGAGTGTTGTGATAGAAAAATTGAATACAATTGCTAAAATCTTGCTTAAACGCCATGATATAAACTGTTGCTCTCAACAGGATACTAAACATCTGAAATTCCAATGTTGCTTTAGTGAAGAAGTTTTAATTAAGAACTATAATTGGAATAACTATATTCATCTTGGGTTCGAAGAGGTAGAACAATTTGTCATATTTATGGGAGCTTCTGAGATTGAATCCTTCATGGCTAAAAATTATGAAACTTGTGTTGTTTGTAAGGACCTTAAAGATTATGTCTCTTCTATCCTTAATTTTTGCATAGAAAGTTACAGTGATAATCCGTATATCATTGATTATAAAGAGAGACTCATTAATGCACAAGAATGCACTCACAATTTGCAGGAACCTGTGGAAGAAGAAATTGATGAACCTGAAAGCTCATTGGATGAAAAAGAGGAGGAGATTGATGAACCTGAAAGCTCATTGGATGAAAAAGAAGAGGAAAGTGATGAACAAAAGGAGGAAGAATGGATTAGCTACCCATGCCAACCTTCTAATGAGAGTAACTCTTTATCCCTTACACTATTTGATTGTCCTCCATGCTTACCGAAAGAGGTTGAATGTTATGTTCCTGTGGATTCTTTTGAAATATTACCTATAAGTAAAACTTGTGAGAATAATTATGCTACTGTTATCTATGATAATCCATGCTATTTTGATAAATCTTATGATAATGTTTTGTTTGTGCCTGATGCCGAAATGCATGGTACTAAAGAGTTTTGCGTAGCAAATGTTTATGATAAATCTCTAGATAATGGTCCTATGTTACTTGATAATATTAATTGTACTACTAATGAAAATGGGATTGGAGAATTCTTGACTTTATCTAGGAGTCCCATATCTCTTGAGAATGATCAATCATCTTGTTATATTATTGATAAAAGTGGATTTGGAAGTTTTAATCCCATTATTTTTGAGCTTGATAAAAATTATGTGTTTATGGATCATGAAAGAAATGCTTTATGTGATAGTTATATTGTTGAGTTTGTTCATAAAGCTACTGAAAATTATTATGAGAGAGGAAAATATGGTTGTAGAAATTTTCATGGTACTAAAACACCTCTCTATATGCTTAAAATTTTGAAGATACTCTTGTTTTATCTTCCTATGCTTGTCACTTTGTTCTTCATGAATTTATTTGTGTACAAGATTCCTATGCATATGAAGTGGGTTAGACTTAAATGTGTTTTGAATTTGCTTTTTGATGTTCTCTTTTGCTTCAACTCTTATTTCTTGCGAGTGCATCATTAAAACTGCTGAGCCCATCTTAATGGCTATAAAGAAAGCACTTCTTGGGAGATAACCCATGTCTTTATTTTGCTACTGTTTTGTTGTGTCTTGGAAGTTGTTACTACTGTAGCAACCTCTCCTTATATTTATTTTATTGCAATGTTGTGCCAAGTGAAGTCTCTAATAGAAGGTTGATACTAGATTTGGATTTCTGCGCAGAAATAGATTTCTATCTGTCACGAATTTGGGCAGGGTTGTCTGTAGGTAACTCAGAAAAATCTGCCAATTTACGTGTGTGTTCCTCAGATATGTACGCAACTTTCATTAGTTTTGAGTTTTCTGATTTGAGCAATGGAAGTACCTCTTAAAAATTCGTCTTTAGTGGCTGTTCTGTTTTGGCAGATTATGTCTCTGTTTTTTGCATTGTCTCTTTTGGACTTTAAGCAAGGCTTTCTAGATGTGGAGAGCTGTAGCTAATGTTTTATTGAGTTATTGAAATGTGTCACTACAGGACCAAGGTGGATTAAAGTTTTTTGAGTACTAACCCTTTTAATGAAGTTTATGAGAAGTTTGGTGTGAAGGAAGTTTTCAAGGGTCAAGAGAGGAGGATGATATATGATCAAGAAGAGTGAAAAGTCTAAGCTTGGGGATGCCCCCGTGGTTCATCCCTGCAAATTTCAAGAAGACTCAAGCGTCTAAGCTTGGGGATGCCCAAGGCATCCCCTTCTTCATCAACAATTTATCAGGTTTCTTCTATTGAAACTATATTTTTATTCGGTCACATCTTATGTGCTTTACTTGGAGCGTTTGTGTGCTTTTATTTTTGTTTTGTTTTTGCTTGAATAAATTCGGATCCTAGCAATCCTTGTTTGGGAGAGAGACACGCTCCGCTTTTTCATATGAACACTTGTTCTTCGTTTTACTTTTAATGTTCAATGGTAAAAGTTGGAAGCTGTTGCATTTATTGCTATTTGGTTGGAAACAGAAAATGCCTCATATTGTCTTGAATAATTTGATACTTGGAAATTGTTTTGAGCTCTCAAGTAGATCATGTTTAATCTCATGCATCATGTAGTTTGAACCTATTAGTGGAGAACTACCGTAGAGCTTCTTGAAATTGGTTTGCATGCTTGGTCTCTCTAAGGTTTAGATATTTTCTGGTAAAAGTGTTTGAGCAACAAGGAAGACAGTGTAGAGTATTATAATGCTTGCAATATGTTCTCATGTGAGTTTTGTTGTACCGGTTCATACTTGTGTTTGCTTCAAACAACTTTGCTAGCCTAAGCCTTGTACTGAGAGGGAATACTTCTCGTGCATCCAAAACCTTGAGCCAAAACCTATGCCATGTGTGTCCACCATACCTACCTACTATGTGGTATTTCCTGCCATTCCAAGTAAATACTTCATGTGCTACCTTTAAACAATTCAGAATTTACTATCTCTTATTTGTGTCAATGTTTTATAGCTCATGAGGAAGTATGTGGTGTTTTATCTTTCAATCTTGTTGGGCAGCTTTCACCAATGGACTAGTGGCTTCATCCGCTTATCCAATAATTTTGCAAAAAGAGCTGGCAATGGGGTTCCCAGCCCCAATTAATCACAAATATACACTCCTCCATGGTATGTGAAATTTTGGAAGGCACCCGAGGATTCGGTTAGCCATGGATTGAGAAAGCAAAGGTGGGGAGGAGTGTCATCTAAATAAAACTAAAATAAATAGACACTCCTTCATGGTATGTGATGTTGGAAGGCACCCAAGGACTCGGTTAGCCATGGCTTGTGAAAGCAAAGGTTGGAAGGAGTGTCACCCAAAAATAAAAATAAACTGCATCATGGGAGCCGCTCTTCGAAAGTCTGTTTGGCAAGGGGGTTAAAGTGCCCACTACCATTCGTTGACAACAACAAAAACCTCTCAAAACTTTACTTTTATGCTCTCTATATGATTTCAAAACTTAAAAAGCTCTAGCACATGATTTAATCCCTGCTTCCCTCTACGAAGGGCCCTTCTTTTACTTTATGTTGAGTCAGTTTACCTACTTCCTTCCATCTTAGAAGCAAACACTTGTGTCAACTGTGCATTGATTCTTACATACTTGCTTATTTGCATTCATCATATTACTTTGTGTTGACAATTATCCATGAGATATGCATGTTGAAAGTTGAAAGCAACCGCTGAAACTTAAATTTTCCTTTGTGTTGCTTCGATGCCTTTACTTTGAATTTATTGCTTTATGAGTTAACTCTTATGCAACACTTTTGATGCTTGTCTTGAAAGTACTATTCATGAAAAGTTTTGATATATGTTATCTATTGATACGTCTCCGACGTATCGATAATTTCTTATGTTCCATGCCACATTATTGATGATATCTACATGTTTTATGCATACTTTATGTCATATTTATGCATTTTCCGGCACTAACCTATTAACGAGATGCCGAAGAGCCAGTTGCTGTGTTCTGCTGTTTTTGGTTTCAGAAATCCTAGTAAGGAAATATTCTCGGAATTGGACGAAATCAACGCCCAGGGGCCTATTTTTCCACGAAGCTTCCAGAAGACCGAAGGGAAGACGAAGTGGGGCCACGGGGCGCCGCCACACTAGGGCGGCGCGGCCCAGGGGGGCCCGCGCGGCCCTAGCATGTGGGGCCCCGGTGTGGCCCCCTGACCTGCCCTTCCGCCTACATATAGTCTTCGTCGCGAAACCCCCAGTACCGAGAGCCACGATACGGAAAACCTTCCAGAGACGCCGCCGCCGCCAATCCCATCTCGGGGGATTCAGGAGATCGCCTCCGGCACCCTGCCGAAGAGGGGAATCATCTCCCGGAGGACTCTTCACCGCCATGGTCGCCTCCGGAGTGATGAGTGAGTAGTTCACCCCTGGACTATGGGTCCATAGCAGTAGCTAGATGGTTGTCTTCTCCTCATTGTGCTTCATTGTCGGGTCTTGTGAGCTGCCTAACATGATCAAGATCATCTATCTGTAATGCTATATGTTGTGTTTGTTGGGATCCGATGGATAGAGAATACTATGTTATGTTGATTATCAATCTATTACCTATGTGTTGTTTATGATCTTGCATGCTCTCCGTTATTAGTAGAGGCTCTGGCCAAGTTTTTACTCTTAACTCCAAGAGGGAGTATTTATGCTCGATAGTGGGTTCATGCCTCCATTAAATTGGGACAGTGACAGAAAGTTCTAAGGTTGTGGATGTGCTGTTGCCACTAGGGATAAAACACCGATGCTATGTCTGAGGATGTAGTTATTGATTACATTACGCACCATACTTAATGCAATTGTCTGTTGTTTGCAACTTAATACTGGAAGGGGTTCGGATGATAACCTGAAGGTGGACTTTTTAGGCATAGATGCATGCTGGATAGCGGTCTATGTACTTTGTCGTAATGCCCAATTAAATCTTACTATACTCATCATATCATGTATGTGCATTGTCATGCCCTCTCTATTTGTCAATTGCCCAACTGTAATTTGTTCACCCAACATGCTATTTATCTTATGGGAGAGACACCACTAGTGAACTGTGGACCCCGGTCCATTCTTTTACATCGAATACAATCTACTGCAATACTTGTTCTACTGTTCTCTGCAAACAATCATCATCCACACTATACATCTAATCCTTTGTTACAGCAAGCCGGTGAGATTGACAACCTCACTGTTTCGTTGGGGCAAAGTACTTTGGTTGTGTTGTGCAGGTTCCACGTTGGCGCTGGAATCCCTGGTGTTGCGCCGCACTACATCTCGCCGCCATCAACCTTCAATGTGCTTCTTGGCTCCTACTGGTTCGATAAACCTTGGTTTCTTACCGAGGGAAAACTTACTGTTGTACGCATCACACCTTCCTCTTGGGGTTCCCAACGGACGTGTGTTGAACGGAAAAGACATACGTCAACCACGCGCAGCAAGAAGATTTTCTGGCGCCGTTGCCGGGGAGATCAAGACACGCTGCAAGGGGAGTCTCCACAATCCAATCTCTTTACTTTGTTTTTGTCTTGCTTTATTTTATTTACTACTTTGTTTGCTGCATTAAAACAAAACACACAAAAAATAGTTGCTAGTTTTACTTTACTTGCTATCTTGTTTGCACTCTATATCAAAAACACACAAAAAATTAGTTACTTGCATTTACTTTATCTAGTTAGCTTTATTTACTATTGCTAAAATGGGTACTCCTGAAAATACTAAGTTGTGTGACTTCACAACCACAAATAATAATGATTTCTTATGCACACCTATTGCTCCACCTGCTACTACAGCGGAATTCTTTGAAATTAAACCTGCTTTACTGAATCTTGTTATGCGAGAGCAATTTTCTGGTGTTAGTTCTGATGATGCTGTTGCCCATCTCAATAACTTTGTTGAATTATGTGAAATGCAAAAGTATAAGGATGTAGATGGTGATATTATAAAATTAAAATTGTTTCCTTTCTCATTAAGAGGAAGAGCTAAAGATTGGTTGCTATCTCTGCCTAAGAATAGTATTGATTCATGGACTAAATGCAAGGATGCTTTTATTGGTAGATAGTATCCCCCTGCTAAAATTGTATCTTTGAGAAGTAGCATAATGAATTTTAAACAATTGGATAATGAGCATGTTGCACAAGCATGGGAAAGAATGAAATCTTTGGTTAAAAACTGCCCAACCCATGGACTGACTACTTGGATGATCATCCAAACCTTTTATGCAGGACTGAATTTTTCTTCGCGGAACCTATTGGATTCAGCTGCTGGAGGTACCTTTATGTCCATCACTCTTGGCGAAGTGATGTCTACGGGAGCTTCTATTCTTGTAGACAGTGTTGGGCCTCCAAGAGCAGAGGTTTGTAGAACAGCAGCAAGTTTCCCTTAAGTGGATCACCCAAGGTTTATCGATCTCAGGGAGGAAGAGGTCAAAGATATCCCTCTCATGCAACCATGCAACCACAAAGCAAGAAGTCTCTTGTGTCCCCAACACACCTAATAGGTGCACTAGTTCGGCGAAGAGATAGTGAAATACAGGTGGTATGAATATATATGAGCAGTAGCAACATCGCCAGAAAAGTGCTTTGCTATCCAGGACTGGCGTGTGGATGATGGTGGTAATATTGCAGGCAGTAGAAACGCAGTAAAACAGTAAGCAAGCAGCGATAGCAGTATTTAGGAACAAGGCCTAGGGATTATACTTTCACTAGTGGACACTCTCAACATTGATCACATAAATAAATAGATAGATGCTAGACTCTACACCCTCTTGTTGGATGATGAACACCACTAATTGTGTAGGATTACACGAACCCTCAATGCCGGAGTTAACAAGCTCCACAATATTCGATATTCATATTTAAATAACCTTAGAGTGCATGATAGATCAACATAACCAAATAGATCACATCAATACCATCATAGTAATAGTTAACTTCATAATCTACAAGAGATCACAATCATAAACTACGCCAAGTACTACATGATGCACACACTGCCACCTTTAAACCATGCAGGAGGAATAGAGTACTTTAATAACATCACTAGAGTAGCACATAGATGAATAGTGATACAAAACTCATATGAATCTCAATCATGTAAGGCAGCTCATGAGATCATTGTATTGAAGTACATAGGAGAGAGATTTAACCACATAGCTACCGGTAAAGCCCCGAGCCTCGATGGAGAACTACTCCCTCCTCATGGGAGACAGCAGCGTTGATGAAGATGGCATTGGTGTCGATGGAGAAGCCTTCCGGGGGCACTTCCCCGTCCCGGCGGCGTGCCGGAACAGAGACTCCTGTCCCCCAGATCTTGGCTTCGCGATGGCGGTGGCTCTGGAAGGTTTCTCGTACCGTGGCTTTTCCGTCTCGAGGTTTTAGGTCGAGGAGGCTTAAATAGGCGAAGAGGTGGCGTCGGAGGGTCGAAGAGGCGGTGACACCATAGGGCCGCGCGGCTAGGGGGTGGGCCGCGCCGGCCTATCATCTGGTGGGCCTGTGGCCCCCCTCTGGCGACTCTCGGGTGTTCTGGATGCTTCCGGGGATTCTAAGAGGCTGGGCGTTGATTTTGTCCGATTCCGAGAATATTTCCTTACTAGGATTTCTGAAACCAAAAACAGCAGAAAACAGGAACTGGCCCTTCGGCATCTCGTCAATAGGTTAGTTCCGGAAAACGCATAAAAACGACATAAAGTATGCATAAAACATGTAGATATCATCAATAATGTGGCATGGAACATAAGAAATTATCGATACGTCGGAGACGTATCAGCATCCCCAAGCTTAGTTTCTGCTCGTCCCGAGCAGGTAAACGATAACAAAGATAATTTCTGGAGTGACATGCCATCATAACCTTGATCATACTATTGTAAGCATATGTAATGAATGCAGCGATCAAAACAATGGTAAATGACATGAGTAAACAAATGAATCATATAGCAAAGACTTTTCATGAATAGTACTTTCAAGACAAGCATCAATAAGTCTTGCATAAGAGTTAACTCATAAAGCAATAATTTCATAGTATAGGTATCGAAGCAACACAAAGGAAGATTAAGTTTCAGCGGTTGCTTTCAACTTGTAACATATATATCTCATGGATAGTTGTCAATGCAAAGTAATATAACAAGTACAATATGCAAATATGTAGGAATCAATGCACAGTTCACACAAGTGTTTGCTTCTTGAGGTGGAGAGAGATAGGTGAACTGACTCAACAATAAAAGTAAAAGAAAGGTCCTTCAAAGAGGAAAGCATCGATTGCTATATTTGTGCTAGAGCTTTGATTTTGAAAACAAGAAACAATTTTGTCAACGGTAGTAATAAAGCGTATGTATCATGTAAATTATATCTTACAAGTTGCAAGCCTCATGCATAGTATACTAATAGTGCCCGCACCTTGTCCTAATTAGCTTGGACTACCGGGATTATCGCAATGCACATGTTTTAACCAAGTGTCACAAAGGGGTACCTCTATGCCGCCTGTACAAAGGTCTAAGGAGAAAGCTCGCATTGGATTTCTCGCGATTGATTATTCTCAACTTAGACATCCATACCGGGACAACATAGACAACAGATAATGGACTCCTCTTTTATGCATAAGCATGTAGCAACAATTAATTTTCTCATATGAGATTGAGGATATATATGTCCAAAACTGAAACTTCCACCATGGATCATGGCTTTAGTTAGCGGCCCAATGTTCTTCTCTAACAATATGCACGCTCTAACCATAAGGTGGTAGATCGCTCTTACTTCAGACAAGACGAACATGCATAGCAACTCACATGATATTCAACAAAGGGTAGTTGATGGCGTCCCCAGGAACATGGTTATCGCACAACGAGCAACTTAATAAGAGATAAAGTGCATAAGTACATATTCAATACCACAATAGTTTTTAAGATATTTGTCCCATGAGCTATATATTGTAAAGGTGAAGAATGGAAATTTAAAGGTAGCACTCAAGCAATTTACTTTGGAATGGCGGAGAAATACCATGTAGTAGGTAGGTATGGTGGACACAAATGGCATAGTGGTTGGCTCAAGTATTTTGGATGCATGAGAAGTATTCCCTCTCGATACAAGGTTTTAGGCTAGCAAGGTTTATTTGAAACAAACACAAGGATGAACCGGTGCAGCAAAACTCACATAAAAGACATATTGTAAACATTATAAGACTCTACACCGTCTTCCTTGTTGTTCAAACTCAATACTAGAAATTATCTAGACCTTAGAGAGACCAATTATGCAAACCAAATTTTAGCAAGCTCTATGTATTTCTTCATTAATGGGTGCAAAGTATAAGATACAAGAGCTTAAACATGAGCACACCAATTGCCAAGTATCAAATTATTCAAGACATTCTACCAATTACTACATGTAGCATTTTCCGTTTCCAACCATATAACAATTTAACGAAGAAGAAACTTCGCCATGAATATTATGAGTAAAGCCTAAGGACATATTTGTCCATATGCAACAGCGGAGCGTGTCTCTATCCCACACAATGAATGCTAGGATCCATTTTATTCAAACAAAACAAAAACAAAAGCACACAGACGCTCCAAGTAAAGTACATAAGATGTGACCGAATAAAAATATAGTTTCAGGGGAGGAACCTGATAATGTTGTCGATGAAGAAGGGGATGCCTTGGGCATCCCCAAGCTCAGACGCTTAAGTCTTCTTGAAATATGCAGGGGTGAACCACCGGGGCATCCCCAAGCTTAGACTTTTCACTCTTCTTGATCGTAGTATATCATCCTCCTCTCTTGACCCTTGAAAACTTCCTTCACACCAAACTCAAAACAACTCATTAGAGGGTTAGTGCATAATCAAAAATTCACATGTTCAGAGGTGACACAATCATTCTTAACACTTCTGGACATTGCTCAAGGCTACTGGAAGTTAATGGAACAAAGAAATCCATCCCACATAGCAAAAGAGGCAATGCGAAATAAAAGGCAGAATCTGTCAAAACAGAACAGTCCGTAAAGACGAATTTTATTGAGGCACCAGACTTGCTCAAATGAAAATGCTCAAATTGAATGAAAGTTGCATACATATCTGAGGATCACTCACGTAAATTGGCATAATTTTCTGAGATACCTACAGAGAATTTTGCCCAGATTCGTGACAGCTAAGAAATCTGTTTCTGCGCAGTAATCCAAATCTAGTATGAACTTTACTATCAACGATTTTACTTGGCACAACAAAACACAAAACTAAGATAAGAAGAGGTTGCTACAGTAGTAACAACTTCCAAGACTCAAATATAAAATAAAGTACTGTAGCAAATTAAACACATGGGTTATCTCCCAAGAAGTTCTTTCTTTATAGCCATTAAGATGGGCTCAGCAGTTTTAATGATGCACTCGCAAGAAATAGTATTTGAAGCAAAAGAGAGCATCAAGAGGCAAATTCAAAACACATTTAACTCTAACATGCTTCCTATGCATAGGAATCTTGTAAATAAACAAGTTCATGAAGAGCAAAGTAACAAGCATAGGAAGATAGAACAAGTGTAGTTTCAAAAATTTCAGCACATAGAGAGGTGTTTTAGTAACATGAAAATTTCTAAAACCATATTTTCCTCTCTCATAATAACTTTCAGTAGCATCATGAGCAAACTCAACAATATAACTATCACATAAAGCATTCTTATCATGAGTCTCATGCATAAAATTATTACTCTCCACATAAGCATAATCAATTTATTAGTAATAGCGGGAGCAAATTCAACAAAGTAGCTATCATCAAATATAGGAGGCATATTGTAATCATAATAAAATTTATCCTCCATAACAGGTGGCAACAAAAGACTATCATCATTATAATCATCATATATGGGAGGCAAAGTATCATCAAAGAAAATTTTCTCCTCAATTCTTGGGGGACTAAAAAGATCATGCTCATCAAAGCCAGCTTCCCCAAGCTTAGAATTTTCCATAGCATTAGCAACAATAGTATTCAAAGCATTCATATTAATAACATTCCCATTAGCATGCATATAAAGTTCCATGGGTTTTTTAATTCTCTCTTCAAACACATCATGTCCTAATTCAAGATAAAGTTCATAAAGATCTCTCATATTTTTGTTGTTTTCCATTATGCCTAACTAGTGTAAACAAGAAACAAAAAGATGCAATTGCAGGATCTAAAGGAAATAGCTTCGAGCACAAACACAATGGCGCCAGAAAAGTACTGTTACCTGGAACCAAAGTATGAGTGCCTTTTACCTTTCCTCCCCGGCAACGGCGCCAGAAAAGTGCTTGATGTCTACGGGAGCTTCTATTCTTGTAGACAGTGTTGGGCCTCCAAGAGCAGAGGTTTGTAGAACAGCAGCAAGTTTCCCTTAAGTGGATCACCCAAGGTTTATCGATCTCAGGGAGGAAGAGGTCAAAGATATCCCTCTCATGCAACCCTGCAACCACAAAGCAAGAAGTCTCTTGTGTCCCCAACACACCTAATAGGTGCACTAGTTCGGCGAAGAGATAGTGAAATACAGGTGGTATGAATATATATGAGCAGTAGCAACAGCGCCAAAAAAGTGCTTTGCTATCCAGGACTGGCGTGTGGATGATGGTGGTAATATTGCAGGCAGTAGAAACGCAGTAAAACAGTAAGCAAGCAGCGATAACAGTATTTAGGAACAAGGCCTAGGGATTATACTTTCACTAGTGGACACTCTCAACATTGATCACATAAATAAATAGATAGATGCTAGACTCTACACCCTCTTGTTGGATAATGAACACCACTAATTGTGTAGGATTACACGAACCCTCAATGCCGGAGTTAACAAGCTCCACAATATTCGATATTCATATTTAAATAACCTTAGAGTGCATGATAGATCAACATAACCAAATAGATCACATCAATACCATCATAGTAATAGTTAACTTCATAATCTACAAGAGATCACAATCATAAACTACGCCAAGTACTACATGATGCACACACTGCCACCTTTAAACCATGCAGGAGGAATAGAGTACTTTAATAACATCACTAGAGTAGCACATAGATGAATAGTGATACAAAACTCATATGAATCTCAATCATGTAAGGCAGCTCATGAGATCATTGTATTGAAGTACATAGGAGAGAGATTTAACCACATAGCTACCGGTAAAGCCCCGAGCCTCGATGGAGAACTACTCCCTCCTCATGGGAGACAACAGCGTTGATGAAGATGGCATTGGTGTCGATGGAGAAGCCTTCCGGGGCCACTTCCCCGTCCCGGCGGCGTGCCGGAACAGAGACTCCTGTCCCCCAGATCTTGGCTTCGCGATGGCGGTGGCTCTGGAAGGTTTCTCGTACCGTGGCTTTTCCGTCTCGAGGTTTTAGGTCGAGGAGGCTTAAATAGGCGAAGAGGCGGCGTCGGAGGGTCGAAGAGGCGGTGACACCATAGGGCCGCGCGGCCAGGGGGTGGGCCGCGCCGGCCTATCATCTGGTGGGCCTGTGGCCCCCCTCTGGCGACTCTCGGGTGTTCTGGATGCTTCCGGGGATTCTAAGATGCTGGGCGTTGATTTCATCCGATTCCGAGAATATTTCCTTACTAGGATTTTTGAAACCAAAAACAGCAGAAAACAGGAACTGGCCCTTCGGCATCTCGTCAATAGGTTAGTTCCGGAAAACGCATAAAAACGACATAAAGTATGCATAAAACATGTAGATATCATCAATAATGTGGCATGGAACATAAGAAATTATCGATACGTCGGAGACGTATCACGAAGCAACAAAGCTTCTTGATAATATGATGATTAATTACTCTGAATGGCACACGGAAAGAGCTCCACAAGGTAAGAAGGTAAATTTTGTCGAAGAAACCTCTTCCTTGAGTGATAAGATTGATGCTATTATGTCTATGCTTCTGAATGGTAGGACAAATGTTGATCCTAATAATATTCCGTTAGCTTCATTGGTTGCTCAAGAAGAACATGTTGATGTAAACTTCATTAAAAATAATAATTTCAACAACAATGCTTACCGGAACAATTCTAGTAACAACTATAGGCCATATCCTTATAATAATGGCAACGGCTATGGTAATTCTTATGGGAATTCTTACAACAATAATAGGAACACACCCCCTGGACTTGAAGCCATGATTAAAGAATTTATTAGTACACAAACTGCTTTTAACAAATCTGTTGAAGAAAAGCTTGGGAAAATTGATATAGTTGCTTCTAAAGTCGATAGTCTTGCTGCTGATGTTGATCTTTTGAAATCGAAAGTTATGCCTAATGATTATCATAATAATAAAATTGTTACTACAGCAAATGCCATCCAAGTTAGAATTAATGAGAATATAAGATTGATGGCCGAATTGCGTGCTAGGTGGGAAAGAGAAGAAAATGAAAAAGAAGATAATATAGCTAAAGTTTGGACTATTACCACCACTAGTAATGCTAATGCTACACATTTTGCTGCACCTCCTACTATTAATGGTGAAAGAATTGGTGTTGGCAATGTTTCCACTTCTAATGCAAAGCGCGAAAAACTGCCTAAAACTGCTAAAACTGCTGAAACTGCCTGTGATAAAACTGCTGAATTTTTTTCCAACATTGGGGATAATGATCCCATTGCTTTAGATTATAATGGTTTGGATTTTTATGATTGTCACATCTCTGAAGTTATAAAGTTCTTACAAAAACTTGCTAAGAGTCCTAATGCTAGTGCTATAAATTTGGCTTTCACGAAACATATTACAAATGCTCTCATAAAAGCTAGAGAAGAGAAACTAGAACGCGAAACTTCTATTCCTATGAAGCTAGAGGATGGTTGGGAGCCCATCATTAAGATGAAGGTCAATGACTTTGATTGTAATGCTTTATGTGATCTTGGTGCAAATATTTCCGTTATGCCTAAGAAAATCTATAATATGCTTGACTTGCCACCATTGAAAAATTGCTATTTGGATGTTAATCTTGCTGATAATTCTACAAAGAAACCTTTGGGGAGAGTTGATAATGTTCGCATTACCATTAACAATAACATTGTCCCCGTTGATTTTGTTGTCTTGGATATTGAATGCAATGCATCTTGTCCCATTATATTGGGAAGACCTTTTCTTCGAACTGTTGGTGCTATTATTGATATGAAGGAAGGTAATATTAAATATCAATTTCCTCTCAAGAAAGGTATGGAACACTTCCCTAGAAACAGAATGAAGTTACCTTTTGATTCTATTATTATAACAAATTATGATGTTGATGCTTCGTCTCTTGATAATACTTGATACACACTTTCTGCGCCTAGCTGAAAGGCGTTAAAGAAAAGCGCTTATGGGAGACAACCCATGTTTTTACTTCTGCACCTTTATTTTATATTTGAGTCTTGGAAGTTGTTACTACTGTAGCAACCTCTCCTTATCTTAGTTTTGTGCATTGTTGTGCCAAGTAAAGTCGTTGATAGTAAGGTTCATACTAGATTTGGATTACTGCGCAGAAACAGATTTCTTTGCTGTCACGAATCTGGGCCAAATTCTCTGTAGGTAACTCAGAAAATTATTCCAATTTATGTGAGTGATCCTCAGATATGTACGCAACTTTCATTCAATTTGGGAATTTTCATTTGAGCAATTCTGGTGCCTCAATAAAATTCGTCTTTACGGACTGTTCTGTTTTGACAGATTCTGCCTTTTATTTCGCATTGCCTGTTTTGCTATGCTTGATGGATTTTTCGATACCATTGACTTTCAGTAGCTTTGTGCAATGTCCAGAAGTGTTAAGAATGATTGTGTCACCTCTGAACATGTAAGTTTTGATTGTGCACTAACCCTCTAATGAGTTTTTTTGAGTTTGGTGTGGAGGAAGTTTTCAAGGATCAAGAGAGGGAGATGATACAACATGATCAAGGAGAGTGAAAGCTCTAAGCTTGGGGATGCCCCGGTGGTTCACCCCTGCATATTTCAAGAATACTCAAGCGTCTAAGCTTGGGGATGCCCAAGGCATCCCCTTCTTCATCAACAACATTATCAGGTTCCTCTAGTGAAACTATATTTTTATTCCATCACATCTTATGTACTTTGCTTGGAGCGTCGGTTTGTTTTTGTTTTTGTTTTGTTTGAATAAAATGGATCCTAGCATTCATTTTGTGGGAGAGAGACACGCTCCGCTGTTGCATATGGACAAATATGTCCTTAGGCTTTACTCATAGTATTCATGGCGAAGGTTGAATCTTCTTCGTTAAATTGTTATATGGTTGGAAACGGAAAATGATACATGTAGTAATTGCTAAAATGTTTTGGATAATGTGATACTTGGAAATTGTTGTGCTCATGTTTAAGCTCTTGCATCATATACTTTGCACCTATTAATGAAGAAATACATAGAGCTTGCTAAAATTTGGTTTGCATAATTGGTCTCTCTAAGGTCTAGATAATTTCTAGTATTGAGTTTGAACAACAAGGAAGACGGTGTAGAGTCTTATAATGTTTACAATATGTCTTTTATGTGAGTTTTGCTGCACCGGTTCATCCTTGTGTTTGTTTCAAATAACCTTGCTAGCCTAAACCTTGTATCGAGAGGGAATACTTCTCATGCATCCAAATCCTTGAGCCAACCACTATGCCATTTGTGTCCACCATACCTACCTACTACATGGTATTTCTCCGCCATTCCAAAATAAATTTCTTGAGTGCTACCTTTAAATTTCCATTCTTCACCTTTGCAATATATAGCTCATGGGACAAATAGCCTAAAAACTATTGTGGTATTGAATATGTACTTATGCACTTTATCTCTTATTAAGTTGCTTGTTGTGCGATAACCTTATTCCTGGGGACACCATCAACTACTCTTTGTTGAATATCATGTGAGTTGCTATGCATGTTCGTCTTGTCTGAAGTAAGGGAGATTTACCACTCATTTAATGGCTAGAGCATGCATAATGTTAGAGAAGAACATTGGGCCGCTAACTAAAGCCATGATCCATGGTGGAAGTTTCAGTTTTGGACAAATATCCTCAATCTCATATGAGAAAATTAATAATTGTTGAATGCTTATGCATAAAAGAGGAGTCCATTATCTGTTGTCTATGTTGTCCCGGTATAGATGTCTAAGTTGAGAATAATCAATAGCGAGAAATCCGATGCGAGCTTTCTCCTTAGACCTTTGTACAGGCGGCATAGAGGTACCCCTTTGTGACACTTGGTTAAAACATATGCATTGCGATGATAATCCAGGTAATCCGAGCTAATTAGGACAAGGTGCGGGCACTATTAGTATACTATGCATGAGGCTTGCAACTTGTAGGATATAATTTACATAACACATATGCTTTATTACTACCGTTGACAAAATTGTTTATTGTTTTCAAAACCAAAGCTCTAGCACAAATATAGCAATCAATGCTTCCCTCTGCGAAGGGCCTTTCTTTTACTTTTATGTTGAGTCAGTTCACCTATTTCTCTCCCATCTCAAGAAGCAAACACTTGTGTGAACTGTGCATTGATTCCTACATACTTGCATATTGCACTTGTTATATTACTTTACATTGACAACTATCCATGAGATATACATGTTACAAGTTGAAAGCAACTGCTGAAACTTAATCTTCCTTTATGTTGCTTCAATACCTTTACTTTGAATTATTGCTTTATGAGTTAACTCTTATGCAAGACTTATTGATGCTTGTCTTGAAGTACTATTCATGAAAAGTTTTTGCTATATGATTCATTTGTTTACTTATGTCATTTACATTGTTTTGATCGCTGCATTCATTACATATGCTTACAATAGTATGATCAAGATTATGATGGCATGTCACTCCAGAAATTATCTTTGTTATCGTTTACCTGCTCGGGACGAGCAGAAACTAAGCTTGGGGATGCTGATACGTCTCCGACGTATCGATAATTTCTTATGTTCCCTGCCACATTATTGATGATATCTACATGTTTTATGCATACTTTATGTCATATTTATGCATTTTCCGGCACTAACCTGTTAACGAGATGCCGAAGAGCCGATTCTTTGTTTCTGCTGTTTTTTGTTTCAGAAATCCTAGTAAGGAAATATTCTCGGAATTGGACGAAATCAACGCCCAGGGGCCTATTTTGCCACGAAGCTTCCAGAAGACCGAAGGGAAGACGAAGTGGGGCCACGGGGCGCCGCCACACTAGGGCGGCGCGGCCTAGGGGGCCCGCGCGGCCCTAGCGTGTGGGGCCCCCGTGTGGCCCCCTGACCTGCCCTTCCGCCTACATATAGTCTTCGTCGCGAAACCCCCAGTACCGAGAGCCACGATACGGAAAACCTTCCAGAGACGCCGCCGCCGCCAATCCCATCTCGGGGGATTCAGGAGATCGCCTCCGGCACCCTGCCGAAGAGGGGAATCATCTCCCGGAGGATTCTTCACCGCCATGGTCGCCTCCGGAGTGATGAGTGAGTAGTTCACCCCTGGACTATGGGTCCATAGCAGTAGCTAGATGGTTGTCTTCTCCTCATTGTGCTTCATTGTCGGGTCTTGTGAGCTGCCTAACATGATCAAGATCATCTATCTGTAATGCTATATGTTGTGTTTGTTGGGATCCGATGGATAGAGAATAATATGTTATGTTGATTATCAATCTATTACCTATGTGTTGTTTATGATCTTGCATGCTCTCCGTTATTAGTAGAGGCTCTGGCCAAGTTTTTACTCTTAACTCCAAGAGGGAGTATTTATGCTCGATAGTGGGTTCATGCCTCCATTAAATCTGGGACGATGTGAGAAAGTTCTAAGGTTGTGGATGTGCTGTTGCCACTAGGGATAAAACATTGATGCTATGTCCGAGGATGTAGTTATTGATTACATTACGCACCATACTTAATGCAATTGTCTGTTGTTTGCAACTTAATACTGGAAGGGGTTCCGATGATAACCTGAAGGTGGACTTTTTAGGCATAGATGCATGCTGGATAGCGGTCTATGTACTTTGTCGTAATACCCAATTAAATCTCACTATACTCATCATATCATGTATGTGCATTGTCATGCACTCTCTATTTGTCAACTGCCCAACTGTAATTTGTTCACCCAACATGCTATTTATCTTATGGGAGAGACACCACTAGTGAACTGTGGACCCCGGTCCATTCTTTTACATCGAATACAATCTACTGCAATACTTGTTCTACTGTTCTCTGCAAACAATCATCATCCACACTATACATCTAATCCTTTGTTACAGCAAGCCGGAGAGATTGACAACCTCACTGTTTCGTTGGGGCAAAGTACTTTGGTTGTGTTGTGCAGGTTCCACGTTGGCGCCGGAATCCCTGGTGTTGCGCCGCACTACATCTCGCCGCCATCAATCTTCAACGTGCTTCTTGGCTCCTACTGGTTCGATAAACCTTGGTTTCTTACTGAGGGAAAACTTACTGTTGTACGCATCACACCTTCCTCTTGGGGTTCCCAACGGACGCGTGTTGAACGGAAAAGACATACGTCAACCACACGCAGCATCTATTTGTTAGCAACTATAGATCATTGCCTTGAGTCATTTCATTCATCTCATATGCTTTACAATAGTATGATCAAGGTTATGTAAGTAGCATGTCACTACAGAAATTATTCTTTTTATCGTTTACCTACTCGAGGGCGAGTAGGAACTAAGCTTGGGGATGCTGATACGTCTCCAACGTATCTATAATTTCTGATGTTCCATGGTTGTTTTATGACAATAACTACATGTTTTGCTCACACTTTATAATGTTTTTATGCGTTTTCCGGAACTAACCTATTAACAAGATGCCGAAGTGCCAGTTCCTGTTTTCTGCTGTTTTTGGTTCCAGAAAGGCTGTTCGGGCAATATTCTCGGAATTCGACGAAACAAGACCCAGTATCTTATTTTTCCCGGAAGGTTCCAGAAGTCTGAAGGAGAGACGAAGATGGGCCAGGGGGCCCCACACCACAGGGCCGCGCGGGGTCCACCCTGGCCGCGCCGGCCTATGGTGAGGGGGCTCCAGGCACCCTCCTGTGCCACCTCTTCGCCTATAAGACCCCTTTCGACCTAAAAACGTGATACAAATTGAAGAAACTCCAGAAAGACTCCAGGGGCGCCGCCACCATCGCAAAACTCCAATTCGGGGGACAGAGTCTCTGTTCCGGCACCCTGCCGAGACGGGGAAGTGCCCCCGGAAGCCATCTCCATCGACGCCACCGCCTCCATCATGCTCCGTGAGTAGTTCCCCCATGGACTACGGGTTCTAGTAGTAGCTAGTTGGTACTCTCTATCCCATGTACTTCAATACAATGATCTCATGAGCTGCCTTACATGATTGAGATCCATCTGATGTAATCAGTGTTGTGTTTGTTGGGATCCGATGGATGATACATTATGATTAGTCTATCTATAAAGTTTGTGAAGTTATTGTTGCTGCAATCTTGTTATGCTTAATGCTTGTCACTAGGGTCCGAGTGGCATGATCTTAGATTTAAGCTCTATAATTATTGCTTAGATTGTATCTACAAGTTGTTTGCATATATTGCTGTCTGGAACCCGAGGCCCCAAAGTGACAGAAATTGGGACAACCGGAGGGGAAGGCTGTGATATGAGGATCACATGTTTTCACCAAATGTTAATGCTTTGCTCCGGTGCTCTATTAAAAGGAGTACCTTAATAGCCAGTAGATTCCCTTGAGGCCTGGCTGCCACCGGCTGGTAGGACAAAATATGTCATGCAAGTTTCTCATTGCGAGCACGTATGACTATATATAGAAAACATGCCTACATGATTAATAATCTTGATGTTCTATCTTAATGCTATTTCAATCCTATCAATTGCCCAACTGTAATTTGTTCACCCAACACTTGTCACTTGTTATTGGAGAGTTACCACTAGTGTAGATCGCTGGGAACCCCGGTCCATCTCTCATCATCATATACTCGTTTCTATATGTCATTGGAAGTAGTATCAACTATTTTCTGGTGCCATCGCCTCTGTGTTATTGCTATTGCTGCTGTGTTACTGTTACTATTGCTCTCATATTACTGCTGCTTTCACATCACCCCTGTTACTAGTGCTTTTCCAGGTGCAGCTGAATTGCCAACTCAGTTGTTAAGGCTTATAAGTATTCTTTACCTCCCCTTGTGTCAAATCAATAAATTTGGGTTTTACTTCCCTCGAAGACTGTTGCGATCCCCTATACTTGTGGGTTATCAATTATCCTCCTGCTAAAATTATATCTTTGAGAAGTGATATTATGAAGTTTAGATAATTTGATACTGAGCATGTTTTCCAAGCTTGGGAAACAATGAAATCTTTGGTTAAAAATTGTCCCACTCATGGATTGACTACTTGGATGATTATTCAAACCTTTTATGCAGGACTAAAATTTTCTTCAAGAAACTTATTGGATTCAGCTGCTGGAGGCACTTTTATGTCTATGACCCTTGGGGCGGCTACAAAACTTCTTGACAATATGATGGTAAATTATTCGGAGTGGCATACCGAGAGAGCTCCGCAAGGTAAAAAGGTAAATTTTGTTGAGGAAACTTCTACTTTGAGTGATAAGATTGATGCTATTATGTCTATGCTTGCAAATAATAATGCTCCTATGGATCCAAACAATGTTCCTTTGGCCTCTTTGGTTGCTCAATAAGAAAATTTAAATGTGAATTTTATTAAGAGCAACAATTTTAATAATAATGTTTATAGAAATAATTTTGGTAGCAATAATTATAGGCCGTATCCTCCCATCAATGGAAGTGGTTTTAGTAACTCTTATGGTAATTCTTATAATATCAATAGGAGTGCTCCCTCTGAACTTGAGGGTATGCTCAAATATTTTATTAGCAAACAAATTGCTTTTAATAAATCTGTGAAGGAAAAGTTTAGCAAAATAGATGCTCTTGTTTCTAAAGTGGATAGCCTTGCTCTTGATGTTGAGCTTATTAAATTAAATGTTGTTACTCATGATAATACTGAGAATAAAACTTTTGCTGAAGCAAATACTATTCAAGTTAGAATTGATGACAATATGAGGTTGTTAGCTGAATTGCCTGCTAGGTGGGAAAGAGAAGATGAGATGGCTAGAGAAAATAATTTAGCCAAGATTTACAAAATCACCACCAATAGTAATACTGAAACTTTTAATGCTAGCAAACCTCCTACTACTACTAGCAAAATCGAAAATGTAGGAAAAGTCCCCACTCCACATAGAAAAGTGTATAAACCCATTAAAACTGTTTCCAACAAGCGTGCTGAAATTTTTAGAGGTGTGGAAGATAATTGTCCTTTTACTTTTGATAGCAATGATTTTGATTTTGAAAGTTGTACCATTACTGAAGTTATAAAGTTCTTGCAAAAGCTCGCTGAAACTCCCAATGCTAGTGAACAAAATGTTGCTCTTACAAAGCATATTGCTAGTGCTATTATGAAAATGAAGGAAGAGAAGTTGAAACATGAGGCTTCAATTCCTAAAAAGTTAGAAGATGTTTGGGAACCTATTATTAAGATGAGAGTAGAAGAATTTGATTGTAATGCTTTATGTGATCTTGGTGCAAGTATTTCTGTTATGCCTAAAAGAGTTTATGATATGCTTGACTTGCCACCGTTAGAACAATGTTATTTGGATGTTCTTCTTGTTGATGTTGCTACAAAGAAACCTTTGGGGAGAGTTGACAATGTTCTTATACGAGTGAATAATAATTATGTTCCCGTTGATATTTTTGTTTTGGATATTGAATGCAATGCTTCATGCCCTATTATTTTGGGAAGACCGTTTCTTAAAACTGCAGGTGCTATCATTGATATGAGAGATGGAATAATTCGTTATCAATTTCCACTCAAAAGAGGTATGGAACACCTCCCTAGAAAAACAAAGAAATCACCTTATGACTTTTTATAGGACAACTTATGGTGTTGATGAGCCAGCTCTTGACAATACTTGATTTGCATCCTTTCTGCGCCTACGTTAAAGGCGTTAAAGAAAAGCGCTTTGGGAGACAACCCATGTTTTATTTCTGTTATTTTTGCTTTGTTGAGTTTTGGAAGTTATTGCTACTGTAATAATCTCTCCTTATCGTTTTTGTGCCAATGGTAGCCTCTAATAGAAAGAAAGCAGTGTTTGGGGTATTTGCAATTCTGAAACAGATTTTCTGTTGGTCACGAAACAAATTCTTAAAAATCGCCAGAACGTTATTTTGAGCTGAATTTTTTTCTTATGCCCCAATATGTTAGCTAACTTTCTTTAGTTTATCATTTTTCGATTTGATCAACATAACTATTTATTTAATTTCGATCTCTGCCTGCTGGTCTATTTTGACAGATTTCTGCCATGTTTTGCATTTGCATCTTATGCTTCGTTTTTTGAGTTCTTTTGTGAAAAAGAGATTTGGGAAGAAGTAGCTACAGTAGCATATGTTAAAATGAGTATTTGATATGTGTCATTACTGCAGCCTTGCTGGTTTGATATATTTTTATTTGCACTAATGTTGCTAATCAATTGTGCTGAGTTTTGTGTGAAGGAAGTTTTCAAGTGTAGGGACAGAAGAATGATGCAATAAGATGAAGCATGGACAAGAGCTCAACCTTGGGGATGTCCCCTGGACCCCCCAAGAAATATCCAAGAAGTACAAGTGTCAAATCTTGGGGATGCCCAAGGCATCCTCTCTTCATCAACAAAAAGCACCAGGTTATTTTTCAACACACAATATTTTTATTCCTTCATGTGATATGTGTTATCCTTGGAGCATCTTTACTTTTTGATGTGTGTTTAATTTCAATAAAGTTGGATCCCATCATTCATGTTTACTTTGGAGTGAGACACTCTCCACCGCTTTACAAATTTACTTTGGAGTGAGACACGCTCCGCTGTTCTGCATGTTTATTTTGGAGTGAGACACGCTCCACTGTTATGCATTTTGCATTGGAGAGAGACACGCTCCACTTTTACATTTATTTGAGTTTCAATAGCTCTTTGGAAATTTACTTGTTTTTTATATATGAGAGTTATTTTATTTCATTTGGTTGGCGCTGGAAGCATGAATTTTTTTATGTGTATGTGATGCAAATGGAAGCATTTTAGACCGTGGCGTAGTTATTTTTTCATATCTTGCTAGATGGTATTCTCATGATGAGCTTGTTAATTATGTTTTCATTATGATTAGTCTCAAATACTGAGAGTATTTAGTGTGCCATTGAAGATTTCATGCATTGTTTTTAGCATACAATAGAAAAGCATCATATTGTGGTATATATTCTCCTGCGAATGTTTTTATTTGGGTCGACTTGGCACATGTTTTGCAACATGTTATGACTACATTCCAGTCAATTCTTGTCTCTATGATCATTTAGTTTGCAACTTGTGTATCACTTTATGCTTTGATTAATATATTTTATCGCTGTGCATGATTATGGCCATTATGCTCTCTTAGTTGGTCGCACCCGGTCTTTTTCTAGCCTCCATTTGTATGAGTATTTTATTCATGCATCCAACCACCAAAAACCAAATATGCCAAAGTGTCCACCATATCTACCTATATGTGGTATTTCATTGCCGTTCCATAGTAGTTCGCTAGTGTGCTACCTTTAAAACATTCAAACAGTTTCTCGTTTTGTGACATTGTTTTTAGCTCATGAGGAAGTAAATTAAAATTGTGGTTGTCTTCTTCCATACTAGTTAAGTAACTCAAAGACTCGCGAGCTTCATCTTGCTTGTCACATAAAAAAGTATATAAAAAGAGAAGAGCTGGTTTGACCACAACTTCCAATAGGGGAAGAAAATAGGAAAATTATAAGAAAAGGGCACTCCTCCATGGTTTGTGATTGCTTGGTCGGCACCCGAGAATTCGGTTAGCCATGGTATGTGTAAGCAAAGGTTGGGAGGAGTATCACAATTTTATAAGTAGTATAAATGAAAAGAGGCTTCGCCCAAATATTTCGGAACCGCTCTCAAACTTTCTTATTATGGAAGATGACAATAGATCTTTTTACTACTCGTTGACATGAACAACCACCTCTCAAAATTGCATTTTATACCCTTGCTGTTTCAATAAAAATCTCTAGCACATGAGTGATCTTACTTGCCTCTCAAAGAGAGATCTTCTTTTACTTTTATGTTGAGTCTCCACCTTCTAGTTTATGCACCACTTATGAGAGCATAGTTGTCATTCTTAGTTTTATGTGCATGGTCTCAAGATTTTATTGATTGATTCATAATTATGGTATTGCTTGTTCAAACTTTTTTTTTAGTCATCCTTATAATCTTTTAAAGGTGTCCAAGCATTTATGTTTTGCTTCCACTTATGGGACAAGCTAAGTACCACTTTATTATGTATATATTCAATGTTCTTGACAATCACTTTGCTTTCCATGCACGTTATACATTTTCTTTTGTTTGATTACTATTCATGTTTTAGCATGGTTATTAAGTTTCATTGTTTGATTATATCTATCATGCTTATGTTAGGATTATATGATTCCAGCTATGTTTGCTTTTACACTTAGATTGATCAAAGTAGTGTGACAGCATGTCACCTCAAAAATTATTTGTTTGTTATCACTTACCTACTCGAGGACGAGCAGGAGTTAAGCTTGGGGATGTTGATACGTCCCAAACATATCTATAATTTTTGATGCTCCATGCTTGTTTTGTTTCTTATATGTTTTATGTGCACTTTTTCACACTTTTTAGCATTTTATGGGACTAACGTATTAACGCAGTGCCGCAATGCCAGTTCATGTTTTCTGCTGTTTTTGTGTTTTAGAAAAGTTGTACATGAAAGTTTATCGGAATTGGACGAAACAAAAGCCCAGAGTCTTATTTTTCAGGGACGAAGACGGAGCCAGAAGGACATGCGCAGCAGAGATGCCACGTGGTAGTACATAGGACAGGCGCGACCCCACCCTTGGCCGCGCCTGGCCCATGTATTGGCGCCTCATCGCCTCGTTTGTTCCGCCCTTCCGCCTATTTATTCCTCATATCGGGAAAATGCCAGGGACGAGAGCCTCCATCCACGAAAAGTTCCAACGCCGCCGTCAACCGAAACCCTAGTTCGGGAGGGTTCTGCAGTCCATCTCGGCACCCTGACGGAGAGGAAAATCACCGTCGGAGGCCTCTACATCGCCATGTCTTCATCCGAAGTGATGCGTGAGTAGTCCTCCACGGGACCATGGGTCCATAGCAGTAGCTAGATGGCTGTCCTCTCCTTGTTGTGCTTCATGTATAGATCTTGTGAGCTGCCTAGCATGATCAAGATCATCTATTTGTAATTGTTACATGTTCGTTTGATGTGGATCCGATTTATAGAGAGATTGCTTTGGTTGAGATTATGTATTATGTTATTATGATCTTGCATGCTCTCCGTTTCTAGTAGATGCTCTGGCCAAGTAGATGCTAGCGACTCCAAGAGGGAGTATTTATGCTCGATAGTGGGTTCATGCCTTTATTTAACCATGGGAAGTGACCTTGTTCTCTACGGTTGTAGATGTGTTGTTGCTACTAGGGAGAAAACATCGTGTTCTATTCAAGGGTAGTTTCATCGTTTACCTTACACACGTTGCTTAAAGCGATAGTCCGTTGCTTGCAACTTAATACTGGAGGGTGTCGCGGATGCAATCCTGAAGGTGGATTATTAGTCATAGATGCAGTTGGATTACGGTCTATGTATATTATTGTAATGCCCGCATACTTTCATAGCATGTATTCTGCACCAACCATTAGCTTAGAATCTCTGTTTGTCAATTGCCCATCTATTATTTGTTTACCCAACATATTTATTTTATTGGGGAGGCGCCTCTAGTGAACTGTGGACCCCGGTCCTTCTTCTTTTAATTGCAATCTTCTACAATATTTTCCTGTTCTGTTCACCGCAAACAATTCTTCTTCCACACGGTTCGTTTAATCCTTTGTTTTCAGCAAAACCAGTGAGCTTGACAAACTCGCTGAAAGTTGGGGACAAAGTACTTGGTTGTTTGTGTGCAGGTCTCCACGTTGCTGCTGATGCCGGCAGTGCACCCTGCCACGAGTTGGTTCGCAACACCTCGGGAGAGAACTTTTTTATCCTACTGGTCGATAAACCTTGGTTTCTTACCGAGGGAAAACTTCCTGCTGGGCTCAACATACCTTCCTCTTGGGGTTTCACTCAGCATTGCGTATAAATTCTCCTTAATCAACTCCGCGCTCAGCATTCTCCCCCGAGGCTTGGGGGCTTTACCGGTAGCTATGTGGTCTAACTCTTTTTTCCCATGGTATGATTTTTATGTGATCATGAGATTTGTAATCTAGTTGAGTAATTAGATGTTATTCTTCATCTATTATGCTACTCAAGTGGTTTTATTATGTGATCTTCGGAGACACATTGTCCCACGGTGTGAAGGTGACAGTGTGCACACCGTGTGTGTCTCTTAGGCTAAACTTTACAGAAATATTTATAAATTGTGGTGTTTTGTTAGCACTATCTTTGGATGCTCAAAGTGCCAGCGCGGGGCATCCCTAGATTTGGAATGCAAGCTTTAAGGAGTGCTTTTGTAGCCCTACACGGTGAATTGGTATTTGTTATCCAACCGGAGAGTGGTTCAGAGTAGCATAGTAAAGAGATGATATTTATGTATTCAATTATGATATCTTTGTTGAGAGTGCCCACTAGTGAAAGTAAGATCCCTAGGCCTTGTTTCTAAGCATTGAAACACTGTTTACAACACATGTTTGCTTGCTGACATTTTTTATTTCATATTGCAATTACCACTCATAATCATCCATATTACTTGTATTTAACTATCTCTTCGCCGAACTAGTGCACCTATACAACTGGCAAGTGTATTGGGTGTGTTGGGGACACAAGAGACTTCTTGTATCTTAATTGCAGGGTTGTTTGAGAGGGATATCTTTGACCTCTTCCTCCCTAAGTTCGATAAACCTTGGGTGATTCACTTAAGGGAAACTTGCTGCTGTTCTACAAACCTTTGCACTTAGAGGCCCAACACTATCTACAAGAATAGAAGCGTGAGTAGAAATCGGGATGTTCCAAGGATGCTAGAGATGGCAGCTATTCCAAGAGGCCAAGGGAAAGGCCTCCCAAGATCAGGCAATTCCTTGGCGATGTTGGTCCAACCCACTTCGCAAAGATCGTGCTGGCACTAAGGTTAGAAATACTTCCAATTTCACCCAATTTCCGTCAATACATTGGCACCCTCCCTAGGAAAATCACCCAAATACAAACACTAGCTACTCCTAAATGGTGAAGATCAAGGACGTGAATGGCACAAGTGCCATGGATCTAGGGTAGCCTAGATTGTGCCATTGCACACGACATCAAGTCCGGCTACTTCATTAACTTCAAGGTGCTCAGGGGCGACATCTTCAAGGCGAAGTGGGGGAACTCTCATTTGCAACTAGTTGCACTCGTGCCCCATTATCGTTTTTCACACTTTTGAATGTTTAGAAAATACGAAAAAAATCTAGGACACATGTTATGTTGTGTATGCATGTGTAAAGTTTCATCGAAAATTGATTTTTCTTGGCATGCACAAAAAAAGACATATGATATGTGAATAGATAAGGAATAATATTCATTTTAGTCATTTCTTTTTTCCACAGGTCACGTGTAGTCATTTTTTGGAACAATTTTTTATACGTGCACAATATACAACACTACCCATGTCCACAACTTTATTTCACATATTTTTTGGAAACTCGAATGAAAGTGCTACATCCTACAATGGGGTGCAGGCGCAACTAGTTGCGGAATGTTCGCACTCAGTAGAGTGGGAAGTTTTATTGCAAGAAGTACACCGTGACTAAGGTGGTGAAGAGGTGCTCACAACATGATTTGGCCCTTGCCATGATCGATGAGTGAACCTTGCTTGATCGTTCAGTGAACCTTGCTTGTTTTATCTTCAATCTTATGTTTGTTGCTAACTTGTGTTAGGGCATGTACAATGGGGTGATGTCAGTCTTTCCTTAGAGATGCCATGTCAGATTTTTGCTTAGCTGGAGTAGAGAGAGAATAAAGAGAGAGAAGGTTGTCTTCCCTTAGCTAAGGGATCATCTCTTAGGAAATAAGGGAAGACTATTTTGGTAAACACTATATATCGCAGTCCGATGGGAAGCAAACCATCGGACCACTCCGGGACCGTCCATTTAATTTCCATCGAACGGCCATATTTTGGCATTGCTTCTCACGAAAAGGAAAGTTTGGCCCCATTAACCACGCACCCACCTTAGCGGCGCCCGAAAGGAAAGGTCATTCGTTTGGTTAGTGCCTACTACTTAGGCCATCTCCAGCGGCGCGACGCAAACGGACGCTGAGCGATCGTTTTCGTCTGCCGTGACCGAAAATGCATTTGGGTCCTGCTCCAGTGGGGCGACGCAAAATGACCAGACCGTTCGCGGAGACGCAAACCTGGCCCAAATATGCGCCAGGTTTGCGTCTCCGCGGACGCTCCGCGGACGCGCCGAGAGTCCTCCATTTCTTACCCGGTCCCGCAAGTCAGGGACAGCGAAATCGACCGCTTCGATTTGCCTCTTTTTCCCCTTCTTTGCTGCCCTAGTGCGACGCCACCACCCCAACCCCACCCGCCGCCGTCCCGCCGCAGCGCCGCAGTACTCGCCGTTGGCTCCGTTGTCGCTGAGCGGGAGAGCAGGATCGTACTCGGGGTTGGCTCCGGCGCGTACCTGCCGGCTGTTTTGGGGCCAAACGTTGCCAGTTGCGCCGTCCTTCTGCGCCGCCCACGACCTGTTCGGTCAATTGCGCCGGTAGGTTTCTTCTCCTTTTTTCGGCGCTATTTGTGTGCGGCCATTGATCAACAGTTTGTACCCACGCAGATGGACATGTGGCATATGGTGGAGAAGTTTCGCACGGAGGTCGTTGACTCCTCTTCCGGCGAGGAGTCCGATCACTCAACACAGACATTGGCAACTACTACGACCTCCATGATCCACGAGTTCACCTCAAACCCGGGGCCGGTGCACCGGGGCTCTGTGAAGGGCGCTCCAAAAACCTGTCGCGCAATAGAGTGGTAGGGCAGGCCCGCCTCCACAAGGACTACTTCCACCTCACCAATCAGGTGTTCCCGGAAAAAGTGTTCTGGCGCCGGTACATGATGTCAAGGGACCTATTCTTGGTCATTCTATGGGGCGTCAGAAACTACGACCCCTACTTCCAATGCAGGCCCGATGCAACAGGTGCGCTAGGCTTCACCTCCTACCAAAAATTCTCTGCGGCTATTCGCATGCTCTCATATGGAATGGATGCGGATATATTCGATGAGTATTTTCGAATGGGTGAGAGCACCTACCTTGAGGCCATGTACAGGTTTTGCCGAGCCGTGATTGCCGTGTTCGGGCAGCATTACTGTAGGGAGCCAACTGTTGAGGATACAAAGCGGCTCCTGTCTATCAACGAGTCTAGAGGGTTCCCAGGAATGATTGGCAGCATATATTGCATGCATTGGGAGTGGAAAAAATGTCCATTTGGAGGACATGGTCAGTACAGCGGGCATGAGGAGGGACGGGCTGTCATTATTGAAGCTGTCATATCTCAAGTTTATGGATTTGGCATTCATTCTTTGGCATGGCCGGTTCCAACAATGACATCAATGTGTTGCACCGATCACCAGTTTTCAACAGGCTCATGCAAGGCAAAGCTCCCCGGGTGAGCTACGAGATCAATGGAAATGAATACGACAAATCATATTATCTTGTTGATGGCATCTACCCTGACTGGGCCACACTGGTGAAGATTGTCTGTAATCCAAACTCCGAGAAGATGAGGAGGTTTGCCAAGATGCAAGAGGCTTGCAGGAAATATGTGGAGCAAGGATTTGGTGTGCTCCAAGCTCGGTGGGCAATTGTCCGTCACCCGGCAAGAACATGGTCGCTGAAGACCATGCATGAGGTGATGACATGTTGCGTGATCATGGACAACATGATCGTTGAGAACGAGCATCCTGATGGCCGCAATGAGAACCACTGGGAATTCCAAGGTGAGCTGGTTGTGCCACTTCCTGGAGCTTTATCTTGGGAGGACTATCTACATATGAATGTAGATGTCACTAACGAGAACGTCTGAAAACAGCTGCAGATGGATCTGATTAAGCATCAGTGGACATTGGCTGGCCATGAAGATCATGCCTAGAGGAATAGTATCTTATTTTCATGTAGACTTTTCAAAATTTGAATGTAATAACTATGACTTTGTTGAATTCTTTATTTTATTGTTTGGAAACTTCATAATTGATGCAAACGCGGAAATGCGTCGGGCCGTTGGAGCCACCCCGAGGTGCAAACGGACGCGCGGACAAAAACGGTCTGTCTCGCGTCCGCCGCGCGACGCAAATGGACGCTAGCGAACATCGAAATGCGTCGCGCCGCTGGAGATGCCCTTAGTGATAGTCTCTTCTATAACTGATCAGGTTACCAACCTTTTTATACATTAGGGTAGTATAACGGGGTGACGTTAGCCTTCCTTTAGAGAATCTATATCAGATTTTTGCTTAGTTGAAAGAGAGAGAATTAAAGAAGAGAAGATTATATTCCCTTAGCTAATAGATTATTTCTTAGAAAATAAGGAAATACATTTTCTCCATTGTACGATGCCACATCATCTAGAGATTCTAGATGAGAATATATATAAGTTATACAATGTGTTATCTCTTATAGCCTTCCCTAGCAATTAATGGTAATTAACTAAAATGGGTAGGAAAATTATGTTGCTAAGGGAAAACATGTCGTACAATGGAGAAAATGTCTTCCCTTATTTTCTAAGAGATCATCTCTTAGCTAAGGGAAGACAACCTTCTCTCCCTTCATTCTTTCTCCTCTAACTAAGCAAAAATCTAACATGACACCGCTAAGGGAAGCCTGACGTCACCCAATTGTACGTGCCCTAAGGGAAAGCGTGCCTTCTCTGTCGTTGTACATACCCTTAGCATGGGGAAATAAGGGCATGTACAATGGTAGAGAAAGAATGTCTTCCCTTATCTCCCTACATGAGTTAGAGAAGGTATTAGATATAATTCGTACAATGCATTATCTCTTACATCCATCTCTAGTAATTAATGTGAATAATTAAATTTTGGTAGGAAATTTGTTGCTAAGGAAACACATATGTGATACAATGGAGAAAATAGTCGGGCGCCGCTAGGAATCGGCATCCGATGGATGGTCTCCCATCGAACCAAAGTGTAGCCGTACGATTGAATGGATCATGTACGCTGGATTTTCAACGAGGTCCGTGTGAATCTTTCCGTGAAACGAGGCCCTAACTGCATGCTAGCGTAATAACTGCTCATGTAAGAGCAATCTGAGGTTACAAAATGAATTATTCTCTAGTCTAATTCCTTCAGGTTTTTTTTGGAAATCAATCACGTTTTAAAGGAAAGGGATAACCAAAATTTCAGGCATGCAGATTTGCTTCCGTAGGAATAAAAAGGGAAAATTGCGACGTTATTTAATTGTGCTTCCCATGCAACTAAATTTTGCTTCCATTATACTGTATATTGCTTCAATCTAAAAATATTTATTTAAACGTATGAAACTACATGGACTGTAGAATATTAGCTTCCATGGTGACTGGATGTCCTTTGATGTAGCATAGAAAAACTTGTGTCTTTATATATACGTGATACATTGTAATATCCCAGGATTTGGGATTATAAAAATAGAGGAAACAGATGTGTGCATTGCATTCATGCATAGAAAATCTGGGGAATTTTCGCGCTTTAAAGTAAAACAGTCACAGTAACTGAAGTTTCACTTGACCTTGGTGGAATTGAAGTAGCTCATCAAGTCAAGTGCTATAAACCTCAATGTGACCTTTGATAAAACCTTGTTTTGGGTAGAGATGATTTGATCTAAGGGGTTAGATCAAATGGAATTAAAACTAACACAACAGCACTTTAATCAATGATCCATTGCTTGATCTTATAAAAGATCATAATATGGTAATCCTTGCCCTAACATATGAACATCCATTTAATTGGAAGTCAAGTAACAACAATTGGAGAAACTATTCCTAACTTATCTTTTCCATGTCTTAAACTAATCCTTGATCCTACCATGAACCTCATGGTATTCATTTTACTTCATTCTTGGAAACATAACAAGGAGATCAACTCTAGAAATGTATATCCTTCTCTATTCCAAGTTATTATATATCAAACCTAGAGAGATGAGAATTCTATATTATTTATTAGAGAAGCAATGACAAACCTTGAGCTAAACCTTGGATATACATCCAAGTATTCAAATCATCATCTCTAAGAGGAACCCTATGATATTATTTAAGACATTCCCTAGAGAGAGAACCCATTTATGTTAACCATAGATATTGGTGACCACATCATTATCTTTGGAGAATAACCTTAGGTTAGTATTGAAGTCCTTCCCAAATGAGAGAAACCATTCATACCAATTCTAACTTTACCTATTAATGAATAAAGGACAACCATTGAACCAAAGTATTAGGTTGTAAACCAGTTCCATTTAGAGTGGTGAGATAACCTAATATCAAATGGAATAAGATCATATCCATGAATTGATAAAGTAAAGTAGAGACTAATACAATTTAGTTATCCATGTAGAGACTTAAACTTTTCATACCTAATGAGATCTTGTGAGTATTCCATAAACTCTAGAATTAACCATAGCCATGTCCATAATTGATAGTATAAAAGAAGTACTATACCTAGTTGATCAAGACAATGCTTGATCATGGAAGTGAGAACCCCATTCAATGAGAGATACCTTAGGAAGCCAAACCTTGATCATTATAAATTGAGTAATGATCATAAACCCTTAGAATTTGAGGTAGAAGATATTAAGAAAAAGTGAATCATGCCTAATCCATGATCATGCTCTTGAGGTATGTGAGGATAAGTTAAACCCTAATAGGATAAGTAGATATCATTCACCACATGAAATCATAGGGAGGTAACTAGTAAGCAACCCTAGGCTTATATCCCTACCTTAACTTGTGAACCACTTGGTGATCATAAGTAGAATCCTACCACATCTATATTTCATAAATTAAAGAACCTAAGCAAACCTTAGAGTCAAACTCTATACTTTATATGGTGAGAAACCATTCATCATTATAACCAAAGTTAACTATAAAAAGAAATATAGCTACTTTAACAATAGATTAAGGATATAATAGAAATCTATTGGTATAAGATAAAACCAATTCTCAAATCCTTAGTAATTAAAGGGGAACGGAAACAATTAAGCAAGTAACCATATTACCTTGGTTAGGGGAGATTAAACCCTAGCAAATGCAATATGATGTCATCTCAACTCTACAAACTAGAAGTATATCTCAACCCTCCCAAAATTTTAGGACAGTTGGCGAAGTTAGTGAGAGAAAGCTTGAAAGATAGGTCTTCTAAACCTTTGGTATAGGTTCAAATCCTATTGCTTCGCTATCGCTCCTGACTTAGTATAGAAACCATTAATAAAATAAAGAAATGATATTTTTTTCAATTTTAAATAAGGAATAAATAATGTATACATCTAAACAACCTTTTCTTAAATCTAAGCAACCCTTTCGTAAATCCAAGCAACCCTTTCGTAAATCCAAGCAACCTTTTCTTAAATTCAAAAACAGAATTTTCATGTCTTTCAATTCTCGTACTCGTAATTGGAAAGTTACGGTAAATCAAATCCACGGTTTAGTAATGAACCGTGCCCCTCCGTAGGTGGAAAACGTGTGGGTGAGTAGAGTCCATTAAAAAAGGACAAATTTTAGCAGAGGTTTATGCATCACTATGGTGATCATAATATGAACCTAGGCCATAATTGAGATTCAAACTAATTGCCATTAGGTAAATATCATTAGAACCCTAGTATGGCATATTAATAAAATATTATGCTTCATTTATTAAACCTGAGAAAAACCCTTGTGAAAAATCTTATAATTAAAACCATAAGTGTGAATATCAACCACTTATCTATATAATTAAGACCCAACCTTGAGGAGAGTAATATCTACTCTAGATAATTCAAAGTGTTAATAGACCATAACACAAATGCTAATTTAATATGGGTTATCATCAAACCTACAAAACCCTAATAAAATGTAGCTCACATATATTAAATGTTTATCCCAAAAACAATGCAGGAAAGCATTCATCCTTTAAATAGTCCTACTGAATTCAAATTATCAAATACCTGCAAGGTATCACATGATTTAAATTTGAATTAAAACAGAATTATAAAAACAGAAATAAAAAACAGAAAATAAATAAAAGAAAGGAAGAGGAAATGGGCTCACCAGACTTACCTAGTCGGTCACCAAGCCCAGTAGTAGTCCACAAGGCAGCCCAGCACTCCGGCCCAAGCCGCAGCCCAAACCAGCCCACGGACCTCTTCGCGTGGATAAGACTGAAGACAACGTCTTCGTCTTCGTCACCGTCTCTGGACGCGCGGGCGTTCGCCACCTCGATGAGAGCTCCACGTCCCGCGGTCGTCGCCGCCGATATTGACCACCAGCGCACGGCGGAGAAGCTATAAAACGCGTCGACACCCTCCATTTTCCCTCCCTCTGCTTAATTTTCACCAATGCCGAAACCCTAGCTAACTCTGCCTCCGACCATCGCCGTCGAAGGAGACCTCCCCAAGCCTCGCCGTGACCGCCATGGTGACCGCCGTCCTTGACATGCTCACGGTGCAAAAGGAATCGAGCCGGGGAGACCTGTAGCCACGCCGTCGAGCTCGTCTTCTCCGTCACCGGCACCGATGAAATCCGGTGATGCCGACCACCATGGACCTCGCCGTCAAGCCCTACGTGCTCCTGGTGAGCCCCTGATCCTCCTAGCATGCCTAGCTCGTCCGATTACAGCCCGTAGCATGATCCACACCATTGGCCCGTGAGCTCTGCCGCTCGGCCTCATCGCCGGCCAAGCTCCGGTGACCATTTGGTGGCAGCGCCACCACCACTAGGACCGCCTCATTGCTCTCGTTCCAACGCACCCGCGCACAGCCTCGCGGGGACCGGAATCGCCGGCGACCATCGCTACTGCCGCCGGTCACCGTGAGATGTGCCACGTCGTTGCCACCGTGGCGGGTGACGTGGCTAGGACCCCACCAGTCATTGACTGTGGGTGTATCCTGGCCGGGTAGTTTTAGCTTTTATTTTTTTAATTTGAATCCAGAAAAGATCTGCAACTTTGAAATAATTTAGAAAATTAATTATAACTCAGAAAAATGTAAATAAGATATCAAAATTCTTAAAAAAGTAAACTCTATTTAATAAAAATATAAAATGAAATTTTATTTTTAATAAAAATTTAATTATTTCACCTTAATTATTTACGTCTTTTCTTTAATTACAAATTCAATTAAAATTCAATAATTAATAAAAGTTATAGAATAAATAAAAACCAGTAAGTAAATAAGGAAAATCTTAAAATTAATTTTCCTTTAACAATAACTTATTAAATCCTTATTAGAAGGATTTAAATCCTAATTAATAATTGTCATAATTATTAATTCTAGAAACATAATAAAATGCGAAAATCCAATCTTATGTTTAATTCAAAGTTATTAATAACTTTAACTTCATAATAAAATTATTAACCAAGAACTAAGTAGTAATTATGAAACCATAGTTCCATTATATGTAACATTATGGTTTCATAATTTCATGTGAACACTAAAACCCTAAGGCCATTAGGAACCCTAGCTCAATTACTTCATATGAACCCTAAATGGTTTCCAAACCTAAACCCCAAGTTAACATGTGATCATGTTACTTCAATAGTAGTCATAGATCCATAGTAGCAAACAAATACTTGTCATGTCTTCATAAAATAATAGAGACCTATCATTAATAAGATGGGTATCCCATGTGTTCATCCTCATCAGACCTAGATGATCAAATAGGGGTAATCAAATGTAAACCCTAGTTTCAATCCTCAGAGACATCAACCTTACCTATCCATGCTTAGCATCACACCATTGTGATGAATTTCAATAACAACTATGCCAAATATAGTACATTACCTAACTATATTTCACTAAACCCTACTAAGTATTAGATACTTATGAACCATAATATCGAGGAGCCAACTATGCCCTATTTTAGTGGATCCAATAGTAAAACCTAGATCACCTCAACCCTAATTGATATACTTCTTATTACTTAATAAGTATGTTCTTCAAAAGCTATTCTTTTGAAGAAAATAAGGAACCATCATCAATCCTGCCTAACAGAATCTATAAACCCTAGCTAGCTATCACTAGCAAGATAAACCCACCATGATAGCAACAATGTATAATTAATTGCTTAAGTTGCTTATGCTTAAGTAAAACCATTGAAGTCCTAGATGCTGATGAATCCAACCCTGTTGGGATCCATCTAATCCTTACTCCAGACACTAATTGGAACCATAGGCAACCATAGAACCCCACAAAACCAATTATCATACTTATTCTTTATCAAAGAACATGTTCTTTAAAAGTTATTCTTTTGAAGTTTATAACAAGTAATCATCAACCATGCACCCTAATACTTAAAATTGACAACTGCTCTTTACTTATTATACAACTACTATCTCTGGGTGCATGATTGTTACTATGCATTTTACCACTTGCTTATGATACTAAAACAACACAACCCTGAATAAGAACCTTGTTTGTGAATCACTCTAAAAGTGCAACACACCCTAAGCAAATCATTTCAACTAACTAATCCTAAATCATCGGGGTTAGGTCACGCTTAGAGCGATTGCATCTCATACTTATGCATTATTGCATCCTTGCCAATCTTTTAAACGTCGTCCTTACCGGACAATAATGCTATTTCAGAATTTGGAGTTATTGCGTATCAAAGACCTTGCCTGCATAATCTTGCAGTCAAGAAAGGCAAGTTCATCGCTTGCTCATGTCATTTGAGTATTTTTACCAAATTACTTGCGAAGTACTATACTTATCACTCTTGCAAAAAAGCAAAAGTACTATTTCATAACTATGAATATGACTATGTGGTGGGCAATGGAACCATGGTATGTGTTGATATGGTGGAGGTTCCATTGCAAGGGTTTATATCCATCTAGGATTAAACAACAAATGTTGTCCAGTGATTCTTGTGCCGTAATACCCATGTTAACCATAAGATCTGGAGTGGGACGAAATAGTCAATTGTATTTCCACCTCTTGTACATCAACGGATGCGCTTTACCGTAGTACACTTGTATTCCAAGGGGACAAGCGGTGAGGTTGGGGAACCCTAAGTCCCGACGGCATTGTCCGTAGTACACTTGTAGCCCAAGGAGCAAGCGGTGAGGTTGGGGAACCCTAAGTCCCCACGGTATTGCGGTCTATATATGATGGGTTGCATCTACCGGCGAAGGAGTTTGGTTCGATCCCAAATTGTTGTCGTGGTCGGGGGCCATCCTTAATTGGTATAAGTACACCGGCGAGGACCCAGGGTCGGGGATGCAACAAAGGGTGGGTGTGCGAGGTAGCGGAGGAATATGATTGGCTATGACCTTATACCGGGCCTCACACCAAAGGAAGTGTGGACGGGAAAGCTGCCCGGTTGGCACCAAGGTTAAAATCTCTTATGGGTAAAGCAACACACCTCTGCAGAGTGTAATGAATCGTGAGCTGTCACTCCCTGTTTCGGGATATGGAACTGTGAACGCTGCCGGAAAGGAACTCCATGAAGTTCTAGTAAACCGGTGAAGGCTGACGGACATAGTTCTTCTGAATAAAAGCAACCTTTTGAAGAAATGATTATGAAAACCTGCATTGGTATTAGACTTTCTGGTCTAATGCCGTAGCTAGTGTATCAAACACCTATTTCCTATTATGAACTTGTTGAGTACGCTCGTACTCATCCCACTCTTAAATCCGCTGCTTAGATATGGAGGCATCGAAGGAGGATATACAGTGCAACTCGAAGATCGAGGAGTCAACAACTACTTCAAGGGACAGGAACCTGTCAGAAGAGACAAACACCACATCCAACAAGGATAAAACCTAGCTTAGCAATAGAAAGGAACTTGCTTCCTAAACCTAGCTCCTATTTAGCTAGAATCTATTCTTAGCCTCTATAGCTAGTTAAATACTCTACAAATAGAGTTCGTGATAAGACTAGACTACGAGTCATTCTTCTGGAGTTTATTTGCAGTTTCACTTCATTGTAAAGTAGGAGGCTATGATGATCTTATGTAACAGAGTCCATGTTGTAATTCTATAGACATACCTTGGACCCGCATATGTTTCTGTTGTACCACTCTGAGCGATATAATACTAGTGGAACAGTGTTTCATTAGTGTTATATCAGACTTGCATACTACACCATGCAGTGGTATGCCGGGTCACCACATACATACATATATATTGCACAAAACGTCGGGATGTACCAAGATGAAATTTGAACTGTTCAAATATAATGCACTAATATTGAAGCACATAGTTTACTAGTTTGGCAGAAGCTTCATTTAGAAGCCTAGGAAGCATAATGAACTAAATATTAGAAGCATGATCAGTGTGCTAATGGAACTTTCTTCATATGCGTAGGAAGCATACGTGTGTTATCAAACATGCATTTGTTTTTGTGTGACTACAGAAGCTGCATTCTTATTCTGCTTGGAGAAAATGTTGGTGCTTCATACATTCACTTGACATACTTCGGAAAAAATACATATTTTCTATCTTCATGCCGTCAAAATAGACAACTTTGTACTTTCATGTCACATGTTTCCATCTAACCCAAAAATACACCGGCAGTGATTACATGTATGCTTGAAGCAAAACAGGGATATGCTTCTGCTCTATGAATAACAGAAATCTGCTTCGAAAGAAGTATAAGTATCTACTTTACCAACCCTCGAATCCGAATCTGCAATGCAATGCTTTCAAGGGAATTGAATTGTTTCCATACAAATGAAAGTCATCTTCAACCGTCCTTCGTCCCTATCACTACATCTTTGAAACAAAGTGCCACAAAACAACTTCCCAATGCACTTCATTTTGTCGTGCATCATGTTTGCAAAAGGGTCATAGAAAAAACAAAGAGTTGCAACATGTTAGGTGTTATACACATTCAAATTTCACATAGGTGATAACATGCATCATGTGCAACACAAATGAGAAATATAGGAAGCATGTAACAGTGTTAAAAAATTAGTTCGCTCTCACATGAAAACAATTATACAAAGTTAAGGTGTATGGTTGTAGTGAAGCAATCTATATAGCTCTAAGAATCATATATATATGGACATTAAGAAGCACATATACAAAGATAGAAGCACGGTAGACGTAGATATGAAGAACGGTGTATGTACATACGAAACACGCTATACGTAGATATGAAGCACAATATAAGGTGCCATCAAAGTACAAAGGCATGCACAAAATGTACACTACATAAGTTAAATTATATGAGCCTTATTACCTGAACGTGCCCATTGTAAAAACGAAGAATTAATGGATGTCATGGCACATGTCCTATAGGAAGCCAAGAAAAGAGAGAAATATAGGAACTATGTGGCCGTGTTGAAAATAAGTCTCTTAACAAATGGAAACATGTATACCACAAACTTAGGCAGCATGGTTTTACTGCCGCAATGTAACAGAAGAATCCCGGTGATCACATGGGTACGTGAGCACGCGCTGTATATCCGACACGTGTCTAACGACGTATGTTTGTCGGTTTAGTAGAATATTTCACTCTCCATGACCCCACTAACCCACCATGAACGATTCACTGTCCTGCCGTCCAAGTGTCCAACCTCTTTTATCCTCTCATTCCTATCCATCTCACCTCATCTCCAGTTCTTCACAGCTGATCTAGGTGAGCAAGTTCACCGCAGCCAAGTCCTTCTTTCAGCATGTCAAAGCCGCGTCTCATCCGGCCGTCTATGCGGAGCTACTTCGCCTCCTCCGGAGCCTCAGCACAGGCGAGACCGTTGACCGCCGCGACGTCACGGACAAGGCCAGCGCGCTCCTCTGCGGCCACCCCGACCTCGTCCGCTGCTTCCACTCATTTCCCCCGACGAGTACGCGCCCGAGACAGCCTGCAAAGACAACGCCACGGCGGCGCCGACGCGACCCAGAAGAGAGCGCCGCCCCACGCTGGCCGCCGTCAGCGACGACGACGACGGTGACATTCGCGGAGCCTTGCTGTTCTTGGAACGGGTGAAGAAGCTAGCGGGGCCGCTGCACGAGAGGCTCCTCGCGCTCATCTTCCAAGTGAGCTCCGACGAGACGATGGACGGAAATCAGATCTACAGCATGGCCCGTCAAGTCTTCAGCTCGGCGCACGTCGCCCTCCTCCGCCGCCGCCTCCATCCGAGAATCGACTCCGTGAAGAGGGGATGGACGGGCTGCGTGGATGCCGCTTCAGCGCTGCAGCAGCCGCGCCACACACACACCTCCGCTCAATCTCGCCCAAGCTCAACGACGCCACCCAAAATTGAGGCACCTGGACGTTGAACGTGAACAGCCGCATGCATCGGAGTGCCATGGCCAACGTCTCGTCTTTGGATTCTGTCTGCGGCGGAGGTAGATGAGCGCCCTTCTTAATTCCACTGCCGCCGCGCTGGCCTGCAAGCCGCCACACCTGCACCTATCCAGCGAGCCGCTGCACCCGCCGTTGATTCCTTCCAAGGGGAGCAGCCGAACCCGTCGCACCCATCAATGTTGAGCCAACACGGGGGCTCCGATACGGCCCCTGTCCCGCACCTACCGCCATTAACCGCTTTCCCAATCGACGACATCCCAATACAGATTAGAGAGCTCGAATTTGTGGGGAGTAGCCAAACTGATTGGGGGCGAATAGATCAGGCGGAGGAGTTTTAGATTCGGCTAACGTCGGAGCTTTAGGTGAGGGTGGAGGAGAGCACTCGACAGCCACCGACAGCCACCGTTGAGACCTCGACAGCCACCGACAGCCGCCGTTGAGACCTCGATGGCACCACCGCTGGTCTCCCCGCCGCGGGACGCTGCAACACCTTCTCGTGTGCACGGGATGCGGTCGGCGCTGCGGCCATCTAGGCGCTCGAGAGGGCAATGCGCATCTCCTAAAAGTGCAGGTCAGCAGCTGCCAGTCCCACGTGGTCCACAAGATAGCAGGCACAAAAGTATTCACGCCGTGTGATTGCCGTGAGGCAGAAACCGAATCTCAATGCTGATCTAACGAGGACTAGACCGTGCTCACGTATCCCTCCGGTCACCAAATCCACTCTCCGCAATGTAAAGCATGTGTTTCAGATATTGGAAGCATTGATACAAACTTAAGAAGCATGGTTCGTATTGCCCATCCTCTAGACATCAGAGGCACATAGATACCTATATAAAAGTTGGCTGATTTCTCAGCCTATGAGCAGCTCAACGTCACATGGCACTGTTCATGTGCTATTTTTTGCCAATCAGAATGCGACACATAGGCACAGTGCTACAGTAACAGTTGTTGAATAGTGCCTCGCGATGAACAGTGTCGATAAACAGTGCCGGTGGCTGAACAATACTCAATGTATAGTGCCGGTCACCATGAACTGTCTCGCGGTAATTTTTCGACGCAACTTCCGACAAATACCTATATAAAGGCTGGCTGATTTCTCAGCCTATGAGCAGCTCAACGTCACATGGCACTGTTCATGTGCTATTTTTTGCCAATCAGAATGCAACACGTAGGCACAGTGCTACAACAACAGTTGCTGAATAGTGTCTCGCATGAACAGTGTCGATAAACAGTGCCGGCGGCTGAACAATACTCAATGTACAGTGCCGGTCACCATGAACTGTCTCGCGGTAATTTTTCGACGCAACTTCCGGCAAAAAAAGTTCGATAATTTAATATATTTTCTGAACAATCGTGACATTTAGAGCAAAGGGCCAAATACGGATAATTAGTGCATTTTCAAAATAAAAAAACACAATAAAATGTTGCCACGGGCGCGGCGTTTTTCCCCTCTCGCGGTAATTTTTCTCCATAACTTCTAACACAAAAAAGCTTTGCCGATTTAATATATTTACCGCATATTTGCGCCATTTAGAGCAAACGGCCAAATGTTGATGTTTAGTGCATTTTCAAAAAAACACATAGATACCTATATAAAGGCTGGCTGATTTCTCAGCCTATGAGCAGCTCAACGTCACATGGCACTGTTCATGTGCTATTTTTTGCCAATCAGAATGCGACACGTAGGCACAGTGCTACAGTAACAGTTGTTGAATAGTGTCTCGCGATGAACAGTGTCGATAAACAGTGCCGGTGGCTGAACAATACTCAATGTATAGTGCCGGTCACCATGAACTGTCTCGCGGTAATTTTTCGACGCAACTTCCGACAAATACCTATATAAAGGCTGGCTGATTTCTCAGCCTATGAGCAGCTCAACGTCACATGGCACTGTTCATGTGCTATTTTTTGCCAATCAGAATGCAACACGTAGGCACAGTGCTACAACAACAGTTGCTGAATAGTGTCTCGCATGAACAGTGTCGATAAACAGTGCCGGTGGTTGAACAATACTCAATGTACAGTGCCGGTCACCATGAACTGTCTCGCGGTAATTTTTCGACGCAACTTCCGGCAAAAAAAGTTCGATAATTTAATATATTTTCTGAACAATCGCGACATTTAGAGCAAAGGGCCAAATACGGATAATTAGTGCATTTTCAAAATAAAAAACTCAATAAAATGTTGCCACGGGCGAGGCGTTTTTCCCCTCTCGCGGTAATTTTTCTCCATAACTTCTAACACAAAAAAACTTTGCCGATTTAATATATTTACCGCATATTTGCGCCATTTAGAGCAAACGGCCAAATGTTGATGTTTAGTGCATTTTCAAAAAAACACAAAAAATGCCGTCACGGACGCGGCGTGCCGCCGCGCCAAAGCCTACTAGTATTTGTTATATATGAAGCATGGAATCTCTCTAGCAAAATTCTATCACACCATACGCAAAACCTAGTGGAAGCATATAAATTAACCAAAATGAACATACTTGCAAGTAAATATGTAGCTATATAGTTTCTAAAATATGTAAATAATCCATAAGTGGAAATTTGTGTTCCTAGGTAACTACAACCAGGATAATCTGACATGAACATAACATGAATTTGATTAAAAATATCCTTGTAGCAGAAGCAGCTTCATAATCTTCTAATATTGTGGCTTATCTAGTATGAGAGGATCAAGTGCTACGCCTAGAGGTTTGTACTTGGAGATCGCATAAAAAATAAATACCACAGGAAATTAATTAAGGACAAGAGCAAGAGGTTTGTAGAATCGTGTTGCACCTGTTGTGACTGATCCGGAGATGCATGTGTTCGCACACGATACGACAGATCCCAAAGCTTCCGCAACCACGTCCCAGGTCTGCACCTGGTCTTGGGGATTGCTACCATCAAGAGAGTGGAGAGAGGGCATAGACGCATCATAGGAGGACAGTGCGCGACAAGACAGCGAGCAGCACACCACGACCACGATCCTGCCGGCATCGGAGTCGTTCATGGTGGAAGCCCATGTTCACGATCTGGATTGGATGTGCGGCGCGCCGGAGAGAGCTAAGGCTTCGTGGGGGAGTAGCAGATCCAGATGCGCGCGTGCAGATTCACCGACCACTAGATTGATTTGTTGAGATATTATCGGCCAGAAATTTGGGATTAAGGTGGATGCGTGGTTAATGGGGTCAAACTTTCCTTTTCCTGAGAAGCAATGCCAAAATATGGCCGTTCGATAGAAATTAAGGGTGTGTTTGGCAGCCCGTATCAACCCAGAATTTCCCATCTCAACTGAGATTTTTGGCCATACCTATGTTTGTTAGCCCGGGTGAACACAGATGAGCTATGCCCACTTCATATAGAAAATGCCCCTCAGCCTGGCCCGGTTGTGAACCTCAAATCGAGCTTCACAATTCACAATCCAGCCAAGCTGAGTCCATCCCGCAAACCTCCTCTGGGTCCACCAGCGAACCCCCAGACCACAGCCCGGCCTCGTCATTTGCTCTCGGAACGAAAGGAACACGGAAAGTGGTCTCGCTCCCGTACCCCTCCCCAGGCCGTCGCCCGCCACCACGCCCTGGCCGCCGCCCGTCACCACCCCCTGGCCGCCGGCCGCCGCCGCCGCCACCCTCCCCTGGCCTCCCTGGATGCCGCTCTCCGCCCGCCGCTGCTCCACGGCGGCGTCGGCCGTCCACGGATACCGCTGCCGCCCACGGACGCGACTCGCCGCCCGCCGTCCACAGGACGCCGGCCGCAGAGCACCGCGATCCACCGGCGCCGTCGCGCTGGACCACCACGCCGGCGGGAGATGCGCCTCAACTCCGACCGTCGGACAGACGCGCCTCGGCGAGCCCCGCGTCGGTCCTTCCTCCTCTCGCGCGGACAGAGGCGGCAAGCCCCCGCCGCCGACGAGCCACCGCCCCACGGCCCTGCTCCCGCAACCGCCGGCGCCCCACGGCCCTCCGACCACCAGCGCTGGCGCCCCACGGCCCGCCATGGCCGGCGATCTGCTCCCAGCAAGGCTGAGCCCCTGATTGCTTTTTAGTTGTTTTGTTCAAGGTCCTTAGTGCAAGAGTTTGGACCTTTTTGTTATTTCTTAGGTCTTGGGCAAATCTCCACCCATCCGGTTGCCAAACAAAGTATCACTTCGAATTCTCTCAACACATACGAGCTAACAAACACATCACAAAATTCCAAATCAGCTTGTATGGGATGAGATATCTCAAGTGGGAAAGTGAATCTGAAGTGACACGGGCTACCAAACACACCCAAAATGGACGGTCCCGGAGTGGTCCGATGGTTTGCTTCCTATCGGACTGCGATATATAGTGTTTACCTTTCCTTTCTTCCACCGAGCTAAAATGGAATTGTTGGCGATGAAGTGCATAACACTCCCAAGTCAAAAACCATGCCAATACGCAAACAGGACACGCCCCTAGTCGACCGGCCGGCCTGCCTGTGACGCGAGCATCTCCTGCCGCCGCCGCCGCCGCCGTATCCCGGGCCTCGCCGTCCGTCACGCGCAGCTCCGGCCCGGCACGCGGCAGCGCTGCGGCGAGACCTACAAAGAAAAAAGGCACCATCAAATTCCAAATCTTTGCCAGGTCCGAGCGAAACATCCGCGTCCTTCTCCGTGACAAAGCATCCACCTTTCCCCCCACGAGGCCACGACCTCGGGAATCTCGCGGCGCGCCGCTGGTCCAAGTCCAAATGGAGGCGGAGCTCCGTGCCCGCGCCGCCGCCCCGCCAGCCAAGGAGCGGGACACGCCGCCGCCCTCCCCAGCAGCCGCAGCCGCGGAGGAGGACGCGCCACTCCTCCCGGGCGTGCGGCGGCGCGCGATGAGGGAGCGGTTCGCCCAGCGCAGCGACTCCTTCCGCCGGGAAGTCGGCCGCGCGGCCGCCGAGACCTTCCTCCTCACCCGCCTCACGCTCACCCTCCTCCGCTACCTCGGGTACCCACCGGTTCCATTTCCCTTTGCTACTACTTGCGCTTTCCTTCTGTCACTACCGATTCCACCTTGTGATCTGCATCTGCTTGTGCTCCTGCCAACTGGCTTGTGGCATTTACTTCGAAGAATTTGTGTATGGGCCTATCACAACATGTTTAGCACTGAGCTAACTGAACTTTACTGAGATCTGATGCTAAAGCTCGGAATATATGATACTCATTATGATGCTTCAGTGAATCGGATACACGATAATGACCTTTGCCCTAGACATTCTCTTTGTTTAAAAAAAGTAATAGCAGGAGAGCTACTAATCTCATTTGATTTTTATTTTTGAGCAAGCATTTAATTGCAAAGGTAGTAGCTAGAGTTTAGAAAGGAGGCGGAATGGTTCTCGTCCCTTAGGTTTAGTCCGAGACAGGTTTATTCTAGTAGTGGGTTCCCTCACAATGCGTTGAATGATAGGTGGGCTATTGAGTTTGTTCCAATAACTTGTCTCATTTACGCAGGATAGGCTACAGATGGATCCGCCAGTTCCTAGCCCTCTGCTGTTATGCTCTACTGCTCATGCCTGGTTTTATTCAAGGTTGGTGTTTTTTAATTAAACCACTTCACTTGTTCGAAAGTGGGATCTAGGTGATATGCTCGGGTCAGGTGTTATCACTACCTTCAAAGCATGTAGTACACTTGACCGTTTGTTTTTTTGCTTTACTCCAGTTTTATATTATTACTTCTTCTCAAGACAAGTTCATAGGAGTGTTGTATACGGAGAACAGCCAAGAAACAGGTATTTTGATCATTTTCTACAAGTTTATTAAGTATTACCATGCACCTGATATCTCTATTCAGTAAACCGGTATGTACCTTTATCTCTTTGTACTCCCTCCATCCATAAACGGATGTCGAAGATTTATTTAAATTCGGATGTATCTGTACACTAAAGAGTGTCTAGATACATATAAATTTAGAAAAACTTGCGATATTCTTTTATGGACGGAGGTAGTATTTCATAAGTTACTTACGTTATTGATATCTGTACCCTGGCATTTATTCCTGCAGATTGGATTTGTATATACCAGCTGGCACAACAGGGTTGAAGCCGGTCGTGGCATTCGTCACTGGTGGAGCATGGATCATAGGGTGAGTACAAGTATGTACTATTCTGGACCTCAAGTTCTTTTCTTTCTCTTTACCATTCCAGAACCCCAGTAAGGCAGTAAGTTCTAGGTTTTGTCTTGACTTCATGTGAAGCGAATTATACATATCTCAGGTACAAAGGATGGGGTGCCCTCTTAGGAAGACGCTTGGCAGAAAGGGGCATCTTAGTTGCATGTATTGATTACAGGTACTCAGAATAAATTCGAAATATGCAAAGCACCAAGATTCTCATATCACACTCATGGAGCATCACAATGATTTGTTTGCAGAAACTTTCCTCAGGGGACCATTGGTGACATGGTAGAAGATGTATCCCAAGGAATCTCATTTGTCTGCAACAATATAGCTAGATATGGAGGTGATCCTGAAAGGTTGATAGCTTATACCTTACCAAAATTTGAAGTTTGGCTATTGCAATTTCGATGTCGTTTGTTTTTAATGTGTGCCCTGCACATGCGCCCATATGGTAAATATGCATGCTTTAGGATCCGTTAGTGTGGAACATGAGAAAGAATGTATTGAAGGCAATGTTCATTTGGGTATTCATGTTTTCAAAGACTAATGGTGTGACTTAAACAAGAACCTATGGTTCATTTCCAAAAGATTATTTGATGCACTGTATCCTAAAATTTTGCATGCTTTAGGATCCATTAGTACTACCATGAAATCCATTCGCAAAACTAAGTAATATCCTGAAATGATATAGTCATCTTTTTTCCTTATATGTTCTATGTACATCGTGCTAACAGGATTTATCTTGTTGGACAATCTGCTGGTGCACATATTGCTGCGTGTACTCTCGTAAATCAAGCTATTAAAGAATGTGGTGAAGGAGATACTTCCAATTGGAGTGTTGGGCAACTAAAAGCTTACTTCGGTATTTCTGGCGGGTAAGCATATATGACTAGCACAACTTGTAGATGTTCCTTTTTCTGTGATAAATTGTGATATCACCAGTACTCAGTTTTTTGCATTGTCAAACATTGGCAGTACTGCCCAGTAGTATTTATCTCTTGCTGCAGTTTAGTATACTGTGCTTATTGTCCAGGCAGAATGGTAATATGCTTGCTCTAAATTTAAGACAGTGGAATTTGTCTATTAAGCAATATTAGCTTGCAAGTTCAGGCTCCTGCTGTAGTATATTCTAGGAATCAGGTCTGGGAAGCCAATCCTACTTTTGGATCACTGTACTGCCCTTTCCAGCATTTAATCGCAGGGCTTGCCACTTTTGGAAGGAGCGTCACTACTGATTCACATACATAAGAATGTCACAGAATAGGTGTATTGGTCTTAACATTTCACTTCTGATTTCTGCAGTTATAATCTTCTCAACTTGGTTGACCATTTCCATAGGCGTGGTCTGTACCGATCTGTCTTTCTCAGGTATTTATCTTTGACCTGTAGCATTTGTTCATGTTTCAGCACCAACTCCTCTTTTCCCTTAGTAAAACATCCAACAGTTTTTTCGCCCACTATTGGCATTTGGCAATACTATAACATCATTGCAACCATATGTTTCAGCATTATGGAAGGTGAGGAATCATTGAGGAAATTTTCTCCGCAAGTGTTGGTTAAGGATGTAGCTGTTGGATCTGCAGTTCCTCTATTGCCCCATATCATCCTTCTCCACGGGACAAGTGATTGTTCAATGCCGTGTGCTGAAAGGTGGGTTAAAGTGAAACAATTGACCTCATTGGGTGTTCTAAGTTGCTCGCTCGTTGGTCTTCACCTGTAGTATTCTGGATATTGGTATGTGACACAGTCGAAAATTGCAGTGAAGCTTTCCTTGATGCTTTACAACAGCGTGGTGCTAAAGTGGATCTGTTCTTATATGAAGGAAAGACACATACTGATCTATTTCTTCAGGTAATCACTGCGAGCTATTGCACTGGTGCTATTTGAAAGGATTTCTTAGTTTGGACATTTTGACCTTCTTAGTTAATATTTTGGAGTGCTTTATTTTCTCCTTTTTAAAATAGAAAGTACTTCTTCCATTCTTGTCGTGGTTTTAGTTTAAATTTGAACTACAATCACTACAAGAATTATGGAACAAAGGAACTGCATGATTATCTGGTTTCCATGGGATAAAATATATCTGGTACTCAGTTTTGACTTTTGAGTATAGCCTTACGTCGTTATTTCTTGCGCTAGATAGCTCGTAAATTGTGAAGCATTGTGTTGCCTAGTATAGCAAAGTACTCTCGACTGGAGGAAGCTCGAATACCTCTCAGTTCAGTTAAATGATTGGGCTGGCTGCTGAAGTACCTAGTTGTTTTTTCTGATTTTAGAGAGTAATTCTTCACCTAATCTCCATGTAGCTTGAGTCTTATTACTCTTTCAACATTATTACTATTACCTCTGCACTCTGCGGTTTGAGATTATAAGTTTATAACACAAGTGGTTCTCATGTTTGATTCCCTTTTATGTGGTAAAGGATCCTCTTCGGGGCGGTAGGGATAAGATGCTGGAAGAGATTGTCGCCACGATACATAAGGATGATCCAAGCGAGTCAACCCAGGACCTTGCTGTGCCAGTTGCACGCCGTCTCGTTCCTGAATTCATGCTGATGCTCGCTGGGAGAGTAAGCCCTTTCTGAAGATGCTGGGGTGTTAGGGAGTGCGGCAACGGTCCAAGCGGGGATGCTGATTTGAAGTATTGTCTGATGGTTTCATGCATATGTATGTAAAATGTGTACACTAGGGATGCTGATTGAAGTATTGTCTGATGGTTTCATGCATATGTATGTAAGATGTGTACACTAGTTGAACAACTGAAGTCTTTTCAACTCTTACGGAAATTGGTCTGTTTAGATTGCCCTGTGTATAAACGATTGCCGAGGATGCATCTCACTGGTCTGTATTAGATATGTACAGAGTACAGACAGACATAGCCCCAGACGGTAGCCAGTAGCCACAGTTGTATACCCTCTATTGTATCCTGATGTATACTGGCCACAGTTACGTAGTCTTATGAACTTCTGCTTGACAATGGCCTGGTGGGAACATATTTTGTTACGGAAATATGAATACAAAATACAGATTTGTTATTTCTCAGCAGCCTGAGAAAATTTTATTTACCCTGCAAAAAAAGAGAAACTAGAATTGCACAAAATTTGTGTGGAACTCACGATGTAGAATCGTCAACTTAGACATAAGAATGGTTTGGCTGCCATAAAAATAGATGTTCCTACGTTTGTACTTTTAACTGAACATGAAAGAAAATAGAACTCAGTTCAGAAACTACGACTTTTACCCTAACATGAAAGAAAATACTAACGTGAAACAAAGCAGATGCAAAGCAGCAAAGTTTCTTGATCTATTAAAGACTCCAGAGGAAAACATGACAATGTTCAGATGGAGGCTCAGCTGGTTACAATCATGCATATATGGGTCCCGTAGGAAAATGAAGACCTCAGAGCATTCCTCTATGAACTAATCTCAAGTTTACATCTGATCTTGAGTGTAAAAATACAATTATCCATGCAGGGCCAGGCTCCTGCAATCAACAACTATGCATGGCAGCAGCATGCACTCACATAAGGAAGGGCAGCTGCGGCGCCCAAGATCCAAACTTGCAGTGCAGTGTTCTGCATCCATAGGACTGCACTACTGCACTATCAGCATCTGGTGTCCGTGACAGAAATGCGGTGCCAAAATCCATTTTCGTCGTCCTTATTGTTGTTGCTGCACTAGGGGTGCATCTTGGAGACCTTTTCGGATAGTTCAGCGATAGCCTCCTCCGTTTCCTCAGAGATTTCTTCGTCATACTGAAGAATAACAGAACAAGAACGCAAACAAAGTCACTGTCTGAGCTCTTAAGCGAAAGAAAAAGGTTTGATTGTTCATAGTGCAAGAATATGCCTTGCCTAATTGCAATAATCAATGGAGAATTAAGGTACTACAGCATTAGTAAGTACCTCTCGTTGTTTATTTGGATTGACAACGACACACTTGGAAGCGCTAATGCTCGCGCTCTTCTGGTAGCTCCGGGGGCTCACGCCATTCTGGCCACCAGATGGATGCTGCTGCCCTGGGTCCTGTGACCTTGGAGGGCTTTGGGCATCAGGATCTGCACCCAGCTCCTGATCATTAGGATGCTGTTCATTATTACCATCATTCGATGCACCTACTCTCTGCCTGTTACACACAAATCAATGCAGAACTTAGAAAAAATAATAACTGAGACAAAGTAAGAAGCTTCACACTTCTAATTTCTGACAACCGTGTATTATACCTTGGTAAGGAGGCATGCTTTCTTTGCAGTGGAGAACCTCGTTCGCCTTTGCTGTAATGCTCCTCCAGGTGTGCAAACTGTCGCTTAAAGCGATCAACCCCACTGCAGCACCAAAAATAGCCATACAAAGATATGTTAATTACAAGGATACACTAATTACATATTTTATTAAGTCCGATGACTTCTTGTATCAAAATTAAAACAAGTCCATACTGCACCTTGGATAGAGGAAACTAAGCTGTTCTCCACCTTTCATGTATTCCTGCAGCATCTGTGGATGATACTCCAGAATCTGTTTGAGTTCATGAAAAAATCAACCTCTTGAAAGAAAATACATTATGAACAGAAAACAGGAAACAAGCTTTGCTTCTCTACCTCTCGATAAATCAATTCTCTAACATCATCTTTGGTCACCTTTCGTCTCTCAAACTCAAACTCAAGTTTTGAAATTGGATTTCTCGAAGGCTCACGTTCCACATTAGAAAGAGTTGCAAAATATGGATCAGCCAAAGCCTGAAGAGTTAAGAAGACAATGAAATTATAGCATATCAAGACATATACATGTGTTTGTGAAATCGTTAAAACAAATGTAGAAGAGAATACTCTCGTGTTTACCTCTTCAGCTGAAGGCCGGTCTTTAGGATCAAATGCAAGTAATCGCCCTAGCAAGTGAACCGCTAACGGATCAGCATTAGGAAATTTCTGAGTCAAGGGGACAGGATGTTTTTTTCGCATACAACTTAGGTATCTCCTGGCCTTCTCATTTCGAATCTGCAAAGGTCATATGCAGCAGTCAGTGATTACTCTTGTAACCCTAATGCACCATTGCAAAATGTGCGGACAAAAGAACAGCAAAAATCATGAAATGTATAGCTAGATGGGTCTGGGGGGATCACTCTACTGGCCCACAATGCAACTTATAAAAGGGTGCAACAGAAATGAAAATTTCCAGATACATTATTCCATCTTGTCAGTGAACTGTATCTCCTCAAATATTACTTTGCGCATAATTGAAGCAAGAATAAGGGACGCGAAACAAACATACCCGCGATAAGGTTTCTGATGATGGAGTTCCAAGAAGATCTGTTATTATATCTAACTGGTGGACGACATTCTTCCCAGGAAAAAGTGGTCGTCCAGTGAGAAGCTCAGCGAATATGCATCCAATACTCCATATATCAACAGCAGGAGTGTACTGCATACAAATTACACTTGTCAGAAAGATAGACAAATCTGACACTTGCAGAGAGTTTTTAGAATCTCTAGATAAATTTCACTTTACTATCTAATTTTCATCTGAGTAAGTGAGTTCACAGCGTGTTTTGACAGAACTATGTGTATGCATATAATTACAATGAGAAGTGACTAAAAAATCTTGTCATAGTGGTTAAGCCTTAATTTTGTACACTTAGTCCATGCTGTAGATTCCAGAGTTTTTTTAAGAAAACGAAAAAGGGAAAGCATTCATCTTTCCTGTACACGACTTTATGAGTTCAAGAATTGAAGAACTTACTTTCGAGAAAAAGGAGCCACATAATTCAGGTGCTCTGTACCACCTTGTTGCTACATAATCCTTTGAAAAAAAAAACAATGCAACGAAGTAAGAAAATATATGAGAATGTGGGTTATTACATACAATGAGAAGCACCTTACCGTCCAAAATATAGCTGAAGGAGCATCATTAAATGATACACGTGCAAGTCCAAAGTCACAAATTTTCAGTTTGCAGTCCGAGTTGGCCAGTATATTCTTGGGCTTTAGATCACGGTGAAATACATTCCCTGTGCCAAGATACACAGCAAAATACTGTCAGAAGAATAAATAGAAGTCCAATGACAATTTGATAGATCAACTTAAGGATTATGCTAAATGAATGGGTTAGCAGGTTCAAGGAGATCAGCAATAGTTCACTGACTTACCGGCATGGATGTACTTGAGCGCACGGAGAAGTTGGTAAAGGAAAAACTGGTAATGCTCCGCTGTGAGGTCATCATTGGCTCTGATGACCTGATGGAGATCCGACTCCATGAGCTCAAAAACAACATATACATCTTGGAACTCCCTCCGAGAAGGGGGGAGCATTATGTGCTTGATCTCTACTACGTCCGGATGACGGAGCAGCCGAAGGAGCTTGACCTCACGGAGGATGCGTGTGGCATCCGACACGTGCTCAAACACATCATTGATCTTCTTAATCGCAACCCGCTCACCGGTGCGGGTATCTACTGCGGCAGCAACTACTCCATAACTCCCCTTGCCGATGACTTCTTGGATTTGGTACTGGCTTGCCTCTCCATACTCAGTGAAGAACTCTTTTTCCAGTGCATTCTACAAGATGGCAATTCGCAAGAACAAATTAAAGCCAACTAGGAATGTACGGATCATTTAGGATTGAAGAATGAAATAAAAAAATATTTAAGTACTTATTAATAGTGAAATAACAATAACGTAGAGTTAGTTCAATTGAAAGCAATTCGACAGGAAAGCAAGTGTCAGATGAAAAGACTAGCCCGGTACGTGTAGGACTATTCTCAGCAATCAGAGATGTGGCAAGGTTCACTCTGGAGCAAAGGAAGCAGACACCATGGTGCAGGGTTGAGGTTGACAGGAGCTACAGGTCCAGACCAAGTCAATCTAACTACAATACTAACCAATGGCCAATTCAGCCAATGTGACACCCAAGTGGAACAGCTTGGACAAGAACAGCTACTTATGATAAGTTCAACACGGATGATGAAAGGAACCGTAATAATTGAAAATTCAACTACAACGTCTACAAGTGTGGAGACTGAACAGAATACGGAAAGGGCACCAGCTTTATGGAGAAGATGCTCCATGTACCAACTACACATCTCTGAAGAGACGGGAACATGTAGGGAACAAAACAGCATTCAGTCTCGCAAAGAATATTTTCCCAGATCAGCCAAGCAGCAGGTCGCAAAGTAGTAAGTATAGTAATGATTCGATCACAAATAGGATCACCTACCGCCGTAATGATCGAAAGACAAGAAAATTGGATCAGAGACGCAAGGTCACCTGCCCTGCCCAGCAGCCGTATCGATGAAAAGAACAGAAAGAAAGAAAGACAAGCTACCGTATAGCAGTAGTATCTAAGCTAAGCAACTGCCGCAAAGATCCGATCTTGGCTAAGAATTTCCGGCGACGACGAATCAAAGAATCGCAAGAAAGCTTCATGCCCAAAACTGGACAAGAATCTAGCGTGACCAAGAACAGAGAGGCATGAGGATAGTCTGACCTTCTTGTGGGTCTCGACGGGGAGCGGCATCTTGCGCTTGGGGACGCGGATGGCGCGGAGGCCAACGAGATCCAGGTCCTCGACGTCGTCGGAGGAGAAGTCCTCGCCGGCGGAGGACTGGTTGGAGCCGGGCACGGAGCCCGAGGGCGTGCGGCGGTGGAACAGGCGGCGGAAGCCGTCGACGAGGCCGTTCCCTCCTCCCATGTACCCCTCTTCCCTACCTCTGCGCCCGCCCCGGCATTGGCTGCCTAGCCGCCGCCTCCTCCAGCCACCTGCTCCTCTTCTTGCCCCCGCCGACGCCGCCTCTCGCTTGCTCGAGGAGTCCTTGGCTGCTCTCTAGGCGGCGCTGTCACCGGCGGTGTGGAGGGGGTGCGGGGAGGAAGGGCGGAATCGACGGGGTCTACTCTTATACTCGGGGACGGGGATTCGGGCGGAGGATTTTCTTTCCGATTTCGTCGCTGTTTTTCTTTCGGCCGTGCAGGTGATGGGCGCTCGCAAGTTCACACGGTGCGTGCGCGTTGGTTGACGGAGGCAAAAATCTGGAGTTACTGGGAAAGATCGCACTTCCCTGGTGGACGGTGGCGCCGGAATTTGGGTGCTAGGGAAGAAGCATACTACAGCTGTAGTCGATAGTCGACAGTGAGGTATGTGCTGCACGGACAGGGTATCGGTCTGGTTGTGGGTGAGCCGGCAGAGTCCACTGATGGCTAGGGGAAATAGGGCATGGGGGAACTGGAAGTGTACCACCTTTGTTAGGTCACCGGCGAGCATTGTGTAACGGTGTAACCTTTGTGATAAGGTGATTCGGAGTCCACGATGCAAAGTGTATTCACAAAAGTGTGATGTTCGGCATTCAGAACTTATGTGAGAACAGTGACATCCCTAACTCATCAGGGTTTAAATTCTGATTTGACACTTTGGTGTCTCATAAAGACGGGATATTCTTCAGTGAGAGGCGACATTCCCGTCGACTGCGAGACGTCTGTGGCGACTTCGTCAATTTTAAGACCCACCAAATGAGTTTCTTGTTTCTTCGATGCAGTCTCTCGGAGGTGCTCATAGGGGTAAGGTGTACGTGCGTTCATAGAGGTGAGTGTATGTGTGTATATGTCAGCGTTTTTGATTGTACTGTTGCGTATATATCAGCGTCTTTGAGTGTATGTGCGTATAATAACTTATGTTGTGTGTTTCTTAAAAAAACCTTATGATGTACCTTGTCCGATTTCGTCTGTGTCAGCTGTTTGAGTGTCGTTTTCTTCTTATGATGGGTCGCCGTGAAGCTCCACACCGGCTTACCACAACTTCTTCAACTCTGCTTCTTCCTTGGAGGTGTCATTTACGGAATTATGACCCTTCTAGGTGATGCGAGTGGTGGCAATGTCGATGCTGGAAGGAAATCGACATCTCCGAGTGAGGGCACAAGCTGAAATTGTTATCCATATGTGTGTTGTTGACATAGGCATCCCAAATGGGCCTGCCGAAGATAGTACCCGGGGTTTACTGAAGGCCCAATACCCGAAGAATAAGAAGATTCGGGAGCCTAAGATATATTAAGGAAAGTTAGAGTTGTAATAGGAAGTGTTATTTGTAATCTGGCGGGATGAGGTAGAAACCGTCCCGGACTTTGTAACTTGTACAGAACGAAGCCCTCGGCTCCACCTCCTATATAAAGGGGGAGTCGAGGGACGAGGAGATCATCGAATCATTGTTACAAACCCTAGTTTTCATAATCGTTGAGTACTTTTCGGCTGAAACCTTCGAGATCTACTTGCCCTCTACTTCTAACTAAACCCTAGCCTACAATCCATAGGCATTGACAAGTTGATACCTTGTCAGTTGTTCTCTGGTTTGGATAAGCCTAGGCCCGGTGTGCTTCGGTTATGGCTTCTCCCTTCGGCGGCAAGGAGATGGCAGTTATTCCGCGCTTTAGTGGTTGTGTGACCATGTGTGTGGTTTTTTTTCTCGGTTTTACTTAATTACCTATACTAGATGTGTGTTTTTTGGATTAGGTCCTCTCATTATTTGGATCAACTCTCTTCTTCTTAATGCTATTATGAGAGCTCCTCGACCTCAGATGGTGTTACAACGAAAATTAAAGAAACTACTATTGTTAATGTTAAAAAGAGATAAACTAGAAAAGGCATGTGCAAGTTTGTCGGGCCATACTCCTTGCTCGAACATGGTGAGAGAACGGGCAACTATGTTGCACAAGAGCAACTCTAGAAGAACCTGTAAAACAGGTTGGACCCGAAAAACTCCAGTCCTTTTCGGCCTGTGGAGCCATGTCTAGGTGCAACAACCCGAGCTCATGGCGCAATGACTCCGGCTGAGACCTTGTCAACAACATCATGTTTCTGGTCCTCCAGCGCTACCGAAATGTGTTGCAGCCTTGCAGGTCTACATGGAGGCACGCGAAACGGCGAGAGCGAATCCCGGGGACGCCACATCGCAGTAGGCCATCGACGAGGCGAAGGGAGAACACGACCTGCAGGTTGCGATCCTCGAGAGCCTCAACAGCCAGCACGGGTTCCTCAGCCTTCTAGTGATGGCGGCGACGGTATCTATGATGCGCCGGTGAGCACAACGACGCGAAGTGTTTAGGGTTAGTCAGTCCGCGAATCTAGCTAAGTATCTAGATTCAGAGACATGTAATCTCGTTTTAATTATTGTTTGTAATATGTATATAAGTATGAAATAGTATGCAAGATGAACTATCACTCAGAAAAAAAATGCCCAACTCCTCCTTTTGAATTTCCAAGTATGGTTTCCTGTTTCTGTTATGCACCTCCGATTTCTAGAACCCTAAACGCGTTTTGGGTACCCGATCCCGGATATCTAGTACTACCTCTGTCCATAAATAGATGCCAAAAGTTTGTCTAAATTTGAATGTATCTAGACATGATTTAGTGTATAGATACATTCGAATTTAAATAAATCTTTGACATCTATTTATGGATGGAGGGGTATTAGATTATTCGGTATCCTCTAGAGTTGCTCTAAACACCTTCCCTTTCGGGTGAACCAGCCACAGTGTTCATTCTCGGCTAAGGGAAAATATGGCATGGAAGAACTAGATACGTATTCTGTTTATTAGGTCACCGGCGAGCATTTTGCAGTTCAGCTTCGCCATGAGAGGATCGGGAGTTTGCCTGACTACATGCACAAAAATGTGGTGCTGTCCACGCACGCACACAGGACAATGGTTGTTATGGAAAAGAGTGGGAAGTTCTATCAGTTAGTTATCTACCGTAGTCTACATGTCTTCTCTTTCAGGATCTGTATTCGACGTACCTGTCATATCAAAGAATAAATAACTTCCAATCAATCGGATCATCGGGAAGTTTTAAATTAAATATCTCAAGGCACATGACCAGCGCTAGAAATATTGACTGATCGTAGCACACTGCCTAACCCATGCACCCGGTCAAACGTTGTGCACATGATCGGCTTGAGTACATGGCGACAACCTGGTTCGAGTTTCATTTTTATCGACATTGCTGACATCTACATATGGATTGAGTTGATTAATCACACGCTGCTCGATCTAACGTCGACGAAGCTTATCAAAAGAATGAACATACTATCACAATCGTGTTGGCACTGGCGATCGCGGGGACGTGAAATTGATACAAACTGGATTACAATGGTTGCTTGGGGTAGCAACCGGAGTTCAAAAGGACAAGGATCCAGGCGGGAGGAAAGAAGCCAGACGAGTGGATTAGGTTCAGTTCAATTTTGTTTTGTTGGTCTGTCTTTTATCCTCCCACCTCCAAGGCTGCTCGGTTGGGCCAAGCCCACGTACACCAGCCAAACACTCGAATCCGGTTTAGAGAATATGCAGGGTGTTACACTGTAGCTCCAACAAAACATTTTTTTTTTGCAGAAAAGATATGAATCTATTTCATGAGTTCACAAGAAGTACAAAGCACCCCAAACATAATAAAAATTACATCGAGGTTCATAGACCACCTAGAGACCACTACTACCGCTAGAACGAGCCAACAACGCGCCGCTCCCTTACCAGAGCCGGCTTGACGTTGTTGATGATAGTCGGGAAGTCTTCGTGCACGTGCCCCTACCATAGAGCTGAAGTCATCGCTATTAAATTCTTGAATTGATTACCATACCTATAACGAAATCCACCACTCTAAGAAAACGGCGACCGGATGAATCCCCAAGGCTACTCGGTTGGGCCAAGCCCAACACTTAAATGCGGTTAAGAGGATATGCAGGGTGTTACACAACATTGTTTATCCCCAAACAATAGCTCAAATTTTGTTTACATGAATGCCTCCAGGATTCCATCATGTGTTATAGCTGATTAATATTGAACCCAAATAGCAAGGAGGGCATGTGGAAGTAGCATCCCAAGCCAGCTTCTTGTTGATTCTGTGAGCCCATCTCCTCTCGAAAGAATGAACCCCATTGAACATTCTGATATTGCCAAATGACTTGGACAGAGGCTAGCTCTGATGCACTATCACGTGGAGAACTTTCCAATCTAGAACCTTTACAATTAGTTACAATTGTTCATTGCAATATTTTTTTATTACTCCTTTAGAAATGCCCGAAGTGTTGTTCTCATCCAGTAGCAGGAGGTCGCGTCATAAACCAGACTAAGCAGCAAATGGCCACAAAGCTGAACTGCATATTTTGAAGTCATACCAAAGCTTTGTTTGGTTGTCGCCTCTGGACTCAAAAGCTCCCATGCATACAGAGATCTGTCACACGAGTTTCTATATTTTTGCAAAGATAGAACTTCTCCATTCTGGATGTCACGAAAAGTAGAGAGCACTCAGACAATTCTAAAAGAGAACACTTGATATGAAATTGTGAAGAATAATGATAATTTTAATATGCAGTGGCCTTTTATTTTCAGTGCTCTTACTTAAAGCCTAGATTTAAGCTTCGGTGAGAGCACTTACTAGGTCTGGGTCAGACCATACACCACTTATTTCATATTCTGGGGACCAAGTCTTTATAGGCAACAAATCCAATTTCTATTTCAAGCTAGCTTGGCTCAAAATAGAAGGTTTTTCGCAAATGGTAGCTTAACAGTGGGTTTCTATTTTTGAAGTAGCCAATCCTATGGAATTTTGGCAGAACAAAATTAGATATCTTCGACATTTTCCTCGAGGTTGGGCCCGTAATTTATGTGGCCATTATAAATTGAAAAAGTGAGCCTCACTAGTATAATTAGGATGATAGCGGAGCTAGTTCCGCTTAGCGATGATGAGAGAACTTCTATGCCTAAAGCTAATGATGATTTGCTAAAATTGGGACGTATTGAGGAATCCAAATGGTCTCAACGTGCCAAGGTTAAACTTATTCAAGAGGGGGGGGGGGCAATACAAAATACTTTCATCCTATCACCAACGATAAACATCTCAGGAAAAATATATTTCAACAAGAGTGTAACACCCCGGCCACCCCTGGCCGGGACTGTTACCCCTGATAGTTCTCTAGGATCTCTAGACTAGCCCCACGGACCAACACTAGTCTTTTATGCGCACTTTGTCCTCACTCGGGGGCATCCACCCTTAGAAGATCGACGCCCTCGTTGATCAGCCCCAAGCCAGGAACGTCCCCTCTTGACACACGTCCATGCGTCTAGTGCAGGCACATGTGCCACGACGGGCCACATGTCCGCGCCCCTGACCGGCACACGCCCGTGTTACCGCGAAGGTCGGCTCTGATACCAAATATAACACCCCGACAACCCCTGGCCACCCTCGGGCGGGCCTGTTACCATGGTAGCTCTCTAGGATCTTTAGGCTATTACCACAAACCAATACTATTCTTTTCTGCGCACTCTGTCCTCACTCGTGCGTACCCGGGAATTACTTTCCGGTCGGTCACTCATCCTCAAATCGCTCCGGATCAAGCACGCTTAACCTCAGAGTTCTTTGGAAATGAGATTTTGGAAAAGAAGTTGTAACTTGTTGATATGAGTACCAATCCTATTAAGCTCTAGGCCAGGATGTCACATAGAGCAAGAGGAACAAACCATTGTGGGGCAAAAAACTTTGAAAAACTACATTTCTGAATATTACAAAACCTTATTCGAACCAACCATTCCTACTACCTGTGATGACTAAGTCAATGAATCAAGATGTTAAGCAAATATGATGAAGAGAATAAAATTTTGACAGCTGATTTTAAAGAAAAAGAAATCTATGAAGCGGTTGAAAAATATAAAGCGTCTGGGTCAGATGGTTTCCCGGTGGAAAAATAGATCTATGACAGCCGACTAGTGTTGAGGAATCATATGAGTCACTATATTGATGATGTAAAATGCACGTGGAGGCCTCATCGTTGACCTCCTAGCACCGCAATGGCGGGAGCGTATGTATGACGTAGGCGAAGGAACAACGATGAAGCTGGGCCATCGCCCCGCTGACCGACGGCGAGCAGCGCGGATCTTAGTTTAAATTCAGTTGTTTTTCACTCAACCTTGTAATATTATACTTATAACAAAATTTGGATGAAAATCTTAGTTCATGTTTTATGTGTTGATTGCGGCCAACGGGCTAAAATGGCCAGCCCAGACTGAACCGGTCGCGCTGCTGAGGGCGTTGGCCTGGTAGACCGACCAAAATAGGCCAAAGCCTGCCCAAGAACCCAAAGTAGGTGCCTGCTCCACGAAGCAAACAGCCAGCCAGGCGGCGCGGCGGTGGTCAGAGGTCCAGAACCATCCATCCATCCAGCCGTAGAGCATCAAGCACAGCACGGAGGTAGGTAGCAGTGTAGCACTAGCAGGTTGGTACTTGGTAGTATCTGCTTTGCGTCACATGCATGAAGGACGGGAGACATGCACGCAATAATTGGAGCGTCGTCTCGTGGGATCGACGTGGCTTTGGCTTGCCTCGGGGTCCGGGGGTCCGGCCACCGTCCAGCCGCATCTATGATCTATCTATCTATCTGCGTCTCCAGTGACTGTACTCCTCGCGTGCGATCGCGGCCTCAAGCTGGAGTGACGGACGACTGCATCTGCATGATCGTTGCTTGCTGCCAACCGCAGCCCCATGTCGCCACACTCCCGCTTCTATAAACAAATACGGAGTAGTATTTCAGATGCCAACGTTTTCTTTCGCAAAAAAAAAAAAGATATCAGCATTTTCTGTGAAAAAGAATCACTGCGTACACGTTCATGTCCTACCTTCACATTAGGAAAAAAATGATTTTTTTGTGAACCAAAAATGAAAAATGGGTGTAGCTTTTTGCAGCACTTTTTTTGTTGTCCTTTTAGGACACGTGATATATACCTTCTATGTTTTCTTCATGAAATTTTGCACACATGCACAGATACCTACGCTGTCAAGTTTTGCATGATTTCTTTAATTATTTTAATATTTTCATGGCTTCTCTACTTCTTTTATTTGAATATTAAAGTAAAATGAACGGTGAAGGAAACACCTACACCCATATGTGTAACTACAAAATTATTTTCGTTTTAATGTTCAACAAACATTTCATCAAGGGAGCCATAAGATCACCCACTTGACTGCTCCTTTTCTTCTGACCCATATAGAATTAAAGCGTGCAAACAAATTTAAAACCAGAAGAGCGGTAAGTTTCTCCGCTTTCATAAAGAAGAAGAAGACAACAAACACTCATTACTGCCAGATTTTAACGTAGCAACACTCCAACTTTATTTATTATGTGAAATCAATATAATACTCCCACCCACTAAATCAGAGCAACACTTTGACCATAGGTTTTGTACTGTCTTCTAATGATAAGTGTAATAACCATGTAAAATTTATCCATATACGTATTCTCTACGATAAGTAATAAGTACGAGTAATTTTTTAAAGACCTGATTAGTAATTTTTTAAAGACCTGATTAGTAATTTTTTAAAGACTGGATTATGTTAGAATGCCTTTTTTAGGCTACGATAATAAGGGCATCTCCAACCGGGCGACCCATCCCGCGCCCGCGCGTCCGGATGGGTCGAAACGGACAAAAACGCGGCCCAGCGCGCGGACCCATCCCTAAAACGGATGGCCGCGGCGTCCGGGACGACCCAAACCCGGCCCAAATCTTGGACGAGTTTGCGTGCCCGCGGACGCGAAAGGCTGGTCGCTCGCGTCCTCCCCTTGGCCGCCCCTGGCCCGCCTGTCTGCCTCCCAAAACAGAAACACTCCACTGTACTCCCAAAACCTAGAGATGGCCGACGAAGCGACTGCCGCCGCCACCGCCACCACCGCCACCATCCGAGAGGACGCATCGCCGCCGCGGCCGTTGCCGCTCTGCCGTGGAGGCGCTCTGAACTGGACGCTCCGGTGGTCGTGGAGCCCGGGCCGCCGACGAAGAAGGCGAAGCCCGACCTCACCGCGGAGCAGAGGGCGATGGAGAGCAAGAAGCGGGGGGTGCGGCGCAGGGCGTGTGATCTGCGGAAGAAGAAGGCCGCCGCCGAGGAGGAGCGGGTGCGGGCAGCGGAGCAGCTCCTCGAACTCCAAACGCTCGCGAAGAGCACTCTCCTTCAAGAGCGGACGGCGCGAGCCATGCTCTTTTACGGCCATCGCTGCGCTCGGCCGACACATGATCATCCCCGGCACCGCGCGGCCTCGGGGGAGCTCGGCCTCGTCCGTGACCCGGCCCCTTCCTCCAAGGTCAATCGCCCACCGATCGCCCCGTTTGGGCACGAAATGGGGGCGCATTCTGGGCGGCAGGCGTACCAGTCACGGGATGGGTCACCGGAGGTGGGCGAGTCCATGACGGGGCCGTCACCTTCGTCCATTGACCTGAACCGTGCGCCGGCGAACTCCAAAGGCCCCAAGAACCTGGAAGCAGCTGCGATGGCCGGTGCACGCAACCTGTTCGACGATATGTCGGCCGCGCGCGCGCAGTCACCGTCCACCGTGCAGGCCCCTCCGTCTTTCGCGCAGACAATGCCGCCGACCCTGCCATATCCTTCGACACGCGGGCTCCCCAGCCACCTCCCATTGACACACAGAGGGCACAACTGCCGGTCCCGGCAGATAAACATCGCGGAGGAGCCGTTGTTCGGTGAGGCCCTCACACAAGCCGCACCGCACAAGCTCGAGCCCGCCGGGTAAGCAAACGAACCGGCAACTACACGGAGAAGGAGGACAAGGTGCTCGTCGATGGATGGTTGACCATCGGGCAAGATGTGTTGACGGGTGCCGAGCAGAAGGGGACCGCATTCTGGCGCCGGATCTATGAATACTTCCATGAACATCGCAAATATGGACAGGAGCCATTTGAGAGCGACCGCAGCGAAATATCGCTCCAAAAGAGGTGGGGAGCAATTCAAACGGAATGCAACAAGTTCCAAAGTGCGCGTATGATCACGCGAAGCGGCTCCCCGTTAGTGGCATGGGTGTGAAGGACTTGGTATGATTCTTAACCTCAACTTATTCATCCGATGTTTGCACATCTGTTTATCGTTGTTGTCTCACTTTGCTCTAGGTGTGGCGAGCTTTGGAATTCTACAAAGTCAACAATGGAGAGAAGACCTTTGCCTTCCCTCATTGTTGGAAGGAACTCCACGGCACCCCCAAGTTCCAGGAGGGGTACGAGGGGTACATGGCGACCTTGACTGGCAACAATCCCGCCAAAGATGCCACTGTCATTGACCTTGATGGTGGGCAGCCTTGCGGTAGCTCCGCTTCTCGTGCAAGTCGTCCACGCGGCCACAAGTCAACCAAAGCCGACATGAAGCGTGATGCTTCGTCCATGCTATTGTACGGCACTTTGAAGGAGATGCATGCGGACAGAGAGGTGTCCACGGACAAGAGGGATGAGAGGAGGCGCCGGGAGAAAGAAGAGGACAGGAAGAAATTCTTTGATGTCCAGCAGAAGAAGCTTGAGATTGAAGAGGTCAAGGCCAAGACCAAAGCTAAAGAACTTGAGCTCAAAGAGAGAGAACTTGAGCTCATAGCAATGGCAAGGGCCAAAGAGGTGGAGCTGAAGGCGAAGGAAGTTGAGCTCAAACGCCAAGCCGAGGACAACCTCATCATGAACGCCGACTTGACCAACATGAGCGAGGCAAAGAGAGTTTGGTTCGAGAAGAGACAGAAGGAGATCCTCGAGCGCCCAAATTGAGTTAGACACTCTCAATTGTAATTTTTATATTTTTCTCAAACTATGGCACATTTTATTTGATTTATCATGGTACATTTGATAATATTTTATGCTATTTGATAATATTTTATGTTTATTATATATTCTTCTATGTTTACGAGATATTATTCTATATTTGTTAGACATTGTTTATAAGGATCTGTGGCCAGAGGACCTATTTTCCAAAGAAATAGGCCAAATGGCCAAATGGGTGGCCGCTGCGTTGGGCGCAGCCTGCGACCCAAACGGACGCGCGGACGCGGGGCTCCGTCCGCGCGTCCGCTCGGGTACGCAAACGGCCCAAAATGGACGGCCCAGCGCGTCCGTTTGGGTCGCCCGGTTGGAGATGCCCTAAGGTACAGGTTCAGGTTTCAACCTTCTCAGCCGCCGAAAGTGGTTAAGCCCATTAACGCCCGAAACGGTCATCCATTTCAAAGCCTTATGGGCCACTTTGTTAGAGCATTTAGAGCCCATGAGTAAACTAGGCCCATTCGCTAGGGAAACCAGTCTGAACTCTGAAATTCCAGTGAGCGCTCGATGGCGGCGCATGGCGATGCGGCGACCGCCGGCAAGATAGGGAGAGAGAAGGAGAAGAGGGGTCCCGAGGTCGGCTAGATTCCCGGGAGGCGCGACGCCTCCTCCTACGCCTCTAGGTAACCTCGACAGGCACCGCCGGCGCCGGCGCCCTGGGCGGTTGTCTTTCCTCCCCCATTAATCGCACCGTCGGTTCACAGATGTACGCTCCGCGCCGGGAGCGTCTAAGTGCTCTACTGCCGGTTACTTTGGTAATCTTTACCCCGTGTATACGTTGGTTGTTGCTTATTAGCGAATTTGATGTGGCCTTTTTCCAGATTCGTATTCGTATGGGCGCGCTCGACTGTCTGCTAACTGCTAGCTATTCGATTATCAAATCGGCTTCCATTAACCCATGATATCGACGTTGATGATTTGAAGGGCTTTGTCGTCTGGGATCTCTTCCTTCGGGGATTTTCCGGTGCCCCTGATTTCCCCGGGCGGGGTTGTGATATCTGAATCGACCTGTCCCTCTTTGTGTATCAAATCGTGCACTGCAATGTGAACCGGTGAGAGCCGGGAACTATGAATTAGCAAGTGCGTTTGTGAATCAGCACACTGGCAGTTTGTATATGTTCATGCACTTCCAGTTTTCTTCCACCATGCCAAAACATGTATCTATAGGGAAGCCATTCAGCATGCATCGCTTACACGCCAATTTCTGATTACAATTTCTAACTTAGTGATTTACAGATGGGCTGTAAACTTGCAAACTCAGTAGCTGGCCTTGCAAACAATTATCCGCTTAACTGGTCCATGAAACCTTGTAAATATTTTGTTTCGCATGCTGTAACAGGGGGAGAATTCCTGTCAGTAGCACACGGCCTGTTATGCGGCCCTATAAACATGTTTTTGCACTCTGTTTACCATCCAAGCACCTCTGACACTATATATGTACAAAGTTTTGAAGTAAATAATGTTTTTCCTGCTCTAACTTCTGGAACACAGTTCAAACTTTCTTTTATGTTAAACTAACATAAAAGGCTGCAGGCTATATGCAGTGTATGCTCTCAGTTACTCAGTAGTGGGCATTCAGTGGAAATCTAGGCTGCGGGCTACATGCATATTTGCAAGCAATACCAATATTCCTGGGTCTTTTGTGTCGTGAAAACCTGAGATATTTTTATTCGTTCAAGCATGGCGAGAAACAAGGATAATTCAGGTTTACTGCCTACTGTTTGTTTTTGTTTACATTACATACAATACAACAACTAAGGGTGGTACGGCAGAACCATATCCCTAGTATGTGCATAATGCATTGCCACTGAGGGGGAACACTTCATGTGTCATTTGACTTACATACAATTCATCGACGTGAAAATAGTATTTTTTTGAGAGGAAAATAGTATTTTCTGTATGTTATTTTTATATATAGGGAAAGTAAGGAGAAATTTATCAGGAATTGATCATTGAAGTACACGCATGTGTTTAATATATTCTCCGTTCCGAGAAGACATATGCTAGTTCAGAAGAGAGATATGCGACTATCCTTTTGGTAGTGTCTCATGGAACAAATTCCTTAAAAAAATCATGCGACTTAATTTCTAATAAAGATATAGCATAATATATGTGTAGTTAATTCCTCAAAAAACACATATGCACCACACTGGACATGGCATATATCATTCTGGATAAGAGTGGAGACAAGCCCGGGAAACCAGGGTGGCTGCCCGAGCTGTGGAGATTTTTTCTCCGAGTTTTAGTAGTTTTAAGCTTGGCCCTGGGTGTATCTTCCTCAATTTCACACTCCCAATCCTAGACTGCAATGACCCCGAGCTTGGTTAAATCATTTCTCCACCACTGTTTCTGGAAGTGATGAATAATTAATAGCATGTGTATATCTTGCTTTTTAAGGAATTAGTCCTATACCTTTTTATCGAAACAATTGCATGTTACATTAGTTTTCTTGGTACATTTTCGTGCGGATAGGTCCATATATAGATATTTGAGGCCTAAATACGAGCAGATATGGTGATGCAATTGGGGCTAGAGTGAGTGTCTGTTGCAACATTAAAATGTGATGCCATTGCAGCGAGCGCAAGTGTTTTTTTTGTCTGTTGTCAAATTATTTGTACAGGGTAGAAATTAGTGCTCATGCATGCATGTATGAGTGCAAGTTTGCAATATTGCCAGCCATGTGTCATGTACCATCGCAAGCTCAAATTCACCACCATGCATTGATTATGTGAGATATCCCCACGACACCTGTGCACAGAATGACTCCGCACTAGATTTCATGTTATGCATGACAGCATGCTGTAAAACCGTTGCAGGTTATAAGTGATGTAGTTGACCAATGATTGCCTTATTTACCTTCCAGAATTTTTCCTGAGGAATTATCTTAAAACAGCACATTACTTCACTGACACCATTGGTATGTTTTGACATTCCAAAGTTGAGACCCTCTAGGACTAGGAAGTTTTAATGGTTGTAAGTTGTAAATGAAGTATCAATATGTTTGCCAATTAGTAGGTGAATGGCATGTTTTGTTTGTTTAGGTATCTATCATTATGTTTGCCAGTGTGCCAAAGGAAGACTATTGTTGGTCTTGGTCTGTATCAGATGATGGATTTGTTCGTGGGCTTTTTTTTTGCCTATGGTATTGGAAACTAAAAGCTTATCGTCTCCTTTTTCATAACTATTTTAAGTGGAAGCTATTTCAATACGACAAATATCCAAATCAGGTACGGAATCCGATACCGGCACAGCAACATGCAGAAGTATCGAGGACCTTGGAAAACTTAGGTTGGCATACTACTCTTTTGGTAAATGACAGTGCACATTAAATATGGTTATTACTGAACTGTTATCCCATTTGGGTTAACCATAGGGTGTATATTGCCTGTGAATTAGTTGATTTGTTTTTGCTAGACTGTTTGAAATGCAGGCCGAGTCACAACAAAAAGTGTGTAAAAAGCCTGGTCAGAGAGAACAGATAGCATGAAGTCATGATTCATAAGGGTTCACGTCCTTACATGTTCTTTACATGGGAAACTGAAGCACAAGAGGACAAAATAATGATGAGGTTTACATGTATTGCCAAATCAGTATATCTTGTTCAACTTCCGCTTTGAACGCCGAAATACAAGTCAGCTTTGAATAAGGATGGACACTACTCCTTAAATTCTTGTCTTTTTCTAACTTTATTGCTATATAACACCCTATGTTTTGCCCTCGGTGAAGGTCTCACTCCAAAAGAAGGTACTAGATCCATCATAAACATTGTAGCCTCCTCTGCTTACCATAGGGTCACACTGACCTGCAATGGAAAATGGTTCAGTTTTAGTTCTTGATCATGATCCGGTATCCCTGTTGGCCATCTCCGACACACTTGCGAAATTCAACGTCAAAGGTGCGCATTTCAATTCCTAAGCATCTCCATTCTGTATTCTTTCCCCCTTCCATGTAAAAAAGGTAAGGGAGAATGAAAGATAATAGGTACATCATTTTGGATCTAATTACAAAGACAAGCAAACTTTCGTGTATTTTAGAAAAATATCATTTGGATCTGGTATGGTTGGTGAATGATTGCAACAAATATATACCATGCCGTTCATTCAATAGGAAAATCTACAGGTAAGATCAACACATACCTAAGATGTCACTACCTCAGGTTTTATGTGATAGATTACACTTTCTTAACTATGCACAATTTGATATTTGTTCTAGTTGATAGCCAATTTCCATGGTATACTCTTAACGGGAAACATAACAAGCACATGTTTGGAAAAAGGCCTTTGGCGCGATGTGCTTCAGTGCCGTGTTGGTTTGCCGTGGGCACACGCGCTGGTGCTCTGGGGCGTGAGGCAGCTGATGTCACAGACATATTTGAACATGCTAAGTTGCTAACATAGTTTTTGCTTTTTTACTCCCCAAAGATTTGAGTCTAACTTCCGCTGTTCCATAGTTCTGCCCTTCCAAGCAGCAGAAGAAGCCCTCGATTCCCTTGAAAGGGGGGTTGTTAAGGGTCAGGAGCTTGATTTGGTGGTAGCGGAAGTTCATCCTGCCAATACAGAGAATGAAACTTTGGTGGTGTTTCACCAGATTCTGGAGGCACTCGGAGTGCCTTTCGTCAGTAAGTATTTATAGTCAGAGCTGCAATATTTTAAGAAAATTTCTGCCATCCAAACTCATTAATCTAAGGGTATTGTTCCTTGGCTGCAGCAATGTGTGCTTATGATGATGTAGATGCAGTCTCTGAACGTATGACCCTAGGATCATGCTTCAATGTGCTTAAGCCGTTTGGCACCGAAACCATCAACATTCTGTTGCACAAAGCACTGCAACACAAATCTAAAAGGGTGCTACCTGAGGGAACAAGCATTCCAAAGAAAACCCAAGGTAGAAAGGATTCCTCATCTGCTAAAAATCACAGGTCTGAAACTGAGGGTGAAGAACCTTATGTGTTCAAAGCACATAGCTCAAAGAAGCTGTGTCGTTTCACATGGACCAGTCACCTCCATGAAAGGTTCTTGCGGGCTGTTGAAGTGCTTGGGGAGTGTAAGGCTATCTTCACTTGGCATAAATCAGTAATTTGTTATGTTTAACAGCTAAACATGTCCTTTTTGTGTTTTTTTTTGTTAACAGTTGCTACGCCTAGAAACATTCGTCGGTACATGAATGTCAATAATTTGAATTTGACCTTGGGGCACATATCAAGCCATCTCCAGGTGGGTGTTTGATTTAGTATATTTACAACTGGAGTATACAGTACTTCAGTAGGCAGTACTTATGTTTTTGTTAAATTTTGATTTGTTAATTAGATGATCATGAGTAGTAGAAGCTGACAACCTATGCACTTCCACTTTTGTGCATGCTAGTTAGTTTATGCTGGTTGAACTTTTAGCATTTGAGCCTTCAAATTTTCTTTCATCATATGCAGTTTCCCTAAGGAAGCTGTAACTTTTGGAAGTAACTAATATGATATTGTCATTCTGCTATTTCATTGTTGACCATTTCTGTGAGTATATGCTAGGTCAAAGCTTTTCGACTTTCTGTTAAAGTGTTAGTTTCTTCCCAATAGGATCCATATACTCGCTGCCCATTGCATACATAAGCACTTGTTGCCGCCATAGCCTTGAAGTTCGGTGGCATTGCCATTTGTCTCCCCCTTCCGTGGCCAATGATCATAGATTGCCAATGCCAGCCTGATGCCCCTCCACGAATATTTGGTTTAGATGGAAGCTACTACCTACTTAAATTTATCTATACATGTACATTTGATTAACCAACATAATGGTTGTTACTTGGTTAACTAATCTAGCAAAACCAGCTATTTTCAAGAGATTTGCTCCTGGCAGTCTTCATTACATGATTCATGAAGTTGCAGCTGTATCCACCGCTCACACACCTTGTCACTGGTTTATATTTGGCACGTTAAGTACCACCAGCAGCAGTCCTGCTCGGACAAACTTACGGTCTCGGAATCTGGCTTGGAGTCGGGTTTCTGATCTGACAAGATTTTTTGGCCATGGAACATACAGAGGCCGATACGGAGTGACCAAATAAATTGATGTTACTGCAGAGTAGTCCTTTTACCTACCATGTGCTCATTAATAGACAATTATTGGGCAAAAGGAATAAAGCAAGAAATAAAGTAACCTAATTGAATAGCAACAAAAATATAGTAGTCAATTATTTATTATTGGTTCGATCTTAGTTGGAAAAATAGAACATTTCCCTTCTCTGCTGTTTATTTTGTGTTACTATATATGCTGCGTTGTTTAATCAATAGGTCATTCTCTTTGGCAAAAAATTGCCTAAGTTCATAAAGAACTATGTGCACACTGTCGACTAAACAAATATGAAGACAATGCTCCTTTACTAAGAGCTGTTCCACATAAAACTGTATTTGATATTAGACCTTCTAATTCACACCCCAGTGAAAGTTCAAACAGTTGACGACAAACTTGCCCGCTAAAGGCAATGGTCAAGTTTCCATTTTAACAGGATAAACTTGGAGGGAAATAATGTTTACACTGATGCTCTGCCGTGTCTCCCTTGTTGTTCCGTTATTTTCCAGATTAAACACATGTACATGGATGTCTAATGAGCGCGTCAGTACTCAGTACTCTCTGCCTCTGCATGCCATGGAGATTAAGTTTGTATTTGTCCTAGACCAGGTTTCCAATTTCTAACACATACAGCTTCAGGAGTCGAGTTTGTTACAAAAACAATCTTTTTTTTTTCTTCGAGAAAACACAAAAAGCTTTGTGTTTCGATGCATTGATAGAAAAGAAGGTTATATGTACAAGTCTACAAGTGGACCAACACCATGCCATACAACTCAACCCAAAAAACTAGTATAGGGAAGAAGCGGCAAAGTTGGGCTCCCGCGCTCGCCCGCGATCGTGCTTCAGCTTTAATCGTGTCGAGTAGCAAGGTCACCAAGGGGCACGCGTTGTCGAAGATGACTCCCAGTTCAGCTTCCACGAACCTGATACAATCGCTCCCTGGAAGAGGATGTGGTAACAGGAGCGTGATGAGTACTGGGCATCCATCGTCCAGCGCCAAACTAACCGGTCCGGTGTGTCCGTCAGCTGCACACCCTTCAGTCTTCTCCAAAGCTGGACGTATTACCAGAGGGCTAGCAGAGTCAAGGCGCCAACAATGTCGGTGATCCAGCAGCGCTCAATAAGAGCCTGCGCCACCGAGCGCCGCTTCCTGTGTCGCTTTGGGATCAACACATAGAGGTCTGGCGCTATCTCTTGGATCAGCTTCCCGTCGAGCCATCGGTCCTCCCACAAAAATGTGGTGGACCCATCACCCAGCACCATGTAGGTGGATGCGTCGAATACCGCCCACTCATCCTTGGAGAATTGTATATCGAACCCGCGCCAAGGTCACAAGGGGTCTGTGTGCATCCTCCAGACCTCCACAACCATCTCACTCTAAGGCTGGTGGCCGTGCGAGCGAGGTCCGGGATCCCTAACCCTCCATAGAAAAGAGGGCGACTCACCCTAGACCAGTTCACATTGCCGTGCCCCCCATTGGCCTCCTTCCTGCCCACCCAAAGGAAGTTGCGCAAGATCTTGACGACCTGCTTAAGAGCCTTCTTGTTAACACTTAACACCATGAGCTGGTGGAATGGTATTGCTGCAAGCACCGCACGGATCAGTGTCAGGCGTCCCGCTCTGGGCATCATGGCAGCCTTCCATTTAGGCAGCTTATCAGCTATCTGGTCAACAACAGGCTGGAAAGCCTCACCCGGCAGGCGTCTGATCGAGAGGGGGATGCCAATGTACTTGACGGCCAACTGGCACTCCATAACCACTGCCGCCTCAGCGGCTACCTCCTCCGAGCAGGAAATTGGGGATACCGAACACTTTGCAAAGTTGGTGTGTAGCCCTGATGCATGTCCGAAGAGCCCAAGAATGCTGCGCACCGCGCGCCATTCTGTCCCATCCGGATGGCAGAAGATAACTACGTCGTCTGCATAGAGCGATACAGACATCACCAACTCCTGGCGGCCAGGCACCTACGGATCCCCAACTCAACGGCCTTAGCCAACACTCTGGTAAGCGTGTTCATGACTAACACGAATAACGTTGGCGACAGGGGGTCACCCTGTCTCAGCCCCCCTGGCTCGCCATTGAGCAACACCCTAGTGCTCGCCGTTACAGAAACAATCACAATTGGAAACCATATGTCTTTGCATGTAACTAGTTGTCCTAATTCCTAAATAATCTGACTATCCAAACGCTATCCTAGCCCGGTTTACCAATTCAACGGACTAATATATTTATGTTTGTAGGAATTTGTTGAGTACCGTTTATTCGATTTTTCTCCTTCACTGGTTAAATTGGGGCTTGTTATTGTGACTGTAATATTAAACTGAGGTGATATGTAATGTCATATCAATACATATCTAGTCAACAAGTATTAAGTTTCATTTAAGTTACAACATCGTTATGCTGAAGTGTTATTCATAATTTCTGCTTTATTTTCACTTTTTATACTGTGATGTGTGATATGGTCTTGAATTTTCTGTTCTGTATTGTGATGTAGAAACATCGGCTGCGAAAGCAGAAGGCGAAGCAAAAAAAGGAGGAACCTAAAAAGTATGCCAGCATGAAAAAATTATCTAACCTGATTACATCATCTCACAAGGAAGCCACTCCTGAACCCATTAATCATCTGACGACCACACAGAGGCAGATCACACATGGGGTTGCCTCTGCTACCTGGGATAAGTACCCTGGAAATCCGTGGGCACAAGTGGAGGAACGTTCACCCGAAGAAGTTTTCAAGACCTGCACGTGCAGAGCTGCAGTTTCTAAACGCCCTGCCATGTCCGTGTGGGATAAGTACGAGGAGAGCCTGCAGTGCTCTGGTGAAAGTCCGCCGAGAAGGATTTCATTGACGTACCAACCGAAGGCGTTGCCTCTGAAGAGTAAAGCTGTTGACGGATATGAAGGAATTGCGTATGTATCCCCAATTGTTGCTGGTGAAACGGGTTATGGTGCACCAGCAAGCGTACCTCTGGAGGACAGCATGATAACAAGCCTGCTTCAGCAACTGAAAGACACCAGTCATACTGAAGCTGCAGTCAATAATGTCAACCTGGTGGGCGTTAACCTGCAGGCTTCTTGTTATACCATGAACCAGGTGCACACCGCAGTTAATGTACATAAAGATACTATTAACCAGGTGCGCACCACAGTTGCTCCGCTCGGAAATACCATGAATGGGGTGCACGCTGCAGTAATGGTTGCTGATGGTCTGGTGAATCTAGGGAGCAATGACCTGCTTGATGGTACAGGCAGTTCCCGCTCCACTGCAGAGAAGACACCATCTGATTCAGTTTGTAGCTGGGAAGAAACGGAGGCATTTCTGATGAGCCAACTGGAAGGAGAAGAGCAGGAAGGCATTGGACCAGGCGACCTACAGCCGGTAGACGATGCTTGGAAACAGATGCTCCAGCCAGTGAACGTAGATGTTGCTCCCGTGGCTCAAACGGGTGATGCACCTGCTGCTGCTCAAGAACCCTCAACTGGCAATGTTCTGGCGTATGATCCTGAGTTTAGCTTTGGTGATGTGCTGGTCTGGAGCCCTCAGTTTGCAGGTGACCTATGCCATGTGCCGTTCTAGTCCAGGAAGAGAGGTAACTGATGGTAACTCTTAAGACTGATGAACAATAATAAAAGTTCCTGGGGAGAAAACCCCGGATGAAATAAGGAAGAACTGCAGATAACTATGCTCAGGCAAAGCATATGTTGTTGTATGCAGGCATATCTAGTGCTCTGTGAACACTGGTTGAACCTATTATTGGCTGTTCTGTTTCCAAATGTTTTACATATTGTACTCTTCAGTGATGCATTATGACCCGTAATTCTGTATCTACGTCAGTTCCTTCTAGAAGTTTTGTTTATAGATTTCCATTTTTCGAATGAAGGAGTAGACTCCCAAGTTCATCACCACCACGCTCTCTATATCTCCCTCTATTCTATTTCCTACAGTTCGCAGATGAAATTTAGGAATTTTAGGGCATCCTTGCTTTTTGTTGGGTTGGGATTGCTTATCACGCCTTCCGTGCGACAAATTTAAGGTCTCTTAGGTTTCTGTAGAAATCTGTCCATTCCGCAGAAATATTTTCCACAAAGCTTCTTTAGTTTCTAGGGTTGAAAACCATACGAAAATGTTCCGTCTAGTTTTCTGCAGTTCCAGAGGAAACTTTCCATTGAGAGTGTAATGTCATGATTGTTTTTCCGTTGTTTATCACCTTTTCTGCATAACTAAATCATACGCTTTGTTTTAATGGTCAAGCTGACCAAAGAAGCCTAACACTGAGTTAGGCATTTTGGGGCTCGGGCTCAGTTTCAAATAATTTTAAAATAATCTAAATGAACATTGCTTCTTCCGTCCACAAAAGAATGTCATAGATACATCTAAGTTTAAATAAATCTAGGATATCCTTTTTGGAGCGGAGAGTAGAATACTTATCCTGTGGTCTACACACAAAAAAGTTAAATAATATGGACCTGAAAAGGTGAACAACGAACTACTTTCAGGGGCAACAATTTGCTAATTTTTGCCCAACCTTTCCCCTTTTAGGAAAGAAGTAAAAAAAGCACCATGAAGTCATCAAACGTGTCTGAAAAATGGAAACAATCTCCTGCAAAACAGTATTCTAGGGGTAGAGCATCTCTAGCTTTGACTGAACTCGCCGAAACTGAAAACAACAAGTTCATTTTAGGTTTTGTTGATTTTAGTCGAGGCGCATAATAGAAACCGAAAAGACGAACTGAAAAAAAGAAATCAAACGTCGCTGGAAATTTTTGGCAATGAACTTGCGAAATGCAACGAGTTTGATGCTCCGATCGAGCTACATGCAAACATAATTTACATATAAACCATAAATTAAGTACTAATCCTCTGCTGCACGCCTACTTTGACCAAAATTTGGTCCCAAGATAGTCACCGGAACCTCTACACGCGGCGGAGGACGCCTAGGCGACGACGAGGGCGGCGAGCTTGGTCACCGTCGCCTTCTCCGGGTGCCCGCCGGTGAGGTGAAGTGCCGGCGCGTCGTCCTCGTCGTCGCTGCTGTCGGGGATCGGCGGGCTGCACGAGCCGCCGACGGGAGCACGCCATCCGCATTGCGCGCCGACCTGTGCGGCCACCTGCGCGCCGACTGCTTGCATGCTCCCTCGGAGCGCATCCACTTTGCGCGCTCCGCCTCCGAGCGCAAAAAATGGCGGACGAGGCGGCGAGCCTCCGCCGTCGATACGGCCGCCTCTATCAACACCCGGGTTTTTAAGTCCAGATGCATATTATGCCCTACATCGCAATCCCAGGAATATTGTTTTTGGGAGACATAATAGATTGATATCACAGAACATCATTCATTACAAACCATAATTGTCTTACATCAAAGGATCACATGATCCAGTCTTACAACAACAGTTGATCTAGTGATCAATTACAAAATACACAGTGGAAGAAACGTAGTAGCGGTCCATCTGTTCCACAGGCAACACTTGACGTCAGGAGTAGTCCTAGTTATCATAGACGTCCTGCTGTCCATCTTCCTGGTACTGGTTCTTCTCTTCATAGTCTGACCATTTGAATAGCCAGGGACAAAGCCATGAGTACTTTAAAGTACTCGCAAACTAATACTAGTGTAAGCACTATTGTTTATAGCAATGGGGTTCTAAGCTCTAGGTTTATTTGCATAAAGCCAGTTTTATTTCATAAGCACTTAGTAATAAAAGACTCTTTAGTTGTCTAACTAACTCAAGTGGGAACATTAGTGTCATTCCCACAACTCTGTTGTGATCAAGTCAAATTCACCTTTCCAGTTCAAGTCACAAGTCACCAGTCATATGTCACATTTTGAAAATGGTCTGATGACGGAACAGTATGACCTTTCCAATCGTCCATAACCGTGGACACGGCTATTCGAATAGTTTTACACTCTGCAGAGGTCGCACACTTTTGCCACAACATTTGCAATAATCCGTCAGGGTTAACTGGCCCTGATTTATCACACTCCGTGTGCGGACTACCAACCATAACTTTTCACTTACATACCCTAGTACAGGCACCTCTCCCCATGAGCTTGGCCTCCCAGCCATGGCAAACCGCCATCCTGGGAATTGCACAGGGCTTGGGTAGGACATTCACCTCATTTCACGTAATTTCACTTTCAACGGAGGCAGCCTCGGCATAACCCCTATGACGCTTGTTTAGAGGGAACCCATACTAAAGCACATAAATTTCCAGTTAATCCCTACCCATGATCAGGTATTGTGGGGGTACTTTAAAATTGGAATAGTATCGCATCCGAACCCAACCATCAGTTTTTGTAACGTTCACCATGTCATTCACAAGTCATATTCACCTACAAAATCTTTCAATAGAATGACTCATCATTCCAAGGTTTTCAAAGTCATTTGATTCACATGTTTCCCATCTAGAGTAGTCAATTTTAGTTTATCACTAGCAACTAGCCAGGAGGGGTGCTAACTAACTTGTAGTTCTCTAAGCTAACTTTGATACCCTTTTAATACTTCATATCTAGACCAAAGTGAACTATGAACAAAATAAACTTTGATAAACCAAAATAAATCTTGTAAGAATAAAACTTGGGATTGGATCCTTAAACACAAAATAATATTGCAATGATGCCTTGCTCTAGTAGAGCTTTGCATTAGGGTAGCTTGGTAATAGCTTGCAATAATATAGCTTGCCTTGAGTGGTACAGTGATCAAAGTTTTCTTCTTCTTCCTCGTAGAAGACCTCCTCTTCTTCGAAGCCCTCGGTACTAGCGTCTATAAACGGATACGAGGTACACAATCACCAAACAAAACTTAAGTACTTAACAATCAAGTGGCTCACACAAGCTAGTCTAGCATCACAACATTATTAGCATGGTGGTTGGCTTTGGTTTCTTTTAAGAAAAATAATTTCCTCTCATTGAAATATTTATTAGGGTTTCTATTTATTTCCTTTGAGAAATAATTTCCTCTCATTGAATCTTGTTAAGGTTTAATCGCCTCAAATAATAAAGTATGAGTACATGTTGACCAAAGTCACCCCACTTCATATTTATCATTTGGGGAAAATGATTTAAATGAGGTATTATACCTCATGCAATTTAAATACTACTTGGAACAATTTAATATCAAAAAGTAATTAAATATGAGATTCTAAAGACTAGGGTCACTTAGGACAATGATTTAAATTAGATGCTACATCTCATAGAATTTAAATACTATTTTTGAAATAATTTAAATGAGCTAGAAATGGCCACATAGCCACTATTTGAATCTAGCCCATGATCATATTAAACAACCATGCCATATTTTTATATATGCATATGGACAATATGAAATGTGATTTTTGAGAATTGGAATCACCTAAAAATAATTTATGGTTGATTTTGAATAAATCATTGAAGTTTGAAAAGTTACTGCCTTGTTATTTTTACTACATTAATTCTACAATGAACTAGGGTTGGAGACCAGTGGGGTTTGATAGAGAATTTCATAGGCTTTCCAACAATATAAAATTCATCAATTTTGGCTCAGTAGATTTTGTTCTATTCAAATTTGAATTGGGCATGAGTATAGAATTTCAGTTAAACAAATTAATTCGAATTTGAATACTTGGGCTTGCGCGGGAAACGAATTGGGCCGGCCCAGCTACGCGCCAGTGCGCAGTGGGCTGCCTGACAGAGAGGGCCCCACCTGTCAGCGGCTATTTAAACCCGAAGCGGTACGGGAGAGAGGGGCCGTAGGATTAGATCAAGATCGGACGGCTCACGCGCGTCGTCGTCGACGACGAGCACAGGCTCACTGGCGCGGCGAGGGTAGGGGGTCGGCGGCTCACCTGAGCTCCGGCGAGGGTCGGCGACGAAGCAGGGCGATGCTGCGGACGATGAGGAAGCTAACGGTGGTCGCGGCGGCTCCGGGGGTGGACGGAATCATCGTCGCCGTCTTGCTACTGCCGCTGCGGTCGTCGATGAAATTCCAGCGAGGGAGAGGACAATGTGGAGGGGCGAGAGGTCGAGGAGGTTCAGAGATGAGAGGAGAGGCGAGTGGTGTGCATAAATCAACAAGAGGACGGCTCCTTTTATGGCGGGCGAGCGAGTCCGAGGCGCGCTGGCATGACGATTGTCGAGGGTGCTCCTAGGAAATGCCCTCCGATAGGGGCTTAGGGTTGATGGAATCCTGCAAGCTGACACGAGACATCGGTTCACAGAGAAGCGGGGAGAGCGATTTACCCAGGTTCGGGGCCCTCGATGAGGTAAAACCCTTACGTCCTGCCTGTCTGTTCTTGATTATGATGATAATAGGTTACAATGAGGGTGCCGAATAGTTCGACTGAGATCTCGTCGAGATGGCTAAGTGCTATGGTGACCTAGCTCTAAGCTTTAGGTGGCTAAGACTGCTAAGATTGATTGTTTTTCTCGGCAGCCCCTCTCCCGGCCTTTATATAGGAGGCCAGGTCTCAAGAGGTCTAACCAAGTACGACTAGGTTTACAGTAGCTTTAAATCTAATCTTTCCTTGTTCGGCCGCTTCTTTGTCTTGCTCGTCAAGGAATCTTCTGGTGCGCCGTCCAAGTGCCTTCATGGGCCTCCAACTACACAATACAGGATAGGGCAATGTCGGTTACCCGAAGGGTAATGCCCACGTCAGTAGCCCCCGAGTGTCTAGCCGAACATAGTTCAGGTAGAGACTGAAGCATGTCTTCTTATAATGTCCTTCTCCTCGATTGTCCTTGTTCATCTTGAATCAGCACCATCTTCTTCTGTCGGGTGCGCGTCAGCGCTCCCGATGGGAGTAGCCCCCGAGTCTAGGTACGGATGCTTGCAATCCGTGCGTAGACTCAAGTTGTACCACTCGAACATTTTGCTCTGCTGAAGTTTCTCTGCAAGTCTTCGTAGATCATCCGACACATTTTCCTCATGCAAGGGATAATGAGTAACGTGCCCAACTTTTTCTGGTTAACTGCCGATGGCAAAACAATGTTACCCTACACAGAATCAAGTCCCCGGGCATGATCCTGGAGTGCAATAAAGTTCTGTCGGGTGCGCGTCCAGCGCTCCCGATGGGAGTAGCCCCCGAGTCTGGGCACGGGTGCTTGCAACCGGGTGCAGACTCAAGTCGAGTAATTATCTCTTCCTTCAAGGCTTTTTTCCTTCGAGTCTTCATTCTGTCGGGTGCGCGTCTAGCGCTCCCGATGGGAGTAGCCCCCGAGTCTGGACTCGAGCACTTATGATCGGGTGCAGACTCAAGTCCAAACATCCGATGATTCTTTATTTTTCTTCGACTGCCCTTGACAACGTCCATGATGTCATTGATGACGTGCTGCTGCTGTGGCCCGATTGACAAGACTTGACCTGATGGGCCCACCCTAGTTCTGCGCGAGCAGTTTTTAGGATTTGACCAGTGCATGCGCGGCGACCGAGGCGTTTCCTCGATTTTCACGCAACATGGGAATAATGGGCCGCCGGTTCTGTTCCTTCTTTAAGCGCCACGTGTACAACCATATCTGCTCCACCTCCCACGACGTCTGCGGAGTCATGGCCACTATTTCACATAAATTCTTACGGCATAAATAGGGGGCTTCCCCGTTTTTACTTTTCACGCCTCTTACTGCTCATCTTCTTGCTCAAGCCTTCCTGCATCCTCTGCTCCTTCTTCAGAAGCTCCGTACGTCATGGGCAAGAAGAAGAACACCAGCACCTCGGACGCGGCCAAAGTCAGCCGCAACTGGAGCGCCTCCGCCATTTCCAGTCGCGATGTGAACAAGCTGCGCTCTCTCGGCTTCATCTCCGCATCTGAGGACGACATCCGTCTTCCAGGTGCTGTTTCTCGCCCACAGCCTCCGAAGGGCTTCACCGTTATGTTCGTTGCCTTCTTGTTTCGTGGTCTCTCTCTTCCTGCCCACGAGTTCCTTCGCTCCCTTCTATTCTTTTACGGGATCCAGCTTTGGCAGCTGACCCCAAACTCCATTCTGCACCTCTCCATCTTTATTACTGTCTGCGAGGCCTTCCTTGGCATTGACCCCCACTGGGGTCTTTGGAAGAAGATCTTTTATGTTAAGCGTCATAACGACAGCAATGCCCCCCCGTCGTCGGTGGCGTTGGCTTTGTTGTCAGGAAGGAAGTCGATTACTTCGACTATCCAATGAAGGAATCCGTCCAGGGTTGGCGCAACAAGTGGTTTTATCTACGAGACCCTGTGGTGCATGGGCGGCGCTCGAACCTCCCTCCTTTCGAAGATGTCTTGATAGCTAAGCCGAAGAAGTCCTGGCGAAACGTCCTTTCTCCCGAAGAGAGGGTGGTAGCTGACATGCTATTTGACCAAGTCGTCGCTTTGAAGAATATGGGGGGCTTGACGATGTGCAGCACTGAAGTAGTCTCAGTGTTCCTGCAACGTCGAGTACAGCCACTAATGTCTCGACCCCACCAATTATGGCTTTACACTGGCAAAGGCAACAAGTCTAGGGTCATCTCTGCCGACCTTTCGGCTGAGGACCTTCGGGACGAAGTCCGCCGTCTGACATGCCTCAGCATGAAGGACAACATTATCTTGACATCGGCTCGTCCCCCTTATGATTTTCACCATCTTCCGACTGAGGTAATTCTTCACCGTTTTTTGCTTGTTGTTGTTGCTTTTTTCTTTATTGCGCTTTACAAGCTTCCTTCTCCCGACAGGCCCCCTCCGTTGCTCAATGCTATCCTCCTCCACCCGAAAGTGGCGTGGAGCCAGAGGATGATGATGACGACTCCGAGGAGACCGAGGACGTCCAACACGCCCTTGAGGATAGCGATGTCCAAGAGGAAGACGCTGATGAGGATGATGCCTTCATTAGGAGCAGGCGACGCAAGCAGGTACACGACGATTTTATTACAATGGCTGAATCAAGTCCTAGCGGACAGGATGTTGATGCCGTTAGGACTGCTTCGCCTCCTCCTATCCAGGAAAGTTCGACAGGTTTTTTCGCTGCTGAAGATGACTTGGACCTGTAAGCATTTTTAGCCCTTCTCTGATGTACTCTTTACCGCCTCGCATACTAATTGCGCATTCTTCTTATGTAGCTCTGATGATGATGATGAAGTTCCTCTTGCAAAGAGGGCTAAATTATTTGTTGGAAAAAAGGCATCAGCTAAGGAGCCGAATCCTTCTCCCGCCAAGTCGACGCCTCCTACAAGGACGGTTGTGGAGAAAATTCCCGTGTCGAAGGTTATTCCTCCTAGCGATGCTCCTACTTCGTCGGCTGGTCGTGACCACGTAAGTATTTAATCTATCTTGCTTTGCTGAGTTTCTTTTGTCAACTGAATCCTCTTGATTTCTCTTGCTTCAGCCGATTTACGCCACAGACGATGCTGTGGTAGATTTCGCCGAGCAGTTTACCCGACTGGAGGCTGAAAACACCCAGCTTCGAAACACTGTCAAATCTTCGGCTGATCAGGTGCTAGAGGCCAATAGGCTTGCCACCGACGCCAAGAATGAAAATGCCTTGCTGAAGGAGGAGTTGAAGAAGCTGAAGCGGCAGATGAAGGATGAACAAGATGCCAGGCGTGCGGCAGCGATTGCAACTAACAAAAAGGAAGGCGTCCTCCGCGAATCCATCAAGGAATTATTGGGTAAGATTCACGACACATAGTTTCTTTCTTGGTATTGCCTCACTAGTTACTGATCTGTCTTTTCTTTCAGAGGCCGCCAATATATCTGTCACTCGACGCCATCAGCTTCGGGAGGACTCTACAGCCGATGCCCTGTCGCTTGCTGCTGAGTCTAATGTCCAAGTCCTTGGACTTCTGCAAAAGACTAAAGGAGCGTTGTCGAGGATATTCTCGATGATCTTCCCAAAGATGAAGCAGGACAAGACTCTCAGCGAGATGGCTGATGCTTTCCTTGTTGATCCTTCCGAGCCTGTGGAGGTATTGAAACACCGTTCCCGATTGTATGGGGCGGTCCTTACTTTCCAGCTGCTAATGGGCCATGGGATGGGGTCCTAAGGCATTGCCTGTGGATGATGACAATCATTTAGTCGACCTTGAGCCCTTCAAACGATCGGTAGTGACATGTGCCAATCAACTCCTGAAGTTGGTAGATGAAGCACAAACCAAGCCTATTCCTGAAGCTGCCCCTGGCTCATCATCGGCAATCCCTTGAACTCTTGCTTGATTTATTTCGGCTCTGTGGGGACTGTACTGCAGATTCCTTCATCTTCTTCCTGTGCCGAGCTTTTTCCAAATCCTTCGAGTAATGACGAATCGGACCTTGTTCGCCGCTTACGTGACCAAGTGTCTTGTTTAAATAAAGACATCACTTCTCTTCGCGCAATGGCAGCCTTGGTGAAGAAAAAGGGGGAAATAGCGACTGCTATCGAGCAGTACGCTCTCGATGGTCTTCATGTTGCTACCGAAAGTTTGGGTTGTAAGTATTGGCCCATCTTCTGATTCCTGACGTAGCTTGAATGTTCTTTTGACTGAAATTCGTTCCTTTCCAGTCGTAGCTTCAGATAAATCTGAGGAGAACAAGAAGATCCATGAAAAGGTCGAGGCGATGACTGACGTTGCTCACCCAAAGCACGATTTATGGCTGCATCGTTCGAAGGCTGTTATTATGGCCAAGTTTGAGTACCGGGTGGAGAAGGCGCATTATTACTTTGATAAGTTCCACGCTCATCTCACGATGGTTTGGAAGACTTTGTTTCCTCTGGACCAAGCACCCGAAACTTTATCTGCCCTGTTCACCCGATTCAAGTCTCCCGAAAAGATTCGACAGTTGGTGCGGAAAGAACTTCTGGCTGGTGCTGAACTTGCCTTTGCTTCGGTACTGGCATGCCATCCATCTTTAGACTTGAGAGCCGTAGCAAACACTAAGAGGAGTTTAGGCCAATATTATGATATTGCTAGAGGTCCTGCATATACCATTATTTCCAGGATGGAGTCATGTCTCGAGAGGGATCTGAGGACCCAAGGGAACCAGGGAGCCCAGTCATGAATGTAATAACCTTGTATCTGCATAAGATTGTTTTGCACAAATTTACTGCGTGCGTTGCACGCTATGTAAGTTTGATTGATATTTTATTGTCGAGGTCGGCTGAGTGATCAGTTCAACCTGCTCTCTCGACGACTTCGTTGAATTTTTGCAATGTTATTGCGAAGTCGATATGTAAGTTTTATGAAAGCGAGACCCGTCGACTTAGTCGAGGGAATTAGACGCTTGGCTTCGTCACGCGGTGCACCGGTTTGAGCCTTATTTTGTGATAATGTAACCATCGACTGCAGCACTCGCGTATTTTCTCGAGGCTTGGATTGGTTGTTTTTGTGTGTCACTAATCTTAGCTCCCGTTGAGAGTATTTAATTAATGATACTGTGTAAGCGTATTTTTTAGGCCAGCGCTCCCAATAGGAGTAAGAGCCAATGGTAGGGGCCGCAAACGACCTGTTCGGGTGGTAGGGCCTGGATTGAGAAAAAAGGTAGAAAACCTGATTAGAACTTTATTCATAACGCAAAAGCAACCCTAAGAGCCGTCGAATAATAAAAAGCATTTGTATCCTATGTATAGAACCGTCGCAGATGTGCAATGTTCCATGGATTCCCAACATCTTTTCCCGAAGTTGGGTTTTTGAGCCGGTATGCTCCTCCTGGTATCACTTCAGTGACGATGTAAGGTCCTTCCCATGGAGACTCGAGTTTCAAGGGCCTCTCTTGCTTCAGCCGAAGTACCATGTCTCCAACATTAAAGCTTCGGTTGCGTATTCGTCGGCTGTGATAATTCCTCAATGCCTGCTGGTACGTACACCATAGTTCTGGCCAAAGCAATGTCTCGAGCTTCGTCAAGGAGGTCTACAACGTCCAGCAATGCGATGTTGGAAGAAGACTCTGTGTATGCTGTCACTCAAGGGGCTTCGAATCGAACGTCGGCTGACAGAACTGCTTCGGCTCCGTGTACCAAGAAGAATGGGGTGTACTGAGTCGACCTGTTAGGTGTGGTACGCAAGCTCCAAAGTACAGATGGTAACTCCTCGACCCAAGCTCCGGCCGCACCCGTAAGGCGTTTCTTGAGGCCATCCCCTATTAGACCGTTGATCCTTTCCACCTGGCCGTTGGTTTGTGGGTGAGCCACTGATGCAAATTTCAGTTTAATTCCTCCGTCATCACAAAATTTTCGAAACTCTTTGGAGTCGAAGTTACTTCCGTTGTCTGTGACGATACTGTGAGGCATGCCAAATCGACATGTTATTCCCCTGAAGAATTGAACTGCTGTTTTTGCTTTCTGGTTTCGTACAGGTGCTGCCTCGATCCACTTTGTGAATTTGTCGACTGCGACCAATAGGTACATGTGTCCTCCAGGCGATGATCTTGGCGCGGTCCAACTTGGTCGAGTCCCCATTGAGCGAATGGCCACGCCAGAGGTATTGTCATCAGGTCTGTCGCAGGGGCGTGCGGTTTTGGTGAAAACCGCTGGCAGGGGTCGCACTTCATGATCAGATCTCGAGCATCCGATGCCGCTGTTGGCCAGTAAAATCCCGCCCTGAAGGCCTTCGCCACAAGGGCCCTGCTTCCTGCATGATGTCCGCAAGTTCCTTCGTGTATCTCGCGCAACAGTGCTCTTCCATCGTCAATGGCAATGCATCTTTGGAAAATACCGGAAATGCTGCGCTTGTAAAGTTCACCGTTTACTATGGTGAAGGCTTTCGATCGTCTGACGATTCGTCTCGCTTCTACTGGATCCTCCGGTAACTCCTGCTTCGTTAGATACGCTAGAAACGGCTTGGTCCATAGTGGCTCAAGGAGGAGGACTTGTTCAGCAGGAGGAGTTGGAGATTCTTCGGCAGCTCGCTGCGGGCTTGCCTCCGATTCGTCAGCCGATGGTTTTGGAGGTGCCGACGCCTTCTCTTTTATCGATCGCTGAGTGATCACTTTGTAAAACACTCCGTCTGGAATGGGGGAGCACATGGACCCGATGTTTGCCAAAGTGTCGGCTTCCTCATTGCTGGCTCTGCCGATATGTTTAAGTTCACACCCTTCAAACTTGGCTTCCATGTTTTGGTACAACTGTCGGTAGGCGATCATATTGTCGCTGACCGCGTCACACAGGTTCATCGACTGTTGTACTACCAGGTTCAAATCTCCGTAGATTTCCAGGCGAGTTGCCCCGCATGCCTTTGCCATCTTCATTCCATGCAGCAGCGCTTCGTATTCTGCTTCATTGTTCGTCGGCAGGGAGAAATTCATACGTAGTATGTACTTCATCTTATCTCCCTGTGGTGATATCAACACCACTCCTGCTCCTGCACCTGTGCTCCGTTTCGACCCGTCGAAGTACATTATCCATGACCCCGACATGTCGGGTGCTGCTGGTGCCTGTGATTGGATCCAGTCTGCCACGAAATCTGGGAGGATTTGGGATTTTATCGCTGTTCGATTAACGTAAGTTATGTCGTGTGGTGCTATCTTGAGACACTCGACCTGTGGCCTCTGGATTAGTCAGTATGTTCTTCAGTGGTGCTTCGCTTACGACGATAATCGGGTGCTCTGTGAAGTAGTGTCGTAACTTGCGAGTTGACCTCCATACTGCGTATGCCAGCTTCTGATGATGGGGGTACCTCTGTCTTGCAGGTGTGAGTACTTCACTGAGATAGTAAACAGGCCTCTGCACGCCATGAACTCTCCCTGCTTCTTCTCGTTCGATGACCAAGACGCTGCTAAAGACTTGGGCTGTTGCAACTATATACATAAGCAGTGTTTCCTTCTCACGGGGAGTTACAAGGACTGTAGATGTCGATAAGATTTTCTTCAGATTGTCGAAGGATTCCTGCGCCTCCTTTGTCCACTCGAATTTTTCTAATTTTTTCATCAAGTTGTAGAAGGGCAAAGCTTTTTCCCCTAGCTTGGCGATGAATCTGCTGAGTGCCGCCAACCGTCCTGCCAACTGCTGCACTTGGTGCAGATTCTTTGGCGGTTCCATGTCGAGGATAGCTTTGATCTTCAAAGGGTTAGCTTCTATTCCTCTTGCTGAGATGAAGTAGCCGAGTACTTGTCCCCCTGGCACCCCGAAGAAGCATTTCTTCGGATTCAGCTTGATCTTGTACTTGTCTAGGTTGTCGAAGGTTTCTCGCAAATCGTCGATGAGAGTGGCGGCGTGCTTCGTTTTTACCACAATATCGTCGATGTAAACTTCGATGTTCCTCCCGATCTGTTCTCCAAGGCATGCTTGCATGCTCCGTTGATAGGTTGCCCCTGCATTCTTTAACCCGAACGTCATGACGTTGTAACAGAAAACGCCGTGTGGGGTGATGAACGCGGTTAATTCCTGATCCTCCTTTTTGAGCTTGATCTGGTTATACCCGGAGTATGCATCCAGGAAGGAGAGGCGATCGCATCCAGCTGTGGAGTTGACTATCTGGTCTATACGAGGCAGCGGGAAGTGGTACTTCGGGCAGTGCTTATTAAGGCTGGTGTAGTCGATGCACATGCGGAGAGCGGTCGTGTCTTTTTTCGGCACCATAATGGGGTTGGCCACCCATTCAGATTCCTTGAGCTCTCGAATGAATCCTGCTTTGCGGAGTCGACTAACTTCTTCGCCAATTGCTCTTCTCTTCGGTTCAGAAAATCGGCGCATCGATTGCTGCACTGGTTTGGTTGTCGGGTCAACATTGAGGGCGTGCTCAGCGAGTTCCCTGGGGATACCTGGCATGTCGGATGGTTCCCATGCAAATATCTCCCAGCGCTCACGGAGGAACTCGATGAGCGCGCCTTCCTATGCATCAGTAAGGTTTGCCGACGTGTTGACCGTCTTCTTCGGGTCAGTGGGATGCACCTGCAGCTTCTTTGTTTCCTTCGCAGCATCAAATTCGTCGGCCCTTACGTTTCGATTGTCGGCTGGTGGCTGTGCATGATCCGTGACGGCGTCGACAGCGTTGAGTTCTTCCTTTGCTCCGAACCTTGAGGCAATCTTCTGGAATTCTCTGTCGCAATTGTCGGAACGGGTGAAGCTTCCATGAACGGTTATCGGAGTCCCATTGTTGTCGGGCATGTTCAACTTCAAATACGCGTAATGAGGTACGACCATAAATTTGGCAAAGGCGGGCCTGCCGAGGATGGCGTGGTACTGAGATTCCCAGTCGACTACTTCAAACTCGATTTTCTCCTTCCTGAAATTGCTAGGTGTGCCAAAAACTACATCCAGTGATGTTTTGCCTAGGGAGTAAGCGGGTCGAGTCGGTATGATGCCATGGAATCCTGTATCGGACTCTCTCAGCATGTCGACTGTTAAACCCATTGCTTTCATCGTGTTAGCGAATAACAGGTTCAAGCCACTTCCTCCATCCATGAATACTTTGCTCATATTGTACCCCCCGATCTGCGCCTCAAGGACAAGGGCTGCATGACCTGGTCTAGGGACGGCCTTCGGGTGGTCTGTCCTATCGAAGGAGATGCTTTGCTCCGACCAGTCGATGAATTCGGGTGTGTCAACCATAGCAACTTCCGCATACTTCACTTCTCGTGAGAATTTCTTGATTTCCCTTTTTGAAAAGCTGGTTTTATGGATCATGTTGACCTGCCCGCATGGCTCTGGGAATGCTTCGGCTGGTACATACTTGTCTCTTTCCATTGGTTCGTATGGCTCTGGTACATACGGTTCTGGCGGATAGCTGTAAGACCTTGTCCTCTTCTCCATTACGTGAACTCTTGATAAGGATTCGGCTCTAAGATCATGACAGAACTGTCGGATCTCCAGGAAGTGTTGGCAGTTCCTTAGCAGATGACTGGATTTCTCTCGACCATCCTTCGGATCAATGTAAGAGTGGAGGTAGCATGGTGCCTCGAGTTGCTCCGTAGCCGATAAATACGGCGAACGGGTGCGGCCATGGATCGGTTGCATGTCCTGCTGTCCTCGTTCGGACTGGCGAGGGTGAGTCGCTGTACGTTCTTCCTCTTCACGGTGTGTTATCACCAGAATTTGACCAAGTCAGAGGTGGGCCGCGATCAAGATGGGCTTGAAGAATAAACATGGAAGAAATACGTGAATCGGCCTTATATGCAAGTTTAGGCTAGTTTGCCCTTGTATCTGTAACATAGTAGGATACGTGTCGGTTAGTTAGAGTTTATCTCGTGCACGGTGGGGATTATTCCCACGTTAGAAAGTCTACGGACTATAAATATGTATCTAGGGTTTATGAAATAAACAACAATCACGTTCACCACAAATCAATCTAGGCGCATCGCCAACTCCCTTGTCTCGAGGGTTTTCTTCCGGGTAAGCATCATGCTGCCTAGATCGCATCTTGCGATCTAGGCAGTACAAGTTTATTCACTGTTCATGCGTTGCTCGTACTGAAGCCTTTTTGATGGCGAGCAACGTAGTTATCTTAGATGTGTTAGGGTTAGCATTGTTCTTCGTATCATATGATGTCGTAGTGCAACCCTTATACATCTAACCGCCCTTACACCTATCTTAGGTGTAGGGGCGGCACCCCGCTTGATCGTTATTTAGTAGATCCGATCCGTTATGGTTGCTCCTTGTTCTTCAAGGATTAGTTTAATATCTGCATAGTTAGGCCTTACAAAGGGTTGGCGGATCCAGCGACGCGTAGGGTGTAGTTTGCTAGCCCTAGACAGGATGTTCCGGGGATCAACCTCGTGTTGGTTTTTAGGCCTTGTCTAGGATCGGCTTACGATCACCGTGCGTGACCGCGAGGCCCAATCACGAGTAGGATGATCCGATTATGCGGTGAAAACCCCAAATCGTCGTAGATCGTTTTAGCTTTATCTTGATCAAGCAGGACCACCATATATTCGTACACCTCGTGCGAATCATGGGTGAATCGGCTCCTTGAGCCGATTCACAGGACAACCTGAGAGCCGATCGAGGCTCGTATTTAATGTTTACGTGTATGCCATGCAGGAAACTAAGCGAGGCATCTCCATCACCTTCCTGACCAGGTATAGGTCAGGTGGCACGCCCTTGCACCAGCATCGGACATGCGTGCCGGAGTTCTATGCGGGCTGATACGTCTCCGACGTATCGATAATTTCTTATGTTCCATGCCACATTATTGATGTTATCTACATGTTTTATGCACACTTTATGTCATATTCGTGCATTTTCTGGAACTAACCTATTAACAAGATGCCGAAGTGCCGATTCTGTTTTTCTTGCTGTTTTTGGTTTCAGAAATCCTAGTAAGGAAATATTCTCGGAATTGGACGAAATCAAAGCCCAGGGGCCTATTTTCTCACGAAGCTTCCAGAAGTCCGAAGGAGAGACGAAGAGGGGCCACGGAGGGGCCACACCATAGGGCGGCGCGGCCCCCCCTTGGCCGCGCCGGCCTGTAGTGTGGGGCCCCCGTGCCGCCTCTTGACCTGCCCTTCCGCCTATAAAAAGTCTCCGTGACGAAACCCCCGCACCGAGAGCCACGATACGGAAAACCTTCCGAGACGCCGCCAACGCCGATCCCATCTCGGGGGAACCAGGAGATCGCCTCCGGCACCCTGCCGGAGAGGGGAATCATCTCCCGGAGGACTCTACGCCGCCATGGTTGCCTCCGGTGTGATGTGTGAGTAGTCTACCCCTGGACTATGGGTCCATAGCAGTAGCTAGATGGTTGTCTTCTCCCCATTGTGCTATCATTGTCGGATCTTGTGAGCTGCCTAACATGATCAAGATCATCTATCTGTAATTCTATATGTTGCGTTTGTTGGGATCCGATGAATAGAGAATACTTGTTATGTTGATTATCAAAGTTATGCTATGTGTTGTTTATGATCTTGCATGCTCTCCGTTACTAGTAGATGCTCTGGCCAAGTAGATGCTTGTAACTCCAAGAGGGAGTACTTATGCTCGATAGTGGGTTCATGCCCGCATTGACACCGGGACAAAGGATGTGAAAAGTTCTAAGGTTGTGTTGTGCTGTTGCCACTAGGGATAAAACATTAGTGCTATGTTCAAGGATGTAGTCACTAGTTACATTACGCACCATACTTAATGCAATTGTCTGTTGTTAGCAACTTAATACTGGAAGGGGTTCGGATGATAACCTGAAGGTGGACTTTTTAGGCATAGATGCGGTTGGATGACGGTCTATGTACTTTGTCGTAATGCCCAATTAAATCTCACTATACTCATCATGATATGTATGTGCATGGTCATGCTCTCTTTATTTGTCAATTGCCCAACTGTAATTTGTTCACCCAACATGCTGTTCGTCTTATGGGAGAGACACCTCTAGTGAACTGTGGACCCCGGTCCAATTCTCTTTACTGAAATACAAACTACTGCAATACTTGTTCTACTGTTTTCTGCAAACAATCATCTTCCACACAATACGGTTAACTCTTTGTTACAGCAAGCCGGTGAGATTGACAACCTCACTGTTTCGTTGGGGCAAAGTACTTTGGTTGTGTTGTGCAGGTTCCACGTTGGCGCCGGAATCCCTGGTGTTGCGCCGCACTACATCCCGCCGCCATCAACCTTCAACGTGCTTCTTGGCTCCTCCTGGTTCGATAAACCTTGGTTTCTTTCTGAGGGAAAACTTGCTGCTGTGCGCATCATACCTTCCTCTTGGGGTTGCCCAACGAACGTGTGAAATACACGCCATCAAGCTCTTTTTCTGGCGCCGTTGCCGGGGAGATCAAGACACGCTGCAAGGGGAGTCTCCACTTCTCAATCTCTTTACTTTGTTTTTGTCTTGCTTAGTTTTATTTACTACTTTGTTTGCTGCACTAAATCAAAATACAAAAAAAATTAGTTGCTAGTTTACTTTATTTGTTATCTTGTTTGCTATATCAAAAACACAAAAAAATTAGTTACTTGTTTTACTTTACTTAATATCATGCATGTTTTTATTTCACTAGTTAAGCATAATGGAAAACAACAAAAATATGAGAGATCTTTATGAACTTTATCTTGAATTAGGACATGATGTGTTTGAAGAGAGAATTAAAAAACACATGGAACTTTATAGGCATGCTAATGGGAATGTTATTACTATGAATGCTTTGAACACCATTGTTGCTAATGCTATGGAAAATTCTAAGCTTGGGGAAGCTGGCTTTGATGAGCATGATCTTTTTAGTCCCCCAAGCATTGAGGAGAAAATTTTCTTTTATGATTACAATATGCCTCCTATATATGATGATAGCCACTTTGTTGAATTTGCTCGCACTACAACTAATAAAATTGATTATGCTTATGTGGAGAGTAATAATTTTATGCATGAGACTCATGATAAGAATGCTTTATGTGATAGTTATATTGTTGAGTTTGCTCATGATGCTACTGAAAGTTATTATGAGAGAGGAAAATATGGTTGTAGAAATTTTCATGTTACTAAAACACCTCTCTATGTGCTGAAATTTTTGAAGCTACACTTGTTTTATCTTTCTACGCTTGTTGCATTATGCTTCTTGAACTTGTATATTTACAAGATTCCTCTTCATAGGAAGCATGTTAGACTTAAATGTGTTTTGAATTTGCCTCTTGAAACTCTCTTTTGCTTCAAATACTATTTCTTGCGAGTGCATCATCAAAACTGCTGAGCCCATCTTAATGGCTATAAAGAAAGAACTTCTTGGGAGATAACCCATGTGTTATTTTACTACAGTACTTTGTTTTTATTTTGTGTCTTGGAAGTTGTTTACTATTGTAGCAACCTCTCCTTATCTTAGTTTTGTGTTTTGTTGTGCCAAGTTAAGCCGTTGATAGAAAAGTAAGTACTAGATTTGGATTACTGTGCAGTTCCAGATTTCTTTGCTGTCACGAATCTGGGTCTACCTCCCTGTAGGTAGCTCAGAAAATTAAGCCAATTTACGTGCATGATCCTCAGATATGTACGCAACTTTCATTCAATTTGAGAATTTTCATTTGAGCAAGTCTGGTGCCATTTTAAAATTCGTCAATACGAACTGTTCTGTTTTGACAGATTCTGCCTTTTATTTCGCATTGCCTCTTTCGCTATGTTGGATGAATTTCTTTGATCCACTAATGTCCAGTAGCATTATGCAATGTCCAGAAGTGTTAAGAATGATTGTGTCACCTCTGAATATGTCAATTTATATTGTGCACTAACCCTCTAATGAGTTGTTTCGAGTTTGGTGTGGAGGAAGTTTTCAAGGATCAAGAGAGGAGTATGATGCAACATGATCAAGGAGAGTGAAAGCTCTAAGCTTGGGGATGCACCCGGTGGTTCACCCCTGCATATATCAAGAAGACTCAAGCGTCTAAGCTTGGGGATGCCCAAGGCATCCCCTTCTTCATCGACAACATTATCAGGTTCCTCCCCTGAAACTATATTTTTATTCCATCACATCTTATGTGCTTTTTCTTGGAGCGTCGGTTTGTTTTTGTTTTTGTTTTGTTTGAATAAAATGGATCCTAGCATTCACTTTATGGGAGAGAGACACGCTCCGCTGTAGCATATGGACAAGTATGTCCTTGGTTTCTACTCATAGTATTCATGGCGAAGTTTCTCCTTCGTTAAATTGTTATATGGTTGGAATTGGAAAATGATACATGTAGTAATTGCTATAAATGTCTTGGGTAATGTGATACTTGGCAATTGTTGTGCTCATGTTTAAGCTCTTGCATCATATGCTTTGCACCCATTAATGAAGAAATACATAGAGCATGCTATAATTTGGTTTGCATATTTGGTTTCTCTAAGGTCTAGATAATTTCTAGTATTGAGTTTGAACAACAAGGAAGACGGTGTAGAGTCTTATAATGTTTTCAATATGTCTTTTATGTGAGTTTTGCTGCACCGGTTCATCCTTGTGTTTGTTTCAAATAAGCCTTGCTAGCCTAAACCTTGTATCGAGAGGGAATACTTCTCATGCATCCAAAATACTTGAGCCAACCACTATGCCATTTGTGTCCACCATACCTACCTATACTACATGGTATTTTTCCGCCATTCCAAAGTAAATTGCTTGAGTGCTACCTTTAAAATTCCATCATTCACCTTTGCAATATATAGCTCATGGGACAAATAGCTTAAAAACTATTGTGGTATTGAATATGTAATTATGCACTTTATCTCTTATTAAGTTGCTTGTTGTGCGATAACCATGTTCACTGGGGACGCCATCAACTTTTCATTGTTGAATTTCATGTGAGTTGCTATGCATGTTCGTCTTGTCTGAAGCAAGAGAGATCTACCACCCTATGGTTAAGCATGCATATGTTAGAGAAGAACATTGGGCCGCTAACTAAAGCCATGATCCATGGTGGAAGTTTCAGTTTTGGACAACAATCCTCAAATCTCAAATGAGAAAATTATTAATTGTTGGTATATGCTTATGCATAAAAGAGGAGTCCATTATCTATTGTCTATGTTGTCCCGGTATGGATGTCTAAGTTGAAGAATAATCAATAGCGAGAAATTCAATGCGAGCTTTCTCCTTAGACCTTTGTACAGGCGGCATAGAGGTACCCCTTTGTGACACTTGGTAAAAACAATGCATTGTGATGATCCGGTAGTCCAAGCTAATTAGGACAAGGTGCGGGCACTATTAGTACACTATGCATGAGGCTTGCAACTTATAAGATATAATTTACATGATGCATATGCTTTATTACTACCGTTGACAAAATTGTTTCATGTTTTCAAAATCAAAGCTCTAGCACAAATATAGCAATCGATGCTTTTCCTCTATGGAGGACCATTCTTTTACTTTCAATGTTGAGTCAGTTCACCTATCTCTCTCCACCTCAAGAAGCAAACACTTGTGTGAACTGTGCATTGATTCCTACATACTTGCTTATTGCACTTATTATATTACTCTATGTTGACAATATCCATGAGATATACATGTTACAAGTTGAAAGCAACCGCTGAAACTTAATCTTCTTTTGTGTTGCTTCAATGCCTTTACTTTGAATTATTGCTTTATGAGTTAACTCTTATGCAAGACTTATTGATGCTTGTCTTGAAGTGCTATTCATGAAAAGTCTTTGCTATATGATTCACTTGTTTACTCATGTCATATACATTGTTTCGATCGCTGCATTCACTACATATGCTTTACAAATAGTATGATCAAGATTATGATGGCATGTCACTCCAGAAATTATCTGTGTTATCGTTTTACCTGCTCGGGACGAGCAGAACTAAGCTTGGGGATGCTGATACGTCTCCGACGTATCGATAATTTCTTATGTTCCATGCCACATTATTGATGTTATCTACATGTTTTATGCACACTTTATGTCATATTCGTGCATTTTCTGAACTAACCTATTAACAAGATGCCGAAGTGCCGATTCTTGTTTCTGCTGTTTTTGGTTTCAGAAATCCTAGTAAGGAAATATTCTCGGAATTGGACGAAATCAAAGCCCAGGGGCCTATTTTCTCACGAAGCTTCCAGAAGTCCGAAGGAGAGACGAAGAGGGGCCACGGAGGGGCCACACCATAGGGCGGCGCGGCCCCCCCCCTTGGCCGCACCGGCCTGTAGTGTGGGGCCCCCGTGCCGCCTCTTGACCTGCCCTTCCGCCTATAAAAAGTCTCCGTGACGAAACCCCCAGTACCGAGAGCCACGATACGGAAAACCTTCCAGAGACGCCGCCAACGCCGATCCCATCTCGGGGGATCCAGGAGATCGCCTCCGGCACCCTGCCGGAGAGGGGAATCATCTCCCGGAGGACTCTACGCCGCCATGGTCGCCTCCGGTGTGATGTGTGAGTAGTCTACCCCTGGACTATGGGTCCATAGCAGTAGCTAAATGGTTGTCTTCTCCCCATTGTGCTATCATTGTCGGATCTTGTGAGCTGCCTAACATGATCAAGATCATCTATCTGTAATTCTATATGTTGCGTTTGTTGGGATCCGATGAATAGAGAATACTTGTTATGTTGATTATCAAAGTTATGCTATGTGTTGTTTATGATCTTGCATGCTCTCCGTTACTAGTAGATGCTCTGGCCAAGTAGATGCTTGTAACTCCAAGAGGGAGTACTTATGCTCGATAGTGGGTTCATGCCTGCATTGACACCGGGACAAAGGATGTGAAAGTTCTAAGGTTGTGTTGTGCTGTTGCCACTAGGGATAAAACATTAGTGCTATGTTCAAGGATGTAGTCACTAGTTACATTACGCACCATACTTAATGCAATTGTCTGTTGTTAGCAACTTAATACTGGAAGGGGTTCGGATGATAACCTGAAGGTGGACTTTTTAGGCATAGATGCAGTTGGATGACGGTCTATGTACTTTGTCGTAATGCCCAATTAAATCTCACTATACTCATCATGATATGTATGTGCATGGTCATGCTCTCTTTATTTGTCAATTGCCCAACTGTAATTTGTTCACCCAACATGCTGTTCGTCTTATGGGAGAGACACCTCTAGTGAACTGTGGACCCCGGTCCAATTCTCTTTACTGAAATACAAACTACTGCAATACTTGTTCTACTGTTTTCTGCAAACAATCATCTTCCACACAATACGGTTAACTCTTTGTTACAGCAAGCCGGTGAGATTGACAACCTCACTGTTTCGTTGGGGCAAAGTACTTTGGTTGTGTTGTGCAGGTTCCACGTTGGCGCCGGAATCCCTGGTGTTGCGCCGCACTACATCCCGCCGCCATCAACCTTCAACGTGCTTCTTGGCTCCTCCTGGTTCGATAAACCTTGGTTTCTTTCTGAGGGAAAACTTGCTGCTGTGCGCATCATACCTTCCTCTTGGGGTTGCCCAACGAACGTGTGAAATACACGCCATCACGGGCCGTCGCTCGGAGGGACCAGGGCCAGCCGCAGCCCTAAGTTGCTCCCGGCTCTCCTGTGTTGCCCGTCGCTGCTCGCCGGTGGGTTTCTGACCGCAACACATTCTGGCACGCCCGGTGGGACGATCTTCTACATCAACCACATCGCCATCTACATCTGAGATGGCGGACGGCACCCCAGTCACGTACGAGGATCTGACCGAGGAGCTCAAGAAGAAGTATGACGAGGTCAAAGCGATCCTCGAAGCCGATCTCATCGGCTCTTTTCACAGAACCCGCTCACATGGCATCAGGTGGAAAGGGTTCTCACCTGAAGGTGCGCTCGATGGAGTGGACCTGTCCGCCCCGTCAGAAGAACGCACCAGGTCCCTGCGTCAGGAGATAAACTTCATGGTAGCTCATTCGCTGCACCGCCACTCTGAGAACCTGGTGAACACTTTGGAGCGAGTTGCTCTTCGAATGATCCAGGAAATCATGAGTCGTCAATACTCTCCGTCAGGACCAGCTCTCGGGACTTTCCAAGGAGAGATGCCACTCCAGTCCCGTCCACCGTTGCCATTCGCGTTGGCAGCACCAGAAGTGCCGAATTCACCGGCATTCGTCGTCTACAAGATCGGTGGTGACCCTAGTGACTACCAGTTCTTGCACGAGGCGCCTAAGGAGATCCCTCACGGATACACGTGCACATACGTGCCAGACTGCGGTAACTGGGCGCTCACAGACCAGGCCGCAACAGCAGGGACTTCTGGAAAAGCAGAAGGAACGTCAGCGACAGATCTTGAGAAGCGGACGTGCCTAGCTAAATATGCCACTCCGACAAACCTCCAGAGCCCAGCTCTTGCAGTTGGCTCAGAGCTGGAAAAGCAAGCATGGCTGGCTAAGTATGCCACTCCGGCGAATCTTCAGAGTTCGACTCCTGCAGCCAGCACCGCGGATCAAATCAGTACCATACTGAGAGACCAGTTCGGCATGGTGCCGAAAAGGAGGACAATCGGCTATTCCAAGCCGTACCCCAACGAGTACGAGTTGATCCCGCTACCACCCAAATATCGGCTCCCTGATTTCTCCAAGTTCAATGGATCAGATGGTTCCAACTCCATCGAACATGTGAGCCGATACTTGGCACAGCTGGGCACGATCTCAGCAGCAGATGAGCTACGTGTGAGGTTCTTCGCACAGTCCCTCACAGGATCGGCTTTCGGGTGGTACACTTCGTTGCCACCAGACTCGATAAGGACTTGGAAGTAGTTGGAAGAACAGTTCCACATGCAGTATCACTCAGAGGCTTCCGAGTCTGGCCTTGCCGATCTAGCACAAATACGTCAGAAGCGTGGAGAAACTGTGGCAGAATACGTCCAACGCTTCAGAAATCTAAGGAACCGATGTTATTCGGCTCGTGTGACTGAAAAGGAAGCGGTCGAGTTGGTAGTGGTGGGCCTCGCATCACAAATCAAGGATATGGCCTCCCAAGCAGACTACCCTTCACTGGCGCACATGGTTCAGAAACTGTCGTTATATGAACAGCGCCACCCGGACTTGTACCAGGACAAATTCAAGCGTGCGGTAGTCCTGGTTAAGGCAGATGAAGACGAAGGCTCTGCGGGAGATCAAGAAGTAGCAGTGGCTGAATGGACTCGGGGGGCAACCCCCGTGTCCTGCAAATGGGTTAAGCCACCAGATCCGCCCAGAGGGTTCGATTTTGACGTGACTAAAACTGAGCAAATCTTCGACCTCTTACTCAAGGAGAAGCAGTTAAAGTTACCCGAAGGCCTCAAAATCCCCACGGTACAGGAGCTGAACGGAAAGCCATACTGCAAATGGCATAACTCGTTCTCCCATGCCACCAACGACTGCAGGGTGTGGCGTCAGCAGATCCAAATGGCGATAGAACAAGGACGTCTGATTTTTAACCAGTACGCCATGAAGGTCGACACCCACCCCTTCCCCGCCGTTAACATTGTGGAGTGCACTTACCCTGAAGGTTGCCAGCCAGGATTCTCGTTCAACGTCAACATGGTAGGACCTGGACACCACTCTGGCAAGGATGGAGACGAGGGCAGCTGCTCTCGTAGCAAAGACACAGAGGAGGCCGCTCCACGCGATCGGCTCCGTCACGATGGCAAGCGCTACATCACAGAGGGAGAAGTAAGGAACGTAAGATATCAGCGACCTCTCTCTGATCACCTCCTCAACAAGTACGTGAGTCAATATAGCCAAAGCCGACGATCCAGCGACGATGATGATAGAGACCGTCTGGCTAGGGACGCCAGGAGACATCGTCGGCATGATCGCGATGAGGAGGAGTACGAGCGCCGTGCCAAGGAAGAATCGAGGAAGCAAGACGACGAGGATAGGCACTGGGACTGCCCCTTCTTCAGACACTGCTGGGATTCAGGAATGAGCCGATTGCCTACAATCGGCAACGGCCCAGAATGTAGACAGAAGAGGAAGGATGCAGCTAACATGTCCGTGTTCAAACGTCTAGGGCCTCTCCCACCTCGAAGCAAACACGCTGAGTCCCCTCGGGTGGAAGATCTCGAGGATTTGGAAAACGATGAAGAAGAAGACAGGTACCACCGGCCAAGGTGGTGCCCTGATGGACTCAGTCGTTCCCAAAAGCGTAGGGTTCAGCGACTGCGCGGCTTGGAGGAAGCCGAAAGGTTATACCTGCACACGCTAAGGAAGGCGCGGCCTGATCTGGCCGCGAAGATCCTGCGAACCCTGGATGAAGAGGGTCGACCACAAAAAATGGAGTGGCGCCCCAAGCAAAGGAAAGCCGATGATGAAACATCGGCTGGCACAAACATGGTGTTCATCCTTCCTACGGAGTTCAGTGCTCCAGGATTAGACGAGGCACCTGTGGCACAACTTGATCAGGCCCACGGCCGGTTATCTTTGAGAAGCCACGAGAAAGAAGCTACAGACATCTGAAGGCCCTGTACTTGCGAGGTTATATCGATGGGAGGCCTGTCAACAAGATGCTGGTGGACACCGGAGCGACAGTCAACATTATGCCATACTCTATGCTACGTCGGTTGGGACGCTCTAGCTCGGATCTGATCAAGACCAACGTGACATTGAGCGACTTCAACGGCCAAGCGTCTGACGCACAAGGTGTTCTGAACGTGGATCTGACCGTAGGAAGGAAAACCATCCCTACGACGTTCTTTATCGTCGACAGCAAGAGCACCTATGCTGTTCTGCTAGGAAGAGATTGGATCCACGCCAACTGTTGCATCCCATCCACGATGCACCAATGCGTAATACAGTGGGATGGAGATGAGGTAGAGGTCGTCCAGGCCGATGACTCAGCCGAGATTTCAACGGCTGGCATGAACGCTTGGGAAACAGCAGGCCAAGAGCCACTCTCAGGTATCAATTTGGACGACTGCGAGCGCATCGACGTGACGAAGAACGGGGTTAGGCTGGTCTTATCCACCGGCCTGACCGTGTAGCAAGAACCAACCTAAGGACAAACGTGGCAAGGCCGATCCTTGGGATCGGCCCCAAAGATATATGGAGGGACATTGCAAAACCTTCGTTGAGCGCTTCGATCAACATGGAGGCCGATTCCAGCAATCGGCCAAAATTATCCTCACCGCATGTTCTACTTGTGTTCAGCATCGATCTACTGGGCAGCGGTTTTACGTCGGCTGATGAATTAGGAAAAATCAACATTGGTCCTACCGGAGCCGAAGTGCCACTACATGTGCCTTGGTTAACTACAGAGCCGATATCTGCAGTTCCCTGACAGATTCGGCTCGGGGGGCACCTAATCAGAAGAACATGTGCAGATGAACATGTGTGCAGTGAAATATTGGGGGCCGATAGGAAAAGTCGGCCAGTAAAAAACAAAAAAATTCATGGTATACAGCCAATGCACAGCCATCGACTCTAGTACAATTACACAGGATCTACCTGCTGCGTGTTCAAGACGCGGATTTTCACCGAGTCCAGTTCATCTGTGAGACCCTCTACTTCCTCGAGGGGGCAAACAGTGAGAGCTTCCTCAGCTGCAATGAGCCGATTGCAGCAGGACTGTCAGAAGACAGTTTTGGCGTACAAGGCGGCCTTTTGCTCGTTAAGCCGTTGGTGTTTCGTCTGCAATATCGGCTTTCAACGGAGGAAGAGGCAATCGATGGGGTCAAGAGCGGCTGAATCGGCAGGGTGGCTGTCTCTGAATTACCTGAGTTCAAAGCCTTTTGTCTGATCTGTGCATCCTCACCAATATTCTCGCCTTGGCTGAGGCTCGGGGGGCAGCTGGCCCGGTAGATGCTCTGCTTTAGAAGCCGATTGGGGCGTCATCAGCTGATCCTTCATTGCAACCTTCTTCAAAAATGGTGAGTTCTTGTAGAAGAAGATCATTGGGCCTGGTGGGAAGAATTTAAAGGCTCTCTTGAAGACTCCGCATTATCCACCAGATCTCGAGGTCATCAGTTGAAGAATTGAAGGATGGATTGTAAAGGACCGATGCGTTGCTATCGGCTCATTAAGCATTGGCTCAAGGGAAATCGGCAAAATCAGTATGAGGGGAGATCGGCTGAATTAGCTTGAAGGTAATCGGCAAAATCAAATTGGGGGAAATTCTTCATTGATAAGCAAGATCTCTTACAAATGAGCTGATTACTCTCAAAAGGAAATACTAGGGGATACATTGCCCCATCTACTACTACTGATCCTATGCTAAGGGTCCTATCTACGGGCCGTTGCTGCCCTCGTCGTCGTCCTCGTCATCGCCGTCGTCGCCGCTGTCGGCGCTGCTCCCGGCGGGCTCGTCATCGCTGCTCCAGCGGCCGCCGGCCGGGCCTTCGTTGTCCTCATCCTCCTCGTCAGCGTCGTCGTCGTCGCTGTCGAAGTCGCTGAGGTTCCCCGGCCAGGGACAGAAGCGTTTGGCCGGCGGCTCGTCGGAGGAGGTGTCGTCGTCCTCCTCCTCCTCCTCCTCCTTCTCCTCCTCCTCCTCCTCGGGAGAGGTGAAATCGTTGCAGGAGAAGCGATCGTCATCGCTCTCCTCCTCCGTTTCCCCGTCGGCAAGGAAGCGGAGGTCAATTTCTCCGTCGGTCAAGGACTTGTCGTCCTCAGACCAGACGGAGAAGTCATGGCTGGATTCCTCCTCGGCCTCGATGGCGCGGCGGGTGTTGGCCGCATGGACCTCCTCCGGGTTCTGCTCCGGCGTCGGCTCTCGAGAGGAGGAGGATTGGGTGGAAAGACCCGATGAGGCAGAGGAGGAGGAAGACATGGTGGCGCAAGAGGGCTTTTGGAGTGCTAATGCGAAGGGGATGCGGAAGCAAACTGTTTGGAGCGGTTAAATAAAAGGAGATATAGTGGAAATTCAATGCCACAGCAGTTTCCGAGGAAGTGGTGCCTAAAAAAAAAACTGCCAGGTCACGCGGAGAAGTTGAGAAGGCAAGGCATCATGATGAAGGATACTGCGACGGTTCTGCCACGACATGACCCGACGAAGAAAAAGCAGAGTGATTTTGGAATTATCAATTCCAAAACCAGGGGGGCATGTGTTATCACCAGAATTTGACCAAGTCAGAGGTGGGCCGCGATCAAGATGGGCTTGAAGAATAAACATGGAAGAAATACGTGAATCGGCCTTATATGCAAGTTTGGGCTAGTTTGCCCTTGTATCTGTAACATAGTAGGATACGTGTCGGTTAGTTAGAGTTTATCTCGTGCACGGTGGGGATTATTCCCACGTTAGAAAGTCTACGGACTATAAATATGTATCTAGGGTTTATGAAATAAACAACAATCACGTTCACCACAAATCAATCTAGGAGCATCGCCAACTCCCTTGTCTCGAGGGTTTTCTTCCGGGTAAGCATCATGCTGCCTAGATCGCATCTTGCGATCTAGGCAGTACAAGTTTATTCACCGTTCATGCGTTGCTCGTACTGAAGCCTTTTTGATGGCGAGCAACGTAGTTATCTTAGATGTGTTAGGGTTAGCATTGTTCTTCGTATCATATGCTGTCGTAGTGCAACCCTTATACATCTAGCCGCCCTTACACCTATCTTAGGTGTAGGGGCGGCACCCCGCTTGATCGTTATTTAGTAGATCCGATCCGTTATGGTTGCTCCTTGTTCTTCAAGGATTAGTTTAATATCTGCATAGTTAGGTCTTACAAAGGGTTGGAGGATCCAGCGACGCGTAGGGTGTAGTTTGCTAGCCCTAGACAGGATGTTCCGGGGATCAACCTCGTGTTGGTTTTTAGGCCTTGTCTAGGATCGGCTTACGATCACCGTGCGTGACCGCGAGGCCCAATCACGAGTAGGATGATCCGATTATGCGGTGAAAACCCCAAATCGTCGTAGATCGTTTTAGCTTTATCTTGATCAAGCAGGACCACCATATATTCGTACACCTCGTGCGAATCATGGGTGAATCGGCTCCTTGAGCCGATTCACAGGACAACCTGAGAGCCGATCGAGGCTCGTATTTAATGTTTACGTGTATGCCATGCAGGAAACTAAGCGAGGCATCTCCATCACCTTCCTGACCAGGTATAGGTCAGGTGGCACGCCCTTGCACCAGCATCGGACGTGCGTGCCGGAGTTCTGTGCGGGCCGCCGCTCGGAGGGACCAGGGCCAGCCGCAGCCCTAAGTTGCTCCCGGCTCTCCTGTGTTGCCCGTCGCTGCTCGCCGGTGGGTTTCTGACCGCAACACGGTGCGAGTACCTTCGTCTTTTCCTTCGCCCCGTTGTGAGGTCGAAACTTCCTCGGCTGCCTCCTTGCACGTTTCTGGATGGGATTTCCAAGGTTGCTGCCGGAGCGTCACCTGTCGGGACTGAGGTCCTCGAGCCAGATGTTCTTGTCCTAGGGAGGCGAAGAAAGCCTCCGGTGTCGATGATGAAGTGAACGCCTCCGAAAGTTGCGGTCATGCCGTCGCACGATTCTGCAGGGATCGAGTGCGGTGACTCGAGATGTGGTACGAACTCGAAGGATCCGCAGCGGACCGGGTCTTTTGGATCCGGCGGCGTTGGTGACTCGAGTACGAACGCCGCAGATGTGACTGGTATCGCCGATGACCTGCCTTGTGCTGACAGAGTTCCCACAGACGGCGCCAATTGTCGAGGGTGCTCCTCGGCAATGCCCTCCGATAGGGGCTTAGGGTTGATGGAATCGTGCAAGCTGACACGAGACATCGGTTCACAGACAAGCGGGGAGAGCGATTTACCCAGGTTCGGGGCCCTCGATGAGGTAAAACCCTTACGTCCCGCCTGTCTGTTCTTGATTATGATGATAATAGGTTACAATGGGGTGCCGAATAGTTCGGCTGAGATCTCGTCGAGATGGCTAAGTGCTATGGTGACCTAGCTCTAAGCTTTAGGTGGCTAAGACTGCTAAGATTGATTGTTTTTCTTGGCAGCCCCTCTCCTGACCTTTATATAGGAGGCCAGGTCTCAAGAGGTCTAACCAAGTACGACTAGGTTTACAGTAGCTTTAAATCTAATCTTTCCTTGTTCGGCCGCTTCTTTGTCTTGCTCGTCAAGGAATCTTCTAGTGCGCCGTCCAAGTGCCTTCATGGGCCTCTAACTACACAATACAGGATAGGGCAATGTCGGTTACCCGAAGGGTAATGCCCACATCAACGATGGTGGCGACGGAGCTACAACGTCGGAGAGGCGTGGGAGTGGATGCTGAACTGTTGGCGACGTCAAGGCGGTCCCAACACGCGTCATGGCGCAGCAGGAGGGGTACGGTGTCGAGGGTACTCCTCGGCAATGCCCTCCGATAGGGGCTTAGGGTTGATGGAATCCTGTAAGCTGACACGAGACATCGGTTCACAAACAAGCGGGGAGAGAGATTTACCCAGGTTCGGGGCCCTCGATGAGGTAAAACCCTTACGTCCTGCCTGTCTGATCTTGATTATGAGAATATTGGGTTACAATGGGGTGCCGAAGGGTTCGGCTAAGATCTCGTAGAGAGGCTAAGTGCTGCGGCGACCTAGCTCTAAACTTCTGGTGGCTAAGATTGCTAAGATTGATCGTGTCCCTCGGCAGCCCCTCTCCTGGCCTTTATATAGGAGGCTAGGTCTCAAGAGATCTAACCGAGTACGACTAGGTTTACAGTAGTTCTATCTCTAAACTTTCCTTGTTCGGCTCCTTCCTTGTCTTTCCCGCCAAGGAATCTTCCGCTGCGCCATCCAAGTGGCCCGTCTTGTCATTGAGTACGTTCATGGGCCTCCAGCTAGATCGTATAGTGTAGGGCAATGTCGGTTACCCGAAGGGTAATGCCCACGTCAGTAGTCCCCGAGTGTCTAGCCGAAGATAGTTCAGGTAGAGACTAAAGCATGCCTCCACCTAGTGTTCTTTTCCTTGATTGTTTTTGTCCATCTTGTATCAGCATCATCTTCTTCTATCGGGTGCGCGTCAAGCGCTCCCGATGGGACTAGCCCCCGAGTCTAGGTACGGATGCTTGCAATCCGTGCGTAGACTCAAGTTGTACCACTCGAACGTTTTCCTCTGTCGAAGTTTTACTGCAAGTCTTCATGGGTCATCCGATACATTTGTACCAAGGCTTGTTTTCTTCGATAAGTATTCAACGCTTAAGGGATAATAAGTAACGTGCCCAACTTTTGCTGGTTAACTGCCGATGGCAAAACAACGTCACCCTACGCAGAATCAAGTCCCCGGGCATGATCCTGGTGTGCAAAAAAGTTCTGTCGGGTGCGCATCCAGCGATCCCGATGGGAGTAGCCCCCGAGTCTGGACACGGGCGCTTGTAATCGGGTTCAGACTCGAGCTGAGCATTCCATCCTTTTCTAAAAATATTTCTTCACAAGAATATCTTCGAGTGCTCATTTTATCGGGTGCGCGTCAAGCGCTCCCGATGGGAGTAGCCCCCGAGTCTAGGTGCGGATGCTCACGATCCGTACATAGACTCAACATCACCATCCGATACCTTTTACATTTCTTCGAATGCTTCGAGTGTTCCTTACGACGTCACTGATGACGTTATTGTTACTTTGATTTTGACTGACAGGACGCGACCCGCTGGGCCCATCCTACCTCTGCATGGCTCTGTTTTTAAGTAATATCCTCCTTCCTTGTACAGTTACCAAGGTGCTGATACGTCTCCGACGTATCGATAATTTCTTATGTTTCATGCTACATTATTGATGATATCTACATGTTTTATACACATTATATGTTGTATTTATGCATTTTCCGGCACTAACCTATTAACAAGATGCCGAAGAGCCAGTTGCTGTTTTCTGCTGTTTTTGGTTTCAGAAATCCTAGTAAGGAAATATTCTCGGAATTGGACGAAATCAACGCCCAGGGGCCTATTTTTACACGAAGCTTCCAGAAGACCGAGAGGAAAAGGAAGTGGGGCCACGAGGCGCCGACACAATAGGGCGGCGCGGCCCAAGCCCTGGCCGCGCCGGCCTAGCATGTGGGGCCCTCGTGTGGCCCCCTGCGTTGCCCTTCCGCCTACTTAAAGCCTCCGTGGCGAAACTCCCAGTACCGAGAGCCACGATACGGAAAACCTTACTGAGACGCCGCCGCCGCCAATCCCATCTCGGGGGATTCAGGAGATCACCTCCGGCACCCTGCCGAAGAGGGGAATCATCTCCCGGAGGACTCTTCACCGCCATGGTCGCCTCCGGAGTGATGAGTGAGTAGTTCACCCCTGGACTATGGGTCCATAGCAGTAGCTAGATGGTCGTCTTCTCCTTATGTGCTTCATTGTTGGATCTTGTGAGCTGCCTAACATGATCAAGATCATCTATCTGTAATACTATATGTTGTGTTTGTCGGGATCCGATGGATAGAGAATACTATGTTATGTTGATTATCAATCTATTACCTATGTGTTGTTTATGATCTTGCATGCTCTCCGTTATTAGTAGAGGCTCTGGCCAAGTTTTTACTCTTAACTCCAAGAGGGAGTATTTATGCTCGATAGTGGGTTCATGCCTCCATTAAATCTGGGACAAAGGATGAAAGTTCTAAGGTTGTGGATGTGCTGTTGCCACTAGGGATAAAACATTGATGCTATGTCCAAGGATGTAATTATTGATTACATTACGCACCATACTTAATGCAATTGTCTGTTGTTTGCAACTTAATACCGGAAGGGGTTCGGATGATAACCTGAAGGTGGACTTTTTAGGCATAGATGCATGCTGGATAGCGGTCTATGTACTTTGTCGTAATGCCCAATTAAATTTCACTATATTTATCATATCATGTATGTGCATTGTCATGCCCTCTCTATTTGTCAATTGCCCGACTGTAATTTGTTCACCCAACATGCTATTTATCTTATGGGAGAGACACCTCTAGTGAACTGTGGACCCCGGTCCATTCTTTTACATCGAATACAATCAACTGCAATACTTGTTTTACGGTTTTATGCAAACAATCATCATCCACACTATACATCTAATCCTTTGTTACAGCAAGCCGGTGAGATTGACAACCTCACTGTTTCGTTGGGGCAAAGTACTTTGGTTGTGTTGTGCAGGTTCCACGTTGGCGCCAGAACCTGGTGTTGCGCCGCACTACATCCCGCCGCCATCAACCTTCAACGTGCTTCTTGGCTCCTCCTGGTTCGATAAACCTTGGTTTCTTTCTGAGGGAAAACTTGCTACTGTGCGCATCATACCTTCCTCTTGGGGTTCCCAACGGACGTGTGCTGTACACGCCATCAAGCATTTTTTCTGGCGCCGTTGCCGGGGAGATCAAGACACGCTGCAAGGGGAGTCTCCACAATCCAATCTCTTTACTTTGTTTTTGTCTTGCTTTATTTTATTTACTACTTTGTTTGCTGCATTATAACAAAACACAAAAAAATTAGTTGCTAGCTTTACTTTATTTACTTGCCTTGTTCTCTATATCAAAAACACAAAAAAATTAGTTACTTGCATTTACTTTATTTACCTTTTGTTTATTTCATCATGTTTCCTCCTAAGTACACTCTAAAAGACATACCGGTAGGACGAGGGCCTATAATTGGAAGAGATAATATAGAAGATTTTTTCACTCATGTTAGTACAGCTGAAGATTTTGAAGATAGACACTTGGTAGAACTTGCTCCTACTTATGAAATTGCTGCTGCTTCTTTAGTTCACATGTTGGAAACTAAATTTGTTAATCTTAATCCTATAACCCAACACATGTTTCTCACACTTGGTGATATGGAAGAAGGGGAAAAGAAAGATTTTGTTTTAGAAACCCTTCTTAAAGAATTTGGTGGTGTAGCAAGAGAGGCTAGAAAGGTCTTTATTAAATACAATATGCTTGGCTCTTATACCAATTTTGTTAGTATCATTGAAAAGATGGACATGGAGAGAGTAAGGTACACTAATAATATTAATGATGGTGGGGAGATTAAGACAACAATACCTTGTAAGCTCCTAGGAATGAGCGATGCTCTAGAAACTAATTATGGTTGGCTTGTCCCTGAAAATTTGTTTGACGAGGATAGCAAACCTAAGAATAATGAAAAGGGAGCCTCTGAAACTCACATAGATGAGATAAAATGCATAGTTGAGAAAACTCCCAACACCCCTGGTAATGATGTCGATGCTTCATCTCTTGATAATACTTGATATACACTTTCTGCGCCTAGCTGAAAGGCGTTAAATAAAAGCGCTTATGGAAGACAACCCATGTTTTTACTACAGTACTTTGTTTTATATTTGAGTCTTGGAAGTTGTTTACTACTGTAGCAACCTCTCCTTATCATGTTTTTGTGCCAAGTAAAGTCTCTATGGTAAAGTTGATACTAGATTTGGATTGCTGCACAGAAACAGCATTGCTGTCTATCACGAATTCGCGCAGAAGTCTCTGTAAAAAAATCAAAAAAATCTGCAAATTTACGTGCGTGATCCTCAGATATGTACGCAACTTTCATTAGTTTTGAGTTTTTCCGTTTGAGCAACTTAAGTGCCCCTTCCAGGTTCGTCTTTACGGACTGTTCTGTTTTTGACAGATTCTGCCTTTTATTTCGCATTGCCTCTTTTGCTATGTTGGATGAATTTCTTTGATCCATTAATATCCAGAAGCTTTGTGCAATGTCCAGAAGTGTTAAGAATGATTGTGTCACCTCTGAACATGTGGATTTTTATTGTGCACTAACCCTCTAATGAGTTTGCTTGAAGTTTGGTGTGAAGGAAGTTTTCAAGGGTCAAGAGAGGAGTATGATATACTATGATCAAGAGGAGTGAAAGCTCTAAGCTTGGGGATGCCCCGATGGTTCACCCCTGCATATTTTAAGAAGACTCAAGCGTCTAAGCTTGGGGATGCCCAAGGCATCCCCTTCTTCATCGACAACATCATCAGGTTCCTCCCCTGAAACTATATTTTTATTCAGTCACATCTTATGTACTTTCCTTGGAGCGTCTGTTTATTTTTGTTTTTGTTTTTGTTTGAATCAAATGGATCCTAGCATTCATTGTGTGGGAGAGAGACACGCTCCGCTGTTGCATATGGACAAATATGTCCTTAGGCTTTACTCATAGTATTCATGGCGAAGGTTGAATCTTCTTCGTTAAATTGTTATATGGTTGGAATCGGGAAATTCTACATGTAGTAATTCTAAAATGTCTTGAATAATTTGATACTTGGCAATTGTTGTGCTCATGTTTAAGATCTTGCATCATATACTTTGCACCCATTAATGAAGAAATACATAGAGCTTGCTAAAATTTGGTTTGCATATTTGGTCTCTCTAAAGTCTAGATAATTTCTAGTATTGAGTTTTGAACAACAAGGAAGACGGTGTAGAGTCTTATAATGTTTACAATATGTCTTTTATGTGAGTTTTGCTGCACCAGTTCATCCTTGTGTTTGTTTCAAATAAACCTTGCTAGCCTAAACCTTGTATCGAGAGGGAATACTTCTCATGCATCCAAAATCCTTGAGCCAACCACTATGCCATTTGTGTCCACCATACCTACCTACTACATGGTATTTCTCCGCCATTCCAAAGTAAATTGCTTGAGTGCTACCTTTAAAATTCCATCATTCGCCTTTGCAATATATAGCTGATGGGATAAAATAGCCTTAAAAACTATTGTGGTATTGAATATGTACTTATGCACTTTATCTCTTATTAAGTTGTTTGTTGTGCGATAACCATGTTCCTGGGGACGCCATCAACTCTTTGTTGAATATCATGTGAGTTGCTATGCATGTTCGTCTTGTCTGAATTAAGGGCGGTTTTCACAATCAAATGGTTTGAGTATGCATACTGTTAGAGAAGAACATTGGGCCGCTAACTAAAGCCATGAATCATGGTGGAAGTTTCAGTTTGGACATAAAACCTCAATCTCTTATGAGAATATTAACTGTTGTTGAATGCTTAAGCATTAAAAGAGGAGTCCATTATCTGTTGTCTATGTTGTCCCGGTATGGGTGTCTAAGTTGAAGAATGATCAAAAGCGAGAAATCCAATGCGAACTTTCTCCTTAGACCCTTGTACAAAGTGCGGCATAGAGGTACCCCTTTGTGACACTTGGTTGAAACATATGTTATGCAATGATGATCAGTGTTAACCCAAGCTAATTAGGACAAGGTGCGGGCACTATTAGTACACTATGCATGAGGCTTGCAACTTGTAAGATATAATTTACATGATACATATGCTTTATTACTACCGTTGACAAAATTGTTTCATGTTTTCAAAATAAAAGCTCTAGCACAAATATAGCAATCGATGCTTTCCTCTTTGAAGGACCTTTGTTTTACTTTTATGTTGAGTCAGTTCACCTATTTCTCTCCACCTCAAGAAGCAAACACTTGTGTGAACTGTGCATTGATTCCTACATACTTGCATATTGCACTTGTTATATTACTTTACATTGACAATATCCATGAGATATACATGTTACAAGTTGAAAGCAACCGCTGAAACTTAATCTTCCTTTGTGTTGCTTCAATAACTTTACTTTGATTTATTGCTTTATGAGTTAACTCTTATGCAAGACTTATTGATGCTTGTCTTGAAGTACTATTCATGAAAAGTCTTTGTTTTATGATTCATTTGTTTACTCATGTCATTACCATTGTTTTTGATCGCTGCATTCATTACATATGCTTACAATAGTATGATCAAGGTTATGATGGCATGTCACTCCAGAAATTATCTTTGTTATCATTTACCTGCTCGGGATGAGCAGGAACTACGCTTGGGGATGCTGATACGTCTCCGACGTATCGATAATTTCTTATGTTCCATGCTACATTATTGATGATATCTACATGTTTTATACACATTATATGTCGTATTTATGCATTTTCCGGCACTAACCTATTAACAAGATGCCGAAGAGCCAGTTGTTGTTTTCTGCTATTTTTGGTTTCAGAAATCCTAGTAAGGAAATATTCTCGGAATTGGACGAAATCAACGCCCAGGGGCCTATTTTTACACGAAGCTTCCAGAAGACCGAGAGGGAAAGGAAGTGGGGCCACGAGGCGCCGACACAATAGGGCGGCGCGGCCCAAGCCCTGGCCGCGCCGGCCTAGCGTGTGGGGCCCTCATGTGGCCCCCTGCGTTGCCCTTCCGCCTACTTAAAGCCTCCGTCGCGAAACCCCTAGTACCGAGAGCCACGATACGGAAAACCTTACTGAGACGCCGCCGCCGCCAATCCCATCTCGGGGGATTTAGGAGATCGCCTCCGGCACCCTGCCGGAGAGGGGAATCATCTCCCGGAGGACTCTTCACCGCCATGGTCGCCTCCGGAGTGATGAGTGAGTAGTTCACCCCTGGACTATGGGTCCATAGCAGTAGCTAGATGGTCGTCTTCTCCTTATGTGCTTCATTGTTGGATCTTGTGAGCTGCCTAACATGATCAAGATCATCTATCTGTAATACTATATGTTGTGTTTGTCGGGATCCGATGGATAGAGAATACTATGTTATGTTGATTATCAATCTATTACCTATGTGTTGTTTATGATCTTGCATGCTCTCCGTTATTAGTAGAGGCTCACCAAGTTTTACTCTTAACTCCAAGAGGGAGTATTTATGCTCGATAGTGGGTTCATGCCTCCATTAAATCTGGGACAGTGACAGAAAGTTCTAAGGTTGTGGATGTGCTGTTGCCACTAGGGATAAAACATTGATGCTATGTCCAAGGATGTAGTTATTGATTACATTACGCACCATACTTAATGCAATTGTCTGTTGTTTGCAACTTAATACCGGAAGGGGTTCGGATGATAACCTGAAGGTGGACGTTTTAGGCATAGATGCATGCTGGATAGCGGTCTATGTACTTTGTCGTAATGCCCAATTAAATTTCACTATATTTATCATATCATGTATGTGCATTGTCATGCCCTCTCTATTTGTCAATTGCCCGACTGTAATTTGTTCACCCAACATGCTATTTATCTTATGGGAGAGACACCTCTAGTGAACTGTGGACCCCGGTCCATTCTTTTACATCGAATACAATCAACTGCAATACTTGTTTTACGGTTTTATGCAAACAATCATCATCCACACTATACATCTAATCCTTTGTTACAGCAAGCCGGTGAGATTGACAACCTCACTGTTTCGTTGGGGCAAAGTACTTTGGTTGTGTTGTGCAGGTTCCACGTTGGCGCCAGAACCTGGTGTTGCGCCGCACTACATCCCGCCGCCATCAACCTTCAACGTGCTTCTTGGCTCCTCCTGGTTCGATAAACCTTGGTTTCTTTCTGAGGGAAAACTTGCTACTGTGCGCATCATACCTTCCTCTTGGGGTTCCCAACGGACGTGTGCTGTACACGCCATCAAGCATTTTTTCTGGCGCCGTTGCCGGGGAGATCAAGACACGCTGCAAGGGGAGTCTCCACAATCCAATCTCTTTACTTTGTTTTTGTCTTGCTTTATTTTATTTACTACTTTGTTTGCTGCATTATAACAAAACACAAAAAAATTAGTTGCTAGCTTTACTTTATTTACTTGCCTTGTTCTCTATATCAAAAACACAAAAAAATTAGTTACTTGCATTTACTTTATTTACCTTTTGTTTATTTCATCATGTTTCCTCCTAAGTACACTCTAAAAGACATACCGGTAGGACGAGGGCCTATAATTGGAAGAGATAATATAGAAGATTTTTTCACTCATGTTAGTACAGCTGAAGATTTTGAAGATAGACACTTGGTAGAACTTGCTCCTACTTATGAAATTGCTGCTGCTTCTTTAGTTCACATGTTGGAAACTAAATTTGTTAATCTTAATCCTATAATCCAACACATGTTTCTCACACTTGGTGATATGGAAGAAGGGGAAAAGAAAGATTTTGTTTTAGAAACCCTTCTTAAAGAATTTGGTGGTGTAGCAAGAGAGGCTAGAAAGGTCTTTATTAAATACAATATGCTTGGCTCTTATACCAATTTTGTTAGTATCCTTGAAAAGATGGACATGGAGAGAGTAAGGTACACTAATAATATTAATGATGGTGGGGAGATTAAGACAACAATACCTTGTAAGCTCCTAGGAATGAGCGATGCTCTAGAAACTAATTATGGTTGGCTTGACCCTGAAAATTTGTTTGACGAGGATAGCAAACCTAAGAATAATGAAAACGGAGCCTCTGAAACTCACATAGATGAGATAAAATGCATAGTTGAGAAAACTCCCAACACCCCTGGTAATGATGTCGATGCTTCATCTCTTGATAATACTTGATATACACTTTCTGCGCCTAGCTGAAAGGCGTTAAAGAAAAGCGCTTATGGGAGACAACCCATGTTTTTACTACAGTACTTTGTTTTATATTTGAGTCTTGGAAGTTGTTTACTACTGTAGCAACCTCTCCTTATCATGTTTTTGTGCCAAGTAAAGTCTCTATGGTAAAGTTGATGCTAGATTTGGATTGCTGAACAGAAACAGCATTGCTGTCTGTCACGAATTCACGCAGAAGTCTCTGTAAAAAAAACAAAAAAATCTGCAAATTTACGTGCGTGATCCTCAGATATGTACGCAACTTTCATTAGTTTTGAGTTTTTCCGTTTGAGCAAGTTAAGTGCCCCGTCCAGGTTCGTCTTTACGGACTGTTCTATTTTTGACAGATTCTGCCTTTTATTTCGCATTGCCTCTTTTGCTATGTTGGATGAATTTCTTTGATCCATTAATATCCAGAAGCTTTGTGCAATGTCCAGAAGTGTTAAGAATGATTGTGTCACCTCTGAACATGTGGATTTTTATTGTGCACTAACCCTCTAATGAGTTTGCTTGAAGTTTGGTGTGAAGGAAGTTTTCAAGGGTCAAGAGAGGAGTATGATATACTATGATCAAGAGGAGTGAAAGCTCTAAGCTTGGGGATGCCCCGGTGGTTCACCCCTACATATTTTAAGAAGACTCAAGCGTCTAAGCTTGGGGATGCCCAAGGCATCCCCTTCTTCATCGACAACATCATCAGGTTCCTCCCCTGAAACTATATTTTTATTCAGTCACATCTTATGTACTTTGCTTGGAGCGTCTGTTTGTTTTTGTTTTTGTTTTTGTTTGAATCAAATGGATCCTAGCATTCATTGTGTGGGAGAGAGACACGCTCCGCTGTTGCATATGGACAAATATGTCCTTAGGCTTTACTCATAGTATTCATGGCGAAGGTTGAATCTTCTTCGTTAAATTGTTATATGGTTGGAATCGGGAAATGCTACATGTAGTAATTCTAAAATGTCTTGAATAATTTGATACTTGGCAATTGTTGTGCTCATGTTTAAGATCTTGCATCATATACTTTGCACCCATTAATGAAGAAATACATAGAGTTTGCTAAAATTTGGTTTGCATATTTGGTCTCTCTAAAGTCTAGATAATTTCTAGTATTGAGTTTTGAACAACAAGGAAGACGGTGTAGAGTCTTATAATGTTTACAATATGTCTTTTATGTGAGTTTTGCTGCACCAGTTCATCCTTGTGTTTGTTTCAAATAAACCTTGCTAGCCTAAACCTTGTATCGAGAGGGAATACTTCTCATGCATCCAAAATCCTTGAGCCAACCACTATGCCATTTGTGTCCACCATACCTACCTACTACATGGTATTTCTCCGCCATTCCAAAGTAAATTGCTTGAGTGCTACCTTTAAAATTCCATCATTCGCCTTTGCAATATATAGCTGATGGGATAAAATAGCCTTAAAAACTATTGTGGTATTGAATATGTACTTATGCACTTTATCTCTTATTAAGTTGTTTGTTGTGCGATAACCATGTTCCTGGGGACGCCATCAACTCTTTGTTGAATATCATGTGAGTTGCTATGCATGTTCGTCTTGTCTGAAGTAAGGGCGGTTTTCACAATCAAATGGTTTGAGTATGCATACTGTTAGAGAAGAACATTGGGCCGCTAACTAAAGCCATGAATCATGGTGGAAGTTTCAGTTTGGACATAAAACCTCAATCTCTTATGAGAATATTAACTGTTGTTGAATGCTTAAGCATTAAAAGAGGAGTCCATTATCTGTTGTCTATGTTGTCCCGGTATGGGTGTCTAAGTTGAAGAATGATCAAAAGCGAGAAATCCAATGCGAACTTTCTCCTTAGACCCTTGTACAGGCGGCATAGAGGTACCCCTTTGTGACACTTGGTTGAAACATATGTTATGCAATGATGATCAGTGTTAACCCAAGCTAATTAGGACAAGGTGCGGGCACTATTAGTACACTATGCATGAGGCTTGCAACTTGTAAGATATAATTTACATGATACATATGCTTTATTACTACCGTTGACAAAATTGTTTCATGTTTTCAAAATAAAAGCTCTAGCACAAATATAGCAATCGATGCTTTCCTCTTTGAAGGACCTTTCTTTTACTTTTATGTTGAGTCAGTTCACCTATTTCTCTCCACCTCAAGAAGCAAACACTTGTGTGAACTGTGCATTGATTCCTACATACTTGCATATTGCACTTGTTATATTACTTTACATTGACAATATTTATGAGATATACATGTTACAAGTTGAAAGCAACCGCTGAAACTTAATCTTCCTTTGTGTTGCTTCAATACCTTTACTTTGATTTATTGCTTTATGAGTTAACTCTTATGCAAGACTTATTGATGCTTGTCTTGAAGTACTATTCATGAAAAGTCTTTGCTTTATGATTCATTTGTTTACTCATGTCATTACCATTGTTTTTGATCGCTGCATTCATTACATATGCTTACAATAGTATGATCAAGGTTATGATGGCATGTCACTCCAGAAATTATCTTTGTTATCATTTACCTGCTCGGGACGAGCAGGAACTAAGCTTGGGGATGCTGATACGTCTCCGACGTATCGATAATTTCTTATGTTCCATGCTACATTATTGATGATATCTACATGTTTTATACACATTATATGTCGTATTTATGCATTTTCCGGCACTAACCTATTAACAAGATGCCGAAGAGCCAGTTGCTGTTTTCTGCTGTTTTTGGTTTCAGAAATCCTAGTAAGGAAATATTCTCGGAATTGGACGAAATCAACACCCAGTGGCCTATTTTTACACGAAGCTTCCAGAAGACCGAGAGGGAAAGGAAGTGGGGCCACGAGGCGCCGACACAATAGGGCGGCGCGGCCCAAGCCCTGGCCGCGCCGGCCTAGCGTGTGGGGCCCTCGTGTGGCCCCCTGCGTTGCCCTTCCGCCTACTTAAAGCCTCCGTCGTGAAACCCCCAGTACCGAGAGCCACGATACGGAAAACCTTACTGAGACGCCGCCGCCGCCAATCCCATCTCGGGGGATTCAGGAGATCGCCTCCGACACCCTGCCGGAGAGGGGAATCATCTCCCGGAGGACTCTTCACCGCCATGGTCGCCTCCGGAGTGATGAGTGAGTAGTTCACCCCTGGACTATGGGTCCATAGCAGTAGCTAGATGGTCGTCTTCTCCTTATGTGCTTCATTGTTGGATCTTGTGAGCTGCCTAACATGATCAAGATCATCTATCTGTAATACTATATGTTGTGTTTGTCGGGATCCGATGGATAGAGAATACTATGTTATGTTGATTATCAATCTATTACCTATGTGTTGTTTATGATCTTGCATGCTCTCCGTTATTAGTAGAGGCTCTGGCCAAGTTTTTACTCTTAACTCCAAGAGGGAGTATTTATGCTCGATAGTGGGTTCATGCCTCCATTAAATCTGGGACAAGGATGTAAAGTTCTAAGGTTGTGGATGTGCTGTTGCCACTAGGGATAAAACATTGATGCTATGTCCAAGGATGTAGTTATTGATTACATTACGCACCATACTTAATGCAATTGTCTGTTGTTTGCAACTTAATACCGGAAGGGGTTCGGATGATAACCTGAAGGTGGACTTTTTAGGCATAGATGCATGCTGGATAGCGGTCTATGTACTTTGTCGTAATGCCCAATTAAATTTCACTATATTTATCATATCATGTATGTGCATTGTCATGCCCTCTCTATTTGTCAATTGCCCGACTGTAATGTGTTCACCCAACATGCTATTTATCTTATGGGAGAGACACCTCTAGTGAACTATGGACCCCGGTCCATTCTTTTACATCGAATACAATCAACTGCAATACTTGTTTTACTGTTTTATGCAAACAATCATCATCCACACTATACATCTAATCCTTTGTTACAGCAAGCCGGTGAGATTGACAACCTCACTGTTTCGTTGGGGCAAAGTACTTTGGTTGTGTTGTGCAGGTTCCACGTTGGCGCCAGAATCCCTGGTGTTGCGCCGCACTACATCCCGCCGCCATCAACCTTCAACGTGCTTCTTGGCTCCTCCTGGTTCGATAAACCTTGGTTTCTTTCTGAGGGAAAACTTGCTACAGTGCGCATCATACCTTCCTCTTGGGGTTCCCAACGGACGTGTGCTGTACACGCCATCAGGTGCCTCCTCGATTTCCGCGATCAACGATGGAGAAAAGGTCCTCTTAATGAACTGGCAGCAACGACACGTGCCCACGCAATCCTCAAGTTTTCCTCTTCTTAAAATCTCTTAGGAAAAAATCCTTAGCATTCTCTCATATTCATCGTAGCATCCTCTGTTCTTCTTCTACCTTTCTCTTTCACAACCGCCGCGCCGCCGCCACCGTTTTTAGATCTTCTCCAGATCTTGCGATGGTGAAGAAGAAGAACCTCGCCACCGCCGCCAGCTCCATGAGCGGTGGCGCCGCCGCCAAGGCCTCCTCAAACCTTCCGAAGAGAAGCGCACCAGATGCTCCTCCCCCAGCTCCGACGCCGTCGGCGCCGCCAAGTTCGGTAGCCGCAGCCAAACCTGGAGACTGGCTAGCGTCCTCCATCACAAAGCGTGATGAGAAGAGGGCCCGAAGCCTTGGGCTAATCTCCTCCGATGAGGAGAATGTGATTCTCCCAGGTGCGATCTCTCGGCCCAATCCTCCCGCTGGTTTTATTGTGATGTTCTTGTCGTTCTTGTATCGGGGTCTTTCGCTTCCTGCTCACGAGTTCCTCCATCGTCTTCTGCGGACTTACGAAATCCAACTGTGGCAACTCACTCCTAACTCAATCCTCCACGTTGCTGTGTTCATCACCCTTTGTGAAGCGTTTTTGGGCATCGAGCCTCACTTTGGGTTGTGGAAGAAAATATTCTTCGTAAAGAGATACAGTAGTAGCAATGGACCCTTTGTCATTGGGGGAGTGGGGTTTCTTGTTCATTCAGAGGTCAACTATTTCAGTTTCCCAATGAGAGAATCCGTGCAAGGATGGAGACTGAAATGGTTTTATGTTAAGGATTCCTCAACAACTGAGTCCCAGCTTCCTCGCTTTGCCGACGTCCTTGAAGCCAAGCCTAGGCATTCTTGGAAGAATATTCTTTCTCCCGACGAAAAGATAACAGCCGACGAATTATTTGCCAAATTTCTTCGGATCAAAGAAACCGACGGCCAAACCATGATTGGTACAGAGGTGGCTGCGGTTTTCTTGAAACGTCGAGTCCAGCCAATCATGGCCAGGGTTCGTCCGATGTGGTTATATTCAGGTCCAAAGGAGGAAACCAGGATAAACATTGCTGAACTATCGGAAAAGGAGCTGCTTGATGAAGTTCGTCGCCTCACTCTCTTTAGCCAGGAAGACTCGATCCCGTTGATATCTTCCTATTCTCCTATTGATGCCGATCATCCGTTGACAGAGGTAAATTTTTCTTCTCATATTCTTATGACCCTGTTCCACTTTGCTGACACAACTACTATTGTTCTCATTTACTCCTTTCTTTGCCAGATTCCCATAGTTTCTGAAAACTTGCATGATTTACCAAACGACACTTCCGAAGGAAGAGGTTCCTCAACTCATGTCGATTTTCATACTACCGAACATGATGATCCGATAGATTCTGAAGCTGTCTTTGCCGATCCTCCTTCCCCAGCCAACGATACTTGCGACACAGCGGGATCAGTGCGTGATGACGACGCTGATCATGATGCCTTTATTAATGCAGCTGTGGAGGAGGTCAGAGCTCCTCCTGTGAAGAGGTCAACTGGCAGCTTTGCCGATGAAGACGATCTCTTCGACCTGTAAGTGCCTTTTTCCTAGAGTTCGTATTTTGCTTTCATCATTCGTATTTCTCTCATAATTTTTGCTAACCATTTTCTTTCGCAGTGACGAAGGTCTCATCGAGCCCCCGCCTAAGAAGGCCAAATCTGACGCCGCTCTGCCAGACGTCGCAGCTTCCGAAGCTTTGGCTCCTACTGCAACCCCCGCGGCTCAAATATCGACTGCCTCCTCCCTTTCTAAGGGGAAGGATATTCCTTCGACTGTCGCCGCCGCAACTCCTCCTTCAGGAAAAACTGCAAGTCTTTCTCGATCGTACCGCAAACTTTCCTGAATGTGCTTTGATTAATGATTCTTCGTCAAACATTTATTTTCCCCTTTCCTTAAGGATCTGCGAGGCGTTATATCTTCCTTGAAGGCCTTCGCCTCCCAATTTACTTCTCTGGAAGCGGACAAGGTTCGGCTGCAGAGGGAAGTTAACTCCTCTTCCTTGAAGTTGGAAGGCGCAAACAAAATAGCCGCCGCTGCTCGCCAAGAGGTCGACTCCCTGAAGGAGGAACTCAGCAGGCTGAAGGAGAAGCTGAAGGAAGAGGAGGCGTCTAGGCTGGTCGCCGAAGCTTGGGTGACCGAAAAGGATGAACTTCTTTGCCAATCTTCCTTGGCTTTGCTTGGTAATTCTTTTTATGCTTCCCTGTCGATTATCACTTTGGAAATTCAACCCTTTGATAGTAACTTTTCCCATTTCATTCCCTTGCAGAAGCCGCTGACATCCCTGCCGATGCCTTGGATAAAGTTCCAAACAACTCTCCGGCAAACAGTGTGTCAATGACTCTTGCCGCACACCAGCTTACACGGGAGCTCCTTGATAAGGGTAAAGGTGCCATGGCGCGGATGCACTCGACGATCTTCCCCAAGATTAGTCAAGACAAGACTCTGGGGCAGCTGATCGATGCCTTCGCAGTCGACACCAAGGAGGTTATCGAGGTATTTAAACGTACTTCACGTACTTATGGTGCTCTCCTAGCCTTCCAACTTATGATGGGTCATGGCTTCAAGGCCGATATTGAGGAGATGTCTAGGGAAATTCCGAAAGATCAAGATGGGCAGTTCATTGATTTAAGCACCTTCAAAACGTCAGCTCTTATGTGTGCACGTCAGCTCCTTGAACTGGTTTCATCAAAGAGAACATCGGCTGGCCCAAGTTTATCGACCGAGACTCAAGCCCCTTGATTGTTGTAGCAAACTTCTTTTTGAATTGATGTGAAACACTGTTCTGTCGCAAAACTTGTGATTGTAATAAATTCCGTGCTAGCAATGTTGCTGATGTGCCCTTGTTATGATATTTATGCTTGCATTCTCCCGATGGGAGTTACTTCTGATGCTGAAGCGATGCGATCCGTCATGCCTTTGACAGTGTTTTTTGCAGGTTTTCCCAGTGCCTGCGTTTGTCGATGATTCTTTAGGTGCTCTTTCTAAAGATGATCGAATCCAGCGTATGAAGGATCAGATTGCGCAGATGGAAAAAGATCTGCGCAATACCTATGCCTTGGCTGCCATTGTCAGGAAGAAGGGCGAAATTGCAGCCGACGTAGAGCGTTATGCTCTTACTGAACTGCATAAGGCCACTGAAAGTTTGAATTGTAAGTTTCCTGGTCCTTGTGCTTATTATTCTTTGTCAAGAACATATTTCCTGATCTTTCGTCAATTCCTTTGCTAGTCATAGCCCTGAACCGTGCTGAAGAGAACACGCGGATTCACGAGCGTGTGAACGCATTGACTCAACTGTCATCAGCCGAGGAAATTTTCTGGAGGGAGCACTCGAAAGCTTCGGCTGTCGCACAATTCCAGGATCGGGTCCAGCAGGTCCACCATTTCTTCGACAAGTGCTACAAAGCCCTGAGGGTAATTTGGAGGACGATGTTCCCCTTGAACGCGATCCCTCCTACGTTGTTGACTCTGATGTCTGAATTTGGGAATACCAAGAAAATTCGGAACTTGGTGCGAGCTCGGGTTTTTGCAGGGGCCAGGTTTACACTTGCCCTCGTCCTTGCACGTTATCCTTCGGCGAATCTTCTAACTATCGCCAACACAGTTTGTGATTTGGAGATGCTGTACCCGAAGGTAGTGTTGCCCGCCAATATAATTATTGACAAGCTTGAAGGGGATTCGAAGATACCTGAAGAAAGAGAAACTCCACAAGAGTAATTCAGGGTTAAGTTCTTATTGTAAATAAGTAATTTGGCTACCTCATCCAAGCGTTTGGATTGCATAGTTGAAACTTTATGTTCGGTAGATACATGTATATGTACTTTTACCGTGTCAATGCCGTTGGCAAATTTTGGAGGAGCAAATCTTAATTGCCCGTTCAAACGTATGTGTACTCGTTGGTCAGCAAATTTATTGAGTGACCAGCTCGTGTTGCAGGTCTTGCTAAACCCGTTGTATGCGCAACTTTGCTTTCAACCGATGCATGTTCTGGCAGCAGCTCCCGAACATATCGGGAGCATCAACTCTGCCGATGAGCCCGTTGTTCTTTGATATTTCCATAAGTAAAATATCGAACGTGGGTTGTATTATATGTATTTCCAAACTCTTGCTATTTACGGTGCTCGTAGAGGCATCTATAGCAGAGGGAAAGGTCATCATCCTTGTTTATTTTTGCATCCTTTAGCACTCGTAGAGGCTTTTTCGGAGCACAATCTTTTGCCGCGTACTACGTTGCACCATCGTTCACCGAGGAGTGTAAGCAAAGGTTTACGATGATGCGGATTAGATGCTCCGAATTACTGCAATGCTTATCAAGGAATCAAAATTTAAGTTCTCATTAATAAAGTGAGCACGGGACTAAAGGGCGATGAAAAAGAAGGGGGGCCCTATTGAAAATAAAGAAAGAGCTAAACATTATTCGTCTACTTTAAGCAAGGAAAAGGTTCTTCTTATCTTCTGGCTTGTCCACCACGTTAGTGGTTTTCGAAGCGTCGTTGATTTCACTAGGGGTCTCGACAGCGATTGCCAGTGTCTTGCTGTCTCCTAAGACTGTTGTGCCATCAACTGCCGAAGCTTTTGCTGCCGAAGCTTCTGGAGCAAGGTCGGCTGGCTTCTTCTTGATTTCCCTGACGTGTTTTTCTTCCTTTAGGAGGTCATGTATGGCATCAGGGCAACAGATCAACCGGGACAAATCGTCTTTTTTCTTTAGAAAGAGATGTCCGGGGATGATCAAAGGGGGAGTGAAACACATCATTCATGTATATTCAGAGTAACTAAATGAGAAGTACTCGGGCATGCCTTCGTATGTAGGGCTAGCAAAGAATGGAGCTTTCAAACATTTGAAGGATAGAGTGTGGAGAATAATTCAAGGGTGGTTGTAGAAGCTCTTGTCGGCAGGAGGGAAAGACATTATAATTAAGTTAGTCGCTCAAGCTAGTATAATTTTCTCTATGGCATGCTTTTGATTGCGAGGGTTGTGTCTCCATATTAACTCAATGCCACAAAAGTTCTGGTGGGGCAGCAAGGAGGGGGAGAGAAAGCCGAGCTAGGTCTGGTGGAAGGATATGTGTAAACCTAAGCACCTGGATGGTTTAGGGATTGGGGTCATTGAATTATTCAACCTAGCCATCTTGGCTAGGCAAGGGTGGCGGCTGCTACATAACCCTGAGTCGCTAAGTGCAAGCATTCTCAAGGCAAAATACTACCCGAATTCGAACTTGCTTCACTCGTCTTTGGGATCGGCTCCTTCACAAGTTTGGAGAGAAATTCAACACGGACTGCCGATGCTGAAGCAATGTTTGATTAAATGGATTGGCATTGGAGATCTCACTGATCTAATGAATGAGCAGCGGTACCAAGAGATGGTATGCTACGACCTATAGCCTGCCTCTCAAGGGAGCCACCAAATCGAGTTGCAGAGTTTATCGATGCCACATCGCCGTCCTTGAATGAGGAGAGGTTGAGACAGTTCTTCCTACCGATGGATGTAGAGGCGATCTTCCAGATCCCCTTGAGCAGCGAGCGACAAGATGATTCCTGGTTCTGAACCATGACAAAAAGGGGTGTTTACGGTCCGTTCAACTTATAATATACTGATCGCGACGAGGATTGCCGAGAGGCTTGGCTAGAATACTGAGCGACCAGCTCAAATGAAGCACATATTTAGAAAGATTGGAGCTCGCTTTGGCGCACACGGGTGCCGTCAAAGGTGAAAGTTTTTTCATGGAGGTTAGCAAAGCAGTCTATTCCAATTAATGAGGAGAGACACTGAAGACACATGGCTAATAGCATTTTGTGTCAGTTATGTGGAGCTCATGATTCATGGCGTCATGCTTTGATCGACTGCACCATGTCCCATTGCGTCTGGGCCTTGGTTGATAATGACATTACCGAGCATATGGTATGCTCAGACGGAGGAGATGCTAAAGCTTACAACTTTGATTCCCACTCTAAAGAATGATGATCATATCAAGGTTTTCATCCCACTGGGCGATCTGGCACGCCCGCATAAAAATTCATAAGCAACAGTATCAAAGCCATTTATCGACGTGCAAAGGTTCACAACAGATCTGAAACAAACGGGAGAAAAAGGTAGGAAAATTCAGAGAGGCACTCGAGGCCTGCCAACGCCTAGTTAGAGTGATCAAGATCAACGTGGACGTAGCCGTCGGCAAGAACTCAAGCCAGTGAACGATTGCAGCACTGGCTATGAACGATAATTGTGTTTACTTAGGAGCGTCCACGTTGGTGTTCCCGTAACGAACGGAAGCAGTGGAAGCTATCGCGTGCAGGGAGGCAATCACCCTGTCAAAGGACATGGACGCTCGGCGGGTAAGGGTGGCCAGTGACTACAAAACATCACCCAGAGCCCGACAAAGGGAACTATGGGATCTTATGCTCATATAGCCCGGGAGATCATGGATGCTTGGAGCTAGTTCATCGAACTTGAATCCTGCCACAAAGGATGTGGATTCAATAAAGAAGCCCATAATCTGGCTCCTAGCTTATTTTATGAGAGCCAGGGTACTAGAGTTTGATTTATAAATCTGCTTGAGGATGGTTGAAGGTGACTTCGCGGAGTGGTGGTCGCAGGCGGTGCACCGCCCCTCGCCAGTTACGCAAAGGCACTTCGTCGGTTATCATGCTTACGGCATGGTGGATCTGAAAACATCGGAACGCGGTAGTCTTTGACAACGTGCGACCTTCGGTGACATCCTTGTTCAACGACTTAGCGGCCTGAGACGCGGCAATGGGCGGACGCCCGGGGTGTGCGCCAGCTACTCCCGTAGATTAGTTTTTTCCTTTTCCTTGGGTCGAGTTGTACTGCGTGTTGAGTCCGTACTCGGACTTGTACATAAACTCTTCTTTATCTATCAATGCATCGAAACGCAAGACTTTTGCGTTTTCGTGAAAAAAAAGTTTAATCAAAGCGGTGATTCTCAAAAAGAAAGAAGGCTAATGACCATGAGAGATGCACCAATTCAGGCCAGCGTACGAATTTTTAGGATACCAGCCAAGCAACATCTAGGCTGGTCTCAGGGAAGCTCCAGGCATTTTTTTCGTGCTAAATTCCATTGCTAATTGACGGTAAATTCAAAAACGGAACCATATGGTCCTGCTTCTAATCTAGAATAAAAGGCACGTCAAATGTCATATTTTTTTTTGGAAACAAATCACTATGTGCGTGTTCATCTCTTAAGTTCATGCATAAAGTTTCAGGGGAAAAAAGTACTGTGTTTTTTTTGAACTGTTTTTTAAATTTTGTTTTCCGAATTATTTTGCGAACTGTGTAAACCGAAAAAATTCGTGCGTCAAAAGTAGACTAGCTTTTAACAACATTTTTTTGTTTGTTTAGGACATACTGCACCACCTATATTTTCTTCATGAAAGTTACAAATACGTACACTGTTGATTTATACCAGATTTCTTTCCAATTTAGAATATTTCAATGATTCTACTATTCTTCATTCGCCTCCCGGGAGCCAAAACATCATCCTCTTTGACCGACCCTTTTCTTGTGGAGCGCGAAGACAAATTTAAACCCAGAAGAGCAGTAATTTTCTCCACTTTTATTTTTTCGCGAAAAAGCAAAAAGCTTTGCGTTTCGATTCATTGATAGTTTACATTACAAGCCTAAGACAAGGCTGGGACACCCACACACACACCCAACACTCAAAACGTGATTACGACAAAAGGCCGCAATCCATCGAGTGCTCCTCTAAGACGCTACAGTGTTAGCTCCTCCGCCAAACAGAACCCATGCCGATGAAAGTCGCAGTGCTTGTGCATCATCGAAATTACCAAGAACCTGCCAGCCGCAGCCAAGAGGCGTACCACCCGGATCCCGCGAGCCCACCCGGCTCAGCTGGGAGCATTGCTGCTCCAGGGACGCCGTCGGCGCAGCGGCTACCCTAGCAACCTCAACGGACACGCAAGCGTGCAGTCTTCAGCAGCCCGCCATCAAGCACAGAGGCCAGCCCACCACTGCTCATCCAGAGGCCCGCTCGCGCTGTCCGAGGAAGATCCTCATCGCGCAAGCCACCGCGATACCCCTCAAGAGGCCGGCGCGCCACCTACATCGCAAGACACCTCCCAAACGGCCAACACAGAGAACTCCGAGGAAGAACCACTGCCCGGACTCAAGTTCCCAAGACGACGCCTCCAAGAAGGGTACGACGTCAAAGACGCCGTCGTCGCCCGATTTGGCATGCCAAATCTGAGGTTTTCACCCGAAACCTGAGACCCTGGGCGAGGGAGGAGCCACAACTCCTCGATGACGCCACATAGGAAACGACACCCTCAGGCGTTGCCATCATCGGCCCCGAAAGGCAGGGCTTTCGCCCGGAGCATAGAACCTCACCACCGCAAGCAGCGTCCGCCCATCGCCTAAAGCTCACGCGCTGACCCGTCCAATGGGAGGGCTCACCGGCAGGGTTGCGCGCATCCACCTCAGGGAGGTATCGCCGGCCACCCAGCACCGCCTACGCGCCGCCAGCGCCGCACGGGCACCCCGAGCCACCACGCCAAGATGGCATTAGGCTCAGCTCAACCCGGCCAGAGCAGCAGCACCCTGCGCTCAGAGCCGAGGAGGATGGGCGAGGAGCAGGTGGGCGACCACACCCATGCGCAGGTGGCCGGAACGGCCGGGGCCCGCCTTCCCCGGATCGGGCCCGAAGGGCCCAGATCTGGGCCGGCCGACCCGCGCCGCCACGGCGCCAACTCCGGCCGCCCAGCACCGTCGCCGCCAACCCAGCATCGTCGCCGTCATCCTCAGCACCGTCGCCACCATCCCCAGCGCCGTCGCCGTCGCTGGGCAGCCATGGAGCACCTACCGCCGCCGTCGGGTTTGCCCGCGCCCCTACAGGCGTGCGGATGGTGGAGATGCACCACGCGGGCTTTGCCCAGCGGCTCCCGCGCCGGCGGCGAAGGAGGGGGCGGGAGAGGTCTGGGGCGGAGGAGGGAGTTAGGGTTTCGCCCGTGACTCGCCCGCGGGGACGAGCCACGAGCTTATCTCCTAATTTCATAAGACAACAAACACACGTCACTACCGGCTTTTAACGTAGCAACGCTCCAAGTTCATTCTATTATGTGAACACTTCTAAATCAAAGCAACACTTTGACCGTAGTTTTTATACTGTTTTATTCTTCAGGATAAGTTAATTTTTTTGGATGGACAAATAAATGTCTGATCTCTACTATTAAGAGCAAACTGGTGAATGTCTGGTGTCACATTTTTAGGATGGACAATAATACCCCCCACGTCACTTCACTTGATGTCACACTTCCTCCTATTTACAGGACAAATGCCACCGCAGACCAATATGCCATCCAATATGCCATCCTTCAAAATAGCTACCAAACTCACGCAACGGAGAAAACAAAGCCTATCCCACGCGCCTAACAACCAACTCCCGCCCGCTCAAATCGAAAAGTTTGTTTCTCCGGTTCGGTATTATCTCAAGTTTAACCAGGTTTATCTTCTTATCTTCTTGATCCAAATAACATTTTTTTTTGAGAATGATCCAAATAACATTGAGTTGTCCGCTAACCCGCACCAACAACCGCTGAACAACCACCCACGATTTTGCGGTAAAACAGTGTCAGACGCTAATCAAATCCCGTGGAATAGCTACCCCGTAGCACCTTTTTGGATTTATTCCCCAACCGTCGCCATCGCGCCGCCGTCCTTCACCCCGCACCTTCCCCTGTACGGTCGTCGCCACGGGAGCCTGAAGCCCCGCCATGGGATCCTTCACTTGCGCTGCCACGGGATCCCTGCACTTCCACCGCCACGGGAGCCTGCAAATCGCGGGAACACCCCCGCCAGATACGCAGCCGAACCCGTCGATTCAAGGTGGGATCCGTCGCCGCCCACCGTCCTCGCTAGCCGGCGGCGCTAACGGAGTCACAGGCACTACTGCCCCTCGCGACACCGCTCCAAGAACCCCAGTAATCTTCATGTCCATCCTATCCATCCCACTACTGCAATTTGTCAAGGCACCTTAATGGTTGTCCTTTTAATTTCTGGATCGCCTTCTCCATTGTAGCTCACATGCCGTCCCTATGCTATACTGGAATGATCCTGAAGAAGAATGAAGAACATAGGACGAGGATACTCTGTGTTCTTTGCGTTATATTCACTCATGATTGCCAAGATCTTGGTCAATGCTACTGTGATTTCTCCTTTCTCCTGATGTTCCTTTCTCCTGATGTGCTGTATTTTCGCAGGAATTTAAGATTATAACCAGGTTGGCCTAGATAATTGTAGATTCTATACCAGTCACAAGGAAGTACCTTATGTGGTTCTTGATATGAAAGGTATTGACCATGGCTTCTGTTTGTTTCCATCTAGGATGATCAATTCTATTCATCATGGTGCAACACAATCAATCTATGATGAAACATCTGTATTGTTTCTCTAATATTGATTGGACAACATTCTACCTATCAAGAGATCTCTTAATTTTTATAGGCATTTTGTATTTTTTAATTATCTCTGGTATAAGAGAAATGAAAGAGGACTAGCAATTGTGGCCTTTAAGTGACGAGCTACTTCAAGTTCTCACTATCTATTTCTCTTGTCATGTCCGTGGAGACCACGCCGCCAACTGTCGCCGCACCCGCAAAGACGACGACGCCAACTGTCGCCGCGCCCGCAAAGACGATGCCGCCACCTGCTGCCTCCAGCAAAGACAGCGAGTCACCTGTCGCTGCACCCGCGAAGACTATTGGCATGCTGCCACTGAAATTTGATCACACATGGTTCAGCGCCTTCAAGGTGTTTGATGTTTTGGCTTTGTATAATAATTCTGGCTAATTGCAGGTATCGCACCTCCCTTTGCCAGCATTAGACACCCTTGCATAATAAGTTCATGTTTCGCTTCTGATGACTCAAGATCGTATTTGTATATTGGCAGCTAAATTTCTGGTTACTTGTGTGGTCCATTGCTCCAGTATAGAACTTGGAAGCTGAAGCATATATTTTTCAAATCCAGCAAAGTAATTAGCTCTTGGATTTGTTGTTTGAGGAACATTATTTAATTATTTTTAGTTGAGCATGTACTCATTAGCACATTCATCTTGTGCAGGGAGGAGGGAATATATGCTCTTCATTATTCTCGTATGTCGCTTCAAAATGTTCTAAACAAGCAAAATCCATTAGGTATTTTTCTCTTGAAACGTAAGTAGCATTTGAAGCTGGGCTGTAATATTGCTTGACCACTATTGAATTGGATTTCCACTCTAAACAATGGTTTTTTACTCTGCTGGACCGAGGCATGACAATACAAAGGCACGGAAGGATTTCCATCCCACTCACAGGCATATGGTACCCAGTGATGGTCTGCATGTTGCATAGCATGATTGATATTTAGTCATACATGTTGCAGCCTTAATCTATAACAATAGATTGAGTTCAAGAAGTTATTTAAATCAATCATTAATCAGAAGCAGGCTTTTGGATGACAAGGGCCTTCAGAAATCAGGCCCCTTACTTTGGAGATAGCCAATGACCTGCATTTAAGAAGAAATTTGTCCAACAAACGAAGGAATTTATTGTATCTCTTTGCATTACAGGTTAGCATCTTGTGCTATGCTTTATGTTTCCTTCATTAGCTGTATAGATCTACATGTTCGACTTTGTGCTTATAAATTCACATGTCAGAGTCTTCACACATAGAATTGCCAAATTGATAAGTTGTTGCACTGATTAGGTGGTTTCCCTTGTATTTTAGAATTTTACCAGTCCTAAATGATAAGCATCTATTTCAAGACTCAAATCTATTTTTCTATGGTGATATCTGCAACATGATTGACTGCATTTATCTTGAGGTTGTCGCTCACTTTTTTATCTGAAGAAAAAATCAAGGTTGATAACCACTCAATGATATTCTTAATCTTCAGATAGAAGGAGCAAAGCTATGATTCGTATCAAAGATGTCTCATATGTGAGTTCAAAAGTGCACATAATCTCATGCATTATATTTTCATCATAGATATGATTAGTTTTGCATTTATAACCTGACAATTGGTTGCTAGAGATCAGCAATGGCTGAACTGTCCAGCTTTTTTTGGAACTACTTAGGTAATTATAAAAATTGCATATTAATGTTCACTAGAGTACAAACAGCTGTTTAAGCTACTTGGTCATGTGAATAGTATATCCTGCATGCAGTTAACATGGGGAAGATGAGGGCATGTTCATCCAGCTCACTATACCAAATAAGAGGAAAAGGGTATTGCAATGCGTTGATCTTTCCAGTTCACTCTTCGAAATAAGAGGAAACGGGTGTTCTTTGTCATAAAGAAACTGTGTCAAAAAAAGAGGAAAAGGGTGTTGCAATGGGTTGATCGTTTCTTTGTATAGTTTTGCAAGGCAATTTATTATCTACTTTTCATGCCTCTATTCTCTCCCTCAGATCGCTGATATCATAGCCATGTAACTCATACTACTACAATATAATGAGTGGAGATTGTTGAATTCCTTTGTGGTTGGTTCCGTTGTTTATCCGCTTGTAAATATGATGATCGAAACACTTATTCGTCTGATTTAATGACCATGCAATCTTTGTTGAACTAAAGTTCTTCAACTTCATGTCCCCTCTCCCTGAAAAACGAATTAAGCTTGTCCTTCTAATTAGGCGTGCAACTAGAAAACGAGCAACAATGTCAACAAGAAATAGAGGACATTAAGCATGGATTTGAATCTGGAAGTATTACATATGAGCCAGCAAAACTTCAATTTACTGATGAAGCATTCAAGGAGCAGAAACATTGTTTTCAAATTGCCGATGAGAAGGTGGTTTTAGGCACACAAACCTATCACCTGGTAAAATTCACTGAGTTGCATTCACCGTTGGCTTATCATGTATGTTCTCTATTTTGGTGGGGGTAGGAGAATATATAGAGAATAGATCTTGTCCAGCCTTTCTGTATAATACTCCATCTGGTTCAACATACATCTATTTTTAGACAATTATTTTGAACTGGAGGGAGTAGTAAAGTGACATAAGGGCATTTCCAATGGGGCGACGCAAACGGACGTGCGCGGACAAAAAACGCGCTCCAGCAGCTAGGCGCAAAACGTCCGCAGCCCGTCCTGACGCAAACATGGACCAAATATGCGCTAGGAATGCGTCTGTGCAGACACGTCCGCGCGTCCGTTTGCGTCCGTTTGGTCTGCATGCAGCCCCCTCTCTCCTACCCGCTGGAGAAGGAGCAGACGCATGCGGACATGCGGACGTTTTTTCTGTCCGTGCCCGACGCAAACGGACATAAATATGCGTCGCCCCGTTGGAGATGCCCTAAGATCCATAACTCCAAACGAGGTGGGACCTTATGAGTTTTTCGAATATTTTGTGGCTTAATGGTACATACAAGTGTACTTTTACAATTATTATACTAACTCCATTTTAATGAATAAGCCTTATATTATTCTTTAAAAGTCAAACTTGTAAACTTTGACCAAGATTTTTACAAAATATAATTAACATGTACGACACAAAATCAATGTCATTAGATACATCATGAAATATATTTCTATATTATATATATATAAAAAAAATATAGTGGTTGGTACATTTTCTTAAAAGTTCGGACCAGGTTTACTAAGCTTAAATTTTCAGAAAAAAAATATAACCCTTATTCAGAATGGAGATATGGGCCGTGGCGAAGCACGGGCATTCAACTAGTTTTGTTAGAATACCCTTTTTAGGCTAGGATAGTAAGGAGCTTTTTTTTTAAACTGTAGGATGATAAGGAGCTGATGAAACCGAAAGCCACAGGCCACTGCAGATGGGCCAAATTTACACGTTCAGGTTTGATCCGTCTCACAGGAAAGGGCCGTTCGCTTTAAAGCCTTATGCAGCCCACTTTATTTGGAGCATTTGGAGCCCATGAGAAACAAAGCCCATTCGCGAGGGCTTTTCGTCTGAAGTCCCCTGTGTGTGAGCTCGCGGGCGGCGCATGGCGACCGCCGGCGAGAGAGAGAGAGAGAGAGGGAGAAGAGGGGTCCCAAGGTCGGCTATATTTCCGGGAGGCGCAACGTATCCTCCTACGCCTCGCGGTACCCGATACAAGCACCGGCGGCGCCGGCGTCCTGGGCGGTTGCCTTTACTCTCCCATCTCTCGCACCGTCGGTCGTCGGGTCACAGGCGTATGCTCTGCGCCGGGAGCGTCTACGTGCCCTACTGTTGGTTAAATCTTTTAGTTCGTGTATACTTTGATTGTTGCTTATTAGCGAATTTGATGCTAGCATGTGGCCTTTTCCAGATTCCGATTCGTGTTGGGCGCGCTCGACTGCTTGCTACCTGCTAGCTATTCGATTGTTCGAAAGAAAATCTGGCCTCCATTAACCCATATATAGGTTTTGATTTGAAGGGCATTGCCTTCCGGGATCTTTTCCTTCGGGGATTCTCCGGCGGGGTTCAGATATCTGAATCAACCTGCCCCTTTTTGTGTATCGAACCGTGCATTGTAATGTGAACCAGTGAGATCCGGGAACTATGAATTAGCAAGTGCGTTTGTAAATCAGAAGATTGACAGCTTGTATATGTTCATGCACTTCCAGTTTTCTTCCACCATGCCATAGCATATCTATAGGGAAGCCATTCAGCATGCATCGCTACACGCCAATTTTGATTACAGTTTTCTAATTCAGTGATTTACAGATGGGCTGTTAAACTTGCAAACTCAAAACTGGCCTTGTAAACAATTACTATTCACTTAAATGGACCATGAAACCTTGTAAAGTTTTTTTTTTCACGGGGGAGAACTCCTGTCAGTAGCATATGGCCTGTTATGTGGCCCTGTAAACATGTTTTTGCACTCTGTTTATTGGCCTTTGATCATCCAAGCATCTCAGATACTATATATATATATATGTATAAAATTTAAAAATAAACAATATTTTCCCTTCTCTAACTTCTGGAACGAAGTTCAAACTTTCGTTTATGTGAAACTAACATAAAAGGCTGCGGGCTGTATGCAGTGTATGCTCTCAATTACTTGGTAGTGGGCATTCAGCGGAGATGTAGGTCACTCACTATGTCTTGTGATTTCGATACTGATTCAAACTTTGGCTACAACCATTATTGAACAAATAAATAACCTTTTAGTTTTTTCCCCTTCAGCATCCTCATGAGATCAATATCTTAGTTACCCACTGACATATTAATTGGTAAACATAGTGAGATTTTAGTTCCGAAAATTCTCCAAAATGCCAGGTGGATAGTATTAGTATTGTACTGGTCAGAAGAGGAAGACATGCATATTTGCAAGCAATGAAAATATATTCCGTGGTCTTTTGTGTCGTAAAAACCTGAGATATATCTATTCGTTCAACCATGGCGAGAAACAAGGATAATTCAGGTTTACTGCGTACCTCTTTTTTGTTGACATTACATACAATACAACAACTATGGGTGGTAAGGCTGTATCATATCCCTGGTATGTGCATAATGCATGCCACTGAGAGGGAACACTTCCATGTGTCATTTGACTTACGTTACACTGCATATATATGCAGTAATCACCTATTCACCTAATAGTTCAATATTTTCATTGATGAGAAAATAGTATTTTTTTGTATGTTATTCTTGTATAGAGAGAAATTAAGGAGAAGTTTATCATGAATTTATCATTGAAGTACACACATGTGTTTAAAATATTCTCAGTTCCAAGAACACATATGCTAGTTCAGAAGAGAGATATGCTAATTAATTCCATCAAAAAACACATATGCACCACACTGGCCATGGCATATATCATTCTGGATAAGGGTGGAGATAAGCCCGGGAACCCAGGGTGGCCGCCTGAGGAGTGGAGATTTTTTCTCAGAGTTTTAAGCTTGGCCCTGGGTTTTTCTTCCTCAGTTTCACACTCCCAATCCTAGACTGCAATGACCCCAAGCTTGGTTAAATTATTGCTCAGCCACTGTTTCTGGAAGTGATCAATAATTAATAGCATGTGTATATCTTCCTTTTCAAGTAATTAGTATTATTCTTTTTTATCGAAACAACAGCATGTTACATTAGTTTTCTTGGTACATTTTCGTGAGGATATATCCATATATAGATATTTGATGCCTAAAATACGAGCAGATATGGTGATGCAATTGGGGTTAGAGTGAGTGGCTGTTGCAACATTAAAATGGTGATGCCATTGCGGCGAGCGCAAGTGTTTTTTGTCTTTTTTTTTTGAAGATAAGTTTTTTTTGTCTGTTGTCAAATTATTTGTACAAGGTGACAATTAGTGCTCTTGCATGCATGTATGAGTGAAAGTTTGCAACATTGCCAGCCATGTGTCATGTACCATCGCAAGCTCAAATTCACCATCGTGCATTGATTATGTGAGATATCCCCATGACACCTGTGCACAGAATGACTCCTAGTACCAGATTTCTTGTTATGCATGACAGCATGCTGCAAACCTGTAAAACTGTTGCAGGTTGTAAGTGATGTAGCTGGCCAAGGATTGCCTTATTTACCTTTCAGACTTTTGCCTGAGGAATTATCTTAAAACAGCACATTACTTCACTGATACCATTGGTATGTTTTGACATTCCAAAGTTGAGACCCTCTAGGAGTAGTGAGTTCTAATGGTTGTAAGTTGTAACTAAAGTATCAATATGTTTGCCAATTAGTAGGTTAATGGCCTGTTTGCTTTGTTTAGGTATCATTATGTTTGCCTGTGTGGCAAAGGAGAACTATGGTTGGTCTTAGTCTGTATCAGATGATGGATTTGTTAGTGGGCCTTTTTTTTGCCTATGGTATTGGAGCCCAAAAGCTTATCATAATTTTTTTCGTAACTATTTTAAGTGGAAGCTATTTCAGTACAACAAGTATCCGAATCAGGTACGGAATCCGATACCGACACAGCAACATGCGGAAGTATCGAGGACCTTGGAAAACTTAGGTTGGCATACTACTCTTTTGCTAAATGTCAGTGCACATTAAAATGGTTATTACTGGAGTGTTAACCCATTTGGGTTAGCCATAGGGTGTATACTGCCTGTGAAAGTTTTTTTTTGTCATGCAGGTCGAGTCACAACAAAGGGTGTGCAAAAAAGCCATTATGGTCAGAGAGAGGTTCACGTCCTTACATGTTCTTTACATTGGAAACTGAAGCACACTAGGACAAAATAATGATGAGGTTCACATGTACTGCCAAAACAGTATATCTTGTTCAACTTCCACTTTCAACTTCGAAATACAAGTCAACTTTGAATAAGGATGGACACTACTCCTTAAATTCTTGTCTTCTTATAACTTTATTTGCTATATAACTATGTTTTGCCCTCGGTGAAGGTCTCACTCCAAAAGAAGGTATTAGATCCATCGTAAACATTGTAGCCTCCTCTGCTTCCCATAGGGCCACACTGACCTGCAATGGAAAAAAATTCAGTTTTAGTTCTGGATCATGATCCGGTATCCCTGTTGAACATCTCCAATACGCTTGTCAAATTCAACTTCAAAGGTGCGCATTTCAATTCCTAAGCATCTCCATTCTGTATTCTTTTCCCATTCCATGTAAAAAAAGGTGTTTTTAAAGGGAGAATGAAAGATAATAGGTTTGGATCTAATACAAAGACAAGCAAAAAAGCTTTCGTGTATTTTAGAAAAATATCATTTGGATCTGGTATGGTTGGTGAATGATTACAATACCATATTTTTGGACCCCATCTGGTATAGATGTCTTCTATCCGCACAGGCACATCTGATTTAATTTTGGACATTTCATATTTTTGTACTTCCTGTGTACGGCTGTTTGATGGGAAGTTAGGGTGTACAGCTGTTTGGCGGGAGGTTGGGGTGTATGGTCACCCAGTGGGAACTTTATGTCGGTCCATCTTGATCTCGACCAGTAACTAGTGGTTGTCTGGCTTGCAAGCAATGGATATAGAGCGTTTCTCATCACGCAGGGCTCAGCGAGCTATGGCCCACATGGTAGCAAATCTGTCCTCTAAATCACATATGGATCATGTACAACCATCATCGTATGTGGAGCATTTCCGTTGGTATATGACATTTTTAAAGGAAGCAGATGCAGTTCCATATAGTATATAGTGTTACTGTGTTACCCTTGGAAACTCCATTAGATTATCTTACATGTATGTGCAGAATATATTGAATGAGCTTTATATGGTTTAAACACAATGGCAGCATATAACTGCTAGAGTGGTAAACTGATCGCCCGTCCAAGTGTTGGAATATGAGGTGAAATGAGAAAAGCATATGCCGAGATATCAAGTAGCTATATTAGTCCTTAGAAGATACTCACTTACTGTAATAGTACAAGTGGAGGTTAGGATAGTAATAATGTAGCAATATTTGATCATGCTAACATGGTTTTTTACTTTTTTACTCTCCGAAGATTTGAGTCTAACTCCACTATTCCATAGTCCTGTGCTTCCAAACAGTAGAAGAAGCCCTCGATTCCCTCGAAAGGGGGGTTATTAAAGGTGAGGAGCTTGATTTGGTGGTAGTGGAAGTTCATACTGCCAATACAGCGAATGAAACTTTGGCTGTGTTTCACCACATCCTGGATGCACTCGGAGTGCCTTTCGTCAGTAAGTTAAATTCAGAGTTGCATTGTTTTAAGAAAATTTCTGCCATCAAAATTCATTAATCTAAGGGTATTGTTCCTTGGCTGCAGCAATGTGTGGTTATGATGATGTAGAGGCAGTCTCTGAACGTATGACCCTAGGATCATGCTTCAATGTGCTTAAGCCATTTGACACTGAAACCCTCAACATTCTGATGCACAAAGCACTGCAACACAAATCTAGAAGGGTGCTACCTGAGGGATCAAGCATTCCAAAGAAAACCCAAGGTAGAAAGGATTCCTCATCTGCTAAAAATCACAGGTCTGAAACTGAGGGTGAAGAACCTTATGTGTTCAAAGCACATAGCTCAAAGAAGCTGTGTCGTTTCACATGGACCAGTCACCTCCATGAAAGGTTCTTGCGGGCTGTTGAAGTGCTTGGGGAGTGTAAGGCTATCTTCACTTGGCATAAATCAGTAATTTGTTATGTTTAACAACTAAACATGACCTTTTTGTGTTTCTTTGGCTAACAGTTGCTACGCCTAGAAATATTCGTGGGCACATGAATGTCGAGAATTTGAATTTGACCTTGGAGCACATAGCAAGCCATCTCCAGGTGGGTGTTTGATTTACTATATTTACAACTGCGGTATGCAGTACTTCAGTAGGCAGTACTTATATTTTTGTTATTTTTGGTTTGTTAATTAGATGATCATGAGTAGTAGAAGGTGACAATCTGTGCACTTGCGCTGTTGCGCATGCTAGTTAGTTTTTGCTGGTTAAACTTTTGGCATTTGATCCTTCATTTTTTCTTTCATCATATGCAGTTTCCCTAAGGAAGCTGTAACTTTTGGAAGTAACTAATATGATATTGTCATTCTGCTATTGCAATGTTGACCATTTCTGTGAGTATATGCTAGGCCAAAGCTTTTTGACTGCCTGTATAGTCTTAGTTTCTTCCCAATAGCATCCATATACTCGCTGCCCACTGCATACGTAAGTACTTGTTGCTGCCATAGCCTTGAAGTTCGGTGGCATTGCCATTTGTCTCCCCCTTCCGTGCCCAATGAGCATAGATTGCCAATGCTAACCTGATGCCCCCTGCATGAATATTTGGTTTGGATGGAAGCTACTACCTACTTAAATTTATCTATACATATACATTTGATTAACCAACATAATGGTTGTGACTTGGGTAACTAATCTAGCAGAACCAGCTATTTTCAAGAGATTTGCTCCTGCCAGTCATCATTACACGACTCACGAAGTTGCAGCTATATGCCACCGCTCGCGCACCTTGTCACTGGTCTATATTTTACACGTTAAGTACCAGCAGCAGTCCTGCTCGGACAAACACACGGTCTCAGAATCTGGCTCGGATTCGGGTTTCTGATCCAACAAGATTTTTTGGCCATGGTAAATGACATACAGAGGCCGATACAGATGCGGACTGACCGAATAAATTGATGTTACTGCAGAATAGTCCTTTTACCAATCATGCGCACATTAATAGACAATGATTGGGCAAAAGGAATAAGCAAAGAAAGAAAGGCACGTAATGGAATAGCGACAAAACATAGTAGTCAATTTTCTATTATTAGTTCGATCTTAGTGGGAAAATAGAACATTTCCCTTCTCTGCTGTTTATTTTGTGTTACTATATATGCTGCGTTGTTTAATCAATATGCCATTCTCTGTGGCAACAGGTTTCCTAATCTATACTACTAAGAGCTGATCTACATAAAACTGTATATAATATTGGACCTTCTAATTCACACCCCTGTGAAAGTTCAAACAGTTGACGACAAACTTGCAACTTGGAAGGAAATAATGTTTACACACTGATGCTCTGCCGTGTCTCCCTTGTTGTTCTGTTAGTTTCCATATTAAACACATGTACATAGATGTCTCATGAGCGCGTCCTCTGCATGCCATGGAGATTAAGTTTGTTTGTTTTCCTAGATCAGGTTTCCAGTTTTTAACACATGCAGCTTCAGGAGTAGAGTTTCTTACAGAAACATTCACAATGGAAACCATATGTCTTTGCTTGTTAACTAGTTGTCTTAATTCCTAAATAATCAGACTATCCAAACACTATTGTAGCCTGGTTTACCGATTCGGGGGACTAATATATCATGTTTCTGGGAATTTCTTGAACAGTGTACCACTTTATTCGACTTTTCTGCTTCGCTGGTTAAATTGGGGCTTATTATTGTGACTGTAATATTAAACTGGGGTCGTATATGTAATGTCATAGCTATGTAGTCAACAAGTATTAAGTTTCATTTAACTTACAGCATCGTTGTGCTGAAGTGGTATTCATAATTTCTTCTTTAGTTTCACATTTCTATACTGTGATGTGTGATCCGGTCTTGATTTCTCTGTTCTGTATTGTGATAGAAACATCGGCTGCGAGAGCAGAAGGCAAAGCAAAAAGAGGAGGAATCTGAAAAACATGCCAGCATGAAAATATTATCTGACCTGATTACATCATCTCACAAGGAAGCCATTCCTGATCCCATTGATCATCTGACGAGCACACAGAGGAAGATCACACATGAGGTTGCCTCTGCTGCCTGTGATAAGTACCCTGGAAATCCGTGGGCACAAGTGGAGGAACGTTCACCCGAAGAAGTTTTAGAGACTAACGTGCACACAGCTGCAGTTTCTGAACGCCCTTCCATATCCGTGTGGGATAAATACGAGGAGAGCCTGCAGTGCTTTGGTGAAAGCCCGCCGAAAAGAATTTCACTGACGTACCAACCGATATGGCTGCCTGTGAAGAGTAAAGCTGTTGATGGATATGGAGGCATTGCATATTTATCACGAACTGTTGCTGGTGAAACGGGTTATGGTGCACCAGGAAGCGTACCCCCGGAGAGCTCTGGCCCGGACAGCATGATAACAAGCCTGTTTCAGCAACAGAAAAACACCATGAACCAGGTTCACACCGCGGTTAATCTACAGAAAGATATCATTAACCAGGTGTGCCCCGCAGTTGCTCCTCTCGGAAATACCATGAATGGGGTGCACGCTGCAGCCATGGTCGCTGATGGTCTGGTGGATCTAGGGATCAATGGCCTGCTTGATGGTACAGGCAGTTCCAGCTCCACTGCAGAGAAGATGGCGTGTGATTCAATCTGCAGCTGGAAAGAAGCGGAAAGATTTCTGATGAACCAGCTGGAAGGAGAGGAGCAGGAGGGCATTGGACCAGACGTTCAGCTCCAGGTAGACGATGCTTGGAAGCAGATGCTTCAGCCGACGAACATAGACGACGATGCTCCCGTGGCTCAAACAAATGATGTGCCTGCTGTTCAAGAACCTGCCACTGGTGGTACTCTGGCGTATGATCCTGAGTTTAGCATTGATGATGTGCAGCCCTGGAGCCCTTTTAGCATTGATGATGTGCAGCCCTGGAGCCCTCAGTTTTCAGGTGACGACTATGGCATGCCGTTCTAGGACAGGAGAGGTGACTGAATACCTGAAAGTTGTATAAGAACTAATGAATACTAGTAATAATGGTCACTGGTGAGAAAACCCCGGATGAAATAAGAGAGAGCTGCAGATAACTGAGCTCAGGCAAAACATGTGTCGTTGTATGCAGACATATCCAGTGCTTCGTGACACTGGTTAAACATATTTGGCTGTTTTGTTTCCAATGTTTACTCTTCTGTATGCATTATGACCCGTAATTATGTATGTATGTCAGTTCTTTCTAGAAGGTGTTGCTTATAGTTCTTTTTCCTAATAATGAAGGAGCAGTAACCTCCCCAGTTCATCACTACAGCGCCCATTCTACATTCATTTATGTTTAAACAAAGGGTTAAATAAAATAATCTATCTAGAGTTTGTAGATAAAATTTAGTAATTGTATGATATTTTTCGTTTTGTTGGGTTGGGATTACTTATCAAGCCTAACGCGTCACAATTGTGGGGCCTCTTTGGTTCAAAAGAATTACATTGGTTTTTTGGGAGTCCTTAGAATTTTACCTCAAATCTTCTTTACTTGACAGCATTTTGAAAAATAATATTTAATCGACTCTAATGTAATGAATATTTTCCTTTTGTAACGATATAACTATTGTCAAACTTCATGCACAAGTCGACGCAACTAAAAGTCCAAACTGATGAAAAGGGCTAGGCAATCCACTTATACGTATCAACGCCCCTCCTCACGTGTTACCAGGAGAAGAGAAGAGAAGATCAACACGTGGAAATAAGAATAGCATACATATGAATGATCGTATACGCGGCGAACATAGGGGTGGGCAAATATTGCGAAGCCAGGACTCGAGCTTGAGACCCTTATCAAACTTCATGCACAAGCCGGCGCAACTAAAAGTCCACAATCCACTTATACATATCAACGCCCCTCCTCACGTGTTACCAGGAGAAGAGAAGAGAAGATCAACACGTGGAAATAAGAATAGCATACATATGAATGATCGTATACGCGGCGAACATAGGGGTGGGCAAATATTGCGAAAGCCAGAACTCGAACTTGAGACCCTAGGCTCTGGTATCATGTTAAGCTTTATGCACAAGCCAATGTAACCAAAAGTTTGAATTGATGGAAAGGGCTAGGCAATCCACTTATACATATCAAGAACCAACAACCATGATGTTGTGAAAAGGCCTAATTTGTGTGCGGCACAACCTCGATCTAATTTGTTTTACAAGAATCATGCTGACCAAAGAAAAACTTCTACGTATTTGGGAGCAACGTTTAGACAAAATTCTATTTGTCTTTTTTTGCAGGGGGAATTTTCCATCGCGTCTAATGTAATGAATATTTTTCTTTGTTACAATCATAACCAACGACGTTCCAAAAAGGTCCAATGTTTTAGAAAAATCCCCAATCTCTTGTGCGGCACAACCAAACATCTGCTTTTTGCGTTTTTTTTTTTTGATGGCCATGCTAACCAAAGGGCCAACCACAAATGGAGGCCGAGCTCTTATTTCGAAAATTCAACCACATTTAAATATTTTATATTTTCTGAAGAAAACCTGGAAGTACTCAACGATGTATTTATGTGTGCTACAAGCGCGTAAAATCTTAATGCAAAATACGTTGCATTTTGGACTAGACAAAAATGACAAAAGTAGATCTGAGTATAGTGCAAATTTCAAAACAATATATGATGTCAAATTTTGTCATTTTCGTGTAACCTAAAACACACAAAAATCTTGTATTGAGATTTTGTATGATTGTAGGATACCTCATTGATTACATTCAAAGTATTTTAAAATTTTATTGAAATCTATAAATTTGTTTTCATTTTTTTTTTGAAAATAAAGGGTTATCTCTACCTGGGCCTCCATTTGTTTTTTTTTTGAAACGGAGGCAAAACTTTGCCTTATCCATTCATTAAGCAGAAGGTGTCCGGTTTTTAGGAGAAAACCGGGCGAAAACCAACAACAACACAACAGTGTCAAGACACACCCACAACCACCCACACTCCCGCGAGGGACACACCTAGCCATCCTGGCTACCAACAAAAACTACACAAGAAGCTCAAGTTGGCCTATGCCAAACAGATGGCCCTTCGAGGAGAGACCGGCAGCTCCGATTCTGAAGACGAGCCTCGGAGAGGAGATGACCAAGACAAGCGCCGAATAGGACCTTCACCGGACCGCCCCTCGAAGGTCATCGTACACCGCCCAAGGGCAGCTTCGACTTCACAGCAAGAGGAGACCATCACGAAGACATCCGGACACGCCGGAACGGAGCCGACTAACATGACCTTGCCGCAACCACACCTTGGCCACCACCATCGTCGTCGCCTCACAAGCCTCCACCCGGAACACCCGCATCTCCGGTTGACCTCCTGCCAACCCAGATGCCTTGTGTGTACAGCCCACCGGAGTGCGCGAAGGGGATCATCAACTTCAAGATGACGCCCTCAAGAGGGGAAACGACGAAGAAACGACGCCGTCGTCCGATCCCTTAGGATCTAGGCTTTCACCCGAAGAAGTGAACCCGAGGGCGCGAAGGTCGGAGAGCTCCACGACCACCCCCAAGGAGGATGGTGACATCCGCGGACGTCGCGCGATCAGGCTTTCGCCCGGAGCAACCGAAACCTTCACCTCCTCGCGCGTCCGGACAGCAAGACGGAGCATCGCCGCCAGCCCGGACCCCGCTAAAAACACACCTCCAACGCGGCAGCAGCGCCACCGCCGCAAAGGAGCCACCGTCGAGATCCCGGAGCAGCCGCCCAGCACCGCTGGTGCCCCGGCCCGACCAGAAACAGGACCACGGGCGGTAGAGACACCGCGCACGCCGGGCAGAGACCCACGTCCCGGGCGCCGCCGCCGCGACCTGCCTCCCCACCAGCCTTCCTGGCGGCCACCCCGCCACCGGGAGAGCGCGCCGCGGCGCCTCGGCCCAGGCCAGCCCGCACCAGGCCCTCGCAGCCCGCGCGGCCGCGCGTGGCCGCAGCCGAAGCGGACGTCCCCATCCCGCGCCGACGCCTCCGGGACCTCCGCCGCACCCTCGCCCCACCGGGCCCGCGCCAGAGCACCCGCCGACGGGTCGCCGTGCCGCACCATGCGACCCCCACAACCGCCGCCTCAACGCGCGCAGGAGAGGTGTCGGGGGCGCCCACTAAGCCCTCCGCCTTCAGCGGCCAGGCACCGCCACCGCCGTAGCAGCGGCCAGGGGTGGCCGGGATCTGGGGCGGCTCTGCTAGGGTTTGGGGGTGCCTCCGGAGTCGCCCCGCGCGAGAGCGACCCGGGAGGAGTCCTCAACAATTGCGCCTCCATTTGTCAAGTGGTAAGGTAATACTCCCTCGGTTCTGGTTTAGTAGGGTAATATGCATTAAAAAAAATTGGCTATAAATTTGATCAACAAAATATAAATTATATGTGACAAAAAAATGTATAATTCAAAACCTCTTTCGAATATGAATCCAATGACATAACTTACATTTTGTTTGACTGAATTTATGGTGAAAACGTTTTTCCTTGAACTACATGTTACCCTAATAAATTTTAAATCGCGGTAAATTTGTGTCTCGAAGTTGTTTATCGTGTGCGGAGAACCAACCTGTGGTTGGGTCTCAGGTTTGACATTTTGGTGTCTCATTATAAGGGGAACATTTTGCCGTGGGAGGCGAGGTTTCCGTTGACAGCGAGACGCCTGTATTGACTTCGTCAATCTAAAAACCCGTTGGATGAAATTTCTTGGACGCAGTCTCTCGAGATGCTCACAAAGATAGGTATGCGTACGTACGTTTATAGAGATGTGTATATGTGCGTACGTGTGTGAACGTCTACGTCTGCATATGTTTCGAAAAAAGAAGAAGTTTATCGTGTGTGATCGGCGAGCTGCATGCACAGACGTCTCACTTTCTCATCCTTGTCGCACGCTCTGAAAAAAATAAAACAGCCTCCTGCAAAAACAGTATTCTAATCTCTGACCGCCCCGGCGAGACCTTACCACTAGCGCCCACCGTGTCCGCGCCGTCGCCGCCGGCCGTGCACTGATTTCCGTTCGCCGTTCTCCCGTGCGACTGCGAACCGCCAAACCAGAACCGCGACCGCCAGTTTCTGACCTGCGGCCGATGCTGATAAGTTTGCCGCGCGCATCGTGATCCCAAGAACCCAATCGCTTCCCACTCTTCCTCACCTCGTGCGATCGAGACCCAGCTTGCGAAGTAACTGAAGTAAGTGTTGTGCCAATGGCGGCGATGAGAGAGCTCGTCGGCGCCGTCGGGAGGAGGCCAGGCCCGGGCTGGTCGGACCTGCCGAGCGACCTCCTCGAGTCCGTTCTGGTCCGCCTCCCCGTGACAGACCGCCTCCGTTTCCCCGCTGTCTGCACCGCGTGGCGGTCGGCAGCCGACGCCAGCGCGGCGCGCGTCCAGGCCGTGGATGTGCCGTCCCCGTGGCTGATGCTCCCGTTCAACCAGACTGCACGTTGGCAGAGGCGCGGCGCCGGCGACACGTTCTCGAAGGCGCGGTTCCTGAGCCTGTCCGAGAGCAGGACGTACGACATCCCGCAGCCGGCGCCGGCCGTCTCCGACCGCCTCTGCGTCGTCTCGTCGCCCTACGGGTGGCTCGTCACCGCCGACGCTGCCTCCGAGCTCTGCCTCCTCAACCCGCTCACCGGCGCGCAGGTCGCACTCCCGCCGCCCGACACGCTCCCCTTCGTCCACGCCAGCCGCGACGCAGGCGGCCGGGTCGTGAGCTACTCAATACGGTGCTGCTTTGACGAGGATGAAAATGGAGACGACGACGATGACGCGGCCGTGGTCGTCCCGCCAGAGTCCTTCGCGCCGGACAGGCTCCGGTTCGAGCTCTACGAGAAGGCCATACTCGTGTCCGCACCGCGGAAGGGGCAGACCGGCTCTTGGGGCGCCTACGCCGTCATGCTCATCTGCCAGCCTCTGTCCCGCCTCGTCATCGCCCGAGCTGGGGACACGAGGTGGACTCTGCTCGACACGCCCTCGCGCCGCTGGGTGGACGCCGTGCGCGGCTCCTCCGCGGGCGGCGCAGGCGGGCGGCAAGTGGTGTACGCGATGGACTCCGCGGGGCGCGTCGATGCATGGGACGTGGACGCCACGATGCCGACACGGGAGGCGGTCGCGCCGGCGTGCTGCTGCTGCTCGGGGCGCGCGTGCTCCATGTCGGGGACGTGCAGCAGGTACCTCGTGGAGCTCTCGCCGGGGCGCCTGCTCCAGGTGCACCGGCTCAGGGAGGCGGCGCACGCGCGGTACGGGTGCGAGCCCCGTCCGGAGTGCGTCGAGTACACGACCGTCGACGCCGAGCTCTTCCAGTGGACGACGGAGGGTGGCCGGTGGGCTCCGGTGGACGGCAAGAACGGCGGCGTCCTGGCCGGGCGCGCGCTGTTCCTGGGGAAGAACACGTCGCTGTGCGTCGCCGTGGACGGATGCTGCCGGTCCGAGCTGAAGGGCAACTGCGTGTACTTCACCGACGACGGTCCGTGGTCGCACGACAGGTGCCGCGAGGTGGCGCCGGACGTCGGCGTGCTCGACCTCGCGGACGGCAGCTACACGCCGCCGCGGGCTGCGGCGCGCGACCTGCTCTGGAAATGGCCGCCGCCGGTCTGGGTCTTCCCATCGTGCGTGCGCCGACTGAATTAATCCGTCTGAAGAATGTTGGCAGAGGATGGCCGCGCGTAGCAGCGTAGATAATTTGAAATAAAATGCTTGCCTATAGTATCTCCCTCCCAAAGCTAGGATTTCTATTTAGAAAATAAGTTAAACTAAGTAAAGTTTGATCAAACTTTTAGAAAAATGTATCAATAAATATGATATTTTATAGATACCATACGAAAAATATATTTATTGTCTATCTAATAATAGAGAACTAAATCATTTCTCATTGATAAGGCTAGCGATTGCACAACCAGCCCGCTCAGGTTTAAATCCTCATCGCGCGGCCATTTCGCAAGGAGAGGTTGACTTTAAACCGGGTTATCAATCTAGCGTCTATCCACGGTAAGAGTCTCATCCTACCAAACAACGTAGCCAAGGGAGGGATCTTCCCCCGTCGGCCAACGTTTTTTATCTAATAATACTTGCCACTAAAGTAGATGTATCTACAACTAAAATTTATCTAGATACATCTATATTAATATCAAGTAATATGAATCGGAGGAGTATTGAATTTGTATGTTGCATGAAAATTATTTTCGGTAAAAAGTCAAAATTGGCATAGTTTGATTTTCTGAAAATAATATAAACCTTAAGATTTTGGGATGGAGGTAGTAGGACTTAGCGGGATTCCACCTCTTCTACATACTACCCGAGGCTCACATACATGATATACTGACAACACAAGGGGGAATAAAAGATCATGTTTGCAGGAAACAATACAAATGGAAAGTACAACATTTTTTTGGGAGAGTCTATTTGGCACATGGACATGGTACAACTTTTTAAATTTGTCATAAGTCGATTTTTCTTCTAATCATAATATGACAAATGTACATTCAATTGTTTGCTATTTCATCAAAAGTTCAATCTTTTACTTGCCAATGACAAATGTACATTCATAATATGACAAATGTACATTCAATTGAATATACATATTCACTATTAGGGTCTGAGGGGGTAGAATAATTATTCTACACTCACCCTATTTCTTCGCAACCGTACGTTTTATTTGTATGTCACATATATTTGTTCTCACCTCGTAATTCGAGTAGAACATAATGAAATATAGACATGGCGTAAAAGTTTAGTTCATGTGGCGTACTAAAATACATCATTTTGTGACTTTTACGTTAGTCTGGCTCATATATTTGATTATTATGTCAAACTTTTTCTTGTGAGTTAATATGAACATAAGTCTTTATATACAAAAACTCTAAATGTAATAACGTAAAAATGTTTTGGGGGTATAGGATAATTTTTCGCCGCCCTGGATGTTGCTGAATAACATGTATAGTTTATATTTTTTTAAGATTATAGTTTATAATTTACATATACATGCTTGTTAACAATGTGTATACATGTAGTTTACATTGTTAATAGGCTAATAATTTACTAATTTACATGTAATTACTGGTGTGAATAAGTTGTAATCTGTGTCATATTAGTGATCTAGCAAGTATACCATGGACAAAAAGAATGAGTGTTGATGATTTGGAAAAAAAAACACACTACTGTCAAATCGAGAATGTGTTTTCTTTACTATTAATTGCAGTCTGTACGTCATTAAAAATGTTTGATGTCAAACATTCAACATATCCAGATCATCTAATCATATAAAAAGTCTTCCGCTTGCCATCCAGCCATCCGTGTCCATAACATCTTCACTTCCCAAAAATATGACATAGTCATGGGATTGCATAGTGAAAGGAACAATCATGGGATTGCCATATTTAGGTGATTGCATACTCAATATATGTAAACCAATCAAGTGATAAAGCAATGAGGAAGGTAAATCAATTAGGAAATTAAAGCAATCAGACACAGGATCCTGGAAGGGAGGTACATGGAAAAGAATCAGTCACATGGTCGCATGCACATATTTTCGGACGCGGCTTTGCATGTGCCCGTCGAATATATAATTTCATCTATGATTCCTTACCTTCGCCTTCCACTTTTGCCGCTACACCGCAAGGCCGAGGCGCCGGGTGATGGAGCGACGGGGACAACTCGAGGCATTTATTTGTTTATAGTTTCTGAGCACAAACCTGGGTCAAAAAAATATAGTGAAGTGACATGTCATTCAATTTTCCCTCATGGCAGTAAAAGTCTCGCCACATTTTTAATTTATGCTTTGCTCAAGTTAACATCATATTTTCTTATTCAACTATGTGCTAGTCAACCACAAAAATAGGTTATCTTATTTTGACAATGTAACATCATGTTTGCTTGTTCAAGTTAGCATCATATTTGAAAGGACGAGATGTCGCCTAGAGGGGGGGGGGGGGGGGGGGGGGGGTGAATAGGCGTTTTAAAAACTCTTACGGATTTGGCTTGTAAGAATACGGAATTAAACTAACGTTTATTTTACAAGCATAAATCCTAAATATGCTAGGCTCAACTAAGTGCAACAACAACAACTAGAGCTAAGAAAGATAGGCACAAGATATATGTAGCACGAGTGATAGCAAGATATATGCACTTCAAGCACGATGACTATCACAAGAAAAGTAAGCTCGGGTATAGAAATAACCGATGCACGCTGAGATGAAGATGTATTTCCGTGTTCCCTTCCATTGCAAGAAGGTACGTCACGTTTGGAGAGGTGGGGGTCCCATGACGGATTCCCCAACACCACGAAGGCTCACTTTCTTCTGCTGAGCCTATCCCACGAAGGAATAGCTCTTTCCTTATGGCTAGCTTTTCCTCCACTTCGGAGATGGAAAGCTCCAAAACCACTTCACAAGATCCACGAATGAGAAGCCCGGGCCTCTTCGCAATCTTCTTTGAAGAGATCACCGGAGCACCAACCGCCAAGCCAACTAGGAGGTCTCCATCCAAGAGTAACAAGCTTTCGATCTCTCACTCAAACTAATCGTGGTGGAGAGCTCAACACTATGCAATGATGCAAAGCAAGAACACTAGAGGTGTTCCAATCATTCACACTCAAATCTCACCAAACAAACAGATGCTAGGATGAGATTAGAGAGAAAGAACAAGGAGGAGATCGAAAAATGACTCCGAGATCTAGATCCAAAGGGTTCCCCTCTCTTAGAGGAGAAATGGATAAGTGGGGATTGTAGATCTAGATCTTCTCTCTTAGATCTCTCAACAATGAGCAAGAATCATGGGGGGAATCAGGAGATATGGCAAGTTCTTCAAAGTCTACAATGGAGGAGAGAGAGTGTAAGCATGTTTTCAGCCCAAAGGTGGAAGAAGGCCTATTTATAGCCCAAGGAAAAATAGAGATGTTGGGGAATAAAACTGACAGAAAAACGACCCAGCCGGCTAGCCGGCCGGTTGATACGTCTCCAACGTATCTATAATTTCTGATGTTCCATGCTTGTTTTATGACAATACCTACATGTTTTGTTCACACTTTATATCGTTTTTATGCGTTTTCCGGAACTAACCTATTGACGAGATGCCGAAGGGACGATTCTTTGTTTTCTGCTGTTTTTGGTTTCAGAAATCCTACAAAGGAAATATTCTCGGAATCGGACGAAATCAACGCCCAATATCTTATTTTTCCCGGAAACTTCCAGAGCATCGAAGAGGGGCCAGAGGGGAGCCAGGGGGGCCCCACCCCACAGGGCGGCGCGGCCAAGGGGGGGGCGCCCCCTAGTGTGTGGGTCCCCCGTGGCCCCTCCGACTCCGCCTCTTCGCCTATTTAGGCCTCCCTGACCTAAAACTTCAAGACCGATTGACGAAACCATAGAAAACCTTCCAGAGCCGCCGCCATCGCGAAACTCCAATTCGGGGGACAGAAGTCTCTGTTCCGGCACCCTGCCGGGACGGGGAATTGCCCCCGGAGTCATCTCCACCGCCGTCTCCACCGCCATCTTCACCGCCATCGCTGCCTCCATGATGAGGAGGGAGTAATTCACCCCCGAGGCTGAGGGCTCCGCTGTAGCTATGTGGTTCATCTCTCTCTCTTTGTGATCTAGTTGAATATCATCTATGTGCTACTCTAGTGATGTTATTAAAGTAGTCTATTCCTCCTCCATGATGTAATGTTGACAGTGTGTGCATCATGAAGTACTTGGTATATGCTATGATTGTGATATCTTGTAGATTATGAAGTTAACTATTACTATGATGGTATTGATGCAATTTATTCCCCCTTTCATAGTCTGTCGGTGACGGTGTGCATGCTATGTTAGTACTCGGTATAGTTGTGTTGATCTATCATGCACTCTAAGGTTATTTAAATATGAATATCGAATATTGTGGAGCTTGTTAACTCCGGCATTGAGGGTTCTTGTAGCCCTACACAATCATGGTGTTCATCATCCAACAAAAGAGTGTAGAGTGGTTCTATTATGTGATCATTGTTGAGAGTGTCCACTAGTGAAAGCAGGATCCCTAGGCCTTGTTTCCACACATCGAATATCCGTTTGTTTACTGTTTTGTTGCATGTTTACGCGCTGCCATATTTTATTCAGATTGCTATTACCACTCATATTCATTCATACCACTTGTATTTCACTATCTCTTCGCCGAACTAGTGCACCTATACATCTGACAAGTGTATTGGGTGTGTTGGGGACACAAGAGACTTCTTGCATTGTGATCGCAGGGTTGCTTGAGAGGGATATCTTTGAACTCTTCCTCCCTGAGTTCGATAAACCTTGGGTGATCCACTTAAGGGAAAACTTGCTGCTGTTCTACAAACCTCTGCTCTTGGAGGCCCAACACTATCTACAGGAAAAGGAGTGTGCGTAGACATCAAGCTATTTTCTGGCGCCGTTGCCGGGGAGGAAAGGTAAAAGGTACTCACACTCCGGATCTCGGCTACTAAGCTATTTTCCGGCGCCATTGTAAGTACTCGAAGCTATTTCCTTTAGATCCTGCAATTGCATCTTTTTGTTTCTTGTTTTACACTAGTAAGGCATAATGGAAAACAACTATGAGGTTTTTAATTTATTTCCTAAGTTAAGACATGAATTGTGTGATGCGAAAATTAAAGAACCTATGGAACCTCATTTGCATGCTATTAGCAATGTTATTAGTATGAACGCAATCACTGCTAATGCTATGGAGAAGTCTAAGCTTGGGGAAGCTAGTTTTTATGATCTTTTTAGCTTCCCATCTTTAGGGGAGAAAATTTGCTCTGATAATACTTTATCTCCCATATGCGATAACTCTAATGATGCTTGTGATATTTTAAATTCACCAACTGCAAGTACTGCTTTCGAGATACCCATGAAAATTATTGAACGTGTTATTGATAACCGCTATGAAGGGGATGGAACTGTCCATCCTGGAGATCATTTATTGTTTTTGCATGAATTATGCGGGTTATTCAAGTGTGCAGGTATCTCTATGGATGAAGTGAGAAAGAAACTATTCTCTATTTCACTGTCTGGTAAAGCGGCGCATTGGTATAAATTGCTGAAGAATAGTCATTCTCTTGGTTGGGAGGAAATTGTATCTCTCTTTTATTCTAAATTTTATCCTCCTCATGAAGTGCATATTGATAGAAATTACATTTATAACTTTTATCCTCGTGATGGAGAGAGTATTTCTCAAGCATGGGGGAGATTGAAGTCACTAATGCTCAAATGTCCCATTCATGAGCTCCCCCGTAATGTTATTATTAATAATTTTTATGCAAGGCTTTCAGGACATCACAAGGACTATCTAGATGCCTGTTCGGAGGGATCTTTCACAAGCAAGGAGGTTGAAGCTAGGTGGGATCTTCTTGACCGGATTGAGGAGAATGCTGAAGATTGGGAGAACGACAAAGGTAAAGAGTCAGGTATAAATTATGATTATGAATGCATTGAAACTTTTATGGATACTGGTAAATTTCGAAATATGAGTGCTACCTATGGTCTTGACTCTCAAGTTATTGCAAATCTTTATAAAGCTTTTGCCTCTCATTTTGAATTGCCTAAGAAGAATTTCGATAAGTATCATGAACCTTTTAAAGAGGCTTGCATGAAGAATGAAATTGTTGTTAATGATTGCAATAAGCATGCTCAAACTCCTAAGAATGCTATTTCCTATAAGCATGTTAATTTTTGTGGAATGCATAGACCCTGTGGAATTAATCAAATCGAAGATGAATATTGTATCCATCATATTAATGAAAAAACTAGAAAGTGGTCTAGGGCTCTAAATGATCTTGGTAAAAAAGTTTGTGCCCTGTATCCTTTTATTTGTGAAGTTTGCCATAGAGTGGGTCATTTTAATTTTCAATGCTCCTCCAATGATAATTTGAACCCCATGAGTGCTGCAAATTTGTATTGTGATGATGAAATTACTCCTAATCAGCATGATGAACTTACTTTATTTTTGTGGTGCGAAGAGCTATCAAGAAAAATCTCTTTGTTACATATGAGTGATCTTGATATTGATGATGTCCTGCATGGGTGTTTTTCTTATTGCATTGATAATAGCCATACAAATACTTACATACAAAATATTTTAGAAGATGACACCTTGCCAAAATATGATAGGACCGCTTTGTGTTTTGAACTTATTAATGAAAAGGAGGAATCCTCCCAAGTATCTTCTATTGTTTCTGGAAATAAGTCAGGTTATGTGGAGAAGCCTCCCTTCAAGCCTCTTCCTCCTAAAGAAGGGAACGAGGAGAAGGAAGAGAAGAAGAAGAAGGGAACGAAGAAGAAGAAGAAGAAGAAGAAGAAGGAGAATAAAGAGAAAGAGGTAACGTCATATCCCCGCGTGAATGAGATAACGCTAGGTAACCGTGTATGTTGCTCCTAATGATTATTATGATAATGAATCTGAGTACAATGATCTTCCTATGCCCTTTACCTACATTAGTGATCATGATTTGAAAGAGCACACTACTTTTGATATTGCAAATCTCTGGGAAACTAATTCTGAAAATGATGATGTTAATAATTGGCATAGTATCAGTACTATCCATGCTTCCTCCCATAATGATATAGAAAGCTCTAAGCTTGGGGATGAGGTGTTTGAAAATCCTTTTGCTACTGATCATTACATGTTTGGTACATCTTCTTCTTGCAACAATGATGGTATGGTCACGGATGAACCTACTGTGAAAGATAACTATTCTATTTCTTATGATGACACTATGCCTCCGACCTTTGATGATTATTATAAAGAATGCTATGATATAGGTTATAACTATCCTTATGAAACTTGTCATAGTTATGATTGGATTGCCAAAAACAATTCCCTTAATATGCAACTTATTTACCATGTTCAAATTCTTGATAATAATCTTGCTCCAATTACTATTAATGAGAAGAACTCTTCTTATGCCAAAATTAATGATACTTCTATGCATATGAACCATGATAAGAATGTTTTAAGTGATGGGTATATTGTGGATTTCATCAATGATGCTACTGAAAGTTATTATGAGAGAGGGAAACATGGTTATATGCATCTTAATAATATTAAGTTTCCCCTCTTTATGTTGAGAATCTTGAAGTTACTCGTGTTTTATCCTCTTATGCTTGTCACTTTGTTCTTCATGAATTCATTTGTGTACAAGATTCCTTTGCATAGGAAGTGGGTTAGATTTAAATGTGTTTTGAATTTGCTTCTTGATGCTCTCTTTTGCTTCAACTCTTATTTCTTGGGAGTGCATCATTAAAATTACTGAGCCCATCTTAATGGCTATAAAGAAAGAACTTCTTGGGAGATAACCCACGTGTTTGTTTTACTACAGTAATTTTGTTTTATATTTGTGTCTTGGATGTTGTTACTACTGTAGAAACCTCTCCTTATCTTTATTTTATTGCATTGTTGTGCCAAGTAAAGTCTTTGATAGCAAGGTTGATACTAGATTTGGATTACTGCACAGAAACAGATTTCTGTCTGTCACGAATCTGGGTTGAATTCTCTGTAGGTAACTCAGAAAATTCTGCCAATTTACGTGAGTGATCCTCAGATATGTACGCAACTTTCATTAAATTTGAGCATTTTCATTTGAGCAAGTCTGGTGCCTCTTAGAAATTCGTCTTTACGTACTGTTCTGTTTTGGCAGATTCTGCCTTTTATTTCGCATTGCCTCTTTTGCTATGTGGGATGGATTTCTTTGTTCCATTAACTTCCAGTATCTTTAGGCAATGTCCAGAAGTGTTAAGAATGATTGTGTCACCTCTGAACATGTGAGTTTTTGATTATGCACTAACCCTCTAATGAGTTGTTTTGAGTTTGGTGTGGAGGAAGTTTTCAAGGGTCAGGAGAGGAGGATGATATACTACGATCAAGAAGGGTGAAAAGTCTAAGCTTGGGGATGCCCCGGTGGTTCATCCCTACATATTTCAAGAAGACTCAAGCATCTAAGCTTGGGGATGCCCAAGGCATCCCCTTCTTCATCGATAAAATTATCAGGTCACTTCTCTTGAAACTATATTTTTATTCGATCACATCTTATGTACTTTACTTGGAGCGTCTGTTTGTTTTTTTTGTTTTTGTTTTTTTTGAATAAATGCTTGTGTGGGAGAGAGACACGCTCCGCTGGTTCATATGAACACATGTGTTCTTAGCTTTTAATTTTCATGGCGAAGGTTGAAACTGCTTCGTTAATTGTTATATGGTTGGAAACGGGAAATGCTACATGTGGTAATTGGTATAATGTCTTGAACAATGTGATACTTGGCAATTGTTGTGCTCATGATTAAGCTCTTGCATCATATACTTTGCACCTATTAGTGAAGAAATACATAGAGCTTGCTTAAATTTGGTTTGCATGATTGGTCTCTCTAAGGTCTAGATATTTTCTAGTAAGGGTCGAACAACAAGGAAGACGGTGTAGAGTCTTATAATGCTTGCAATATGTCTTTTATGTGAGTTTTGCTGTACCGGTTCATACTTGTGTTTGTTTCAAATAGCCTTGCTAGCCTAAACCTTGTATTGAGAGGGAATACTTCTCGTGCATCCAAATCCTTGAGCCAAACACTATGCCATTTGTGTCCACCATACCTACCTACTACATGGTATTTCTCCGCCATTCCAAAGTAAATTGCTTGAGTGCTACCTTTAAATTTCCATTCTTTGTCTTTGCAATATATAGCTCATGGGGCAAATAGCCTAAAAACTATTGTGGTATTGAATATGTACTTATGCATCTTATCTCTTATAAGTTGCTTGTTGAGCGATAACCATGTTCCTGGGGACGCCATCAACTACCCTTTGTTGAATATCATGTGAGTTGCTATGCATGTTCGTCTTGTCTGAAGTAAGGGCGATTTACCATGAGTTGAATGGTTTGAGCATGCATATTGTTAGAGAAGAACATCGGTCCGCTAACTAAAGCCATGATCCATGGTGGAAGTTTCAGTTTTGGACAACAATCCTCAATCTCTTATGAGAATATTATTTGTTGCTAAATGCTTATGCATTAAAGAGGAGTCCATTATCTGTTGTCTATGTTGTCCCGGTATGGATGTCTAAGTTGAGAATAATCAAAAGCGAGAAATCCAATGCGAGCTTTCTCCTTAGAACTTTGTACAGGCGGCATAGAGGTACCCCTTTGTGATACTTGGTTAAAACATATGTATTGCGATGATAATCCAGGTAATCCGAGCTAATTAGGACAAGGTGCGGGCACTATTGGTAATCTATGCATGAGGCTTGCAACTTGTAGGATATAATTTACATAATACATATGCTTTATTACTACCGTTGACAAAATTGTTTCTTGTTTTCAAAATAAAAGCTCTAGCACAAATATAGCAATCAATGCTTCCCTCCGCGAAGGGCCTTTCTTCTACTTTTATGTTGAGTCAGTTCACCTACTTCTTTCTGTCTTAGAAGCAAACACTTGTGTGAATTGTGCATTGATTCCTACATACTTGCATATTGCACTTATTATTTTACTTTATGTTGACAATTATCCATGAGATATACATGTTACAAGTTGAAAGCAACCGCTGAAACTTAATCTTCCTTTGTGTTGCTTCAATGCCTTTACTTTGAATTTATTGCTTTATGAGTTAACTCTTATGCAAGACTTATCGATGCTTGTCTCGAAAGTACTATTCATGAAAAGTCTTTGCTATATCATTCAATTGTTTAACCATTGTATTTACCATTGCTTTGAATCGATGCATTCATTTTATATGCTTTACAATAGTATGATCAAGATTATGTTGGTAACATGTCACTTCAGAAATTATTCTTTTATCGTTTACCTACTCGAGGACGAGTAGGAACTAAGCTTGGGGATGCTGATACGTCTCCAATGTATCTATAATTTCTGATGTTCCATGCTTGTTTTATGACAATACCTACATGTTTTGTTCACACTTTATATCGTTTTTATGCGTTTTCCGGAACTAACCTATTGATGAGATGCCGAAGGGCCAGTTGCTATTTTCTGCTGTTTTTGGTTTCAGAAATCCTACAAAGGAAATATTCTCGGAATCGGACGAAATCAACTCCCAATATCTTATTTTTCCCGGAAGCTTCCAGAGCATCGAAGAGGGGCCAGAGGGGAGCCAGGAGGGCCCCACCCCACAGGGCGGCGCGGCCAAGGGGGGGCGCCCCCTAGTGTGTGGGTCCCCCGTGGCCCCTCCGACTCTGCCTCTTCGCCTATTTAGGCCTCCCTGACCTAAAACTTCAAGACCGATTGACGAAACCAGAGAAAACCTTCCAGAGCCGCCGCCATCGCGAAACTCCAATTCGGGGGACAGAAGTCTCTGTTCCGGCACCCTGCCGGGACGGGGAATTGCCCCCAGAGTCATCTCCACCGCCGTCTCCACCGCCATCTTCACCGCCATCGCTGCCTCCATGATGAGGAGGGAGTAATTCACCCCCGAGGCTGAGGGCTCCGCTGTAGCTATGTGGTTCATCTTTCTCTCTTTGTGATCTAGTTGAATATCATCTATGTGCTACTCTAGTGATGTTATTAAAGTAGTCTATTCCTCCTCCATGATGTAATGTTGACAGTGTGTGCATCATGAAGTACTTGGTATATGCTATGATTGTGATATCTTGTAGATTATGAAGTTAACTATTACTATGATGGTATTGATGCAATTTATTCCCCCTTTCATAGTCTGTCGGTGACGGTGTGCATGCTATGTTAGTACTCGGTATAGTTGTGTTGATCTATCATGCACTCTAAGGTTATTTAAATATGAATATCGAATATTGTGGAGCTTGTTAACTCCGGCATTGAGGGTTCTTGTAGCCCTACACAATCATGGTGTTCATCATCCAACAAAAGAGTGTAGAGTGGTTCTATTATGTGATCATTGTTGAGAGTGTCCACTAGTGAAAGCAGGATCCCTAGGCCTTGTTTCCACACATCGAATCTCCGTTTGTTTACTGTTTTGTTGCATGTTTACGCGCTGCCATATTTTATTCAGATTGCTATTACCACTCATATTCATTCATACCACTTGTATTTCACTATCTCTTCGCCGAACTAGTGCACCTATACATCTGACAAGTGTATTGGGTGTGTTGGGGACACAAGAGACTTCTTGCATTGTGATCGCAGGGTTGCTTGAGAGGGATATCTTTGACCTCTTCCTCCCTGAGTTCGATAAACCTTGGGTGATCCACTTAAGGGAAAACTTGCTGCTGTTCTACAAACCTCTGCTCTTGGAGGCCCAACACTGTCTACAGGAAAAGGAGTGTGCGTAGACATCACCGGTCCACCAGGATGGGCACCGGACGGGCCGGCGCACAGGCCGGCAGCGGCAGCTGACAGGCTGGGCGGGGCAAGCAGGCCGCGCAGCAGGCCAAAAGGGTCCAACCGGCGGGACGGCCGATCGACCGGGCGTTGGGCCGGACGGTCCGGCCGGTCCGGCGGCCACCGAGCATGGTGCCGGACATGGGCCAGGTGATAAGGGGTGGCCCGATCTTCTCAGTAAGCAACGATGGTGATGATGATCACGGGATGAACACATCGGAGATAACACGATGATGAAGTGGATGATAACTTGTATGACGCAACGAAGTCTCTCGATTGGTCCATGTCGCCCAATGCAACAGCTCTCAACCCTGCAAGATATTCGCAACTCCACACACTTGCGCAAGTAGCCGCCGACCACGAAGCGGTAAGTTGCAACCGTCTAATTCCCAATGGAACAGCAGATCACACAAGACTTTCAGGGGATTAACAACAAATCAATGCAAAATATGGTGTATAAATTCGATAGAGTTGCAAAGCAATCAACTATGAACTAGGGTTTATCTTAAACGTGGTCTAAACCTAATTTGGGGGCGTCCTGGGCACTTATATAGGGGTTCAGGACGACCAGGAGTCGAAAAGATACATAGAAAACCGACCCAGATTGGATCTGGTCGAGACAGACTCGGACACGGCCGGCTCAGGAGCCGATCGACCGGGCTTGGGACTGGGCAGGCCGGTCGGAACCGGGCCTGGCACCGGGTGGTGACCGGGCGTGGGACGAGTGGCTCAGTACACCCGTCCGGATGCCACAAGTGTAGAAGCCGGATGGAACCGGGCTCGCCCGACGTGGGAGCCGGTTGGACCGGGCCTATGACCGGGTCGGCCGGTGTAGTGGCCGATCGGACCGGGCCTGGCACCGGCCTGGGCAGCTTCTTCTCCTCCCTCGCGCATGCCTCCCGCACCTCCCTCGCGCGTCCATGGGATGTCTTCATGTCCAGTTTCATGTCCAGCTCCATGTCCAGCTTCACGTCCGGCTGCTCCTCTTCTCCTCGTGCGATGCTTACTCTCTCTTCACACCTGATCATACATAGTAATAGGACTTATGCAGTATAAAGTTCTCATCGATCAAAGTATCACTTAGGAACAAGTTCACCTGTTGCTTGAGTAGCTTCGCACGAGCCCTTGTAATGGGTCCAATCCTGACTTCATTGGACTTGAGCTTCACAACAACATCGTCTTCATCTTGCAATGACGAAGGTAGTAGTGTAGTAGGGATGTCCTCATCATCTCCCCCCCTTCAAAAGGCGTCGACCTCGACGCTCCAAGGTCTTCTCCATCATATGGTGTCAAATCAGCCACATTGAAAGAATTGCTGACACCAAACTCACCAAGTGGAAGATCTATCGAGTATGCATTATCATTGATCTTGGCAAGCACTTTGTAAGGACCAGCACCACGAGGAAGCAACTTGGACTTCCGTAGCTTCGGGAACCTATCCTTGAAAAAATGTACCCAGACCATATCACCAGGCTTGAACAACATCTCCTTGCGCTTCTTGTTCACCCTTGCAGCATTTTTCTTGCCTTTCTTCTCTATCAACTCTTTAGTTTTCACATGTATTTTCCATACAAAATCTGCCCTCTTTGATGCCTCTATATTGACTCTCTCATGTCTGGGTAGAGGCAACAAGTCAAGTGGAGTAATGGGTTTGAAACCATACACCACCTCAAAGGGACACATCGCTGTGGTAGAATGTACCGCCCTGTTATAAGCAAACTCCACATGCGACAAACAATCTTCCCACTCCTTCAGGTTCTTCTTGATCATGGATCTCAACAGTTGTGACAATGTTCTATTGACCACCTCAGTTTGACAATCAGTTTGGGGATGACAAGTAGTGCTGAAAAGTAGCTTCGTCCCCAGCTTTCTCCAAAGCGTCTTCCAGAAGTAGCTCATGAACTTCACGTCACGATCAGAAACAATAGTCTTCGGGACTCCATGTAGATGTACAATCTCCCTGAAAAACAGGTTAGCAATATGCGACGCATCGTCGCTCTTGTGGCAGGCAATAAAGTGTGACATTTTAGAGAATCTATCTACTACCACAAATATAGAATCATGGCCTCTCTTAGTACGCGGCAAACCCAACACAAAATCCATACTAATATCCTCCCATGGTGTAGTAGGTGCCGGTAAAGGAGTATACAAACTGTGAGGCTTCAGCTTGGACTTGGACTTGTTGCAAGTAATGCATCTCTTCACATACCTGTCCACATCCCGCATCATCTTGGGCCAGTAAAAATGATCAGCGAACATGAGTAGCGTCTTCTCACGCCCAAAGTGATCCATCAAACCTCCAACATGTGATTCCTGCAATAAGAGCAAACGCACAGACGATTCTAGAACACATAGTTTGTTAGCTCTAAACAAGAACCCAACATGTATGTGATATTTCTCCCATGCTTTACAAATAGCACACAATCGATATGGTTCAGCAAAATCATGATCAGTGGCATACAAATCACATAGTACTTCTAATCCAGGAATTTTAACATCAAGTTGAGTTAATAGCATATTCTTATGAGATAGAGCATCAGCAACAATATTATCTTTTCCCTTCTTATGCTTAATAATGTATGTAAAAGACTCAATGAACTCAACCCACTTAGAAAGACGCATATGCAATGTAGATTGAGCTTTCAGATATTTCAAAGATTCATGATCAGAATGTATGATAAATTCTTTTGGTCACAAATAATGTTGCCAAACCTCAAGAACTCTAATTAAAGCATAAAATTCTTTATCATATATTGGATAGTTTAACTTAGCACCAGAAAGTTTCTCAGAAAATATGCAATTGGGCGACCCTCTTGCATCAACACACCACCAATTCCAATACCACTAGCATCACATTCAATCTCAAATTGCTTATTGAAATCAGGAAGTGCAAGCAACAGTGCATAAGTTAACAATCTTTCCAGTTCATCAAAAGCATGATCTTGGGCTGCGCCCCACTCAAAGACAACACCCTTTTTAGTCAATTCATTCAAAGGTGCAGCAATAGTACTAAAATTGGGCACAAATCTTCTATAAAACCCAGCAAGACCATGAAAACTTCTTACTTGACTCACATTCATGGGAGTAGGCCAATTTTGAATTGCTTCAATTTTAGACACATCTAATTCTACTCCATGCTTAGAGAAAACATAACCCGGAAATATGACCTTATCTTTGCAAAATGTGCACTTCTCAAGATTACCATAGAGTTTATTATCACGCAACACTGGCAAAACATGTCGAATATGTATAGTATGATCAGATTCATTGCGGCTGTAGATTAATATGTCATCAAAGTACACAACCACAAACTTTCCAATAAAATCACACAAAACATGGTTCATCAGTATCATGAAAGTGCTAGGTGTATTAGTCAAACCAAAAGGCATTACTAACCAATCATATAAACCAAATTTTGTTTTAAAGGCTGTTTTCCATTCATCCCCTTCTTTCGTCCTAATTTGATGATAACCACTAGGCAAATCAATTTTAGAGAAAACAACAGCACCACTAAATTCATCTAACATATCCTCTAAACGGGGAATAGGATGACGATATTGAATAGTAATGTTGTTTATCGCTCTACAATCTACACACATGCGCCATGTACCATCTTTCTTAGGAACTAGAATAACAGGAACATCACAAGGACTAAGGCTTATGCAGATATAACCTTTGTCGAGTAGCACTTGTACTTGCTTCTGTATCTCCTTTGTCTCTTCGGGGTTCATCCTATATGGCGCCTTATTGGGCAGCGAGGCGCCGGGGATCAAGTCTATTTGATGCTCAATACCACGCAATGGTGGCAATATAATCCTGTGGGGACCTCCTCCGGAAACACGTCACTGAATTCCTGCAAAATACTAGAAACACCAAGAGAAATAGGGGTCATGTCGTTAGAAACCAAAACCTCACCCTTGTACATAAGCACAAGAGGCCTAGCTGTAGGATCCTCACTAAATTCTCTCATATCTTCTTTGGTGCTTAATGTAACTAAGGAATTCACTCTCTCACTTTTCGTTATATCACTCACGGCATTACTATTATCTCGCCTATCTAGAGGTGCATCCTCCAAGTGTACTTCAGTTTTCTGACGAGATTCATTGACAATTTGTTGTGGTGACATAGGCTGCAAGTTAATTTTCTTGCCCTTGAACTCCAAGTGATATGTATTGGCGCGTCCATTGTGTTGCACAGAATGGTCATAGAGCCATGGCCGACCCAATAGTAGGTGACACACCGTCATAGGAACCACATCAAAATGAATGGAATCCTTATACGGTCCAATCTCAAAATCAACACGCACCATGTGGTTGATACGTCTCCAACGTATCGATAATTTCTTATGTTCCATGCTTGTTTTATGATGATACACACATGTTTTATACATACTTTATGTCATATTTATGCATTTTCCGGCACTAACCTATTAACAAGATGCCGAAGAGCCGATTCTTTGTTTCTGCTGTTTTTGGTTTCAGAAATCCTAGTAAGGAAATATTCTCGGAATTGGACGAAATCAACGCCCAGGATCTTATTTTTCCACGAAGCTTCCAGAACACCGAAAGGGAACCGAAGTGGGGCGACGAGGCGGCCACACAACAGGGCGGCGCCGCCCAGGCCCTGGCCACGCCGGCCTAGCATGTGGGCCCCTCGTGTCGCCCCTAAACCTACCCTTCCACCTACATAAGCCTTCGTCAATAATAACTCTAGTACCGAGAGCCACGATACGGAAAACCTTCTAGAGACGCCGCCGCCGCCAATCCCATCTCGGGGGATTCAGGAGATCGCATCCGGCACCCTGCCGGAGAGGGGAATCATCTCCCGGAGGACTCTTCACCGCCATGGTCGCCTCCGGAGTGATGTGTCAGTAGTTCACCCCTGGACTATGGGTCCATAGCAGTAGCTAGATGGTTGTCTTCTCCTAATTGTGCTATCATTGTTGGATCTTGTGAGCTGCCTAACATGATCAAGATCATCTATTTGTAATGCTACATGTTGCGTTTGTTGGGATCCGATGAATATGGAATACTATGCTATGTTGATTATCAATCTATTATCTATGTGTTGTTTATGATCTTGCATGCTCTCCGTTATTAGTAGAGGCTCTGGCCAAGTCGTTACTTGTAACTCCAAGAGGGAGTATTTATGCTCGATAGTGGGTTCATGCCTCCATTAAATGCAGGACGATGTGAGAAAGTTCTAAGGTTGTGGATGTGCTGTTGCCACTAGGGATAAAACATCAATGCTATGTCTAAGGATGTATTTGTTGATTACATTACGCACCATACTTAATGCAATTGTCTATTGTTTGCAACTTAATACTGGAGGGGGTTCGGATGATAACCTGAAGGTGGACTTTTTAGGCATAGATGCATGCTGGATAGCGGTCTATGTACTTTGTCGTAATGCCCAATTGAATCTCACAATACTCATCATAACATGTATGTGCATGGTCATGCCCTCTTTATTTGTCAATTGCCCAACTGTAATTTGTTCACCCAACATGCTATTTATTTTACGGAGAGACACCTCTAGTGAACTGTGGACCCCGGTCCATTCTTTTACATCGAATACAATCTACTGCAATACTCGTTCTACTGTTCTCTGCAAACATCATCATCCACACTATACATCTAATCCTTTGTTACAGCAAGACGGTGAGATTGACAACCTCACTGTCACGTTGGGGCAAAGTAATTTGGTTGTGTTGTGCAGGTTCCACGTTGGCGCCGGAATCCCTGGTGTTGCGCCGCACTACACTCCGCCGCCATCAACCTTCAACGTGCTTCTTGGCTCCTACTGGTTCGATAAACCTTGGTTTCTTACTGAGGGAAACTTACTGCTGTACGCATCACACCTTCCACTTGGGGTTCCCAACGGTCGCGTGCTGAACGGAGAGACACACGTCAGCTGCGCGTCAGCAAGTAAATTTCTGGCGTCGTTGCCGGGGAGATCAAGACACGCTGCAAGGGGAGTCTCCACTTCCAATCTCTTTACTTTGTTTTTGTCTTATTTTACTTTATTTACTACTTTGTTTTCTGCACTAAAACAAAATACAAAAAAATTAGTTGCTAGCTTTACTTTATTTACTATCTTGTTTGCCATATTAAAAACACAAAAAAATTAGTTACTTGCATTTACTTTATCTAGTTTACTTTATTCTCTATTGCTAAAATGAGTAATCCTGAAGTTGAAGTTCGTTCGTTTAAGCAACAGGGGGAGAATGTTTAAAAGATGCTTGGTATAGAATTAGTGATGCTCATAATAGGTGCACTAAGAAACACTCCACCACTCTCCTACTCAGGAATTTTTATGTTGGTATCTCTAGCTGGAATAGGTATGTTCTTGATTGTCTCGCGGGAGGTAATTTCCTAGGCACTCCTGCTTTAGAAGCTAGTTGCATTATTGAGAGTCTATTTGGAATACCACCTATTAATGAAGTTAAAACTGAAATCTCTTTTGAAGATGTCATGAAAAAGTTAGAAACCATAGAGCAAAATCTTCCAAGTATTGAGACTAAGTTGGGAGAATTACTTAATAGCACTGATAAACTTGACAAATCTCTAGGTGGAATTAATGAGAGAATTGCCATCTTAGAAACTTGTGCTATTCATGATAATCAAACCCAAAGGATTAGTGAACTTTAAGAAGCTATGGGAACCTTGGGTTCAACTTTTTCTTCTATTAAGTTTAAGGAGAAAGCTTATGTGGGTAAGGAGCAAAAGTTCATGTATGTCTCTAAGGTGCCTAAACCAAAAAACCATTATAGGCCTAAAATTGGTAAAGCTCTTAATACCACTATAGATAATGGAGCATCTAATGCTTCATCTCTTGATGTCACTTGATACACACTTTCTGCGCCTAGCTGAAAGGCGTTAAAGAAAAGCGCTTATGGGAGACAACCCATGATTTTACTACAGCACTTTTGTTTTATATTTGAGTCTTGGAAGTTGTTACTACTGTAGCAACCTCTCCTTATCTTAATTTTGTTGTATTGTTGTGCCAAGTAAAGTCTTTGATAGTAAGGTTCATACTAGATTTGGATTGCTGCGCAGAAACAGATTTCTTGCTGTCACGAATTTGAGCAGTAGGCTCTGTAGGTAACTCAGAAAATTCTGCCAATTTACGTAAGTGATCCTCAGATATGTACTCAACTTTCATTAAATTTGAGCATTTTCATCTGAGCAAGTCTAGTGCACCTAAAAAATTCGTCTTTACGTACTGTTCTGTTTTGACAGATTCTGCCTTTTATTTCGCATTGCCTGTTTTGCTATGCTTGATGGATTTCTTTATTCCATTAACTTTCAGTAGCTTTGTGCAATGTCCAGAAGTGTTAAGAATGATTATTTCACCTCTGAACATGTGAATTTTGATTATACACTAACCCTCTAATGAGTTGTTTCGAGTTTGGTGTGGAGGAAGTTTTCAAGGATCAAGAGAGGAGGATGATACAATATGATCAAGGAGAGTGAAAGCTCTAAGCTTGGGGATGCCCCGGTGGTTCATCCCTGCATATTTCAAGAAGACTCAAGCATCTAAGCTTGGGGATGCCCAAGGCATCCCCTTCTTCATCGACAACATTATCAGGTTCCTCTAGTGAAACTATATTTTTATTCCATCACATCTTATGCGCTTTACTTGGAGCGTCTGTATGTTTTTATTTTTGTTTTGTTTGAATAAAGTTGGATCCTAGCATTCATTGTGTGGGAGAGAGACACGCTCCGCTGTTGCATTTGGACAAATATGTCCTTAGGCTTTACTCATAATGTTCATGGCGAAGGTTGAAACTGCTTCGTTAAATTGTTATATGGTTGGAAACGGGAAATGCTATATGTGGTAATTGGTATAATATCTTGAATAATGTGATACTTGGCAATTGTTGTGCTCATGTTTAAGCTCTTGCATCATATACTTTGCACCTATTAATGAAGAAATACATAGAGCTTGCTAAAATTTGGTTTGCATGATTGGTCTCACTAAGGTCTAGATATTTTCTAGTAAGGGTCGAACAACAAGGAAGACGGTGTAGAGTCTTATAATGCTTACAATATGTCTTTTATGTGAGTTTTGCTGTACTGGTTCATACTTGTGTTTGTTTCAAATAACCTTGCTAGCCTAAGCCTTGTATTGAGAGGGAATACTTCTCATGCATCCAAAATCCTTGAGCCAAACACTATGCCACTTGTGTCCAGCATACCTACCTACTACATGGTATTTCTCCGCCATTCCTGTTGCGGTCAAAACCCACCGGCGGGAAGCGACGGGCAACACAGTAGAGCCGGGAACAACTTAGAGCTGCGGCTGGCCCTGGTCCCTCCGAGCGATGGCCCGCAAAGCCTCTGGTACACACGTCCGATGCTGATGCAAGGGCGTGCCACCTGACCTATACCTGGTCAGGAAGGTGATGGAGATGCCTCGCTTAGTTTCCTGCATGGCATACACGTAAACATTAAATACGAGCCTCGATCGGCTCTCAGGTTATCCTGTGAATCGGCTCAAGGAGCCGATCCACCCATGATTCGTACGAGGTGCACGAATATATGGTGGTCCTGCTTGATCAAGATAAAGCTAAAGCGATCTACGACGATTTAGGGTTTTCACCGCATAATCGGATCATCCTACTCACGATTGGGCCTCGCGGCCACGCACGGTGATCGTAAGCCGATCCTAGATAGGGCCTAAAAACCAACACGAGGTTGATCCCCGGAACATCCTGTCTAGGACTAGCAAACGACACCCTACGTGCCGCTGGATCCTCCAACCCTTTGTAAGGCCTAACTATTGCAGATATTAAACTAATCCTTGAAGAACAAGGAGCAACCGTAACGGATCGGATCTACTAAATAATGATCAAGCGGGGTGCCGCCCCCACACCTAAGATAGGTGTGAGGGCGGCTAGATATGCAAGGGTTGCACTACGATAGCATATGATACGAAGAACAATGCTAACCCTAACATATCTAAGATAACTACATTGCTCGCCATCAAAAAGGCTTCAGTACGAGCAACGCATGAACAACATAAAGCTTCTGCTGCCTAGATCGCAAGATGCGATCAAGGCAGCATGATGCTTACCGGTAGAAACCCTCGAGACGAAGGAGTTGGCGATGCGCCGAGATTGATTTTGTGGTTGAACGTTGGTTGTTGTTTATTTCATAAACCCTAGATACATATTTATAGTCCAGGGGACTTTCTAACGTGGGAATAATCCCAACCGTGCACGAGGCCAACTCTAACTAAAACGACACGTAATCTACTATGTTACAGATACACGGGCCAACTAGCCCATATTTTGCATATAAAGGCCGATCCACATCTTTCTTCCATGTATATTCTTCAAATCCATCTTGATCGCGGCCCACCTCTGACTCGGTCAAATTCTGGTGATAACACATGCCCCCCTGGTTTTGGAATTGGTAATTCCAAAATCACTCTGCTTTTCCTTCGTTGGGTCATGTCGTGGCAGAACCGTTGCAGTATCCGTCATCACGATGCCTTGCCTTCTCAACTTCTCCGCGTGACCTGGCAGTTTTTTTTCTTTTAGGCACCACTTCCTCGGAAACTGCTGTGGCATTGAATTTCCACTATATCCCCTTTTATTTAACCGCTCCGCACAGTTTATTTCCGCATCTTCTTCGCATTAGCACTCCAAAAGCCCTCCTGCGCCACCATGTCTTCTTCCTCCTCTGCTTCATCGGATCTTTCCACCCAGTCCTCTTCCTCTCGCGAGCCGACGCCGGAACCGAACCCGGCGGAGGTCCACGCAGCCAACACCCGCCGCGCCATTGAGGCCGGGGAGGAGTCTAGCCATGACTTCTCCATCTGGTCGGAGGACGACAAGTCCCTGACCGACGGGGAAAGCGACCTCCGCTTCCTCGCCGACGGGGAAACGGAGGAGGAAAGCGACGACGATCGCTTCTCCTGTGACTTCACCTCTCCCGAGGAGGAGGAGGAGGAAGAAGAGGAGGAGGAGGAGGACGACACCTCCTCCGACGAGCCGCCGGCCAAGCGGTTCTGCCCCTGGCCGGGGAACCTCAGCGACTTCGACAGCGACGATGATGATGCTGACGAAGAGGACGAGGACAATGAGGGCCCGGTCGGCGGCCATTGGAGCGACGACGAGCCCGCCGGGAGCAGCGCCGACAGCGGCGACGACGGCGACGACGAGGGCAGCGATGGCCCGTAGATAGGACCTCTAGTATAGGACCAGTAGCAGTAGATGGGGCAATGTATCCCCTAGTACTTCCTTTTGAGAGCAATCAGCTCTTTATGTAAGAAATCTATCAATGGAGAACTTTTCCCAATTTGATTTTGCCGATTTCCTTTGAGCTTAATTTAGCCGATTTCCACTCATACTGATCTTGCCGATTTGTCCCCTTTGCCAATGCGTAATGAGCCGATAGCAACGCATCGGTCCTTTAAAATTCACCCTTCCATTCTTCAACTGATGATTTTGAAATCTGGTGGATAATGTAGAGTCTTCAGGGAAGCCTTTGAATTCTTCCAACCAAACTTAATGGTCTTCTTTAAACACTCATCATTTTGTGAAGAAGGTTGCGACGAAAGATCAGCCGATGGTACCCCAATCGGCTCCTGAACAGAGCGTCCACCAGGCCTGCTGCCCCCCGAGCCTTACTCGGGGCGAGAATGTCAGAGAGGATGCACCAAAACCGATCACCTTTCTTCCTTAGAAAGCCGATATACCCCTTCTGTCAACACTGCTGAACTAGTACCAAGGGTTGAAAATCCTCGACAAGAAGGGTCAGGAACCCGGATCGGCTCAAAGCAGCAGAAGAAGTTCTCATTGTTTTACTCCCGCGAAGAAGCAGAGGGTTCCACAGCTGAACTGGATTTGGTGGAGATCCGGTAAACCTCGTATAATTGCACTAGAGTCGATGGCTGCGCATCGGCTTCGTTTCTTAGTTCTAAAGTCGATGCCCTTGCATCGGCTGTACGTCATGTAAAATTTTTTTTTTTACTGGCCGATTTTTCCTAATCAGCTCCCAGTGTTTCACTGCACACATGTTTATCTGCACATGTTCATCTGACTATATGCCCCCCAAGCCGAATCTGCCAGGTGACTGCAGATATCGGCTTTGTGGTTAGCCAAGGCACTGTACTTGCACGTCGGCTCCGCGAGGATTCGTGTTGACTTTCATCCGCCAACGTGGCCGCTGCCCAGTAGATCGATGTTGAACACAAGCAGAACATGTGGTGAAGATAATTTTGGCCGATTGCTGGGATCGGCCTCCATATTGATTGAAGCGCTGACTGAAGGTTCTGTAATGTCCCTTCATAGATTTTTGGGGCCGATCACAAGGATCAGCCTCGCCACGTTTGCTCATCGCTTTGCTTCAGCTACATGGTCAGGCCAGTGGATAAAACCAGCTTAACCCTTCCCTTCGTCACGTCGATGCGCTCGCAGTCGTCCAAATTGATACCTGAGAGGGGTTCTTGGCCTGCTGCTTCCCATGCGTTCATGCCAGCCGTTGAAATCTCGGCTGAGTCATCGGCCTGGACGACCTCTACCTCATCTCCGTCCCACTGTATTATGCATTGGTGCATAGTGGAGGGAATGCAGCAGTTGGCGTGGATCCAATCTCTTCCTAGCAGAACAGCATAAGTGCTCTTGCTATCGACGATGAAGAACGTTGTAGGGATAGTTTTCCTTCCTACGGTCAGATCCACATTCAGAACACCTTGTGCGTCAGACGCTTGGCCGTTGAAATCGCTCAATGTCACGTTGGTCTTGATTAGATCTGAGCTAGAGCGTCCCAACCGACGTAGCATAGAGTATGGCATGATGTTGACTGCCGCTCCGGTGTCCACCAGCATCTTATTTACAGGCCTCCCATCGATATAACCTCGCAAGTACAGGGCCTTCAGATGTCTGTAGCTTCTTTCTCGTGGCTTCTCAAAGATAACCGGCCGTGGGCCGCAGTCAAGTTGTGCCACAGGTGCCTCGTCTAATCCGGGAGCACTGAACTCCGAAGGAAGGATGAACACCATGTTTGTGCCAGCCGATGTTTCGTCATCGGCTTTCCTTTGCTTGGGGCGCCACTCCATTTTCCGTGGACGACCCTCTTCGTCCAGGGTTCGCTGAACTTTCGCAGCCAGATCAGGTCGTGCCTTCCTCAGCGTATGCAAGTATAACCTTTCGGCTTCCTCCAGGCCGCGCAATCGCTGAACCCTGCGCTTTTGTGAACGACTGAGTCCATCAGGGCACCACCTTGGCCGGTGGTACCTGTCTTCTTCTTCTTCTTCTTGTCCCTCGTCTTCTGAATCCTCGAGATCTTCCCACCGAGGGGACTCAGCGCGTTTGCTTTGTGGCGGGAGAGGCCCTAGACGTTTGAAAACGGACACGTTGGCTGCCTCCTTCTTCTTCTGGTTGCATTCTGGGCAATTGCCGATTGTGGGCAATCGGCTCATTCCTGAATCCCAGCAGTGTCTGAAGAAGGGGCAGTCCCAGTGCCTACCGTTGTCGTCTTGCTCCCTTGATTCTCCTTTGGCACGGGGCTCATGCTCCTCCTCATCGTGATTGTGCCGACGATGTCTTCTGGCTTCTCTAGCCAGACGATCTCTTTCATCATCATCGCTGGATCGTCGGCGTTGGTCATACTGACTCACATACTTGTTGAGGAGGTGATCAGAGAGGGGTCGCTGATATCTCATGTTCTTCACTTCTCCCTCTGTGACGTAGCGCTTGCCATCATGACGGAGCCGATCGCGTGGAGCGGCCTCCTCCGTGTCCTTGCTACGAGAGCAGCTGCCCTCGTCTCCATCCTTGCCAGCGTGGTTTCCAAGTCCTACCATGTTGATGCTGAACGAGGATCCTGGCTGGCAACCTTCAGGGTAAGTGCATTCCACCATGTTAACGGCGGGAAAGGGTTGGGTGTCGACCTTCATGGCGTACTGGTTGAAAATCAGTCGTCCTTGTTCTATCGCCATTTGGATCTGCTGACGCCACACCCTGCAGTCGTTGGTGGCATGGGAGAGCGAGTTATGCCATTTGCAGTATGGCTTTCCGTTCAGCTCTTGTACCGTGGGGAATTTGAGACCTTCGGGTATCTTCAACTGCTTCTCCTTGAGCAGGAGGTCGAAGATTTGCTCAGTTTTGGTCACATCAAAATCAAAACCCCTGGGCGGACCTGGTGGCTTAACCCATTTGCAGGACACGGGGGTTGCCCCCCGAGTCCATTCAGCCACTGCTACCTCTTGATCTCCCGCAGAAACTTCGTCTTCCTCTGCCTCGACCAGGACTACTGCACGCTTGAATTTGTCCTGGTACAAGTCCGGGTGGCGCTGTTCATATGCCGACGCTTCTGAACCATGTGCGCCGGTGAGGGGTAGTCCGCAGGAGGCCATGTCCTTGAGCGGTGCTGCAAGGCCCGCTACGCCAACTCGATCGCTTCCTTTTCAGTCACACGAACCGAATAACATCGGTTCCTAAGATTCCTGAAGCGCTGGACGTATTCTCGTCACGGTTTCTCCACGCTTCGACGTATTTGTGCTAGATCGGCAAGGCCGGACTCGGAAGCCTCTGAGTGGTACTGCGTATGGAACTGTTCTTCCAACTGCTTCCAAGTCCGGATCGAGTCTGGTGGCAACGAGGTGTACCACCCGAAAGCCGATCCCGTGAGGGACTGTGAGAAGAGCCTCACGCGTAGTGGATCTGACACTGAGGCCGTTCCTAGCTGTGCCAAATATCTGCTCACATGCTCGATGGAGCTGGAACCATCTGATCCACTAAATTTGGAGAAATCAGGGAGCCGATATTTAGGTGGTAGCGGGATCAACTCGTATTCGTCGGGGTACGGCTTGGAATAGCCAATTGCCCTCCTTTTCGGCACCATGCCGAACTGGTCTCTCGATGGTATCGATCTTGATCGATCCGTGTCTTTGGCTGCAGGAGTTGAACTACGAAGATTCGCCGGGGTGGCGTACTTAGCCAGCCATGCTTGCTTTTCCAGCTCTGAGCCAACTGCAGGAGCTGAGCTCTGGAGGTTCGTCGGGGTGGCATATTTAGTTAGCCACGTCTGCTTCTCAAGATCTGTCGCTGACGTTCCTCCTGTTTTCCCAGAAGTCCCTGATGTTGTGGCCTGGTTTGTGAGCGCCCAGTTACCGCAATCTGGCACATACGTGCACATGTACCCGTGAGGGATCTCCTTAGGTGCCTCATGCAAGAACTGGCAATCACTAGGGTCACCACCGATCTTGTAGACGACGAATGCCGGTGAATTCGGCACTTCTGGTGCTGCCAACGCAAATGGCAGCGGTGGACGGGACTGGAGTGGCAACTCTCCTTGATGCGTCCCGAGAGCTGGTCCTGACAGCGAGTACTGGTGCCTCATGATCTCCTGGATCACGCGAAGAGCGACACGCTCCAACGTGTTTACCAGGTTCTCAGAGTGGCGGTGTAGCGAGTGAGCTACCAAGTAGTTGATCTCCTGCCGCAGGGACCTGGTGCGTTCTTCCGACGGGGCAGAGAGGTCTATCCCATCGAGTGCACCATTAGGCGAGAACCCCTTCCACCTGATGCCATGTGAACGGGTTCTGTGGAAAGAGCCGATGAGGTTGGCTTCGAGGATGGCTTTGACCTCGTCATACTTCTTCTTGAGCTCGTCGATCAGATCCTCATACGTGACTGGAGTGCCGTCCGCCATCTCAGATGTAGATGGCGAGGTGGTTGATGTCGAAGCTGGTCCCACCGGGCGTGCCAGAATGTGTTGCGGTCAAAACCCACCGGCTGGCAGCGACGGGCAACACAGTAGAGCCGGGAACAACTTAGGGCTGCGGCTGGCCCTGGTCCCTCCGAGCGACGGCCCGCAAAGCCTCTGGTACACACGTCCGATGCTGATGCAAGGGCGTGCCACCTGACCTATACCTGGTCAGGAAGGTGATGGAGATGCCTCGCTTAGTTTCCTGCATGGCATACACGTAAACATTAAATACGCGCCTCGATCGGCTCTCAGGTTATCCTGTGAATTGGCTCAAGGAGCCGATCCACCCATGATTCGTACGAGGTGCACGAATATATGGTGGTCCTGCTTGATCAAGATAAAGCTAAAGCGATCTACGACAATTTAGGGTTTTCACCGCATAATCGGATCATCCTACTCACGATTGGGCCTCGCGGCCACGCACGGTGATCGTAAGCCGATCCTAGATAGGGCCTAAAAACCAACACGAGGTTGATCCCCGGAACATCCTGTCTAGGATTAGCAAACAACACCCTACGTGCCGCTGGATCCTCCAACCCTTTGTAAGGCCTAACTATTGCAGATATTAAACTAATCCTTGAAGAACAAGGAGCAACCGTAACGGATCGGATCTACTAAATAATGATCAAGCGGGGTGCCGCCCCCACACCTAAGATAGGTGTGAGGGCGGCTAGATATGCAAGGGTTGCACTACGATAGCATATGATACGAAGAACAATGCTAACCCTAACATATCTAAGATAACTACGTTGCTCGCCATCAAAAAGGCTTCAGTACGAGCAACGCATGAACAACATAAAGCTTCTGCTGCCTAGATCGCAAGATGCGATCTAGGCAGCATGATGCTTACCGGTAGAAACCCTCGAGACGAAGGAGTTGGCGATGCGCCGAGATTGATTTTGTGGTTGAACGTTGGTTGTTGTTTATTTCATAAACCCTAGATACATATTTATAGTCCAGGGGACTTTCTAACGTGGGAATAATCCCAACCGTGCACGAGGCCAACTCTAACTAAAACGACACGTAATCTACTATGTTACAGATACACGGGCCAACTAGCCCATATTTTGCATATAAAGGCCGATCCACATCTTTCTTCCATGTATATTCTTCAAATCCATCTTGATCGCGGCCCACCTCTGACTCGGTCAAATTCTGGTGATAACAATTCCAAAGTAAATTGCTTGAGTGCTACCTTTAAATTTCCATTCTTCGCCTTTGCAATATATAGCTCATGGTACAAATAGCCTAAAAACTATTGTGGTATTGAATATGTAATTATGCATCTTATCTCTTATAAGTTGCTTGTTAAGCGATAACCATGTTCCTGGGGATGCCATCAACTACCCTTTGTTGAATATCATGTGAGTTGCTATGCATGTTCGTCTTATCTGAAGTAAGGGCGATTTACCATGAGTTGAATGGTTTGAGTATGCATATTGTTAGAGAAGAGCATTGGGCCGCTAACTAAAGCCATGATCCATGGTGGAAGTTTCAGTTTTGGACAACTATCCTCAATCTCTTATGAGAATATTATTTGTTGTTGAATGCATATGCATTAAAGAGGAGTCCATTATCTGTTGTCTATGTTGTCCCGGTATGGATGTCTAAGTTGAGAATAATCAAAAGCGAGAAATCCAATGCGAGCTTTCTCCTTAGATCTTTGTACATGCGGCATAGAGGTACCCCTTTGTGATACTTGGTTAAAACATATGTATTGCGATGATAATCCAGGTAATCCGAGCTAATTAGGACAAGGTGCGGGCACTATTGGTAATCTATGCATGAGGCTTGCAACTTGTAGGATATAATTTACATAATGCATATGCTTTATTACTACCGTTGACAAAATTGTTTCTTGTTTTCAAAATAAAAGCTCTAGCACAAATATAGCAATCAACCCTCTGCGAATGGCCTTTCTTCTACTTTTATGTTGAGTCAGTTTACCCATTTCTCTCCATCTTAAGAAACAAAAACTTGTGTTAACTGTGCATTGATTCCTACATACTTGCATATTGCACTTATTATATTACTTTATGTTGACAATATCCATGAGGTATACATGTTACAAGTTGAAAGCAACCGCTGAAACTTAATCTTCCTTTGTGTTGCTTCAATGCCTTTACTATGAATTTATTGCTTTATGAGTTAACTCTTATGCAAGACTTATTGATGCTTGTCTTGAAAGTACTATTCATGAAAAGTCTTTGCTATATGATTCAATTGTTTACTCATTATATTTACCATTGCTTCGAATCGCTGCATTCATTACATGTGCTTACAATAGTATGATCAAGATTATGATAGCATGTCACTTCAGAAATTATCTTTGTTATTGTTTACCTACTTGGGACGAGTAGGAACTAAGCTTGGGGATGCTGATACGTCTCCAACGTATCGATAATTTCTTATGTTCCATGCTTGTTTTATGATGATACACACATGTTTTATACATACTTTATTTCATATTTATGCATTTTCCGGCACTAACCTATTAATAATATGCCGAAGAGCCAGTTGCTGTTTTCTGCTGTTTTTGGTTTCAGAAATCCTAGTAAGGAAATATTCTCAGAATTGGACGAAATCAACGCCCAGGATCTTATTTTTCCACGAAGCTTCCAGAACACCGAAAGGGAACCGAAGTGGGGCGACGAGGCGGCCACACAACAGGGCGGCGCGGTGATACGCGTACAGCACGCGTCCGTTGGGAACCCCAAGAGGAAGGTGTGATGCGTACAGCGGCAAGTTTTCCCTCAGTATGAAACCAAGGTTTATCGAACCAGTAGGAGCCAAGAAGCACGTTGAAGGTTGATGGCGGCGGGATGTAGTGCGGCGCAACACCAGAGATTCCGGCGCCAACGTGGAACCTGCACAACACAACCAAAGTACTTTGCCCCAACGAAACAGTGAGGTTGTCAATCTCACCGGCTTGCTGTAACAAAGGATTAGATGTATAGTGTGGAAGATGATTGTTTGCAGAAAACAGTAGAACAGTATTGCAGTAGATTGTATTTCAGTATAGAGAATTGGACCGGGGTCCACAGTTCACTAGAGGTGTCTCTCCCATAAGATAAACAGCATGTTGGGTGAACAAATTACAGTTGGGCAATTGACAAATAAAGAGGGCATGACCATGCACATACATATTATGATGAGTATAGTGAGATTTAATTGGGCATTACGACAAAGTACATAGACCGCTATCCAGCATGCATCTATGCCTAAAAAGTCCACCTTCAGGTTATCATCCGAACCCCCTCCAGTATTAAGTTGCTAACAACAGACAATTGCATTAAGTATTGCGCGTAATGTAATCAGTAACTACATCCTTGAACATAGCACCAATGTTTTACCCCTAGTGGCAACAGCACATCCGTAATCTTTGAGGTTTCTGTCACTCCCCCAGATTCACGGAGACATGAACCCACTATCGAGCATAAATACTCCCTCTTGGAGTTACAAGCATCTACTTGGCCAGAGCATCTACTAGTAACGGAGAGCATGCAAGATCATAAACAACACATAGACATAACTTTGATAATCAACATAACAAGTATTCTCTATTCATCGGATCCCAACAAACGCAACATATAGAATTACAGATAGATGATCTTGATCATGTTAGGCAGCTCACAAGATCCAACAATGAAGCATAATGGGGAGAAGACAACCATCTAGCTACTGCTATGGACCCATAGTCCAGGGGTAGACTACTCACTCATCACTCCGGAGGCGACCATGGCGGCGTAGAGTCCTCCGGGAGATGATTCCCCTCTCCGGCAGGGTGCCGGAGGCGATCTCCTGAATCCCCCGAGATGGGATTGGCGGCGGCGGCGTCTCTGGAAGGTTTTCCGTATCGTGGCTCTCGGTACTGGGGGTTTCGCGACGGAGGCTTTAAGTAGGCGGAAGGGCAGGTCAGGAGGCGGCACGAGGGGCCCACACTACAGGCCGGCGCGGCCAGGGCTTGGGCCGCGCCGCCCTGTAGTCTGGCCACCTCGTGGCCCCACTTCGTCTCCTCTTCGGTCTTCTGGAAGCTTCGTGGCAAAATAGGACCCTGGGCGTTGATTTCGTCCAATTCCGAGAATATTTCGTTACTAGGATTTCTGAAACCAAAAACAGCAGAAAACAACAACTGGCACTTCGGCATCTTGTTAATAGGTTAGTTCCAGAAAATGCACGAATATGACATAAAGTGTGCATAAAACATGTAGATAACATCAATAATGTGGCATGGAACACAAGAAATTATCGATACGTTGGAGACGTATCAGCATCCCCAAGCTTAGTTCTGCTCGTCCCGAGCAGGTAAAACGATAACAAAGATAATTTCTGGAGTGACATGCCATCATAACCTTGATCATACTATTTGTAAAGCATATGTAGTGAATGCAGCGATCAAAACAATGTATATGACATGAGTAAACAAGTGAATCATAAAGCAAAGACTTTTCATGAATAGTACTTCAAGACAAGCATCAATAAGTCTTGCATAAGAGTTAACTCATAAAGCAATAATTCAAAGTAAAAGCATTGAAGCAACACAAAGGAAGATTAAGTTTCAGCGGTTGCTTTCAACTTGTAACATGTATATCTCATGGATATTGTCAACATAGAGTAATATAATAAGTGCAATATGCAAATATGTAGGAATCAATGCACAGTTCACACAAGTGTTTGCTTCTTGAGGTGGAGAGAAATAGGTGAACTGACTCAACAATGAAAGTAAAAGAATGGTCCTCCATAGAGGAAAAGCATCGATTGCTATATTTGTGCTAGAGCTTTGATTTTGAAAACATGAAACAATTTTGTCAACGGTAGTAATAAAGCATATGTATCATGTAAATTATATCTTACAAGTTACAAGCCTCATGCATAGAATACTAATAGTGCCCGCACCTTGTCCTAATTAGCTTGGACTACCGGATCATCGCAATACACATGTTTTAACCAAGTGTCACAATGGGGTACCTCCATGCCGCCTGTACAAAGGTCTAAGGAGAAAGCTCGCATTGGATTTCTCGCTATTGATTATTCTCAACTTAGACATCCATACCGGGACAACATAGACAACAGATAATAGACTCCTCTTTTATGCATAAGCATGTGGCAACAATTATTATTCTCATATGAGATTGAGGATATATGTCCAAAACTGAAACTTCCACCATGAATCATGGCTTTAGTTAGCGGCCCAATGTTCTTCTCTAACAATATGCATGCTTAACCATAAGGTGGTAGATCTCCCTTACTTCAGACAAGACGAACATGCATAGCAACTCACATGAAATTCAACAAAGAATAGTTGATGGCGTCCCCAGTGAACATGGTTATCGCACAACAAGCAACTTAATAAGAGATAAAGTGCATAAGTACATATTCAATACCACAATAGTTTTTAAGCTATTTGTCCCATGAGCTATATATTGCAAAGGTGAATGATGGAATTTTGAAGGTAGCACTCAAGCAATTTACTTTGGAATGGCGGAGAAATACCATGTAGTAGGTAGGTATGGTGGACACAAATGGCATAGTGGTTGGCTCAAGGATTTTGGATGCATGAGAAGTATTCCCTCTCGATACAAGGTTTAGGCTAGCAAGGTTATTTGAAACAAACACAAGGATGAACGGCGCAGCAAAACTCACATAAAAGACACACTGTAAACATTATAAGAATCTACACCGTCTTCCTTGTTGTTCAAACTCAATACTAGAAATTATCTAGACCTTAGAGAGACCAATTATGCAAACCAAATTTTAGCATGCTCTATGTATTTCTTCATTAATGGGTGCAAAGTATATGATGCAAGAGCTTAAACATGAGCACAACAATTGCCAAGTATCACATTATCCAAGACATTTATAGCAATTACTACATGTATCATTTTCCAATTCCAACCATATAACAATTTAACGAAGAAGAAACTTCGCCATGAATACTATGAGTAGAGCCTAAGGACATACTTGTCCATATGCTACAGCGGAGCGTGTCTCTATCCCACAAAGTGAATGCTAGGATCCATTTTATTCAAACAAAACAAAAAACAAAAACAAACCGATGCTCCAAGAAAAGCACATAAGATGTGATGGAATAAAAATATAGTTTCAGGGGAGGAACCTGATAATGTTGTCGATGAAGAAGGGGATGCCTTGGGCATCCCCAAGCTTAGATGCTTGAGTCTTCTTAGAATATGTAGGGGTGAACCACCGGGGCATCCCCAAGCTTAGAGCTTTCACTCTCCTTGATCATATTGCATCATACTCCTCTCTTGATCGTTGAAAACTTCCTCCACACCAAACTTAGAACAACTCATTAGAGGGTTAGTGGACAATAAAAATTAACATGTTCAGAGGTGACATAATCATTCTTAACACTTCTGGACATTGCATAAAGCTACTGGACATTAATTGATCAAAGAAATTCATCCAACATAGCAAAAGAGGCAATGCGAAATAAAAGGCAGAATCTGTCAAAACAGAACAGTTCGTATTGACGATTTTTATCGAGGCACCAGACTTGCTCAAATGAAAATGCTCAAATTTAATGAAAGTTGCGTACATATCTGAGGATCACTCACGTAAATTGGCATAATTTTCTGAGTTACCTACAGAGAAAACAGCCCAGATTCGTGACAGCAAAGAAATCTGTTTCTGCGCAGTAATCCAAATCTAGTATGAACTTTACTATCAACGACTTTACTTGGCACAACAAAACACTAAACTAAGATAAGGAGAGGTTGCTACAGTAGTAAACAACTTCCAAGACACAAAGTAAAAACAAAGTACTGTAGTAAAATCATGGGTTGTCTCCCATAAGCGCTTTTCTTTAACGCCTTTCAGCTAGGCGCAGAAAGTGTGTATCAAGTATTATCAAGAGACGAAGTGTCAACATCATAATTTGTTCTAATAATAGAATCAAAAGGTAACTTCATTCTCTTTCTAGGGAAGTGTTCCATACCTTTCTTGAGAGAAAATTGATATTTTATATTACCTTCCTTCATATCGATGATAGCTCCAACAGTTCGAAGAAAAGGTCTTCCCAATATAATGGGACAAGATGCATTGCATTCAATATCCAAGACAACAAAATCAACGGGGACAAGGTTATTGTTAACGGTAATGCGAACATTATCAACTTTCCCCAGAGGTTTCTTTGTAGAATGATCAGCAAGATTAACATCCAAATAACAATTTTTCAGTGGTGGCAAGTCAAGCATATTATAGATTTTCTTAGGCATAACGGAAATACTTGCACCAAGATCACATAAAGCATTACAATCAAAATCATTAACCTTCATCTTAATGATGGGCTCCCAACCATCCTCTAGCTTTCTAGGAATAGAGGCTTCGCGCTCTAGTTTCTCTTCTCTAGCTTTTATGAGAGCATTTGTAATATGTTTTGTGAAAGCCAAATTTATAGCACTAGCATTAGGACTTTTAGCAAGTTTTTGCAAGAACTTTATAACTTCAGAGATGTGGCAATCATCAAAATTCAAACCATTATAATCTAAATCAATGGGATCATCATCCCCAATGTTGGAAAAAATTTCAGCAGTTTTATCACAGGCAGTTTCAGCAGTTTTAGCAATTTTGGGCAGTTTTGTACGCTTTGCACTAGGAGTAGAAACATTGCCAACACCAATTATTTTACCATTAATAGTAGGAGGTGCAGCAACATGTGAAGAATCAACATTACTTGTGGTGGTAATAGTCCAAACTTTAGCTACATTTTTCTCTTTAGCTAGTTTTTCATTTTCTTCTCTATCCCACCTAGCACGCAATTCAGCCATCAATCTTATATTCTCATTAATTCTAACTTGGATGGCATTTGCTGTAGTAACAATTTTATTTTCAATATCCCTACTAGGCATTACTTTCGATTTCAAAAGATCAACATCAGCAGCAAGACTATCGACTTTAGAAGCAAGTATATCAATTTTCCCAAGCTTTTCTTCAACAGATTTGTTAAAAGCAGTTTGTGTACTAATAAATTCTTTAAGCATGGCTTCAAGTCCAGGGGGTGTGTTCCTATTATTATTGTAAGAATTCCCATAAGAATTAGCATAACCGTTACCATTATTATAAGGATATGGCCTATAGTTATTACTAGAGTTGTTCCGATAAGGATTGTTGTTGAAATTATTATTTTTAATGAAGTTTACATCAACATGTTCTTCTTGGGCAACCAATGAAGCTAATGGAACCTTATTAGGATCGACATTTGTCCTATCATTCACAAGCATAGACATAATAGCATCAATCTTATCACTCAAGGAAGAGGTTTCTTCGACAGAATTTACCTTCTTACCTTGTGGAGCTCTTTCCGTGTGCCATTCAGAGTAGTTGATCATCATATTATCAAGAAGCTTTGTTGCTTCACCAAGAGTGATGGACATAAAGGTACCTCCAGCAGCTGAATCCAATAAATTCCGCGAAGAAAAATTTAGTCCTGCATAGAAGGTTTGGATGATCATCCAAGTAGTCAGTCCATGGGTTGGGCAATTTTTAACCAGAGATTTCATTCTTTCCCATGCTTGTGCAACATGTTCAGTATCTAATTGTTTAAAATTCATTATGCTACTCCTCAAAGATATAATTTTAGCAGGGGGATAATATCTACCAATAAAAGCATCCTTGCATTTAGTCCAGGAATCAATACTATTCTTAGGCAGAGATAGCAACCAATCTTTAGCTCTTCCTCTTAATGAGAAGGGGAACAATTTTAATTTTATAATGTCACCATCTACATCTTTATATTTTTGCATTTCACATAGTTCAACAAAATTATTAAGATGGGCAGCAGCATCATCAGAACTAACACCAGAAAATTGCTCTCGCATAACAAGATTCAGTAAAGCAGGTTTAATTTCGAAGAATTCTGCTGTAGTAGCAGGTGGAGCAATAGGTGTGCATAAGAAATCATTATTATTTGTGGTTGTGAAGTCACACAACTTAGTATTTTCAGGGGTGGCCATTTTAGCAACAGTAAATAAAGCAAACTAGATAAAGTAAATGCAAGTAACTAATTTTTTTGTGTTTTTGATATAGCAAACAAGATAGCAAATAAAGTAAAACTAGCAACTAATTTTTTTGTATTTTGATTTAGTGTAGCAAACAAAGTAGTAAATAAAACTAAGCAAGACAAAAACAAAGTAAAGAGATTGGGATGTGGAGACTCCCCTTGCAGCGTGTCTTGATCTCCCCGGCAACGGCGCCAGAAAAAGAGCTTGATACGCGTACAGCACGCGTCCGTTGGGAACCCCAAGAGGAAGGTGTGATGCGTACAGCGGCAAGTTTTCCCTCAGTATGAAACCAAGGTTTATCGAACCAGTAGGAGCCAAGAAGCACGTTGAAGGTTGATGGCGGCGGGATATAGTGCGGCGCAACACCAGAGATTCCGGCGCCAACGTGGAACCTGCACAACACAACCAAAGTACTTTGCCCCAACGAAACAGTGAGGTTGTCAATCTCACCGGCTTGCTGTAACAAAGGATTAGATGTATAGTGTGGAAGATGATTGTTTGCAGAAAACAGTAGAACAAGATTGCAAGAGATTGTATTTCAGTATAGAGAATTGGACCGGGGTCCACAGTTCACTAGAGGTGTCTCTCCCATAAGATAAACAGCATGTTGGGTGAACAAATTACAGTTGGGCAATTGACAAATAAAGAGGGCATGACCATGCACATACATATTATGATGAGTATAGTGAGATTTAATTGGGCATTACGACAAAGTACATAGACCGCTATCCAGCATGCATCTATGCTTAAAAAGTCCACCTTCAGGTTATCATCCGAACCCCCTCCAGTATTAAGTTGCTAACAACAGACAATTGCATTAAGTATTGCGCGTAATGTAATCAGTAACTACATTATTGAACATAGCACCAATGTTTTATCCCTAGTGGCAACAGCACATCCGTAATCTTGAGGTTTCTGTCACTCCCCCAGATTCACGGAGACATGAACCCACTATCGAGCATAAATACTCCCTCTTGGAGTTACAAGCATCTACTTGGCCAGAGCATCTACTAGTAACGGAGAGCATGCAAGATCATAAACAACACATAGACATAACTTTGATAATCAACATAACAAGTATTCTCTATTCATCGGATCCCAACAAACGCAACATATAGAATTACAGATAGATGATCTTGATCATGTTAGGCAGCTCACAAGATCCAACAATGAAGCATAATGGGGAGAAGACAACCATCTAGCTACTGCTATGGACCCATAGTCCAGGGGTAGACTACTCACTCATCACTCCGGAGGCGACCATGGCGGCGTAGAGTCCTCCGGGAGATGATTCCCCTCTCCGGCAGGGTGCCGGAGGCGATCTCCTGAATCCCCCGAGATGGGATTGGCGGCGGCGGCGTCTCTGGAAGGTTTTCCGTATCGTGGCTCTCGGTACTGGGGGTTTTGCGACGGAGGCTTTAAGTAGGCGGAAGGGCAGGTCAGGAGACGGCACGAGGGCCCACACTACAGGCCGGCGCGGCCAGGGCTTGGGCCGCGCCGCCCTGTAGTCTGGCCACCTCGTGGCCCCACTTCGTCTCCTCTTCGGTCTTCTGGAAGCTTCGTGGCAAAATAGGACCCTGGGCGTTGATGTCGTCCAATTCCGAGAATATTTCGTTACTAGGATTTCTGAAACCAAAAACAGCAGAAAACAGCAACTGGCACTTCGGCATCTTGTTAATAGGTTAGTTCCAGAAAATGCATGAATATGACATAAAGTGTGCATAAAACATGTAGATAACATCAATAATGTGGCATGGAACACAAGAAATTATCGATACGTCGGAGACGTATCACGCGGCCCAGGCCCTGGCCGCGCCGGCCTAGCGTGTGGGCCCCTCGCGTCGCCCCTAAACCTACCCTTCCGCCTACATAAGCCTTCGTCGATAATAACTCCAGTACCGAGAGCCACGATACGGAAAACCTTCCAGAGACGCCTCCGCCGCCAATCCCATCTCGGGGGATTTAGGAGATCGCCTCCGGCACCCTGCCGGAGAGGGGACTCATCTCCCGGAGGACTCTTCACCGCCATGGTCACCTCCGGAGTGATGTGTGAGTAGTTCACCCCTGGACTATGGGTCTATAGCAGTAGCTAGATGGTTGTCTTCTCCTAATTGTGCTATCATTGTTGGATCTTGTGAGCTACCTAACATGATCAAGATCATCTATTTGTAATGCTACATGTTGCGTTTGTTGGGATCCGATGAATATGGAATACTATGCTATGTTGATTATCAATCTATTATCTATGTGTTGTTTATGATCTTGCATGCTCTCCGTTATTAGTAGAGGCTCTGGCCAAGTCGTTACTTGTAACTCCAAGAGGGAGTATTTATGCTCGATAGTGGGTTCATGCCTCCATTAAATCTGGGACAGTGACAGAAAGTTCTAAGGTTGTGGATGTGCTGTTTGTAGGGATTCGTTGCATAGAAAACAAAAATTTTCCTACTGCGAGAACGCAATCCAATCCAAGATGCAATCTAGAAGACGGGAGCAACGAGGGGATGATCGAGACTCACCCTTGAAGATTTCCAAAGCCTATAAGAGTAGGCTCTTATTGCTGCGGTAGACGATCACTTGCCGCTTGCAAAAGCGCGTAGAAGATCTTGATCACGGTGCCACGATCGGGCAGCACCTCCGTACTCGGTCACACGTTCGGTGTTGATGAAGATGACGTCCTTCTCCCCGTTCCAGTGGGCAGCGGAAGTAGTAGCTCCTCCTTGAATCCGGCAGCACGACGGCGTGGTGGCGCTGGCGATGGAGAACTCCGGCGGAGCTTCGCTAAGCGTGCGGGAGAGGTGGAGGAGAGGGGGCGGCTAGGGTTTGGGAGAGGGGGTGGCCGGCCACTATGGGGTGCGGCCTCCTTGAGGGCTTGTGGTCTAGCCGGCCCCCTCCCCTTCCTCCTCATTATATAGGTGGAACCCCCAAGTGTTGGACTACAAGTCTTCGAATAAGACCCCAACCCAAAACCTTCCATGTGTAGGGAAACCTACCCAAGGTGGGACTCCCACCCAAGTGGGATTCCCACCCTTCCATGAGGGGGGGTGGCCGGCCACCTAGGTGGAGTCCACCTTGGACTCCCCCCTCTAGGGTTGGCCGGCCATGGGAGGTGGAGTCCCTTCGGGACTCCGCCTTCCAAATTGATTTCTTCTGGACTTTTCTAGAACCTTCTAGAACCTTCCATAAACTCTTCCGGATCATTTTAAATCTTATAAAATGACTTCCTATATATGAATCTTATTCTCCGGACCATTCCGGAACTCCTCGTGATGTCCGGGATCTCATCCGGGACTTCGAACAATACTTCGAACTCCATTCCATATTCAAGGTCTACCATTACAACATCAAACCTTAAGTGTGTCACCCTACGGTTCGTGAACTATGTGGACATGGTTGAGTACTCTCTCCGACCAATAACCAATAGCGGGATCTGGAGATCCATAATGGCTCCCACATATTCAACAATGACTTTAGTGATCGAATGAACCATTCACATACGATACCAATTCCCTTTATCACGCGATATTTTACTTGTCCGAGGTTTGATCATCGGTATCACTCTATACCTTGTTCAACTTCGTCTCCTGACAAGTACTCTTTACTCGTACCGTGGTATGTGGTCTCTTATGAACTTATTCATATGCTTGCAAGACATTAGACGACATTCCACCGAGAGGGCCCAGAGTATATCTATCCGTCATTGGGATGGACAAATCCCACTGTTGATCCATATGCCTCAACTCATACTTTCCGGATACTTAATCCCACCTTTATAACCACCCATTTAAGTAGTGGCGTTTGATGTAATCAAAGTACCTTTCCGGTATAAGTGATTTACATGATCTCATGGTCATAAGGACTAGGTAACTATGTATCGAAAGCTTATAGCAAATAACTTAATGACGTGATCTTATGCTACGCTTAATTGGGTGTGTCCATTACATCATTCATATAATGATATAACCTTGTTATTAATAACATCCAATGTTCATGATCATGAAACTATGATCATCTATTAATCAACAAGCTAGTTATACAAGAGGCTTACTAGGGACTCCTTGTTGTTCACATAACACACATGTATCAATGTTTCGGTTAATACAATTATAGCATGGTATGTAAACATTATCATAAACACAAAGATATATTATAATAACCATTTTATTATTGCCTCTTGGGCATATCTCCAACAGTCTCCCACTTGCACTAGAGTCAATAATCTAGTTTACATTTGTAAAGATATAACACCTTGGCCTTCCGGTGCTTTATCATGTTTTGCTCACAAGAGAGGTTTTAGTCAACGGATCTGACATGCTCAGAACCGTATGTATTTTGTAATTCATTTGCGTCTCAATGCATCACTCATTTCCAAATGAGTCGGCATTAAATATGTTTGGTCTTCTGGTGGAACCTTGATTCCGCGGTCTGAAATATGTCACTAATATTGTCACACACAATATAGCTTCAAAGTTTTGACTCTAACGGAACTACACCAAGTCCTCAAAGAACCTCTTGACTTAACATCCTTTGTCATTGTCAAAACAATGACATACTCTGCCTTCTTTTGTAGAATCCGTCACAATATTTAGAACTCTTCTAAATCTAGCATAGACAACTTCCAGCTCATTGTGCTACCATTTAAACAACACTTAGTCTAATTTGAGATTGAAATTTTATTTTCATATGTGACAAAAAAAATATCGGTGCAACACCTTACAGCGATTTGTTTGTCATTTCTCCATACAAAACTATATATATATATATCCTTGGTTCTTCTTAAGTACTCAAGAATATTCTTACTGTTTTTCAATGATCATCACATTAATCATTCTGGTACATGCTCATAACATTTTTAAGAGCACATGACATCTGATTGTGTACATATTATTTGTGATCTATAATCACTCATGTGTTTTTACTCATTGAGTGTCAGATACACTCAAGTATTGTTAAACCTTCACATGACAAGAATATTTTCTTAATATTTCTATATTGAACTATTTCAACATCCATTCTATGTACTTTGACTTAAACTTATTATGTGTTTCAATCTATCTTCATAGATCTTGACACAAAATTTGTTTCAGTCCATATTCTTTCATTGAAGTTAATTTCTCAATGAAACCTTTTAATCAAGTATATAATTACATCATTTATAACCAACTATATGTCATCTACATAAGTATTATAAATATGTCTCATCGCTCCCACTTAATTTCTTGCAAATGCAAGCCTCTTCATCGTCTCTGATGAAATCAAAAAATCTTTGACTATTTCATCCGGTGAAGATTCCAACTCCGCGATACTCACTTTATCCAATTGAAGTTCGTATACCTATCTAGTATTCCACGAACTAGCAAAACTCTTGGTTGTATCTTGTATACACCTTTACTACACACTTCTGTTAAGTAATGTATTTTGCCATCCTACTAGCATATCTCATAAAAGAAATATGTAGCGATTACTAGAATAATCCTCATAGACTATAAGCATTGCTACGGAAGATCTAATCTTATCGTAGACAACTCTTCAAGGATATTCCATCCAAGTCTATCAATTTTATAGATTCATTTACTTTAAAAAAGTATTCATCTATCTTGGATTTCATGGCGTATAGCCATTTTAACGGAGTCATGGCCCATCATAACTTCTTTGTTTGTAGTTGGTTTATCATTGTTCAAAATCAATCCTTTGTCCACAAATCATTTATTTGATCACAAAGTAAACCATACCTACAAGGTTCAATATGTACTTCGATCTCCATGGCTAAAACACTTTGTACTCATGGGAGCCCTGATCGTCGTGGCCGCTTCCGGAACCATTTCCGATGCTGCGCTACTCTGATCATTATGCTCAGGTTCATAAACCTTATCAAGTTCTATTGTCCTCCCACTCAAATACTTCGCTAGAAACAATTTCTCGGAAATAAGAAACATTGACAAACACTTTTGTCTTTGTCTCGTGGGAAGAATTCCCAATCAAATTTCTGGGATAACCAACAAAGACATTTATCCGATTTTGGTTGTAAACTTATTTACTTATGCTATGCATACCAAAATTTAAGAAAAGACTATCAGGGTTCATACCCATGCCATAACTCGTATGGTGTCATTTCAACGGATCATGATGATGCTCTATTCAGTGTAAAAGCAGTAGTCACTAAAGTATAATCCACAAAAATATAATGGCGTCATAATATTTTATCTTATCATTAATCCAACAAGGTTTGGATACATCTCTCGGATACTATATCATCATTATGATACTCCAAGAAATGTGAGTTGTAGAACAATTTCATGACTCTCTTAGATGTTCGCTAAAAACTCGTAATTCAAATATTTCCACCATGATCCAATCATAGATATTTGACTTTTCTATTACGATGATTTCCACTTCATGCTGAAATTTATTTGAATCCATTCAAATGTTTCAAACTTCTTCCTTATTGAATATATCCACATATATATACTCAATTCATTGTTGAAAGTTTTCATGAAGTAGAAGAATCTCCCGCACACAACTATTCTCAGTGAACCATATACATCATCATGTATTTTTCCACTAAGTTAGTTGTCCGTTTAACTCTTGGCCTATGAACGGTATTCCAGTCATTACTTTTAGAAAAGATTTTGCAAGCGCCAAATGATTCAAAAATCAAATGACTCCAAAAATCCATTTGCATGGAGTTCCTTCATGCGTTCCTTTCCAACATGACCTAAATGGCGGTTCCACAAATAAGTGGAATTCAAATCATTTGCCTTATGGCATTTTAGCGTCAGTGTTATGTATGTGTGTTTCACCATTAAGATTTATAATAACTTATCCATCGTACATGGAGTAATGTCATAATTTGAACAACTCATTGTTTTCATTTGACCAGAGCAAAATAACAATTATTAAGTTCTTTATTATAAATTCTAAGGGCTAGATAGAATGCCAACGACGAACATAATCATACTTTATTTTTGTTCCAGACGTGCATTCCTATCATATTCCTTGTCAGTCACTTAGGCCATTGTATTCTTGTATTGCGTTGTTTTGTATGACACTTCATACCAACCAATATGGTACTAATACCCAAGAATTTCATTGTGTGACCAAACAAGAAATACATCCATAACATGTATATCATTTATATACACCTGAGCTAGACTTTCTAGTCTTTTCTTTCTTTCTGCCAAAATATATTTTGTAGTTTCTCTTTTAGCTTTCCTCATTCTCAGAAAACACTTCTCCTTCAATAACTTCTAGGTTTGTTGGTCAAATACCAATAACCTTGAGGTTCTTACTTTGAAGTTGATCATCATATGACAAGTGTTTCAGATTTCACTATTAGTAACTTTGTAATATGATGAACAATTTCACTCATAATTTTATCCATCATATCATGACGACTTTTCGAGACCATGTCTGTACATGCTAGGCTCGTAAAGTTTAACCTCAGTATTTGTATGTGCAAATCTGGCTTGCACTCGTTGTATGCACACGTAGAATCTATAACACCCGATCATCACGTGATGCTTCGAAACGACGAGTCTTAGCAACAGTGCATACTAAGGACGATCACTTCATGGATATGCGAATATCGTTAGTGCCCCAATAGTTGGAGGATTGGGACGCCTTGCGTCTTCAACCTTCATACATTCCCATAAAACTTATGAGTTTATGTAGTCTCACCAAATTATATTCTATCATCTTGCAATAAGGTCTTAGATATCACATATATCTCATACCTTGATTATTTCTGAAAACTAAATTTTCAGCTCCTTACTTTTCAAACAGATTTGAACTTCAAGTTTCACGGAGACAAGATAACTTTAGGTACTAATTGAAACCATAGCTCTTTGAATCAACAATGTGAGGTTTACTAAAAGTTTGCAATAGGACTTAATCATTTCTTGATTCATTAACAATACGGTACCAGTCCGTAAAGTTTATTGTCAGATTTTTAACAATATTTCTATCTCAATAACAAGACTAGCGTTTGGTAGAAAAACGGATGCCAATACTACAAATTAATTCAAAATACTACTCAGACTATGTTTATGATACTTAGTTCATGTTTTAATCTAATTACTAATGAACTCCCACTTAATACAACATCCCTCATAGTTGTTAAGTGGTACATGATCCACATCCACTACACCAAAACCGATCATCACGTGAGATGATGTAGCTTCAATGGTGAACATCAACATGTTGATCATATCATCCATATGACTCGTGTTCAACCTTTCGGTTTCCGTTGTCCCGAGGCCATGTCTGTACATGCTAGGCTCGCCAAGCAAACCCAAGTATTCCGCGTGTGCAACATGGCTTACACCCGTTGTATGTGAACGTTGAGTCTATCACATCCGATCATCACAAGATGCTTCGAAACGACAAACTATATCAACGGTGCATACGAGGGGAGAACACTTTATTATCTTGATATTAATGTGAGGGGTCATCTTATAATGCTACCGTCGCGTTCTAAGAAAAATAAGATGCATAAAGGATTAACATCACATGCAATTCATATGTGATATGATATGGCCCTTTAGTCTTTGCGCCTTCGATCTTCATCTCCAAAGCACGGACATGATCTCCATCATCAACGGGCATGATCTCCATCATCGTCGGCGTAGCGTCAAGGTCCATGGCGCCGTCTTCATGGTTGTTCACCTCATGTAGCAACTATTACAACTACTTTGAAAAACTACTCAACATGAAATTTAAAGACAACCATAAGGCTCCTGCCAGTTGCCACAATACAATAATGATCATCTCATACATATTCATCATCACATCATGGCCAAATCACATCACCAAACCCTGCAAAAACAAGTTAGACGTCTCTAATTTGGTTTGCATATTTTACGTGGTTTAGGGTTTTCGAGTGAGATCTAATCTATCTACGAACATGAACCACAACGGTGATACTAGTGTTGTCAATAGAAGAGTAAATTGAATCTTCACTATAGTAGGAGAGACAGATACCCGCAAAGCCACTTATGCAATACAAGTTGCATGTCGAGCGTGGAGCAAATCTCATGAACGCGGTCATGTAAAGTTAGCCCGAGCCGCTTCATCCCACTATGCCACAAAGATGCAAAGTACTCAAACTAAAGACAACATAAGCATCAACGCCCACAAAAAAATTGTGTTCTACTCGTGCAACCATCTATGCATAGACACGGCTCTGATACCACTGTAGGGATTCGTTGCATAGAAAACAAAAAAATTCCTACCGCGAGAACGCAATCCAAGCCAAGATGCAATCTAGAAGACGGGAGCAACGAGGGGATGATCGAGACTCACCCTTGAAGATTTCCAAAGCCTATAAGAGTAGGCTCTTATTGCTGCGGTAGACGATCACTTGCCGCTTGCAAAAGCGCATAGAAGATCTTGATCACGGTGCCACGATCGGGCAGCACCTCCGTACTCGGTCACACGTTCGGTGTTGATGAAGACGACGTCCTTCTCCCCGTTCCAGTGGGCAGCGGAAGTAGTAGCTCCTCCTTGAATCCGGCAGCACGACGGCGTGGTGGTGGTGGCGATGGAGAACTCCGGCGGAGCTTCGCTAAGCGTGCGGGAGAGGTGGAGGAGAGGGGGCGGCTAGGGTTTGGGAGAGGGGGTGGCCGGCCACTATGGGGTGCGGCCTCCTTGAGGGCTTGTGGTGTAGCCGGCCCCCTCCCCTTGCTCCTCATTATATAGGTGGAACCCCCAAGTGTTGGACTACAAGTCTTCGAATAAGACCCCAACCCAAAACCTTCCATGTGTAGGGAAACCTACCCAAGGTGGGACTCCCACCCAAGTGGGATTCCCACCCTTCCATGAGGGGGGGGGGGGGGGTGGCCGGCCACCTAGGTGGAGTCCACCTTGGACTCCCCCCTCTAGGGTTGGCCGGCCATGGGAGGTGGAGTCCCTTCGGGACTCCGCCTTCCAAATTGATTTCTTCCGGACTTTTCTAGAACCTTCTAGAATCTTCCATAAACTCTTCCGGATCATTTTAAATCTGATAAAATGACTTCCTATATATGAATCTTATTCTCCGGACCATTCCGGAACTCCTCGTGATGTCCGGGATCTCATCCGGGACTTCGAACAATACTTCGAACTCCATTCCATATTCAAGGTCTACCATTACAACATCAAACCTTAAGTGTGTCACCCTACGGTTCGCGAACTATGTGGACATGGTTGAGTACTCTCTCCGACCAATAACCAATAGCGGGATCTGGAGATCCATAATGGCTCCCACATATTCAACGATGACTTTAGTGATCGAATGAACCATTCACATACGATACCAATTCCCTTTGTCACACGATATTTTACTTGTCCAAAGTTTGATCATCGGTATCACTCTATACCTTGTTCAACCTCGTCTCCTGACAAGTACTCTTTACTCGTACCGTGGTATGTGGTCTCTTATGAACTTATTCATATGCTTGCAAGACATTAGACGACATTCCACCGAGAGGGCCCAGAGTATATCTATCCGTCATTGGGATGGACAAATCCCACTGTTGATCCATATGCCTCAACTCATACTTTCCGGATACTTAATCCCACCTTTATAACCACCCATTTACGCAGTGGCGTTTGATGTAATCAAAGTACCTTTCCGGTATAAGTGATTTACATGATCTCATGGTCATAAGGACTAGGTAACTATGTATCGAAAGCTTATAGCAAATAACTTAATGACGTGATCTTATGCTACGCTTAATTGGGTGTGTCCATTACATCATTCATATAATGATATAACCTTGCTATTAATAACATCCAATGTTCATGATCATGAAACTATGATCATCTATTAATCAACAAGCTAGTTATACAAGAGGCTTACTAGGGACTCCTTGTTGTTCACATAACACACATGTATCAATGTTTCGGTCAATACAATTATAGCATGGTATGTAAACATTATCATAAACACAAAGATATATTATAATAACCATTTTATTATTGCCTCCAGCACTGTTGTCACTAGGGATAATCTCCAGCACTGTTGTCACTAGGGATAAAACATCAATGCTATGTCTAAGGATGTATTTGTTGATTACATTACGCACCATACTTAATGCAATTGTCTGTTGTTTGCAACTTAATACTGGAGGGGGTTCGGATGATAACCTGAAGGTGGACTTTTTAGGCATAGATGCATGCTGGATAGCGGTCTATGTACTTTGTCGTAATGCCCAATTGAATCTCACAATACTCATCATAACATGTATGTGCATGGTCATGCCCTCTTTATTTGTCAATTGCCCAACTGTAATTTGTTCACCCAACATGCTATTTATTTTACGGAGAGATACCTCTAGTGAACTGTGGACCCCGGTCCATTCTTTTACATCGAATACAATCTACTGCAATACTCGTTCTACTGTTCTCTGCAAACATCATCATCCACACTATACATCTAATCCTTTGTTACAGCAAGCCGGTGAGATTGACAACCTCACTGTCACGTTGGGGCAAAGTAATTTGGTTGTGTTGTGCAGGTTCCACGTTGGCGCCGGAATCCCTGGTGTTGCGCTGCACTACACTCCGCCGCCATCAACCTTCAACGTGCTTCTTGGCTCCTACTGGTTTGATGAACCTTGGTTTCTTACTGAGGGAAACTTACTGCTGTACGCATCACACCTTCCACTTGGGGTTCCCAACGGTCGCGTGCTGAACGGAGAGACACACGTCAGCTGCGCGTCAGCAGTGGTTTACCTTCATCTCACCATTATCACTCAACCACTGAATATAGTATGGATGCGGGTGCGGTAGATACTTCAATTTCAGCGTGGCACACAACTCCTTGCTTGCTAAATTGCGACAACTCCCGCCATCAATAATGACCTTGCAAGCTTTATCAGGACCAAATAGTGCCTTTGTTTGGAACAAATTACAGCGCTGAGTAGATGCACTTGGCTGCACATTAAGAGCACGATGTGACAAAACAATAGTGCGAGCTTCAGACGGATAAGCATCTTCACCATCAGTGTCATAATCATCATCTTCTGGAGCATATGGATCAACATCATCTCCAGTCTCATACTCATCATTGCCATTAACAAACATGACTTTGTGGTTCGGACAATCTCTCTTGAAGTGACCTTTTCCACCACATGTATGGCAATTCATATCGCGGTTGCGCGTAGTAGACATGCTAGAACCACTCGTACTTGAAGCAGGATTGGGCTTCTTTGTGTTGGACACATTGGAGACCAGCTTGCTAGACGAAGTAGGAAAAGGTGCGGACCGCGAAGATGGTGCCGGCGCCGTAGATGGGGGCACCCTAGGCGTGTAGCGCCCAGCTCCCGTAGCACGACCTTTGATTTGCGCTTCTTCAACTAAATTTGCTTCAGCTTCTCTTGCATGATGTAGCAGCTCATTCATAGTAGTGTAACTATGATGACGAACAATGCCTTTGATATCATACTTCAAACCATGTAGGAAACGTTGCATCTTCATCTGAAGTGACTCACGGACACGGCCACGCTGCATAAGCATCTCCATCTCCATGAAATAAGTATCAACAGTCTTACTACCTTGTCTCAAGAGGGTCAACTTATCAAAGATAGATCGCAAATAATTAGTGGGAACGAAACGAGCTTGCATAATGGCCTTCATCTCGTGCCATGTAAGAATTGGCAACTCGTTGTCTTCCTGGCGAGCACGTGTAACTCCATCCCACCAACGCAATGCATAACCATCAAATTCTGAGGAAGCGAGCTTAACCTTCCTATCTTCAGTATAGTCATGTAGTCGCCACAACTTCTCAATTTTCAGCTCCCAGGTGAGGTATTCTTCAACATCAGCCCCTCCTTCAAATTTGGGTATTGAGAACTTAGGCTTATCCAAACCATCGTCTTGCTGTTGTGGAGGGACACAACGAGTTCCGAGTTCAACAAAGTCACGACCACGGTTACCACGTCCAACACCACGACCAACACCACGTGCTTCATCCTGAAGCTCAACATCTTCATCTTCCTGTTGCTGTTGTTGGGTCAGATTGTCAATAGCTAGAGTCATAGCTTGAATACTCCGCTGAATATCCATCATTTGATCTAGCATTTGATTACAGTCTCATTAGTAGCATCCAGCTTTTGGGCGTCCTCCTGAACGGTCCCCTTAAGTTCTTCATCCTGAGTGCGGAATTCACGTCGCATATCATTACGAAGAGCTTCATACTCCCTCCATGTCATCACATCAGCGGCATCCTTGTTTTTCTGGTTAACAATTTTCTCATCACTAGAAGACATGGTTACTAGGTTAATGCACTAAATCAAAAATATATGGTGGTACTCTCACAACTCACTCAAAACTGATAAGAAAAGGAAATCTTACCGCTCCAAAGTGAATTAGTATTTCTTACCACTTGTAGTGACAACTAGTGCACGTATTTAGCGAAGCGAATATCAAGGGTAAAAGAATAATCACACGACAAAGCAGGATATATGTGGGGCTGTAGGTAGGCTACCTATTTGCACCAATAATAAGCTCTAGCGTTGACCGTAGACAAGCAAAGATACTCACTCAAGGATATAAATGTGGCAATGCAACTATATGGATGAAAAGGTTGCAATGCACTGGAGAGACTCTAGAAAAGCTCAACGAAACAGGCACAAGATTGCTCAACTACATGTGCAGAAAAATAAACTAGGTCTTCACTTGATCTCACTAGCACTTCCCACTTTTTTTTGGATTTTCTTTTGTGACATGCACAGCTATGTAGCTCTTTTTGCTTCTTTTCTATTTTTCTTTTGTTTTTTGATTTTATGACTCAACTCTTTATAACGCGGCCAACAGAAAATGCAAAGTACCAAAACCCTAACGAGCAGCTGATGCGTCTCAAACGTATATATAATTTTTGATGCTCCATGTTTGTTATGTTACAATTCCTCTATGTTTATGTGCACTTTGCATCATTTTATCACATTTATTGGACTAACCTATTAACAAGTGTCACAGTGCCAGTTTCTGTTTAGTATGTCTGTTTATTGCAGAAAATGTCCAAAATTCAAAATGCTCGGAAAATTCTGGAAAAATCATAGAAATTCTAATATACCAGAAAACTCCGGGAGCCAGAAGGGGAGACAGAGATGTGCCATGGGGCAGCCATACCAGGCCCAGGCGGGGGCCCAGGCCTGGCTGCGCCTGGAGGTGGTATGGGCACCCCGTGCACCCCCTCGCGTCGCCTCTTCGCCTATAAGACCCCTCTGACCTAAAAACTCTGAAATATACCACCCTCCGTCCACAAAAAGTTCCGTAGCCGCCGTCATCACCGAAACCAAGTTTCGGGGGACAGAGTCTCTGTTCCGTCACCCTGCCGGGACGGGGAATTGCCCCCAGAGCCATCGCCATCGACTCCACCACCTCGACTCCGACTTCATGATGGTTTTGAGTAGTTCCCGCAGGGACTATGGGTTCTTGGCTGTATCTAGATGGTACTCTCTCTCCCATGTGCTTCAATATAATGATCTCATGAGCTGCCTTACATAATTGAGATCCATACGATGTAATCGGTGTTGTTTTTGTTGGGATCCGATTGATTGATCATTATGTTCAGTATATCTTATAAGTTTGTGAAGTATTTGTTGCTGCAATATTGTTATGTTTAATGCTTGTCACTGATACGTCTCCGACGTATCGATAATTTCTTATGTTCCATGCCACATTATTGATGATATCTACATGTTTTATGCACACTTTATGTCATATTTATGCGTTTTCCGGAACTAACCTATTGACGAGATGCCGAAGGGCCAGTTGCTGTTTTCTGCTGTTTTTGGTTTCAGAAATCCTAGTAAGGAAATATTCTCGGAATCGGACGAAATCAACGCCCAGCATCTTAGAATCCCCGGAAGCATCCAGAACACCCGAGAGTCGCCAGAGGGGAGCCCTGGTGGGCCCAGGAGGTAGGCCGGCACGGCCCAGGCCCTGGCCGCGCCGCCTTACCCTCTCACCGCCTCTTCGACCCTCCGACTCCGCCTCTGCGCCTATTTAATTGTCCCTGACCTAAAAACCTCGACCAGTTCGACGAAAAAGCCACGGTACGAGAAACCTTCCAGAGCCGCCGCCGTCGCGAAGCCAAGATCTGGGGGACAGGAGTCTCTGTTCCGGCACGCCGCCGGGACGGGGAAGTGCCCCCGGAAGGCTTCTCCATCGACACCGCTGCCATCTCCACCGCCATCTCCATCAACGCTGCTGTCTCCCATGAGGAGGGAGTAGTTCTCCATCGAGGCTCGGGACTGTACCGGTAGCTATGTGGTTAATCTCTCTCCTATGTACTTCAATACAATGATCTCATGAGCTGCCTTACATGATTGAGATTCATATGAGTTTTCTATCACTATTCATCTATGTGCTACTCTAGTAATGTTATTAAAGTACTCTATTCCTCCTGCATGGTGTAAAGGTGGCAGTGTGTGCATCATGTAGTACTTGGCGTAGTTTATGATTGTGATCTCTTGTAGATTATGAAGTTAACTATTACTATGATGGTATTGATGTGATCTATTTGGTTATGTTGATCTATCTTGCACTCTAAGGTTATTTAAATATGAACATTGAATATTGTGCAGCTTGTTAACTCCGGCATTGAGGGTTCGTGTAATCCTACACAATTAGTGGTGTTCATCATCCAACAAGAGGGTGTAGAGTCTAGCATCTATCTATTTATTTATGTGATCAATGTTGAGAGTGTCCACTAGTGAAAGTATAATCCCTAGGCCTTGTTCCTAAATACTGCTATCGCTGCTTGTTTACTGTTCTACTGCATTTGTACTGTTCGCAATATTACCACCATCAACCACACGCCAGTCCTGGATAGCAAAGCACTTTTCTGGCGCTGTTGCTACTGCTCATATATATTCATACCACCTGTATTTCACTATCTCTTCGATGAACTAGTGCACCTATTAGGTGTGTTGGGGACACAAGAGACTTCTTGCTTTGTGGTTGCAGGGTTGCATGAGAGGGATATCTTTGACCTCTTCCTCCCTGAGTTCGATAAACCTTGGGTGATCCACTTAAGGGAAACTTGCTGCTGTTCTACAAACCTCTGCTCTTGGAGGCCCAACACTGTCTACAAGAATAGAAGCTCCCGTAGACATCAAGCACTTTTCTGGCGCCGTTGCCGGGGAGGAAAGGTAAAAGGCACTCATACTCCGGTTCCAGGTAACAGTACTTTTCTGGCACCATTGTGTTTGTGCTCGAAGCTATTTCCTTTAGATCCTGCAATTGCATCTTTTTGTTTCTTGTTTACACTAGTTTGGCATAATGGACAACAATGAGCTTCTTACTTTATTTCCTGATTTAAGACATGGATGTTTTGATCCGAAAATTAAAAAACCCATGGAACATATTAGTATGAACGCAATCACTGCTAATACTATGGATAAGTCTAAGCTTGGGGAAGCTAGTTTATATAAAAATAATCTTTTTTGCTCCTCAGCTTTGGAAGAAATATTTTGCTCTGATAATGCTTTATCTCCCATATGCGATAACTCTAATGATGCTTCTGATATTTTAAATCCACCTGCTGAAAGTATTCCATATAAAATACCTATGAAAATTATTGAACGTGTTATGGATAACCGCTATAAAGGGGATGGAACTGTCCGTCCTAGAGATCATTTACTGTTTTTGCATGAATTATGCGGGTTATTCAAGTGTGCAGGTATCTCTACGGATGAAGTGAGGAAGAAGCTATTCTCTGTTTCGCTGACAGGTAAAGCGGCGCATTGGTATAAATTGTTGGAGAATAGTCATTCTCTTGGTTGGGAGGAAATTGCATCTCTCTTTTATTCTAAATTTTATCCTCCTCATGAAGTGCATATTGATAGGAATTATATTTATAACTTTTATCCTCGTGATGGAGAGAGTATTTCTCAAGCGTGGGGGAGATTGAAATCACTAATGCTCAAATGTCCCATTCATGAGCTCCCCCGTAATGTTATTGTTAACAATTTTTATGCGAGGCTTTCAGGACAACACAAGGACTATCTGGATGCCTGTTCGGAGGGATCTTTCACAAGCAAGGAGGTTGAAGCTAGGTGGGATCTTCTTGATCGGATTGAGGAGAACACTGAAGGATGGGAGAACAATGAAGGTAAAGAGTCAGGTATAAATTATGATTATGAATGCATTGAAGCTTTTATGAATACTGATAAATTCCGAAATATGAGTGCTACTTATGGTCTTGACTCTCAAGTTGCTGCAAATCTTTATAAAGCCTTTGCTTCTCATTTTGAATTGCCTAAAAAGAATTTTGATAAGTATCATGAACCTTTTAAAGAGGCTTGCATGAAGAATGAAATTGTTGTTAATGATTGCAATAAGCATGCTCAAACTCCTAAAAATGCTATTTCCTATAAGCATGTTAATTTTTGTGGAATGCATAGACCTTGTGGAATTAATCAAATCAAAGATGAATATTGTATCCACCATATTAATGAAAAAACTAGAAAGTGGGCTAGGACTCTAGATGATCTTGGTAAAAAAGTTTGTGCCCTCTATCCTTTTATCTGTGAAATTTGCCATGAAGTGGGTCATTTTAATTTTCAATGCTCCTCCAATGATAATTTGAACCCAATGAGTGCTGCAAATTTGTATTGTGATGATGAAATTACTCCTAATCAGCATGATGAACTCACTTTATTTTTGTGGTGTGAAGAGTTATCAAGGAAAATTTCTTTGTTAGATATTAATGATCTTGATATTGATGATGTCCTGCATGGGTGTTTTTCTTATTGCGTTGATAATGGCCATACAAATACTTACATACAAAATATTTTAGAAGATGACACCTTGCCAAAATATGATAGGACCGCTGTGTGTTTTCAACTAATTAATGAAAAGGAGGAATCCTCCCAAGTTTCTTCTATTGTTTCTGAAAGTAAATCAGGTTATGCGGACAAGCCACCCTTCAAGCCTCTTCCTCCTAAAGAAGGGAACGAGGAGAAGGAAGAGAAGAAGAAGAAGAAGGGAACGACGAAGAAGAAGAAGAAGAAGAAGAAGAAGAAGAAGGAGAATAAAAAGAAAGAGGAAACGGCATATCCCCGCGTGAATGAGATAACGCTAGGTAACCGTAAGTATGTTGCTCCTAATGATTATTATGATAATGAATCTGAATACGATGATCTTCCTATGCTCTCTACATACATTAGTGATCATGATTTGAATGAGCACACTACTTTTGATATTGCAAATCTCTGGGAAACTAATTCTGAAAATGATGATGATAATAATTGCCATAGTGTCAGTGCTATCCATGCTTCCTCCCATAATGATATAGAAAGCTCTAAGCTTGGGGAAGAGGTGTTTGAAAATCCTTTTGCTACTGATCATTATGTGTTTGATACATCTCCTTCTAATAACAATGATGGTATGGTCATAGATAAACCGACTGTGAAAGATAACTATTCTATTTCTTATGATGACACTGTGCCTCCGATCTTTGATGATTATTATAAAGAATGCTATGATATAGGTTATAACTATCCTTATGAAACTTGTCATAGTCATGATTGGATTACCAAAAACAATGCTTTTAATATGCAACTTGTTTACCATGTTCAAATTCTTGATAATAATCTTGCTCCAATTACTATTAATGAGAATAACTCTTCTTATGCCAAAATTAATGATACTTCTATGCATATGAACCATGATAAGAATGTTTTAAGTGATGGGTATATTGTGGATTTCATCAATGATGCTACTGAAAGTTATTATGAGAGAGGGAAATATGGTTATATGCATCTTAATAATATTAAGTTTCCCCTCTTTATGTCGAGAATCTTGAAGTTACTCGTGTTTTATCCTCTTATGCTTGTCACATTGTTCTTCATGAATTCATTTGTGTACAAGATTCCTCTGCATAGGAAGCATGTTAGACTTAAATGTGTTTTGAATTTGCCTCTTGATGCTCTCTTTTGCTTCAAATACTATTTCTTGCGAATGCATCATTAAAACTGTTGAGCCCATCTTAATGGCTATAAAGAAAGAACTTCTTGGGAGATAACCCATGTGTTATTTTGCTACAGTACTTTGTTTTATATTTGTGTCTTGGAAGTTGTTTATTACTGTAGCAACCTCTCCTTATCTTAGTTTTGTGTTTTGTTGTGCCAAGTAAAGTCGTTGATAGTAAGGTTCATACTAGATTTGGATTACTGCGCAGAAACAGATTTCTTTGCTGTCACGAATCTGGGCAAAATTCTCTGTAGGTACCTCAGAAAATTATGCCAATTTACGTGAGTGATCCTCAGATATGTACGCAACTTTCATTCAATTTGAGCATTTTCATTTGAGCAAGTCTGGTGCCTCAATAAAATTCGTCTTTACGGACTGTTCTGTTTTGACAGATTCTGCCTTTTATTTAGCATTGCTTCTTTTGCTGTGTTGGATGGATTTCTTTGTTCCATTAACTTCCAGTAGCCTTGAGCAATGTCCAGAAGTGTTAAGAATGATTGTGTCACCTCTGAACATGTGAATTTTTGATTATGCACTAACCCTCTAATGAGTTTGTTTCGAGTTTGGTGTGAAGGAAGTTTTCAAGGGTCAAGAGAGGAGGATGATATACTACGATCAAGAAGAGTGAAAATTCTAAGCTTGGGGATGCCCCGGTGGTTCATCCCTGCATATTTCAAGAAGATTCAAGCATCTAAGCTTGGGGATGCCCAAGGCATCCCCTTCTTCATCGACAAATTATCAGGTTCCTTCTCTTGAAACTATATTTTTATTCGGTCACATCTTATGTACTTTACTTGGAGCGTCTGTATGTTCCTTGTTTTTGTTTTTGTTTGAATAAATGATTGTGTGGGAGAGAGACACGCTCCGCTGGTTCATATGAACACATGTGTTCTTAGCTTTTAATGTTCATGGCGAAGGTTGAAACTGCTTCGTTAATTGTTATATGGTTGGAAACGGGAAATGCTACATGTAGTAATTGGTAGAATGTCTTGGATAATGTGATACTTGGCAATTGTTGTGCTCATGTTTAAGCTCTTGCATCATATACCTTGCACCTATTAATGAAGAAATACATAGAGCTTGCTAAAATTTGGTTTGCATAATTGGTCTCTCTAAGGTCTAGATAATTTCTAGTAAAGAGTTTGAACAACAGGGAAGACGGTGTAGAGTCTTATAATGTTTACAATATGTCTTTTATGTGAGTTTTGCTGCACCAGTTCATCCTTGTGTTTGTTTCAAATAACCTTGCTAGCCTAAGCCTTGTATCGAGAGGGAATACTTCTCATGCATCCAAATCCTTGAGCCAACCACTATGCCATTTGTGTCCACTATACCTACCTACTACATGGTATTTCTCCGCCATTCCAAAGTAAATTGCTTGAGTGCTAACTTTAAACAATTCAAAATTTATTACCTCTGATTTGTGTCAATGTTTTATAGCTCATGAGGAAGTATGTGGTGTTTATCTTTCAATCTTGTTGGGCAACTTTCACCAATGGACTAGTGGCTTCATCCGCTTATCCAATAATTTTGCAAAAAGAGCTGGCAATGGGATTCCCAGTCCCAAATTAATTAACAAAAAAATAGACACTCCTCCATGGTATGTGATTGTTGGACGGCACCCGAAGGATTCGGTTAGCCATGGCTTGAGAAAGCAAAGGTGGGGAGGAGTGTCATCATAATAAAACTAAAATAAAAAGGCACTCATTCATGGTATGAGATTGTTGGCAGGCACCCGAGGATTCGGTTAGCCATGGTTTGTGAAAGAAAGGTTGGAAGGAGTGCCACACAAAAATAAAATGGGAGCCGCTCTTTGAAGGTTTGTCTGGCAAGGGGGTTAGAGTGCCCACTACCATTCGTTGACAACAACAAACACCTCTCAAAATTTTACTTTTATGCTCTCTATATGTTTTCAAAACCCAAGCTCTAGCACAAATACAGCAATCAATGCTTCCCTTTGCGAAGGGCCATTCTTTTACTTTTATGTTGAGTTAGTTCACCTATCTCTCTCCACCTCAAGAAGCAAACACTTGTGCGAACTGTGCATTGATTCCTACATACTTGCATATTGCACTTGTTATATTACTCTATGTTGACAATATCCATGAGATACACATGTTATAAGTTGAAAGCAACCGCTGAAACTTCATCTTCCTTTGTGTTGCTTCAATACCTTTACTATGAATTATTGCTTTATGAGTTAACTCTTATGCAAGACTTATTGATGCTTGTCTTGAAGTACTATTCATGAAAAGTCTTTGCTATATGATTCAGTTGTTTACTCATGTCATTTACATTGTTTGGATTGCTGCATTCATTACATATGCTTACAATAGTATGATCAAGGTTATGATGGCATGTCACTCCAGAAATTATCTTTGTTATCGTTTACCTGCTCGGGACGAGCAGAAACTAAGATTGGGGATGCTGATACGTCTCCGACGTATCGATAATTTCTTATGTTCCATGCCACATTATTGATGATATCTACATGTTTTATGCACACTTTATGTCATATTTATGCGTTTTCCGGAACTAACCTATTGACGAGATGCCGAAGGGCCAGTTGTTGTTTTCTGCTGTTTTTGGTTTCAGAAATCCTAGTAAGGAAATATTCTCGGAATCGGACGAAATCAACGCCCAGCATCTTAGAATCCCCGGAAGCATCCAGAACACCCGAGAGTTGCCAGAGGGGAGCCCTGGTGGGCCCAGGAGGTAGGCCGGCGCGGCCCAGGCCCTGGCCGCGCCGCCTTACCCTCTCACCGCCTCTTCGACCTTCCGACTCCGCCTCTCCGCCTATTTAATAGTCCCTGACCTAAAAACCTCGACCAGTTCGACGAAAAAGCCACGGTACGAGAAACCTTCCAGAGCCGCCGCCGTCGCGAAGCCAAGATCTGGGGGACAGGAGTCTCTGTTCCGGCACGCCGTCGGGACGGGGAAGTGCCCCCAGAAGGCTTCTCCATCGACACCGCTGCCATCTCCACCGCCATCTCCATCAACGCTGCTGTCTCCCATGAGGAGGGAGTAGTTCTCCATCGAGGCTCGGGACTGTACCGGTAGCTATGTGGTTAATCTCTCTCCTATGTACTTCAATACAATGATCTCATGAGCTGCCTTACATGATTGAGATTCATATGAGTTTTGTATCACTATTCATCTATGTGCTACTCTAGTAATGTTATTAAAGTACTCTATTCCTCCTGCATGGTGTAAAGGTGGCAGTGTGTGCATCATGTAGTACTTGACGTAGTTTATGATTGTGATCTCTTGTAGATTATGAAGTTAACTATTACTATGATGGTATTGATGTGATCTATTTGGTTATGTTGATCTATCTTGCACTCTAAGGTTATTTAAATATGAACATTGAATATTGTGGAGCTTGTTAACTCCGGCATTGAGGGTTCGTGTAATCCTACACAATTAGTGGTGTTCATCATCCAACAAGAGGGTGTAGAGTCTAGCATCTATCTATTTATTTATGTGATCAATGTTGAGAGTGTCCACTAGTGAAAGTATAATCCCTAGGCCTTGTTCCTAAATACTGCTATCGCTGCTTGTTTATTGTTCTACTGCATTTGTACTGTCCGCAATATTACCACCATCAACCACACGCCAGTCCTAGATAGCAAAGCACTTTTCTGGCGCTGTTGCTACTGCTCATATATATTCATACCACCTGTATTTCACTATCTCTTCGCCGAACTAATGCACCTATTAGGTGTGTTGGGGACACAAGAGACTTCTTGCTTTGTGGTTGCAGGGTTGCATGAGAGGGATATCTTTGACCTCTTCCTCCCTGAGTTCGATAAACCTTGGGTGATCCACTTAAGGGAAACTTGCTGCTGTTCTACAAACCTCTGCTCTTGGAGGCCCAACACTGTCTACAAGAATAGAAGCTCCCGTAGACATCAGTCACTAGTGCACGAGTGTCATGATCTTAGATCTAGGCTCTATAATTATTGCTTAGATTGTATCTACAAATTGTATGCACATGTCTTTGTCCGGAACCCGACGCCCCAAAGTGATCTCGAATTGGGATAACCGGAGGGGATGACTTTGATATGAGGATCACATGTTTTCACCAAGTGTTATTGCTTTGCTCCGGTGCTCCCTTAAAAGGATTACCTTAATTACCAGTAGTTTCCCTTGAGGCCCCGCTGCAAACGGGCTGGTAGGACAAAAGATGTTATGCAAGTTTCTCATTGTGAGCACGTATGACTATATATGGAAAACATGCCTACGATATTAATATACTGGATATTTTGTCTTAATGCTAAATTCAATTTTTTCAATTGCCCAGCTGTAATTTATTCACCCAACACTTGTTATCTGCAGAGTTACCACTAGTGTAGATCGTCGGGAACCCCGGTCCTTTATTTCATCATCATTGCTTTTCAATAAACTACGCGCTGGGATATTTTCCAGTGCCGTCTCCTCTGTGTTCCTGCTACTGATGTGTTACTATTGTTCTCATATTACTGCCGCATCACATTTCCCTATCAACACGCCATCAAAGTAGTACCAACTATTTTCTGGCGCCGCATCATATTACCACTGCTTTCACATCACCCTTTTGCAAGTGCTTTTCCAGGTGCATCTGAATTGACAACTCCGCTGTCAAGGCTTATAAGTATTCTTTGGCTACCCTTGTGTCGAATCAACAAATTTGGGTTTTATTTCCCTCGAAGACTGTTGCGATCCCCTATACTTGTGGGTCATCAGCAGCCTATCGAGCGGTAAAACTAGTCTCTTGTAGGAAAGTTCCTAGTCACTTATATCGAAAGGCTGTGTCTATGTTTGGGAACATGCAAACTGTATGCTATGTGGACTTAGAGCAACAAAGAATGACACTAGATGAGAGCGAAAACACAAACCCTAGCAATACTAGATGGAAGAAAGGAAACGCAAAAACAACTACGAAAAGAAACTAAAACTCGAAATAAGTGCAATCTAAGGCTATGGCAAACCCTAACCCTAATATTTTTGGCTTTTCTGGATAGGAAACACTCACAACTCAACTATGAGGTGGATTGTGGATTGCTTACCGAGGAAACACTGAAATCTTATACCAAGATGATAAGGGGGTTGCCCGATCTTCTCATTAAGCGACGGTGGTGGTGATGAACACACGATGAACACATCGGAGATAACGCGATGAGGAGGTGGAGATAACTTGTATGACACCGACGAAGTCTCTCGATCAATCCCTGTCACCAATGCAACAGCTCTCAACCCTGCAAGATATTCACAACTCCACACACTTGCGCACGTAGCCTCCGACCACGAAGCGGTAGGTTGCAACCGTCTGATTCCCAATGGAACATCAGATTACACAAGACTTTCAATAGCAAACACCAAATTGATGCAATATGGTGTATGAATGTTGGGGGGATAACCCCCGGTATGCCTAAGGCATGCCAAACCGGATGGTTTGTGCCATCAGGATACCGGTTGGATGTTCATGCCGGAGTCTAAGATAGGCGTTTGGCTGAGCAAGCTAAACCGGTATCCTCATAAGAGGGATACCGGAACCGGATAGAAAAGGTACCGGGCTGCCGGTAGGAAGGGCTTGTCGGCAAGGCTGGTCAAAGATCCTCTCCAGAGCTAGAAGACAAAGATGAGCTAAGCAAAGTAGCTTTAAACGAAGGGCTGACGATAAAGCAGAAGGTGACGAAGAAAGAAGCCGGAGGACGTCAGCCTCCCTGATTAAAGAAGACCCCGGTGTCATCTATGATTAAAGTAGCTTTGTACAGTAGCAGGTAAAGTAGTTTGTCCAGTCAAAGATGCCATTAGGGTTTCTTGCACTGTAAGCCACCCTCTCCCCTATATAAGGAGAGGGGGCAGCCCTCCTTACGGGCACGCGGGTATGTATGTGGGCAGAACCTGTAACTTGTGTGAATCTATGAACATGGTGATCTAGAGGGAGTTCTTCCTTGTGTCTTTCTTCTTCAACCTCTGGCCTTGGCCAAGTTCTTGAGGAAACCATCCGGAATCTCTTCCCACCTGATCGCAAACCCTCCCCCGAATCCTCTTGCGTCCATTCGGCCCCAATCTAAGCCATCCTATGGCATCTGTCTGTTCACCACGACGACAGTTGGCGCCCACCGTGGGGCATGAAGTGGCGCTTGATGGAATTCACATTCGGGCGGGCGTCCTCGAGATCTCCGGCGAGCGTACGGTGTCCGCGTTGGTGCAGCGCATCTACGCCATGGACTTCATCAACGACAACGCGGGCTGCTTCGCCAACGGCGGCGTCTTCCCCAAGAACGGCCGCATCATCGAGTTCGGCAGCCACCGCGTCTACTTCGGCACCGTCCCCGTGCGCCAGCGCCTCTCGCCGGTGCTGGTGGCACCGGACCCGCCAAGATGGCTTTGTGCTGGCCGTGCCGCCGGCAGCGTCGAGGTAATGATGACCGGTGTGGCTGGTGCAGGAAAGGAGGTTGCGGCTGAAGGTGCCGGTCGCGCGGTTTCGACCCGTGCGGCTAAGCCACCACTGGAGCGCGGCGCAGGCGCAGCGGGAGCATCATCCGCGCCACCGGAGACACCGCTCCAGGCGGCGATGAACGTCCTCGCCACCCCCATCGCGCAGAACATCGACCCGGCAGCGGCTCAGGCGGAGCTGGAGGCGCAGCGCCAGAAGATGCTGGAGAGCGGCAAGGACATCGTCAGGGCGCAGCGCGAGCTGAACCTAACCGTACGTGAGTATAACGCTGCCCATGGCTTTGCTTCTGTTAGCGCACATGCTGCTAGGATGCCGGAAAACCGGCTAAAAGCTCGCAACCTAGATCAAGATTTGCGCAAAGAGATTCTTACCGGCAAGAGTGCCTCTGCATCTGTTAGCATCGTGGAAAAGCCTAAGTATAGCAGCCCGGATAAAACTATAAAAGCTGCTAAGGCCGCAGTAGAGCTGTGCGAGTCGCTTTCCGGAGAGGCTTTGGTAAAGCAGCAAGAGCGCGTTAGAGAGCTGCTGGAAACTATTGAGCAGCAAAATGCTGAGCAGCTGGCTAAACTGAACAAGGCCGCGGCCTCAAAATCCGCGCGTTCGACAAAGAATGCCGGTAGCAAGTCCCATGGGCAGGCATCGTCCCCCCATCTGGATAGAAGGAGAGAAAAAGAGGTGAATGCGCAGCAGATGACTGTGTACGATCCGGTTCTTGCCGGAAAGCAACAAGCCGGGCAACATGATGCCGGTAGAAAAAGCCAAGGGGCAGAGCGAGGCTACGCCAGAGGCTATGCCGGAAACAATCATGCCGGTAGATATGAGACCGGGCAAAACTATCGAGCTGCAAGGGCAGCGTACGATGAGGAGGAAATAGATCCCCCAAGGTACCGGCAAGCAAGGGCCGCGGTACCGGAATGTTATGATGAAGCCGATTCAGCAAGACCGGCAGCATACCGGAACCCATTGGGAGAACGCCTGGGAGAGAGATACTTACCGGAACGGGATGCGAGGCACCGTCTGGATAGAGTGTACTTGTCAGAAATGATCGAGGAGGAAGGTCCTCCAGGTCCAAAGTGCTTTGGCCCAAGGATCATGAAAGAAAAACCACCAGTTCGCAACTTTATGTTGCCCCGTGACACAAAGACATACGATGGCACCACGAAGCCGGAAGACTGGCTCGCGGATTACGTGACAGCGGTATACGTTGCAGGCGGTGGAGGAACCGTAGCAGGAGGAGGAAACCGGCGTTGGGCCGTGAGGATCATACCATCGTTTTTGGTTGGACCAGCAAGAATTTGGCTGAACAACTTGCCGGCAGGAAGCATAAATGGCTGGCTGGATTTTGAGGAGGCCTTTGTGAGCAATTTCAGCAGCACCTATCAGAGGCCAAACAGGCCGCAGCAACTTGCTCTATGCGTGCAGCGCCCGAATGAAACAGACCGGGAATATTTGGCCCGGTGGAACACTACAAGGAACTCCTGTGAAGGGGTAATCGAGGCACAAGCCATTGCTTGGTTTAGCAGTGGATGCAGAAGAGGTTCACCGTTATGGCAAAAGTTGCAGCGCAACATGCCGACAACGCTGGCAGAGATGATACATGTGGCTGATAGCTATGCGTTGGGAGACCCAACGCAGCCGGCAGTGCAACCGGAGCCGGAACAGCTGCGCCACGAACAACACCGGGACAACCGGAATAACAAAAGAAGAGAAGATTTTCCGGATCGAAGGTACGGTCCGCAACAAGTTGCTGCTGTGCAGGAAAACTCTGAGGCCAGCGGCAGTCAGAGGCAAAAAACCGGATCGCAGCCATGGGCGGGTCCTAAGAAGCAGTGGGTGGAAAAGAAACCCTGGGTCCAGAAGAGAAACTGGCAAGAACCCGCAAAATACACCATGGAAGCTGCCATGGACCAACCTTGCCGGTGGCACACGCCGAATCCGGCACACCCGTCAAACCATCTGACGAAGGATTGTACCTGGACCAAGTACTTGATGCAAAAGGGAACGGTAAAAGATGCACAGCCACCACAAGACATGCCGCGGCAGCAGCAACAGCTACCGCCACCACCGCCACTTACCGGGGCAAACGCCTTACCGGTGCAGCCAAACCGGCAGCAGTACCAGCAAGTTAACCGGGTGGAGCAAAATGATAACCAGCCACCTCCACCGGCACCTTTAGGCCGGAATGTTTACGAAGATCCGCATCTGTCTTTGTGTTGTCTTTGTCACTGAGCCAACAGACCGGCAAAGTGTACACCGGCGCTCCATGGAGGTCAATGCTGTGATGCCGGCAGTTCCCAAGTACATGATGTGGTCCAATCAGGAAATTACCTGGTCATCCAAGGATCATCCCAAGATCATGCCGAATCCGGGTGGATATGCTCTTGTTGTGGACCCAATCATGAAAGGGCCGCAAACTCGAGTGAAGTTCAGCAAGGTGCTGATAGACAATGGCAGTAGCATCAACATCATGTACAAGCACACCATGCATACGCTGGGCATAACAGAAAACATGCTTCAGCCAACGCGCACAACGTTCCACGGGATCGTTCCTGGCTTGTCCTGTGCCCCGATAGGAAAAGTTCGGGTGGACGTGGCATTTGGAGGACGTGACAATTGTCGGGTGGAAAATCTGGAGTTTGAGGTGGTGGATCTAGACAGTCCCTACCATGCATTGCTGGGGAGACCGGCGTTGGCAGCCTTTATGGCCACAACTCATACGGCTTACCTCAAGATGAAGATGCCGGCACCTCGTGGACCACTGACTGTGGTGGGAAACTATAAGATCTCACTGGAAACTGCATCTGCCGGATCGAACCTAGCGGAATCGCTGGTGATCGCGGAGGAAAAGAAAAGAATGCAAACAGCTGTTGCGCTGGCTCAGTCCTCACAAATGAGCTTAGCGGCAATGAGTGAAAACATGGGTTCGCCGGCATTCAAGCCAACGAATGAAACAAAGGACATCGTGCTGGATCCGGCTTACCCAGAGCGCACCGTTCGTATCGGTGCCGGCCTTGATCAAGCATAGGAAAGCGCGCTCGTCAGCTTCCTCCGTGAGAATCGGAATATCTTTGCCTGGTCAACTGATGATTTGGTAGGTGTTCCGAGGGAGCTGGCTGAGCACTCCTTAAACGTCCGGAAAGATGCCAAGCCGGTGCGGCAACCACTGCGCCGGTTCGCTGAAGACAGAAGAAAGATCATAGGAGAAGAGGTAACCAAACTGCTTGTTGCCGGATTCATTGTGGAGGTCACGCACACAGAGTGGCTGGCCAATCCGGTAATGGTTGAAAAGAAGAAAGATGAGAACCTGGAGGCAAAAGCTCCGAAGGTGTGGCGCATGTGCATCGACTACACCAACCTGAACAAGGCTTGCCCAAGAGATCCTTTTCCTTTGCCACGAATCGATCAAGTGATTGATTCAACTGCTGGGTGTGAGTTGTTGTCCTTTCTGGATGCCTATTCCGGTTTCCACCAAATTCCCTTGAAAAAGGAAGATCAAATAAAAACTGCGTTCATTACCCCGCACGGGGCTTATTGCTATGTCACTATGCCTTTTGGTTTGCGCAACGCTGGTGCAACGTACCAGCGCTGTATGCAAAAATGCTTGTTTGATCAAATCGGAAAAAATGTGCAAGTCTATGTGGATGACATCGTGATAAAAACTAAGGTAAAAAACACCTTAATTGATGACATCAGGCAAACGTTCGATAACCTAAGACGGTTCCGGATGAAACTCAATCCGGCGAAATGCACCTTCGGTGTCCCTGCCGGCAAGCTGCTCGGTTTCCTGGTATCAAGCCGGGGCATAGAAGTTAACCCGGTAAAAATCCGGGCAATAGAAAGAATGGCTATCCCTCGAGAGTTAAAAGATGTGCAGAAGTTTACCGGAAGCTTGGCATCGCTAAGCCGGTTTGTAAGCAGGTTGGGAGAAAAAGCTCTGCCACTTTATGCTCTGATGAAAAAATCTGACACGTTCGTCTGGACCCCTCAGGCAGACGCAGCGTTTAAGGAGCTAAAAACAATGCTAGCCACAGCACCCATACTGGCTTCACCTCTAGAAAGGGAGCCTATGCTGTTATACATAGCAGCAACAAACCGGGTTGTGAGTGTAGTAGTTGTAGTTGAAAGAGAAGAGGAAGGAAAAACCGTCCAGAGGCCGGTATACTACCTGAGCGAGGTGCTCTCCCTCTCAAAACAAAACTACCCTCACTTCCAAAAAATGACTTATGGCGTGTACATGGCCGCCACCAAACTCAAGCACTACTTTGAGGAGCACCCCATGAAGGTGGTGAGCGAAGCACCAATTTCCGACATCATGTGCAACAAAGATGCCAGCGGCCGGATTGCAAAATGGGCAATCCAGATATCACCGTACGTGCCGGTGTATGAAAGAAGAGATGCCATAAAATCACAGGCTTTGGCTGATTTCCTTGTTGATTGGGCGGAGATGCAATACAAACCGCCAGATCAGAGGATAGAATCTTGGAAAATGCACTTTGATGGATCCAAGCTCAAGGAGGGTTTAGGTGCCGGTGTGGTGCTTACTTCACCAAAAGGAGATCACCTCCGGTATGTTTTGCAAGTACATTTCAGGGCATCGAACAATGTCGCTGAATATGAAGCTTTGATCCATGGACTTAAGGTCGCAAAAGAAATCGGTGCGCACCGGATCATTTGCTATGGAGATTCAGACCTTGTGGTACAGCAGTGTTCCGGAGATTGGGATGCTAAAGATGCCAACATGGCCTCATACCGGTTTCACGTGCAAAAGATTGCCGGATTCTTCGAAGGGTGTGAGTTTCACCATGTGCCGCGAGCAGAAAATGAAGCCGCGGATGCTTTGTCCAAGCTGGGCTCATCTAGGCAAGAAATTCCTCCCGGAATAGCTTTGGCTCACTTAAGAGTGCCATCGATCAAACCAAGCCCGGAATCAGAGTCAATTTTTGTACCGGAGTCACACGTAGTACCCATGGATATCGATGAAGGGAACCCGGGGACTGCTCCGGCAAGCTCGGGGACTGCTCCGGCAAACTCGGGGACTGCTGTACCCATACCGGAAGAAATGATGCTGGTGGATAGCATGGAGATAGACGCACCGGTGTTTCTGGTTCGAGAGATACCGTCATGGGTTAAACCTATTAAGGAATTCCTGATCAACGGCACCTTGCCGGCTGACGAAAACGAGTCAAGGAGGATACAAAGAAGGTCCAAAGCTTACACATTCATCAACGGTGAGGTGTACAAGAGAAGCGTTACCGGTGTCCTTCAAAGATGTGTGGAACCGGAGGAAGGAAAAGAAATGCTTGAGGAAATTCACCAAGGAGAATGTGGGCATCATGCTTCATCAAGGGCGCTAGTAGCAAAGGTGTTCCGGCATGGGTTCTATTGGCCCACTGCTTTGGAGAACGCTGAGGATTTGGTAAGAAAATGCAACGGCTGCCAGAGGTACGCCAAGCAAAACCATACCCCAGCATCCGGTTTAAAGACAATACCGTTAACATGGCCATTCGCCGTTTGGTGCCTTGACATGGTCGGACCATTCAAAACTGCAAGAAGCAGCATGACTCACATCTTGGTGATGGTGGATAAGTTCACCAAATGGCTAGAAGTAAAACCTATCGCAAAGTGTGATGGGCATACAGCGGTGAAATTCCTAAAAGATGTCATTTTGCGGTATGGGTACCCGCATAGCATCATCACTGATAATGGAACCAACTTTGCTCAAGGTGAGTTCAAAAGGTTCTGTGAAGACAACAACATCCGGTTGGATTTGTGCTCAGTGGCACACCCTCAGGGCAATGGCCAGGTGGAAAGAATGAATGCCTTGGTGCTTTCCGGTATCAAGCCTAGACTCATTGATGCGGTGGAAAAGTCACCGGGATGTTGGCTCGATGAGCTACCGTCAGTACTGTGGAGTATAAGAACAACCCCAAACCGGTCTACCGGATACACTCCCTTCTTCATGGTTTATGGAGCAGAAGCGGTGATACCAACCGACATCATTCATGATTCACCAAGGGTACAGCTCTATACTGAGCAAGAGGTCAAAGAGGCCAGAGAAAATGATGTCGACTTGCTGGAAGAAGCAAGAGAGCTGGCTTTGGCAAGAACAGCCATTTACCAGCAAAACCTAAGACGCTATCATAACCGGAAGGTTAACCCGAGAGTTTTCCGGGAAGGAGATCTTGTACTTCGCACAGTGCAGCGCAGAAGGCCGGCATAAGCTTTTGCCACCATGGGAAGGTCCCTTCATTGTAAGCAAGGTGCTTCACAATGATGCATACTACTTAATTGATGCGCAGGAGTGGAAGAAAGGAAAGGCGGACAGGTCCGGAGAGGAGAGCAAACGTCCGTGGAACGTAGCTTTGTTGCGTCCTTTCTACTCCTGAAGTGGTGGTGTAAGAAGTTCCTTTTTGTACCTTATATGCTATGAATAAAAGATGCCGGAACCTTGAATGAATCTCGGGGACTACCCCAACTTAAGTTGCATGTAACTTGTCTATTTTTTCAGTTTACCGGTTGCTTATTGAATGTTTTTTCTTTCCGGTTTAGTAGTGTGCTAAATCCTACCGGAGTCTTCGACTCTGCTGCTGTCCGCAAACCGGCTTCATGGCAAGCAAGATAAACCGGTAGGAGATAAGCACATGAACTGCGAAAAGGGAGAGCAGGAAAGAACAATCCGGAAAGTTTAACTAACCCCGGTTAAACCGGTTTTTTGCAAAATTTCAAAGTTATTTCTAAGTTCAAGAAGATGCTTGTTTGGTGAAAGAACCTTATGCTCATACGCCAAAGAACGCCCAGAGAAGGCAGGCAGAGCCAAGGCAAAAGAACCAAGTATGCATCAAATTGGATGCGGAAACAATTGAGAAATCTTTGCAGTGCAGGATAAAATCAAAACCAAAAGCAGAATATGCTAAGACAAACTTAGAAATACTTAGCTACCGGTATAACTTACCGGCAGGAAATGTTGTACCACAACCACAAGCAAGCTTAAGTTTTACATCATAGACCCCGGCATTCCGGGGCAGAATTTAACGGACATTGTCTTTAAGATAACCAGGACAAACAAACAGATCACAGGCAAACGTCTGAAAGAGGGTCATCAAGCAGTAGGAGCATCGGGTGCAGCGTCACCAGCCTCAACATCTTCAGGGGGAGCAGCACCAGCCTCAGGAGCTTTCGGCGGCGCGTCCTCGGCAGCTTCACCTTCATCTCCCTCGTCTTCTTCTTCCTCATCGCTGAGGTAGTCCTTGACGCCAGGAGGGGGTGGGATGAAGGTGCGGACCTCGGCATACTCAGCGAGCCGGTATGCCCGGTCCTGCCGCTTCGCGGAGAGTGCCGGGTCTGTGTCCGTGGGAGCATCCGCGCGCACACCTTGGAGAGCATCCAGGTCAAGAGCAGGATACCATGAGCACACAGAGCGCAGCGCCGTGTCAGCTCCGGCACGAGCCGCGGAACACTACCACTCGCGGATCCGGTGCCCGGCATCATTGAGCTGCGCGGCGGTGAGGGTGATGTCCCCCGGTAGCTCCTCCTCAGGCCACAAGACCTTGAAGACTTGGATGGCGGCGTCTGGCAGGTCAGCAAGAAGCCGGTCGACGGAGCGCATATGCTGAACACGCGCGGAGAGGGCGACAAGATAGTCGTACCCATCCCAGTGCGCATCCAGATTTGGAAATTCCCGCGCAATCCGATCCTCCCTCACCTTCTTCAAGGCATAGACCTGGGATGCCGGGAAGTGCTGTACAGGAAGAAGGAAAAGCATAAACACGAGACACCGGAAAGAGTATGTCGGAAAAAACATGTCGGAAGAAGCAAGGACAAAGATAAATCTTCAAAGGAAAAGGCTTATAAGCAAAAGAAGGGGCAAGGCAGGAACTTACGGAGGGCTAGCGCATCTATCTTCATAACCAACCGATCGTACTCCCGGTGATCGGTGGTCATGGTGTCAATAAGGCGCTCCGCTGCCTTCCGCGACTTCCTTTCCTCCTCCAGTTCTGCCGAGAGGACGGTGTTGGCGTTGGTGGAATCCTCCACAACCTCCGCCTGCCTGGCCTCCGCTGCTACCCGGGCGTCCTTCAAGGCCTGATCATGCCGGAGCGCGGCTTGTATAGCTTGCTCCTTGAGCTCCCCCAGGGCGGTCTTCTGGGCCTCCAGCACCTCGTTGTGCTCCTTGAGGAGCTGCTCCTTCTCGCCTAAGTACCGGAAAGAAAAGACTTAGCAAGCAACAACAGATGAAATGAAAAAAGGAACAAGTTAGCAGAAGAAGAAAGGATGGTACCTTGAAGCTTGGCGACACAGGCCTTCAGGGCCTCGATGGTAGCTTCCGGAACAACTGTTAAGCAAAAGAGTGTGTAAGTGTCAAAGAAGGAAACATTCTGGTAAAAAGATGCCGGAGGGGAAAGAAACAGACCTTGGCAGTGGCTGTGGGCCTCAGCAAGGTCCCGGTGCTCCCACAGAAGCTCCTCGAAGAGTTGCTTCCGGGTGTCGGCAGTGCTCTGTTCGAAGGAAGAAGGGTGTGAGAAAGAAAGAAACAAGGTTTCTACCCGAAACTCGGGGACTGGCAGTGCCGGTTTTGCGCGTTTCTAAGGTAAATTGTGTGTTAAGAAGAAGGTGTTTAACCCGAAACTCGGGGACTGGCAGTGCCGGTTTCACGTTAAGTTCTTAAGTTAAAGTTTCGCACTGAAAACAGCGTTTTCACCACGAAACTCGGGGACTGGGAGAATAGATAAGATCCGGAAAGAAAAGAAACCGGCATCAACAAAAAGATAAGAGGTTTAGCAGAACTTACCAGAACATTGTTGGTAGCATCGTACCAGGCACTGTCGAACTCTTTCACGGCGCGTTTAAGCCGCGTCAGATGTTCTTCAGTGGACCGAGCCCCGGCAGGATCCGGCGCCGGAAGGCGATCCTTCCCCAGGCCGCGGGTAGAAGCGGAGAGATCCGCCTCATTCCACTTCTGGGCATAGGGGAGAAGGTGCCCCAGGTCCTTGCCCGCGCGCTTCAGATCAACAATCCGGCCCAGGAGGCTGGTAGGCTTGCCCTGGGCAGCGATGGCAGCGGGGCCGACGTGCAGCACCACGTCCCCTGAGCCGCTTGAGGTGGCGCCCTCCACAGCTTTGCCGCGGGAAGCCCCGGGCTTGAGGAAGTTGGTGATCTTGGGGGTCCCCGACGGCGCCGGTTGCTTGGCCGCGGAAGGTCCTTGGCTGGGCGGCGGTGTCGGCGTGGCCTTGGGAGGAGGAGAAGGTACCGGCGCGGAAGTATCCGGCGCGGTAGGGGAAGTGCTTGGTTGTTTCTTCTTCTTCTTCGGGGGAGGAGGAACCAGAGGTTCCGCCTGCCCGGCATCAGTCTGGTCGGCGCCGATGTTGCTGGCGCCGGTGTCTTGGGTCTCTGGAGGGGAGGTAAAGTCCTCCTCCGCGCGGTGATCTGGAGGTGTTGGGGCCGCGCGCCCCGAACTTGTAGTGCCTCCCGAAAGGGAGGCAGAGCTGTTGCCGGCACCAGATGGTACCGGGCTTGAGTGAGGAGGAGGAGTTGAGGTCCTCGCGGAGCCGGCGGAGCCAAGCTCAAGCGCAGGGCTGAAAGAAAGGAAAAAGAGAGCAAGTTGGAAAAAAGCAACCGGAAAAGAACTCGGTGGAAACAAAAGAAAGCATAAAGAAGATAAAAACTTACCCGGAAGACATCGGCATCCGCTTCTGCTTGTAGCGCTTGGTGCCCACCTGCTTCCCGCCAATGACCTCAGTCCGAGGGCGTTTGCCGGAGGAAGCATGGCTGGGGCCGGCGCCGGCGGCTGGAGGATCGCTCTGTTGGCCCTCGGCCATGAGCTTATCCAGAAACTCCTCGCCAACCTCGGCCTGCAGGGGGGGCTCGTGCTCGTGGACCTGAGGGTTGTTGCTGGCTGAGGGAGTGTCTACAGAATGGCAGTAACAAAAAGAGTATAAGAAAATGAACAGGAAGGCTACCTCAAGAATGGTCAAGTCATCAGACGAACCAGCAGGTTCCGGCGGAGACTTGCCGAGGCGAGCGGATGCAGTCCGGCCCATCCTCAGATCTAGCCAATGGATGACGGGATCATGATCGTACTTGTCCAAGGGCCTCTTCCGGCAAGGGCCTCGCCGGTCAGAATCAATCCGGGGAAAGCGGGCCTTGGCCTGAAAACAAAGGAAAAAAGAAAGATTAGACGCAAGTGCAAAAGCTACCGGTAATACGACCTAAGCCGCATATCTTCTTACTTCTTTGGACGGAGGGTTCCTGGCGCTAAGAGGGCAAAGGCCCCACTCCCAGTCCTCCGGCATGTCAGTTTGGCAGATCTGACTAGCCTTAAGGACCACGTCCTCCTTGCTCAAGGCCAGGCCGGTGATCTTGGTGGGATCACCGGGGCCGTACATCTCACTGATTTTGTGAGCACGCTGCTGGAGGGGAAGCACCCGGCGGCTGATGAAGGCGCGGATGATATCGTCGGAGCATATGTTGGTGTCCTTCATCAGCTTCATCATGAAGCGCACCACCCGGTTCATTTCGGCATGCTCCGTACCGGGGTTGTATTGCCAGTTGGTCTTGGCTGGCGGCACCGGATCGAATGCCGGCAAGTTGATGAGGTCGTCGGCGCCCGCGTTCTTCACATAGAAGAACGTCGTCTGCCACAAGCGGCAAGACTCGAGGCCATTGAACTTAAAAAAGGGGCTCCCTTGGCGGGAGCCAACGATGCAGGACCCGCATTGAACGGGGGGTTTGGGGGCAGGAATGTCCTTGCCCTGGACCGAATTGATCCGAAGGGAGAAAAAGCGGGCAAACGTCTCGCGAGCGGGACGGATGCCAATGTAGCCCTCCATGAAGGCCACAAAACAGGAAAGATAAAAAACGGCGTTGCCGGGGAGATGATGAGGTTGGAGACGATAGAAGTTAAGGAATTGACGAAAGAAATCTGAGGCAGGAAGGCCGAAGCCACGCTCGAAGTGAGCAAGAAAAACTACGACCTCACCGGGTTTGAGCACCGGTTGGATCTCGTCGCCGGGAAGCCGGCAGATGACCCCTTCCGGAATCCTCCTAGACCGGTAGAGCCAGTCTATCTCGAACTGGGTCACGTCGGAACCTCTCCAGGCTCCGCGTGTTTTGTCCTTTCCGGAGGCCCGGCTGGAGGTGCCGGCCTCTTGTTTCCGGCTGGATGCCTGGCCCATCCGGGCAGGGTCGTCGGTTAGCCCACCGGAAGCGTTGCTATCTTGGGTGCTAGAGGTGGCCGCAGGGAGAGACTCCTCGCTAGACATGAGGATCTAGAAGATGCCGAAATCTACCGAGAAACAGTTTTCCCCGAACGAACCCACGCGCGAAGATCTACGAGTAAGAAGAAAAGCAAAACAAAGAGCGAATAAATACTCTACCGTCCCAAGATCCAAAGTGCAAGAGGAAAGGGGTAAGGGCGCATCAGGCCTAACCTGGGGCGGCGGAGTTGCGAAGGAAGAAGTTCGCTGGAGAAACGGCGAGCCCGCGGCCGGCGAGGAAGTCCGTCGGCGGCGAGGCGAAGACGTGCTTGAGGAAAGGCGAATGCTGCGGGCACGGTGAAGTCGCTGCTGAGGTTCTCCGCGCGGCGAAGTCCGGCGGAACGGAGGCGAGAGTTCACCGGGCGACGGGCTCGAACGAGCGGCGGCGGACGAAGAACGGCGGAGAGCACGGAGGCGAAGAACTCTGTGCGCAAGGAAGTGGGGAATGCGAAGAAGATGAAGAAGAAGCGGCGGTTGCGCTTATAAAGGAGAAGGGTAATGGGCTGGAAACCGCTGGGCCGCGGCGGTTCGCCTCGCGGCCCGCGGCGGTTCGCACCATGGGCCGCCACGTGTCAAGAAGATACACGCGAAAGACAGGAGGCCACACGGAAGTACACCGAAGATCCAGAACGGCTAGTGGGATCCGCTGTGGTGCATTAAATGCACGCGCGGGAGTCGAAGCGAATTGACAACTGACACTGGCGCGTCAGTTACAGTGCGCATGTCTGTCAGGCGCGGGGCCCGAGATATTCTCGACTTCACCGAGGAAGCGTTTAATGGTTAAGCTACCGGGAGATAAGATACCGGAGAATGACTTGCAAAGAAAAGATAAGGAGGATCCGGGCAAAGATGCCGGATCCGAGCGTGGCGCCGGATGAATCAAACCGGTATCCAAAGACATAAGAACCTGGCATGGTCTGTTGGATAGGATCCGCCAGACTATACCAGCTTCGGGGACTAATGTTGGGGGGATAACCCCCGGTATGCCTAAGGCATGCCAAACCGGATGGTTTGTGCCATCAGGATACCGGTTGGATGTTCATGCCGGAGTCTAAGATAGGCGTTTGGCTGAGCAAGCTAAACCGGTATCCTCATAAGAGGGATACCGGAACCGGATAGAAAAGGTACCGGGCTGCCGGTAGGAAGGGCTTGTCGGCAAGGCTGGTCAAAGATCCTCTCCAGAGCTAGAAGACAAAGATGAGCTAAGCAAAGTAGCTTTAAACGAAGGGCTGACGATAAAGCAGAAGGTGACGAAGAAAGAAGCCGGAGGACGTCAGCCTCCCTGATTAAAGAAGACCCCGGTGTCATCTATGATTAAAGTAGCTTTGTACAGTAGCAGGTAAAGTAGTTTGTCCAGTCAAAGATGCCATTAGGGTTTCTTGCACTGTAAGCCACCCTCTCCCCTATATAAGGAGAGGGGGCAGCCCTCCTTACGGGCACGCGGGTATGTATGTGGGCAGAACCTGTAACTTGTGTGAATCTATGAACATGGTGATCTAGAGGGAGTTCTTCCTTGTGTCTTTCTTCTTCAACCTCTGGCCTTGGCCAAGTTCTTGAGGAAACCATCCGGAATCTCTTCCCACCTGATCGCAAACCCTCCCCCGAATCCTCTTGCGTCCATTCGGCCCCAATCTAAGCCATCCTATGGCATCTGTCTGTTCACCACGACGACAATGAATTCGATAGATTTGCAAAGCAATCAACTATGAACTAGGTTTTATCTTAAACATGGTCTAAACCTAATTTGGGGGCGTCCTAGGCACTTATATAGGGGTTCAGGACGACCAGGTTTCGAGAAAATACATTGAAAACCGACCCAGATCGGGATCTCTGGTCGAGACAGACTCGGACACGGTCGGCCTGGGGGCTGGTCGACCGGGTCTGGGACCGTATAGGCCGGTCAAAACCGGGCCTGGCACCGGGTGATGACCGGGCTAAGGGTCCAAGGCCCCTGGATGTTGCCCGGTGTGCACCGGCTGAGGTTCCGGTCGGCGCCGGGCTCATCCGGTCTGGAGTCCGGTTGGACCGGGCCTGGGACCGGGCGGGCCGGCTGATACGTCCAAAACGTATCTACTTTCCCGAACACTTTTGCTATTGTTTTGCCTCTAATTTGTGTATTTTGGATGCAACTAACGCGGACTAACGCTGTTTTCAGCAGAACTGTTCTGGTGTCTCGTTTTTGTGCAGAAATCCAACTTTTAGGAAAATCCTCGGAATTTATGCGAAAGGTCTTATTTTTCCAGAAGACTCACGAAGCCAGAAGGACAAGCCAGGTGGAGGCACGAGGGCCCCACACCATAGGGCGGCGCGGCCCAGGAGGGGGGCGCGCGGCCCTAGCGTGTGGCCCCCTCGGCCGGCCTCCGACGCCCTCCTCTGGACTACTTAAGGGGTTTCGATCTAAAAATCGCGACCAAGAAGTCGAAGTCGCCAGAAACCCTCCAGAACGCCGCCACATCGTGAAACTCCGTCTCGGGGGCCAGAAGTCTCTGTTTCGGCACTCCGCCGGGACGGGGAATTGGAGGAGATCATCGCCATCATCACCACCGACGCCTCTCCATCGACCAGCCATGTTTCCCCCATCCATGTGTAAGTAATTCCCCCGCTGTAGGCTGAAGGGGATGGTAGGGATTGGATGAGATTGGTCATGTAATAGTATAAGATTGTTAGGGCATAGTGCCTAGTGTCCGTAATTGGTACTTTGATGATATTGTTGCAACTTGTTATGCTTAATGCTTGTCACTAGGGCCCGAGTGCCATGATCTCAGATCTGAACATGTTATTATTTCATCATGATATTCATTGTTTATGGTCTTACCTGCAAGTTGTATACACATGTCGCTGTCCGGAACCAATGGCCCCGAAGTGACAGAAATCGGGACAACCGGAGGGGATGGTAGTGATGTGAGGATCACATGTGTTCACGGAGTGTTAATGCTTTGCTCGGGTACTCTATTAAAAGGAGTACCTTAATATCCAGTGGATTCCCTTGAGGCCCGGATGCCACCGGCTGGTAGGACAAAAGATGTTGTGCAAGTTTCTCATTGCGAGCACGTACGACTATAATTGGAACACATGCCTATTGATTGCTTTGTACTTGGACACCGTTTTATTATTATCTGCAAATGCCCTGCTTGATTGTTACATGAGTTTCTCTCATCCATGCAATGCCCGTTATCCGTCCCCGTGCCTACATTATTTTAATCCTGCTGTTTACTAAAATCACTACTACTGTCTTTGTTACTCTGCTGCTGTTATTTCACTACTACTACTGCTATAAAACTGTTACTACTGATAAACTCTTGCGAGCAAGTCTGTTTCCAGGTGCAGCTGAATTGACAACTCCGCTGTTAAGGCTTTAAAGTATTCTTTGTCTCCCCTTGTGTCGAATCAATAAATTGGGTTTTACTACCCGCGAAGACTGCTGCGATCCCCTATACTTGTGGGTTATCATAACCGTTTTCTGGCGCCGTTGCCGGGGAGCATAGCTTTATTTGGAAGTTCACTTGGATTGATATTGTTCGCTGCAAATTCTCCATCATGGGAAAACCTCGCAATCCTAAAGTCGCCATATTACCATCCACTACAAGAAAAGGTACAACTCTGAGTACCTCTGCTACTCTTGATTCACCATCTGTGATAAGTCAACTTGTTTCACCGCCACAAGCTTCACTTGCTGGTACTTCTGCTGAATCTGAAAACTCTCATAATATTGATAATGTTTCTGCTGTGCTTGATGATAGTGGTTCATTGGGATCTTTTCTAGATGCTACAATTGCTAGATCTAGACAAATTGAAAATACTGAAACTCCTAATGCCACTACACCTGTTAATTCACCTGAACTTGATTATTCTAGTGATGATCCTGATGAAGATTATGTGGAGCTTAATGATGATTTTATTAATAGATGCAATGCTACAGCTGATGCAAGAAAAATTAAAAAGTTTCTCACACAATATACTGTTAGACATAAGTTATCTCCTGATCCTAAATTTGCCACATCTCCTATATGCATTAAGGATAAAGATTATGATTTTTCTCTTGATCTATCTCATATAGCTATTGTAGAGAAAGCACCCTTTTGTGGTACTGAAAAAGAAAGTGCTGTAGAACACATGATTGAACTTTCTTCTATGAGTAGCTTGTTTTCTGATGATGTCAAGATGCGTACTTACTTTGTCGCTAAAATTTTCCCTTTCTCATTAAAGGATGATGCTAAAACTTGGTATAATAATTTGCCTCCTGGCTCTATTAAAAGTCCAACTGATTTGCGTGATGTTTTCTTTCGAAAATACTTTCCTGCTAGTGCTCAACATATTGCTTTACAAAAATTTTATAGATTTGACCAGGGAGATGAAGAGAAATTGCCTGAGGCTTGGGCAAGGTTTTGTTCTCTTATCAGAGCTCGACCTGGACATGATTTAGAAAAGAATGATCTACTTGATATATTTTATAGTGGACTAACCATTGAGTCTAGGGCCTATTTGGATAGTTGTGCTGGTTGTGTTTTCAGGAAAAGAACTCCAGACGAAGCTGAAGAATTATTGGCTAAAATAGGCCGGAATCATGATGATTGGACTACGCCTGAACCAAGGGGTTTAATTAAATTGAATGATGAAGATATGAGGGAAGCCAAGAAGTCTCTCAAGGAGAAAGGTATTAAATCCGAAGATGTGAAGAATCTACCTCCCATAGAAGATATATGTGAGATAATTCCCCCTTCATCCATGATTGAGGTAAACTCCCTTCAACGCTTTACTAGGGAAGATATTCCGTATTCAAAACCTCCTGCTCAATGCTTAGATGAGTTTGATAATTATATTGTTAAGCAAGAAAATTTTAATATGAGAGTAGAGAATCATCTAATGGAAAATTCTCAAGCTATTAGCAATTTGCATGATATTGTGGAGAGAACCTCCAATGATGTTAAGCTGCTTGTTAAACATTTTCAAATGATTCAAACTCGAATTGATCAACTCACTAAAGTGCAAAATGACTTGTTAAAAAATAATTCTAAGGAGAAACATGCTTATGAAGTAACAACTAGAGGTGGTGTCTCTACCCAGGATCCTCTATATCCTGAAGGGCATCCCAAAAGAATTGAACAAGATTCTCAACGCATTGAACCTAGTGCTCCTTCTAAGAAAAAGAAGAAGAAACATAAAAATGTTGTAGAATCCTCTGAACCTGTTAATGATCCTAATAGTATTTCTATTTCTGATGCTGAAACTTAAAGTGGTAATGAACATGATAATGCTAATGATAATGATAAGAAAGATGCTTCTGATAAAGAAGAAGTTGAAGATGAACCTGAAAAGCATGCTAAAAATAAAAAGTATACTAAAGAAGATTTTATTGCTAAGAAACATGGTAATGAAAGGGAACCTTGGGTGCAAAAGCAAATGCCTTTTCCTGCTAAGAAATTAAAATCAAAGGAAGAAGAACACTATAATAAATTTTGTGATTGGATGAAACCTTTATTCTTGCAAATCCCTTTGACTGATGCTATTAAATTGCCTCCTTATTCAAAGTATATGAAAGATATTGTTACTAACAAAAGGAAAATCCCCAATGAGGAAATTTCCACTATGCTTGCTAATTACTCTTTCAATGGCAAAGTTCCAAAGAAGTTGGGCGACCCAGGTATACCTACTATTCCTTGTTCAATTAAGAATAATTATGTTAAAACTGCTCTATGTGACTTGGGAGCCGGTGTTAGTGTTATGCCTTTTTCTCTTTATAAGAGACTTTACTTAGATAAATTGATACCTACTGATATATCTTTGCAAATGGCTGATAAATCTACTGCTATTCTTGTTGGTATATGTGAGGATGTTCCTGTTCAAGTCACTAATAACTGCTTGATATTAACTGATTTTGTTGTGTTGGAAATGCCTAAAGATGATAATATGTCTATTATTCTTGGGAGACCTTTTCTTAACACCGCAGGGGCTGTTATTGATTGCAATAAAGGAAAGGTTACTTTCAATGTTGATGATAAGGAGCATACCGTTTATTTCCCCAAGAGGATTGATAAAGTATGTGGAGTCAATACTATTTCTAATGTGAGAACTATCAAAGTTGGAACTATCGATTGTCCTATATATGAGCCTATAGAGGGATATCAAAATCTTATGATTGGATCCATATCAATACAATTCAAGGTAACATGATTGATTTGAAGTTTATTTCTTCTTATGCTATGTAAAAATTATTCGCTAGCAAGACTTGATCAACCTTGTTAACAAATACTTTTTATATGCATAGAGGAGGTAAACAACATCTCTTTCTTCCTCCACTTGTTTTACTTGCTGTAGCACTTTTGATTTGCAAAGTTCCTTAGTTAATTAGAGATTTCAAAAAATTTCCTGGCCAGTAATAATAAACTTAATGCCCAGAAATGTGCATTTTTCAAAGTTTTCAAAAATTCACAAAAATTATACCGTTGGTCCTATTTTTCGAAAATGCACCTGGGAGCACCTGGGGATGACCAGTGGGGCACCCCAGGGTGGCACCCCACAGGCCGGCGGCCGCAAGGGGCGCGCCACCCTGGTGTGTGGGTCCCCCTTTGCCCCACTTCAGCATCTCTTCCTCCCACACTCTTCTCTCTCCCGAAAAAATCAACACCAGCTTTCTCTCACTCGCGTTTTTGCTCAAGAGCTCAGGATTTCTCGATCTCTTTGCTCAGCCCAGATTTCTGTCTGAAATTTGGCACATTTGCTCTCCGGTATGTGACTCCTCCGATTATCCAAGTAGAATTTTGTTTGGTTGAGTATATCTTGAATATTTTGCTGCTGTAGGTAACATGTTTAGTGAGCTTGCATCCTTGTTCTAAGATGGATAAACTAGTTTTGATGCATGATTAGTACTCTAGCAAGTTCCTATAGTAGTTTCCCTCAATTATATGTCACCAAATCAAATTTTATATTGTTTGTTGAAAATTTCAGAAAATGGAGTGGAATAGACATCAACTAAACCAACAAGAATTGGAGGTGCAACAAGTCATGAGAGTGAACCGCGAAGAGGGAGTATACCCCTCTTACTACCCGTGCACAGATTTCATGAGAAGTGCAGGAATCTCGGAAGATGTTCAGAATCTAATTTCTCGTGCAGGGTTGAATGATTTTGTTGACGGAGAACCATGCCAATATGCAAAATTGACTATGTCTGTTGTGCAGGATTTTAAGTTCAATTGGTCGCAATCTAACCCCATGGTTCAGTACAAGATTTATAATAAAACTGTCAACTTGCCATTCAATGATTTTTGTACAGCAATTAGAGTACCGCAATGGGGATCATGCGAGAAGATAAGGGGATCGCCGCGAGAGCTCTTAAACCTCTTCGAGATGATTTGTCATGGGAGGAGTTTCTCAGAGGATGGTGGTAAAATCAGTAGCATTCAACTCCCAGCTATCCGCTACTTTGCGTATTTCATTACTAAATGCGTTCTTGCTAGGAAGAATGGTAGTAAATTATCTGTTCAGGATTTAGCTTTTCTAGCTGCTGCACTGCAAGGCAATAGGGCTTATAATCTGGGTGCATTGATAGCCTACAGACTTGCTACTAACCGTGAGAAAGGCGGAATTTGTGGAGGTCTCATCGCCTCTCGTTTACTAGCCTTGCATGGTGTAGAACCTCATCATCTTGATATTCAACTTTCCATAGAAAAACTTGACATAGTCTCTATGATTAAACATGAATTTGTTTCTGATTCATCTAATTTGGGTAACCTGTTCTACAAGATGACATTTTATAAGAAAGCTTGGAGAATAACTAAGAAAACTGAAAAACTAGTAAGATTACCTGCGCCTGTTCTATTTAACCTTGATTCCAGGAAAGATTGGTCAGTCACGGAAGGTGCGCTGAATGCGTACATAGAGAGAGGAGGCCATCATGCAAGAGACAACACGGAGGAGGCCGAGGAACACCTCGACTCGTCATCCGATGCAGCAAGTTCCTCACATCAACATTTTGGACATGTGGAGCCTCCACGCTTCTCTTCTGCACATGGACCTCACTATGACTACGCCATGCGTGATCCACCGGCGCGGAACAGCGACCCTCGCTGGGGTTGAACTCCACTTAGGCCAAAAGCCTAAGCTTGGGGGGAGGTATACCGGCATCACTCATTCTTTGCATATTATGTTTGCTGGATACTTGTATATACTTGTTTAGTTTCTTTGAGTGGTTTTCTAATGAGAGGAAGATGATATTTGGGGAAGTGCTGCCTGAAAACAGATTCTGGACTGTTACCGAAAAAATTCTCAAAAATAGCCAGAACGATATTTTGCGAAGCCAATTTTTGTGCATGTTCCCCAGGTTGTTATCTAACTTTCCTTAGTTGAACACTTTTCTATTTGAGCAGTGGAAGAATTTCTTAAAAATCGAGTACTGTACTGCTGTCAAGTTTGACGAATTTCTGCTGCTTTGTGTTTATGTGACTTTTCTAGTTTGCCATTTCTTGTTTTTGCTTTGTTTCTTTCCCAAAACACAAAAAGACCAAAAATATTTCTGATTGTTTCTCTTCACCATTTGTTTATTTTGGTTTCTTGCATTTATTTCGCTTTATTTGCTATTGCTAGTTTGCTATAAGAAAACCCAAAAAGATTTTGCTTTGTTTGTTTGTTTTCCTTTGTTCTTGTCTCTAATTCGAAAACACCAAAAATATTTGCTGTTCTTCTTTGGTTTGTAAAGTTCATTATGAGTTCAATGGTCTTCGGTGGCTGGAGCGTGGTTTTCATTTCATATTATCCAAGCTACACAAGTGAAAGGCAATAATGACGATCTACGACAATTGGATTGTGGTGAGAGGCTGGTATGAACTCTATTTGTTTTCATTTTTGTACATATACTCATCCATGTGAGCATGCTTAGTTGGTTCATGGGAGGTATATGTCATTTAAGAAAGTCTAGTAGTTCATGATCTCTCATGTTTAGCTCCAATTTATTAATATGAGTAGCATGTCATGGATATTTGCTTGCATTGTTTTATTCATAAGTAGGTATGATATTGTGGTATCCTCCTCTGAATAATTCATTTGAATTAACTTGGCACATGCTCACGCATGCATATGACTGAACAAAAGTCAATTAAGCCTCGATGATTTACATTGCTTCAGAGTTCTTGTATCACTTTTATGCCTCCGTTAATTTATTTTGCTGCAAGCATGATTATGACAGTTACTGCTCTCTTGATTTGTCGCTCCCTATTCTTTTGCTAGCCTTCACCTGTACTGAGCGGGAACACTGCTCGTGCTTCCAAACACCTGAAAACCAAGTTGTTCCAAAGTGTCCACCATAAATACCTATGCATGGCATTTCAAACCATTCCAAGTAAATTCTCATGCGCTACCTTTAAACCTTCAAAATGCTTCTCAACTTGTGTTAATGTTTCATAGCTCATGAGGAAGTATGTGGTGTTTAACTTTCAACCTTGTCATTTACTCTTGACGGACTTTCATATGGACTAGTGGCACATCCGCTTATCCAATAATTTTGCAAAAAGAGCTGGCAATGGGGTTCCCAGCCCCGATTAATCAAACTTCATTAATAATTCTCTTCACATGTTTTGCTCTGATTCATCAGTAAGCAACTTAATTTTGCAAATAGACACTCCTCCATGGTATGTGTTTGATGGAAGGCACCCGAGGATTCGGTTAGCCATGGCTTGTGTAAGCAAAGGTTGGGGGGAGTGTCACCCATAATAAAACTAAAATACGTGTGTAAACAAAAGAGAAGAGGGATGATCTACCTTGCTGGTAGAAATAACGTCCTTCATGGGAGCCGCTCTTGAAAGTCCGGTTGGCGAGGTAGTTGGTGTACCCATTACCATTCGTTGACAACAACAAACACCTCTCAAAATAATTTTACTCCTGTTTTAAAAATGAAAAGCTCTAGCGCATGTTAATCCCTGCTTCCCTCTGCGAAGGGTCAATCTTTCACTTTTATGTTGTGTCTCCATCCTTTCTTTGAGCACTTTCTTGAGAGCACAACTGTCATTCTTAGTGTGATATGCTTGTCTCAAAATATGATTGATTGTGGTATAACTTTGATGCTTTTATCTTTGACAATCACTATTTCTAGTCTTTCTATGAACTTCAGAGGTGCCTGAGCATTTATGTTTTGCTGATCAAACATGGGCAAGCGAGATATCACTCTATCATACTCTTTTATGAATATTGCAATCCTGCTTATAGACATGATTCATGATGCTTATTATTAATTGTTGGTACCTTTCCATGATTGACATAGCTATTAGATGATCTTATTTGCATGTATCTTATTATGAACTGCCTAAGTGTTAGCCATAGCATGAGAATATTTACATCATATGAACAAATGTGTTCGTGAAAGTTCTTTTATCGCTCAGTTGTTAACTGAATTGCTTGAGGACAAGCAATAAGCTAAGCTTGGGGGGAGTTGATACGTCCAAAACGTATCTACTTTCCCGAACACTTTTGCTATTGTTTTGCCTCTAATTTGTGCATTTTGGATGCAACTAACGGGGACTAATGCTGTTTTCAGCAGAACTGTTCTGGTGTCTCGTTTTTGTGCAGAAATCCAACTTTCAGGAAAATCCTCGGAATTTATGCGAAAGGTCTTATTTTTCCAGAAGACTCACGGAGCCAGAAGGACAAGCCAGGTGGAGGCCCGAGGGCCCCACACCATAGGGCGGCGTGGCCCAGGAGGGGGGCGCGCGGCCCTAGCGTGTGGCCCCCTCGGCCGGCCTCCGACGCCCTCCTCTGGACTACTTAAGGGGTTTCGATCTAAAAATCGCGACCAAGAAGTCGAAGTCGCCAGAAACCCTCCAGAACGCCGCCACATCGCGAAACTCCGTCTCGGGGGCCAGAAGTCTCTGTTCTGGCACTCCGCCGGGACGGGGAATTGGAGGAGATCATCGCCATCATCACCACCGACGCCTCTCCATCGACCAGCCATGTTTCCCCCATCCATGTGTGAGTAATTCCCCCGCTGTAGGCTGAAGGGGATGGTAGGGATTGGATGAGATTGGTCATGTAATAGTATAAGATTGTTAGGGCATAGTGCCTAGTATCCGTAATTGGTACTTTGATGATATTGTTGCAACTTGTTATGCTTAATGCTTGTCACTAGGGCCTGAGTGCCATGATCTCAGATCTGAACATGTTATTATTTCATCATGATATTCATTGTTTATGGTCTTACCTGCAAGTTGTATACACATGTCGCTGTCCGGAACCAATGGCCCCGAAGTGACAGAAATCGGGACAACCGGAGGGGATGGTAGTGATGTGAGGATCACATGTATTCACGGAGTGTTAATGCTTTGCTCCGGTACTCTATTAAAAGGAGTACCTTAATATCCAGTAGATTCCCTTGAGGCCCGGCTGCCACCGGCTGGTAGGACAAAAGATGTTGTGCAAGTTTCTCATTGCGAGCACGTACGACTATAATTGGAACACATGCCTATTGATTGCTTTGTACTTGGACACCGTTTTATTATTATCTGCAAATGCCCTTCTTGATTGTTACATGAGTTTCTCTCATCCATGCAACGCCCGTTATCCGTCCCCGTGCCTACAGTATTTTAATCCTGCTGTTTACTAAAATCACTACTGCTGTCTTTGTTACTCTGCTGCTGTTATTTCACTACTACTACTATAAAACTGTTACTACTGATAAACTCTTGCGAGCAAGTCTGTTTCCAGGTGCAGCTGAATTGACAACTCCGCTGTTAAGGCTTTCAAGTATTCTTTGTCTCCCCTTGTGTCGAATCAATAAATTGGGTTTTACTACCCGCGAAGACTGCTGCGATCCCCTATACTTGTGGGTTATCACCGGCGTGGCGGCCGGTCTGACCGGGTTGTGCACCGGCCCGGACTTCTTCCTCCTTCGCGCATGCCTCCCTCTCCTCCCTCGTGCGTCCATGGGATATCTTCATGTCCACCTCCATGTCCAGCTTCTTGTCCAGCTGCTCCTCTCCTCCTCGTGCGATGCTTGCTCCCTCTTCGTACCTGATCATACATAAGTAAAAAGACTTAGGCAGTATAAAGTTCTCATCTATCAAAGTATCACTTAGGAACAAGTTCACCTGTTGTTTGAGTAGCTTCGCACGAGCTCTTGTCATAGGTTCAATCCTAACTTCATTGGACTTGAGCTTCACAGCAGCATCGTCTTCATCTTGTAATGACGGAGGTAGTAGTGTAGTAGGGATGCCCTCATCATAAGGTATAGGTAATCAGTCATTTCTTGTACTCTTCAATAAGAAAAGGGCATAGCCGTATACAGATGTCTTGTTGGACTAACCATTATGAACAAGATGTGAGTTTTCTGTTCTATATTGCAAATATATAAGGTTGCAGTCTCTCCCTTGGCTGAGTCCGACAGACAGGTGGTTCATATTGATGATAGGGTTGCTAAGTAAGAGTTGTTGCCAACGATGCCCGGAGCTATCGTTACCAGAGAGGTTTGTGACTTTCTCATCATCCTTGTTGCTGCCTTCTCTGGATTCGCAGTTGGTTGACGGGTGCCTCCCATTGCCGGCCTTTCTTTTTCGCCGCGGCATTGGAGCGTCGTGCTGAGTGTTTGTTGGGCTCTCTTTGTGGTCTATGTGGGTGTGACGTTTGTGTGGGCTTGGCCTGGTTGTTCTGGGTTTTTTCCCAGTTTTCTCCTAAAAACGAACACCCTCTTCTTAATTAATAGATGAGGCAAAGCTTTTTCCTCCGTTTAAAAAAAAATCTCTACGAGATAAGCTAAATCGGCACCTTCCAGGTTCATGATTCACATACAAGTTATTGTCCATTCATTTATCGATGTATTATACTTTTTTACCTTAGTTCCTACACTTGATGAAAAAACTTGAAGTGAGCTTGTGAGTTATGTTTAGTTGCTTGACATATTGTCACTCGTGCCATGTATTTAGATTTCCTCCGCACTTTGTTTATTAGTTCCTTCGCACTTTGTTGATTAGTTGGGCCATGCTCTTGCCGTGTACCATTCGAAACACGAAGCTCGAAGAGTGTGAGAAGTGGAGCTTGATGCGCATTGAATTGGCAAAGAGAAAAGAAGGTGTTATTAAGCGTCGTTGTCAACCTCGGCAGGGTCCCATGTCGGCAACAAGGCGGCCAAGCTCACCATGATTGGAGGAGCATCATCCGACAAGGTCCAATGATCAACAAGTGCCTCGCCGATGTCTAGGCAAAACTGCTCGTCCGCAGCACGAAGAGCGACTAGAGGTGGAATGACGTGTTGTTGAAGCGAGGAGAAGATCATGCTCGAGAAGGAGAGAGACGTTGTGAAGAAAACAGAGAGAACTTCATGATCTTGACCAATGACACGTCGGAAATGGAACCCCTGGTGAAGGCGGATGACATGATCTTGCAAGAGACCGCCGATCGAATGGCCACGATAGAGGCATCAGCAGCTGCAGCCGCGATGGCATCATCGTCGGTTTCAGCGAGTACACATGTGACGGCATCGGCATCACCGGCGGCAACAAATTGACGCCGACATAGTAGGCTGAGGTCGTGGTTCTAGAGAAGTCCGAGCACCAATGACGACTGAAGATCCTTCGTCGATGACTCGAGACGGGCATTCTTCTAGGCTCCATTTATGCCCCGATTTTGTAATATTAAAAATGTGCACGCCCTAAACGTAGCATCACGCCGCAGGTTCCTCCATTAGAGCGGGCTTCATTTGTGCCTCGATTTTGTAATATTAAAACTATGCACGCCCTAAACGCAGCACCAGATCGTGGCGTCCTCATTAGAGATGGTATTTACTTAATCCCTCGGTTAATAAACTTAGGTTGCATCACGAACTGCCCTCGACCCCTCGTGGTGTAACTCCATTGCTGGAACTAATATATTTATGCTAGCTTTGCTGATTGTGTGATCTATGGTTGTTATCCTATTATTTCATATTTTATCGAACGCCATTCGGACATATTTGGTGAACTGGGTAAGCTCACCAATAAGTGTAGAAGGTGATCGTATGCACCGTGGATGTAACCAAACAGTTGTGCATTTGCTGAAACACGGTCTATAGGCAATCGAACGTCAGAAACTTTGCTTTCGAAATTGTTGGCAACCAAACAACCTGCACAACTTGCACAACGTAACGTTTGAACTAGAAATTGCATTTAACATCCACGGAGCCATCGGAGGATTCGGAGCCATAGATGCGAGAGCCATGTTCGGATCTTAATCTCAAATCCCCTGCCTCAATTCGCACGGGGTGCGTGCAAGTTGCTTTGTCGCTTTGTTTGTCACCGCCCACATCTTTCCCAACTTCCCAAGTCGTGCATTCTATGCCGCCTAGTTCAGCCTCATGTTTCGACAGGCTAACATGCTATACCTTGCCAAGAGGTCTAGTGCGAGCAACACTCGACCATTTGAAATGAGTGTTAATGTTTCTAAACGCATAATGCACTTTCTACACGAAAAAAAGGACCTTCAGTGTCTTCTAATTTTATCACAAAATCTACTCTGGAAGCTCCATTCATTCTATGTTCCGTAGAAACACATGAATAGCACTACTAGTAGAGATATACTCCGTATTAGCCACCTTCGCACATACAGAACACACTATTAAAAATTAATCCAAATATAATCAAGTTCAACAAACATCACAGTTAACTTAGTTCCAGCAAAACCAGTACTAGTAGAGAGGGCCATCAGGAGTATATATAGATTTTCTTTGCTAACACCTTCAGGCTTCATACGTATGATATAATGAAAGGCACAAATAACAACCCAAGTTAAAGTAAAACTAAACCAGCAATGCTGTGCACGTCAAGGACTACTTGTACTCCAATTTGTCTCTCCGAGAATGGTCCACACTCCTGGGATGCTCTTCCTTCCTCATTTTTTCCTGCCTAGCTTGATCCCCAGCAGTCCGATTAATGAACTTACGAAAATCAGCGGCCAAGGCAGGATCAGAATAGATAGAGTCTTCATATTCCAATGTACCATCAAACAGAGTCTTCCTCTGCCCGTGTCCAACAAGTCTTTGGATGGTCAAAGCACTTTCTCCACGAGCCATGTCTTCAAAATCCTTGCAACGCCCAAGGTATGATTCTGAAGATGGATGAATAATCTTGATCCCATGATACTCACAACGATAGCAGCGACCTTTTCTCAAAAGATAAAACGAAAAAGAAATTATCATCAGCTTGACAAGATCAAAGCTAAGAAGCAACAATACCAATAAGAAACATCAGCTGAAAGAAACTTTGTATCAGAATATGCCAGTATGTAAGAACAGAGGCCATGGATGCACAATAACTAGCATCTTACATTGGCAGACTATCGAAGTAAATCGAACAAGGTTGATCAATGGAACTATTTGTCTTTATATTCCCTTGGGGATTAATTGGCAGGTAGGATCGTTGTTGCTCTTTTAATATGAATATACCTAGTACAAATACAATTGATTTTTGCGGGGTCATCAACTAGTGGTACCAGGGTGCACATCTCGGTTTTGCATCCTTGACACATGTCAGATGCAGTGTGCAACATGGGGCAGACATTCTCCTTAAGCCATATACAACGCAGGTGCTTGCTGGGTGCTTAAGAAGAAAACCTGGTTTTTTTGCCAGGTCTGAATCACCGGGTGCTTGAGGAAGGGAAAAGAGTGCCTAGTTCTGCTTCGATGCCTGATTGGTGCTAAAAGTGAATGAAATGCTCCATGCCTCCCCCCCCCCCCCCCCGCGGCGACAAAACACTGTCACTGACCTAGCGTGTGAATGCTGTAGTTTGACTGGACGGAATGGCTAAGGCGATGAGCAGCTAAACTGGCTCTTGACGGCATTTTCGTAATCTTGTGGATTGGTATTGATTGGAAGGCACGACCGAAGCACCATAGTAGAGCATCAAGCGTTGGAGTAAACAAAGTCTAATGTGCCACTTGATGACGTGCAAACACTCTCTTATTAAGCACCTAAACTTAAGCACCTTCCATTGTACATGCCCTTACAAGTTACAATCCTTTTAACATACCAAAAACAGAGCAAAGCAGTTCAGACAAATTCAGAAAAGGTCCCGTTTCTGTTACTTCTCTTTTAATCCTTCCAAGTTTATGGCGGTAATTTTTCAATAATGGAGAAGTGGAAGAGATGAAAGAGCCAAAGAGGAAATCGAGAACATCAAATGGGCCAGGGCATGATCAACATTGACTAGGAAATTGATGATGTTCCAGAAAACTAGCTATGTAGGTGGCCAAAGCAATCACAGGATATTGTATAATATCCTGTAACAACAACAGATCTACAATGAAGTATTTGCATAATAAAAAAGAAAAAAGGCAAACTCATAGTTCTACTCAGGGTAAGAAAATGTCATCTTCTTTTATGCATCATTTGAGGAAGTGAAATTTAAGATCTGAATTCCTTGAAATCGGATATTCCATGCTAATTGTACGCCTAACATTCAATGCAACTTAAAAGTATATGTTCAGACTACACTTTTTTTAAACATAAGGCCTAAGCCCAGCTTTAAATTAATAAAGCCACATGGCAGAATCATAGTACACCATACAAGTCCAACTGAAACCAAACACACACAGGGACCAAATCTAGCTACCACAAGACTGAAACCCAACACCCACACGAAACGTGCGATACAACGACAGGGCAGCCCACCCGCGATACAAACTGGTACCTAGCGCCTAAAGTCGCCGCGCGCCTCCCCTCGACCTCTCGAAGAGTCTGCTAACGCCGTCCAGAGCCGAGCCCAGGAGGTCCCTGTCCGAGCGTCTGCCCAGTGCCCTCCAGCCCTCGAGCCTTGTTGTTGTCGATGACCGTCTCGAGGTTCTTCTCGCTAGCCCTCCTTTGTGCCTTCTCCAAGACTGGCATGGCCCCGGCCGCCCCCCTTGCACCTCGAGCTCTTGCGAGTAGCCGTTCCCCCGGCCACCCGCTTCTTCCTCGCGTATGGGATCGTCGGCATGCGCTTCGCCTGCGGGATGGGGGCACCCAAGGTAACCACCGACCGCAGGTCGGGCTGCACCGGCGATCCCACCTCGTCGCTCAGCACTGACACCACGTCCTCTACCACCCCCAGAACCCGCACCTCCGACACCACCTCTATCGCGGTCGACCTAGCCACCTTGGCCGGAGGACCAACCGGCGGCTGGCTATCTGCCACCCAAGAGGCCAGCGGGTCGGTCACCTGCGAGCCGGCCTCCGTCGAGATCAGCGACTCCTCAGCCGCCGCCCCGCCCTGGCCCTGCTCCACCCCCATCGTGAGCACCTTGCCCTGGTCCTTGGGAAGGAGCCCTTGCTGCCACACTCCCTGCTCCAGATTCGAGCCGTATTGGTCAAAAGACCTCGGCAGGTTGGGTCCCTCCCAAACCCGCCCCGCAACCGGGGCACTCCGTGACCCCGGTGCCTGCTTCCCTACGGACTTGTCACCCTCGCCACCATCGTTTCCCCTGCCCTTCTCCTGGGTATCCGGCTGATCCACCTTCTTCCTCCTCCCATGCTTGTTGCATTCGTTGTCAGTAGAGCCCTCCTCGGAGAAGTCGTCTTCGTCCTCCCTGTCAGTCTGTAGTGGCGGTGGAGGTGGTGCCCCGGACCCCCCTCCCGGCCCGCCTCTCGGGCCCCGCTCTGCCTGCACCCCAACAGTGTATCCTTCCCCATTCACAAAGACCTGCACCAACCCCTTGATCCTCTCAGGATAACGACATTGGAACCGCACTCTAACCGGCTCCGTCTCCCACTTCATCAGCGATAGGTCATCCACATCAATGGCCCTCCCAACCATAGCAAAGGCAGCCATGAGCCTCTCCCGCTCAAGGAGATCCTCCGGGACCCCTGTGAGTTGTACCCAAGCCGACGGGAGCACAAGGTACGGCTTTGGCGCAGAGAAGGCCTCCCGAATCTCGGTCTCAATCTTGCATAGGGGAAGGTAGAGCTTCCCGCTACCTGTACTCAACTTGAGAGTCTGTCTCGTGGGAAACACCACCGAGAACTCCGTCTCCGAGACCCGCCTGACTTGCCAGTCCCACATCTCATCCACGAGGTGCTTGAGCTCGTCCGACAGTTGTTCTGCCGTTAGGGGCACCGTGTTGAATTTGATGATGGCCGAGAAGACCTCCCCTTTCCGCTGCCCGGCCCTCAGCGGCTCGACATCGATGTTGAAGAAACCTCCCCCGGTAAAAGCTTGCCCCATCGTTTGCAGCTTCAGGGACCTGCCCCTCGTCGGGCAGCTCGCCGACGAGTGCCCCTCCCCACTGCACACCATGCACAGAGGCTCAAACGTACACTCAGACTGGAAGTGGCCTCCCCGGCCACACTTGAAGCATTCGCCGCTTGCCAGGGCCCCTGCCCGCTGGACCGTGGTCCTAGCCTTTCTTGGCTGTGACGAACCCGCCGCAGCCGCCGGCTTCTTGCCCCTGGACTTCTGGGCCTGGCGCTGGCCTTGCTCGCCGTGGTCTCCCTGACCACCAGCCGCACGGTCCCCCTGCATAGCCCGGCCCTCCTCCTGTCTGTACCTATCCCGCTGCTCCTCTTCCCATCTCCGTTGGTCGCCCCACCTCTGGTGCGACGAGCCCCAGCTCTCCCGGCCACGCGGTGCCCCACGCGGACCGAGTTCGTCGGCATAATGGTAGCCCCATGCGGACCGCTTACGGCCGTCGCCGTACCCCGCCAAGACCACCTCCGCGAAGGATCTCGCAATCGGAGACGACGCGCGCAGGGGGCGGAGGAGGCGATGCGGCGGCGCGGACGGGTCAGATAGGCGCTGTCTCACCTCACTTTTCCTAGCTCGAAACCCTAGCCCTGGATCGGTACATCCCGAAGGCAACCACAACCACTTAAAGCTACGATATTGGGCTGGGCCGCCAGGCCCAACCACAGGCGTTGAAGGCCTCTGCCCCAGCCCAGCCACCACTACAGGGGGCGAGCAGCTGTTGGGCACCACCTGCAGCTCGGGGTCTCTCACTGGCCCAGGCAACGGCCCAGCAACCGGAGGCCCAGATCCTGCCCCCCGCACGGAACCCTCGCCGACGGACCCCTTCTCCTTCGCTAGACCTAGCGCCGCCGCCAGCTCTGGCACCGCCGCCGCCAGCGGCCCAGAGCGCACCTCCGCAGCGCGACCTCGGCCACCGCCGCGCCGCCCTTGGAACCCCGCGTCACCCAAACGATGGAAACGGGGCGGGGCAGAGCTCCCAGGCCTGGAGCCCCTGTCACCGGGCGCGAGCGCCGACCGCCGCCGGTGTCGGAGAGAGCCCCCGAGCTCCTCCGCGCGTAGGACGAACCCGTCGAGGGTAGCCGCCGGCGGCCGCCTCTGCGAGCACCCTAGCTCCAGGTCAGACCCGCCCGCCCCCTCGCCGCCCGTCGCAGCAGCCTCAACCTCCGAATCCTCCGAAAACCAGTCCTCCACTAGCGGCGCGCTAGCGTCGGACCTGCCCTGGCACAGCCCCTCCCCTGGGGACGGCGCCGCCGGACGCTCACCGCCGCCCGTAACCTGTCTCACCGCCGGGCTCCCCGCCGGAGCGGTAGAAACTCTGCCTTCCTGTGCCGCCGTCTCCGCCACCGCGGTAGCCCGCCTTCTTGACGCCACCATCTTCCTTGCCGGGTTCGCCGCCGGCCACACCGCCGGACTCGCCGGCCGGGCGGATTCAAAATTTGAATCGCCCCCCGCGTCGCCCCATCCCTTCCCTGATGGCCTACTCGGTTCCACTTTGATGTTCAGACTACACTCCATAACTGGATCCATCAAACTGGTTCTATAGTGAGTTAGTGACTACTATGTGCTTTAAGATAAACACATACAAAACTCAGTTCACATACTGTGGAAGTAAGGTGGATGCTGTAAACATCATTTAAAAGATTATGATAAATCTGTCAAGGGGAAACTTGATACCCCTGCAACGTATTCATGCAAGTAAACCTCATATACCAAGATATGAGTTTATGACAGAGCATACCGGCATTTTTTGTTAGATCAAATATAGGACAGCACAAAAATTCCTTGTGCTGCATGTCTACATCACTATCGCTACATTGGATGAAGAAGAGTGTGGGAACTTGATCAGCGTCATCATTCTGGGAACCTCTTCGTGTCGCCAAGATGTTCATGTGAGAAAATGGGTAACTGTAGAATACACCATACTCAGGTATTGTAGAATTCATACCACAGATAACATGAAGTTCATATTCCTGTCTCTATAATAATCAGATAAAGAAGGACAAGATCAGCCAATGTGTCCAACACAGCAAGTGCTAGTATGCAACAATAAGTTACAGGACACAAATTTAACTTGCCTGTTGTTGAGCATATCTGCGTAATGCAGCTTCAACCATTTTGACAATTGTATCCTGACAAGCCTTAGATTCATCGAGGTTTGCTGAGATGATTTTGGTGGCGGGACTGCTCAATATCTGGACCTTCTCCGAAGATTTGCTAGACGGCAATTCTAGTGGCAAAGTTTTAGATATGGTAAAAACATCTCTGGAAGAGAGGCCCCGCTTAACCTCACGCGTTGACCCAAGGGTTCTCCCCACATGCGGCATCACTGTCCTCGCAAATTCTACAAATGCAGCAGGTCTGGGATGATGCGTAGCACGAGACGCAGTATCATAGGCAACAGATTCAGAAAAGAGGATGTCTTCATCATGACCTTCTCTTTTTGCCATCTCAATGACGCTATGAAGACTGGCATTGCAGATAAGCAGGCGTCTCATAGCTTCATATGCAGAAAAGCCAGGGAAACGGACGCAGATGTAGGCAACAAGGCCATGAAGGGAGAGGAGCTCGATGCGCGCGAGGCTCTTTGTGCAGATCGTTGCAACCTCAAAATGTTGCTCTGGAGGAAACGCGGTGTCATACCAAATGGTGTTGAGGATGATGTTGGTGACAGGATCACAAGGACCATAGCAGTAGCCAGCCTTGAGGAGGCCATGGTGGTGGAGTGAGCGCAGCTCATCCTTGGGTATGCAGGAAATCGCCTCCAGGTACAACATATGGATTTTATCCAGAAGCACCATCTTGAGAGAGTTTTCTAGCCCAGACCCAACCGGAGGTTGCATCTTCCTTTGTTGCAGCCTTGTAACGGTCCTCATTTTCATGTGTCGCAGCCTTGCAATGGCCTGCTGCACACGACTCCCTCGGTTTGTCATATCCCTGGGGTGGGTGAGTAGCTCAGAGAGTCTCTCCATAATGGACTGGCTGATGTAGTTCTGTGTCTCAAGGAGGCTGAAAGCCTCGTCGACAAGGGAAGCCAGCAAGAAAGACCGAGACACCAATGTGGCGACTGCAGGTGCGGGATGCAAGGCGGAGATGGCAGCGCATCCCAGAGCTATTTTTGCAGTAGGGTCTTGGATGGTGAAGGTGTTTGTGCCACGAACTTCCTGGATGAGATGCACGGTGACGAGAAGGTCAGCTTTGGACAGGCTGAGGTAATACAGGGCATCCCAGGTGTTAAGGTAGCGGAAGTAGGAGGTGAGGAAGGTGACGAGGCCGCGAAGCGATCGGGCAGCGATGCTGCTGTTCAGGAGTAGGGCGTCGCTGCTGTCCGAGGACCGGGGTAGGAGGCGGATGCTTTTGCTCGACTCTGTGATGATCTTGGAGATGGCCGTGCGCCTCGATTCACTTTTGTCCCCGTTCTTGGAGATGCCGGCCCGTGATCTCTTCCTATTCTCCCTCCCCTTGCCAAGCTCGTCAGAGACGGTGTTGGCCTCCCTCCCCTTGCCTAGCTCGTGGGAGACGGTGTTGGCGACGATGTTGGAGACGGGGTCGAGGAAACCGAAGCAGAAGCCGGCCTCGAGGAGGCTCGGGATCAGCTCCGGCGGCAGTCGACGGAGCGCCCTCTTGTAGTAATCGTGGATGTGATCCAGCGCCACGGACTGGTTGCCTCTGGCGCCGTTGCAGTCGACACAACCGGTAATCACGCGAGGGCGTATGATCATGGCACCTCTCTCCATCTCGTGCTGATGGTGGGGAACGGCGGCGGCGGCGGCGGCCGCGCGTTTGAGACGAGGAAGAAGAAAAGGCCTATGGTTTCTTGCGGTGGGTACTCATCTTCGTTTTTATCTCTTTTTTTTTTCTTTCCTTTTAACCCTTTTCTGAGTGGTTCCTTACTTCCTTTTTCGATGTCGTGATGGGTAACAACAAACTGGGCCAGGCCCAAATCGTAGTTCTGTTTAACACGATGGGGGAGGTGCTAACCATCACCCATCGTTAATGGGCCTGGCCCATTAGTTCGGTTGTTTCAAAAATTTCCAAATTCGAAATTTCTTTAGATTTGAAATTTGCTCAGAATTAAAAAAATTCATATTCAAAAATTGGTTAGATTTCAAATTTGGCCAAATTCGAAATTTGCTTAGATTTAAAAATTGCCCACATTCGAAATTTGGTCAGATTAATTTGAAATTTGTTCAAATTTGAAATTTGCTTAACTTTAAAATTTGCTCAACTTTAAAATTTGTTAAAAAATAAAAAAAAGAAAAAATCAAAAATCAAAAGAAAACCGAAACCCAAGAAAAACCAGAAAAACAAACTCAACAAAAACAGGAAAACCCAAGGCCCCTGCCTGTTGATGGGCCGCGGCCCAAACTCACCACCACGCGGGCGATGGTTTGTACCCATCACCTGCGGGTGATGAATAGGATTCCGTAATGATGGGGGAACCCTATTTGACGGCATTTCCTATTTGACGCTTGTTGCGCTCGTTAGCGGCGCAACGCGTACCGCACTCTGCTCCGATCGCTTGTTTTGGGACGGCCCACAGTTTTCCTGGGCGAGCCCTATGTTTCTCTTTCTTCTGAGTTCCCGAACACCAAGCACTTGATCCGCGACTCCTCGACCCCCGATGCATCCTCTCGCCCTCTCCTCCGCCGGATCGGCCTGACAGAAAAGGGGGAGGGAAGCTCGGCGTTGCCTTCTTATCTGAAAATCCTCTGGTTTGTGGTGTGTCCCGGTGTTTCGGTTCTGGTGCCGTTAGTGTGTAGAGCTTTCCATCGGCCTGGAGGAGTCGGCGTTCCTGCTAACGATTATGTCTTCTTGTCGTTCTTGCAGTCTCCAACGTTGGTCACGAGAAAGCTAGGTCTGAAGCTCCGGTTTAAAATAGCCTCCCGTCGACCGGCTCTATCCTATCGGTCGGCCGTCTTTGTCTTGGTTCAATAAATCCATGTAAGTTTCATCCGTGTTCGCATGATTTAGTCACCAAAATCCATCAAATCTTGCCTTCTAGATCTTCAGTGCTAATAATTCTCTTCCGTTTTGGGGGCATGTCTGCGATTCTGTCCGTTGTGGCTCCCCTCTATTCTTTCTCTGGTGATGTTCCTTTTCTTATTCACTAGTAAAAATACCCGTGCGTTGCTACAGAGCAACAACAAATGTAAACAAATCAAACATGATTAAAATACCAACAAAGCAAATACACAAAGAGCGATAGAGTCTGAAGGCTATGTAAGGGTCGCAAAGGATGTGCTCCAAAATGCAGTAAGAAGACCACCCCACCGAGAATTAAACTGCCGCCGACCAAGAAGATCTCCCTCCATCCTCCCCGCACGAGGCCATTTCTTTCAGATGAAAGGAAATTAATCTTCTGAAAGTTGTGGCTGTCCGTACGAACTTCTTTGTCGATTTTTTCTGTAGATGTTGCATTACTCTATTTTTATTGGGTACAATATTCAGATTCATAGCAACAGAAATTGAAGAGGGACACGTCGCTCTCCCACTGTCTCACTCTATCTCCCTCTCGATCGCCCAAGCCCCTTTGTCCACAACGCCATCGACCGGCGGCTCATGCCCCTGACTCCCCACCGCTGACCTTTGCAGCTCCCCCCCCCCCCCCCCCCCCCTAATCGACGAGAAATGTTTATAAAAAAATAATTTGAAGAAAAACGTCTAAAACTGAATTATCGGGAGAGACACGCCCGGATCAGAAATTGGATAACGTTTTGCCAAGAAATAATTTGAACAACGCCCCACAATTTTCTCTCCATTCTTCACTCCTTCCCTTATCTCTCGTTGAGCTTTCCCCAACCAACATCAGTACCTCTCCACCACCCCTCCTTGTCTCCCCGCTGGTCCCCGCTCGCCGTCCCCAGCTCCCTCACTAAACCTCATCAGGCTACCCCTCCCGCTCATCTCCACTACCGGCGCGATGAATCGCACGCCCCTGCACTTCTTTGCCTCTCCCGTCGAATCAGTTGTCGAGGAGCCCAGGAGGCGTTAGAGCTCGGGATGCTCGCCGATGATTTACTGGCGTCAGCTGAGATTCAGTTGTGTGAGTTGCTTCATATTGAGTTGTTGGTGCTCGCTGATTAGGCAGTTAGCGTGATATGTTTGGTTGCCTGCGGAGTTTGAATTGCTGGCGTTGCATGTTGTGAAGTGCTTGAACTGCTGCAGTTGCTAATGCGGGTTTTGGGGGTCATTTCACTGCTAAAGTTGTGGCATTGTCATGCCTTGAGTTTCGTTTGTTGTAGAGGAGTTTGCGGCTCACTCGTCCAATGTCAACTGCCTCATGATTGGTAGGAAGATCTCTCGGGTTCTTGTCACAAGAAGAGAGGACCATAAGGTTAATCTTTGGGCTATCGGGAACATAGTTGCCACTTAATTTTTTAGATATCGTGATCCACTTAATCTATCTATCTACACTACGTAAAAAGAATGAACTTGTTCCTTATTCTGCCAAGATACCAATACGTCAAGATTTTGGTCGTTCGTTTCGTCGTTCCGCATGGGCTTAACTGGGCCGAAGCCCAGCTACCAGATTGTTAACTCGTGATGGAACCTAAAACCAGCACCCGAAACCCTCGCCCCTCGACCCTGAGCTCGTCATCCTCCCCCCGTGATAGAAACAGAAGAGAGGGTTCCTCCCGCACATCCTCCGCCGCCGCCGCACCTAGCTGCTTCGGCCTCCGGCCTCCGCCTGCCCCTGGCCAGCCGACCGTCACCAAGTCGATCCTCGTCTCTCCCCGCATCCATCCCATGGAGCAGGGCCAGCCCGCGGCCACCCCCCTGCGCGTCTTCGGCCCATCAAGCGGAGCACGAGCTCGCCGGGTGACGCTCCCTCCGCTGCGGCCTAGGACTGGCGATGCGATTCCAGCCCCTCACTGTGCTCCCTCCGCCGGCCTCCTCAAGCCGGAGTCCCGCCTACACCTCGCCAGTCTAAATCCACGCGAGGTCGACCTCATAGGCCAGGTCGCGATGTACCGCGCATCCTCGTCGGCGTCTTGACCAGGATTTGTCCATGCGCAACGTCCTTGCAGCATCTCCTATGCCGCGGCCAACGCGGCCGTGTGCACAACTGTATCCCTCGCGCCCAGTCTCCTCGCGGAACTGAGAGCATGTCAAGATATGGGCGGGTGCCAAGGTAGGCAGTCCCAACCTACTGCCATTTCACTAATACTGCATATTATGGTTGGAGAGTTTTCATAATTCGTGAGATAGTAAGAAAGACAATGGAGAAAATCTGCACCATTTTTCTTCAAAAAAGGGAGAGATATACTTTTGTCTTGTGAAACTTGCACGTACAAGCTAGACTGCTAGATTGATGTCGGTAGCACTCACGCACATACAAGCTAGCTATCTTGGTATATTGTCTAGATGTATAGAGCTAGCATTCAAGCACAACACCTACAAGCACCTTACTATATCGGCCACATTGATGCAGTGAATATATGGTAAATTAAGCTTCTGTAGCTCTCTGATTTTTTGTTTATACAATGCAGGTTTCATGGTTCATAGCATGTACCTCTCCTCCACACGCGCCCCAGTTCACTGATACGTCTTCAACGTATCTATAATTTATTATGTTCCATGCTAGTTTTATGATAATACCTACATGTTTTATTCACACTTTATAATGTGTTTATGCATTTTCTGGGACTAACCTATTAACAAGATGCCACAGTGCCAGTTCTGTTTTCTGCTGTTTTTGATTTCAGAAAAGTTGTTTTACAAATATTCTCGGAATTGGACGAAACAAAATCCCACGGCCCTATTTTCCACGGAGTGTTCTAGAAGACCGAAGAAGAGTCGAGGAAGGCCAGCAGGGGGCCCACCCCATAGGGCGGCGCGGCAGTGGGCCCTCCGCGCCAAGATGTGGGGAGGGAGCCCCCTGGCTCCCCCGACGCTGCCCCTTCGCCTATTTATTCCTTCGTCTCCAAAAACCCTAGAGAGATCGAAGATTTCTCCAGAAGAGTTTCGTAGCTCCGTCGCCACCAAAAACCCTAATTCGGGGGACATAAGTCTCTGTTTCGGCACCCTGCCGGGACGGGGAATTGCCCTCGGAGCCATCTCCATCGACTCCATCGTCATCTTCATCGTCGTTGTTGCCTCCCATGATGAGGAGGGAGTAGTTCTCCCCCGAGGCTGAGGGCTCTACCGGTAGCTATGTGATTCATCTCTCTCTCCCATGGTGTGATCTTTATGTGATCATGAGCTTTGTAATCTAGTTGAATATGTAGATGTTACTCTTGTCTATTATGCACTCTAGAGGTTACTTTAATATGAACTCCGGAGTCACTCTCCATGGTGTGATGGTGACATTGTGCGCATCGTGTGTGATTCCTTCATGACGTTGTGCAGCTTGTTTACTCCGTCTTGAGGTGTGCTTTTGCAACCCTACACAATGAATGGTGTTTGTTATCCAACAAGAGAGTGTTTGAGAGTACAATTTATTTATTCAATTATGTGATCATTGTTGAGAGTGTCCACTAGTGAAAGTATGATCCCTAGGCCTTGTTTCTAAGCATTGAAATACCGTTTCCAACAAGTTCTGCTACATGTTCGCTTGCTGCCATTTTTATTTCAGATTGCAATTACTACTTATAATCATCCATATTACTTATATTTCACTATCTCTTCGCCGAACTAGTGCACCTACACATCTGACAAGTGTATTAGATGTGTTGGGGACACAAGAGACTTCTTGTATCTTAATTGCAGGGTTGCTTGAGAGGGATATCTTTGACCTCTACCTCCCTGAGTTCGATAAACCTTGGGTGATTCACTTAAGGGAAACTTGCTGCTGTTCTACAAACCTCTGCTCTTGGAGGCCCAATACTGTCTACAGGAATAGAAGCGTGCATAGACATCATTCACCACCAGTGGTCAACAGAAGCTGACGGGGTCGTGTATCACCCGGTAACATCATTTCTCTATTTCTCCTTCTCTTCCCAATGTTTGCTTTTCCCAGGATATCCCATTGTTTTAAATTTGTATAAGTGTATAACTGGGCCAACCCTTGCACAGTTAAGTCTGACAAATTTGATTTATACTATGATTTTGGACACACAATTTTGTCAACTGTGGAAGTGCAAGAGCCCTTTGTTGTGTGACATAGCATTTTTTACATTTTAATCTTGCTTAGTTTTATAGAGTTAGAACACCAATTTGGGAAAACAAATGAGTATTGTGGTTTATTTATTCGTACATGGAGTGTATTCACTCAACGTTGTTTTGTTTGTTGTTTCATACCTGCAACTTACTTCCACATTGTACTAGGAATTTTTTGTATCAGCCGGAACTACTTAAGTTCATATATTCTAAAAGACTAAAAGTTCTACTTCAATTCATATTTTATTTGGTCTGAGATCTGAAATGTGTTTACCCTTTCAATAGAATATTTGATGTTTTGGTGTATGATGTCTACGCCCCCTCCTTTTCCTGTAGACAGTGTTGGGTCTCCAAGAGCAGAGGTTTGTAGAACAGCAGCAAGTTTTCCCTTAAGTGGATCACCCAAGGTTTATCGAACTCAGGGAGGAAGAGGTCAAAGGTATCCCTCTCATGCAACCCTGCAACCACAAAGCAAGAAGTCTCTTGTGTCCCCAACACACCTAATAGGTGCACTAGTTCGGCGAAGAGATAGTGAAATACAGGTGGTATAAATAAGCAGTAGCAACGGCACTAGAAAAGTGCTTTGCCCAGGACAGTAAACAAGCAGTAGTAACGCAGCAGTAGTAACACAGTAAAACAGTAAACAAGCAAAATAGCAGCGATATTTAGGAACAAGGCCTAGGGATCAGACTTTCACTAGTGGACACTCTCAACTTTGATCACATAACAGAATAGATAAATGCATACTCTACACTCTCTTGTTGGATGATGAACACATTGCGTAGGATTACACGAACCCTCAATGCCGGAGTTAACAAGCTCCACAATTCAATGTTCATATTTAAATAACCTTAGAGTGTAAGATAGATCAACACAACTAAACCAAGTACTAACGTAGCATGCACACTGTCACCTTCATGCTAAGAAAGGAGGCATAGATCATATAAATACTATCATAGCAATAGTTAACTTCATAATCTACAAGAGATCATAATCATAGCCTACGCCAAGTACTAACACGGATGGACACACTATCACCATTACACCGTGCAGGAGGAATAAAACTACTTTAATAACATCACTAGAGTAGCACATAGATGAATAGTGATACAAAACTCATATGAATCTCAATCATGTAAAGCAGCTCATGAGATTATTGTATTGAGGTACATGGGAGAGAGATGAACCACATAGCTACAGCGGAGCCCTCAGCCTCGGGGGTGGATTACTCCCTCCTCATCATGGAGGCAGCGATGGCGGTGAAGATGGCGGTGGAGACGGCGGTGGAGATGGCTCCGGAGGCAATTCCCCGTCCCGGCAGGGTGCCGGAACAGAGACTTCTGTCCCCCGAATTAGAGTTTCGCGATGTGGCGGCGCCCCTGGAGTCTTTCTGGAGTTTCGTCAAGCGGTGTCGAAGTTTTAGGTCACGACGGCTTAAATAGGCGAAGAGTCGGAGTCGGAAGAGTCCCGAGGCGACGACACCATAGGGTGGGGTGACCACCCTCCAGGCCGCGCCGGCCTATGGTGAGGAGGCCCTGGGCCTCCCCCTGGCTTGCCCTTCTGGCTCCGTGAGTCTTCCAGCGAAATAGAATTTCTGTAATTTTTCTGGATTTTTCCGAGCACTTTGGTTTTTGGGCCTTTTCTGCAATAAGCAGGCATAATAAACAGAAACTGGCACTGTGGCATCTTGTTAATAGGTTAGTCCAATAAATGCTATAATATGATATAAAGTGCAAGCAAAACATGTAGGTATTGTCATAAAACAAGCATGGAACATCAGAAATTATAGATACGTTGGAGACGTATCAGCATCCCCAAGCTTAGTTCCTACTCGTCCTCGAGTAGGTAAACGATAAAAGATAATTTCTGAGGTGACATGCTACCAACATAATCTTAATCATACTATTGTAAAGCATATGAGATGAATGCAGCGATTCAAAACAATGTAAATGCAATGAGTAAACAATTGAATCATATAGCAAAGACTTTTCATGAATAGTACTTTCAAGACAAGCATCAATAAGTCTTGCATAAGAGTTACTCATAAAGCGCTAAATTCTTAGTAAAGGTATTGAAGCAACACAATGGAAGATTAAGTTTCAGCGGTTGCTTTCAACTTGTAACATGTATATCTCATGGATAGTTGTCAATGCAAAGCAATATAACAAGTGCAATAAGCAAGTATGTAAGAATCAATGCACAGTTAACACAAGTGTTTGCTTCTAGGATAGAGAGAAATGGGTGAACTGACTCAACATAAAAGTAAAAGAATGGTCCTTCAAAGAGGAAAGCATCGATTGCTATATTTGTGCTAGAGCTTTGATTTTGAAAACAAGAAACAATTTTGTCAACGGTAGTAATAAAGCATATGTATCATGTAAATTATATCTTACAAGTTGCAAGCCTCATGCATAGTATACTAATAGTGCCCGCACCTTGTCCTAATTAGCTTGGACTACCGGGATCATCGCAATGCACATGTTTTAACCAAGTGTCACAAAGGGGTACCTCTATGCCTTTGTACAAAGGTCTAAGGAGAAAGCTCGCATCGGATTTCTCGCTATTGATTATTCTCAACTTAGACATCCATACCGGGACAACATAGACAACAGATAATGGACTCCTCTTTTATGCATAAGCATGTAGCAACAATTAATTTTCTCATTTGAGATTGAGGATATTTGTCCAAAACTGAAACTTCCACCATGGATCATGGCTTTAGTTAGCGGCCCAATGTTCTTCTCTAACAATATGCACGCTCTAACCATAAGGTGGTAGATCTCCCTTACTTCAGACAAGACGAACATGCATAGCAACTCACATGATATTCAACAAAGAGTAGTTGATGGCGTCCCCAGTGAACATGGTTATCGCACAACAAGCAACTTAATAAGAGATAAAGTGCATAAGTACATATTCAATACCACAATAGTTTTTAAGCTATTTGTCCCATGAGCTATATATTGTAAAGGTGGAGAATGGAAATTTAAAGGTAGCACTCAAGCAATTTACTTTGGAATGGCGGAGAAATACCATGTAGTAGGTAGGTATGGTGGACACAAATGGCATAGTGGTTGGCTCAAGTATTTTGAATGCATGAGAAGTATTCCCTCTCGATACAAGGTTTAGGCTAGCAAGGTTATTTGAAACAAACACAAGGATGAACCGGTACATCAAAACTTACATAAAAGACATATTACAAGCATTATAAGACTATACATCGTCTTCCTTGTTGTTCAAACACCTCACTAGAAAATATCTAGACTCTAGAGAAACCACTCATGCAAACCAAATTTTAACAAACTCTACGTATTTCTTCACTAATAGGTGCAAAGTATATGATGCAAGAGCTTAAACAAGAGCACAACAATTGCCAAGTATCAAGTTATTCAAGACATCATACCAATTACTACATGTAGCATTTTCTGTTTCCAACCATATAACAATTAACGAAGCAGTTTCAACCTTCACCATGAAAATTAAAAGCTAAGAACACATGTGTTCATACGAACCAGCGGAGCGTGTCTCTCTCCCACACAAGTATTTATTCAAACAAAAATAAAAACAAGAAACATACAGACACTTCAAGTAAAGTACATAAGATGTGGCCGAATAAAAATTTAGTTTCAAGAGAAGGAACCTGATAATTTGTCGATGAAGAAGGGGATGCTTTGGGCATCCCCAAGCTTAGACGCTTGAGTCTTCTTGATATATGCAGGGGTGAACCACCGGGGCATCCCCAAGCTTAGAGCTTTCACTCTCCTTGATTATGTTGTATCATCTCCCTCTCTTGATCCTTGAAAACTTCCTCCACACCAAACTCAAAACAACTCATTAGAGGGTTAGTGCATAATCAAAAATTCACATGTTCAGAGGTGACACAATCATTCTTAACACTTCTGGACATTGCTCAAAACTTCTGAAAGTTAATGGAATAAAGAAATCCATTCAACATAGCAAAAGAGGCAATGCGAAATAAAAGGCAGAATCTGTCAAAACAGAACAGTCCGTAAAGACGAATTTTATTGAGGCATCAGACTTGCTCAAATGAAAATGCTCAAATTGAATGAAAGTTGCGTACATATCTGTGGATCACTCACGTAAATTGGCATAATTTTCTGAGTTACCTACAGAGAATTTTGCCCAGATTCGTGACAGCAAAGAAATCTGTTTCTGCGCAGTAATCCAAATCTAGTATGAACCTTACTATCAACGACTTTACTTGGCACAACAAAACACAAAACTAAGATAAGGAGAGGTTGCTACAGTAGTAAACAACTTCCAAGACACAAATATAAAATAGAGTACTGTAGCAAAATAACACATGGGTTATCTTCCAAGAAGTTCTTTCTTTATAGCCATTAAGATGGGCTCAGCAGTTTTAATGATCCACTCGCAGGAAATAGTATTTGGAGCAAAAGAGAGCATCAAGAGGCAAATTCAAAACATATTTAAGTCTAACATGCTTCCTATGAAGAGGAATCTTGTACACAAATGAATTCATGAAGAACAAAGTGACAAGCATAAGAGGATAAAACACGAGTAACTTCAAGATTCTCAACATAAAGAGGGGAAACTTAATATTATTAAGATGCATATAACCATATTTCCCTCTCTCATAATAACTTTCAGTAGCATCATTGATGAAATCCACAATATACCCATCACTTAAAACATTCTTATCATGGTTCATATGCATAGAAGTATCATTAATTTTGGCATAAGAAGAGTTCTTCTCATTAATAGTAATTGGAGCAAGATTATTATCAAGAATTTGAACATGGTAAACAAGTTGCATATTAAGGGAATTATTTTTGGTAATCCAATCATGGCTATGACAAGTTTCATAAGGATAGTTATAACCTATATCATAGCATTCTTTATAATAATCATCAAAGATCGGAGGCACAGTGTCATCATAAGAAATAGAATAGTTATCTTTCACAGTCGGTTTATCTATGACCATACCATCATTGTTATTAGAAGGAGATGTATCAAGAACATAATGACCAGTAGCAAAAGGATTTTCAAACACCTCTTCCCCAAGCTTAGAGCTTTCTATATCATTATGGGAGGAAGCATGGATAGCACTGACACTATGGCAATTATTATCATCATCATTTTCAGAATTAGTTTCCCAGAGATTTGCAATATCAAAAGTAATGTGCCCATTCAAATCATGATCGCTAATGTATGTAAAGGGCATAGGAAGATCATCGTATTCAGATTCATTATCACAATAATTATTAGGAGCAACATACTTACGGTTACCTAGCGTTATCTCATTCACGCGAGGATACGCCGTTACCTCTTTCTTTTTATTCTCCTTCTTCTTCTTCTTCTTCTTCTTCGTTCCCTTTTTCTTCTTCTTCTCTTCCTTCTCCTCGTTCCCTTCTTTAGGAGGAAGAGGCTTGAAGGGTGGCTCGTCCGCATAACCTGATTTACTTTCAGAAACAATAGAAGAAACTTGGGAGGATCCCTCCTTTTCATTAATTAGTTAAAAACACACAGCGGTCCTATCATATTTTGGCAAGGTATCATCTTCTAAAATATTTTGTATGTAAGTATTTGTATGGCTATTATCAATGCAATAAGAAAAACACCCATGCAGGACAGGGAAACTCTCATTTGCAACTAGTTGCGCCCGCACCCCATTTTTTGTTGTGACACTTCTCAGTTTCCAAAAAATGCAAACTAAAATTCTAGACATACATTGTGTTGTGTCTTGTGCATCTGTGAAGTTTCATCCAAAAATATGTCAAAATGTGACCTGTGTAAAAAAGAGAAGACGTACGTAAATAGTGTCACGTACTATTTACACATCATTTGTTCTTTTTGTGTAGGCCACATTTTGACATATTTTTGGATGAAACTTCACAGATGGACAAGATACAATAGAATGTATGTCTAGAATTTTAGTTTGCATTTTTTGGAAACTTGGAAATGTCAGAACAAAAATGGGGTGCGGGCGCAACTAGTTGCGGAATATTTGCGCCCTGCAGGACATCATCAACGTCAAGATCACTCATATGTAACAAAGAGATTTTTCTCTACAGTTCTTCACACCCCAAGAATAGAGTAAGTTCTTCATGCTGATTAGGAGTAATTTCATCATCACAATACAAATTTGCAGCACTCATTGGGTTCAAATTATCATTGGAGGAGCATTGAAAATTAAAATGACCCACTTCATGGCAAACTTCACAAATAAAAGGATAGAGGGCACAAACTTTTTTACCAAGATCATCTAGAGCCCTAAACCACTTTCTAGTTTTTTCATTAGCATGATGGATACAATATTCATCTTTGATCTGATTAATTCCACAAGGTCTATGTATTCCACAAAAATTAACATGCTTATAGGAAATAGCATTCTTAGGAGTTTGAGCATGCTTATTGCAATAATTAACAACAATTTCATTCTTCATGCAAGCCTCTTTAAAAGGTTCATGATACTTATCAAAATTCTTTTTAGGCAATTCAAAATGAGAAGCAAAGGCTTTATAAAGATTTGCAGCAACTTGAGAGTCAAGACCATAAGTAGCACTCATATTTCGAAATTTATCGGTATCCATAAAAGCTTCAATGCATTCATAATCATAATTTATACCTGACTCTTTACCTTTGTCGTTCTCCCATCCTTCAGCGTTGTCCTCAATCCGATCAAGAAGATCCCACCTAGCTTCAACCTCCTTGCTTGTGAAAGATCCCTCCGAACACGCGTCCAGATAGTCCTTGTGTTGTCCTGAAAGCCTCGCATAAAAATTATTAACAATAACATTACGGGGGAGCTCATGAATGGGACATTTGAGCATTAGTGATTTCAATCTCCCCCACGCTTGAGAAATACTCTCTCCATCACGAGGATAAAAGTTATAAATATAATTCCTATCAATATGCACTTCATGCGGAGGATAAAATTTAGAATAAAAGAGAGATGCAATTTCCTCCCAACCAAGAGAATGTCTATTCTCCAACAATTTATACCAATGCGCCGCTTTACCAGACAGCGAGAAAGAGAATAGCTTCTTCTTCACTTCATCCATAGAGATACCTGCACACTTGAATAACCCGCATAATTCATGCAAAAAGAGTAAATGATCTCCAGGATGGACAGTTCCATCCCCTTCATAGCGGTTATCCACAACACGTTCAATAATTTTCATAGGGATTTTATATGGAATACTTTCAGTAGGTGCATTTAAAATATCACAAGCATCATTAGAGTTATTGCATATGGGAGATAAAGTATTATCAGAGCAAATTTTCCCCCCTAAAGATGGGAAGCCAAAAAGATCATGGAAACTAGCTTCCCCAAGCTTAGACTTATTCATAGCATTAGCAGTGATTGCGTTCATACCAATAATATTGCTACTAGCATGCAAATAAGGTTCCATAGGTTCTTTAATTTTCGCATCACACAATTCATGTCTTAGCTTAGGAAATAAATTAAGAAGCTCATAGTTATATTCCATTATGCCTAACTAGTGTAAAACAAGAAACAAAAAGATGCAATTGCAGGATCTAAAGGAAATAGCTTCGAGTACTTACAACGGCGCCGGAAAATAGCTTAGTAGCCGAGATCCGGAGTGTGAGTACCTTTTACCTTTCCTCCCCGGCAACGGCGCCAGAAAATAGCTTGATGTCTACGCCCCCTCCTTTTCCTGTAGACAGTGTTGGGCCTCCAAGAGCAGAGGTTTGTAGAACAGCAGCAAGTTTTCCCTTAAGTGGATCACCCAAGGTTTATCGAACTCAGGGAGGAAGAGGTCAAAGGTATCCCTCTCATGCAACCCTGCAACCACAAAGCAAGAAGTCTCTTGTGTCCCCAACACACCTAATAGGTGCACTAGTTCGGCGAAGAGATAGTGAAATACAGGTGGTATAAATAAGCAGTAGCAACGGCACCAGAAAAGTGCTTTGCCCAGGACAGTAAACAAGCAGTAGTAACGCAGCAGTAGTAACACAGTAAAACAGTAAACAAGCAGCGATAGCAGTATTTAGGAACAAGGCCTAGGGATCATACTTTCACTAGTGGACACTCTCAACTTTGATCACATAACAGAATAGATAAATGCATACTCTACACTCTCTTGTTGGATGATGAACACATTGCGTAGGATTACACGAACCCTCAATGCCGGAGTTAACAAGCTCCACAATTCAATGTTCATATTTAAATAACCTTAGAGTGTAAGATAGATCAACACAACTAAACCAAGTACTAACGTAGCATGCACACTGTCACCTTCATGCTAAGAAAGGAGGCATAGATCATATCAATACTATCATAGCAATAGTTAACTTCATAATCTACAAGAGATCATAATCATAGCCTACGCCAAGTACTAACACGGATGCACACACTATCACCATTACACCGTGCAGGAGGAATAAAACTACTTTAATAACATCACTAGAGTAGCACATAGATGAATAGTGATACAAAACTCATATGAATCTCAATCATGTAAAGCAGCTCATGAGATTATTGTATTGAGGTACATGGGAGAGAGATGAACCACATAGCTACAGCGGAGCCCTCAGCCTCGGGGGTGGATTACTCCCTCCTCATCATGGAGGCAGCGATGGCGGTGAAGATGGCGGTGGAGACGGCGGTGGAGATGGCTCCGGAGGCAATTCCCCGTCCCGGCAGGGTGCCGGAACAGAGACTTCTGTCCCCCGAATTGGAGTTTCGCGATGTGGCGGCGCCCCTGGAGTCTTTCTGGAGTTTCGTCAAGCGGTGTCGAAGTTTTAGGTCACGACGGCTTAAATAGGCGAAGAGTCGGAGTCGGAAGAGTCCCGAGGCGACGACACCATAGGGTGGGGTGACCACCCTCCAGGCCGCGCCGGCCTATGGTGAGGAGGCCCTGGGCCTCCCCCTGGCTTGCCCTTCTGGCTCCGTGAGTCTTCCAGCGAAATAGAATTTCTGTAATTTTTCTGGATTTTTCCGAGCACTTTGGTTTTTGGGCCTTTTCTGCAATAAACAGACATAATAAAATGAACCGGCACTGTGGCATCTTGTTAATAGGTTAGTCCAATAAATGCCATAATATGATATAAAGTGCAAGCAAAACATGTAGGTATTGTCATAAAACAAGCATGGAACATCAGAAATTATAGATACGTTGGAGACGTATCAGTGTAATCACTAAAGTTCTTGCTACATGAGAATCAATGATTTTGTCTTCTGAAATAGGCATGTTGCACGGTCATTCATCTCAGCAAGGGGAAATAAAATGGGGAACTTACATGAGTGTCAATTCTGAATTTGTGCTGAATGTAGGTACTTGTCCCCGAAGCACACATCGATAGGGAAGCTGATGGAGAAATTAATCGGACGTGTTCTCCTCTGGCACCATGCTCTTGGAGCTCATCACCGGCCGGAAACCTGTGGACTCGTCCTGTCCCCTTGATGATGAGAGCCTGGTGGAGTGGGTAAGATGCTATAGCAGTAGTGGCACTTTGTTATTTGTATCAGTAATTGTGACAACATGATGTATCCAAATTCTTAACGCAGTCGAGGCCGTTGCTCACCCGCGCGGTTGATGAACATGATTTTGAGGAGGTGGTGGACCCTTTGCTCGCCGATAACTTTGCCGATGTGAAGATGTTCTGGCACTCGGCTGCAAGGAGGCTCAAGATTGGGCAGGTACAGACTAAAACACCATAACAAGCTAGCAACCACAAATTTTTACGGTGCATATCTCACCATGGAACTTCTTGGACCATCTTTCAGGTTGTTAGGATTCTAGAGAGCCCAACCCTGAACGATGTGGACCTGACCAACGACGTGCAAACTGGGATGAACCAGATGTTCAACATCATGGCGGACTCAGTCAAATTTAGAGGATGGCCTTCCACGGCACGGCTTACTCAGTCAAATCTAGAGGATGGCCTTCAACGGCCATGATTTCATATGTATTTCATGTTGAAGCTTGATTGGTAATGTATCAAATTGGTGCAGAAGCTCGCCACGAACCTGTAGGGATTCGTTGCATAGAAAACAAAAATTTTCCTACCGCGAACACGCAATCCAAGCCAAGATGCAATCTAGAAGACGGTAGCAACGAGGGGATGATCGAGACTCACCCTTGAAGAATTCCAAAGCCTACAAGATGAGGATCTTGTTGCTGCGGTAGACGTTCACTTGCCGCTTGCAAAAGCGCGTAGAAGATCTTGATCACGGCGCCACGAACGGGCAGCACCTCCGTACTCGGTCACACGTTCGGTGTTGATGAAGTCGACATCCACCTCCCCGTTCCAGCGGGCAGTGGAAGTAGTAGCTCCTCTTGAATCCGGCAGCACGACGGCGTGGTGGTGGTGGTGGTGGAGAAAACCGGCGAAGCTTCGCTAAGCGTGCGGGAAGTGGTGGAGGAGAGAGGGCCGCTAGGGTTTGGGAGAGGGGGGCGCCGGCCACTAGGGGGTGCGGCCACCTTGTGGTCTTGGGGTGGCCGGCCCCCTCCCCTTGGCCCTCATTATATAGGTGGAACTCCCAAGAGTTGGTCTACAAGTCTTCGAATAAGACCCCAAACCAAAACCTTCCATATCACATGAAACCTACCCAAGATAGGACTTCCACTAGAGGTGGGATTCCCACCTTCCCTTGGGAGGGGGTGGCTGGCCACCTTGGTGGAGCCTAAGGTGGACTCCCCCCTCCTAGGGTTGGCCGGCCATGGGAGGTGGAGTCCCTCCGGGACTCCGCCTTCCTTAGTGATTTCTTCCGGACTTTTCTAGAACCTTCCGTAGAACCTTCCGGATCATTTTAAATCTTATAAAATGACTTACTATATATGAATCTTATTCTCCGGACCATTCCGGAACTCCTCGTGATGTCCGGGATCTCATCCGGGACTTCGAACAAATATTCGAACTCCATTCCATATTCAAGTTCTACCATTTCAACATCAAACCTTAAGTGTGTCACCCTACGGTTCGTGAACTATGCGGACATGGTTGAGTACTCTCTCCGACCAATAACCAATAGCGGGATCTGGAGATCCATAATGGCTCCCACATATTCAACGATGACTTTAGTGATCGAATGAACCATTCACATACGATACCAATTCCCTTTGTCACGCGATATTTTACTTGTCCGAGGTTTGATCATCGGTATCACTCTATACCTTGTTCAACCTCGTCTCATGACAAGTACTCTTTACTCGTACCGTGGTATGTGGTCTCTTATGAACTTATTCATATGCTTGCAAGACATTAGACGACATTCCACCGAGAGGGCCCAGAGTATATCTATCCGTCAACGGGATGGACAAATCCCACTGTTGATCCATATGCCTCAACTCATACTTTCCAGATACTTAATTCCACCTTTATAACCACTCATTTACGCAGTGGTGTTTGATGTAATCAAAGTACCTTTCCGGTATAAGTGATTTACATGATCTCATGGTCATAAGGACTAGGTAACTATGTATCGAAAGCTTATAGCAAATAACTTAATGACGTGATCTTATGCTACGCTTAATTGGGTGTGTCCATTACATCATTCATACAATGATATAACCTTGTTATTAATAACATCCAATGTTCATGATTATGAAATTAATCATCCATTAATCAACAAGCTAGTTAAGAGGCATACTAGGGACTCTTTGTTGTTTACATATCACACATGTATCAATGTTTCGGTTAATACAATTATAGCATGGTATATAAACATTTATCATAAACATAAAGATATATAATAACCACTTTTATTATTGCCTCTTGGGCATATCTCCTTCAGAACCATCCATGCCCGCCTCCTCCAGGTGACTCTCCACTGGATAACAAGTTCTTTCTTGATTTATTTGGCAGCTTTGGACGGCGGACGGCAGTGAATAGGTGTGGTTCATTTGACATCTAATAGAAACTCATTTTCAGCCCATTGCAATAGAAGCAGCGTGTGTGGAGGTTATGGTAGCGAACCCTGCTGCTCCACATCAGCAATTTATTTCCAATTTCTTTTTTTCTGTTTTATTTTCCCTGAAAAATCCCTATTCCCGCGATAGAAACCCATTTACAACACATTTACGAGGAAGGGACCGGCCGCGGAGGCGCTGGGTCGAGGTCGCTGGTGGAGGCCGCGTCAGGTGAGCCATGGCGGCGGGGAGCGACATAAGCATGTACCAGATCCCTACTACTACGAGTCCAAGACGTCGACACCATGGGGGACGGGGATGGATGATCTTGGCCATAGAGATGGGGTGGGCTCGGTGGAGCATGGCCATGGGAACAGGGACGGGTCTTGCTGTAGGGTTCGCCCATGCGCGTTCTTTCTCCCCCTTCCCCTGATTCTGTCTAAATCAACTGACCCTTTTCCGAATGCAGGAGGAAACCCACGAAATTGCGATGGCGGGGATGGTGTCGAAGGCGTCGGCCGCCACTAGACACATGCCTGCCACCCATGACCGAAGGACTGCAAGCATGCCAAGCTGGTGTTTGCGCCTCCTGTCCATGCGCCATTATATGGATGTGGCAGCTCACCAAGGAGCACAACTCGTCAACCACTGGTACCAATCAGTGAACATCAACCCAATTTAGATTTCCTCTTGAGACCTCATTCCAGTTGATGCATACAAACGGAGATTGTATTTGGAGTGATACAGGCTTAGGATGCACGTGCGCAAGGAGCCTGACCATTCTCCTCTTTCAACCTCTTTTCACAAGGTAGCAATCTCCTAATATTTTTCTTTGCAATGATCAGTATATAAATCCTACCGGTCTTGTTTCTGCATTTTATTGTATAAAATAGATTGATGATTGTTTTTATGGGTTGCAAATTTATGATCAAGTACGAAAAAGGCTTTGCTAATTCTTATACTTATGCATAACATCATTTAGCTACCTTTTACACTACACATTCTGTGATAGGGAAGTTTCCTCATTTTGTACCTCTTTCCACTTTACGAACAAATATTTACTTGTGGAATTTTAGTTACTCTTTTTTTTCGCACAATGGCTTTGCATTGCTAAGTCTAGGCTATACTTTTGTTGGGCAACCAAAGAAGCAGCAAATATTCTTTAGTTTTAATGCTTAGGCCTTTTCAAATTTCTAACGTTTAGTGACCTGAAGGAAATGATACATGTTCTTTAGTTTTGTTAGTTAAACAAAGTTTTATTAACTTTTTTATTTAACCATAAGTATCATGTCTCTTCCTTCGTGTGGACGATGCATGCTTATATATTGCAGGTTGAGAAGGAAATATTTATTTGTTAGCACTGTTATCTTGTGTTCTGCTCTCCTAATAGGTGAAACTTTATAGGAGATAAACTTGGTGCTTTCATTGGTATCAGAATCGCATTAGTTTTAATAATTTCCTGGAACCATCCAAGCTCAGTTAGTTCATGTTGTTTGCAGCTAATTCTTGGCATCCTTTTCCTTGGCAATGAGCCGATATTTGCACTTACCGATTGGATTGTCTATTATAGGGGTGACCTAAGAGTTATATAGTGTGATTTAAATTTAACCATCGAAGCGAATGAGCAGCATGATAATTTCCCTTAGACAACTAGCACTTAAAACGTTCAGTTTTCTACTTGCAGTTAATGTGAGATATGTTTGAGCTGCCGAAACAGCGGCAATATGCCAAGAATACTTAGATTACTTGGAGATCACAAGGAACAGATTCCTAATCAGGCAACAACCATGTCCTAATGAATACTTGCAGATCCATCTGCCAGATCATTTCCTGGCGCCGTTCAATTTCATGCCAACAAGTACGTTTCCTGTAATTGGTTACTACAGTTCTTTGTGTGAGGAGGTGACATAAACTGCCAATAAATGAGAACATTGAAGATGAATTCTATGTTGGTGAGAGTTGGTCTGCCATGTGTGATAGCATGGTGCACCATTCTATTTAGGCCCTACTTTTCTTCTTCTGTAAATCCTTAATATTTCCATTGCTCTTTTTGCACGATTTCTCTAATCTTCCAGCAATGTTGTTTTGTTGGTAAAATTGGCAGATAGGCTTCGTTTAACGAAACTATATGTAGCTCTGACTAGAATAACATGGCTTGCTTCTGGTGGTCCACATCGCATCCCATAACCCTTTGAAGTTTGTTTTTCTTCACAAAATCTCTAATATGAATTTTATTCTAGCATATTACCTGTACATATATAGATGCAATCTGAATTATGGATTGTTACCGGAGGTTACTTGTTTTCTCTTAAGGCATGAATCCTTGGACTGATGCCTGAATCATGTTTTATTTTATAATGGGCAAACTAAGAAGGTGTAATTTTGCTTACTGAATTTTGTTGAATATTTTTTCAACCAAATGCAGGTTGAACCAGATGGTACGGCTTCCTCCTCTGTCAAGTTGAAGACGTGTAGCAGCGTGTCCTCAAGATATATGTACCTCAACGTTGACCTGGTATATTTCCACTTGATTCAGTTTTAAGCTAGCCATCTAAATTTGCTCTCCATGGTACTCCCTCCGTTCCTAAATATAAGCCATATAGTGTTTTGAGAAAAATTCCAGAATATAAGGTTTATGAGGTTGCCCCACTTGTATGGAAAATATTTTTAGTGATTTGATTACTTTTTTTTGGCTTATGCAAAGTCCTCTATTAGCTCACGTTAATTGCCTAGGGTTAATCCCAGCCAAAAATGGTGTAATTTTTCCAAAATGTGTGTTTCTTAATTTCCGTGCCAAAAACTATATGGCTTATATTTAGGACCGGAGGGAGTATATAATTTAGAGGGCTAGCTGAATATTGTAAGTTTAAACATATTGTGTTGGGGCTCCGAGCAATGCTAGGTCGTCGCCGAGTTCCGTCCGCCATCTGGTAGTTTGTAACAGTCCTTGAGTCTGTCCAAATTTCAAGTTGATCTTGAGTTTTCCCCTGAGTGGCGTGTTCTGGTTTTGATTTAGGGCAGAAGGATTTGGAGGTTAGGTCCATGGTGTGTTAGTTTTTGTGTCGTTTCCATTTCGACTATGATTTTTCTTACTCATTTGTTTGTGTCGTTACCATGAAAGTACTATGTGAATGACAGCTCATTTTTTAATCTATCAGCATAGGTAAACTGGTGCCAATTTTCAATTTCTTTTTCCCTTTTCCTCAAGTTTGTTCCTACCCCACAAAATAACACATGTGCTTAGTCATATGCATTTGAGATGCTTAATGGGGTGATGGTATACACCTCAGCTGCCGATAGCGCCTTGAGATCATACATACCAGATAAAATTGTTGATGGCTTGCTAGCCTGAGATCCTTTGTCTCCATGGCCGGCGGCTTCCATGGATGATGTCCAGTGGCCGGAGGGAGCGTCAAGAAGAAAGAGGTACCGAGACGAATGAATTCCAGGCCACATCTAACAATCACACTTATCAGCCAACCTGACATTTGTTTGTACTGTTGTCTCACGCAGCTGCTTGATCAGCGATTCATTGTGAATCATTACTTAGAAGTTTCCCTATATTTTTATGCAAATATGCAGTAGACATGGTTCAAAAAAAGGGACCACAGTTGAACACTATCAAGAAGATGAATGGAGACATCGTCAAAAAGATGGTTGCATTGCATTCTAGAATTATAACTCAAGAGATAAGTGTCCTCTCTTCTGATGTATGCTTGTTTCGTTTAAAGAAAAGCGATGCACACATGCTCCATCTTATAGTGTAGCCACCTCACTGTTCTGTTATCAAACATTTTCTTCTATGACTACTATGATACATTTGTTGGATAATTAGGCACAATTTCCATGATTAATTCTAGAATATTAAGCATGACGACAGTAACTACTAACATGTGAAACTCGAACATACTAGATGCAGTGATCAACATGAACAGTAGCAGAGCAAACAGTACAACATCCATCGCTAAACAGATCGAGATATGTCGCACGTACCGATCTGGTGGAGGTGGCGGTGAAGGTGTAGCAGACGATGTCGCAGCAGTAACGTTGTTGATGATAACGTTGTTGACGACGGGGACAACGGGTCGAAGTAGACGGTGTTGTAGACGACGGTAGGCAGCACCGCCCGACTTGGACGGAAGACGACCCGTGATGAAGAGCTCGAGCAGTCGCGCAGAGCGCTTCCCAAAAACCTAATTCGCCCTCTCCCGTACAGGATCGCAAGGACGAGTGGTTCCGGAGACCTGCTCTCCCGTTCGCCGATGCACGTCGGCGCGCGGGATGGAGTAGGCTACGATGGCGGCGCAAGCAGAGAGAGATGGAAACCCTAACTCGTGTATTAGATATGTTTCTGCGGTAGCCGGGCAGGAGATTATATAGGCTCGGGAAACCCTAGGCAACGTGGGCCACACCCACGTCGCACGAACGTTTCGAGTCGGTTACAGATAGCGCACGATCCGGGAGCGACCCGAACCGACTAACTGCGACGCGTCCGTCTAGGACTCTGTTCGTTTTCCTGAGCTGCAAAAAGTAAGGAAAGTCTCGGCTCGAGGCTCAATCCACTCACCACGAGCGCGGCGCGCGCGTCGTGACGTGTCGAGCGAGGAGGAGGAGGAGCGCGCGCGTGTAGCACTCCTATTCTCAATCACTTACTAGTGGTGGAACAACCCACCTTATAAGGTGGTCTAACTTCCTCCCAACTTTCCATGTGGGACTAAACTTCCCATCTCTTTCCACTCCCTAGTGAGCTGCCACCAACTTGGGCTCAAACTCACAAGGCTGCCACTATGTGGGCTTTGAGATTTATAGGGAAATCTGAAATCTAGTATGGGCCACTTAAAGTGGGCCCAATATTTCAACAATCCCCCACCAGATCTCAAATCCCATTTAGAGATTTACCATTACTCACTGCTTGTTTATATACCAGTGTTTCAGCGGAGACTGTTAAGTTGAACTTCCGCCTAGAACCTTAAGCTACATCCATTAACACTTGAACAATGGACTAAGCCTTGAATTGCAAGTTTTGCGTGAACAGGGTTTCACTCAAAGTCATGACCAGTACATGGCTGCCAGTAGCCTACCCCGCGGGTGAAGCATATGCGTCATACTTCGTGGTCTCTTCATGAGTTTACTAGAGATCACCCAAATCTCATAGATTGCGACGTTTAACAATCGGACTCATATAGGTGTGTTATTTCAAGAATGCTCTGTAGGACAGCATTTTTGCTAATATAGCCAACACAAACACATTAAGGCTTGTTGCCAACCTGCCTTACAGCAATTGAGAGTTGTGCATCTTCACATAGAGAGGGTTACATAATACTCTCCTCAATTAAACCACTAGTTTGTTCTTCCCAGGTCCTAATTCACGGGATCTCCGATCACAAAGGTTGGGTTACCACTATGGTGTAACATCAACGGGTCTCAAACCCATCTCCCTCGATGCACTTTCTATCACATTACGTGATAGTCCCTTTGTAAAGGGATCTGCCAGGTTTTTGTCTGTTTGAATATATGTAACAGTTATTACTCCGGAGTTTCGCAATTTCCTGACAGACTTCAAACGTCTCTTGACGTGTCTTGATGACTTCGCGTTATCCTTAGAATTGTTCACTTTGATAATTACAGTTTGATTGTCACAATTCAAAAGGATTGCCGGAACAGGTTTTTCAACCACAGGCAAGTCCATCAAGAGCTCACGCAACCATTCTGATTCAACAGTGGTTGTGTCTAAAGCAGTAAGTTCTGCTTCCATAGTTGACCTCGTCAATATGGTTTGCTTGCAAGATCTCCATGATACTACGCCACCTCCAAAGGTAAATACATACCCACTTGTATGCATGCATCAGCTACATCTGAGATCCAATTCGAATCACTATATCCTTCAAGCACACTGGGTGCCCCGAATAGTGAATCCCATAACTCATTGTACCACATAGGTAGCGCATGACCCTATCAAGTGCATGCCAATGATCAGCACCGGGTTTGACATGAACCTACTCAACTTGCTAACAGCAAAAGAGATGTCGGGTCTAGTCGCGCTCGCTAAGTACATGAGTGAGCCAACGATCTGAGAATATCTCAATTGATCTATGGCAATCCTCCGGTTCTTGCGTAGTGTCACACTGGGATCATAAGGTGTTGGAGAAGACTTGCTATCAATATAGCCGAACCGGCTCAAAATCTTCTCAACATAATGAGATTGCGTTAGAGTAATCCCACTCTCGTTCTTAATCAGCTTGATGTTCAGAATCACATCAGCTTCTCCCAGATCTTTCATATCAAAACTCTTTGACAAGAAAGACTTGACCTCGTGTATTACTCTCATGTTTGTACCAAAGATCAGAATATCATCCACATACAAACATAGTATAACACCTTCGCCCCCACCATAGCGATAGTAAACACACTTGTCAGCCTCATTGACAACAAAGCCTACAGAAGTTAAAGTTCTGTCAAACTTCTCATGCCATTGCTTAGGTGCTTGTTTCAGGCCATATAAAGATTTCAGCAACTTGCACACCTTTCTTTCTTCACCTTTTACTACAAACCCATCAGGCTGATCCATATAGATTTCCTCTTCCAACTCTCCATTAAGGAAAGCTGTCTTTACGTCCATTTGATGAACGATAAGACCATAGGAGGCAGCCATGGATAGTAGTACTCGAATGGTGGTAAGTCTAGCGACAGGTGAATAGGTGTCGAAGTAATCTTCGCCTTCTCTCTGTGTGTAGCCTTTCGCTACAAGCCGCGCTTTGTACTTTTCAATAGTACCATCAGGTCTTAGCTTCTTCTTGAACACCCATTTGCAGCCCACAGGCTTGCATCCATGGGGTCGTTCTGATAGCTCCCAAGTTCCATTAGAAAGGATTGAGTCCATCTCGTTATGGACAGTGATGGCGTGTAACTCACACGTTCGTTGGGAACCCCAAGAGGAAGGTATGATGCGCACAGCAGCAAGTTTTCCCTCAGAAAGAAACCAAGGTTTATCGAACCAGGAGGAGCCAAGAAGCACGTTGAAGGTTGATGGCGGCGGGATGTAGTGCGGCGCAACACCAGGGATTCCGGCGCCAACGTGGAACCTGCACAACACAACCAAAGTACTTTGCCCCAACGAAACAGTGAGGTTGTCAATCTCACCGGCTTGCTGTAACAAAGGATTAACCGTATTGTGTGGAAGATGATTGTTTGCAGAAAACAGTAGAACAAGTATTGCAGTAGATTGTATTTCAGTAAAGAGAATTGGACCGGGGTCCACAGTTCACTAGAGGTGTCTCTCCCATAAGACAAACAGCATGTTGGGTGAACAAATTACAGTTGGGCAATTGACAAATAAAGAGGGCATGACCATGCACATACATATCATGATGAGTATAGTGAGATTTAATTGGGCATTACGACAAAGTACATAGACCGCCATCCAACTGCATCTATGCCTAAAAAGTCCACCTTCAGGTTATCATCCGAACCCCCTCCAGTATTAAGTTGCAAAGCAACAGACAATTGCATTAAGTATGGTGCGTAATGTAATCAACAACTACATCCTTAGACATAGCATCAATGTTTTATCCCTAGTGGTAACAGCACAACACAACCTTAGAACTTTCTGTCACTGTCCCAGGTGTCAATGCAGGCATGAACCCACTATCGAGCATAAGTACTCCCTCTTGGAGTTACAAGCATCTACTTGGCCAGAGCATCTACTAGTAACGGAAAGCATGCAAGATCATAAACAACACGTAGATATAACTTTGATAATCAACATAACAAGTATTCTCTATTCATCGGATCCCAACAAATGCAACATATAGAATTACAGATAGATGATCTTGATCATGTTAGGCAGCTCACAAGATCCGACAATGATAGCACAATGGGGAGAAGACAACCATCTAGCTACTGCTATGGACCCATAGTCCAGGGGTAGACTACTCACACATCACACCGGAGGCGACCATGGCGGCGTAGAGTCCTCCGGGAGATGATTCCCCTCTCCGGCAGGGTGCCGGAGGCGATCTCCTGGATCCCCCGAGATGGGATCGGCGTTGGCGGCGTCTCTGGAAGGTTTTCCGTATCGTGGCTCTCGGTACTGGGGGTTTCGTCACGGAGGCTTTAAGTAGGCGGAAGGGCAAGTCAGGGGGCCACACGAGGGCCCCAGATGACAGGGCCGCGCGGCCAAACCCTAGGCCGCGCCGCCCTGTAGTCTGGGCGCCTCATGGCCCCACTTCGTTTCGTCTTCGGACTTCTGGAAGCTTCGTGGAAAAATAGGCCCCTGGGCTTTGATTTCGTCCAATTCCGAGAATATTTCCTTACTAGGATTTCTGAAACCAAAAACAGCAGAAAACAGCAACTGGCACTTCGGCATCTTGTTAATAGGTTAGTTCCAGAAAATGCACGAATATGACATAAAGTGTGCATAAAACATGTAGATAACATCAATAATGTGGCATGGAACATAAGAAATTATCGATACGTCGGAGACGTATCAGACAGCTTCTTTCCAGTCATCAGCATCCTCAAGCTTAGTTCTGCTCGTCCCGAGCAGGTAAAACGATAACACAGATAATTTCTGGAGTGACATGCCATCATAATCTTGATCATACTATTTGTAAAGCATATGTAGTGAATGCAGCGATCAAAACAATGTATATGACATGAGTAAACAAGTGAATCATAAAGCAAAGACTTTTCATGAATAGCACTTCAAGACAAGCATCAATAAGTCTTGCATAAGAGTTAACTCATAAAGCAATAATTCAAAGTAAAGGTATTGAAGCAACACAAAGGAAGATTAAGTTTCAGCGGTTGCTTTCAACTTGTAACATGTATATCTCATGGATATTTTCAACGTAGAGTAATATAATAAGTGCAATAAGCAAGTATGTAGGAATCAATGCATAGTTCACACAAGTGTTTGCTTCTTGAGGTGGAGAGAAATAGGTGAACTGACTCAACATTGAAAGTAAAAGAATGGTCCTCCATAGAGGAAAAGCATCGATTGCTATATTTGTGCTAGAGCTTTGATTTTGAAAACATGAAACAATTTTGTCAACGGTAGTAATAAAGCATATGCATCATGTAAATTATATCTTATAAGTTGCAAGCCTCATGCATAGTGTACTAACAGTGCCCGCACCTTGTCCTAATTAGCTTGGACTACCGGATCATCACAATGCACTGTTTTAACCAAGTATCACAAAGGGGTACCTCTATGCCGCCTGTACAAAGGTCTAAGGAGAAAGCTCGCATTGGATTTCTCGCTATTGATTATTCTTCAACTTAGACATCCATACCGGGACAACATAGACAACAGATAATGGACTCCTCTTTTATGCATAAGCATGTAACAACAATTAATAATTTTCTCATTTGAGATTGAGAATATATGTCCAAAACTGAAACTTCCACCATGGATCATGGCTTTAGTTAGCGGCCCAATGTTCTTCTCTAACATATGCATGCTTAACCATAAGGTGGTAGATCTCTCTTACTTCAGACAAGACGGACATGCATAGCAACTCACATGAAATTCAACAATGAATAGTTGATGGCGTCCCCAGTGAACATGGTTATCGCACAACAAGCAACTTAATAAGAGATAAAGTGCATAATTACATATTCAATACCACAATAGTTTTTAAGCTATTTGTCCCATGAGCTATATATTGCAAAGGTGAATGATGGAATTTTAAAGGTAGCACTCAAGCAATTTACTTTGGAATGGCGGGAAAATACCATGTAATAGGTAGGTATGGTGGACACAAATGGCATAGTGGTTGGCTCAAGTATTTTGGATGCATGAGAAGTATTCCCTCTCGATACAAGGTTTAGGCTAGCAAGGTTATTTGAAACAAACACAAGGATGAACCGGTGCAGCAAAACTCACATAAAAGACATATTGAAAACATTATAAGACTCCACACCGTCTTCCTTGTTGTTCAAACTCAATACTAGAAATTATCTAGACCTTAGAGAAACCAAATATGCAAACCAAATTTTAGCATGCTCTATGTATTTCTTCATTAATGGGTGCAAAGCATATGATGCAAGAGCTTAATCATGAGCACAACAATTGCCAAGTATCACATTACCCAAGACATTAATAGCAATTACTACATGTATCATTTTCCAATTCCAACCATATAACAATTTAACGAAGGAGAAACTTCGCCATGAATACTATGAGTAGAAACCAAGGACATACTTGTCCATATGCTACAGCGGAGCGTGTCTCTCTCCCATAAAGTGAATGCTAGGATCCATTTTATTCAAACAAAACAAAAAACAAAAACAAACCGACGCTCCAAGCAAAGCACATAAGATGTGATGGAATAAAAATATAGTTTCAGGGGAGGAACCTGATAATGTTGTCGATGAAGAAGGGGATGCCTTGGGCATCCCCAAGCTTAGATGCTTGAGTCTTCTTAATATATGCAGGGGTGAACCACCGGGGCATCCCCAAGCTTAGAGCTTTCACTCTCCTTGATCATGTTGCATCATACTCCTCTCTTGATCCTTGAAAACTTCCTCCACACCAAACTCGAAACAACTCATTAGAGGGTTAGTGCACAGTAAAAATTAACATATTCAGAGGTGACACAATCATTCTTAGCACTTCTGGACATTGCATAATGCTACTGGACATTAGTGGATCAAAGAAATTCATCCAACATAGCAAAAGAGGCAATGCGAAATAAAAGGCAGAATCTGTCAAAACAGAACAGTTCGTATTGACGAATTTTAAAATGGCACCAGACTTGCTCAAATGAAAATGCTCAAATGGAATGAAAGTTGCGTACATATCTGAGGATCATGCACGTAAATTGGCTTAATTTTGTGAGCTACCTACAGGGAGGTAGACCCAGATTCGTGACAGTAAAGAAATCTGGAACTGTGCAGTAATCCAAATCTAGTACTTACTTTTCTATCAACGGCTTAACTTGGCACAACAAAACACAAAACTAAGATAAGGAGAGGTTGCTACAGTAGTAAACAACTTCCAAGACACAAAATAAAAACAAAGTACTGTAGGTAAAAACATGGGTTGTCTCCCATAAGCGCTTTTCTTTAACGCCTTTCAGCTAGGCGCAGAAAGTGTGTATCAAGTATTATCAAGAGACGAAGTGTCAACATCATAATTTGTTCTCATAATGGAATCAAAAGGTACCTTCATTCTCTTTCTAGGGAAGTGTTCCATACCTTTCTTGAGAGGAAATTGATATTTTATATTACCTTCCTTCATATCAATAATAGCACCAACAGTTCGAAGAAAAGGTCTTCCCAATATAATGGGACAAGATGCATTGCATTCAATATCCAAGACAACAAAATCAACGGGGACAAGGTTATTGTTAACGGTAATGCGAACATTATCAACTTTCCCCAAAGGTTTCTTTGTAGAATGATCAGCAAGATTAACATCCAAATAACAATTTTTCAGTGGTGGCAAGTCAAGCATATTATAAATTTTCTTAGGCATAACAGAAATACTTGCACCAAGATCACATAAAGCATTACAATCAAAATCTTTAACCTTCATCTTAATGATGGGCTCCCAACCATCCTCTAGCTTTTTAGGAATAGAGGCTTCGCGCTCTAGTTTCTCTTCTCTAGCTTTTATGAGAGCATTTGTAATATGATGTGTAAAGGCCAAATTTATAGCACTAGCATTAGGACTTTTAGCAAGTTTTTGCAAGAACTTTATAACTTCAGAGATGTGGCAATCATCAAAATTCAAACCATTATAATCTAAAGCAATGGGATCATCATCCCCAATGTTGGAAAAAATTTCAGCAGCTTTATCACGGGCGATTTCAGTTTTAGCAGTTTCAGGCAGTTTCTCGCGCTTTGCATTAGAAGTGGAAACATTGCTAACACCAATTCTTTTATTAGTATTAGTAGGAGGTGCATCAACATGTGTAGCATTAACATTACTAGTGGTGGTAATAGTCCAAACTTTAGCTACATTCTTCTCTTTAGCTAGTTTTTCATTTTCTTCTCTATCCCACCTAGCACGCAGTTCAGCCATTAATCTTATATTCTCATTAATTCTAACTTGGATGGCATTTGCTGTAGTAACAATTTTATTATGATGATTCTCATTAGGCAAAACTTTTGATTTCAAAAGATCAACATCAGCAGCAAGAATATCGACTTTAGAAGCAAGTATATCAATTTTCCCAAGCTTTTCTTCAACAGATTTGTTAAAAGCAGTTTGCGTACTAATAAATTCTTTAAGCATGGCTTCAAGTCCAGGGGGTGAACTCCTATTATTGTTGTAAGAATTCCCATAATAATTACCATAGCCATTGCCATTATTATAAGGATATGGCCTATAGTTGTTACTAGAATTGTTCCGGTAAGCATTGTTGTTGAAATTATTATTTTTAATGAAGTTTACATCAACATGTTCTTCTTGTGCAACCAATGAAGCTAATGGAACATTATTAGGATCAATATTAGTCCTATCATTCACAAGCATAGACATAATAGCATCAATCTTATCACTCAAGGAAGAGGTTTCTTCGACTTAATTTACCTTCTTACCTTGTGGAGCTCTTTCCGTGTGCCATTCAGAGTAGTTGATCATCATATTATCAAGAAGCTTTGTTGCTTCACCAAGAGTGATGGACATAAAGGTACCTCCAGCAGCTGAATCCAATAAATTCCGTGAAGAAAAATTGAGTCCTGCATAGAAGGTTTGGATGATCATCCAAGTAGTCAGTCCATGGGTTGGGCAATTTTTAACCAGAGATTTCATTCTTTCCCAAGCTTGAGCAACATGTTCAGTATCTAATTGTTTAAAATTCATTATGCTACTCCTCAAAGATATAATTTTAGCAGGGGGATAATATCTACCAATAAAAGCATCCTTGCATTTAGTCCATGAATCAATACTATTCTTAGGCAGAGATAGCAACCAATCTTTAGCTCTTCCTCTTAATGAGAAAGGGAACAATTTTAGTTTAATAATATCACCATCTACATCTTTATATTTTTGCATTTCACATAGTTCAACAAAATTATTAAGATGGGCAGCAGCATCATCGTAACTAACACCTGTAAAATTGCTCTCGCATAACAAGATTCAAGAAAGCAGGTTTAATTTCAAAGAATTCTGCTGTAGTAGCAGGTGGAGCAATAGGTGTGCATAAGAAATCATTATTATTTGTGGTTGTGAAGTCACACAACTTAGTATTTTCAGCGTTGGCCATTTTAGCAACAGTAAATAAAGCAAAATAGATAAAGTAAATGCAAGTAAACTAATTTTTTTGTGTTTTAGATATAGCAAACAAGATAGCAAATAAAGTAAAACTAGCAACTAATTTTTTTGTATTTTGATTTAGTGCAGCAAACAAAATAGTAAATAAAACTAAGCAAGACAAAAACAAAGTAAAGAGATTGAGAAGTGGAGACTCCCCTTGCAGCGTGTCTTGATCTCCCCGGCAACGGCGCCAGAAAATATGCTTGATGGCGTGTAACTCACACGTTCGTTGGGAACCCCAAGAGGAAGGTATGATGCGCACAGCAGCAAGTTTTCCCTCAGAAAGAAACCAAGGTTTATCGAACCAGGAGGAGCCAAGAAGCACGTTGAAGGTTGATGGCTGCGGGATGTAGTGCGGCGCAACACCAGGGATTCCGGCGCCAACGTGGAACCTGCACAACACAACCAAAGTACTTTGCCCCAACGAAAAAGTGAGGTTGTCAAGATCACCCGCTTGCTGTAAAAAAAGATTAAACCTATTGTGTGGAAGATGAATTTTTGCAGAAAACAGTAGAACAAGTATTGCAAGAGATTGTATTTCAAGAAAGAGAATTGGACCGGGTCCACAGTTCACTAGAGGTGTCTCTCCCATAAGACAAACAGCATGTTGGGTGAACAAATTACAGTTGGGCAATTGACAAATAAAGAGGGCATGACCATGCACATACATATCATGATGAGTATAGTGAGATTTAATTGGGCATTACGACAAAGTACATAGACCGCCATCCAACTGCATCTATGCCTAAAAAGTCCACCTTCAGGTTATCATCCGAACCCCCTCCAGTATTAAGTTGCAAAGCAACAGACAATTGCATTAAGTATGGTGCGTAATGTAATCAACAACTACATCCTTAGACATAGCATCAATGTTTTATCCCTAGTGGCAACAGCACAACACAACCTTAGAACTTTCATCACTGTCCCTGTGTCAATGCGTGCATGAACCCACTATCGAGCATAAGTACTCCCTCTTGGAGTTACAAGCATCTACTTGGCCAGAGCATCTACTAGTAACGGAAAGCATGCAAGATCATAAACAACACGTAGATATAACTTTGATAATCAACATAACAAGTATTCTCTATTCATCGGATCCCAACAAACGCAACATATAGAATTACAGATAGATGATCTTGATCATGTTAGGCAGCTCACAAGATCCGACAATGATAGCACAATGGGGAGAAGACAACCATCTAGCTACTGCTATGGACCCATAGTCCAGGGGTAGACTACTCACACATCACACCGGAGGCGACCATGGCGGCGTAGAGTCCTCCGGGAGATGATTCCCCTCTCCGGCAGGGTGCCGGAGGCGATCTCCTGGATCCCCCGAGATGGGATCGGCATTGGCGGCGTCTCTGGAAGGTTTTCCGTATCGTGGCTCTCGGTACTGGGGGTTTCGTCACGGAGGCTTTAAGTAGGCGGAAGGGCAAGTCAGGGGGCCACACGAGGGCCCCAGATGACAGGGCCGCGCGGCCAAACCCTAGGCCGCGCCGCCCTGTAGTCTGGGCGCCTCGTGGCCCCACTTCGTTTCGTCTTCGGACTTCTGGAAGCTTCGTGGAAAAATAGGCCCCTGGGCTTTGATTTCGTCCAATTCCGAGAATATTTCCTTACTAGGATTTCTGAAACCAAAAACAGCAGAAAACAAAGAATCGGCACTTCGGCATCTTGTTAATAGGTTAGTTCCAGAAAATGCACGAATATGACATAAAGTGTGCATAAAACATGTAGATAATATCAATAATGTGGCATGGAACATAAAAAATTATCGATACGTCGGAGACGTATCAGATAGCTTCTTTCCAGTCATCTGCATCTGGAGATGTATATGCCTCTGCAATGGACGTGGGAGTATCATCCACAAGGTACACAATGAAATCATCACCAAAGGATTTTTCAATCCTTCGTCTCTTGCTCCGTTTAGGAGCTTCATTGTCATCCTTCTCAGTAACATTCTCATGTGATTGTTCAAAATACTCATTAGATGTACTGGACTCAGGAATTATCTCAGTAGAAATTCTAGCAATGCTATGCATATCTTTCATAGGAAACATATTCTCAAAAAATGTTGCATCACGAGATTCCATAATAGTATCAACATGCATATCAGGTACCTCGGATTGAACTACTAAAAATCTATATCCTACACTCCGAGGAGCATAACCTAGAAAGATACAATCCACTGTCTTTGGTCCAAGTTTGCGCTTCTTAGTAATTGGAATATTGACTTTCGCCAAACATCCCCATGTGCGCAAATACGAAAGTGATGGTTTTCTCCCAGCCCACTCCTCGTAAGGGATTTTATCTTTGTTCTTGTTAGGAACTCTATTCAGGATATGACATGAAGTCAATAAAGCCTCCCCCCACCATGCCTTTGATAAACCAGCAGTGGCTAACATGGAATTCACCAAGTCAGTCAGCGTGCGGTTTTTCCTCTCGGCAACCCCGTTTGATTGGGGTGAATAGGGAGGCGTCCTTTCATGAATAATGCCATGTTCCTCACAGAATTCATCAAAGATTTTAGGAAAATATTCGCCACCACGATCCGACCTGAGACGCTTGATCTTTCTCTCTAGTTGATTTTCAACTTCGGCCTTATAAATTTTAAAGTAGTCTAAAGCTTCATCTTTAGTTCGCAACAAATAAACATAGCAAAATCTAGTCACATCATCAATCAATGTCATGAAATATCTCTTTCCACCTTTTGTCAACACACCATTCATCTCGCATAGATCAGAATGTATGAGTTCTAGAGGTGCCAAGTTTCTCTCCTCGGCCGCCTTGTGAGGCTTCCGAGGTTGCTTTGATTGCACACAACTATGGCACTTAGAACCTTTGGCAATGGTGAAATTCGGAATTAAACTTAAACTGGATAGCCGAGACATTAAACCAAAATTAACGTGACATAAACGAGAATGCCAAATACTGGTATCATCACTAACATTGCCACAGATATGGTTCACAGACTTATTACTAAAATCAGAAAGCGAAAAACGGAACAAGCCTCCGCACTCATAGCCTTTACCAATAAATTGTCCAAACTTGGAAACAACTACTTTATTTGACTCTAAAACAACCTTAAACCCATCTCTGCATAGAAGGGAGCCGCTAACGAGATTCTTGTTCATAGTAGGGACATGCTGCACGTTCCTCAGCTGCACGATCTTCCCCGAAGTGAACTTCAGATCTACCGTGCCAACACCACGAACAGAAGCATGTGACCCATTTCCCATCAAGACGGAAGAATCCCGGGCGACCTGGTAAGAAGTGAACATGGATATGTCAGCACACACATGAACATTAGCACCTGTATCAATCCACCAACATGGAGATTGAAGTACCGAAAGAACAGTAAAGAGATTACCGTACCCATCAGCATTGTTAGCGGTCACCGTGTTGACTTGCCTCGCCTTTTTCTTGCGGTCTGCCCTCCCTGGACAGTCCTTAGAAAAGTGGCCAGTCTCTCCACATGTAAAGCAGCTCAGATCTGCTTTGTTTATCATCTTCTTCTTCTTGATGGTTGTAGTCTTCATAGGCTTATTGAAGGAGGGCTTGTTATTCCCTTTGTTCTTGCTGTAGGGTTTCTTCTGCACCATGTTGGCGCTAGACTGACCCTCTCCTTTCTCAGTATTATCCTTAGCCCGAGCTTTCTCCTCAACATCAAGAGATGCTATCAGATTTTCAACTGATATCTCCTGTCTCTTGTGTTTGAGAGTTGTGGCAAAGTTCCTCCATGAAGGGGGCAACTTAGCGATGATGCATCCAGCCACAAACTTGTCAGGTAAGACACACTTAAGGAGCTCAAGCTCTTTCGCAATGCACTGTATCTCATGAGCTTGTTCGACTACAGAACGGTTGTTAACCATCCTGATGTCATGGAAGTTCTACATGATGTACAGTTCACTGCCTGCATCGGTTGCACCGAACTTAGCATTCAGTGCCTCCCAGAGATCTTTACCATCTGTTATGTGCATGTACACATCACACAGACGATCAGCAAGAATACTCAGAACGCATCCGACGAAGAGAGTATTGTTTTCCTTGAACTTGTTCTGATCTTGGTCAGATATAGTTCCTTCAGGTAAACCATCAGTAACATCGAACACTTTCAGATGAGTAAGCCAGAGCATGGCCTTATACTGCCACCTCTTAAAGTGCACATCGGTAAACTTATCCGGCCTCAGTGCATCGGAAAAACCAGCCATTGTTAACTCAGGAAATTGCCTACAATTAGGTTTTTGGATTGTTGGATAATTAGGCACAATTTCCATGATTAATTCCAGAATATTAAGCATGACGACAGTAACTACTAACATGTGAAACTCGAACATACTAGATGCAGTGATCAACATGAACAGTAGCAGAGCAAACAGTACAACATCCATCGCTAAACAGATCGAGATATGTCGCACGTACCGATCTGGTGGAGGTGGCGGTGAAGGTGTAGCAGACGATGTCGCAGCAGTAACGTTGTTGATGATAACGTTGTTGACGACGGGGACAACAGGTCGAAGTAGACGACGTTGTAGACGATGGTAGGCAGCACCGCCCGACTTGGACGGAAGACGACCCGTGATGAAGAGCTCGAGCAGTCGCGCAGAGCGCTTCCCAAAAACCTAATTCGCCCTCTCCCGTACAGGATCGCAAGGACGAGTGGTTCCGGAGACCTGCTCTCCCGTTCGCCGATGCACGTCGGCGCGCGGGATGGAGTAGGCTACGATGGCGGCGCAAGCAGAGAGAGATGGAAACCCTAACTCGTGTATTAGATATGTTTCTGCGGTAGCCGGGCAGGAGATTATATAGGCCCGGGAAACCCTAGGCAACGTGGGCCACACCCACGTCGCACGAACGTTTCGAGTCGGTTACAGATAGCCCACGATAAGTCTCGGCTCGAGGCTCAATCCACTCACCACGAGCGCGGCGCGCGCGCGCGCGTCGTGACGTGTCGAGTCGAGCGAGCGAGGAGGAGGAGGAGCGCGCGCGTGTAGCACTCCTATTCTCACTCACTTACTAGTGGTGGAACAACCCACCTTATAAAGTGGTCTAACTTCCTCCCAACTTTCCATGTGGGACTAAACTTCCCACCTCTTGCCACTCCCTAGTGAGCTGCCACCAACTTGGGCTCAAACTCACAAGGCTGCCACTATGTGGGCTTTGAGATTTATAGGGAAATCTGAAATCTAGTATGGGCCACTTAAAGTGGGCCCAATATTTCAACAACATTATGTGCATAATGACCGAAGCTTATAAGGCATGTTGTTCTGTATTCTTTCATATTTTGCAATCGATCAATATATTGTAAACCTATTGTTGTAACCTATCATATGTAATGATTATCAGATGTGAATTATTGAGTCGCTGATTCTTTCAAGCATTTAAGAAGCTGATAAAGAAAGTAATGGGATTGAAGAGACGAGTCAACTGGAATGGCATAACATCAACTGACAGTTATTTTGGTTCGCTTGGTTTTTTGCAGTCCCATCAAAGTATCATGGCCAAATAGATTTCATGAAGCTGACACAATATGTGCCTTTTTAGCTACTGACGATATAACATAAGACAGCAAGAAAAACACACCTGAACTTATCTTTCCTTTGATTACAATTTGTATTTCTGATAAATTTCGTTTATTAGTTTTTGTTTTCCTCATATAAGTTTTTGTTTCTTTGAATCTAATATGTACTATGGAGCGAGTCACATAGTTTGCGAAGTAATCATTTTGGTGTGTCAGGGAATCTCAATGGGTTTTTTAAGGATACTATATAGTATGATATACTTATATAATTTTATCGAGTAGTATATTTCAAGCATGTATGAGCCATGATATATTTCTTAATACTTGGAATGTAATTGGAAAAAAAGGTAAAGAATTTTGCTTGATTAATAATCATGATGAGATTAAATTATTCTAATATCCCAAAAGCAGTTTGCAAGATAATGGTGTAGAACATTGATAGGATGCAGAAAGCAGTGTGGTGGTGTGGAGAGAGATGTGCAGCACAAGAAGAGAGAGAATCAAGTCGGTGCTTGGTGCTGCCTGAAGTGGTAAGAAAGAAGTGGGCATTCATTGCAAGACAAAATGAAGCTGAAGTGTAGGCTTGACAGCCTAAATTAAAGGTCTAGCTGTTTAGTACATATGTGTTATTAATGTTGCTTTTTAATTGATAGATTTATGCACGTAATGAGATTTATGTGACTACTTGGTTGAAAAATATAATAATACTTTCGCTTTATCGCTGGATGCTCAATTTCTTTATAAACACATGTGCCTACAATGAGTCGGTGAATATAGTTGAACCATAGTGTGGACAAAGATGATTCCATTGTAGATAGAAGGAATGTTTTTCCAGTAAGGAAATATACATCCCTTATGTATGTGTATTTAAAAATAAAATTTGCGTCCCGTGGTAACGCACGAGCATTTGTACTAGTTTTCTAGATATTGCGTGCAAGGAAATATCCCACCATAAAATCCACCTCTAACTCAGCAGATTTTTTTAAAGATATAACTCAGCAAATAAACATGATTAAAAATGAGTTAAAATATGGGGTCCACGGTTCAGCTGCTTCATCCCAACAGCTGACTTTTTACACGCATCCCATCCGTTTTTTCCAGGAAAAACAAAGCCATCTGCCATCCCTACCTAGAAAAAAAAGAGCCATCTGCCATCCCAAAATCCGTCAAGCGGTGCCTCCGGCTGTCCGGCAGTACGGCCTCCGGCGGTGACTACGCAGGCGACCAAGCGCTGATGGAGTCGAACTGTCGAAGATGAAGATGAGCGGCGGCGGCGTGGGAGTGAAACCTTCTGGTCGGCTGCCGAAGGCTTGACCGACAGCACGCGAGCGGACTGCGCAGGGATGTCTGCCTTCCTGGTATGTACTCTTCTCCATCCCTACTTTTCTTCTTCTAATCCTGGGTACTTTCAGTAGGGATTATCACCTACAGAGTAGAAGCTTGCAGCTGATGTAAAACTATACTTGCCCATGATTCAGTGATGGACATGTGAAACAAGCATATTGATCTTTGATTTAGTAAAACTCAAAGATCAATATGCTTGTGTTGTAAACTGAAAAAATCACCCATCTAGTTCATGAACTCAAATCAGTGAACCGGAAAGATCACAAGCATTACAGTGATAAATTTACACACAATAACTCAATCGAAATATAGCAGCAGGTTACAAAATTTTACAGAATTAAATCCATCATCCTATAACAGGAATTGCTACCAAAGATCAGAAGTTACAGAACATAATACTCTAGTCCACAATAGACATTTTCGTACATTGGCATAAGAACATTCTATCAGCTGCTATCTGCAACCTGTGATATTCCTAGTGCTAGTTTTGCTGACAAGAAATTCAGCATCCCTCTTTGACCAGCTCATGAAACCTGCAGGTGCCCAACTGAAATTCAGCATACACTATGCGAACTTTCCCCCTCAATAGGATTGGGAAGCTAATTAAAATTTCCCAGGTGGACTTTATATGTTGGTACATCCTCTAATCCTAAAAAAATACACATGTTACGACAGCATATTTCATGGTTTCATAAAGAGATAATTTTCTTAGGTAGATAACTTATGATGCTCCTAAGGAACATCTCAACCTTCTGAATCAAGTCCGGTGCCATTGGGAAGTTGTGCTATCCATTATGCGTAAGTTTGAAATACCCTCTCTTCACTCTAAAGGGGCACCTGACCCAAGTATTGTTTCTACCTTGTTAGCTGATGTTATAACATGTGTATGTGCATGGGGATTTGCTTCATCCTGTGAGAAGAACGGATTCAAAACTGCGAAAGATTGCTTCCATTACTTCACAATTCTCATAAGATTCCCAAAACTACAATACAATTATGAATAAAGATTGCTACACACTGATTGTAACACACATCATTATTGGAACATCCTCTAGAAGATAAATTAGAGGCATTTATGTTAGGAATACGTATTATATGGCCCTCTCTGTTTGCAGACCGTTTGGATCTACCATCTAGATTTGCATATTGTTGTACTTGTGATTCGGGAGCACATGTCACTAATTCTTTGTGCCACTGTAAATGGCCAAAGATCAAAATAGCCTTGTTGATGGTAAGCCAGTGCCTTTGTGGCAACCTTGTTTAATATAATGACGGTGGCAATGGCGTCTTAAGAAACATGTGTGGGCTTTGGTTCGTGTCATCGACCAAGTACCCTCATTATAGAATTGTTTTGTGGTGATATTGAACAGCATTACACTGATGGCATATGCAACAACATGCATACTAAACCTGGCAGGTCCAACATTCTGCAAACTCAAAATGACATGTACCTCCCGTCGTTGTATTTTTTCTTTAATTTCCTTTACTTTCCTTTTTGATGATGCCGTGATTAGGATTTCCTTTACTTTCCAAACTGATGGTGCGGTGATTCTGTTGCCTGATAGTGCGGTGAGGCTGTTGCCTGATGGTGCGGTGGTGATTTGTTTGATGGTGCGGTGATTCTGTTTCCTGTTTGTGCGGTGGGAGGGAAAAATTGTCCTACTGAAAATATGCTTGACGAAAGCTACGACCGGAGGAAACAGAACCAGTTCCTCCTTTTAATATAGTAGAGATTGTGTGCGCCGGAGAAGGGCTCGGTTGTGCCAGGTCTGGATTCTGCAAATACCGCGTATAGATTCCTAGTATAAGATCTGGTACATGTGAGATTCCTTGTCCCTCTTGTCCCTGCAAATCTATACACGGACTACCAGTCCCTCTTGTCCGTGCATTTTTAGCTAAATTCCTAGTAGCATGTCTTTTTCTAACAATTCTCTTCTATGTATAGATTGTTTGGGTAGCCGTAGTGTGTTTCTAGGTGTATGTGTTTTTGCTGGTTCAGTACTGTTATGATTACACCTAGTGGAGACCGCATTTCTCCTATGATTTTCAACTAGTATTGTATTTGCTGCTAGCATGAGGGGGAGCTTTTTTTATGTGTTTTGCTGATACACTTTCTTCTTGTGTTGGTTTGCATCAGATATTTTAATCCTAATGAATGAACCACTGTATTGCATGATTATTGTGTATAGGTTTTATTTTGTGAATGTTTCGGTATATTGTATTATTGTCTGCACTTAGTAGACTTTGTATAACCAGGTGTATCCATTTTTCCATGATTTTTCATTTTGATACACATTTTATTCCCGAACTACCCGATTATTCCTAATCATCTAACACAATGGATTGAGGATCCCATTCATTATGGTGGCGGGTGTTTCAAGCATAAAACTAAAATTATTACTTTCCACAAGGAAATGGTCAATATAGTGTTTGGCATACCTTCTGGGAATATCCCTTTGTCTTGGAGAGTAATGTTCCAAATAATGTTGTCGAGGTACAAGTTGATGGTGAGAAAACCCCCATGAAGAAACTGATCAATGTTATGTTGGTTGATGATAGTGGAGCATTTGTTTAAGAATTTTTGTGTTCTCCATATCAACAATTCTATGCCCACTCAAGAATCCCAATTATATGCACACAATAAGAGATGTTTTGGTTATTCCTAATCTTCACTACGTTATTTTTTTCTCACTCATACCTTCAGTGGTGTGTTTTCGTTCATTGACTTTTCGTTCATTAATTTTTATTCATGAATTTTCGTTAATTGATCTTTTGTTCATTCACTTTCGTCCATTGACTTTTCGTTTATTGGTTTTTCGTTCATAGGCTTTCGTTCATTGAATTTTTTGTCATTTTGAATTGCCTTTCTTTAAAATATTATTATTGAACCGAAATTTCTAATAACTCAACACTTTTTGTTAACTGATAAGATTTAACTTAAATTTGGACTTTGCATATGCCACTATTTTTCTTTCATTGATTTTAGTTCATTGAAATTTGCTCATTAAATATGGCATTACTTTTCATTCATTGGTTTTTTGGGAAACCTTGTTTGTTGGGAGATATGGAAAGAGCGCAACCGACGAATCTTCGAGACGAAAGAGAGGACGGTTAGTGCGATGATCGCGAAAACCTTAGAGGAGATCCAAGTTTGGAGACTAGCAGGTGCGCCCATCCCACTTGTTGCCCAAGTAGGAGGGACACCTTTCGATCCGGGTTGATTTCTTTCTCTTTGTTTCTTCCGAAGTTTCCCGTTTTTGGGGACTTCAAACTTTGTAAATCTTCTCCACTAATGCAATGAACACAGCAGCAGCTCTCCTGTTATTAAAAAAAAAGATTGAAACATTAGATTTTTTCGATAAAGAATGCTTTATTACTTTTGTTGAAACTAGATGCCAACATATTTTTGCCGAGCCCTATTGCCTGTCTACTGAAATGCGCAAACAAAAGCAGTAGCACCGAGACAGCCCGATTCTGTACCGGCGTTATCGTCGACACACGGTGGTTTCCCATGCCGATGCTCCTTCCCCATCGCTGCCGCCCGGCTCCGGCCACGCCACCACTACGACCTTGTCTCAGTCGTCGTCTACCTCCACATCGCCTTGTCCAGCGCACAACGGGCATCGCGGTCGATTCGAGTAGGGCCGGCTTCCGCGGCTATGTTGAATAACCAAAGCTGCTGCTCAGACATTCAGTTCCGTCAGCAGGACGTTTTTCTTCAGTTAGGCAGCCAGTGTGCCCGCTAAGATCCAGTTAGCCGCCTCCGTTCGGTTGCTCAGCACGCGAGATTCGAGTTTACGCTTCGGTCAGTTCGATTGATACGCATTATTTTACGATAGAAAGATCGGTCGTTTTTTGGACCCTCTTTCGAAATCTGAAAGGACAATGTTGTTGCTTCAGTTTGTGCACAACACTGCAGTGTGCAGGCAGCCAACACCAGCAAGTTTGCATCGGAAGCAAGCATTGCGCGCTCTCGGCAGAAGTGTTGATTATTGATAACAACAAGCAGCAAAGCAGAGACCAGAGAGAGAGGTCCCAGTGGGCACCTGCTATCTTCCCTTGGATTTCCCATCGTTGAAGACGACAGAGATGCATGATACGTATGAGTAGAGACGAAGAATCCAATCCTGGGTATGTTGGTGTTTTTAGGACGAGATCGAAATGGACAATCGATGGGAGCTGTCTGTTCTACGGGACGCGATCGAAAACGCTCTTTGCATCGCGTTGCGGTTGCTGAATCCATGCATATATAGAGCTGGACTGGTTCATTTCACCTTCAATCAGGATAAAAAGAGCACGACGGGACAGCTAGCTGCTACTCAGGTGTACGTACTGGAATATAATACTGTAGCCTCTTTTTTCTTCTCTCGTCTCAAAATTTGATGGAATTGCTTTCCTTGCTACTACCTTTCTGTGTCATTATCATTACTTCATTGGAGGGCGCTTGGCAGTACTGCGCTTCAGTGGAGTTGTGTGTTTCTTCCGTTGAGCTCCGTACAAGCTTTGGCTCGAGATGTCGAAGCTGCCCACCGGCATTATGTGGTGAACATGCTCTGCGTGATTACTCGAGACTTAATAAGAGAAGAAAATATAATTCGACCTAAGTCAATCATAATCGGTTGGGTTTCGGCAATTGCAAGGTACCGATGCCAATTTTAAAGGGCTTGCTGGTGAACACAACACGTGCGCCGTGAGTACGTGCACGGACGCCGGAATCACGCACGCCACGACCTGTGTGCCAGCATTCAGTTAGTCCTTGTTTGAGAAACAAGAACATAGTTTTATTTTATTTTATGGTAGATGCTACAATCCTAAATCAGACATAAAACACGTTTGATTTGATCCGTTTAGGATGTGAAGGACATAGACGGACTTCCCGTCCGTGCACCCAACACTACGGGAACCAGTCAAGACGCCGACGGCCGTCGTTGGCACAACTTGCCTTGCCTTCGGCATAGGCTTGTGCCGACGGTAGCCGTCGGCACAATAACGTCTCGGCACAGGTAAAGTTGCTGTCGGCATAGGCTGGCCGTTGGCACAGCCGTCGGCATAGAAATAACGCCGTTTGGTAATTCTGGCTCGAATTTTTCCAAAAAAAAATCAAATTTTTTCATCCCAATTTTTTTAATCTCTCACATGCACCATTTTAACTCTAACTACACTTAATATTAGATCAAATTCCACTCATGGTCAAACTTCCTAGTCAGTCACCTATTCTCACACTACTCCACCTCTAGCACGCTTAACTTCTCGGTTACAATTAGACTAGATTCCATAAAAGAAATGACACCTTATTGACAATAATACCATATCAATACTATTAACCCTTATTACTTGACGTTGCACAACATTATTTTTTGAATTCCAAACAATTACCTACATAAACTACAAGAATAAGTATATTAATCTTGAATTCAAATGGACAATAAAATGATTTTTTTATTTAATATGGAATAATTAATATCTTTAAATCTGTAAATCAAAATTTGACAAATAATATGTCTAAATCGATTAGAAAAATGAGAGGAATCCAAATATGACATCTATATCATATTTTGAATCTAAAAATATTTTTTCCAAAAATTCATGAGCATTAGATCATGTACCAGTATTTCCAATCTGGCCGACCTCCTACGGATTCGGCAGGAATTTGTTTTTTTCATTAGGGATGGACGGAAAAGTTAATAAATCGGTTGGGAAATTTTCCATCTTAGGTGGTCTAGTATTTTTTAAAAAAATTGTTGGTACCAATGTAAAACTTTAATTTGGTGGTTGCTTCACAAAACATTCCGGTTTTGGCACCTAAAAAATGGAAAATGGCTTTTTCGCGCGATGAAAAGGAAAATTTCCTCCTACAACATCGTAAGACATCTCAAGATACACATGTGTGCATAATATAGACACATTATCACAAACTATGCCGCGATTCTATCCATAACATTGGTCGTTTGACCTAAATGTCATCAAACCTCGAACATGATAACTCATTTTGTGAAGGATTTTTTGTGATGTTCGCAATTTTCCAACTTTAATATTTTTTCTTGCAACTATGATATATAATATGACAGCACATGAAGGTTTCACATTGTTCGGATCATTTTTTAAAAATTTATGCCCGTTTAAAACTATATTCAAAATGGCGGGCATGAAGATCCTTTGCCCGGGGGCTGAGACTCGCTAAACTTGCACTTGATCTCTGATGAAATAGCATGTTGTGAATCTAAAAATAATTTTAACAAAATATCTTGAGCAATATATCATGTACCTGTAGTTCAAATCTGGTCGGCCTTCTGCCGATTCGGCATGAATTTGTCTTTTCATGAGGGGTGGATGGAAAGGTTCCAGATACACCGGTTGAGAAATTTCCATCTTAGTTGGTCTAGTATTTTTAAAAAATGTGTTGATACCAATGTGAATCTTTAATTTGGTGGTTGCTTCACAAAACACCTCGTTTTCGGAACCTCAAAAATGAGAATTGGTTTTTCGTGTGATGAAATGGAAAACTTCCTCCTACAATATCTAGCGTACATGGCGTATTTGTAAGACCGATGACCATATTGATTTTGCTCTCCAACTTAGGTAGGCACCGTGGGTGCGTTTTACTCGGTTTACACACTCGTTCCTGTTAGGTTTATTTTTCTTTTCCATCTTCCTATTCGTACTCAATTATGAGATTGCTTGCCCACATATGCGACATGCAGAAACATGCGTCGAAGCCACAAAAGCGTATTAAATTGACATATGATGCGCACATATCGTAGCAAAAAAAAAAAAAAAAAGCGTGCCAACTACTGGTACTAGTCCTACTACCACATGTGTGTAGACTGTAGAGTTTCGCTCCTTGACAGGATCAGATTGCTACGGTTCAAGACAAGCAGGACTATATAATCATTAAATTGACATATGATGCGCACTGCTCTACCTAATTCCCTGGCCTTTCCTTGAGGTACTCAAAGCTAGTGTAGCGTACATCTGAAAGAAAAGCCTTGCAAGTATCCGATGTTTACGCTCCAACGTGCTTCAGTTGTTGGGTATGACCCCCTCGCTATACATACGTACCCTGTCTTGTAAATTGTAATGTAACTTTTTAGAGGTAAGGCCGAAGCCCAGCTTTAAATTAATAAAGCCACAAACTAAGTACAAAGAGATTACAAAACACCCAGCATCACAAGTTTTCACACACACAAGTTTTGGACCCCTGTCCCAACGCACACAAGCCCCAAGTAACGCCAAGACTACACAGAGATATACAACGGAAATCCTTAGGATTAGCACAAAGTCATGATGCGATGGCGGTGTGCAGATGCCGGAGCTCCTCCATCGCGGCGTCCAGAAGGCCTCTATCCCTTGTAATGTAACTTCAAATTGGTTAACTAAGACAAGAACCATTTCTTAACTAAGACAAGAACCATTTCTTGTCTTAGCAGCTCGGTTGGAACAACCCAAGCAATGGCAATGTCATGCTTTTCCTACGTCTCCAGACAGAGATAAAACTGTGGATGAAGCCTCCCTTATAAGCTTCAAATTGAGCTTGGTTAACTGTCAAGTGTTAAACCATGTCCCTAGCTAGATGATAATGTTATTCGTTAGCCCCACATATATGTCATGTGTCACTCTCTTGCTGGACCAGAAGTCTCCAGCACGTAAAGCACTACTGATAAAGCAGCAGCTGACCCGGGCAAGAAGAGCTTCTGGATGCACGCATTTTTTGCCAAGCCTAATAATACATGACATAGCAGCACAACATGCCCAAAGCTCAAAGCATCCGAAAGCTACATTTCCTCTGCCGGTTAAGGTCAAAGAGCTGAGCCGGACAAAAACAGAGACACAGAGGTCTCAGCTAGCTGACCATTTAAAGTTAAAATCAGTTGCTATTAGGACATGAGCAATGGTGGCATACACAACTAGCTGCTGCATGTAAAAAAGTTGTCAGAAGCAATATGGTCAATTTTATATCTCCAATGGAAGCTACAACTTTAGTTAGAAAAAAAAGAGAAGGGACCCCACAAATATGACACTATGTATCTCTTTCTCTCTCCAAAAAGCATGCTTTTAAGACTTAAGATCCCACTTCCTGAAGAGGAGGCTGTCTCCTCATCCGAACCTACTTTGGACCACCCGAACCTAGTTAAAGGTGTGAGGCAGTAGCTCTAGGGCAGTGCATTGGGCATGCCCTTATCTGCTCGAACATCAGGCATATGCTTCTGAGGGCATCTCCAGCGGCGCGACGTATTTTAATGTCCGCGAGCGTCCGTTTGCGTCGCGTTGCGGACACAAAAATGACCGTTTTTGTCCGCGCGTCCGTTTGCGTCTGGGGTCTGCTCCAGCGGGGCGACGCATTTTTTTTCCTTTTTTCCCTCTTCTCCATTTAAACACAGTTTCAAATATAACATTTTGAAACATGATTTTACACAAATTAACACATAGTTTGGAACATGGTTTACACAAACTAACACATAGTTTGAACCATGGTTGACACAAATATAAAATTTTAAAAAATAGAAGCCAGTTGTGTTGATTTCTGTATGTTCGCTGCCAAGAAAGAACATTTAAGGGCACCCAATCACCCAAACTGAAAAATCCAGCGGGAGGAGATGGTGCCCTTGTTGGTTCTACCGATGAAGCGAACATCCAGAAACCTCGACTATTGGCTTCGTCTGGCCCGTAGCCAGATTCGCTGCAAAGAAAGAACACTCAACGTTCTAACTATCGGTGTCGGAGCCGGAGTCGTCGGTGTGGTAGTGCCTGCGGCAGGCTGTGTCGTCGAACACTGTCAACACCCGGATTTTTAAGTCCGGATGCCTATTATGTCATACATCGCAATCCCAGGAATGTTGTTGTTGCGAGGCATAATAGTTAAGTATCACAGTCACCATCCATTACAAACCATAAGTCTTATAATTTGGAATCACATGATCCATATTACACGAATAGTTGATCTATTGATCAACGAACAAACACAAGTTCATAGTTCATAGCGGAAGCGTAAGATACAAGAACTCTCTAGTCCACAGGCCAACGCTTGACGTCGGAAGACTCCTAGTTGTCGTAGGCGTCCTGCTGGTCATCTCCTTATTCATCTTTATACTCTGGCCATTTGAATAGCCAGGGACACAGCCATGAGTACTTTAAGTACTCGCAGACTAATACTAATGTAAGTGCTAGACATTCTAGTATGGTTTGCTAAGCTCTAGTTTATTTGCATAAAGTCAAGTTTAGTTCACAATTATTTGAGAAAAGCTTATTCAAGTGCTAACTAACTCAAGTGGGAACATTAGTGTCATTCCCACCATTCAAGTGGTGATTTCAATTCAATTCACCACAAGTCATTTCACCATCATCTTTCAACATTATTTTCAAAGATATGACATCGGAAACTGTATGGCCTTTCCAACCGTCCGTAACCGTGGACGCGGCTATTCGAATAGATTGACACTCTGCCTTGGTAGTTCTCAAACTGTTCCTCCTCCTCCTCTTGGTAGCAACCTTCTTCTTCGGTGTACTCTCCGGTGCTAGCGTCTAAATTTGAATACGAGTATAATTACTCACTAATTCAATGGCTATTCCATATATCACATATAAACACACAAACTATTCTATGCACACAAATAATCTAATTAGGGTGCATGTGTTGTGTTGCTTGAGGAGAATTTACTTCTTTGCATTTAATATGTAAATGATAGTTTCCATAGGGTTCTTGAGAAATAATTTCCTCTCATTGAAATCTTCTTAAGATTTAATTTCTCAAACAATCATATATTAACTTATATTGACGTAAGTCAAATGTTCATCATCATCATTTGAGATAATAATTTAAATGAGGTAGATCACCTCATAGCATTGGATAACACTACATATGATTTAAATCTCCAAATAATTCATATAAGAGAGTTTGGACCAGGGGTCCAAACATCCCATAAATTCATGTGAGACAAGATTTAAATGAAGTATAAGACTTCATATGAATTACTTAATAGTTTTGGACAATATCAACTAGTTAAACTAGCCATATTATCCATTAATTAGACTAGGGCATGATCATGCAAAGTGAACACACCATTTTATTGCATAAACAATTAGTGTAAGTCAAATGTGAGCTATTAGAGTTGGAATTAACTTAATATCTATTTTGGTTGATTTTTAATAATTATTTGAATATGAAAAAGTCTCTGCTTTCTTCTTTTTATCACATTAATTCTACAATGAACCTGGTCATGGGACCAGTGGCATTTTGTAGATAATTTCCTTAGCTTTCCAACCATATAAAGTTCATTAAATTTGGTTGAGACAATTTGAATCTATTGAATTTCAAAGTTTGGGCAGTATTGGAAATGTTTGGAATTGTTTAAATCAAATTTGAATTACACAGGCCGGCGGGAAAGCAAAATGGGCTGAAAGGTTTAAAAACGGCCCAAGGCCAGCCCAGCCACGGTCCAGAGACGCGCGGGCTGCCTGACAGAGGGGTCCACTCGTCAGCGACGTTTAAACGCCGAAACGGTATGGAGTAACCAGGGGCGTAGGATTAGATCAAGATCGAACGGCTCCAGTTCATCGTCTCGCCGGTGAGAGAGAAGTTCGCCGGCGGCTCAGGTAGGGGGTCGGAGGGCTTACGGTGGCTCCAGCTAGGGTTGGCAATATGCTCGGTGAAGTTATGGACGACGGCGAAGCGGCTGGTAGCAGTGGCGGAGCTCGAGGTGGTCTGGTTCGCCGGCGATTGCTGCAGAGCTTCCGCGGCGGTGATCCTGCGATTGAGCTTGCTCCGGCGAGGATTTGATGGGTGGAGTGGTGGTTGAGAAGCAGTGAGAGGTGGGGAGTGAGATGGTGTGCTTGGTTCTGTCCAGGGAACTCCCTATTTATAGAATCGCGTGAGGGTTGCGGGGCAGGGTGGTGGTCGACCATGGCGCGGCGATTCCGGCGAGCTAGCGAGCTAGGCGAGGGCGTGCCGCTGTTCTGCGGTTCCTGGCGATGCGAACGGTGGCGACATCGCGGTCGGGCGACGTCGGAATAGCTCGCGTTGCTTCCATGTCTGGAGGCGTCCGCGGCGGATCGAGGTCTCCTTCTCCGGCGGCGGTGGGCACGGGTCGTGGTCGTGGTGATGTCTGGGAGCTGTGTGGCGACGCGGCGATGCTCAACTCGCAGCTAGGTGGTCCAGGGCGCGTGCGAGGTGGCCAGGCGAGCGGCGGCCAGGGCGTGTCCATGCACGTGCATGCGCGACGTCGTCGGCATGGCAAGCGCGTTTTAGGCGCGCTGTCTCCGGCCAGTGTCGAGCTCCTCCTCGACCGTGGCGATGCTAGGCGGTGCTAGGAGATGCGGTGGCGAGCTGTGGCACGGTGGCCAGGGCAGAGAGTGAAGGAGGAGAGGGGAGGGTAGTCGGGGTGGCGACATGGCCAGCATGGCCATGCCCTAGCTGCCCTCCTCTTCTCCTTAGGCTTGCTATGCAACACTTAGTGTTAGAGGGGACCAGGGGACCAAGTGGTGTAGGTTGGGGTAGATTAGATGTAGTAGAATCACTATAGCAAATAGTGTCTAATAGTGCCATAGATGCTATTTGCAAAATTTGTCCAAATTTGATTTAATTCAAATTGTTGCAAGTTTTGATTTGTCAGTATTTCAATGAGTTAGAAATGGCCAGAGGTGGTGAGAGGTGGTGGTGGAATTATTGAATTCAAAGATTTGCAAATTTGGCTAAGTGGGAGATTGTTGAATATGTTAAAAAGTTGAAACTTTGGATGAGCATAGCTCTTGATCAAGAAAGATTTTGGCATGGGGATCTTTACAAAAAGTGTTCACCTTGATGTTGACTTTGAAGTGGTGCAAAGAGTTAGCAAGATTTAGTTTGAGAAAATTGAATGGCAATGGCTCAAAGTAGTGATCAGACTATAATTGTCAATTTTGACCATTATCATATGTGAGCAAGATTTGTGTTTGAAAATTATTTGAATTGTGATTCTTTGATTCCAAAAGTTGTAATAAGTGTTTAATAACATTATTCAACTAATGGTGAAGACCAAAATGGTCTAGGGTCAAAATTTATAAAAATGCCATAGAGCATATGTGAGGGTTTTTAGGGTTTTTTATTTATTGGATTTTCTTCCTCTTTGATTTATTTGGTTGGTGATCTACATATGATCACATTAGGGTTTTAGAGTATAGCACATACAAGTAATAACAATCATCATGGCATATCAATCAAATGCACAAGTCCTATGCATGGCACTATATGCAATTTAAAAAGTTTTTGTTTGTTAGAAATTTTGCTCTCTGGAATTCTCTAACTTTCTTTTTATTGAAATTTGGGATGTTACAAACCCTTCCCCCTTACAAAAGATCTCATCCCGAGATCGAAAATAAAGTTAGGTACTAAAGAGATCTGGGTACTCCTTCTTCATGAAGTCTTCGCGTTCCCATGTGGCTTCATCCTCGGTATGATTGCTCCATTGTATCTTCAGAAACTTGATGCTTCGGGTGCGGCTGGTTCGGTACGCTTTTTCCAGGATGCGAATCGGTACTTCGCGGTAAGTCAGATCCTTGTTGATATCCACCGATCGGTGATCGATGTTCTTGAACACTTCGGTCTTCTCCGGGACTTCAAGGCACTTCCGGAGGAGTGAGATGTGAAACACGTCGTGTACAGCCGACATTTCTTCAGGCAACTCCAGTTGATAAGATACTTCACCTCGGCGGCTGAGGATTTTGAAAGGTCCGACATATCGGGGTGCGAGCTTTCCTTTCAGCTGGAATCTTTGCATTCCTTTCAAGGGGGATACTTTGAGATAGACGAAGTCTCCAATCTCGAAGGTCATCTCCCGACGTCTCTGGTCGGCGTAGCTCTTCTGTCTTGATTGCGCCGTCTTGAGGTACTCTCGGATTTTGTGTACTTTCTCCTCGGCTTCACGAAGAACATCCGGGCCAAAAACTTGGCTCTCTCCGACTTCCGACTAGTTCAGGGGGGTACGGCATTTCCTTCCGTACAAGGCTTCGAAGGGGGCCATCTGTAGGCTGGCTTGGTAGCTGTTGTTGTAAGAGAATTCTGCGTATGGTAAGCAGTCTTCCCACTTGGATCCGTATTCCAGTACACATGCTCTCAGCATGTCCTCCAGTATCTGGTTGACTCTCTCAGTCTGTCCGTCGGTCTGAGGGTGATAGGCGGTGCTGAAATTCAGACGGGTTCCTAGTCCTTCATGCACTTTCTGCCAGAATCTTGAGGTGAACTGTGATCCTCTATCTGACACTATCGATTTCGGGGTTCCGTGCAGGGCGACTATTCTGGAGATGTATAGTTCAGCTAACTTTGGGCCTTGGTAAGTGGTTTTGACGGCGATGAAATGGGCGACTTTGGTCAATCGATCGACAACTACCCATATGGAATCATTGCCTTTGCTGGATTTGGGCAGTCCGGTGATAAAGTCCATTCCTACGGAGTCCCATTTCCATTCTGGAATCTGGAGTGGGCACATGTAATCCGTGGTCGTTGATGTTCTGCCTTGACTCTCTGACAGATGTCACACTTGGCGATGTAGCTGCCGATTTCTCTCTTCATTCCATGCCACCAGAATTGCTCCTTCAGGTCTTGGTACATATTGGTACCTCCGGGGTGGATTGAATAAAGGGTGTCATGGGCTTCTTGCAGGATGACTTGTTTCAAGTCTGAGTCCGATGGTACGCAGAGACGTTCTTTGTACCAAAGAAGTCCGGCTTCGTCTACGGTGAATCCGGGGGCTTTTCCTGCGGCTATCTGTTTCTTGATTCCGTAAATGCTAGCGTTGTCCTTCTGGGCTTCCTTGATCTGGCTAACCAAGGTGGGTTGCAGTTCTATGCTGGCTAGGAATCCTTCACTAACAAGTTCAAGTCTGAACTGTTCAAACTCTTGATGCAAGCTGGGCTGTTCGGTTGCGAGCATGGAGTTCAACTGGCACGGCAGTCGACTCAAAGCATCCGCTACCACATTGGCCTTGCCGGGGTGGTAGTGAATCTCCATGTCGTAATCCTTGATTAATTCGATCCATCGGTGTTGTCTCATGTTTAGCTCCTTCTGGGTGAATATGTATTTGAGGCTCTTGTGGTCGGAGTAGATTTCGCATCGATTACCCATGAGGTAATGACGCCAAATTTCAAGGCTAAGACCACGGCTGCAAGCTCGAGGTCGTGGGTTGGGTAATTCTGTTCATGTTGCTTTAGCTGTCTTGAAAGGTAGGATACAACCTTGCCTTCTTGCATAAGCACACATCCAAGACCAGTCTTGGAGGCGTCGCAATATACGTCAAAGGGCTTTGCGATATCTGGCATGATCAGGATTGGGGCTGTTGTCAGTCTACTCTTGAGCTGTTGAAAGCTCTCTTCATATTTGTCGGTCCACTCAAACTTTCTGTCCTTCTTCAGCAATTGGGTCATTGGTCGAGCGATGCTCGAAAAGCCTTCTGCAAATCTGCGGTAATATCCGGCTAATCCAAGAAAAGCGCGGACCTCGGTTTGTGTGGTTGGGGCTTGCCATTCCATAACAGTTTTGATTTTGGCGGGATCTACGGCAATTCCTCCTGCAGACAAGATGTGTCCCAGGAATCCAACTTCTTCCAACCAAAACTCACACTTGCTGAACTTGGCATACAACTTGTGATGTCTAAGGGTTTCTAGGACAGTCTCCAAATGCTGTTCATGTTCCTCTTCGGACTTGGAGTAGACGAGGATGTCGTCGATGAAGACAACGACAAACTTGTCCAAAAAGTTCATGAAGATCTTATTCATGAGATTCATGAAATAAGCGGGAGCATTGGTTAGTCCAAACGACATGACGTTGTACTCATACAACCCATATCTGGTGGTAAAGGCAGTTTTTGGAATGTCGGTGGCTCGGATCTTTAGCTGATGGTATCCAGTTCTAAGGTCGATCTTGGAGAAAACTTTGGCTCCGGTGAGTTGATCAAACAAGTCTTCTATCTTGGGTAGGGGGTATTTGTTTTTGATGGTGACATCGTTAAGCTTACGATAGTCCGTACATAAACGATTTGCACCATCCTTCTTGTCTACAAACAAAACGGGGGATCTCCAGGGGGATGCACTAGGTCTAATCAGACCTTTGGCCAACATATCATCTATCTGTTTCTTCAGCTCCACAAGCTCGGTTGCGTTCATGCTGTAGGCTCTCTGGGCTATGGGTCCAGTTCCAGGGATTAACTCGATGATAAACTCGATATCCCGATCCGGGGGCATACCGGGTAGATCATCCGGAAACACATCGGGGTAGCGACAAACGACCCTGATTTGATCCAGAGTTGGCTTGGATACACTTTGGTTGCAGGTGAATTTTCTGGGTAGTTTTTCAGAGACGTGCTCTAGTACGATACCGGTGCTGCTAGTCATGGTTATGGCTTTCTTGGCACAGTCTATCAATCCATTGTGCTTGGACATCCAGTCCATTCCTAGGACGACTTCCAAACCTTTGGTTCCCAGTATGATTAGATTGGCATAGAAATCTACATCATGGATTTTGATTGGTACATTTTTGCAAAATTTTCTGGCTTTGGTGGTTGATCCAGGAATTTGAACTATCATAACATGCTTCAAACTGAGGGGTTGAATTTTACTTGTTGATGCAAAGTCTTCGGTGACAAAAGAATGAGATGCTCCGTAATCAAACAACACTCTGGCAGGGATGTGATTGACAGAAAACATACCCAGTACAACATCTGGTGCTTCCTGGGCTTCTTCAGCGTTCATGTGGTAGAGGCGGCCGTTGCGGTTATTGGGGTTGTTGGGGGTGAACTTCTTGCCGGTGGAGACACGGCGTTGTTGCTGAGCAGGTGCAGCGGTGTTGCCGGCGAGCTTGGCAAGACGCTTGGGACACTCGTTGGATTAGTGCCCCACTACACCACACTCATAGCAAGTGATGGTGGTCTTGTCCTGCTTGTTCGCAACGGGGACGGCGTTGCTTCCGGTTCTGGGAGCGGTGTTGGTGTTGTTGTTATTGTTGTTGGGGGCTCTGGGTGGAGCGCGGTTGTAGTTGTAGTTGTTGTTGTTGTAGCCTCCTGGCTTGGAGTTTCCTCCACTCCGGTTCTGATAACCGGGGCGCGAGTTCTGCATCGGTGGCTTGTTGTTTCTCGGAGTGAAACCTCCGCTGGAGCTAGGGCGATACTTCTGGGGGTGGCTTGATCCACTTTGATTCGCCATGCGGCGCTTGCGGTTCTCATTGGCTTGGTTCAGCTTGCCATCCATCTGGATGGCGGAGTCAACAAGGGCTTCGAGGTCGGCGAAGGGGATGTTGACGAGGACAGTCTGCATCTCATCATGCAGTCCGTTCAGGAATCTCTCCTTCCTCTTCTCAACGGTCGGTCTCATCAGGGGCATACCTCGACAGTGTGAGAAACTTGTCGCGGTATTCTACCACCGTCATGCGACCTTGTTTCAGTTCACGGAACTCATCCCTCATCTTTTTGATAAGACCCGGGGGTACATGGTACTTGCTGAACTTTAGCTTGAAATCCTCCCAAGCCATGAACTGTCCTCCGTTCATGGCACGGGTGCTTGTCCACCAAGCGCGGGCTGGTCCAGCGAGATAGTGGGTTGCAAACAAGACTTTCTCGTTGGCTTCCACTCCGGCTACTTCCAGGTTGTTCTCCATAGTCTGGAGCCAGTCGTCGGCGTCGAGGGGTTCCTCGGTCTTGCTAAACACCGGAGGGTTGGTGTTTTGGAAGTTCTTGAGTTTGGATCCAGGGTGGTCATGATTTCCAGGACCTTGATTGCCGATGTTCTGCAAGGTTGCGATGTTGGCTTGACGTTCAGCTCTTTCGGTCTCCCTGTCGGCAAGCAGGGTTTGCAGCAGTTGCATCATCGCGTCGTTGGTGCGATTGGGAGGGGCCATCTGAAAATATAGAAGATCATGAGATAAGAGGGAACATTCTATGGTTCATTTTGGTTAAGTTTGAAAAACATTTGAAAACTTGTAATCTTTTCATGACAAACATAGCATTCATTCATTCATTCATTCATTCATTCAACACATAGTACAAACTAACACACACGTACTCCAATGGTTTTAAGAACCATTCTCATGCTACGATACAAGGGACGGGATACAACTCACACCTACATAAGTGAACTAGTGCCACTACTCCTCATCCTCGACATCGATCGGGACATAGTCGTCGGGTCCTGCCTCCAGGAACTCGTAGTCCTCCTCCTCGGTGTTCTCGTCCTCCTCAAAGTCATCGTCGTCGCTCAGGAAGGCTCCTCCTCCCTGAATGTCGATGCCTTCGTCGTCATCCTCCAGGTCACGAATCTGATCCTCCTGGGCCTTGACAGTGGCCTCAAGTGACGCGATCTTGGCGCGAAGGCGCTGAATCGTAGCATCCTTCTTGGCACGCTGCTGGCGAAGGTTCTTGCGGTCGTTGTTGAGTAGCTTGATCGCCTCACCCTGCTCGATGATGTGAGCATGGGTCTGGTTCGCGTAAGCGCGAGTGGCGTCGAGGTCCTTCTGAGTCTGGTAGAGCATGAAGTCCAGGTGCTCAGCGTGGTGCCTCAACTGCGGGTGCGGCTGCAGCTCCATGGGCACTCCCATGGCATCACGCCTCACAAGATGCGCGAAGCGAGGATGCGCACCACGTTCTGTCCACAGAGGCGCGCAAGTGCCTCCTGAAGGCCACGTGCGAGTCCGTCGAGCCAGTTGCTCTCGCCGAAGGAGAAGAGGATCCTCTCCGAGGTGGGAGGCTCCATCTTGACCCTTAAGTCGGCAGTGATCACCCACTGCAACTCTCCTCCGGGTGTGTCGTCCAGCTGAACCCCGTGGAACTCAGGGTGCGGGCGCTCGAGGAAGTCCGAAAGGGCGTTGAGGTCGTGCTCGAAGATCAAGCTCCCTCCGTTCCCAAGCTGGTAAAACTTGGTGTTGATGGGTTCATTCGGCTCCATCTGAAAGAGAATTGGATGAGTAAGTTAGAGAGTGCAAAGTGTGGAAAAATTTTAAGTTGATTCAAATAAGATAGAACATGATTCATCGAATTTTGGCAAAGTCTCAAAGACAAGAGTGTAAGTAAATTTTCACAAATATTTTCTTTCAATTGATTTCAAAGTTAAGTTTTTCAGAACGCCTATTCTAACTAAGGTCTTCTAAGGTCAAACAATGGCTCTGATACCAACTTGTCAACACCCGGATATTTAAGTCCGGATGCCTATTATGTCATACATCGCAATCCCAGGAATGTTGTTGTTGCGAGGCATAATAGTTAAGTATCACAGTCACCATCCATTACAAACCATAAGTCTTACAATTTGGAATCACATGATCCATATTACACGAATAGTTGATCTATTGATCAACGAACAAACACAAGTTCATAGTTCATAGGGGAAGCGTAAGATACAAGGACTCTCTAGTCCACAGGCCAACGCTTGACGTCGGAAGACTCCTAGTTGTCGTAGGCGTCCTGCTGGTCATCTCCTTGTTCATCTTCATACTCTGGCCATTTGAATAGCCAGGGACACAGCCGTGAGTACTTTAAGTACTCGCAAACTAATACTAATGTAAGTGCTAGACATTCTAGTATGGTTTGCTAAGCTCTAGTTTATTTGCATAAAGCCAAGTTTAATTCACAATTATTTGAGAAAAGCTTATTCAAGTGCTAACTAACTCAAGTGGGAACATTAGTGTCATTCCCACCATTCAAGTGGTGATTTCAATTCAATTCACCACAAGTCATTTCACCATCATCTTTCAACATTATTTTCAAAGATATGCCATCGGAAACTGTATGGCCTTTCCAACCGTCCGTAACCGTGGACGCGGCTATTCGAATAGATTGACACTCTGCAGAGGTTGCACACTTTGCCACAACATTTGATTTCATCCGTCGGGATTACCCCGAATCATCGTAACACAGTACGCGGATCATCAACCATAACCTTTCACTTACAAATCCTAGTATGAGCACCTCTCCCCATGAGCTTGGCCTCCCAGTGAAGACCAACTGTCAACCTGGGAACTGCACAGAGCTTGGCCGTACAATTCACCTCAATTTCACATCATTTCTCAACAACGGAGGCAGCCTCAAGCATAACCCCTATGACGTGTGTTCAGAGGGAACCCATACTAAGATGCATAAACTTCCAGTTAAGCCCTACCCATAATCAGGTATTGTGGGGGTACTTACTAATTGGAAAGGTATCGCATTCAAACCAACATCATGTTTATCAAAAATCACCATCTTCTCTTGGTCATATTCACCTTCAAAAATCATTCAATGGAATGCATCATCATTCCAAGGTTTCAAATTCATTTCAATTCACATTGTTCCCATCTAGAGTAGTCAAGTTTTATTCATTAGCACTAGCTCTATATCATGAGGGGTGCTACCTTGCTTTGCTTGATTTAGAAATACTTCACTACTCTATTAACCATCCTTTACTTTGACCAAAGTTAACTATAAACGTAACTCTTTGAGAAAACAAGTAGAAAACTTGTAATGTATAAACTTGAGAAAACAAGAATATTAGCTTGCCTTGGTAGTTCTCAAACTGTTCCTCCTCCTCCTCCTCTTGGTAGCAACCTTCTTCTTCGGTGTACTCTCCGGTGCTAGCGTCTAAATTTGAATACGAGTATAATTACTCACTAATTCAATGGCTATTCCATATATCACATATAAACACACAAACTATTCTATGCACACAAATAATCTAATTAGGGTGCATGGGTTGTGTTGCTTGAGGAGAATTTACTTCTTTGCATTTAATATGTAAATGATAGTTTCCATAGGGTTCTTGAGAAATAATTTCCTCTCATTGAAATCTTCTTAAGATTTAATTTCTCAAACAATCATATATTAACTTATATTGACCTAAGTCAAATGTTCATCATCATCATTTGAGATAATAATTTAAATGAGGTAGATCACCTCATAGCATTGGATAACACTACATATGATTTAAATCTCCAATAATTCATATAAGAGAGTTTGGACCAGAGGTCCAAACATCCCATAAATTCATGTGAGACAAGATTTAAATGAAGTATAAGACTTCATATGAATTACTTAATAGTTTTGGACAATATCAACTAGTTAAACTAGCCATATTATCCATTAATTAGACTAGGGAATGATCATGCAAAGTGACCAAACCATTTTATTGCATAAACAATTAGTGTAAGTCAAATGTGAGCTATTAGAGTTGGAATTAACTTAATATCTATTTTGGTTGATTTTTAATAATTATTTGAATATGAAAAAGTCCCTGCCTTCTTCTTTTTATCACATTAATTCTACAATGAACATGGTCATGGTACCAGTGGCATTTTGTAGATAATTACCTTAGCTTTCGAACCATATAAAGTTCAGTAAATTTGGTTGAGCCAATTTGAATCTATTGAATTTCAAAGTTTGGGCAGTATTGGAAATGTTTGGAATTGTTTAAATCAAATTTGAATTACACAGGCCGGCGGGAAAGCTAAATGGGCTGAAAGGTTTAAAAACGGCCCAACGCCAGCCCAGCCATGGTCCAGAGACGCGCGGGCTGCCTGACAGAGGGGTCCACTCATCAGCGACGTTTAAACGCCGAAACGGTATGGAGTAACCAGGGGCGTAGGATTAGATCAAGATCGAACGGCTCCAGTTCATCGTCTCGCCGGCGAGAGAGAAGTTCGCCGGCGGCTCAGGTAGGGGGTCGGAGGGCTTACGGTGGCTCCAGCTAGGGTTGGCAATATGCTCGGTGAAGTTGTGGACGACGGCGAAGCGGCTGGTAGCAGTGGCAGAGCTCGAGGTGGTCTGGTTCGCCGGCGATTGCTGCAGAGCTTCCGCGGCGGTGATCTTGCGATTGAGCTTGCTCCGGCGAGGATTCGATGGGTGGAGTGGTGGTTGAGAAGCAGTGAGAGGTGGGGAGTGAGATGGTGTGCTTGGTTCTGTCCAGGGAACTCCCTATTTATAGAATCGCGTGAGGGTTGCGGGGCAGGGTGGTGGTCGACCATGGCGCGGCGGTTCCGGCGAGCTAGCGAGCTAGGCGAGGGCGTGGCGCTGTTCTGCGGTTCCTGGCGATGCGAACGGTGGCGACAGCGCGGTCGGGCGACGTCGGAATAGCTCGCGTTGCTTCCATGTCTGGCGGCGTCCGCGGCGGATCGAGGTCTCCTTCTCCGGTGGCGGTGGGCACGGGTCGTGGTCGTGGTGATGTCTGGGAGCTGCGTGGCGACGCGGCGATGCTCAACTCGCAGCTAGGTGGTCCAGGGCGCGTGCGAGGTGGCCAGGCGAGCGGCGGCCAGGGCGTGTCCATGCACGTGCATGCGCGACGTCGTCGGCATGGCGAGCGCGTTCTGGGCGCGCTGTCTCCGGCCAGTGTCGAGCTCCTCCTCGACCGTGGCGATGCTAGGCGGTGCTAGGAGATGCGGTGGCGAGGTGTGGCACGGTGGCCAGGGCAGAGAGTGAAGGAGGAGAGGGGAGGGTAGTCGGGGTGGCGACATGGCCGGCATGGCCATGCCCTAGCTGCCCTCCTCTTCTCCTTAGGCTTGCTATGCAACACTTAGTGTTAGAGGGGACCAGGGGACCAAGTGGTGTAGGTTGTGGTAGATTAGATGGAGTAGAATCACTATAGCAAATAGTGTCTAATAGTGCCATAGATGCTATTTGCAAAATTTCTCCAAATTTGATTTAATTCAAATTGTTGCAAGTTTTGATTTGTCAGTATTTCAATGAGTTAGAAATGACCAGAGGTGGTGAGAGGTGGTGGTGGAATTATTGAATTCAAAGATTTGCAAATTTGGCTAAGTGGGAGATTGTTGAATATGTTAAAAAGTTGAAACTTTGGATGAGCATAGCTCTTGATCAAGAAAGATTTTGGCATGGGGATCTTTACAAAAAGTGTTCACCTTGATGTTGACTTTGAAGTGGTGCAAAGAGTTAGCAAGATTTAGTTTGACAAAATTGAATGGCAATGGCTCAAAGTAGTGATCAGACTATAATTGTCAATTTTGACCATTATCATATGTGAGCAAGATTTGTGTTTGAAAATTATTTGAATTGTGATTCTTTGATTCCAAAAGTTGTAATAAGTGTTTAATAACATTATTCAACTAATGGTGAAGACCAAAACGGTCTAGGGTCAAAATTTATAAAAATGCCATAGAGCATATGTGAGGGTTTTTAGGGTTTTTTATTTATTGGATTTTCTTCTTCTTTGATTTATTTGGTTGGTGATCTACATATGATCACATTAGGGTTTTAGAGTATAGCACATACAAGTAATAACAATCATCATGGCATATCAATCAAATGCACAAGTCCTATGCATGACACTATATGCAATTTAAAAAGTTTTTGTTTGTTTGAAATTTTGCTCTCTGGAATTCTCTAACTTTCTTTTTATTGAAATTTGGGATGTTACAAACACCTTGACGATCATCTCGCCGTCCCCCTCGTAGAGGAAGGTGAGCTGGCAGCCGGGCTCGAGGTCGAGGTCATGGGCGAACTTGTCCCACCCCGTGTGCAGGTACATCTTGCCCCTGCCCGTCGAACAGGACCTCCACGGTCCAGAGGCAGAAGTTGTAGCTGGCCTCCCGTAGCTGCAAGTGCGCCGGCTCGACGCCGTCGACGAACTCGGCGAACTTGTACGGTAGCCGCTTGATGGCGAGTGGGTCGTCGTCGATGCGGAGGAGGAACTCGAAGCAGCGCTCCTCCTGCGAGGACGAGGAGGGCGCAGGCGACGGAGAGCGTGGGGCCGTAGCTGCTCCACCACGGCGGCCCCTGCCCCGGCCACGGGGGCGCCTAGGGCCGCGGCCTCGACCGCCTCGCCGGCCACCAGGACCGGCCATGGACTTCCTCGCGGGCTTGGCTGCGTCACAGGAACACCTAGGCGACGCTACGCTCGAGCTTTGTGGCGGCTAGGGTTTCTTTGGAGGAGTGGATGAGGAAGAAGAACGTGCGTCCCCTTTATATAGGCCGGCGGCATGCGGTGGCCGCGGGACGCGTGGCATCGCCATTAACGTGGTTGGCGGAGGTGGGCGGCCGCTCGGCAGCCGAGGCATCGTCGCCATTAACGTGGCGCAGAGTGCCGAAGCGACGCAGCTTTGCAGTCGCTGGCGCGTTTGAGAAGACGCATCGACGTAGGGTCGCTGCCAGGCGGGCCCGCCCAAACGTCCGCCAGACGCGAGCGGACGTTTCCGGACGTACGCAGAGACGCATCCGAGGCGCATATTTGGGCCAGGTTTGCGTCTCCGCGGACGGCCCGGTCACTTTGCGTCGTCCCGCTGGAACAGGCCCCAGACGCATTTCCGGTCACGGGAGACGAAAACGGTCGCTCAGCTCAGCTAAGGTAAAGCTATCAGAAAGCTACATTTCCTCTGCCAGTTAAGGTCAAAGAGCTGAGCCGGACAAAAACAGAGACACAGAGGTCTCAGCTAGCTGACCATTTAAAGTTAAAACCAGTTGCCATTACCTGCTCCAACATCAGGCATCTGCTTCTGAGAAGAACTCCACACTTTCCTGGTAGTGATACCATCCACCTTTTGTTTTTCCAAATTCAGTACTGAAATAATGAAGTTTCAGACTTGGAATTGAGCAGACAATAGTATGAAAGCAGAGAGTGAAATTTCAGTTGATACCGTGTTCAGCTCCGCAGATGGCACGACTGAGCTATCATCCACACACACGCACACGTACAAGAAGTTGGGGGCGTACGCTTTGCTTACGATACAGGAGACTTTCTGCAACAAGATCATGTAAGGCAACAGCAGCCAACAGAAATCTGGTGGCTCCCTGCGAACCAAGTGGCCGGCAATCGATCCGATACCCCGATCGATCGTCGTGGAAGCCGAGCTGTTTCCTGGCTCTGCCTGCTCCTCTTTACCTACTTCCATAATTTCTATCGTTGTTTCGTTCAATCACAAACTAAAACCGCAACAAGAATTATGAAATGGAGGAAGTAGCTGCTAGCCGCGTGGGAGGAACGTGTAAATTAAAGCAATGTTAAACGGTTCTTATCTGAAAGACACTGCTAAATGGTCGTCGGTTGTACGGGCGTTTTCCGGAGGTGATGGAATCTAATGATCACGTTTTGCGCAGGGCAATGTATGGTTAACTTGGCTGCTTAGAATAATAACAGAGTAAAAGGAACCGGCTAACTTTCGGTTGGTACCCTGTCGTTATCTTTCATCTTTTTTCGTGTGGAGAACAGAGGAGCAACCACTTCACCTTGCTGTGCTTCTAGTTTAAGACCTTTTCCCGCCGGTGCTTGCGTGCGTCTGCACTTTCCCTTGCATTGTTAAATTCTGAAGAAACTTCCATTTTTTTATTCTTCTTCAGACAATCAGACAGATAAAACATGCTCAGGGTTGCTCTGTAGAGATAAGGCTAAGGGCTTCGATAGTACTGCCTAACATAAGCTACTCTTAACGATATGATGTTGTCGAGTCGAGAGATAAGGTTGGAGCCTCCGAAGCTGGTCCGAGAACTATAGTTGAGGCTTACTGAAGTGGTCAGAAAAAAAAAGTTGAGGCCTCCTAAACTGGTTCAAAATATAAAAGCTGAAGCCCCCCAAACTGGCTCAAAATATAAAAGTTGAAGCCTACAAACTACTAGTTTAAAAGCTATAGTTGTGGCATCCTAAACTGACCCAAAAAGCATAGTTCTGGCCTCCTAAACCGGTCCAGAAAAAATATCAAGGCGAAGCCACCGAAACTGGTGCGAATTGAAAGCATTTGTCCGAATATGTCTGAAAACAGAGCTGTTGAGAATGAGGGGGCATGCATTGCTCGCCACAAACTAGTTAAAGCCTCCTAAACTTGTCTTACAAAAAACAGTTGAAGCCTCCTACACTGGTCCAGGAAAAAAGAAGTTAAAGCCTCCAAAACTGGTCTGAGTTGAAGGCATTTGTCTGAATTTGTCTGAAACTAGTGGTGTTGAGAACGAGGGGGACAGCATCGCATGATGAAAAGACATTCAGGACCAGAAAAACAACAATTGTTCACATGCCCTGTCTCTGATAATGCTAAAGCGATCACTCGATCAGTCCCCATGTGGGCAAAATAATTACTCTCATGCGGGCTTGGTATAATCAATCGATTTACAAAGTGTGTAATTAATTAGGCTTTGCACACTTGTTGCCTATGCTGTGACACGAACTTGTTCGTCTCCTCGTCCTTTACCAAAAAAAATAAAATGAAGAAAGAAACAATGAAAGAAATGAATCTTGCCATGACAAGAAGAACAACAAATCAAGAAGAGGACAGAAGCATCGGGGGGAAGAAGAGGAAGAAGGTCTAATCTAGCACGAAGGAACTCGCAGGCTGGCTGCAGAGCTCAATGTCAGGGCAGGAGGCTTCGCGCGTGCTCGAGCGCGTCGGCGAACTTGGTGAGGTTGAGGGTGACGCTCTGCTTGTCGAGGTAGACTGTCTTAATGGCGTCCCAGCCCTTCTTGTGCACGTCGTAGGGGTGCTGCAGGTAGAAATGGTCCTTGGGGTAGAGGTTCTTGAGCGAGCTCTCCTCCAGCGACACGTTGTACTCCATGTATGTGACGTCCATGTCTTTCGCCGGGTCCTTGAAGGTGACCCGCGACAGCCACTCCAGCCCGCCGAACGGCACCACCTGCACCAGCACGGCGCGGCTGGGGAGGAACACCATGTTGGTGAGCCCGGCGCCGTGCACGCCCATCATGACGTCGGCGGAGTTGACGAGGCGCGCGAAGTTGGGCATGTCGGTGTGGTTGTCCGGCTCGGCGATGCGCACGTCGAACTGGGCTAGCGCGGCGGCGTGCGCCATGGCCCGCTCGTTGAGGAAGCGGCGGGAGGATTTCCGGGAGATGATGAGGAGCCGGGGCTTGATGTGCGAGGCGACGTCGCGCTTGAGGTGGAAGGTGCGGCGGAGGAGGCGCTTGAAGTCGGCGACGGTCTCGCCGCCCGGGGAGCGGGTGGCGTCGATGCCCATGGCGCGGTGGAAGGTGGAGCCGATGACGATGCGCGGGAAGCAGTGCACCTCCTGGTCGTTGTCCACGTCGATGACGTCGTAGTTGGAGAGGTGGCGGAAGAGCGGCGTGAACTTGTCCAGCCACCAGTCCTTGATGTCCGTGAGCAGGAACTGCACCTCGCCGCCGAAGTGGTGGGTGCTGGTGAAGAGCGGGACGAGCACGTCGGTGTAGTCGTGGTAGAGGTTCCCCGCGAAGCCGCCGCTGGAGAAGAGGAAGGCCGGGACGGAGTGGTTCCGGGTGCAGAGCGGCGGGATGACCGTCTCGTTGGAGGCGCCGAAGGGGAGGAGCGCGAACTCGCGGACGTCGTCCATGGCGACCGCGTCGTGCCGGCGCGCGTACGGCTTGGTGCGCCATTCTTTGTCGAGAGGGCTGATGTAGATTTTGGAGTGGTTGCCGTCGACCCGGATGTCGCCCACCGCCGCGCACCGCTCGGAGCGCTTGCTGGTGTTGTAGCAGGTGGGGCGGCTCGGGTCGAAGTCCTCCTCCCCGATCGGGCCCGAGATCTTGTACCGGCTGCCGTCGTAGTCGTCGTCGATCTCCACCTCCAGCAACGGCGCCGGCTTGTTGGCTGCGCCCCACCGATTGACGTCAGGCTCACCATTTCGGAACACCATGTATGGAGAAAGCAGAGGAGCAAGAATGGGGACGTACGGTATGGGGTTGTGCAGTAGCGGGCCTTGATGAAGGTGAGGACGCAGAGGGAGAGCAGCATGGTGATGACCATGGCGGAGTTGCCCATCCGCCGCGGCTCCTGCCGCGACCTCGGCTGCTTCATCGCCGCCGTCGCCGCCCGGGCGGTGGATTGTCTTGTCCGGACCGGACGCGAAGCAAGCGGAGAATGGACGCGGGAGCTGTGCGGAGCAATGGTATTAAAGGAGGGGTTGGTGGAAGCGATGGCGATGGAGCGCGCGGAGGAGGAAGAGGTTGGTTGGTGGGCTCGCCGGCCGTCCGTGGTGGGTGGCTCGACCGCTTGCTTGACCTGAGGGACCCGGCAACCTGCTGCTGCTATTATGCTACTCCTAGTACAGTAAGTACAGGACCACTGCCGGAGACTAACGACCTGCTGCTCCCTTCATCGTCGTCGTCGATTGGCGGAGTCTCGACGTTCGGCCGTTGCACTCACCTACAAATATAATGCTTCCTTTCTTTGCTCACCAAGCCGAAGTGGGAGATTTATTTTTCAAAATGTTACCATGAAAGTTGCTAAATTCATTTATTAGATAGAAGATTTATTTATTTTACTGTCAATACCACATACATTTATAATATAGTACATGGTACAAATATACAAGCTGACTCTAACAATTATAAAATAAAGTATGAAAGAACTAGCAAATCATTTAGATCTTGGTACAATCTTGTACTTTACCAAACCATACACTTGAAAATAACAACAAAGGTTTTCCCATAGTTTAAATTTGATTCCGCAATACCAACGCTACGTGCACACGCCACAACCATCGAAGTAGTCAATCAACATCAGAACCAACACCAGTATACTGGGAAAAAAATAACCGAACAACCTAGTCGACGTCGCTGAAGGTTACGAATCACCATTGTCGAGGACATGTCAGCTGAGAAAAATATTACGAAATAACCCTCCTCGCGGCAACCATCAGAAAAGGTCCAAAATAGATCCAGCGAAGTAAGATATGAAGATCCATACCTACATAATTGTAATCCTCCAACCACCATTGGCGCCATGAATGGGATATTGTCATCGAACAAAGGCATGAAAAGCACTTATTCTAGACGATGCCATCTCCATCGTGGCGAAGGCCAACAAGAAAACGGCTACTAAACCCTAACCTAATCTATAGAAAATCCTACTTTCTTAAAAAGTCCACGCATAGGGTTCCCCATCCCTCCTGGCAGCGGTGAGGCCGACCGAAGGAGGGGAAACCGATCTATGGTGAAGACGAAGGTGTATAAAGAGCGATTTCTTAAAGGCGGCGGCGGCCGGTCCAGCATAGATAGAAGATTTGTTACTACACTAAGAGGTTGAGGTGGGAAAATAAAAACAATTACCCTAGACAACCTAGACAAAAATACATTATGTGCGGGTCAACTCGGATCGAAAGAGATCTTGGCTCCTGCCATGTTCCGCACAACAAAGGTCTCCACTATGAGTTATTCTTTTTGAAAAAAAAATCCTATTTCGCTCGCACCAGATCTCCCACGCTTTGAGGAGGATGAGAGATTGTATTGGATATGTGCCCTAGAGGCAAATAAATAAATATATTGTATTGTCATATATGCATTGTTCCTAATAAGTTTGATACCATCATATAAGTGTATTGAGCGGAAACATTAATGCACTTGTGGTATGTAAATAAAACATTGTCCCTAGTAAAATAGTCAATTGATTAATAAGCTAGATGATCAAGGTTTCCTGATCATGGACAACAACACCATTAATGATGGAGTCATGTTATTTTATAAATTACATGATGGGCTCACACCCATTTAAGGTATTGCAATGCGATCATGTCACAAAGTTCAACATTGCAATACTAGATGAAATGTTCTAACCTAATCATTAGATTGTGATACCATATATATTTAATCATTGTCACCGGCGGCTGCTTTGATATCACCAATCGCTACTCCGTAACAGGGTGGTCATAATGGTGATGCTCATGTATTTCAATGGGACGGGTTGCGGCATATGTGTCGATAGCGGGATTTGTACATCTACGTGAACGGAGAGATACCAGGGGCCCACTTGCTGATATTATATCAACAACGCTTGCAAGCATGTGACTAGGTCATGAGGATATGATATCACGAGAACGCGTTAAACATGTTTGTCGGTAACAAGATCGACAAGGTATACCGGATACTGAAGATTAAGTCTCGGGCAAAATAGGTATCATGTAACAAAGAGAGTGTGACTCAACGTTGAGGTTCAAGCGATAAAGATAAATTCATGGAAGGCGTGGGGACCGTTATGGGTTTCCGGAATCCCTGACGGTCACTGATCGGAGAGATGTCTCGATCATATCTACGCAATCCTGAACCCATATGGTGGCACACTTAATGGTATATGACGCTTCGAGATAGATTCAGTTTTGTTAGAGAATAGGAAGAGAACACCGGAATTGTTCCACAGAGGTATAGGAATAAGTTCCGGTGTCAATGAATTGTTCGGAGACTTAATAATATGTTTTTTTTTTGAAGAGCGACTTAATAATATGTTATATTATTTAATTAATTGAATTATATAATTAAATATAGAAAATTAGGGATACCCCTAAATGGGCCACCATAGGGCAGCCCAAGAAAGTGGGTTAGCCGAGCCCCAACGGAAAGGATGGTTCGCCCGCCCAAACCCTAATCCTGGGTGCCGGTGGCGCATGGAGGGGAGGCGGTGGCCTTTGGTGGCCCCAGCTCATCTCCCGATCTCCCTATATAAAGAGCCCCATGAGCTCTCCTCATTCATCCCATTGAGTTCTCTCTCCCTCTCCATCTCCCTCATGCGTGTTCCCGAAGTTCGGAACGTGCATAGGGTTTGAGTATTCTCCACCATACTGATGGCTCCTAATGTTGTGCAAACCAAGAGGAAGGTATGATGAGCACAGTAGAAAATTTTCCCTCAGTAAGAAACCAAGGTTTAATCGACTAGTAGGAGAAAGAAATCACTTTTGAAGGTGTTGCTAGCTGACTTTTGGCAGGATGCACTGCCGGCGTCAGCAACAACATGGAACCTGCACACAACACAACCAAAATACTTTACCCCAAGTTATAGTGAGGTTGTCAATATCACCGGTTTGCTGAAAACAAAAGATTAAACATATAGTGTGGAAATAGATGTTTGTTTGCAGTGAAATAAAGATGACAGTAAAAGAGCTATTGCCGTGGGAGTTGGCAATAAAAGAACATGTATTTGCAGTTTAAAAGAAAGGACCGGGGTCCACAGTTCACTAGAGATGTCTGTCCATAAAGATAAATAACATGCTGGGTGAGCAAATTACAGCTGGGAAATTGACAGAATAAAGATCATACATGGCAAGATGATTACTATGATTCATTTGGGCATTACAACATGATACATAGACCGTAATCCAACTGCCGTCTATGACTAATAATCCACCTTTCGGTTAGAGTCTGCACCTCTTTCAGTATTAAGTTGCAAGCAACAGATTATTGCATTAAGCAAAGTGTGTAAAGTAAACAATACAATCATCCTTTAATAAAGCATCGTCGTTTTCTCTCTAGTAGCAACAACACATTTACAACCTTAGAAGTTATTGTCACTCTCCCAGATTACTAGAGGCATGAACCCAATATCGAGCATAAATACTTTCTCTTGGAGTCACAAACACATACTTGGCCAGAGCATCTACTGGCAACGGAGAGCATGCAAGATCAGAAATAACATATGACAAGTATATAATCAATCTCAACCGTAGTATTCAATATTCATCGGATCCCAACAAACACAACATGTAGAATTACATAAATATGATCTTGATCATGATAGGCAGCTCACAAGATCTAAACATGAAGCATAATTGGAGAATACAACCATCTAGCTACTCACACATCACTTCGGTGGTGGACATGGCGATGTAGAGGCCTCCGGTGATGATCTCCCTCTCCGGCAGGGTGCCGGGAAGAGCTTCCGAACCCTCAAGAGCTAGGGTCGGTGATGACGTCCGCAATGGAACTTTTTGTGGATGGAGGCTCGGGTATTTAGTTTTTTCCCAATCAGATGTATACATAGACGGAAGGGCGAGGTCGGTGGGTGCCCGAGGGGCCCACACCACCCCAAGGTGCTGCTAGGGGGTGGCGCGCGCCTAGGCATGGAGTGGCCGCCTCCTGGCACTTCTGCCCTCTGGACTCCGTCTTCGTTACAGTAAAATAGGAACTTCGGCTTTCGTTTCGTCCAATTCCGATAATATTTCCTATACAACTTTTCTGAAATAAAAAAACAGCAGAAAACAGGGAACTGGCACTGTGGCATCTTGTCAATAGGTTAGTTCCTAAAAATGCATAAAAGTGTCACGAAGTGTAAACAAAACATATATAAATTGGTGTAAAACAAGCATGGAGCATCAAACATTATAGATACGTTTGCAACGTATCAGCATCCCCAAGCTTAACTCATGCTCGTCCTCGAGTAGGTAAGTGATGACAAAAATAGTTTTTGAGGTGAGATGACGCCAACACAATCTTGATAAAGTTATTGTAAAAGCATTGTGAGCTGGGATCAAAGTACTCTAAACATAGAAATGATAGATATAATTCTAACAATAGAACTTAGCAACTATGTTACAACATGAGAAGTAACTCAAATAAAAGATCATGAGTAATTGTGCACTGAAAGCAACTGTTTGTTTTTTTTTTGCATAGAGAAAATATAGCAAAGTAGTACTCAGCTTATCCTTTATGGAATAGCAAAACATAAATGACAGGACACCTTTAAAGTTCAAAGGGTGACTAGATACAAATAATTTGAGAACAAGCAATAACATAATCATGAATCAATCAATAATAAATTTTGGGACTATGCACATTATACTCAGAATGACAACTATGCTCTCTTAATTGGTGCATAAAGTAAGAAGATAAAGACTCAACATAAAAATAAAAGAAAGGCCCTGCGCAGAGGGAAGCAAGATTACTCATATGCTAGAGCTTTTTATTTTGAATACAATAGAGGTGTTAAAAATATATTTTAAGAGGTATGTATGTCTATGTTAACGAATGGCATCAAATGATCTATCATCCTTTCATGTTTAATGGCTTCAAGAGCGGCTCTCATAGAGAGAACAATAAAGTTCATCTTCTCCTTTGTTTGAACAAGATAGATTTATGATTTCTCAAGTACATAGTGTTAGGAGATTTTTCTTATTGGTTCAATTTATATTTAGTGGGCTAGGCACCCGCGCCTGCTCTTTTTGAAATGTTAAGGACTAACACATTATGCATGCTAGTTGAGGTGTGAAGCCAAAATAAACATGAAAGAGATAATAAAGCATTCAACACTTCCTCATGAGCTAAAAGAGGAACACAAAACATGTAATAATTTTTGAAGGTTTAAAGGTAGCTGATACGTCTCCGACGTATCGATAATTTCTTATGTTCCATGCCACATTATTGATGATATCTACATGTTTTATGCATACTTTATGTCATATTTATGCGTTTTCCGGAACTAACCTATTGACGAGATGCCGAAAGGCCAGTTCCTGTTTTCTGCGGTTTTTGGTTTCAGAAATCTTAGTAAGGAAATATTCTCGGAATTGGACGAAATCAACGCCCAGGGTCCTATTTTTTACACGAAGCTTCCAGAAGACCGGAGGGGAGACGAAGTGGGGCCACGAGGTGGCCAAACACTAGGGCGGCGCGGCCTGGGCCTTGGCCGCGCCGGCCTGCTGTGTGGGGCCCTTGTGTGGCCCCCTGACCTGCCCTTCCGCCTACTTAAAGCCTCCGTCGCGAAAACCCTAGGACGTTCGACGAAACCAGAGAAAACCTTCCAGAGCCGCCGCCATCGCGAAGCCAAGATCTGGAGGACAGGAGTCTCTGTTCCGGCACGCCGCCGGGATGGGGAAGTGCCCCCGGAAGGCTCCTCCATCGACACCACCGCCATCTTCATCAACGCTGCTGTCTCCCATGAGGAGGGAGTAGTTCTCGATCGAGGCTCGGGGCTGTACCGGTAGCTATGTGGTTCATCTCTCTCCTATGTACTTCAATACAATAATCTCATGAGCTGCCTTACATGATTGAGATTCATATGATGATGCTTGTAATCTAGATGTCATTATGCTAGTCAAGTGGATTTTACTTATGTGATCTCCGGAGACTCCTTGTCCCACGTGTGTAAAGGTGACAGTGTGTGCACCGTGTGGGTCTCTTAGGCTATATTTCACAGAATACTTATTCGCTGTTATGAATGGCATAGTGAAGTGCTTATTTATATCTCTTTATGACTGCAATGTGTTTTGTATCACAATATATCTGTGTGCTACTCTAGTGATGTTATTAAAGTAGTTTATTCCTCCTGCACGGTGTAATGGTGACAGTGTGTGCATCGTGTAGTACTTGGCGTAGGCTATGATTGTGATCTCTTATAGATTATGAAGTTAACTATTGCTATGATGGTATTGATGTGATCTATGCCTCCTTTCGTAGCGTGAAGGTGACAGTGTGCATGCTATGTTAGTACTTGGTTTGGTTATGTTGATCTGTTATGCACTCTAAGGTTATTTAAATATGAACATTGAATATTGTGGAGCTTGTTAACTCCGGCATTGAGGGTTCGTGTAATCCTACACAGTTAGTGGTGTTCATCATCCAACGAGAGGGTGTAGAGTCTAGCATCTATCTATTTATTCTGTTATGTGATCAATGTTGAGAGTGTCCACTAGTGAAAGTATGATCCCTAGGCCTTGTTCCTAAATACTGCTATCGCTGCTTGTTTACTGTTTTACTACATCTTTACTTCCTGCAATATTACTACCATCATCTGCACGCCAGCAAGCACTTTTCTGGCGCCGATCTCTTCGCCGAACTAGTGCACCTATTAGGTGTCTTGGGGACACAAGAGACTTCTTGCTTTGTGGTTGCAGGGTTGCATGAGAGGGATATCTTTGACCTCTTCCTCCCTGAGTTCGATAAACCTTGGGTGATCCACTTAAGGGAAAACTGATGCTGTTCTACAAACCTCTGCTCTTGGAGGCCCAACACTGTCTACAAGAATAGAAGCACCCGTAGACATCAAGCTATTTTCTGGCACCGTTGCCGGGGAGGAAAGGTAAAAGGCACTCATACTCCAGTCCCAGGTAAAGTACTTTTCTGTTGCCGTTGTGTGTGTGCTCGAAGCTATTTCCTTTAGATCCTGCAATTGCATCTTTTTGTTTCTTGTTTACACTAGTTAGGCATAATGGACAACATTGAGCTTCTTATTCTATTTCCTGATTTAAGACATGGATGGTTTGATGCGAAAATTAAAAAACCTATGGAACATATTAGTATGAACGCTTTGAACACCATTGTTGCTAATGATATGGAAAATTCTAAGCTTGGGGAAGCTGGCTTTGATGAGCATGATATTTTTAGTCCCCCAAGCATTGAGGAGAAAATTTACTTTGATGATACTTTGCCTCCTATTGATGATGATTATAATGATATTGGTCTTTTAGTACTGCCTGTTATGGAGGATAAATTTGATTATGATTACAATATGCCTCCTATATTTGATGATGAGAATAATAATGATAGCTACTTTGTTGAATTTGCTCCCACTACAACTAATAAAATTGATTATGCCTATGTGGAGAGTAATAATTTTATGCATGAGACTCATGATAAGAATGCTTTATGTGATAGTTATATTGTTGAGTTTGCTCATGTTGCTACTGAAAGTTATTATGAGAGAGGAAAATATGGTTGTAGAAATTTTCATGTTACTAAAACACCTCTCTATGTGCTGAAATTTTTGAAGCTACACTTGGTCTATCTTCCTATGCTTGTAACTTTGCTCTTCATGAACTTGTTTATTTACAAGATTCCTTTTCATAGGAAGCATATTAGGCTTAAATTTGTTTTGAATTTGCTTTTTGATGCTCTCTTTTGCTTCAACTCTTATTTCTTGCAAGTGCATCATTAAAACTGCTGAGCCCATCTTAATGGCTATAAAGAAAGTACTTCTTGGGAGATAACACATGTGTTTATTTTGTTACAGTACTTTTATTTTGTATTTGTGTCTTGGAAGTTGTTACTACTGTAGCAAACTCTCCTTATCTTAGTTTTGTTGCATTGTTGTGCGAAGTAAAGTCTTTGATAGTAAGGTTCATACTAGATTTGGATTACTGCGCAGAAACAGATTTCTTGCTGTCACGAATCTGGGGCTAATTCTCTGTAGGTAACTCAGAAAATTATGCCAATTTACGTGAGTGATCCTCAGATATGTACGCAACTTTCATTCAATTTGGGTATTTTCATTTGAGCAAGTATGGTGCCACTTTAAAATTCGTCTTTACGAACTGTTCTGTTTTGACAGATTCTGCCTTTTATTTCGCATTGCCTCTTTTGCTGTGTTGGATGGATTTCCATGTTCCATTAACGTCCAGTAGCTTTGGGCAATGTCCAGAAGTGTTAATAATGATTGTGTCACCTCTGAACATGTGATTTTTTTTTATGCACTAACCCTCTAATGAGTTTGTTTCGAGTTTGGTGTGGAGGAAGTTTTCAAGGGTCAAGAGAGGAGGATGATATACTATGATCAAGAAGAGTGAAAAGTCTAAGCTTGGGGATGCCCCGGTGGTTCATCCCTGCATATTTCAAGAAGACCCAAGCATCTAAGCTTGGGGATGCCCAAGGCATCCCCTTCTTCATCGACAAATTTATCAGGTTCCTCCCTTGAAACTATATTTTTATTCGGTCACATCTTATGTACTTTACTTGGAGCGTCTGCGTGCTTTTGTTTGTGTTTTTGTTTGAATAAATGCTTGTGTGGGAGAGAGACTCGCTCCGCTGGTTCGTATGAACACATGTGTTCTTAGCTTTTAATGTTCGTGGCGAAGGTTGAATCTTCTTCGTTAAATTGTTATATGGTTGGAATCGGGAAATGCTACATGTAGTAATTCTAAAATGTCTTGAATAATTTGATACTTGGCAATTGTTGTGCTCATGTTTAAGCTCTTGCATCATATACTTTGCACCCATTAATGAAGAAATACATAGAGCTTGCTAAAATTTGGTTTGCATATTTGGTCTCTCTAAAGTCTAGATAATTTCTAGTATTGAGTTTTGAACAACAAGGAAGACGGTGTAGGGTCTTATAATGTTTACAATATGTCTTTTATGTGAGTTTTGTTGCACCGGTTCATCCTTGTGTTTGTTTCAAATAACCTTGCTAGCCTAAGCCTTGTATCGAGAGGGAATACTTCTCATGCATCCAAAATCCTTGAGCCAACCACTATGCCATTTGTGTCCACCATACCTACCTACTACATGGTATTTCTCCGCCATTCCAAAGTAAATTGCTTGAGTGCTACCTTTAAATTTCCATCATTCGCCTTTGCAATATATAGCTCATGGGACAAATAGCTTAAAAACTATTGTGGTATTGAATATGTACTTATGCACTTTATCTCTTATTAAGTTGCTTGTTGTGCGATAACCATGTTCCTGGGGACACCATCAACTACTCTTTGTTGAATATCATGTGAGTTGCTATGCATGTCCGTCTTGTCTGAAGTAAGAGAGATTTACCACTCATTTAATGGTTAGAGCATGCATAATGTTAGAGAAGAACATTGGGCCGCTAACTAAAGCCATGAATCATGGTGGAAGTTTCAGTTTTGGACATATATCCTCAATCTCATATGAGAACATTAATTGTTGCTAATTGCTTATGCATTAAAGAGGAGTCCATTATCTGTTGTCTATGTTGTCCCGGTATGGATGTCTAAGTTGAGAATAATCAAAAGCGAGAAATCCAAATGCGAGCTTTCTCCTTAGACCTTTGTACAGGCGGCATAGAGGTACCCCTTTGTGACACTTGGTTAAAACATGTGTATTGCAATGATAATCACTACAAGAAAAGTTCTGATAGACAACGTCTCAAAATCGTCCGCTAAGGGGTATTTTTCGTCGCCCATGGGCCTAACCCGACGATATGGGTTCTGTTGTGGAAACTGCGTCAGGCAAAGTCCAACGACGTTTTTTTCGGTCCGTCGCGCTTGGGCGCCCTTCCGCCACGGAAAATCGGACCGTTGCGCAAGTGTTTCCGGGAGCCCGTTGACTGCTGACGTCATGCAACCGACACGTGGCGCGATTAGCGCGGTTAACGGCGTTAACCGCCGAAACCCCGTGGTAGATGGTAGGCCCACACGAGGCCTGCCACGTCTTAAGCGGGCCGGGCCGACATAGTTTGACCGGTCAACTATATAGTCGGGCTGGCCCATTAGTTACGTGGGCCGGGCCTAACCTCTAAGGTTGATCGGTCAAAACTTAAATGGGCCGGCCCATTTAACATGTGGGGTCCACCTTACGGCTACGGGCCGGCCCAAGAAGCAAGTGGGCCGGGCGAAACACAAAGTGGGTCCCACTTTCGTTAAAGGGCCGGCCCATTTAGTGTGTGGGGTCCACCGTGTAGCAAGTGGGCCGGCCCAAAAACACAGGTGGGTCCCACTTTCCAGTTAAAGGGTCGGCCCATTTAGTATGTGGGGTCCACCATATAGCAAGTGGGCTGGCCCAACAAGATAGTGGGCCGGGCCAAAAACACAGGTGGGTCCCACTTTCCTGTTAAAGGGCCGGCCCATTTGGTGTGTGGGGTCCACCATATAGCAAGTGGGCCGGCCCAACAAGATAGTGGGCCGGGCCAAAAGCACAGGTGGGTCCCACCTTCCTGTTAAAAGGCCGGCCCATTTAGTATGTGGGGTCCACCATATAGCAAGTGGGCCGGCCCAACAAGATAGTGGGCCGGGCCAAAAACCCATGTGGGTCCCACCTTCCTGTTAAAGGGCCGGCCCATTTAGTATGTGGGGTCCACCATATAGCAAGTGGGCCGGCCCAACAAGATAGTGGGCCGGGCCAAAAGCACATGTGGGTCCCACCTTCCTGTTAAAGGGCCGGCCCATTTACCATGTGGGACCACCATATACCAAATGGGCTGGCCCAACAAGATAGTGGGCCGGCCCAATAAGCATGTGGATCCCACTATCGTGTAACCGGGCCGGCCTACTAAAGAAGTGGGCCGGCCCAAAATGAAAGTGGGTCCCACACTACTGTAAGTGGGCCGGCCCAATCTGTTGTAGTGCCCTACTTGTTTGACTAGTCAACATGCATTAAATTTCATGAGCCTAAAATCTGATATCAATGATACACACAATTACATACACAAATAAAAAAAGTAGGAAAATTACAAGGCAATTCATGTGCCCAAATAAAAAAATTACATAGAATCATTGAGGACTTCTATTAGCATCATCAATAACACGTTGACATTTGGCAATCGCCTTGATTGAATCTTGTGTACTCTTTGTCAACATATCAGCTACAGATCTTAAAGCAGCAATACCATGTCTTTTATAAAGTACAGCCTTGAGATATTTATTGTTTGATGAAAGCAATGGTCTAGGTTGACTAGCTATGAGAAGATGCATCGGAAGAAATATCGAAGTTTTTGTGGGCCTCACTTCTAATGAAGATTGCTTCATCAAAAGCGCATTACGATAATAATGCAAAAAGAGTTAAACGATGAACTATGCAAACATTTATTATGCAATGTAGATAGAAGATAATAACAAGTTGCATAAATAAGACAATGTATGGAACTTGTACTAAGCACAAACTTACATCATAATGTTGCACAGGGTCGCTACAGATCCTTTTTTGGCGACTATCTTCTAATGATGACTGCTTCATTAAAACTGCATTGCAAACATAGTTACAACAATTAACTATTCAAACATGTATTACGCAATGTAGAGATCAGATAACAAAGATGTAGCGTAAATAAGCACAAGATAAGATAAGATGCATGTACTAAGCACATCTTGGCTCATTGCAGTCCTTCTCTTGCGTGCACTAGTCGTGGTCAACATGCCTGTCATTTTAGGTTCAGCCATCAAGTGAAATGCTAATCCTCCTGCTCCATTGTCCTTAATCTGTGTTTAGATATCACATTTAAGACCAAGTCAGCTGGTTTCAAATAACAAAAAACTTGAGCTGCCAAATGAATAAGCCAATATTTACCAGATATCGATTAAAACCAACTAGATGTTGCTTTGCATGAGATACGAATTTCGGACATTCAGATTTAGAGTAGGGTAATGCCAAGGTTTTCCACATAAAGTAAACCTGGCATTAAGAATGACCAAATGTCGAGTTCAAATCACCTTCAGCTTCTCCAAGACAAGCATATCAAATAGGCAGAAACATAGTAAAGCATGAATGGCATTGCTATGGCAGGGTTCCAAGTGTTAATCTCTTGCATAAGGAACAATGCATATAGGTTATAGATAATAACGGAAGTAAACTGCCAAAATTACCAACCAAGAACTCAGATTCCAACCTTCCCTAGCGTCCCCGCTGTTAATGTTGGATGTTCTAATAAGTGGTTCGCATGATCAATCCCTAGGAAAAATAACATTGACAAGTCAGTCTATGATAATACAAAGACCAGACATGCACGCAGCAATAACTATATAAGCTAAAGACGAGGTATAATAGAAAGCAGATTGGAAATGCACATAGCATGATTATAAAAGCAGTGTGAGAATAGCAGACACGAGAAAACAGCTAGCAGCTAGCGGTGAGCTAATGACGTGGTATAAGAACAAGCAGATTGGAAATGCCCATAGCATGACTATAAAAGCAGTGCGACAATAGCATGCAGTACAAAAACAAGTTGGCAAGAAATGAATGGGTATAAGGCTATAAATATGTGGATGCACACAGTGTCGATAGAATGAACAGGATGGTAGCGACCGGATAATGCTTTTGTACTTGTACAATATTTAAACAAACTTCATGCGAAGCAACACATCAAGAAAGTTAACGGCATATGAGATCTGCAAATAACTACACAAAACATGGCTAAAGAAACACCGCGATCTAACGGGCCGGCGTACTAACCAAGTCATGCGGCGGGGTGGACGGGGGCGGCAACTTGCATTCCAGCGGCGGCGAACGCGGGAGACGATGAATCGACCCTGTTTCAGTAGAAGCGGGCGTTAGTGAAGCAGATCTGGTTGGCTGGCAAGGGATTCGGTGAAGTTGATACAGCTGCTGCGCCGAGGTAGTCGGTGGCGAGGTCGGCGGTGAAGCAGATCCGTCGGTGGCGAAGTCGGCGGTGAAGCAGATCCATCGGTGGCGAGGTCGCTGGTGAAGCAGATCCGTCGGTGACGAGGGCGGCGGGGGAGCGGATCAGGTGGGTGGACAGCCAACACGATCAAGGCTACGCTGTGGAGGAGTATGCCGGCGGCGAAGCAGATCTAGTACTGTAGAGAGTCAGAGCTTTGGCGTGTGAGAGTATTTTTGAGCTAATGGGGCGAATGGTTGGTGGGTGGGTGTGGGCCTGTGGGGAGGGTTCGGGATCTAGGCAAGATATTTCATTGTTACCGAATGAGCCCTCCATGGTCGGTGGGTTGTAGCTTCCGGACCAGGGTTAAAAGGGTAAAACTGGTCACGGGATTTTCGAATGGATGCGGCGGGATGATTTGGCGCGCGGCCGAAATTTTCAGTTAAAAGCTATGAGCAGAACGACAAAAATAATGTTCTTCCCCAGGGAGCTCTCATTTCTTCCTCTTCTCTTTCTCCCTCGAGTCTTTCCCACTCCCCCGGCTCCTCTCCCCCTTCTCTCCGGCGGCCTCGCCGGCGGAGACGAGGCTGACTTCTCTCTGTATATTGTACACCCTCCGAACTAAATTAATTGATTCAACTTTCCTTAGACGTGTATGTATCTAGAGTAAAAACATGTGTGGATACATCCATATTTAGATAAGCAAAGTTGAGTCAGCTAATTTGGATCCGAGGGAGTTAGTGTTGTTGTAAGCTTAGATCCGTTGTTTCCCATGAGCGAGAATGGCGCAATGGAGTCGGGGATCTCGTCATCGGCTTCAGATCTGGCTGTGGTGAATCGGCGGATCTTGCCGGCCAAACCCCGATCTGGTGCCATCAATGTGATGGCGCTAACGGTGAGGCTTGCTTTGGTCGAGTGCTTCGAGATCTGGCCAATGGGGAAGTCAAGTCGCTAAAGTTCACAAGCTCGGGGCATACGACCGCGTCATCCGTCTTGCCCGTGCACATCTTGGCCTTTCAGCGGCCCTTCTCGTAGCCAATATGCCGTTGTCGAGGCCCTTCTTCTCCTTCGTCCTGGCGACTACCGGCGACACCATCCCAAGTGGTGCGTCCCCGTGACGGAGTTGCCGGAAAGGATGCGGAGCAGAGATCTGATGTGCGGTCGAGAAGGACTCGATTGATTTTCTTCTATATGTTTTGGGGTCCTTTTTGTAAAGTTGCAGGTTCTATTAGTTATTGTCTAGTACTTTTGGTCCTCTATGTAATTTTTTGGACTAGTTTCCATTGGCACTGATAAACTTGAATTTTGACAAGTTCACAGGGAAAAAAATTCCTTTGCACGTATGGCCTATCATGTATAAACATTCTTGAGATTTAAACTATATGTAATGTGCCATGCATTAACCCTAAACCATATATATGTAACTAACCCTAGCTGATCAAACCCTACTTAATTAAAACAAATAACCCTAAACTATACGCATGCACTTTATGCGCAAAGGCGCGGGTGCCTCTAATAATGTGTGTGCGCACTCGATCGATGATCCCTAAACCTTATACAACCCTGAAACCCTAATCCCTAATCCCTAAACCCTAAACACCCTAAACACTAAACCCTAAACCCTAACCCTAACCCTAAACCCTAATTAAACCCTATATATAGGCCAACGACACTTAATTGTGCATCAAGTCGCAGGGTGCCTCGCGGTCCTCTAATTAAATTAAATGTGCCATGCATTAACCCTAAACCATATATATGTAACTAACCATAGCTAATCAACCCTACTTAATGAAAACACATAACCCTAAAGTATACTAGCTATAACCCGATCTAATAAAAACATGCTCTATATATAGCAGCTAGCTAGCAAACCTTAGATTAACACCAATTAATATATACATGGCCTATATCGATCATGTTGTATAACATATCCTTGAGATTCATTAATTAATTATATAATTATCGTGATAAATTAATTAACTCTAATTTTGACAAGTTCTCTCGAATGAAAACACATTTGATTAAGTTGCCTCATAATATATATATATATAATTAGTGTGCATGCATGTCCTACCATGCATTCGTGCATATGTTTTAATGTATATTTGAACATATTCTTGGGGATTTCAATCTCTCTCTCTCGATCATCTATATATCGTTGGTGGCCAAAAAACACACATATATATGCATGCAATTTATGCGTAAAGGCGCGGGTGCCTCTAATAATGTGTGTGCGCACTCGATCGATGATCCCTAAACCTTAAACAACCCTAAAACCGTAAATATATAATCCCTAATCCCTAAACCTAAACACCCTAAACACTAAACCCTAAACCCGGCCTAGACCCTAACCCTAACCCTAACCCTAAACCCTAGCTAACCCTAAACCCTAATTAAACCCTATGTATAGGCCAACGACACTTAATTGTGCATCGAGCAGGCCAGGGGTGCCTCTCGCGGTCCTCTAATTAAATTAAATGTGCCATGCATTAACCCTAAACCATATATATGTAACTAACCCTAGCTAATCAACCCTACTTAATTAAAACACATAACCCTAAACTATACTAGCTAGCTATAACCCGATCTAATAAAAACATGCTCTATATATTGCAGCTAGCTAGCAAACCGTAGATTAACACCAATTAAAATATACATGGCCTATATCGATCATGTTGTATAACATATCCCTGAGATTCATTAATTAATTATATAATTATCGTGATAAATTAATTAACTTGAATTTTGACAAGTTCTCTCGAATGAAAACACATTTGATTAAGTTGCCTCATAATATATATATAATTAGTGTGCATGCATGGCCTACAATGCATTCGTGCATATATTTTATTGTATATTTGAACATATTCTTGGGGATTTCAATCTCTCTCTCGATCATCTATATATCGTTGGTGGCCCAAAAAAACACATATATACGCATGCATGCACTTTATGCGTAAAGGCGCGGGTGCCTCGATCTAATAATGTGTGTGCGCACTCGATGATCCCTAAAACCTTAAACAACCCTAAAACCCTAAATCCCTAATCCCTAAACCCTAAACCCTAAACACCCTAAACACTAAACCCTAGACCCTAGACCCTAAACCCTAACCCTAACCCTAACCCTAACCCTCTGCCCTAGCTAACCCTAAACCCTAATTAAACCCTATGTATAGGCCAACGACACTTAATTGTGCATCGAGCAGCCCAGGGGTGCCTCGCGGTCCTCTAATTAAATTAATTAAATGCGCATGCATTAACCCTAAACCATATATATATGTAACTAACCCTAGCTAATCAACCCTACTTAATTAAAACACATAACCCTAAACTATACTAGATATAACCCGATCTAATAAAAACATGCTCTATATATAACAGCTAGCAAACCGTAGATTAACACCAATTAAAATATACATGGCCTATATCGATCATGTTGTATAACATATCCCCAGATTCATTAATTAATTATATAATTATCGTGATAAATTATTTAACTTGAATTTTGACAAGTTCTCTCGAATGAAAACACATTTGATTAAGTTGCCTCATAATATATATATAATTAGTGTGCATGCATGGCCTACAATGCATTCGTGCATATATTTTAATGTATATATGAACATATATATTCTTGGGGATTTCAATCTCGATCTCTCTCTCTCGATCATCTATATATCGTTGGTGGCCCAAAAAACACACATATATACGCATGCACTTTATGCGTAAAGGCGCGCGCGAGTGCCTCTAATAATGTGTGTGCGCACTCGATCGATGATCCCTAAATTAACCTTAAACAACCCCTAAATTAAACCTTAAATCCCTAATCCCTAATAGTCCCTAATCCCTAATCCCTAAACCCTAAACACCCTAAATGCTAAACCCTAAACCCTAAACCCTAACCCTAACCCTAAAACCCCAACCCTAACCCTAACCCTAACCCTAACCCTAACCCTACCCCTAACCCTAACCCTAACCCTAAACCCTAGCTAACCCTAAACCCTAAACCCTAGACCCTAAACCCTAGACCCTAAACCCTAACCCTAACCCTAACCCTAACCCTAAACCCTAGCTAACCCTAAAACCCTAATTAAACCCTATGTATAGGCCAACGACACTTAATTGTGCATCGAGCAAAGTAGGGTGCCTCGCGGTCCTCTAATTAAATTAAATGTGCCATGCATTAACCCTAAACCATATATATGTAACTAACCCTAGCTAGCTAATCAACCCTACTTAATTAAAACACATAACCCTAAACTATACTAGCTAGCTATAACCCGATCTAATAAAAACATGCTCTATATGTAGCAGCTAGCTAGCAAACCGTAGATTAACACCAATTAAAATATACATGGCCTATATCGATCATGTTGTATATATAACATATCCCTGAGATTCATTAATTAATTATATAATTATCGTGATAAATTAATTAACTTGAATTTTGACAAGTTCTCTCGAATGAAAACACATGCATTTGATTAAGTTGCCTCATAATATATATATAATTAGTGTGCATGCATGGCCTACAATGCATTCGTGCATATATTTTATTGTATATTTGAACATATTCTTGGGGATTTCAATCTCTCTCTCGATCATCTATATATCGTTGGTGGCCCAAAAAACACACATATATACGCATGCACTTTATGCGTAAAGGCGCGGGTGCCTCGATCTAATAATGTGTGTGCGCACTCGATCGATGATCCCTAAAACCTTAAACAACCCTAAAACCCTAAATCCCTAATCCCTAAACCCTAAACCCTAAACACCCTAAACACTAAACCCTATACCCTATACCCTAAACCCTAACCCTAACCCTAACCCTCTGCCCTAGCTAACCCTAAACCCTAATTAAACCCTATGTATAGGCCAACGACACTTAATTGTGCATCGAGCAGCCCAGGGGTGCCTCGCGGTCCTCTAATTAAATTAATTAAATGCGCCATGCATTAACCCTAAACCATATATGTGTAACTAACCCTAGCTAATCAACCCTACTTAATTAAAACACATAACCCTAAACTATACTAGATATAACCCGATCTAATAAAAACATGCTCTATATATAACAGCTAGCTAGCAAACCGTAGATTAACACCAATTAAAATATACATGGCCTATATCGATCATGTTGTATAACATATCCCTGAGATTCATTAATTAATTATATAATTATCGTGATAAATTATTTAACTTGAATTTTGACAAGTTCTCTCGAATGAAAACACATTTGATTAAGTTGCCTCATAATATATATATAATTAGTGTGCATGCATGGCCTACAATGCATTCGTGCATATATTTTAATGTATATATGAACATATATATTCTTGGGGATTTCAATCTCGATCTCTCTCTCTCGATCATCTATATATCGTTGGTGGCCCAAAAAACACACATATATACGCATGCACTTTATGCGTAAAGGCGCGCGCGGGTGCCTCTAATAATGTGTGTGCGCACTCGATCGATGATCCCTAAACCTTAAACAACCCCTAAAACCTTTAATCCCTAATCCCTAAACCCTAAACACCCTAAACACTAAACCCTAAACCCTAACCCTAACCCTAACCCTAACCCCAACCCTAACCCCTAACCCTAACCCTAACCCTAACCCTAACCCTAACCCTAAACCTTAGCTAACCCTAAACCCTAAACCCTAGACCCTAAACCCTAACCCTAACCCTAACCCTAACCCTAAACCCTAGCTAACCCTAATTAAACCCTATGTATAGGCCAACGACACTTAATTGTGCATCGAGCAGGCCAGGGGGTGCCTCGCGGTCCTCTAATTAAATTAAATGTGCCATGCATTAACCCTAAACCATATATATGTAACTAACCCTAGCTAGCTAATCAACCCTACTTAATTAAAACACATAACCCTAAACTATACTAGCTAGCTATAACCCGATCTAATAAAAACATGCTCTATATGTAGCAGCTAGCTAGCAAACCGTAGATTAACACCAATTAAAATATACATGGCCTATATCGATCATGTTGTATAACATATCCCTGAGATTCATTAATTAATTATATAATTATCGTGATAAATTAATTAACTTGAATTTTGACAAGTTCTCTCGAATGAAAACACATGCATTTGATTAAGTTGCCTCATAATATATATATAATTAGTGTGCATGCATGGCCTACAATGCATTCGTGCATATATTTTATTGTATATTTGAACATATTCTTGGGGATTTCAATCTCTCTCTCGATCATCTATATATCGTTGGTGGCCCAAAAAACACACATATATACGCATGCACTTTATGCGTAAAGGCGCGGGTGCCTCGATCTAATAATGTGTGTGCGCACTCGATCGATGATCCCTAAAACCTTAAACAACCCTAAAACCCTAAATCCCTAATCCCTAAACCCTAAACCCTAAACACCCTAAACACTAAACCCTATACCCTAAACCCTAACCCTAACCCTAACCCTCTGCCCTATCTAACCCTAAACCCTAATTAAACCCTATGTATAGGCCAACGACACTTAATTGTGCATCGAGCAGCCCAGGGGTGCCTCGCGGTCCTCTAATTAAATTAATTAAATGCGCCATGCATTAACCCTAAACCATATATGTGTAACTAACCCTAGCTAATCAACCCTACTTAATTAAAACACATAACCCTAAACTATACTAGATATAACCCGATCTAATAAAAACATGCTCTATATATAACAGCTAGCTAGCAAACCGTAGATTAACACCAATTAAAATATACATGGCCTATATCGATCATGTTGTATAACATATCCCTGAGATTCATTAATTAATTATATAATTATCGTGATAAATTATTTAACTTGAATTTTGACAAGTTCTCTCGAATGAAAACACATTTGATTAAGTTGCCTCATAATATATATATAATTAGTGTGCATGCATGGCCTACAATGCATTCGTGCATATATTTTAATGTATATATGAACATATATATTCTTGGGGATTTCAATCTCGATCTCTCTCTCTCGATCATCTATATATCGTTGGTGGCCCAAAAAACACACATATATACGCATGCACTTTATGCGTAAAGGCGCGCGTGGGTGCCTCTAATAATGTGTGTGCGCACTCGATCGATGATCCCTAAACCTTAAACAACCCCTAAAACCTTAAATCCCTAATCCCTAAACCCTAAACACCCTAAACACTAAACCCTAAACCCTAAAACCTAACCCTAACCCTAACCCTAACCCCAACCCTAACCCCTAACCCTAACCCTAACCCTAACCCTAACCCTAAACCTTAGCTAACCCTAAACCCTAAACCCTAGCTAGACCCTAAACCCTAACCCTAACCCTAACCCTAACCCTAAACCCTAGCTAACCCTAAAACCCTAATTAAACCCTATGTATAGGCCAACGACACTTAATTGTGCATCGAGCAGGCCAGGGGGTGCCTCGCGGTCCTCTAATTAAATTAAATGTGCCATGCATTAACCCTAAACCATATATATGTAACTAACCCTAGCTAGCTAATCAACCCTACTTAATTAAAACACATAACCCTAAACTATACTAGCTAGCTATAACCCGATCTAATAAAAACATGCTCTATATGTAGCAGCTAGCTAGCAAACCGTAGATTAACACCAATTAAAATATACATGGCCTATATCAATCATGTTGTACGTATAACATATCCCTGAGATTCATTAATTAATTATATAATTATCGTGATAAATTAATTAACTTGAATTTTGACAAGCAGTTCTCTCGAATGAAAACACATTTGATTAAGTTGCCTCATAATATATATATATATAATTAGTGTGCATGCATGGCCTACAATGCATTCGTGCATATATTTTAATGTATATTTTAACATATATATTCTCTTGGGGATTTCAATCTCGATCTCTCTCTCTCGATCATCTATATATCGTTATTGGTGGCCCAAAAAACACACATATATACGCATGCACTTTATGCGTAATTAAAGGCGCGCGCGGGTGCCTCTAATAATGTGTGTGCGCACTCGATCGATGATCCCTAAACCTTAAACAACCCCTAAAACCTTAAATCCCTAATCCCTAATAATCCCTAATCCATAATCCCTAAACCCTAAACACTCTAAACACACTAAACCCTAAACCCTAAACCCTAGCCCTTACCCTAACCCTAACCCTAACCCTAAACCCTAGCTAACCCTAAACCCTAAACCCTAGACCCGGCCTAAACCCTAACCCTAACCCTAACCCTAACCCTAAACCCTAGCTAACCCTAAAACCCTAATTAAACCCTATGTATAGGCCAACGACACTTAATTGTGCATCGAGCAGGCCAGGGGGTGCCTCGCGGTCCTCTAATTAAATTAAATGTGCCATGCGCGCATTAACCCTAAACCATATATATGTAACTATAACCCTAGATAATCAACCCTACTTAATTAAAACACATAACCCTAAACTGTACTAGCTAGCTATAACCCGATCTAATAAAAACATGCTCTATATATAGCAGCTCTAGCTAGCTAGCAAACCGTAGATTAACACCAATTAAAATATACATGGCCTATATCAATTTTAATATATAATTGAACATATTCTAGGGGATTTCAATCTCTCTCTCTCTCGATCATCTATATATATATCGTTGTTGGTGGCAAAAAACACACACATACATATATACGCATGCACTTTATGCGCAAAGGCGCGGGGTGCCTCTAATAATGTGTGTGCGCACTCGATCGATGATCCCTAAATAACCTTAAACAACCCTAAAACTCCCCTAAACCCTAAACACCCTAAACACTAAACCCTAGACCCTAAACACCCTAAACACTAAACCCTAAATCCTAGCTAGACCCTAAACACCGTAAACACTAAACCCTAAACCCTAAACCCTAAACACCCTAAACACTAATTAATTAAACCCTAAACCCTAGACCCTAAACACCCTAAACTAAACCCTAGACCCTAGCTAGCTAAACACCCTAAACACTAAACCCTAAACCCTAAACCCTAGCTAACCCTAAACCCTAATTAAACCCTATATATAGGCCAACGACACTTAATTGTGCATCAAGCAGGCCAGGGGTGCCTAGCTCGTGGTCCTCTAGTTAAATTAAATGTGCCATGCATTAACCCTAAACCATATATATAACTAACCCCTAGCTAATCAAACCCTAGTTCATTAAAACACATAACCCTAAACTATACTAGCTAGCTATAACCCGATCTAATAAAAACATGCTCGATCTATATATATAGCAGCTAGCTAGCAAATTAAACGGTAGATTAACACCAATTAATATATACGACATGGCCTATATCGATTTCAATCGCTCTCTCGTATGTAGATCTCTCTCTACCTCTCTCTCTCTCTCTCTCTCTCTCTCTCTCTCTCGTTAATTGGTGGCCAACAACACACACATGCACTTTGTGCGCAAAGGCATGCGCCTCTAATAATGTGTGCTTGTGATCGATCAATCTAGTTTTGATTAATCATAGCACACAAATAAAGAAGTTGTATTTGAATCCACACAACCTAATCTAAAACACATAACCCCTAACATGGCCTAATTAATTAACCCCTTCTCTCTACCTAATTAGTGGAAATTGCACAAAATCAAAAGGGGTCCCTCACTAATTGTGCATATCTGCTAGATTGTGATAAACTTTTGCCCCATATATATTTGGTGGATGGGTGCATCTTGGCATGTAAAACAATTAGTGTTTGCAAATGGCGTTGTCAAAATTTATGTACAAATGATTTCTTTCCATCCAAAGTGCATAAAATGGGAGTTTTAATGAAGAAAGTACAAATAAAACAGCTCAACATGCTTCCACACCCCGATTTCCACACGAAGTAGAACATATTTAAAGGATAATTCCAGAGTTTTACTATTTTTCAAGCAACTTTGCTAATTTTCCCCCACTCACATGACTTTATGTCGATTTAACGAAAATATGGCGAATTTCAACTACATGGGCGGGATAGTTTGAATTGTGCGCGCGGCAAAGGGAACCGCCTATTCCTCAACCTTGTGCACGGCAAATTACACACGCAACTCCATTAAACGCCATTTAATTATCACCCCGGCGGCCCGGCCGCATGACCCCCCACCCACCCCTACACAACTTATATCCCCGTCCGTGCGAAGAGCTTCCCCTCCCCGTCCCGTCCGTGCGAAGAAGAAGCTTCCCCTCCCCGTCGTTCTTCTCGAGACGCACCGGCGGTCAAGTTGATCCACGGTAGGGCTGCTATCTCTAGCTCAATCATGTATCGGGCAAGACGGCCTAACGATTTATATTTTCTTGATGCTGCTAAAAAATTCGTCAGTATGCTCGAACTAATTGGCACTTTATAGTTTTCCGCTCGATTTGTCATCGATCAATTTGTTCATTTGCGTGGCATATAGAGTCAGTTCTGCACTCGATCCGTTAATTTGCTGAAATGCCATGGCAGAGTTTTGTACACGATCTGTTTGCTAAAATGTCGATGGGCATTTTTTGTTTTGTACTCGACATGATTGCTGAAATGCATAATCATGTAGTATAGTTTTGTACTCGATTGATATACATTTCCTACTTCGCCTTAAATTAATCACCAACCACTGTATCTCATAATTAAACAGATGGACAGAACTTGGATACTGCATGGACACTTATGTTCCCCTTCATATATAAATGGTGTTCAACCCTTTATGGGGTTTATTAGAGCTCATGAAGGTCACAACCTGGACGTGTATTGCCCGCTGCACATGTATGAATGGTGAGAAGAGGCCTCACCACTGTAGTGGCAGATCATTTACACATTTTTGGGATGGACCACACATATGTTAGGCGGGTTTAGCATGGTGAACCATATAATGATCCTTTAGCAGGAGAAGCGAGATCTTGCTCACACCGTATGTGTGCTGGCATATGTAGTTAATTATTTATATTGATGCTGCCGCTGTTTCAATCAATAGTTTGCATTGCTTTGTGCAAGGTTCGTACTCAAATTTAACTTGTTGCGAGATGGATGGACGGGAAGGAGAGAAAAATCGCTTGCTTCGGGAAACGGGTTTCAGCTCTGGGACATGTGCTGTGCGGATGAGAAGGTAAATATGTAAAACGGCATTTGTTCAGGTTGCATCCCTTAGATGTTTGTCTAATCGGTTGATGTACTAATTGCGAAGCATAGAGTTGAAGAGGTCTCTCGGTTTGATGGGAGATTTGAAGATGAATCTCAGTTTGATGCACCTGTGGATGGTACCGATGACGAGCCTTTCATAGACGAAGGTCCTGCACCGAGATTATCCAGCCTACGAAGGAGGCCGTGGACCGAGTACACAGCTTTGCGTTGAAGTGGATGCACGCCGGAGATCATCAAGTGCGTCCGGGTAGTCTCAAGACCAGCCAGCCCTGATGCACCTGTGGATGGTGCGATGACGAGCCTCTCATAGACGAAGGTCCTGCACCTGAGATTATCCAAAGCTCCCTGTAGGAAGGCCGTGGACCGAGTACACAGCTTTGCGTTGAAGAGGATGCACACCGGAGATCATCGGGGGCGTCCGTAGTCTCAGGACCACCCAGCCCTGATGCAAAATGTTGAGCTACTTTATGATTCGTACTCTTATGTTCTGGTGCTGTAGTATGTTATGATTTGTATGCCTTTGGCGCTAGATTAAGCATTCAGTGGATGATCGCATTGCAAAATTCGACACCCACACAATCAGTTCATCGTATGAGTAGTAGCACAATTACTTCTACAGCGATTCCTGCCAGCGCATTAGTTGGTAGCATGAAACACTTTCAGGTACTCCCCTCTGATTCATATTAATTGACTCAATTCTGTCTAGATATGGATGTATCTAGATGCATTTGTTAACTAGACTAACAAACTTGAGTCAGTTAATATGAATCGTGTAAACCGCCTTGATCCTCGAGCAGCTAGTTTATTGACTCTGGACTCCAAGCCTCTCGCGGCAAGCCATCGACGAAGCTTTGACCAGATCTTGGCCCGCAATTTTTTGTGTGTGGCGAATAGCAAAGCTTTGACCAGTTCCTCTCGGGATGCAGCACGCCGGTGAGCTTGCACGGTTGCCATGAGCACTTTCCGGCGGAACTTCCTCTTCAGCGCCCTCAAGCCGCTGCTGCGAGACAAAGCACGCGGTGCCTCGAGGTGGACGGAATTCTGGATCTCGGGCGGGGGTCCGCATCGTCCGGAACGATCTCCAGCGGGTTAACGAGGACATGCATGGCGGCCAGGGGATTTTTTTTTTTTTGGTTTGAGCTTGGGATTTGGGGTTTTTTCGGATAGGGGAGGAGGAACCGAGGAAGAGGAAGGAACAGCCGCGTGCTTGGCGCGTGGCGGTGTGCTTGAATTTCGATTTTTTGTGAAATGTTTCATTTCCCCGCTACAATTCGGGGGATTCTTGACGCGCCAATGCGTCCCGCCGGGCAGCTTCAAGTGAATTTGGGGTGCCACGCTATGGGCCCTAGTTTCAGTGAGACATGTAATGACTAGTCACATCAGTAAGTTCACTGTGTAATAAAATATGTTACCCCTCCCCTTTATGTAGCACCCCTTCTCTCCCTATCGAGTGCCGATTGCCGACGGATGCAAGCCGCTAGCTCGATCCCCTCCTTTCGCCTCCACCGTCCAGGCATCCAGCTTGGAGGGGCAAGCTGCATCTAGACCAAGCGGATTAGGTAGGACTAGTAATGTTCTTTCCTTTCTCGAGATCGGTTCTTTTTTCCTCTCCTCGATATCTTGCGCATCTCTTTTCTATTGTGGGCGTTGGGGTGTCTTTGTGGTCACCCTCGAGCTGGGTGTGTTTGATGGGGGTGGGGGCGGGGGCTACCTTTGCTTGGATTGGGGTGTTCTTCCTTTATTTGTCGACATTTGCAACCTTTGTAGTTTCTGCTGATCCTCACTGTATCTTTTGTCAGCTTGTACAGGAAAGGTAAGACCTCGGCGGTGGGGGCAATGGAGCGTAAGGCCACCACGCATGTGGGCAGTTGGCTGAGCCTGAGCTGCGTCCCCAGCCCCGCGAAGCAGGTACTCCGTTTGCTTATCCACTCTTTACCTTTTAAGTGTCTCTCTGCATCCTCAATCTGTTCCTGTTCTGGAATATGCTTAAAGTAGCACATGTCTTCAGCTGTTTGTGCGTAAAGCCTCTGTGACACCATGCTCTATATTCTCTGTATCAGGTTGGTACCTCCAGGTTCCGTGCTGAGGCTATGGGGAACGAGAATAGCGCCCCACCTGCTGCAGGAGCATGGCCCGATCTGCAGCACAAGAAGCGAAATGCCATCGCGAAATTTGGGCAGGGACCGCCCAGGGGTAATTTTTTTTAACCAACTTACCATGATGTAGTCTGAATCTGATACTCCCTCAGATCCAAATTAATTGACTCAACTATCTGTAGATACGGATGTATCTAGATGTGTTTTAGCTCTAGATACTATTGCCTCCATCCCAAAGCTTTGGGCTTATATTATTTTTAGAAAGTCAAACTATACCATGTTTGACTAAGCTTTTACCAAAAATCAGTAACATGCAAAATACAAAATTAATATCATTAAATAGATAATAAAATATATTTTCCTACGGTATCTACACAGTATTATATTTGTTGATAGAATGTTCTAAAATTTTGGTCAAACTTTGCTTGTTTTGATTTCTCAAAAATAAATAAGGCTTAAGCTTTTGGATGGTGGTAGTACATTCATATCTAGACAAAGCTGAGTTAACTAGTTTTTTGTCTGTCCATAGCTAGTGTTCACGCTGCAAAAGGCTAAGAGCATCCACTATATGCATCAGTCTATCTCATACAGTAATTCAATATCACTGCTGAGGTCTGCCTTTTGTTTTGCTATTCATATGCAGACTGAAACTTTAGGGCCTTTACTCAAAAGGAAGATCAAAACTGCGGCTGATCGGGCTGCCGGTATGTTGATGCCGCCCCATCTTCTAAATGCCTCTACAAGCACAAGGCCACGCGCCACTGGTGGTGATCTTTTAATGAATATGGTATATTTTCTTAATCCACAAAACATGCCTTGATTTTTCTCTGTTTATTGTCGGTTTTTTCTATGCTTGCCAAAAGTTTACAACAACAACAACAACAACCAAGCCTTTCAGTCCCAAACAAGTTGGGGTAGGCTAGAGTTGAAACCCATAAGATCTCGAAGCCAAAAGTTTAGAAACACCAAATTCGTTTGCTTACAATCATCATACAAGAATGTTCATCTACTCCAGTTCCCTAACCCAACAATCAATGTTGTTAATTACGATTTTTAGATTAAAAGAGCACCATTAGGCGCTTTTAATTACGACTTTGAGATTAAAATGTCATTTGCAATTGTTAATTACAATTTTGAGACAAATGGTTAGTTTAACCTCGATCTCTTCTGCTCTCCATTTAGCCCAACCGAACAAAAATTTAACCATTCCATTCCTCTGAAATGGAACCATTCCATTCCATTCCACGCTGTTTCAGAACCGAACACACCCTTGCATTGTTGTGAACTGTTGTCCATACACGGCCATACCCTTCCACTTACATCCAGCACTATATGCATCAGTCTGTCTCAGAGTCATTCAATATAACTCATGTGATCTGTTTCCATTCTTATGCAGGCTGAAATCGCTGCGCCTTTACTCAAGTGGCTGCAAAATGAGGCTAATGAGGCTGCTGTGAGGCCGCTGGTGCCGGCCCCATCGGCCGAAAACCTCTTCCAGCACGAGGCCATGGGCCACTGGGTGGTGACCTTTTAATGAAACTCGAATATATTCTTAATCAACATACATGATTTTAATATGATCTGATTAATTATTCTTGGATTTGACTAATGCTTACCAAAAGTTCAGAAACGACTGCGTTTGCTTACAATCATCATACACTAATTTTTCACTTTTCACTGTCTCATCCAAGATATAAACTGTTGATTTCCATTGGCTTCTTTTGTAATCATTTGCATTGTTGTCAACTGTTCTCTATGCACAACCCTATTCTTCCACTTACACCAGCACTATTTGCATCAGTCTATCTCATAGATTTAATAAATATCAATGATGAGTTCTGTTGCTATTCATATGCAGGATGAAACTTCTGTGCCTCTACTCAAATGGATAAAAAATGATCCTGATGAGGCTGCTGTGAAGACGATGGTGCCGCCACCATTTTCTGAAAACCTCCTCAAGCACAAGGCCACGGGCCAGCTGGGTGGTACCCTTTTCGATAAGCGGTATATTTTCTTAATCCTCATACATGATTTGATTTTTGTCTGTTTATTGCCGGCCTTGTCTAATGCTTACCAATAGTTCAGAAACACACACACACCTATTCTTACACTTACATCCAGCACTATATGCATCAGTGTCTCATAGATTCATTTTATATATCACTGCTGATGTCTGTTGCTCTTCAATTTTCATATGCAGACTGAAACTGCTAACCCTTCATTGGTCAAAAGGATTGCAACCGCTGCCGATGAGGCATCTGCAGAGGCTGCCACCAAGTTCTTGTCGGCCCCACCTTCTGGATGCTTATATAAGCTCAAGTCCAAGGACCAGCCGGGCCGTAACCATCCAAGGGTTCGGGTATATTTTCTTAAGCCACATATACATGCCATGATTTATGTCTGATATTATCACCGGCTCTGTCTAATGCTTTTTGGAATTCGGAAACACCAAATTAGCATGCTTATATTCATCATACACTAATTTTTCACTGTTCAGTTTGTAACATAGTGTTATGCACTCGCTTGTCAACATTTGCATTGCTCTGAACTATGCACTTTACACAACCTAATTCTTCCACTTACATTCAGCGCTACGCACCAGTAGTACCTCCCATGTTTCCTTCACCATCCCGATGCCGAGCTTGCGGGAATATGGCGGGCCCATGTACATACCCCGCATATAACACCTCCTATGGCTCTATCTACCTTTCTAGTAGCTCCTTCACAGAGTTACAGGTATGTATTCTCAGTGGTTTAGCATGAATTGGCATATAGTAAAGTCTTGTTTTTAGTCTTCCTGCTTCTTACATTTGTATCAATTTTCACATGCAGACTGTACCTTGTGAACTTCGTCCTATGATTAACCAGATGTGTCCGCATGAAGGGTCTTTCACTATGCATGGCAATGGCAAATTGATGAACACCTACACGGTCTATGAGGTGTATGTCTACAAGACGCAGGCCATCACATATTTGTATGGACATGATTGGAGAAAGTTTGCTTTTGACTACGATGCAAGAAGGGCGACGAGCTGAGGATCGAAACTCAAACGGGCAGATATACGTAATCGCTTACAGAGTTGGAGACACTTCCAAATATATAATATGTAACTTTTTTCTACTCATATCTTTTGATAACTGTTCTGAGCAGTTGTTCTAAACCATTCCCTCTGTTCTAGCTTGCTGGGTTTAACATGATCAAAGCTGCAGATCTTCTGATGGAACATGAGCGGATGTCACAAAAGGCAACCACACCGGCACCGGCACCGGCTTCCCACTCTCCCGCATCGGCACCGGTTCTGTACCAGCTCCGTTTCTTGCATCTACCCAGCAGTCCCCTACATCAGCATTGGTTCTTGTAGAGGCCCCATATACTACACCTGCCCAAAGAGGCTCCCGCATCAGCACCGGTTCCTCTAGGCTGCACCGTTTATCGCACTCTGCCCAACAGCTCTCGTATCGCACCGGTTCCTCTAGAGGCACCGTTTATCGCACCTGCCCAGCAGTCTCCTGCCATCAGCACCAGCTCGTGTACCAGCCCAGGCTCCTGCACCTGCCCTGCCCAGGATCACCGAGGTCTCGGCTCATTGCGTGGCCACCCGTGTGGTGACCAGGACGCATCCGAAGGCTATGTTCGTGAGTATATGACAAAGATAACTGCTCTTATCTTGATGTCTTCTCTGCTCAAAGTCTCACATGGTTCGATTGCATTGGTGCCATTGACTAATTTTTGGTGGTATCTCTTGCTTTGAATCAGAAATTGCCTAAAAGTATCGCCAAGGATCTCAATGCTGGCTGAAGGGGCAAGATTTCCCTCGTCATGGAGAGTGAAGGTCTCACCGTGGAGGGACGGTACTCCGTCAGTCCCACAGATGGCCGCTTGGTTGTTACTTCCAGGTGGAAAAAGTTCATTGACGGTGCCAAACTTCGCATTGGATCAAAGTTGAAGGTCAAGATCTTTCGATGCCGCCGTGACATGCTGGTCATAAAGTTCGCGGTTGTCTAGTTCTGTTGCCCCATGAGCCCTTAGCAAATGCATTTGTAGTTATACTTATATAAGGTTATCTTATATGAACTGCTAATTAATTGTATGGGTGGTAAAACTCTGGCAAGCTTTTGCTCTTAGCAAGTATGTATGTATGATCAGCTATTATGATAACTAATGTTTGTGTTCATCTTAATTTGCATTTCCGTTTTAGAAAAAAACTTAATTTCTATTTTGGCTGACCTGTTAGAGAACTATCAGATTGAACCCACAACATGATTCAAATAGATTCATTACACCGAGCCACATGTCTTGACCTTGCTATACACTACGTCCATTAATCGGTGCAAGAAGGCTTACCTGAGCTGCTCTGAACCATGGCAGGTCGAATCCACCTTATCTATCTAGAAATACAACCTTTGCGTAAAGAGGATTTGCGGTATGGGGAGGCTGACATTGGGGACCCATGAGCCAAGCGGCGTCGTCAACGTTTTAAAGGTGGCAGGAGATCGAAAGAAAAATAAGCCAAAAATCAGTTGGTAAACAAATTCAAGAAAAGAAACATTTACCTTTACGAGAGGATGACATGCGGGACCCATGAGGCAGCGGCATCCTCAACTATTTCAAGGCGAGCGGGGGATCAAAAGAAAAAAAGGAAATAGCCAGAAATTAATTAGGGTCAAAAATAAATCCATCAAAGGAAACTTTTATTGTTCATAGAGGATGACATGTGGGACCGACTTGCCAAATTTGCGTCGTCATCGTTTCAAAGGGGGCAGGGGATCAAAAGAAAAAGGCAAATAGCCAGAAATTAGGGGAAAAAAATAAATCCAACAAAGGAAACTTTTATTGTTCATAGAGGATGACATGCGGGACCCATGAGCCAGCAGCTTCCTCAACGTTTCAAAGTCGGCATGAGATTGAAAGAAAAAGGCAAGTGACATAATATCAGGAGCCTAAAATAATCAAAGAAAGAAAGTTTATTGTAGAGAGAGGATGACATGCGGGTCCCATTTTATAGCAGCGGTCTCAACGCTTCCAAGGCGACACAGACCGAAAGAAAAATGAAGTAGCCAGAAATCAGGGTGTGAAAAAAAATCCAAGAAAAGAAAGATTTCAATTGGTTTGTATCTGGACATCTGGGCCTTCGAACTATCTGCTGGGCCTTTTGACTCGTACAATTTCAGCCCACTCCAAAACAGGAAAGGTCGAATTTTTCTAAAAAAAAACAGGAAAGTCCTATGCTTCGCAAAAACAAAAAACAAGGAGATTCAACATATAAGTTTGTTTATGTAGATATAAAGATTTAATTTATCCGTTTGCAATAGCTCAGAGCGAAATACAACGTTTATTGTCCGCAAAATAAAATATCACATGTTTCTTGTACGGGAGGGTGACATCGGGGACCCATGAGCCAGCGGCGTCGTCAACGTTTCAAAGGCGGCAGGGGATCGAAAATAAAAAAGCCAAAAATCAGTTGGTAAAAAAATACAAGAAAAGAAAACATTTATCGTTACGAGAGGATGACATGCGGGACCCATGAGGCAGCGGCATCCTCAACGTTTCAAAGTCGGCATGAGATCGAAAGAAAAAGCCAAGTGACATAATATCGGGAGCCAAAAATAATCCACGAACAGAAACTTTATTGTACATAGAGGATGACATGCGGGTCCCATTTTGTAGCAGCGGTCTCAACATTTCCAAGGCGGCACAGACCAAAAGAAAAATGAGGCAGCAGCATTCTCAACAATTCCAAGGCGGCGAGGATCAAAAGAAAAAAAGGAAATAGCCGAGAAATTAATTTGGGTGCAAAAATAAATACAAATAATGAAACTTTTATTGTTCATAGAGGATGACATGTGGGACCGACCTGCCAACAGCGTCCTCATCGTTTCAAAGGGGGCAGGGGATCGAAATAAAAAGGCAAATAGCCAGAAATTAGGGGTCAAAAATAACTCCAAGAAAGGAAACTTTTATTGTTCGTAGAGGATGACATGCGGGACCCATGAGCCAAAGAGCTTACTCAACGTTTCAAAGGTGGCATGAGATCGAAAGAAAAAGGCAAGTGACCAAATATCGAGCCAAAAATAATCCAAGATTTATTGTACATAGAGGATGACATGTGGGTCCCATTTTGCAGCGACGGTCTCAATGTTTGTAATGCGGCTTGAGATCAAAAGAAAAAGAAAGTAGCTAGTAATTAGGGGGTGAAAAAATCCAAGAAAAGAAAGTTGATGGACATAGAGGATGACATGCGGGTCCCTTGAGCCAACAGCTTACTCAACGTTTCAAAGGGGGCAGGGGATCAAAAGAAAAAGGCAAGCCAAAAATCAGAGGGTGAAAAAAAACCAAGAAAGGAAACTTTTATAGCACATAGAGGATGACATGCGGGTCCCATGAGCCAGCAGGTCTCTCAACGTTTCAAACGTGGCATGAGATCGAAAGAAAAAGGCAAGTGAAAAAATATCGAGCCAAAAATAATTCAAGAAAAGAAAGTTTTATAGTACATAGAGGATGACATGCGGGTCCCATTTAGCAAAGAGCGGTCTCACCGTTTGAGAGGCGGCAGGGGATCGAAAGAAAAAGGCAAGTGAAAAAATATGAGCAGCCAAAAATAATTCAAGAAAAGAAAGTTTTATAGTACATAGAGGATGACATGCGGGTCCGATTTAGCAGCAGCGGTATCACCGTTTGAGAGGCGGCAGGGGATCGAAAGAAAAAAGAAATTACCAAAATACTGAGGGGCAAAAATAAAAAGAAACTGTACTTTTATAGTCGGTAGAGGGTGACATTCGGGTCCCATGAGCCTGCGGGTTCCTCAACGTTTCAAACGTGGCATGAGATCGAAAGAAAAAGGTAAGTGACCAAATATGAGGTGCCAAAAATAATTCAAGAAAAGAAAGTTTTATAGTACATAGAGGATGACATGCGGGTCCCATTTAGCAGCAGCGGTATCACCGTTTGAGAGGCGGCAGGGGATCGAAAGAAAAAGGCAAGTGACCAAATTTGAGGTGCCAAAAAAAACTCCAAGAAAAGAAAGTTTTATAGTACATAGAGGATGACATGCGGGTCCCATTTAGCAGCAGCGGTATCACCGTTTGAGAGGCGGCAGGGGATCGAAAGAAAAAGGCAAGTGACCAAATTTGAGGTGCCAAAAAAAACTCCAAGAAAAGAAAGTTGATTGCACATAGAGGATGACATGCGGGTCCCATTTAGCAGCAGCGGTATCACCGTTTGAGAGGCGGCAGGGGATCGAAAGAAAAAGGCAAGTGACCAAATTTGAGGTGCCAAAAAAAACTCCAAGAAAAGAAAGTTTTATAGTACATAGAGGATGACATGCGGGTCCCATTTAGCAGCAGCGGTCTCAACGTTTCCAAGGCGGCAAGGGATCAAAAGAAAAAGGAAGTAGCCAGAAATCAGGGGGTCAAAAAAATCCAAGAATAGAAAGAATTTTGGTTCATAGAGGATGACATGCGGGACCCATGATCCTGCATCGTAAACGGCTCGATCGGAGAACGTTGAACGAGATGGCGCGATCGAGAAAAAAAACAATGCCAGAGAGGCTGCCATCTGGGCCCTACATCCCTCGGCGGTGCGGATTTGCGTTGACTCGGCCGGCGAACCCGAGAATTCGCGATGCACCACGTCCCGGGCCACCATACGCGACGTTTTGGCCGCTTTCGTCGGGCTAGGTGGCCTCAAAAACGAGAAAAAAAAAGTTTTGACATGCACCACGGAGGGACCAAAATCGTCGGCCATGGTACACCAGCAACCACGGCGCGACTTCAACTTCGTCGGCCATGGCAACTTTTCTTGTAGTGAATCCTGGTAATCCGAGCTAATTAGGACAAGGTGCGGGCACTATTAGTATACTATGCATGAGGCTTGCAACTTGTAACATATAATTTACATGATACATATGCTTTATTACTACGGTTGACAAAATTGTTTCATGTTTTCAAAATAAAAGCTCTAGCACAAATATAGCAATCGATGCTTTCCTCTTTGAAGGACCTTTCTTTTACTTTTATGTTGAGTCAGTTCACCTATCCCTCTCCACCTCAAGAAGCAAACACTTGTGTGAACTGTGCATTGATTCCTACATACTTGCATATTGCACTTGTTATATTACTTTACATTGACATTATCCATGAGATATACATGTTATAAGTTGAAAGCAACCGCTGAAACTTAATCTTCCTTTGTGTTGCTTCAATACCTTTACTTTGATTTATTGCTTTATGAGTTAACTCTTATGCAGGACTTATTGATGCTTGTCTTGAAGTACTATTCATGAAAAGTCTTTGCTTTATGATTCATTTGTTTACTCATGTCATTACCATTGTTTTGATCGCTGCATTCATTACATATGCTTACAATAGTATGATCAAGGTTATGATGGCATGTCACTCCAGAAATTATCTTTGTTATCGTTTACCTGCTCGAGACGAGCAGGAACTAAGCTTGGGGATGCTGATACGTCTCCGACGTATCGATAATTTCTTATGTTCCATGCCACATTATTGATGATATCTACATGTTTTATGCATACTTTATGTCATATTTATGCGTTTTCCGGAACTAACCTATTGACGAGATGCCGAAGGGCCAGTTCCTGTTTGCTGCTGTTTTTGGTTTCAGAAATCCTAGTAAGGAAATATTCTCGAAATTGGACGAAATCAACGTCCAGGGTCCTATTTTTACATGAAGCTTCCAGAAGACCGGAGGGGAGACGAAGTGGGGCCACGAGGTGGCCAGACACTAGGGCGGTGCGGCCTGGGCCTTGGCCGCGCCGGCCTGCTGTGTGGGGCCCTCGTGTGGCCCCCTGACCTGCCCTTCCGCCTACTTAAAGCCTCCGTCGCGAAAACCCTAGGACGTTCGACGAAACCAGAGAAAACCTTCCAGAGCCGCCGTCATCACGAAGCCAAGATCTGGGGGACAGGAGTCTCTGTTCCGGCACGCCGCCGGGACGGGGAAGTGCCCCCGGAAGGCTCCTCCATCGACACCACCGCCATCTTCATCAACGCTGCTGTCTCCCATGAGGAGGGAGTAGTTCTCCATCGAGGCTCGGGGCTGTACCGGTAGCTATGTGGTTCATCTCTCTCCTATGTACTTCAATACAACAATCTCATGAGCTTCCTTACATGATTGAGATTCATATGATGATGCTTGTAATCTAGATGTCATTATGCTAGTCAAGTGGATTTTACTTATGTGATCTTCGGAGACTCCTTGTCCCACGTGTGTAAAGGTGACAGTGTGTGCACCGTGTGGGTCTCTTAGGCTATATTTCACAGAATACTTATTCGCTGTTATGAATGGCATAGTGAAGTGCTTATTTATATCTCTTTATGATTGCAATGTGTTTTGTATCACAATATATCTGTGTGCTACTCTAGTGATGTTATTAAAGTAGTTTATTCCTCTTGCACGGTATAATGGTGACAGTGTGTGCATCGTGTAGTACTTGGCGTAGGCTATGATTGTGATCTCTTGTAGATTATGAAGTTAACTATTGCTATGATGGTATTGATGTGATCTATGCCTCCTTTCGTAGCGTGAAGGTGACAGTGTGCATGCTATGTTAGTACTTGGTTTGGTTATGTTGATCTGTTATGCACTCTAAGGTTATTTAAATATGAACATTGAATATTGTGGAGCTTGTTAACTCTGGCATTGAGGGTTCGTGTAATCCTACACAGTTAGTGGTGTTCATCATCCAACAAGAGGGTGTAGAGTCTAGCATCTATCTATTTATTCTGTTATGTGATCAATGTTGAGAGTGTCCACTAGTGAAAGTATGATCCCTAGGCCTTGTTCCTAAATACTGCTATCGCTGCTTGTTTCTTGTTTCTTTGCATCTTTACTTCCTGCAATATTACTACCATCATCTGCACGCCAGCAAGCACTTTTCTGGCGCCGTTACTACTGCTCATATTCATTCATACCACTTGTATTTCACTATCTCTTCGCCGAACTAGTGCACCTATTAGGTGTGTTGGGGACACAAGAGACTTCTTGCTTTGTGGTTGCAGGGTTGCATGAGAGGGATATCTTTGACCTCTTCCTCCCTGAGTTCGATAAACCTTGGGTGATCCACTTAAGGGAAAACTGCTGCTGTTCTACAAACCTCTGCTCTTGGAGGCCCAACACTGTCTACAAGAATAGAAGCACCCGTAGACATCAGTAGCACGCAAGAAAATCACTTTGTAGTGGCGGTGAAATAGCACATATAGGTAGGTATGTTGGAAACAATTGGAAACTTTGGTTTTTTAGTAGTTGGATGCACGAGTAGAGCTCATACTCAGTACAAGAAAAGGCTAGCAAAAGACTGGAAGCGACCAACTAAGAGAGCAATAATGGACATAATCATGCATAGCTACAAAACATTATTAATCAAAGCATAAAGTGATATTACAAGTCAAAAACTAAATGATCATAGAGGCTTTAGGTGACTGGTTTGTAGTCATAACATGGTGTAAGCATGTGCCAAGTCAACCCAATAAAGCATCAAAGGAGAATACCACAATAATATGCTTTTATATGATTCTTTCAATGGCACATTAAGCACTCTCAGTAGTCCTTGTGGAGCCGGAGCTGTCCTTCCACTCTGTTGCGCGGCAGGTTTTTTTGAGCGGCTGATACGTCTCATAATTTCTGATGTTCCATGCTTGTTTTATGACAATACTTACATGTTTTGCTTGCACTTTATAATGTTTTTATGCATTTTCCGGAACTAACCTATTAACGAGATGCCGAAGGGCCAGTTGCTGTTTTCTGTTGTTTTTGGTTCCAGAAAGGCTGTTCGGGCAATATTCTCGGAATTCAACGGAACGAAGACCCAACATCTTATTTTTCCCGGAACCTTCCAGAAAGTCAGAGTGGGACCAGAGGGGAGCCCTGGGGGCCCCACACGTGGTGGCGGCGCGGCCCAAGGGGGGGCGCGCCCCCCTAGTGTGAGGAGGCCCCGTGGTCCCTCCGACTCTGACTCTTCGCCTATTTAAGCCGTCCTGACCTAAAACATCGATACGAATTGACGAAACTCCAGAAAGACTCCAGGGGCGCCGCCGCCATCGCGAAACTCCGTTTTGGGGGACAGAAGTCTCTGTTCCGGCACCCTGCCGGGACGGGGAAGTGCCCCAGGAAGCCATCTCCATCGACGCCACCGCCTCCATCATGCTTGATACGTCCCAAACGTATCTATAATTTCTTATGTTCCATGCTACTTTTATGATGATACTCACATGTTTTATACACATTATATGTCATTATTATGCATTTTCCGGCACTAACCTATTGACGAGATGCCGAAGAGCCAGTTGCTATTTTCTGTTGTTTTTGGTTTCAGAAATCCTAGTAAGGAAATATTCTCGGAATTGGACGAAATCAACGCCCAGGGTCCTATTTTTGCACGAAGCTTCCAGAAGACCGGAGGGGAGACGAAATGGGGCCACGGGGCGCCGCCACACTAGGGCGGCGCGGCCTAGAGGGGGCCCGCGCGGCCCTAGCGTGTGGGGCCCCCGTGACTCTCCCGACTCCGCCTTCCGCCTACTTAAAGCCTCCGTCGCGAAACCCCTAGTACCGAGAGCCACGATACGGAAAACCTTCCAGAGACGCAGCCGCCGCCAATCCCATCTCGGGGGATTCAGGAGATCGCCTCCGGCACCCTGCCGGAGAGGGGAATCATCTCCCGGAGGACTCTTCATCGCCATGATCGCCTCCGGATTGATGTGTGAGTAGTTCACCCCTGGACCATGGGTCCATAGCAGTAGCTGATACGCGTACAGCACGCGTCCGTTGGGAACCCCAAGAGGAAGGTATGATGCGTACAACGGCAAGTTTTCCCTCAGTATGAAACCAAGGTTTATCGAACCAGTAGGAGCCAAGAAGCACGTTGAAGGTTGATGGCGGCGGGATGTAGTGCGGCGCAACACCAGGGATTCCGGCGCCAACGTGGAACCTGCACAACACAACCAAAGTACTTTGCCCCAACGAAACAGTGAGGTTGTCAATCTCACCGGCTTGCTGTAACAAAGGATTAGATGTATAGTGTGGATGATGATTGTTTGCAGAAAAACAGTAGAACAGTATTGCAGTAGATTGTATTTCAGTATAGAGAATTGGACCGGGGTCCACAGTTCACTAGAGGTGTCTCTCCCATAAGATAAACAGCATGTTGGGTGAACAAATTACAGTTGGGCAATTGACAAATAAAGAGGGCATGACCATGCACATACATATTATGATGAGTATTGTGAGATTTAATTGGGCATTACGACAAAGTACATAGACCGCTATCCAGCATGCATCTATGCCTAAAAAGTCCACCTTCAGGTTATCATCCGAACCCCTCCCGCATTAAGTTGCTAACAACAGACAATTGCATTAAGTATTGCGCGTAATGTAATCAGTGACTACATCCTTGAACATAGCACCAATGTTTTATCCCTAGTGGCAACAGCACATCCATAACCTTAGAGGTTCTTGTCACCCCTCCAGATTCACGGAGACATGAACCCACTATCGAGCATAAATACTCCCTCTTGGAGTTACTAGCATCAACTTGGCCAGAGCATCTACTAATAACGGAGAGCATGCAAGATCATAAACAACACATAGACATAACTTTGATAATCAACATAACAAGTATTCTCTATTCATTGGATCCCAACAAACGCAACATATAGAATTACAGATAGATGATCTTGATCATGTTAGGCAGCTCACAAGACCCGACAATTAAGCACAATGGGGAGAAGACAACCATCTAGCTACTGCTATGGACCCATAGTCCAGGGGTAGACTACTCACACATCACTCCGGAGGCGACCATGGCGGCGTAGAGTCCTCCAGGAGATGATTCCCCTCTCCGGCAGGGTGCCGGAGGCGATCTCCTGAATCCCCCGAGATGGGATTGGCGGCGGCGGCGTCTCTGGAAGGTTTTCCGTATCGTGGCTCTCGGTACTGGGGGTTTCGTGACGGCGGCTTTAAGTAGGCGGAAGGGCAGGTCAGGAGGCGGCACGAGGGGCCCACACCATAGGGCCGCGCGGCCAGGGGCCAGGCCGCGCCGCCCTAGGGTGTCGCCACCTCGTGGCCCCACTTCGTCTCCTCTTCGGTCTTCTGGAAGCTTCGTGGCAAAATAGGACCCTGGGCGTTGATTTCGTCCAATTCCGAGAATATTTCGTTACTAGGATTTCTGAAACCAAAAACAGCAGAAAACAGCAACTGGCACTTCGGCATCTTGTTAATAGGTTAGTTCCAGAAAATGCACGAATATGACATAAAGTGTGCATAAAACATGTAGATATCATCAATAATGTGGCATGGAACATAAGAAATTATCGATACGTCGGAGACGTATCAGCATCCCCAAGCTTAGTTCTGCTCGTCCGAGCGAGTAAAACGATAACAAAGATAATTTCTGGAGTGACATGCCATCATAACCTTGATCATACTATTTGTAAAGCATATGTAGCGAATGCAGCGATCAAAACAATGTATATGACATGAGTAAACAAGTGAATCATAAAGCAAAGACTTTTCATGAATAGTACTTCAAGACAAGCATCAATAAGTCTTGCATAAGAGTTAACTCATAAAGCAATAATTCATAGTAAAAGCATTGAAGCAACACAAAGGAAGATTAAGTTTCAGCGGTTGCTTTCAACTTGTAACATGTATATCTCATGGATATTGTCATCATAGAGTAATATAATAGGTGCAATATGCAAGTATGTAGGAATCAATGCACAGTTCACACAAGTGTTTGCTTCTTGAGGTGGAGAGAAATAGGTGAACTGACTCAACAATAAAAGTAAAAGAATGGTCCTCCATAGAGGAAAAGCATCGATTGCTATATTTGTGCTAGAGCTTTGATTTTGAAAACATGAAACAATTTTGTCAACGGTAGTAATAAAGCATATGTATCATGTAAATTATATCTTACAAGTTGCAAGCCTCATGCATAGTATACTAATAGTGCCCTCACCTTGTCCTAATTAGCTTGGACTACCGGATCATCGCAATGCACATGTTTTAACCAAGTGTCACAAAGGGGTACCTCTATGCCGCCTGTACAAAGGTCTAAGGAGAAAGCTCGCATTGGATTTCTCGCTATTGATTATTCTCAACTTAGACATCCATACCGGGACAACATAGACAACAGATAATGGACTCCTCTTTTATGCATAAGCATGTGGCAACAATTAATAATTTTCTCATATGAGATTGAGGATATTGTCCAAAACTGAAACTTCCACCATGGATCATGGCTTTATTTAGCGGCCCAATGTTCTTCTCTAACAATATGCATGCTTAACCATAAGGTGGTAGATCTCTCTTACTTCAGACAAGACGAACATGCATAGCAACTCACATGAAATTCAACAAAGAGTAGGTGATGGCGTCCCCAGTGAACATGGTTATCGCACAACAAGCAACTTAATAAGAGATAAAGTGCATAAGTACATATTCAATACCACAATAGTTTTTAAGCTATTTGTCCCATGAGCTATATATTGCAAAGGTGAATGATGGAATTTTAAAGGTAGCACTCAAGCAATTTACTTTGGAATGGCGGAAAATACCATGTAGTAGGTAGGTATGGTGGACACAAATGGCATAGTGGTTGGCTCAAGTATTTTGGATGCATGAGAGGTAATCCCTCTCGATACAAGGCTTAGGCTAGCAAGGCTTATTTGAAACAAACACAAGGATGAACTGGTGCAGCAAAACTCACATAAAAGACATATTGAAAACATTATAAGACTCTACACCGTCTTCCTTGTTGTTCAAACTCAATACTAGAAATTATCTAGACCTTAGAGAGACCAAATATGCAAACCAAATTTTAGCATGCTCTATGTATTTCTTCATTAATGGGTGGAAAGTATATGATGCAAGAGCTTAAACATGAGCACAACAATTGCCAAGTATCACATTACCCAAGACATTATAGCAATTTACTACATGTATCATTTTCCAATTCCAACCATATAACAATTTAACGAAGAAGAAACTTCGCCATGAATACTATGAGTAGAAACTAAGGACATACTTGTCCATATGCTATAGCGGAGCGTGTCTCTCTCCCACAAAGTGAATGCTAGGATCCATTTTATTCAAACAAAACAAAAACAAAAACAAACCGACGCTCCAAGCAAAGCACATAAGATGTGATGGAATAAAAATATAGTTTCAGGGGAGGAACCTGATAATGTTGTCGATGAAGAAGGGGATGCCTTGGGCATCCCCAAGCTTAGATGCTTGAGTCTTCTTAGAATATGCAGAGGTGAACCACCGGGGCATCCCCAAGCTTAGAGCTTTCACTCTCCTTGATCATGTTGCATCATACTCCTCTCTTGATCCTTGAAAACTTCCTCCACACCAAACTTAGAACAACTCATTAGAGGGTTAGCGACAATAAAAATTAACATGTTCAGAGGTGACACAATCATTCTTAACACTTCTGGACATTGCATAAAGCTACTGGACATTAATGGATCAAAGAAATTCATCCAACATAGCAAAAGAGGCAATGCGAAATAAAAGGCAGAATCTGTCAAAACAGAACAGTTCGTATTGACGAATTTTATCGAGGCACCATACTTGCTCAAATGAAAATGCTCAAATTGAATGAAAGTTGCGTACATATCTGAGGATCACTCACGTAAATTGGCATAATTTTCTGAGTTACCTACAGAGAAAACAGCCCAGATTCGTGACAGCAAAGAAATCTGTTTCTGCGCAGTAATCCAAATCTAGTATGAACTTTTCTATCAATGACTTTACTTGGCACAACAAAACACTAAACTAAGATAAGGAGAGGTTGCTACTGTAGTAAACAACTTCCAAGACACAAAATAAAAACAAAGTACTGTAGTAAAAACCATGGGTTGTCTCCCATAAGCGCTTTTCTTTAACGCCTTTCAGCTAGGCGCAGAAAGTGTGTATCAAGTATTATCAGAGGGTGGTGCATCATTATTATGAGCTCCCCCATCCGTAGTGGCACTAAGGGCTTTGTCAATTTTAGGCCTATAATAATACTTCTTTGGTTTAGGCACTTTAGAGACATACATAAACTTTTGCTCCTTACCCACATAAGCTTTCTCCTTATATTTAAGAGAAGAAAATGTTGAACCCAAGGTTCCCATAGCTTTTTCAAGTTCGTCAATCCTATTGCTTTGATCGTCATGGACAATACAAGTTCCTAGGACACTAATTCTTTCATCAATTCCTCCTAAGGATTTATCAAGTTCATCAGTTTTATCAAGTAACATTTCCAATTTAGCTTCAATACTTGGAAAAAATTTCTCTAAGGTTTCCAATTTTTTCATAACATCTTCAAGAGAGGTTTCAGTTTTAACTTCATCAACATGGGGTATTCCAAATAGACTCTCAATAATGCAGCTAGCTTCTAATGCAGGAGTACTTAGGAAGTTACCTTTCGCGAGACTATCAAGAACATACCTATTCCAACTAGAGATACCAACATAAAAATTCCTGAGTAAATAGTGGTGGAGTGTTTCTTAATGCACCTATTATGGGCATCACAAATTCTATACCAAGCATCTCTTAAACATTCTCCCCCTCGTTGCTTAAACGTACGAACTTCAACTTCAGGATTACTCATTTTAGTAGTAGTAAATAAAGCAAACTAGATAAAGTAAATGCAAGTAACTAATTTTTTTGTGTTTTTGATATAGCAAACAAGATAGCAAATAAAGTAAAACTAGCAACTAATTTTTTTGTATTTTGATTTAGTGCAGCAAACAAAGTAGTAAATAAAACTAAGCAAGACAAAAACAAAGTAAAGAGATTGGGAAGTGGAGACTCCCCTTGCAGCGTGTCTTGATCTCCCCGGCAACGGCGCCAGAAAAAGAGCTTGATACGCGTACAGCACGCGTCCGTTGGGAACCCCAAGAGGAAGGTGTGATGCGTACATCGGCAAGTTTTCTCTCAGTATGAAACCAAGGTTTATCGAACCAGTAGGAGCCAAGAAGCACGTTGAAGGTTGATGGCGGCGGGATGTAGTGCGGCGCAACACCAGGGATTCCGGCGCCAACGTGGAACCTGCACAACACAACCAAAGTACTTTGCCCCAACGAAACAGTGAGGTTGTCAATCTCACCGGCTTGCTGTAACAAAGGATTAGATGTATAGTGTGGATGATGATTGTTTGCAGAAAAATGGTAGAACAGTATTACGATGGAGTGTATTTCAGTATAGAGAATTGGATCGGGGTCCACGATTCACTAGAGGTGTCTCTCCCATAAGATAAACAGCATGTTGGGTGAACAAATTACAGTTGGGCAATTGACAAATAAAGAGGGCATGACCATGCACATACATATTATGATGAGTATTGTGAGATTTAATTGGGCATTACGACAAAGTACATAGACCGCTATCGGCATGCATCTATGCCTAAAGTCCACCTTCGAGTTATCATCCGAACCCCTCCAAAGATTAAGTTGCTAACAACAGACAATTGCATTAAGTATTGCGCGTAATGTAATCAGTGACTACATCCTTGAACATAGCACCAATGTTTTATCCCTAGTGGCAACAGCACATCCATAACATTAGAGGTTCTTGTCACCCCTCCAGATTCACGGAGACATGAACCCACTATCGAGCATAAATACTCCCTCTTGGAGTTACTAGCATCAACTTGGCCAGAGCATCTACTAATAACGGAGAGCATGCAAGATCATAAACAACACATAGACATAACTTTGATAATCAACATAACAAGTATTCTCTATTCATCGGATCCCAACAAACGCAACATATAGAATTACAGATAGATGATCTTGATCATGTTAGGCAGCTCACAAGACCCAACAATTAAGCACAATGGGGAGAAGACAACCATCTAGCTACTGCTATGGACCCATAGTCCAGGGGTAGACTACTCACACATCACTCCGGAGGCGACCATGGCGGCGTAGAGTCCTCCGGGGAGATGATTCCCCTCTCGGCAGGGTGCCGGAGCGATCTCCGAATCCCGAGATGGGATTGGTGGCGGCGGCGACTACGGAAGGTTTTCCGTATCGTGGCTCTCTGCACCGGGGGTTTCGCGACGGAGGCTTTAAGTAGGCGGAAGGGCAGGTCGGGGAGGCGGCACGAGGGCCCACACCATAGGGCCGCGCGGCCAGGGCCAGCCGCGCCGCCCTAGGGTGTCGCCACCTCGTGGCCCCACTTCGTCTCCTCTTCGGTCTTCGGAAGCTTCGTGGCAAAATACGACCCTGGGCGTTGATTTCGTCAATTCCGAGAATATTTCGTTACTAGGTTTTACAGAAACCAAAAACAGCCAGAAGAAAAACTGGCACTTCGGCATCTTGTTAATGGTTAGTTCCAGAAAATGCACGAATATGACATAAAGTGTGCATAAAACATGTAGATATCATCAATAATGTGGCATGGAACATAAGAAATTATCGATACGTCGGAGACGTATCAGTAGCTAGATGGTCGTCTTCGCCTAATTGTGCTATCATGCTCGATCTTGTGAGCTGCCTATTGATACGTCTCCGACGTATCGATAATTTCTTATGTTCCATGCCACATTATTGATGATATCTACATGTTTTATGCACACTTTATGTCATATTCGTGCATTTTCTGGAACTAACCTATTAACAAGATGCCGAAGTGCCGATTCTTTGTTTTCTGCTGTTTTTGGTTTTAGAAATCCTAGTAAAGAAATATTCTCGGAATTGGACGAAATCAACGCCCAGGGTCCTATTTTGCCACGAAGCTTCCAGAAGACCGAAGAGGAGATGAAGTGGGGCCACGAGGTGGCCAGACTATAGGGCGGCGCGGCCCAAGCCCTGGCCATGCCGACCTATAGTGTGGGCCCCTCGTGTGGCCCCCTCACCTGCCCTTCCGCCTACTTAAAGCCTCCGTCGCGAAATCTCCAGTACCGAGAGCCACGATACGGAAAACCTTCCAGAGACGCCGCCGCCGCCAATCCCATCTCGGGGGATTCAGGAGATCGCCTCCGGCACCCTGCCGGAGAAGGGAATCATCTCCCGGAGGACTCTACGCCGCCATGGTCGCCTCCAGAGTGATGAGTGAGTAGTCTACCCCTGGACTATGGGTCCATAGCAGTAGCTAGATGGTTGTCTTCTCCCCATTGTGCTTAATTGTCGGATCTTGTGAGCTGCCGAACATGATCGAGATCATCTATCTGTAATTCTATATGTTGCGTTTGTTGGGATCCGTTGAATAGAGAATACTTGTTATGTTGATTATCAATTTATATCTATGTGTTGTTTATGATCTTGCATGCTCTCCGTTACTAGTAGATGCTCTGGCCAAGTAGATGCTTGTAACTCCAAGAGGGAGTATTTATGCTCGATAGTGGGTTCATGTCTCCGTGAACTGCAGGAGTGACAGAAACCTCTAAGATTATGGATGTGCTGTTGCCACTAGGGATAAAACATTGGTGCTATGTTCGAGGATGTAGTTACTGATTACATTACGCGCAATACTTAATGCAATTGTCTGTTGTTAGCAACTTAATACTGGAGGGGGTTCGGATGATAACCTGAAGGTGGACTTTTTAGGCATAGATGCATGCTGGATAGCGGTCTATGTACTTTGTCGTAATGCCCAATTAAATCTCACAATACTCATCATAATATGTATGTGCATGGTCATGCCCTCTTTATTTGTCAATTGCCCAACTGTAATTTGTTCACCCAACATGCTGTTTATCTTATGGGAGAGACACCTCTAGTGAACTGTGGACCCCGGTCCAATTCTCTATACTGAAATACAATCTACTGCAATACTGTTCTACTGTTTTCTGCAAACAATCATCATCCACACTATACATCTAATCCTTTGTTACAGCAAGCCGGTGAGATTGACAACCTCACTGTTTCGTTGGGGCAAAGTACTTTGGTTGTGTTGTGCAGGTTCCACGTTGGCGCCGGAATCTCTGGTGTTGCGCCGCACTACATTCCGCCGCCATCAACCTTCAACGTGCTTCTTGACTCCTACTGGTTCGATTAAACCTTGGTTTCTTACTGAGGGAAACTTGCCGCTGTGCGCATCACACCTTCCTCTTGGGGTTCCCAACGGACGTGTCAACTACACGCATCAAGCAAATTTTTGGCGCCGTTGCCGGGGAGATCAAGACACGCTGCAAGGGGAGTCTCCACATCCCAATCTCTTTACTTTGTTTTTTGTCTTGCTTAGTTTTATTTACTACTTTGTTTGCTGCATTATATCAAAACACAAAAAAAAATTAGTTGCTAGTTTTACTTTATTTGCTATCTCGTTTGCTATATCAAAAACACAAAAAAATTAGTTACTTGCATTTACTTTACTTGATTCATCATGTTTCCTTTTAATTTTACCACGAAAGACATACTGGTAGGACGTGGGTCTATAATTGGGAGAAATAATATAGAAGATTTTTTCAATCATGTCAGTACCGTTGAAGATTTTGAAGATAGACACTTGGTAGAACTTGCTCCTACTTATGAAATTGCGGCTGCTGCTTAGGTCGTATGATGGAAACTAAATTTGTTAATCTCAATCCTATAATCCAACACATGTTTCTTACACTCGGTGATATGGAAGAAGGGGAAAAGAAAGACTTTGTTTTAGAAACCCTTCTTAGAGAATTTGGTGGTATAGCAAGAGAGGCTAGAAAGGTCTTTGCTAAATATAATATGCTTGGTTCTTATACCAATTTTGTTAGTCTCCTTGAAAATATGGATATGGATAGAATAAAGTACACTAATAATATTAATGATGGTGGGGAGATCAAAGCACCAATACCATGTAAGCTCCTAGCAATGAATGAAGCGTTAGAAAATAACTATGCTTGGCTTGTTCCTGAAAATTTGTTTGATGAGAGTAGCAAGCCCAAGACTAATGAAAAGGGAGCCGCTGAAACTTATGTATCCAATATACTATGCATGGTTGAGAAAACTCCAAACCCCGCTGAAAATTCACCGTCTCTCGATAATACTTGATTTACACTTTCTGCGCCTAGCTGAAAGGCGTTAAAGAAAAGCGCTTATGGGAGACAACCCATGGTTTTTACTACAGTACTTTGTATTTATTTTGTGTCTTGGAAGTTGTTTACTACTGTAGCAACCTCTCCTTATCTTAGTTTTGTGTTTTGTTGTGCCAAGTAAAGTCGTTGATAGTAAAGTTCATACTAGATTTGGATTACTGCGCAGAAACAGATTTCTTTGCTGTCACGAATCTGGGCTGTTTTCTCTGTAGGTAACTCAGAAAATTATGCCAATTTACGTGAGTGATCCTCAGATATGTACGCAACTTTCATTCAATTTGAGAATTTTCATTTGAGCAAGTCTGGTGCCTCGATAAAATTCGTCAATACAAACTGTTCTGTTTTTGACAGATTCTGCCTTTTATTTCGCATTGCCAGTTTTGTTATGTTCGATGGATATTTCGATTCCATTGACTTTCAGTAGCTTTGTGCAATGTCCAGAAGTGTTAAGAATGATTATGTCACCTCTGAACATGTATATTTTGATTGTGCACTAACCCTCTAATGAGTTGTTTCGAGTTTGGTGTGGAGGAAGTTTTCAAGGATCAAGAGAGGAGTATGATGCAATATGATCAAGGAGAGTGAAAGCTCTAAGCTTGGGGATGCCCCGGTGGTTCACCCCTGCATATTCTAAGAAGACTCAAGCGTCTAAGCTTGGGGATGCCCAAGGCATCCCCTTCTTCATCGACAACATTATCAGGTTCCTCCCCTGAAACTATATTTTTATTCCATCACATCTTATGTGCTTTTCTTGGAGCGTCGGTTTGTTTTTGTTTTTGTTTTTGCTTGAATAAATGGATCCTAGCATTCACTTTGTGGGAGAGAGACACGCTCCACTGTAGCATATGGACAAGTATGTCCTTAGGCTCTACTCATAGTATTCATGGCGAAGTTTCTTCTTCGTTAAATTGTTATATGGTTGGAATTGGAAAATGATACATGTAGTAAATTGCTAAAATGTCTTGGATAATGTGATACTTGGCAATTGTTGTGCTCATGTTTAAGCTCTTGCATCATATGCTTTGCACCCATTAATGAAGAAATACATAGAGCATGCTAAAATTTGGTTTGCATATTTGGTCTCTCTAAAGTCTAGATAATTTCTAGTATTGAGTTTGAACAACAAGGAAGACGGTGTAGAGTCTTATAATATTTACAATATGTCTTTTATGTGAGTTTTGCTGCACCGGTTCATCCTTGTGTTTGTTTCAAATAACCTTGCTAGCCTAAACCTTGTATCGAGAGGGAATACTTCTCATGCATCCAAAATCCTTGAGCCAACCACTATGCCATTTGTGTCCACCATACCTACCTACTACATGGTATTTCTCCGCCATTCCAAAGTAAATTGCTTGAGTGCTACCTTTAAAATTCCATCATTCACCTTTACAATATATAGCTCATGGGACAAATAGCTTAAAAACTATTGTGGTATTGAATATGTACTTATGCACTTTATCTCTTATTAAGTTGCTTGTTGTGCGATAACCATGTTCACTGGGGACGCCATCAACTATTCTTTGTTGAATTTCATGTGAGTTGCTATGCATGTTCGTCTTGTCTGAAGTAAGAGCGATCTACCACCTTATGGTTAAGCATGCATATTGTTAGAGAAGAACATTGGGCCGCTAACTAAAGCCATGATTCATGGTGGAAGTTTCAGTTTTGGACAAATATCCTCAATCTCATATGAGAAAATTAACCTTGATCATACATGCTTATGCATAAAAGAGGAGTCCATTATCTGTTGTCTATGTTGTCCCGGTATGGATGTCTAAGTTGAGAATAATCAATAGCGAGAAATCCGATGCGAGCTTTCTCCTTAGACCTTTGTACAGGCGGCATGGAGGTACCCCATTGTGACACTTGGTTAAAACATGTGTATTGCGATGATCCGGTAGTCCAAGCTAATTAGGACAAGGTGCGGGCACTATTAGTATACTATGCATGAGGCTTGCAACTTGTAAGATATAATTTACATGATACATATGCTTTATTACTACCGTTGACAAAATTGTTTCATGTTTTCAAAATCAAAGCTCTAGCACAAATATAGCAATCGATGCTTTTCCTCTATGGAGGACCATTCTTTTACTTTTATTGTTGAGTCAGTTCACCTATTTCTCTCCACCTCGAGAAGCAAACACTTGTGTGAACTGTGCATTGATTCCTACATACTTGCATATTGCACTTATTATATTACTCTATGTTGACAATTATCCATGAGATATACATGTTACAAGTTGAAAGCAACCGCTGAAACTTAATCTTCCCTTGTGTTGCTTCAATGCTTTTACTATGAATTATTGTTTTATGAGTTAACTCTTATGCAAGACTTATTGATGCTTGTCTTGAAGTACTATTCATAAAAAGTCTTTGCTTCATGATTCACTTGTTTACTCATGTCATATACATTGTTTTGATCGCTGCATTCACTACGTATGCTTTACAAATAGTATGATCAAGGTTATGATAGCATGTCACTCCAGAAATTATCTTTGTTATCGTTTTACCTGCTCGGGACGAGCAGAACTAAGCTTGGGGATGCTGATACGTCTCCGACGTATCGATAATTTCTTATGTTCCATGCCAGATTATTGATGATATCTACATGTTTTATGCACACTTTATGTCATATTCGTGCATTTTCTGGAACTAACCTATTAACAAGATGCCGAAGTGCCGATTCTTTGTTTTCTGCTGTTTTTGGTTTCAGAAATCCTAGTAAAGAAATATTCTCGGAATTGGACGAAATCAACGCCCAGGGTCCTATTTTGCCACGAAGCTTCCAGAAGACCGAAGAGGAGACGAAGTGGGGCCACGAGGTGGCCAGACTATAGGGCGGCGCGGCCCAAGCTCAGAAACTTGCTCAGATGAAAATGCTCAAATTGAATGAAAGTTGCGTACATATCTGAGGATCATGCACGTAAATTGGCTTAATTTTCTGAGCTACCTACAGGGAGGCAGGTCGAAATTCGTGACAGCAAAGAAATCTGAAACTACGCAGTAATCCAAATCTAGTATGAACTTTACTATCAAAGACTTTACTTGGCACAACAAAACACAAAACTAAGATAAGGAGAGGTTGCTACAGTAGTAAACAACTTCCAAGACACAAATATAAAACAAAGTACTGTAGCAAAATAACACATGGGTTATCTCCCAAGAAGTTCTTTCTTTATAGCCATTAAGATGGGCTCAGCAGTTTTAATGATGCACTCGCAAGAAATAGTATTTGAAGCAAAAGAGAGCATCAAGAGGCAAATTCAAAACACATTTAAGTCTAACATGCTTCCTATGCATAGGAATCTTGTAAATAAACAAGTTCATGAAGAGCAAAGTAACAAGCATAGGAAGATAAAACAAGTATAGCTTCAAATATTTCAGCACATAGAGAGGTGTTTTAGTAACATGAAAATTTCTACAACCATATTTTCCTCTCTCATAATAACTTTCAGTAGCATCATGAGCAAACTCAACAATATAACTATCACATAAAGCATTCTTATCATGAGTCTCATGCATAAAATTATTACTCTCCACATAAGCATAATCAATTTTATTAGTACTAGTGGGAGCAAATTCAACAAAGTAGCTATCATTATTATTCTCATCATCAAATATAGGAGGCATATTGTAATCATAATCAAATTTATCCTCCATAACAGGTGGTAACAAAAGACTACTATCATTATAATCATCATAAATAGGAGGCAAAGTATCATCAAAGTAAATTTCCTCCTCAATGCTTGGGGGACTAAAAAGATCATGCTCATCAAAACCAGCTTCCCCAAGCTTAGAATTTTCCATATCATTAGCAACAATGGTGTTCAAAGCGTTCATACTAATATCATTGCTACTAGCATGCAAATAAGATTCCGTAGGTTTTTTAATTTTCGCATTAAACCATTCATGTCTTGATTTAGGAAATAGAATAAAAAGCTCACAGATGTTTTCCATTATGCCTTACTAGTGTAAACAAGAAACAAAAAGATGCAATTGCAGGATCTAAAGGAAATAGCTTCGAGTACTTACAACGGAGAAAATAGCTTAGTAGCCGAGATACGGAGTGTGAGTACCTTTTACCTTTCCTCCCCGGCAACGGCGCCAGAAAAGTGCTTGATGTCTACGTTCCCCCTCCTTTCCTGTAGACAGTGTTGGGCCTCCAAGAGCAGAGGTTTGTAGAACAGCAGCAAGTTTTCCCTTAAGTGGATCACCCAAGGTTTATCGAACTCAGGGAGGAAGAGGTCAAAGATATCCCTCTCATGCAACCCTGCAACCACAAAGCAAGAAGTCTCTTGTGTCCCCAACACACCTAATAGGTGCACTAGTTCGGCGAAGAGATAGTGAAATACAGGTGGTATGAATATATATGAGCAGTAGCAACGGTGCCAGAAACTTGCTGGCGTGTAGTTGATGGTGGTAGTATTGCAGCAGTAGTAACACAGTAAAACAGTAAACAAGCAGTAGTAACGCAGTATTTAGGAACAAGGCCTAGGGATTACACTTTCACTAGTGGACACTCTCAACATTGATCACATAACAGAATAGATAAATGCATACTCTACACTCTTGTTGGATGATGAACGCATTGCGTAGGATTACACGAACCCTCAATGCCGGAGTTAACAAGCTCCACAATTTGTTCATATTTAAGTAACCTTATAGTGTAAGATAGATCAACACAACCAAATAGATCACATCAATACCATCATAGTAATAGTTAACTTCACAATCCATAAGAGATCACGATCATAAACTAAGCCAAGAACTACATGATGCACACCCTGTCCACTTTACACCATGCAGGAGGAATAGAATACTTTAATAACATCACTAGAGTAGCACATAGATGAATTGTGATACAAAACTCATATGAATCTCAATCATGTAAAGCAGCTCATGAGATCATTGTATTGAAGTACATAGGAGAGAGATTAACCACATAGCTACCGGTACAGCCCTGAGCCTCGATGGAGAACTACTCCCTCCTCATGGGAGCAGCAGCGGTGATGAAGATGGCGGTGGAGATGGCAGCGGTGTCGATGGAGAAGCCTTCCGGGGGCACTTCCCCGCTCCGGCAGGGTGCCGGGACAGAGACTCCTGTCCCCCAGATCTTGGCTTCGCGATGGCGGCGGCTCTGGAAGGTTTCTGTGGGTTTCGTCAATTGGTGTCGAAGTTTTAGGTCACGACGGCTTAAATAGGTGAAGAGTCGGAGTCGGAGGGGCCAAGGGCTGCCCAAACCATAGGGGGGCGCCCCCCTGGCCGCGCGGGGGTGTGGTTTGGTGGCCCTGTCCCCCTTCTCTGGCGGTTCTCGTGTGTTCTGGATGCTTCCGGTGAAAATAGGAACTTGGGCGTTGATTTCGTCCGATTCCGAGAATATTTCGTTACTAGGATTTCTGAAACCAAAAACAGCAGAAAACAGGAACTGGCACTTCGGCATCTTGTTAATAGGTTAGTTCCGGAAAATGCACGAATATGACATAAAGTGTGCATAAAACATGTAGATAATATCAATAATGTGGCATGGAACATAAGAAATTATCGATACGTTGGAGACGTATCAGCATCCCCAAGCTTAGTTCTGCTCGTCCCGAGCAGGTAAAACGATAACAAAGATAATTTCTGGAGTGACATGCCATCATAACCTTGATCATACTATTTGTAAAGCATATGTAGTGAATGCAGCGATCAAAACAATGTATATGACATGAGTAAACAAGTGAATCATAAAGCAAAGACTTTTCATGAATAGCACTTCAAGACAAGCATCAATAAGTCTTGCATAAGAGTTAACTCATAAAGCAATAATTCAAAGTAAAGGTATTGAAGCAACACAAAAGAAGATTAAGTTTCAGCGGTTGCTTTCAACTTATAACATGTATATCTCATGGATATTGTCAACATAGAGTAATATAACAAGTGCAATATGCAAATATGTAGGAATCAATGCACAGTTCACACAAGTGTTTGCTTCTTGAGGTGGAGAGAAATAGGTGAACTGACTCAACAATAAAGTAAAAGAATGGTCCTCCATAGAGGAAAAGCATCGATTGCTATATTTGTGCTAGAGCTTTGATTTTGAAAACATGAAACAATTTTATCAACGGTAGTAATAAAGCATATGAGTTATGTAAATTATATCTTACAAGTTGCAAGCCTCATGCATAGTATACTAATAGTGCCCGCACCTTGTCCTAATTAGCTTGGACTACCGGATCATCACAATGCACATGTTTTAACCAAGTGTCACAATGGGGTACCTCTATGCCGCGTGTACAAAGGTCTAAGGAGAAAGCTCGCATTGGATTTCTCGCTATTGATTATTCTTCAACTTAGACATCCATACCGGGACAACATAGACAACAGATAATGGACTCCTCTTTTACGCATAAGCATGTAACAACAATTAATAATTTTTTCATTTGAGATTGAGGATATATGTCCAAAACTGAAACTTCCACCATGGATCATGGCTTTAGTTAGCGGCCCAATGTTCTTCTCTAACAATATGCACGCTCCAACCATTAAGGTGGTAGATCTCTCTTACTTTAGACAAGACGGACATGCATAGCAACTCACATGATATTCAACAAAGAATAGTTGATGGCGTCCCCAGAAACATGGTTATCGCACAACAAGCAACTTAATAAGAGATAAAGTGCATAAGTACATATTCAATACCACAATAGTTTTTAAGCTATTTGTCCCATGAGCTATATATTGTAAAGGCGAATGATGGAATTTTAAAGGTAGCACTCAAGCAATTTACTTTGGAATGGCGGAGAAATACCATGTAGTAGGTAGGTATGGTGGACACAAATGGCATAGTGGTTGGCTCAAGTATTTTGGATGCATGAGAAGTATTCCCTCTCGATAGAAGGTTTAGGCTAGCAAGGCTTATTTGAAACAAACACAAGGATGAACCGGTGCAGCAAAACTCACATAAAAGACACATTGTAAACATTATAAGACTCTACACCGTCTTCCTTGTTGTTCAAACTCAATACTAGAAATTATCTAGACTCTAGAGAAACCAAATATGCAAACCAAATTTTAGCATGCTCTATGTATTTCTTCATTAATGGGTGCAAAGCATATGATGCAAGAGCTTAAACATGAGCACAACAATTGCCAAGTATCACATTACCCAGGACATTTATAGCAATTACTACATGTATCATTTTCCAATTCCAACCATATAACAATTTAACGAAGAAGAAACTTCGCCATGAATATTATGAGCTAAGAACACATGTGTTCATACGAACCAGCGGAGCGTGTCTCTCTCCCACACAAGCATGATATAATCCAATTTATTCAAACACAAACAAAAACAAAAACAAACAGACGCTCCAAGTAAAGTGCATAAGATGTGACGGAATAAAAATATAGTTTCAGGGGAGGAACCTGATAATGTTGTCGATGAAGAAGGGGATGCCTTGGGCATCCCCAAGCTTAGACGCTTGAGTCTTCTTAGAATATGCAGGGGTGAACCACCGGGGCATCCCCAAGCTTAGAGCTTTCACTCTCCTTGATCATATTGCATCATACTCCTCTCTTGATCCTTGAAAACTTCCTCCACACCAAACTCGAAACAACTTATTAGAGGGTTAGTGCACAATAAAAATTAACATATTCAGAGGTGACACAATCATTCTTAACACTTCTGGACATTGCATAATGCTACTGGACATTAGTGGATCAAAGAAATTCATCCAACATAGCAAAAGAGGCAATGCGAAATAAAAGGCAGAATCTGTCAAAACAGAACAGTTCGTAAAGAAGAATTTTAAAATGGCACCATACTTGCTCAGATGAAAATGCTCAAATTGAATGAAAGTTGCGTACATATCTGAGGATCATGCACGTAAATTGGCTTAATTTTCTGAGCTACCTACAGGGAGGCAGGTCGAAATTCGTGACAGCAAAGAAATCTGAAACTGCGCAGTAATCCAAATCTAGTATGAACTTTACTATCAAAGACTTTACTTGGCACAACAAAACACAAAACTAAGATAAGGAGAGGTTGCTACAGTAGTAAAAAACTTCCAAGACACAAATATAAAACAAAGTACTGTAGCAAAATAACACATGGGTTATCTCCCAAGAAGTTCTTTCTTTATAGCCATTAAGATGGGCTCAGCAGTTTTAATGATGCACTCGCAAGAAATAGTATTTGAAGCAAAAGAGAGAATCAAGAGGCAAATTAAAAACACATTTAAGTCTAACATGCTTCCTATGCATAGGAATCTTGTAAATAAACAAGTTCATGAAGAGCAAAGTAACAAGCATAGGAAGATAAAACAAGTATAGCTTCAAAAATTTCAGCACATAGAGAGGTGTTTTAGTAACATGAAAATTTCTACAACCATATTTTCCTCTCTCATAATAACTTTCAGTAGCATCATGAGCAAACTCAACAATATAACTATCACATAAAGCATTCTTATCATGAGTCTCATGCATAAAATTATTACTCTCCACATAAGCATAATCAATTTTATTAGTACTAGTGGGAGCAAATTCAACAAAGTAGCTATCATTATTATTCTCATCATCAAATATAGGAGGCATATTGTAATCATAATCAAATTTATCCTCCATAACAGGTGGTAACAAAAGACTACTATCATTATAATCATCATAAATAGGAGGCAAAGTATCATCAAAGTAAATTTCCTCCTCAATGCTTGGGGGACTAAAAAGATCATGCTCATCAAAACCAGCTTCCCCAAGCTTAGAATTTTTCATATCATTAGCAACAATGGTGTTCAAAGCGTTCATACTAATATCATTGCTACTAGCATGCAAATAAGATTCCGTAGGTTTTTTAATTTTCGCATTAAACCATTCATGTCTTGATTCAGGAAATAGAATAAAAAGCTCACAGATGTTTTCCATTATGCCTTACTAGTGTAAACAAGAAACAAAAAGATGCAATTGCAGGATCTAAAGGAAATAGCTTCGAGTACTTACAACGGCGAAAATAGCTTAGTAGCCGAGATACGGAGTGTGAGTACCTTTTACCTTTCCTCCCCGGCAACGGCGCCAGAAAAGTGCTTGATGTCTACGTTCTCCCTCCTTTCTCAGAGATGTGTTGGGCCTCCAAGAGCAGAGGTTTGTAGAACAGCAGCAAGTTTTCCCTTAAGTGGATCACCCAAGGTTTATCGAACTCAGGGAGGAAGAGGTCAAAGATATCCCTCTCATGCAACCCTGCAACCACAAAGCAAGAAGTCTCTTGTGTCCCCAACACACCTAATAGGTGCACTAGTTCGGCGAAGAGATAGTGAAATACAGGTGGTATGAATATATATGAGCAAGAGCAACTGGTGCCGTAAAACTTGCGGCGTGTAGTTGATGGTGGTAGTATTGCAGCAGTAGTAACACAAAGAAACAAGAAACAAGCGGTAATGTAACGCAGTATTTAGGAACAAGGCCTAGGGATTACACTTTCACTAGTGGACACTCTCAACATTGATCACATAACAGAATAGATAAATGCATACTCTACACTCTTGTTGGATGATGAACGCATTGCGTAGGATTACACGAACCCTCAATGCCGGAGTTAACAAGCTCCACAATTTGTTCATATTTAAGTAACCTTATAGTGTAAGATAGATCAACACAACCAAATAGATCACATCAATACCATCATAGTAATAGTTAACTTCACAATCCATAAGAGATCACGATCATAAACTAAGCCAAGAACTACATGATGCACACCCTGTCCACTTTACACCATGCAGGAGGAATAGATACTTTAATAACATCACTAGAGTAGCACATAGATGAATTGTGATACAAAACTCATATGAATCTCAATCATGTAAAGCAGCTCATGAGATCATTGTATTGAAGTACATAGGAGAGAGATTAACCACATAGCTACCGGTACAGCCCCGAGCCTCGATGGAGAACTACTCCCTCCTCATGGGAGCAGCAGCGGTGATGAAGATGGCGGTGGAGATGGCAGCGGTGTCGATGGAGAAGCCTTCCGGGGGCACTTCCCCGCTCCGGCAGGGTGCCGGAACAGAGACTCCTGTCCCCCAGATCTTGGCTTCGCGATGGCGGCGGCTCTGGAAGGTTTCTGTGGGTTTCGTCAATTGGTGTCGAAGTTTTAGGTCACGACGGCTTAAATAGGCGAAGAGTCGGAGTCGGAGGGGCCACGGGCTGCCCAAACCATAGGGGGCGCACCCCCCCTTGCCGCGCCGGGGTGTGGTTTGGTGGCCCTGTCCCCCTTCTCTGGCGGTTCTCGTGTGTTCTGGATGCTTCCGGTGAAAATAGGAACTTGGGCGTTGATTTCGTCCGATTCCGAGAATATTTCGTTACTAGGATTTCTGAAACCAAAAACAGCAGAAAACAGGAACTGGCACTTCGGCATCTTGTTAATAGGTTAGTTCCAGAAAATGCACGAATATGACATAAAATGTGCATAAAACATGTAGATAATATCAATAATGTGGCATGGAACATAAGAAATTATCGATACGTTGGAGACGTATCACACCGCTAGTGAACTGTGGACCCCGGTCTATTCTTTACATCTGAAATACAATCTACTACAATACTTGTTCTTTACTGTTCTTCGCAAACAATCATCTTCCACACAATACGGTTAATCCTTTGTTCACAGCAAGCCGGTGAGATTGACAACCTCGCTGTTACGTTGGGGCAAAGTACTTTGGTTGTGTTGTGCAGGTTCCACGTTGGCGCCGGAATCCCTGGTGTTGCGCCGCACTATATTCCGCCACCATCAACCTTCAACGTGCTTCTTGACTCCTACTGATTCGATTAAACCTTGGTTTCTTACTGAGGGAAACTTGCTACTGTGCGCATCACACCTTCCTCTTGGGGTTCCCAACGGACGTGTCAACTACACGCATCAAGCAAATTTCTGGCGCCGTTGCCGGGGAGATCAAGACACGCTGCAAGGGGAGTCTCCACTTCCAATCTCTTTACTTTGTTTTTGTCTTGCTTTATTTTATTTACTACTTTGTTTGCTGCACTAAAAAAACACAAAAAAATTAGTTGCTAGCTTTACTTTATTTACTGCCTTGCTCTCTATATTAAAAACACAAAAAAATTAGTTACTTGCATTTACTTTATCTAGTTTGCTTTATTTACTACTGCTAAAATGGGTACTGTTGAGAATACTAAGTTGTGTGACTTCACTAGCACAAATAATAATGATTTCCTATGCACACCTATTGCTCCACCTGCTACTACAGCAGAATTCTTTGAAATTAAACCTGCTTTACTGAATCTTGTTATGAGAGAGCAATTTTCTGGTGTTAGTTCTGATGATGCTGCTGCCCATCTTAATAATTTTGTTGAACTATGTGAAATGCAAAAGTATAAGGATGTAGATGGTGACATTATAAAATTAAAATTGTTTCCTTTCTCCTTAAGAGGAAGAGCTAAAGATTGGTTGCTATCTCTGCCTAGAAATAGTATTGATTCTTGGACTAAATGTAAGGATGCTTTTATTGGTAGATATTATCCTCTCGCTAAAATTATATCTTTGAGAAGTAGCATAATGAATTTCAAGCAATTAGATAATGAACATGTTGCTCAAGCATGGGAGAGAATGAAATCTTTGGTAAAGAATTGCCCAACCCATGGACTGACTACTTGGATGATCATCCAAACCTTTTATGCAGGATTGAATTTTTCTTCGCGGAACCTATTGGATTCAGCTGCTGGAGGTACCTTTATGTCCATCACTTTGGGGGCGGCAACAAAGCTTCTTGATGATATGATGACAAATTACTCTGAATGGCACACGGAAAGAGCTCCACAAGGTAAGAAGGTAAATTCTGTTGAAGAAACCTCTTCCTTGAGTGATAAGATTGATGCTATTATGTCTATGCTTGTGAATGGTAGATCTAATGTTGATCCTAATAATGTTCCTTTAGCTTCATTGGTTGCCCAAGAAGAACATGTTGATGTGAACTTCATTAAAAATAATAATTTCAACAACAATGCTTATAGGAATAATTCTGGTAACAACTATAGGCCATATCCCGCTGCTAATGGTAATAGTTATGGGAATTCTTATGGGAATTCTTACAACAATAATAGGAGTGTACCCCCTGGTCTTGAAGCCATGCTTAAAGAATTTATTAGTACACAAACTGCTTTTAACAAATCTGTTGAGGAAAAGCTTGATAAAATTGATATTCTTGCTTCTAAGGTTGATAGACTTGCCTCTGATGTTGATCTTTTAAAATTGAAAGTTATGCCTAATAAGGATATTGATAATAAGATTGTTACTACAGCAAATGCCATCCAAGTTAGAATTAATGAGAATATAAGATTGATGGCTGAATTGCGAGCTAGGTGGGATAGAGAAGAAAATGAAAAACTAGCTAAAGAGAATAATGTAGCTAAAGTTTGTGAAAGCCGAATAGAATCTGAGGCTGCGTGGTCAAAGCCACGGCCTCCCCCCTCATATATTTATATACCAAAGAGATACAAGTACAATGCAAATACATATCCGTATGCTGCTAGGATTCTTGGAGTCTACTCCAAGGCGACTTGGACGCCGTGTTTATCTCCTTCTCTAACACGCCCTCGCAGTCTGAACGATGGAGAGTATCGACGTGAAGACTGGAGCGAAACTCTCGAAATAATGCAGTCGGCAGTCCTTTAGTGAAGATATCAGCATATTGTGAAGAAGACGGTACATGAAGCACACGGACAGCACCAAGAGCAACCTTTTCCCGAACAAAATGTATGTCAAGCTCAATGTGTTTGGTGCGCTTATGATGCACAGGATTGGCGGAGAGATACACGGCACTCACATTGTCGCAATAGACAATAGTGGCAGTGTGAATAGGGCACTGAAGTTCCTGCATAAGTTGTCGAACCCAACATGATTCGGCCACGGCTGTTGCAACTGCCCGATATTCTGCCTCAGCGCTTGAGTGAGAGACTGTCGTTTGACGATGAGAAGACCAGCTAATCAAATTATCTCCAAGGTACATGCAAAACCCCGACGTGGAGCGTCTAGTATCCGGGCAGCCCGCCCAATCAGCATCCGAGTAGGCAATAAGAGAATGAGAAGTGGATTTGTGAAGTGTAAGACCGTGAGAGAGGGTACCCTTGAGATAGCGAAGAATGCGTTTGATAAGAGAGAGATGAGGCTCACGAGGATCATGCATGTGAAGGCATATTTGTTGGACAACATATGAGATGTCAGGACGAGTGAGGGTGGCATACTGGAGGGCCCCGGCCAGACTGCGATAGGAGGAGGGATCAGCCACCGGTGGACCGGCGGTAGAGGAAAGTTTAGACTTTGTATCGATAGGAGTGGTGACAGGATGACAATCCCGCATACCGGCACGGTTAAGAATGTCTAAGATATACTGTTGTTGGGAGAGATGAATGCTAGTGGGTGAACGAGTGACATGGATTCCAAGAAAATGGTGAAGGGGACCTAGATCCTTCATGGCAAACTCATGACTGAGAGACGAAGTGATATTGGAGAGGAAGCGGGTAGAGGAAGCTGTGAGGATAATGTCATCGACATACAAAAGAAGATAGGCCGTGTCTGTACCGCGGCGAAGAATGAATAGGGAGGCGTCAGATTTGGATTCAATGAATCCGATGGTGCGAGCAAAGGAAGAAAAACGTTGAAACCAGGCACGCGGGGCATGTTTGAGACCATAGAGGGATTTTTGAAGTCGACATACGTGAGTAGGAGTTTGGGGGTTAATGAAACCGGAGGGTTGTTGGCTGTAGACAACTTCGTCGAGATGACCATGAAGAAAGGCGTTTTTGACATCAAGTTGGTGGATAGGCCAGGAGTGAGAGAGAGCAAGAGAGAGGATGATGCGAATGGTGGCCGGTTTGACGACAGGACTGAAGGTTTCATCGAAATCAACGCCGGGTTGTTGAGAAAAACCACGAACAACCCAACGAGCTTTGTGTCGGGCAAGTGAGCCATCGGCGTTGTATTTGTGACGAAAAATCCACTTTCCGCTCACAATGTTAGCACCAGGAGGTGGAGGAACCAGTGTCCATGTTTGATTGAGGGTTAGAGCATCGAACTCGTCCTGCATGGCATGACGCCAGTTGGGATCACGAAGAGCGGTGAGGTAGTTGGTTGGAAGAGGAGAAGAAACGATGGCTTGTAGGTTAAGTTTGGCAGGTGGTCCAGGTAGGCGGCCGGTGGTGGACCGTGTCCGATGCATGACAGGTGGTGGTGGTGGCGGGCTAGCATGTGGTGAAGTTGGTGAGGGCGGAGAGTGTGCTGCCGCGACAGGAGAAAGGGGTGCGGCAGGCTGGCGTGGCTCGGCGGTAGGCTGTCGCGGGCTGGCGACAGACGAATCGGCTGCCGCGGTAGACCGATCTGCCGGCAAAGGGGGAGGAACTAGTGGATCAAAAATGTCAGGAGAAGGAGGTGTAGGAGGTGTCGGAGAGGTGGCAGGGGCATAGGGAAAGGAATGTTCATCAAAGATGACATGTCGGGAGATAATAATGCGACGAGAGTTTAGATCAAGGCACCGATACCCTTTGTGACGAGACGGATAACCAAGGAAGACACATTTGGTGGAGCGAGGAGATAGATTGTTGGGTGAGGTGGAGGTGATATTTGGGAAGCCTAAGCAACCGAAGACACGTAAGGTATGATAAGGTGGTGTGAGGCCGAGAAGACGCTCATAAGGTGTAGAAAGGGAGCCAGCTTTTGTTGGTCTAATATTGATGAGAAAGGTCGCGGTATGGAGTGCCTCGGCCCAAAGAGAGGGCGGCATCGAGGCTTGGAATAAGAGGGTGCGGATGACATTGTTGGTAGTGCGAATAGCACGTTCGGCCTTGCCGTTTTGCTGCGAGGTGTGAGGACAAGAAAATCGGAAGAGGGTGCCTTGTTGGGTGAAGAAGGAGTTTACTTTGTTATTGTCAAATTCGCGACCATTATCACATTGAATAGCAAGGATGGGGAGGTTGAATTGGGTGCGAGCATAAGCATGAAAGGCGGTGAAGGTTGCATAAACATCAGATTTCTTACGAAGTGGAAAGGTCCAAAAATAATGTGTATAATCATCCACAATAGTAAGATAATAAGTATAACCAGAGGTACTAGGAATCGGTGATGTCCACAAATCACAATGTACTAATTGAAATGGTTTGATACTGTAGGAATTTGAAGAATAAAAGGGTAGCCTAATATGACGACCTAATTGGCAAGCATGACATAAAGACGATAGGGGTTTATTGCTGGGAATGTGTTGTTGTCGATGAAGACGTTGCATGGTGGGTTGGCCGGGGTGTCCGAGGCGACGATGCCAAAGCTCGAGGGATGAAGTGGCAAGTAGAGTCTGGGCTTCTGGTGGGCGGCAGATGGAGTAGAGAGGGCCGGGACTATTGCATCGAACAATCACGGTCTTGGTAAGAAGATCCTTCACGGAGAAACCAAAAGGGTCAAATTCGATGGAGCAAAGATTATCGATGGTAAACTGGCGAACAGAAATAAGAGTTTTGATAATGTGTGGAACAATTAGAATATGACGAAGTAAGAAGTTTTTGGAATTAAGGGTGAAGGTGTGAGAGCCGGTATGTGTTACAGGGAGAGAAGCACCATTGCCCACTATGATTTTATGTGCTGAAAAGGGGACGGAGGAGGAGAGAATACCGTGATCGGATGCCATATGAGACGAGGCGCCGGAGTCCATGACCCACTCCTGGCCGCCAGGGAGCTGCAAGTTCTGGAGAGCTGTAAGAAGAGCTGGGTCAATCTGCTGTTGCTGCTGCGGCTGCTGAGTGATCATCATGTTACTGGAGGGCTGCTGGTAGCCGGTGGCGGTGTAAGCCTGGTACGGTGCCAGAGCTGGTCGAGGCCCCAAGAGGCTGGGGGTCGGGGCGCGCCAACGGGGCTGCCATGAGGAGGGCAGCGAGGGCTGCTGCTGCTGGAGCTGATGAGCGCGCGTGGGGAGACCGGTCCAGGGATTAAACATCCAGGGACTGTTGCTGTCACGACCACGGCCGCGGCCACCGCCACGTCCACGGCGGCCTCCGCTGCCACCACCCCGGCTGAAGTTGGTGAAGACGCCGGGCTGGAGGGACGAAGGAGCGCGCGGATAAGGAGGGCCACCGCCAGGACCGGCGAGAGGAGAGGCGCCCCCGGCGTGCGATGTGGTGCCACCGTTGGGAGGCACGCTATTGCCGCTAGCCCAGAGCGCGGTAGAGGCCGCATGCTTGGCATCAGTCTTCTTTTGCGCCTCCTCGAGAACCAGGGCGGAGCGTGTCTGCAAGAACGTGGGGAACGGCACCTGGTAGGGGAGGAAGGAGCGGAGGTGGCTGTATTGCTCGTTGAGGCCGCGTAGAACCGTGAGGATGAGGGTGTCATCCGAGATCTTCTCACCAACGTCACCGAGAGCATCGGCAATAGACTTGAGCTTGGCGCAGTAATCATGGACACTCATGTCGCCTTGTGGCGTGTTGCGAAATTCCGCATCGAGGGCAAGGGCGCGGCTTTTCTTGTTGTCGTGGAAGAGGTTGGCGATGGAGTCCCAGATCTGCCGCGCCGTCGAGCCAGGGGAGATGACGATGCCGAAAAGCTCGGGGGAGATCGAGCCGTAGATCCAGGAGAGGACGGTGAAGTCGTCACGCGCCCAAGCGGAGGTGGGGGAGGTGTCCGAAGGCGTGGTGTCAGCGCTGCCGGTGACATGGCTGGTGAGACCATAGCGGCCGAGGGCGACGAGGAAGAGCTCGCGCCACTTGATGTAGTTGGAGTCCTGCAGATCAAGGGTGATGGCGACGATGGTCTTGACGGAGGGGACGTAGGTGGAGGGGTTTTGGGGGGTAGGGTTGCTGTCGACGGCCTTGCCCATCTCGGCGGCGCGGCAGTCGAGCTCGTCCTTGCGCGCCTGAAGAAGGGATTCGCGCTGCTTCAGCTCGGCTTCGAGCTTGGTGATCTCGTCGGGAGTCATCGCGACGGCGGCGTGAGGGGTGGGGTTTCGAAAAGTTTAGGGTTTAGAGAGGGGAGGGTAGGATCGGCTGGTGCTCTGATACCATGAAAGCCGAATAGAATCTGAGGCTGCGTGGTCAAAGCCACGGCCTCCCCCCTCATATATTTATATACCAAAGAGATACAAGTACAATGCAAATACATATCCGTATGCTGCTAGGATTCTTGGAGTCTACTCCAAGGCGACTTGGACGCCGTGTTTATCTCCTTCTCTAACAGTTTGGACTATTACCACCACTAGTAATGATAATGATTCAAATGTTGCTACACCTCCTACCATCAATGGTGAAATAATTGGTGTTGGCAATGTTTCTACTCCTAGTGCAAAGCGTGCAAAATGGTTTAGAATTTGATGATTGTCACATCTCTGAAGTTATAAAGTTCTTACAAAAGCTTGCTAAAAGTCCCAATGCTAGTGCTATAAATTTGGCCTTTACAAAACATATTACAAATGCTCTCATAAAAGCTAGAGAAGAGAAACTAAAACTTGAAACCTCTATTCCTAGGAAGTTAGAAGATGGTTGGGAGCCCATCATTAAGATGAGGGTCAATGATTTTGATTGTAATGCTTTATGTGATCTTGGTGCAAGTATTTCTGTTATGCCTAAGAAAATTTATGATATGCTTGACTTGCCACCATTGAAGAATTGTTATTTGGATGTTAATCTTGTTGATAATGCTATAAAGAAACCTTTGGGGAGGATTGATAATGTTCGTATTATGGTTAACAATAACCTTGTCCCCGTTGATTTTGTTTTCTTGGATATTGAATGCAATGCATCTTGCCCCATTATATTGGGAAGACCTTTTCTTCGAACTGTTGGTGCCACCATTGATATGAAGGAAGGTAATATTAAATATCAATTTCCTATCAAGAAAGGTATGGAACACTTCCCTAGAAAGAGAATGAAGTTACCTTATGATTCTATTATTAGAACAACTTATGATGTTGATGCTTCGTCTCTTGATGTTACTTGATACACACTTTCTGCGCCTAGCTGAAAGGCGTCAAAGAAAAACGCTTATGGGAGACAACCCATGTTTTTACTACAGTACTTTGTTTTATATTTGAGTCTTGGAAGTTGTTACTACTGTAGCAACCTCTCCTTATCTTTATTTTATTGCATTGTTGTGCCAAGTAAAGTCTTTGATAGTAAAGTCAATACTAGATTTGGATTACTGTGCAGGAACAGATTTCTTGCTGTTACGAATCTGGGCAGAATTCTCTGTAGGTAACTCAGAAACATCTGCCAATTTACGTGCGTGATCCTCAGATATGTACGCAACTTTCATTCAATTTGGGTATTTTCATCTGAGCAAGTCTGGTGTCATTTTAAAATTCGTCTTTACGGACTGTTTTGTTTTGACAGATTCTGCCTTTTATTTCGCATTGCCTGTTTTGCTATGTTTGATGGATTTCTTTGTTCCATTAACTTTCATTAGCTTTGAGCAATGTCCAGAAGTATTAAGAATGATTATGTCACCTCTGAATATATGAATTATGCACTGACCCTCTAATGAGTTTGTTTCGAGTTTGGTGTGGAGGAAGTTTTCAAGGATCAAGAGAGGAGGATGATACAATATGATCAAGAAGAGTGAAAAGTCAAAGCTTGGGGATGCCCCCGTGGTTCATCCCTGCATATTTTAAGAAGACCCAAGCATCTAAGCTTGGGGATGCCCAAGGCATCCCCTTCTTCATCGACAACATTATCAGGTTCCTCTAATGAAACTATATTTTTATTCAGTCACATCTTATGTGCTTTGCTTGGAGCGTCTGTTTGCTTTAGTTTTGTTTTGTTTGAATAAAGTCGGATCCTAGCATTCTTTATATTGGAGATATTACGCTCCGCTGTTTCGTATGAACACATGTGTTCTTAGCTTTATCTTTAATGTTCATTGCGAAAGTTGAACTACCTCATTCATTGATATATGGTTGGAAACGGAAAATGCCGTATGTGGTAAATGGTATAATATCTTGAATAATGTGATACTTGGAAATTGTTGTGCTCATATAGATCTTGTTTAAGCTCTTGCATCATGTACCTTGTACCCATTAATGAATAACTACATAGAGCATGTTAAAATTTGGTTTGCATGATTGTTCTCTCTAAGTCTAGATATTTTCTGGTTAAGGTGTTTGAACAACAAGGAGACGATGTAAAGTCTTATGATGCTTACAATATGTTTATATGTGAGTCTTGCTGCACCATTTATACTTGAGTTTGCTTCAAACAACCTTGCTAGCCTAGCCTTGTACTGAGAGGGAATCTTCTCGTGCATCCAAATCCTTGAGCCAATAACCATGCCATTTGTGTCCACCATACCTACCTACCACATGGTATTTCCCCGCCATTGCAAAGTACATTACTTGAGTGCTACCTTTAAAATTTCTATTCTTTACCTTTACAATATATAGCTCATGGGACAAAATAGCTTAAAAACTATCGTGGTGAAGAATATGTACTTATGTGTCTTATTTCTTAGTAAGTTGCTTGTTGAGCGGTAACCATGTTTTCTGGGGACGCCATCAACTTTTACCTTTGTTGAATATCATGTGAGTTGCTATGCATGTTCGTCTTGTCTGAAGTAAGGGAGATTTTCATGATCAAATGGTTTGAGTATGCATATTGTTAGAGAAGAACATTGGGCCGCTAACTAAAGCCATGAATCATGGTGGAAGTTTCAGTTTGGACATAAAACCTCAATCTCTTATGAGAAATATTAACTGTTGTTGAATGCTTAAGCATTAAAAGAGGAGTCCATTATCTGTTGTCTATGTTGTCCCGGTATGGGTGTCTAAGTTGAGAATGATCAAAAGCGAGAAATCCAATGCGAACCTTCTCCTTAGACCCTTGTACAGGCGGCATAGAGGTATCCCTTTGTGACACTTGGTTGAAACATATGTTATGCAATGATAATCCGTGTTAATCCAAGCTAATTAGGACAAGGTGCGGGCACTATTAGTACTTGCAACTTATAAGATATCTTATACATAACTCATATGCTTTATTAGTACCGTTGACAAATTTGTTTCTTGTTTTCAAAATGAAAAGCTCTAGCACAAAAATAGTAATCCATGCTTCCCTCTGCGAAGGGCCTTTCTTCTACTTTATTGTTGAGTCAGTTTACCTATTCTCTCTATCTTAGAAGCAAACACTTGTGTAAACTGTGTGCATTGATTCTTACATGTTACCTATTGCACTTGTTATATTACTTTGTGTTGACAATTATCCATGAGATAAATATGTTGAAGTTGAAAGCAACCGCTGAAACTTTTATCTTCCTTTGTGTTGCTTCAATGCCTTTACTTTGAATTTATTGCTTTATGAGTAACTCTTATGCAAGGTACTCCTTTTAATTTCCAGTAGACTAAAGGAGTACCTTATTGATAATCAACTTGACATAGTATTCAATATCCATCGGATCCCAACAAACACAACATGAAGGATTACAAAGAAACGATCTTGATCATGATAGGCAGCTCACAAGATCGAGCATGATAGCACAATTAGGAGAAGACGACCATCTAGCTACTGCTATGGACCCATGGTCCAGGGGTGAACTACTCACACATCAATCCGGAGGCGATCATGGCGATGAAGAGTCCTCCGGGAGATGATTCCCCTCTCCGGCAGGGTGCCGGAGGCGATCTCCTGAATCCCCCGAGATGGGATTGGCGGCGGCGGCGTCTCTGGAAGGTTTTCCGTATCGTGGCTCTCGGTACTGGGGGTTTCGCGATGGAGGCTTTAAGTAGGCGGAAGGGCGGGTCAGGGGGCCACACGAGGGCCCCACACGCCAGGGCCGCGCGGCCAGCACCTGGGCCGCGCCGCCCTGTTGTGGCGGCGCCTCGTGGCCCCACTTCGTCTCTCCCTCAGACTTCTGGAAGCTTCGTGGAAAATAGGCCCCTGGGCGTTGATTTCGTCCAATTCCGAGAATATTTCCTTACTAGGATTTCTGAAACCAAAAACAACAGAAAACAGCAACTGGCTCTTCGGCATCTCGTCAATAGGTTAGTGCCAGAAAATGCATAAATATGACATATAATGTGTATAAAACATGTGAGTATCATCATAAAAGTAGCATGGAACATAAGAAATTATAGATACGTTTGGGACGTATCAAGCATCCCCAAGCTTAGTTCCTACTCGCCCTCGAGTAGGTAAACGATAACAAAGATAATTTCTGAAGTGACATGCTATCATAATCTTGATCATACTATTGTAATCATATGAGATGAATGCAGCGATTCGAAGCAATGATGAAGATAATGAGTAAACAAATGAATCATATAGCAAAGACTTTTCATGAATAGTACTTTCAAGACAAGCATCAATAAGACTTGCGTAACAGTTAACTCATAAAGCAATAGATTCAAAGTAAAAGGCATTGAAGCAACACAAAGGAAGATATAAGTTTCAGCGGTTGCTTTCAACTTCAACATATTTATCTCATGGATAATTGTCAACACAAAGTAATATAACAAGTGCAATAGGTAAACATGTAAGAATCAATGCACACAGTTGATACAAGTGTTTGCTTCTAAGATAGAAAGAATAGGTAAACTGACTCAACAATAAAGTAGAAGAATGGCCCTTCACAGAGGGAAGCATGGATTACTATTTTTGTGCTAGAGCTTTTCATTTTGAAAACAAGAATTTTTTTGTCAACGGTAGTAATAAAGCATATGAGTTATGTATAAGACATCTCATAAGTTGCAAGCCTCATGCATAGTATACTAATAGTGCTCGCACCTTGTCCTAATTAGCTTGGGTTAACACGGATTATCATTGCATAGCATATGTTTAAACCAAGTGTCACAAAGGGGTACCTCTATGTCGCCTGTACAAAGGTCTAAGGAGAAAGTTCGCATTGGATTTCTCGCTTTTGATTATTCTCAACTTAGACATCCATACCGGGACAACATAGACAACAGATAATGGACTCCTCTTTTAATGCTTAAGCATTTAACAACAGATAATATTCTCATAAGAGATTGAGAATTAGCTGTCCACACTGAAACTTCCACCATGAATCATGGCTTTAGTTAGCGGCTCAATGTTCTTCTCTAACAGTATGCATACTCAAACCATTTGGTTGTGAAAACCTCCCTTACTTCAGACATGACGAACATGCATAGCAACTCACATGATATCTATACCAATATAAAAAGGCCCAGAGGGGGCAGATCCAAAAGATCGCAGCCGTCAAACACTCATCCAACGCTTCAAAGGCCACCCGACATTAGCGCTAAAACAGTCCGGGGCTGACAATCCAATCGCAAATCAAGGCTAAACACTAATTAGGCTAATCACGCTAATCACTCCCGTCGTCTGTCGCTCGCCGCTGCCGCCTTGCCGCTTTGCCGCCCGCTGCTTGCCGCTGCTGCCCGCGCCGCCTTGCTGCCGCCTGCTTCGCCCGTCGCCCATCGCTTCGCCCGCCGCCCGTCGCTTCTGCCGCCCTTGTCCCCCGCCGCCATCGCTTTCGCCGCCCGTCGCCCGCCGCCCGTCGACCGCTTCCCGCCGCCCGTCCCCCACCGCCCGCACTCTAGAATCCTGAAGGTATCTGCTTATTTTATGATTCTCCAATCCGTGCTTTAGATTTCTCTTGTGGGAATTTGATTAGTATTAGAGTTGTAGTCATCTCTCTATTATTACCACCACGCTTTGTTACAAGCTTTACATAGCGTATACATGCATTTGTTGCTCTTCTTTGGCACAATTTACTGTTACAGCAATTCAGTGCGTAGTCTCAATAATTGGTTTTTGTACATCACTCGGGTATCAGTGCATTGTGCATATCGCGAATAGAGTGCTTTAGAGGTTCAGTATTGTCATTTTACTCTTCAGTCAGGGATTAGTGCTACGATCAGGATACAAACACGGGTTCTACCAAATCTTGAGAACAAGAAAGAGAATAAAATTGTGAACTCAAGGTGGAATGCCCTGCCCACTTTCGCCATGGGTGCGCTCGAGCTCCCTCCGGGCGTGCTCGCTGCCCTCGACGGGCTCCGCCACGCCTTCCTCTGGGCTGCCGCAGACAAGATCAGTGGCGCCAAGTGCCTCGTCTCCTGGGACCAAGTCTGCAGGCCAAAGGAAGAAGGAGGGCTTGGGGTGCGCTCCATCCCCACACAAAACTCCTGCCTCCTGATCAAGCTCCTCCACCGCCTGCACTGTGCCACCGATGAGTCCTGGCCGCGTTGGGTTTGGCGCGCGCAGGCCGGCCTCCCTCTGGAAATCGATGGGACCGATTCTGCGCTCCTTGGCGCTCACTGGAGCTTGCTGCGCCGTCTTCTTCCTCTCTACCGCAGTATCTCCCGTGTCAAAGTTGGCGACGGGGTCCGGACGGCCTTCTGGCTGGACTGGTGGCTTCCCGCTGGACCTGTGGCCGCCACTATGCCCGAGCTCTTCTCCCACTACTCTCTTCAATGCGCGTCGGTTCGGCAGATTCTGACACACGGGCTCGACGCGGTTCTGGCTCCGCGCCTGTCTGCCGTGGCCGCCGAACAGCGTGAAGGGCTCTTGCTGCTGCTTTCGACTGTTCAGCTCTCCCACAACGTCGACGAGCGCACGCTCCCTCTCTGCGGCAAGGCGGGCGGGAAGCTGAGCACCTCCGCCCTCTACAAACTGTGCTCCTATGGCGGGGTTTTGGATGAACGGCATGAATTCGTCTGGAACAACTACGCTCCGTCAAAGGTCAAGTTCTTCGGGTGGCTCGCTGTCAAGGATCGAATCCAGAGCCGCAACAACCTTCTCCGCAAAAAGATTCTCGCCGCCGATGAAAGCAACTGTCCCATCTGCTCGGCGGCGCTGGAGACGGGGAGCCATATTATGTTCGGTTGCCGCTTCGCTCGTCAGTTCTGGAGCTCTATCGGATCGCAGCCGGAGGAGCGCCGCCTGATCTCGGACGCTGCGACTTGCAGCCTCCCTCCGTCCGCTCCGCCCAGCTCAGCCTCCACCCTTCGCCTCCTCTGCCTGTGGCACCTATGGAAGCACCGCAACGATGTCGTCTTCAACGGGCTCGCTCCCTCCATTGAGCTTGTCCGGAAACGCTGCCGGGACGACGCTGTTCTCTGGCGTAATCGTCTTCCCATGTCGAAACGTGCTGACATCGATGTTTGGCTTACTTTTTTTCTCCCCAGGCGCTGGCATGCTACGGCGTGACGGCTCCTTCTCCCCCGAGCACACGCCCCTCTCTCGCGTGCGGTGCTGCCTCTCTGCCTCTCTGATGTAATTCTCTGCTGTAAAAACTCTACGGGGAATTCACCCGATCCTTGGATGAATATGAATACAAAGCCATTCAGGTGGTGAGCCTTTGCGCTCGCCCCCGGTGAAAACTCAAAAAAAAAAAAAAACTCAAGGTGGAATTCCGAAAAAGAAGACGGAGCTGTGGGATAATTGGAAATACCCTGTGATGGTAAACGCATGTATGATCTGACCTTGATGCTCTGTTTTCTTTCTTGTTTGACAATCCATTATGCATTATATTACAATTTTGGCATCAATTAATTTTTTGCATGTAGCAAGATCATGCCGTTAGTCAAAGTGATATGTAGATTAGTGAATTTCGCTGACTCGCAGTTTACACATGCGAGTTCAAATATTTTCCTAGGATGCTTCCTTCTGGTTTTTACTGATATGCTTGGGCTAACCCTATAACTGTTACTGCATTTAACTTCAATTTTTCATGAGACCTATCTAATTGTGATCTTGCATAGGTTTTGCATGAGGGTAACTTTGCAAGAAATGCTGCAAGTTGTTTACATTAATCGGTAAGTTTTGACAAATCTTCGTTTATACTTCTGATTGCCATGGTAGTAATGGTCAGTATTGCATAAATCATGTGTCTGCCAAATATTCCATTCATTTCCATTTTGTGGTATCAAATGGAACACTTAAATGATGGTAACCTGAACTTCGGAACTACTTTTTGGACATACTTTGGATGTACCTGCGGTCGCCTTGGCATCCACCTGCAGCAGGTGAGTCCGGCCAGCCACAGACCCGACCATTATCGTTGATCTCTTGGGGCGTACGTTGTTTTATTAAAGGTATGTTTCTACCGTCGTATATGGTGTATCCTAGAAGTTAGGTTATTTTCCGAAGCCATTGATTTGGCTTATATTGTGTATAACCAAAGATTTGCTAACTTGGAGATGGTATTTGAAATATGGTAAGATTAACATGGCTTATTGGATGGTACATAGGTTGTAATTTGGATCTATTTTTTGCATACAGTGGTTGCTATTGGAAATGAAAAGATTAGGCATGCAAGCTCAGTTTGCTCAGAGGAAAAGTTCGATGGATCACCATAATCCATAATGGAGAAATATTAAGTATGATTCATCAAGTTCATTCACAAGTAGTTGGGTATAAAATATGTCTTCCTAATAATATGTAGATACTGATGATCTCATTTTTTCTTGGTGTAATGGTGTATACTCATGATATTGAAAAAGCATGAAATAGCATATAGGTATGCCTTAGTGTAATGTATCGAGTTACCTTAGAAGTGTTTTTTACAGAGTAGCCATGCAGATCTTGAAGTTGTCCTTATGCTGAAACTATTCTGAACTTGAGATAAGAAGATGTAAAATCTTTGCTGGTAGCAACCAACTACAATTTAAGGTGTGTGCTCTATGGCCAGCTGATGGTATTGCCCTAGCGCTATATATACTTACGTACGACTGTCTGGCTTTCTTAAAGAGGACAGTGAAAAAAGTTGCCTTTCTTCTAAATTTTTTTGAAGATGTTTTTTTTAATTTCAGACTAGGACGTATACATTAATTGGTGCTACATTGGTCCAACTATGGCATTTAAATTAGAAGAAAGATGTGTACATACTTACACGAAAGTCAGTTTGAGCGCCTCTTCTTTTTTTAGTTTTCTCAATAAGGCAAACCATCAGACTACGGATAAGTTGTTTTTGGAACATTACATGGTTGCAAATTCACTTTTATATGGAACTTTTTTATATACTGTTGTTTGCAGAGATGGAGTGTATATACATTCAGAGGTCAAGAAGGTCAAATTACTCTGAAGCAACAAGGGAGGTCAAAAAATGATGGTTAAGTTAACCTCTGGGTACTTTTTCGTCATTTTTACTACTCAGTTAGTTTTATCGTCTTCTTCTATTGTGCTATTTTTGGCTACAGTAACTTCTGATCCGCAACTGTTCACTAATTACAGTGTTTCCTGATGATTTTAAGATTCCATTTTGTTTTCATCACAGGCATAGTACATGAAGAATATCTGTCCAGCTGCGTCACCATTTGGATCAGGGGAGTGTTCCCCGTTTAAAGAGCATGTATGGCTTCAGGTTCTTCAGGTGCATTTTGAACTGATGTATGTATGGTATCAGGTGCATCTTCTAACAATAGCGGCGTATGAGGGAACAACATACCATCATATTATCTGATCAATCTGACATAGTGTACATAGAGGTCTTTCAGGCAATTGCATTGTTACAAATGACCAAAGTAGTAGCAGCTATACTGTACCATCTTGTTTGGATTCAGAGAGAAATCAAGTTTAAACTCAATCTAGCAGTAACTTGCAAGTGATTAAACGAGGAAACAATTTAAATAGCATCAGTGCATTTTCTTAAAATAATTATGGCATGCAAGTTTTCTCTTTATTTCCATGTATTACTTGTTAATAAAATATATGCAGGTTTATCCGAGGGATAACAAAGATGGAATGGTTCAAAAAACAAGACATAAGGAAAAAAGATGCTTATATCAATACAGTAGCCTACCACTACCAGGTTTTCTCGAATACTGCAATTTTCAATTGATTTTCAGTATGGTGTGTGATGTATTTCCTTTTAATTTATTATGTTCCTTGAGATGAGATGAAGGGTATGAAAATGTGTACACTGTGAAACTAATATGTATATTGTTGGAAGTTTTTAAAAATGGAATCTACAAATAATGTAGCGTATCTAACTAATATAGTTGACAATGTACGTGTGATTTTCATGTGTAACACAACCAAGTATATCTAGATGTTTCTTGAAAGATGAGATGATGTGATTTTCTTGTGTACAATGTATGTGATTTTCATGTGAAATAAGACGACTCTCAGACCGGTTGTTTCTTGTCAAATGAGATGAGGTGCACTCTATGAAATTACTTGCTTGTTGTATGAAAAAATATGTATCACTGGTATTTTTAGAACGATCGAGTAGTTGGCATGTCAGCCTGAAAAAGAACTTGGAATTTTTTTTCTTATTTTACTAGAGAGGAACGGGCCATTTGTAACATTTTTGTGGGGATGAGAATTTGCTTACATATACTCATCACTGCAAAAAAATCTTCTCTCTTCCATATTGCTGATAACACAATTGTTATTCATACCCTAAAATAAAATAATAATGACCATAATCATCACATTAATGAGATTACATGGCTGCATCATTGCAGTATAACAATAATATAAATAATTAAACTTGGTTGTTGACTTCTTATTTAGAACGGGTAAAACATTTACGGTGCAGCACAGAACACAGCCCTCCCCCGTCCTATAATAAATCATAGAAGGTTCACACCACAATTACACATTTCCCCCTAAATTCACTCCAATATAGTTTATTATATTGTTCTGTGCTGCACCGTAAATGTTTTACTCCAATATAGTTCTCATTGGGTAAAGGAAATACTCGCAATCTCACTCCAATAGAGTCTCATCGGGTAAAGGAAATACTCGCAATCATGCGTCGAATGCAGGAATGCTATCCAACAACAAAGTTTGTTGATTTTAGGATGAACAAAGAATTTTCTATTTATTTTATATGTGCGTTGCACGTGCAATTTTACTAGTTCAACAAAGGTAAAAGAGTTGATGGCGTCCCCAGAAAACATGGTTACCGCTCAACAAGCAACTTACTAAGATATAAGACACATAAGTACATATTCATCACCACGATAGTTTTTAAGCTATTTTGTCCCATGAGCTATATATTGTAAATGTAAAGAATAGAAATTTTAAAGGTAGCACTCAAGTAATGTACTTTGGAATGGCGGAGAAATACCATGTGGTAGGTAGGTATGGTGGACTCAAATGGCATAGTATTTGGCTCAAGGATTTGGATGCACGAGAAGAATTCCTCTCAATACAAGGCTAGGCTAGCAAGGTTGTTTGAAGCAAACTCAAGTATGAAATGGTGCAGCAAAGCTCACATATAAACATATTGTAGGTATTATAAGACTTTATATTGTCTCCTTGTTGTTCAAACACCTCAACCAGAAAATATCTAGACTTAGAGAGAACAATCATGCAAACCAAATTTTAACATGCTCTATGTAGTTATTCATTAATGGGTACAAGGTACATGATGCAAGACCTTAAACAAGATCTATATGAGCACAACAATTTCCAAGTATCATATTATTCAAGACATTATACCATTTACCACATGCGGCATTTTCCGTTTCCAACCATATATCAATGAATGAAATAGTTCAAATTTTGCAATGAACATTAAAGATAAAGCTAAGAACATATGTGTTCATACGAAACAGCGGAGCGTGTCTCTCTCCCACACAAAGAATGCTAGGATCCGATCTTATTCAGACAAAACAAAAACAAAAAACAAACAGACGCTCCAAGTAAAGCACATAAGATGTGACGGAATAAAAATATAGTTTCACTAGAGGAACCTGATAATGTTGTCGATGAAGAAGGGGATGCCTTGGGCATCCCCAAGCTTAGACGCTTGGGTCTTCTTAAAATATGCAGGGATGAACCACGGGGACATCCCCAAGCTTTGACTTTTCACTCTTCTTGATCATATTGTATCATCCTCCTCTCTTGACCCTTGAAAACTACCTCCACACCAAACTCGAAACAAACTCATTAGAGGGTCAGTGCATAATTCATATATTCAGAGGTGACATAATCATTCTTAATACTTCTGGACATTGCACAAAGCTACTGAAAGTTAATGGACAAAGAAATCCATCAAACATAGCAAAACAGGCAATGCGAAATAAAAGACAGAATCTGTCAAAACAGAACAGTCCGTAAAGACGAATTTTAAAGTGGCACCAGACTTGCTCAGATGAAAATGCCCTAATAAAATGAAAGTTGAGTACATATCTGAGGATCACGCACGTAAATTTGCAGATTTTTCTGAGTTACCTACAGAGAATTCTGCCCAGATTCGTGACAGCAAGAAATCTGTTTCTGCGCAGTAATCCAAATCTAGTATTGACTTTACTATCAAAGACTTTACTTGGCACAACAATGCAATAAAATAAAGATAAGGAGAGGTTGCTACAGTAGTAAACAACTTCCAAGACTCAAATATAAAACAAAAGTGCAGAAGTAAAATAATGGGTTGTCTCCCATAAGCGCTTTTTTTAACGCCTTTCAGCTAGGCGCAGAAAGTGTGTATCAAGTATTATCAAGAGAAGAAGCATCGAAATCATAATTTGTTCTAATAATAGAATCATAAGGTAATTTAATTCTCTTTCTAGGGAAGTGTTCCATACCTTTCTTGAGAGGAAATTGATATTTAATATTACCTTCCTTCATATCAATGGTAGCACCAACAGTTCGAAGAAAAGGTCTTCCCAATATAATGGGACAAGATGCATTACATTCAATATCCAAGACAACAAAATCAACGGGGACAAGGTTATTGTTAACCATAATACGAACATTATCAATCCTCCCCAAAGGTTTCTTCATAGCATTATCAGCAAGATTAACATCCAAATAACAATTTTTCAATGGTGGCAAGTCAAGCATATCATAGATTTTCTTAGGCATAACAGAAATACTTGCACCAAGATCACATAAAGCATTACAATCAAAATCATTGACCCTCATCTTAATGATGGGCTCCCAACCATCTTCTAACTTTCTAGGAATAGAGGTTTCAAGTTTTAGTTTATCTTCTCTAGCTTTTATGAGAGCATTTGTAATATGTTTTGTAAAGGCCAAATTTATAGCACTAGCATTGGGACTTTTAGCAAGATTTTGTAAAAACTTTATAACTTCAGAGATGTGACAATCATCAAAATCTAAACCATTATGATCTACAGCAATGGGATCATTGTCCCCAATGTTGGAAAAAAAATTCAGCAGTTTTATCAGTTTCAGCAGTTTTAGCAGTTTCAGGTAATTTTGCACGCTTTGCACTAGGAGTAGAAACATTGCCAACACCAATTATTTTACCATTGATAGTAGGAGGTGTAGCAACATGTGAATCATTATCATTACTAGTGGTGGTAATAGTCCAAACTTTAGCTACATTGTTCTCTTTAGCTAGTTTTTCATTTTCTTCTCTATCCCACCTAGCACGCAATTCAGCCATTAATCTTATATTCTCATTAATTCTAACTTGGATGGCATTTGCTGTAGTAACAATATTATTCTCATTATCCTTATTAGGCATGACTTTCAATTTTAAGAGATCAACATCAGAGGCAAGTCTATCAACCTTAGAAGCAAGAATATTAATTTTATCGAGCTTTTCCTCAACAGATTTGTTAAAAGCAGTTTGTGTACTAATAAATTCTTTAAGCATGGCTTCAAGACTAGGGGTGTAGCGGCCCAGGGTAATCCCATATTAGATTTTGTTTGTTCTTTTCTTTTTGTGCATAATCATTGCATCATGCATATCATACCATGTCACTTTGGTTTTTATCAAAAATTTCCTTTGGATTTTGTTTGCCCTCTTTATTTTATATGATTGGTTTTCTCTCTCTTCTCTCTTGTTCTATCTTCATCTCACTTGAGATGTTCCAATCTTCAAGCCTATCTACCTATTTTTACACTTAGACCACGTTCCAAAATGGTCATGCCAAATCCATCTAGTAAATATGGTTAATATTAAACCCCCTCTCTTTAATCTCTTACTTTGCAATTAATCAACTTGAGAACGTTTTGGAATGCTGAAAATGTTTTGTCTTGGTTCAAAATAAAGATAATTATGTTGAAAGTATTTTTATCACTTCTTTGTACCTTTATTTCAAACTCAAAGTTGTTTTCCAATGGTTTAAATAAAATCAGGGAAAGAAAAAAAAATGAATAAAAGAAATAAAAAGAGATCAGCCCAAGCTCTCTTTTCTTTTCCCTGGAGAAAGCCCAGCTGGCCCTGCTTTCTTTCTGTGAACGAGAAGGAGTAGTCTGCTAGTCTGCTCCTGTTTTCCTTTTGCTTCCCGTCAGTCGACGCCGTGAGCTTTTCCATCCTTCCTTCACAGCCACCTGCTCCAAGTTTTTCCCCTCCAATTCCAGATCAATCCCCAATCAAAACCTAGCCTTCCTCCTTCCTCTAGCCGCCGCCGTTTTCTCTCTTCCACCTCTGTCCCATCATCATCAAGAACTAACTCCGGGAACAATTTCAGCTTCATCAGTAACACCAAGAAAACCGCCGGAGATCGCTGTATTCGTCCCCGTTGTTGGCTGCCTCGTCGCGTCCGAGCGCGGCGATGGAACAGCCATGGTGCCCTCGTCCTCCTCGCTGAAGGTCCGGAGCGGGAGCTGCCCCAGAACGTCTTCGCCGTCCTCGTCGTCACCAAGCGCCGCCACGATCGTCGTCGCGTCGTCTGCTCCCTCAACATCCGCTGCCTCGATCTTCTTCGACTCGTTTGCGAGCGCGGTGAGCAGTCCGTCCTCCCCTGCTGCGTTTTCCTTGTTCTCCGCTTCAACCCATCTAGCAACAGCATCGCAGCAACATCAGCACACATCATGCCACCAGCGTCCAGCGCACGGCAGGTCGTAAAACTCCAGTTTCGATTCAGTTTCAGTGTCTTTTTCAGTTAACAGTTCTGTAGCTTTTCACAGCTAGCTCTCTGATTCCTTTCAAACTGAACCTAGCTAGTTGGGTGTTGGCTAGATCCAATCCCAGGAGGACCAAGATCAACTCCCAGGAAAACTCACGCATTTCCTTTTTCTTTTGGAGTCTGCTGTTCTCACTGTCTGAACACGTTCTGTCTCAGTAAAACTGCCACCCAAGTGCTACTGTTCAAATACATGAACATGTTTTATTCAATTAAACTTGTTGATGCCAATCCAGCTAGCTAGCTGCTAATGATCTACCTGCTTGCTTGATTGTTTCAGCTAGCTAGGCACGGCACACAATCGATCCTTGCTAGCCTGACTAGCTAAATGATGTACTTTGCTACTCAACGTGTCTGGCACTCTATCATGTTTCAAAATCTGAAGCCAAACACTATGGTTCATCATCTTTACCACTCCCAGATCCAGCCCAATCTCTTTTATCTATTTCTTTTCTTTTTATTTGCAAATCTGTCTAACTCACAACTTCCAAACTATAACTCAAAATAAAATATATTTTATATGTTTTTCGATCGGAAAAATATGAGGAATCCAAATATGCCATTCATACTTGCTGTTGCATCATGCTTCATATAATCTCATGATAGTTGCATTATCACCTAATAGATAACATATGGAATATGTGGGATATTATATAAATGTTGTCCCGGTTCCATTTAACTTTGTGTAGCTCACCTTTGCCATGATATGCCATGCTAACAACCACTTAACTTTGCCGGTAAATATGCAATTCCAACCTAACTTGTTTGTTCGGGGTTCCGACTCCGATTAATATGGATAAGTTGCATCGCATCATAATTGCCATGTCATTGCATATCATCTTGATCATGCTGGATCTTCTTTATCCGTAGTAGTAAGACTTGCATCCGTTGTTTGTCCAGCATTTGCTTCTTCCCGGATAGGATCACGAAGTGGTGTGGTGAGATACGACAAGTTCTCCGGATGTCCCTCGGCAAGTTTTAACAGGCAAGCATTTCCCCTATACTCCTGCCCCTGCAGAAGTCGCTCACCTATTTTATTTTGCCTTCTCCCTCATGCTATCCTTAAGTTGCGTTCTTGTCACGTGTCCCTTCCACTTGTTACCTCAAGCAGCCCATATTGCCACCACCAACCACCAACCTCCTAGAGCTGTTGTTTGGTTATCGGGTCTGCCTTGCGAGTCGTAGTGCATGCTAGTGCTGTTTATAACTCGTAACCGTTATCGCTATCCTTTCGGGTTATCTGTTGGAGAAACATGATATATGGTTTATGGTTATATCTGTTGAGGATATCATGGTTACTTGTTAATAGTTGTTAGCGGAGGCATCGGTGGGTCAGCTGATCGTTTTGTGACGGCTCACTTGTGTTTCTTTTAAACCTAGGACCCCGAGTTCTTGTTATCTGTTCCGAGACTGAGCGCTCTAACCACACGTGGGTATGTTTCTGGGTCTCCCCTCGACCACTGCCGGAATCTACAGCTTTGTCCAGTGGCCACAATTAGTTTGCAATGTTTTACCATTTGTTGTTGCGTGCATGCCAGCCTGTTACTTATTTACTTTGGGAAGCCCCTGGGTGCCTTGTATCCCTTGTTTCTGGTATGCACGCATAGGTCGCGGAGCCGCTGCGAAGTGGTTTATCGCCCCAGTGTGTGTTTAAACCACCTAGTACGCTGTCGCAAACAGCTAGGTCCGCTTCGGAGATACGGCCGGACTTCGATACGGGTTCAACTTAGTTAGGTGGCTTCCTGGACATTGTTGTCGTGAAGGAGAGTGCGAGTCGTGATATCCTTCCCTTGCTAGGTTGGGTTGATCGTGCGTGTGGGCACATTTGGGCACCCCTGCAGGGTAAAATCTTATCGATAAGCCGTGTCCGCGGTTATGGACGACTTGGAGCTGTATGACTCGACCATAGACAACTTACACCTGTTGTTTCAATCATAATAACTTGTGTAGTAAGTTAGCACAACTTTAATAATAAACGGTTAAAACTTGACAACCGTGTGGGTGCCTTTGTAAGTACTTCCTTGCGAGGGGGGAACGCATCGGCTGTGTTATGTTTGCAGAGTATAGAACTGTTAGTTTATGCGCTCTCTCATCTTCTCTGATTAGACGAATGTTGTAGAGTGTCTCTATAGGTTTTTAGTGCTTGCGCTGCCGCTTAACTCCACCATATTGCCTATGACGTTCCTCTTGCGTCCTCTAAGTCCCCTGCGTGCCTCAAGTACAAAGGACGACTGGTTGACGAATGCTTATATGTCTTGAAGTCTTGTTAAGTACGAACCCGTACTTATTGCTGCTTCTACGGGATATAACCGGGCAGGTATGAAGATATGTTCGAAGAAGGCGACGTTAGCAAGGTTACCCTTCCGCTTGGCACAGGCGGGGGTTATGGACGCCACTGGTTATCTTCAGGACTCTTAGTCCAATTTGTATCTTGTCCGTACTCGGATGTATTTGATCTTCTGTATGATTTGGATCTTTGTATGTATCTATTTGTATATCTTGACTTGATGAAGTCGTTGTTGTAATATATATGTATCTTGTGGGCTCTATTGTAACCCTGTTGTAATGTTACCTCTCGTGAATGATTCCACCCGCATCGCGTGCATGCTTCGGCGTGTACGAGGCGCTTGGTGGTGCGTCTCCTAAAATCGATATCGTGCGGATTTCGGCGGATTCGCTGGGATCCTCATGGTACCGGTTTTGGGGCGTCACAAGTTGGTATCAGAGCCTCAGGTTGACGATACCCCACTAGTCCAGCCTTTAGGATAAACTTGCCAACGGTCGCTTAGTTTAGAGAGTCCAAACTATTTTCTAAAATTCGTTGGATAGTTCTGATTAGTTCCGATTTTTCTCCTTACCTCTATTCTTTCTCGTCTTACCTATGCGTGATTTGAGTCCTCTCTCTTATCTGAGCTTCTGAGTCTTAGGTTCCGACGCGGGTTGGACGATCTTTGCCTTTAACCTAATAGGTCCGATCTTCGGAGGATCCCGACAGAAGCGCCACATCGTCATCGGAACAAGACTTCTTGTTAGTGGTGTCGACCGATCAACGTGGAGCAAGAACTCTTGTTAGTGGTGTCGAGAAGATCAACACTTCGCCAGAAGAAGGTACCTCGCCAAGGTTGGGTGTTTGTCAACATGGCACAAGAAGATCCGATAGTTTAACCAACTCCCCCTTAGGTTGACGTGGAACCTCGGGGCGAGGTTCCTTGTTAGTGGTGTCGATTGTAGCGGCCCAGGGTAATCCCATATTAGATTTTGTTTGTTCTTTTCTTTTTGTGCATAATCATTGCATCATGCATATCATACCATGTCACTTTGGTTTTTATCAAAAATTTCCTTTGGATTTTGTTTGCCCTCTTTATTTTATATGATTGGTTTTCTCTCTCTTCTCTCTTGTTCTATCTTCATCTCACTTGAGATGTTCCAATCTTCAAGCCTATCTACCTATTTTTACACTTAGACCACGTTCCAAAATGGTCATGCCAAATCCATCTAGTAAATATGGTTAATATTAAACCCCCTCTCTTTAATCTCTTACTTTGCAATTAATCAACTTGAGAACGTTTTGGAATGCTGAAAATGTTTTGTCTTGGTTCAAAATAAAGATAATTATGTTGAAAGTATTTTTATCACTTCTTTGTACCTTTATTTCAAACTCAAAGTTGTTTTCCAATGGTTTAAATAAAATCAGGGAAAGAAAAAAAAATGAATAAAAGAAATAAAAAGAGATCAGCCCAAGCTCTCTTTTCTTTTCCCTGGAGAAAGCCCAGCTGGCCCTGCTTTCTTTCTGTGAACGAGAAGGAGTAGTCTGCTAGTCTGCTCCTGTTTTCCTTTTGCTTCCCGTCAGTCGACGCCGTGAGCTTTTCCATCCTTCCTTCACAGCCACCTGCTCCAAGTTTTTCCCCTCCAATTCCAGATCAATCCCCAATCAAAACCTAGCCTTCCTCCTTCCTCTAGCCGCCGCCGTTTTCTCTCTTCCACCTCTGTCCCATCATCATCAAGAACTAACTCCGGGAACAATTTCAGCTTCATCAGTAACACCAAGAAAACCGCCGGAGATCGCTGTATTCGTCCCCGTTGTTGGCTGCCTCGTCGCGTCCGAGCGCGGCGATGGAACAGCCATGGTGCCCTCGTCCTCCTCGCTGAAGGTCCGGAGCGGGAGCTGCCCCAGAACGTCTTCGCCGTCCTCGTCGTCACCAAGCGCCGCCACGATCGTCGTCGCGTCGTCTGCTCCCTCAACATCCGCTGCCTCGATCTTCTTCGACTCGTTTGCGAGCGCGGTGAGCAGTCCGTCCTCCCCTGCTGCGTTTTCCTTGTTCTCCGCTTCAACCCATCTAGCAACAGCATCGCAGCAACATCAGCACACATCATGCCACCAGCGTCCAGCGCACGGCAGGTCGTAAAACTCCAGTTTCGATTCAGTTTCAGTGTCTTTTTTTCAGTTAACAGTTCTGTAGCTTTTCACAGCTAGCTCTCTGATTCCTTTCAAACTGAACCTAGCTAGTTGGGTGTTGGCTAGATCCAATCCCAGGAGGACCAAGATCAACTCCCAGGAAAACTCACGCATTTCCTTTTTCTTTTGGAGTCTGCTGTTCTCACTGTCTGAACACGTTCTGTCTCAGTAAAACTGCCACCCAAGTGCTACTGTTCAAATACATGAACATGTTTTATTCAATTAAACTTGTTGATGCCAATCCAGCTAGCTAGCTGCTAATGATCTACCTGCTTGCTTGATTGTTTCAGCTAGCTAGGCACGGCACACAATCGATCCTTGCTAGCCTGACTAGCTAAATGATGTACTTTGCTACTCAACGTGTCTGGCACTCTATCATGTTTCAAAATCTGAAGCCAAACACTATGGTTCATCATCTTTACCACTCCCAGATCCAGCCCAATCTCTTTTATCTATTTCTTTTCTTTTTATTTGCAAATCTGTCTAACTCACAACTTCCAAACTATAACTCAAAATAAAATATATTTTATATGTTTTTCGATCGGAAAAATATGAGGAATCCAAATATGCCATTCATACTTGCTGTTGCATCATGCTTCATATAATCTCATGATAGTTGCATTATCACCTAATAGATAACATATGGAATATGTGGGATATTATATAAATGTTGTCCCGGTTCCATTTAACTTTGTGTAGCTCACCTTTGCCATGATATGCCATGCTAACAACCACTTAACTTTGCCGGTAAATATGCAATTCCAACCTAACTTGTTTGTTCGGGGTTCCGACTCCGATTAATATGGATAAGTTGCATCGCATCATAATTGCCATGTCATTGCATATCATCCTTGATCATGTTGGATCTTCTTTATCCGTAGTAGTAAGACTTGCATCCGTTGTTTGTCCAGCATTTGCTTCTTCCCGGATAGGATCACGAAGTGGTGTGGTGAGATACGACAAGTTCTCCGGATGTCCCTCGGCAAGTTTTAACAGGCAAGCATTTCCCCTATACTCCTGCCCCTGCAGAAGTCGCTCACCTATTTTATTTTGCCTTCTCCCTCATGCTATCCTTAAGTTGCGTTCTTGTCACGTGTCCCTTCCACTTGTTACCTCAAGCAGCCCATATTGCCACCACCAACCACCAACCTCCTAGAGCTGTTGTTTGGTTATCGGGTCTGCCTTGCGAGTCGTAGTGCATGCTAGTGCTGTTTATAACTCGTAACCGTTATCGCTATCCTTTCGGGTTATCTGTTGGGGAAACATGATATATGGTTTATGGTTATATCTGTTGAGGATATCATGGTTACTTGTTAATAGTTGTTAGCGGAGGCATCGGTGGGTCAGCTGATCGTTTTGTGACGGCTCACTTGTGTTTCTTTTAAACCTAGGACCCCGAGTTCTTGTTATCTGTTCCGAGATCGAGCGCTCTAACCACACGTGGGTATGTTTGGGTCTCCCTCGACCACCGCCGGAATCTACGACTTTGTCCAAAGGGCCACAATTAGTTTGCAATGTTTTACCATTTGTTGTTGCGTGCATGCCAGCCTGTTACTTATTTACTTTGGGAAGCCCCTGGGTGCCTTGTATCCCTTGTTTCTGGTATGCACGCATAGGTCGCGGAGCCGCTGCGAAGTGGTTTATCGCCCCAGTGTGTGTTTAAACCACCTAGTACGCTGTCGCAAAGCCTAGGTCCGCTTCGGAGATACGGCCGGACTTCGATACGGGTTCAACTTAGTTAGGTGGCTTCCTGGACATTGTTGTCGTGAAGGAGAGTGCGGGTCGTGATATCCTTCCCTTGCTAGGTTGGGTTGATCGTGCGTGTGGGCACATTTGGGCACCCCTGCAGGGTAAAATCTTATCGATAAGCCGTGTCCGCGGTTATGGACGACTTGGAGCTGTATGACTCGACCATAGACAACTTACACCTGTTGTTTCAATCATAATAACTTATGTAGTAAGTTAGCACAACTTTAATAATAAACGGTTAAAACTTGACAACCGTGTGGGTGCCTTTGTAAGTACTTCCTTGCGAGGGGGGAACGCATCGGCTGTGTTATGTTTGCAGAGTATAGAACTGTTAGTTTATGCGCTCTCTCATCTTCTCTGATTAGACGAATGTTGTAGAGTGTCTCTATAGGTTTTTAGTGCTTGCGCTGCCGCTTAACTCCACCATATTGCCTATGACGTTCCTCTTGCGTCCTCTAAGTCCCCTGCGTGCCTCAAGTACAAAGGACGACTGGTTGACGAATGCTTATACGTCTTGAAGTCTTGTTAAGTACGAACCCGTACTTATTGCTGCTTCTACGGGATATAACCGGGCAGGTATGAAGATATGTTCGAAGAAGGCGACGTTAGCAAGGTTACCCTTCCGGCTTGGCCTGGGCAGGGTTATGGACGCCACTGGTTATCTTCAGGACTCTTAGTCCAATTTGTATCTTGTCCGTACTCGGATGTATTTGATCTTCTGTATGATTTGGATCTTTGTATGTATCTATTTGTATATCTTGACTCGATGAAGTCGTTGTTGTAATATATATGTATCTTGTGGGCTCTATTGTAACCCTGTTGTAATGTTACCTCTCGTGAATGATTCCACCCGCATCGCGTGCATGCTTCGGCGTGTACGAGGCGCTTGGTGGTGCGTCTCCTAAAATCGATATCGTGCGGATTTCGGCGGATTCGCTGGGATCCTCATGGTACCGGTTTTGGGGCGTCACAAGGGGGTACACTTCTATTATTGTTGTAAGAATTCCCATAAGAATTACCATAACCATTACCATTAACAGCAGGATATGGCCTATAGTTGTTACCAGAATTATTCCTATAAGCATTGTTGTTGAAATTATTATTTTTAATGAAGTTCACATCAACATTTTCTTCTTGAGCAACCAATGAAGCTAAAGGAACTATATTTGGATCAACATTAGATCTACCATTCACAAGCATACACATAATCACATCAATCTTATCACTCAAGGAGAAGGTTTCTTCAACATAATTTACCTTCTTACCTTGTGGAGCTCTTTCCGTGTGCCATTCAGAGTAATTTATCATCATATCATCAAGAAGCTTTGTAGCCGCCCCCAAAGTGATGGACATAAAGGTACCTCCAGCAGCTGAGTCCAATAGGTTCCGCGAAGAAAAATTCAATCCTGCATAGAAGGTTTGGATGATCATCCAAGTAGTTAGTCCATGGGTTGGGCAATTCTTTACCAAAGATTTCATTCTCTCCCATGCTTGAGCAACATGTTCATTATCCAATTGCTTAAAATTCATTATGCTACTTCTCAAAGATATAATTTTAGCGGGAGGATAATATCTACCAATAAAAGCATCTTTACATTTAGTCCAAGAATCAATACTATTCTTAGGCAAAGATAGCAACCAATCTTTAGCTCTTCCTCTTAAGGAGAAAGGAAACAATTTCAGTTTTATAATATCACCATCTACATCCTTATACTTTTGCATTTCACATAGTTCAACAAAATTATTAAGATGGGCGCAAGATCATCGTAACTAACACCAGAAAATTGCTCTCTCATTACAAGATTCAAGAAAGGTGTTTAATTTCAAAGAATTCTGCTGTAGTAGCAGGTGGAGCAATAGGTGTGCATAGGAAATCATTATTATTAGTGTTTGTGAAGTCACACAACTTAGTGTTTTCAGGAGTATTCATTTTAGCAATAGTAAATAAAGCAAACTAGATAAAGTAAATGCAAGTAACTAATTTTTTGTGTTTTTGATATGGAGAACAAGACAGTAAATAAAGTAAAACTAGCAACTAATTTTGTGTGTGTTTTGTTTTAGTGCAGCAAACAAAGTAGTAAATAAAATAAAGCAAGACAAAAACAAAGTAAAGAGATTGGAAGTGGAAGACTCCCCTTGCAGCGTGTCTTGATCTCCCCGGCAACGGCGCCAGAAATTTGCTTGATGCGTGTAGTTGACACGTCCGTTGGGAACCCCAAGAGGAAGGTGTGATGCGCACAGTAGCAAGTTTCCCTCAGTAAGAAACCAAGGTTTAATCGAACCAGTAGGAGTCAAGAAGCACGTTGAAGGTTGATGGCGGAGGAGTGTAGTGCGGCGCAACACCAGTGATTCCTGCCGCCAACGTGGAACCTGCACAACACAATCACGTAACTTTGCCCCAACGTAACGACGAGATTGTCAATCTCACCGGCTTGTCAGTAAACAAAGGATTAGATGTATAGTGTGGATGATGATGTTTGTTTGCGAAGAACAGTAAAGAACAATTGCAGTAGATTGTATTTCAGATGTAAAGAATAGGACCGGGGTCCACAGTTCACTAGTGGTGTCTCTCCCATAAGATAGCAGATGTTGGGTGAACAAATTACAGTTGGGCAATTGACAAATAAAGAAGGCATAACAATGCACATACATATATCATGATGAGTACTATGAGATTTAATCAGCGCATTACGACAAAGTACATAGACCGCCATCCAGCATGCATCTATGCCTAAAAAGTCCACCTTCAGGTTATCATCCGAACCCCCTCCAGTATTAAGTTGTAAACAACAGACAATTGCATTAAGTATGGTGCGTAATGTAATCAACACAAATATCCTTAGACAAAGCATCGATGTTTTATCCCTAGTGGCAACAGCACATCCACAACCTTAGAACTTTCTCACATCGTCCTGCATTTAATGGAGGCATGAACCCACTATCGAGCATAAATACTCCCTCTTGGAGTCACAAGTATCAACTTGGCCAGAGCCTCTACTAGCAACGGAGAGCATGCAAGAACATAAATAACATATATGATAGATTGATAATCAACTTGACATAGTATTCAATATCCATCAGATCCCAACAAACACAACATGAAGGATTACAAATAAACGATCTTGATCATGATAGGCAGCTCACAAGATCGAACATGATAGCACAATGAGGAGAAGACGACCATCTAGCTACTGCTATGGACCCATAGTCCAGGGGTGAACTACTCACACATCGATCCGGAGGCGATCATGGCGATGAAGAGACCTCCGGGAGATGATTCCCCTCTCCGGCAGGGTGCCGGAGGCGATCTCCTGAATCCCCCGAGATGGGATTGGCTGCGGCGGCGTCTCTGGAAGGTTTTCCGTATCGTGGCTCTCGGTACTGGGGGTTTCGCGACGGAGGCTTTAAGTAGGCGGAAGGGCAGGTCAGGGGGCCACACGAGGGCCCCACACGCCAGGGCCGCGCGTCCAGCACCTGGGCCGCGCCGCCCTGTTGTGGCAGCGCCTCGTGGCCCCACTTCGTCTCTCCCTCGGACTTCTGGAAGCTTCGTGGAAAAATAGGCCCCTGGGCGTTGATTTCGTCCAATTCCGAGAATATTTCCTTACTAGGATTTCTGAAACCAAAAACAGCAGAAAACAACAACTGGCTCTTCGGGATCTCGTCAATACGTTAGTGCCGGAAAATGCATAAATATGACATATAATGTGTATAAAACATGTGAGTATCATCATAAAAGTAGCATGGAACATAAGAAATTATAGATACGTTTGGGACGTATCAGCCCCCAATTAATCAACCTTCATTAATAATTCTCTTCACATGTTTTGCTCTGATTCATCAGTAAGCAACTTAATTTTGCAAATAGACACTCCTTCATGGTATGTGAATGTTGGAAGGCACCCGAGGATTCGGTTAGCCATGGCTTGTGTAAGCAAAAGGTTGGGAGGAGTGTCATCCATAAATAATGAAACTAAAATACATGTGTAAACAAAATTGAAGAGGGATGATCTACCTTGCTGGTAGAGATAACGTTCTTCATGGTAGCCGCTCTTGAAAGTCTTGTTGACGAGGTAGTTAGAGTACCCATTACCATTCGTTGATAACAACAAACACATCTCAAAAGTTTATTTGTATGCTCTCTATATGATTTCAAAACTTAAAAAGCTCTAGCACATGATTTAATCCCTGCTCCCCTCTGCGAAGGGTCTTTCTTTTACTTTATGTTGAGTCAGTTTACGTACTTCCTTCCATCTTAGAAGCAAACGGTTGTGTCAACTGTGCATTGATTCTTACATACTTGTTTATTTGCATTCATCATATTACTTTGTGTTGACAATTATCCATGAGATATGTATGTCGAAAGTTGATAGCAATTGCTGAAACTTAAATCTTCCTCTGTGTTGCTTCAATGTCTTTACTTTGAAAGTATTGCTTTATGAGTTAACTCTTATGCAAGACCTTTTGATGCTTGTCTTGAAAGTACTATCCATGAAAAGTTTTGCTATATGTTATCTATTTGTTAGCAAACTATAAATCATTGCCTTGAGTGACTGCATTCATCTCATATGCTTTACAATAGTATGATCAAGATTATGTAAGTAGCATGTCACTTCAGAAATTATTCTTTTTATCGTTTACGTACTCGAGGGTGAGCAGGAACTAAGCTTGGGGATGCTGATACGTCTCCAACGTACCTATAATTTCTGATATTCCATGCTTGTTTTATGACAATACTTACATGTTTTGCTTGCACTTTATAATGTTTTTATGCATTTTCCGGAACTAACCTATTAACGAGATGCCGAAGGGCCAGATGCTGTTTTCTGTTGTTTTTGGTTCCAGAAAGGCTGTTCGGGCAATATTCTCGGAATTCGACGAAGCGAAGACCCAACATCTTATTTTTCCCGGAACCTTCCAGAAAGTCAGAGTGGGACCAGAGGGGAGCCCTGGGGGCCCCACACGTGGTGGCGGTGCGGCCCAAGGGGGGCGCGCCCCCCTAGTGTGAGGAGGCCCCGTGGCCCCTCCGACTCCGACTCTTCGCTTATTTAAGCCGTCCTGACCTAAAACATCGATACGAACTGACGAAACTCCAGAAAGACTCCAGGGGCGCCGCCGCCATCGCGAAACTCCGTTTCGGGGGACAGAAGTCTCTGTTCTGGCACCCTGCCTGGACGGGGAAGTGCCCCCGGAAGCCATCTCCATCGACGCCACCGCCTCCATCATGCTCCGTGAGTAGTTCCCCCATGGACTACGGGTTCTAGTTGTACCTAGTTGGTACTCTCTCTCTCCCATGTACTTCAATACAATGATCTCATGAGCTGCCTTACATGATTGAGATTCATCTGATGTAATCGGTGTTGTGTTTGTTGGGATCCGATGGATTGTTACATTATGATTAGTCTATCTATAAAGTTTGTGAAGTTATTGTTGCTGCAATCTTGTTGTGTTTAATGCTTGTCACTAGGGCCCGAGTGGCATGATCTTAGATTTAAGCTCTATACTTATTGCTTAGATTGTATCTACAAGTTGTTTGCACATGTCTATGTCCGGAACCCGAGGCCCTAGAGTGACAGCAACTGGGATAACTGGAGGGGAAGGCTTAGATATGAGGATCACATGTTTTCACGGAGTGTTAATGCTTTGCTTCGGTGCTCTATTAAAAGGAGTACCTTAATTTCCAGTAGATTCCCTAGAGGCCCGGCTGCCACCGGCTGGTAGGACAAAAGATGTTATGCAAGTTTCTCATTGCGAGCACGTATGACTATATATGGAAAACATGCCTACATGACTAATAATCTTGATGTTCTGTCTTAATGCTATTTCAATCCTATCAATTGCCCAACTGTAATTTGTTCATCCAACACTTGTTATTGGAGAGTTACCACTAGTGTAGATAGCTGGGAACCCCGGTCCATCTTTCATCATCATATACTCGTTCCTACATGTCATTGGAAGTAGTATCAACTATTTTCTGGTGCCATTGCCTCTGTGTTACTATTATCGTATTCTTTGTTACTACTGCTCTCATATTATCGCTGCTTTCACATCACCCATGTTACTAGTGCTTTTTCGTGTGCAATTTGAATTGACAACTCAGTTGTTAAGGCTTATAAGTATTCTTTACCTCCCCTTGTGTCGAATCAATAAATTTGGGTTTTACTTCCCGCGAAAACTGTTGCGATCCCCTATACTTGTGGGTCATCAGCGGCCCTTGATAGAGCCCCGGTGCACCGGCCCCTCGTTTGAATTGAACTCGTGGATCATGGAGGTCGCATAGTTTCCAATGTTGGAATGATCAGACTCCTCGTCGGAAGAGGAGTCAACGACCTCCGCGCGGAACTTGTCCAGCATCTGCCACATGTCCATCTGCGTGGGTACGAACTGTGGATCAATGGCCGCACACAGTAGCGCCCAAAACAGGAGTAAGACACCTACCGGCGCAATTGACCGAACGGGTCGTGGGTGGCGCGGCCGGGCGGCGCAACCGGCAACGTTTTGCCCCAGAACAGGCGGCAGGTACGCGCCGGAGCCAACCCCGACTACGATCCTGCTCTCCCGCGCGGCGAGAACCGAGCCGACGGTGAGTACTGCGCCGCAGCGGCGGGACGGCGGTGGGTGCGGTTGGGGTGGTGGCGTCGCACTAGGGTAGAAAATAAGGGGAAAGAAGCAAAGCGAAGCGCTCGATTTCAATGTCCCCGACTTGCGGGACCGGGTAAGAAAAGGAGGACGCTCGGTGGAACCGCGGAGCGTCCGTGGAGACGCAAACCTGGCGCATATTTGGGCCAGGTTTGCTCGCCGCAGATGGCTCGGTCACTTTGCGTCGCCGCGAACGGCCCGGTCACTTTGCGTCGCCCCGCTGGAGGTGGTACCAGACGCATTTTTCGGCCCGGCGGATGCAAACGGACGCCGACCGTTTGCGTCCGCCGGGCCGAAAAATGCATTTGGTACCACTTCTAGCGGGGCGACGCAAAGTGACCGGGCCATCCGCGGCGACGCAAACCTGGCCCAAATATGTGCCTCGGATGCATCTCTGCGGACACCCTACGGACGCGAAAAGTTTCCGCTCGCGTCTGGCGGATGTTTCGCCGGGCCCGCCTGGCAGCGACCCTGCGTCGATGCGTCTTCTCAGACGCGCCAGCGCTAGCGTCGAGGCGTCACTTCGGCAATTTGGGCCACGTTAATGGCGATGCCCACGTCCGCCAACGCAGTAATGGCGACACCACACGTCCCGCGACCGTCTCCTGCCTCCGGCCTATATAAAGAGGGTGCGCGTTCTTCTTCCTCATCCACTCCTCCATACAAACCCTAGCCGCCACAAGCTCCACCGTAGTGCCGCCTAGCTCTTCCTGCGACACAGCCATGCCCGCGAGGAAGTCCATGGCGGGTACTGGTGGCCTGCGAGGCGGTCGAGGCCACCGGCCTGGGCGCCCCCGGGGCCGGGGCCGGTGCAGGGGCCACCGTGGTGGAGCAGCTACGACCCCATGGTCGCTGTAGCCTGCGTCCTCCTCGTCTTCGCAGGAGGACCGCTGCTTCGAGTTCCTCCTCCGCATCGACGACGACTCACTCGACATCAAGCGGCTCCCGGACAAGTTCGTTGAGTTCATCGATGGCATCGAGCCGGCGCACTTGCAGCTACAGGAGACCAGCTGCAACTTCTACCGGTGGAATGTCGAGGTATTGTTCGACGGGCAGGGCAAGATGTACCTGCACACGGGGTGGGACAAGTTCGTCTGCGACCTCGCGCTCGAGCTCGGCTGCCAGCTCACCTTCCTCTACGAGGGGGACGGCGAGATGATAGTCAAGGTGTTCGACGGCACAGCGTGCCGCAGGCACTACCACACCGGCGAATTCGGCTTGGACACCGATAGTTAGAACTTAGAGTGTTCTTTCTTTGCAGCGAATATGGCTACGAGGCAGTTGAAGCCAGTAGTGAAGGATTCTAGTTGTTCTTCCTCGAAAGAACTAACAGGGGTACCGTCACCAGCTGAATTTTCCAGTTTGGGTGACTGGGAGTGCCTGAGAGTGTTCTTTCTTGGCAGCGAACATACGGAATTAACACAACTGATTTTTCTTTTTTTACAATGTTTTTATTTGTGTCAACCATGGTTCAAACTATTTATTTGTTTGTGTAAACCATGTTTTCAATTATGTATTAGTTTGTGTAAAACCATGTACCAATATGTAATGTTTGGAACTATGTTTAAATGGAGAAGAGGGAAAAAAAACAAGTACAAAAAAATGCGTCGCCCCACTGGAGCCACCCCTGCCGCAAACGGACGCGCGGACAAAAACGATCATTTTCACGTTCGCGGGGCAACGCAAACGGATGATCGTGGACAATAAAATGTATCTGTCATGTTGGAGATGTGCTTACTCATAGCTTGCAATTGCCGAAACCAAACCGAACGGGATTGACTCAGGTCGAACTTCTTTTGCTTCCACTGTTCAAGTGTCCAGTTTATTTGCTAATCAATAAAGTTGTCGTGGTGGTTTTGAAACAAAAAGTCTCCAGTCATGCAATCATATGATCCCGGCATGTTTGACATCTTAATCGAGCCTATATGCTTGTACGGAGCTAAAAAAAGGCCTATATAGTATCTATATCTTTACCTACTAATAAAGGAAGGAAGGTTTCTCCCCATTATTTTCGTCTGTTTTGTATTTGCCCTGATTTTCAGTCTAAATTACAGGGACTGCCACCGGTTAGTCAAGGTAACGTTTCGTTTAGTTCGTTCTCTGAGAAGCCGCCCGTGAAGCCCATGGACCAGACCATGCAGGACAGTGCGCGAGGTCTTCAAATCTGTCCGGCCACACCCTGCTACCATCGTCTGATCTCATGGACAAACCAGGGATTGCCTGAACCTTGCCGTCCGATTCGGAGACCCTCCAGATCTGCACCACCAGTCCCAGGCCACCCGAGGCGCCCTGCCACGGGAATCTGCCCCAGTCCCCCGGTCCCCCCTCCTCAGCCTGAATCCCGCATCGGCGGCACCCATCGGAGAGGTGGTCCAGGCGGAAGGGGAGCGCAAGGCGCGTCGCCCGCGAGCTGGTAAGCTCGGCCTACTCGGGAAGGAGGTCCATGCTGCAGGGGAGCGTGAGCCGCGTCGGCCGCGAGGAAAATCAGACTGCTCGGGGGAGATGGTCTCGTCGCCTGGACCACGGCCACGCGCGTTCCTCGCCCTGCTTCGAGTGGGATGCCACAATTTGTTTTTGGCTCCTGCTCATACGGTTCAGCGGCTCTGATTTGCTTTGGTCAGTTAACTTTTCCGGTCTGATTTGCCTCTTCCATGTCCGGCTTTAGGTAGTCATCGGCCGCGGTGGCAAGTGCTGGGCTACAAGGAATGCGGAACGGCGAGCAGGAGCATTGGAGTAGGGACGAGTTAACCGACAAGCAACGACAACAGAGACGAGCTTAGAAAGAAATTAGGGCGTGCCTTTCGTTGGATACAGAGCAAGCCAGGGCACAGGCAAAGATACAGTCGTCCTATTTTCTTCTGTCACTCTATATATCTCCTGAAGATTTAGTGGTATGTTGTAATCTGCAGATTTAGTAATTTAGGTTGTCTACAGATTTCTTTTTTTTTTGCGGGGAAAATAGAAGTCAGGTTGTCTACAGATTTCTAACAAACAGATTATCTGGATGAGAAGCTTGCATCATATAGCTGAAAATCATTGGCTTTTCAACGGTCCATGTCTGGCGTCTTGACCAGAGGGCGGCAGCAGCAGGGTAACGGCACGCTGCTTGCTGATAGGAAACTCCATCCTCAAGCCAAGCGGTGGACACAGCAGGGGAGCTCGACGAGGTCTGACATACTCCCGTTATGGATGCCGAGGCCTGTTGTTTTCCCGTATGATGGCGTCTGATGAGTCGCGGTACAGGGCTACATGCTACTGCAATTGCCGCTAGATAGAGAAGATCGATGAACTGGTGTCTTCGAAGCAGTGGTATTATGGTAAGATCGTTACTTGCTTAGTTGAGAGAAGCTCAGATGAAGAAGATCCTTGAACGTGATGACTGCTTTTATACACCGCTACCACCCTTTCAGCTCCAATGCGTGCCAGACAACAGCCGGAAATCCAATTTGGCTTCTCAAGCAGAAGTTGATGCTCATGAATATTGGTTGATTCAGCTGATTTGTCCAATGGCATCAGCGTTCGGGCTGAGCAACACTGCCATGGTAGCACGGATGCACATCAGTACATCACAACAGGTAATCTCCTAAATGAAGCTTTGCGTGGTAGATAAATTTTCACTGATTACTATCATATTCTCACCTTAGTTATATTCATATAGGATTTGAGCTTCTTCTTATTATACACTGCCTACAGATGTACATCACAACAGATAAACTCCTAAATGAAGCTTTCTGTGGTAAATAATTGTTCGCCGATATCCTTCATGTTTTCACTTCAATTTCATTTGTAAAGGTTTTGAGCTTTTTCTAATTATTTCAAGAAATTTGTGGATATGCCTATAAGAAACAACAATTTTGCCCTCCCGTAAATGTAGGTGATTCTGTAAAATTTGACCAAGTGCCTTTGGTGTACCATGGCTGCATAATTCATCTTTCTACAATGCACATTTGTAAATCACATTTGAGAACTCTAGGACAACCGTGCCCGTGTTTTCAAGTGTTAATAGTTAACAAAGATCAATATTAGCCTTTTTAGTTAAAGTTGATCAATTACTTGTCGTGGCGCTGGTGGACTGTCCAAATCGTCCACATGAGAACACATCAAAGATGGGATAGAGATAGAGGAGAGAGGGACCATAATATCTTTAGGCAATTTATTTATGTTTTCATCATGGCACTTTCCTTTAGGCAATTTATGTTTTCATCCTTGCACTTTCTGTTATATAGAGGTGCTTTACTTCCAGCATTTACTCTCAGGCTTATATTATGCTTGCATACGGTTAGCTTTTTTTTTGACACAATTGTGTACGGTTAGCTGAATTTCGGCCTGCTGTTTATCTGAATATTAACATGGTAAACAACTCGTGTTTGGACTCACGATATATCACATCGGTTATGGGTTATTACATTGGTGTCATAATTGATCGTTCAGATGGGTATTTTAAGCTAAATGTTTAGCATGTGAAGGATGTGGGTATGTCTATATCTCTACATTTTAGTTCAGTATCAAGATTAAGTAATGTCATGAGCACAATATCATTATTCTCTATAGGAAAGCTTTAGTGGCCAGCGAGCTCATTTTACCTCACCTTAAAATTTATTATGTTCGTCATGAATAGGAGAAAACGTGATCACCATTGACAATGGTGGCATAGAGGAGAAAGTGTCAACATGAAAAGTTTGTTAGAGCGTTTGACTATTTATTTCTCCCGGTGCAACGCACGGGCACTTTTGCTAGTATATACCTAATAATAAAGGAGCTAAGGTTTCTACCAAAATTTTCGTCCAACTTTTTATTGGACCGTTTTGCCCTCCCACCAAATCGCATAATACCACATGTTGCCATTGTACCGGTTCGGTATTCTTTTTTCTATTCTCCCGAAGGATTCCTCTTGTTCGCTCAACCTTCCTATGCTGGCAACTAGCGCACGCGGATGCCGTAGACAGGAAGTGCTTTTGGGCTTTGATTTCGCTCTCAAATCTGGGCTTTTAAAATAACTAGGGTGGTTCCCAGCCAAGAAAAGGTATTCATATTCTCTGTTAAATAGTCCCACATCGATACTTTACAGCAAGTTCATACGGTTTATATACGCTCGGAAATTCAAATCATCAGCAAGCAATTACATGAGAGAGACAAGCGCCAACATATGATGTGGGAATTCAGAGAGAGAGCTGAAAGATGTGATAAGGGGAAGATCGGATATGCTGTGGGAATCGGTGGATCTGGCGCGGATATAAATTACGAGGATTTAAGAAAAGGGGAGCTCAGAGAAGGGATAAGGGAAGGTCGGATAAATGCTAGGATTCGGTGGCGGCGGTCCAAGGTCGAAGCACAAGAGAGATGGGGGAGGCTCCTGCCCGAGAGCAGGATACGCCCGCCGGTCGGCTTCACCCACGAACAGAATACTTGCCTTGGGCGGGCGTCCTTAGCTATGGAGTCTGCTCCCGTCGGGATCTCGTTGGGCTTCTGCGCGCCTCTCCCCAAAATCCACAGCCGTCGCACCGAATTGGTCGGCCTCTGGTCGCCGAGGCATGCATCCAGAGCAAGGCGGCGCGTGGCCGGCGGCGCGCCCACCCCCTGCATCCCGCTTGGCTCTGCCGGCGGCTCCCGGCCATCCCCTGCATGAATACAATGTGCTCTGAAGGCGAACCGGACTCTGCAGCATGACAGCTCCTTTTAGGCAGGTACCAGCTCAGAGAACACATACAGGTAGATACGTACTCCATACTTAATTTCACCGACCAATGAACATAAAGCCATTTTGTTTAATACAATAGTGGTCTGCATAAATAGGCTATAAGATAAACGACTAGGCTTCAGAGAATTAACGTAAAATAAATAAATGTAGCCACCACTTCAGACCTGTACAATAGTCCCACCTCGGTTAATCATATTCAGTTCACTGTGCCAGGGAGAGGAGGGATCGCAAAGATGAATGGATCAAAGACTAGACTTTGGAAACGGGTCGCTAGCTCAGGTTTCTTTGTGTTTTTAACAAATCTAGCTTATGTTTAATTTGCTTTACATTTTTAGTTTTAAATTTATGTCAATTTGTAATAGCCAAATTATACTTAATATTTTATTGCACCAGACCACCGATCTTTACCACGCCGGTCTCGAACTCTCAATCGGCGGTAACACCATCCGATCGCCCCATCCTATCGCCTTGATGTTGTGGAGATAAGCTCCTGACCGCAGCTCTTTAAGTCAACGACTAACTCACTCGCAAAAAAATGTCAACAACTAACTCGCTCCACCTTGACTTGTCTTCATCGCCGTTACTCGCAAGCTTTCGCAGCCACGATCACACGACGTGGTCAGGTGGTCAGAGCAAATGTTGCGCAACCACAAACGTAACAAAGGCTATGTCCTCTTCGTCAACCAAAGGAAGATGGTGGTGGCTGCTACCAGCGAGCACAATGTCATGGTGGCAATGGTTACGCAGATTACCACCTTCAGGCGGATGTCATTGGTGGTGTAATTGTGCCACGGAAACGAGGGACATATCCAGATTTATTTCATCCCGACGCAACACATCCAACATTTTCTTTAGGCTGGTCTATCCTCTCACCAAATCACATATAACACACCACGGCTCGTTTTGGAGAGGCAAGAATAGGCCTTCTTCCCCAATCCGCCTGACCTTTCTCTCTCGAGCACCCAACTCCGCCGCAACGCAGTCCATCCGTACCTCACGCTATAGCTGTAGGATGACCCATGACTCACGAGTAAGGTCTACGACCACGAGGTGGAGCGTGTTGGATGGTTGCCGTAAGTGAGAGACGAGGGAGAGAGCTAAGCACTGCTGGGTGACGGAAGCGGCCCAAGGTGTCAAGCATGTGCGGGAGAGAGGGAGGTGGGCCGTAACGGGCCGCCGGCATTTGAGTTGACGGCAGCCAAGATGGGCGACATGGGCAGCAGATAGCAGTGCTGGAAGCCGATAAAAGAGAGGGAGATGCAGAGCTAGCTCGTGCTTGGCTGGAGCCAGGCGGAAAAGGGACTCAACAATGTTTGGTATTTCGCGGCAACGCTCGGGCATTGTCCTAGTATATCACTTAGCTGCGAGAGAGCGGTTCCTTCTCATTTTGAGACTGACAAAAAAAGGGTATGATCTCATCGATCTAGACCTGAGTAGCCGTCGGGTCAATTTTGATCTATCTTGAAGATGAGAGGAAACGAGCCGTATAGCTGACACGCAACGCAAACCAGACGTTTTCATGTCCTGTGAAACACACTACACTCCGACCAAACGACACCATCAGTTCTCGATCCCCGTCCAATAAAAAACCAACATTACTCGCAACGACTAGACAAGCTAGTAAAATCCCCAAGCCACGCACTGACGCACTTGGATTCTTCACTTCTACTCATACAACCTGGTCCCGAAGCCTAATTAGTCACTTCTGTTTCCTATTGGGCATCATAGGATAGGAAGGATCGAACCCGATGGTGGATGCTAACGAGTAGGGAAGAGAGACGGCGCAGCTTAATTTGTTACTTTTCTTTCCTACTGCAACGAGAAATCAAGAGGAAGCTGCAGGTGCTTTGGAACTTAGCCTATCTCAGCTGGTTTAGGCTGGTTATAGTGAACCCATTCACTGAGGGTTCAAGTACATCTCAGTATATCTATTCTAGTACTACCTCCATAGCGGATTATATGCCAATTACGCATTTCGAGAAAAAACTTCAACTACTAATTTAGTCAACAAAATATGAAATATGTATCACAAAAATTATACTATTGGAAACTTCTTTTGAATATGAATCCAATGGTATAATTTTTGTATCATATATCTCATATTTTGTTAACCAAATTTGTAGTCAAACTTCTTTCTCAAAATGCGTATTTACCTATTAAACCGGTATGGAGGTAGTAGCATTTTTTATTTTCAGTGGGAGACGACATACCTGTTAACGACGCATATGATAACTTCGTCAATCTCATGAGTTGTTGGCTTAGTCTCTTGTAGGTGTCGGATGCCATGTCGTGTGGAATAAGTATTTCACGGTTCTATTCTCATCATCGTGTGTTCATTGCCGCCACCAGAGAGCATGTAGTGTTTTGGTCCTGCGGATCAAGATCCCGCATGTTGTGATCTGATACATATGCTGGCTTAACGTGACATCGCTGTTTTGCTCTTTTGTGAACCCTACCTTCTTTCCCAATCACACAACAATGAAATAGAGGTTTGGAAACCTTCCTTGCAAAGAGGGTGTTCCTCATCACAATGCATTCACTAAACTAAGCTTCTCACCTATTGGGGCAAGCAATTCCAAAGTACCCTAAAATAAATTTAGTTTTATATTGGTCTTTTTATACATGTTTACTTCAATGTCTTTGATTTGATATAATTTATTTGAATAATCAATAAATTCAGATTAATTTCTACAAAATAATCGCTTTTCTTTTGCCAAAAACAGTTTCAAAATAATATGCAGTTTTCACAACAAAACTACATCTGTGTTTATTATTGTGACACGATGCATATACCATCACAAAAGGCAACAGTCTGCATGAACAAGATAAGCAAGAACGGGACATTAACTGCAAGGGCCGGTCCTGAGATTTCTTGGGCCCAGGACGGTTCACAAAATATGGGCGTTTATTCAAACAGTTGTGGAGATGTACATTGTCATCATGGTTTTCGTGTGTCGGAGCTCCATCTTTTTTCTCACAAACACAACCTAAATTACCCGACCTGAATATGTGTAATAGCTTGGGGACTTCTACCCTATAACAATACCAAAAAACATGGTAGGAAATCTTTATCCTTCATCACGAAGAGAATTAAACAGGTGAACTCCAAAGGTCACACAAAACAATTAACTGGAACATGACCAAGCAATTTACCAGGATCAACGATGAATGCACCCGCGAAATGGATACTTGTGTGTGGGAAACAATATAATGAAACAAGGAGGTAAATGAAAACTGTCTTCTCACTATTACAAAAACAGCTAGAGAATTAGAACTTCTTCATCTCGAAATTAAAAAAAACTTCTTGATGAAAGTAGTGGTTGATTCTCAATCAAAGACTAACTGAATATAAAAAAATTGAGATAAGACTAACTGAATGCTGAATGCTGACAAGCAGGTATAGTTGCAGCCCCGTCGATGGCCATGATCGAAGGGATCGATCGATCAGGGCCCCCAAATTTCAGAGGCCCCCAATTTCTTGCAGCCCAGTATTAATTTTTCCCTCTGCTATTAACACTGCTATTAACACGAGCGGCTTAGGCCCAGTAGGCCACAATGGATCAGTTGGCTGGAAGAAACCAGTCGCGATCAGTTCCATTCCCGATCGAGATATCGTTTCGTTGTTCCCTCATCTGCTTGTCTTCCACATGCATCACGACTCGCGCCGGCGTGGCGCCTTGGCCGCGTGAGCGTGCCTGCTCCCTCCTGCTCCACAGCGCTGCTTTTTTGAGTGCTCATCCGATCTGGTCCTTGCCGCCGACGGCGTCTGGGCGTACTTCCTGAAGGTAAAATCTGATGTTTCTGTTAAGATCGCTGCATGCACTATAATGTAGTCAATAAGTACTCACAATGCCTTATGTTATTAATTTGTTAACTTTTTTAAACAAGAAAAATCATGAGAATAACAAAGTGTTAATCTGGTGCTGAAAAGAAGAAGAAAAAACTGAGATTAAATGCAGCAACTTGGTCTTAAAATGGTGCTCTATAGAGATTTGTCTTGAAAATATCTGAACAAAATTATGAAAATCAAACTCGTAATGTTGATGATGGTCGTGGTCATATTGTAGAATTTTATGAACATGATGGTAATAGCGGCGATGAAAATTAGTCCCATTTTGTAAATCGAATTGGGCCCCCAAATCCTGGAGACGGGGCTGTATAGTTGTATATATTTAAGTGGGTCACCATTAAGGTACTACTCTCTCCGTTAAAAAAAAAAGCTTTAGTTTAGAAGTTTTTCATACGGATGTATCTATAGCTAAAACATGTCTATATTTCTCCGTATCTAGATAAAGTTAAGAAGTTTTTCTAGAAACAGGGGAGTACACATTTTATCCTCTTTAGTGTAATATATAAATGAACTAACTTCTCAATGAAATTATAATATTGTTATTTTCAAAAAGTTATTCATTTTTTACAAAACGTAAAGGGTGTCGAGTCACTTGCATCTCTACACGCAGGTCGTACCATGCGTGATTTCGGCGTCCGTGCATGTACTCACGAGCTCACCGGCGCACGTGTTGTGTTCACCAGCAAGCTACCTTGCAATTGCCGAAACCAAACCGACTATGATTGACTTAATAAGTCGAACTCGTTTTCCTTCAGTTCGCAAGTCTCGAGTGACCACGCAGGATGCCCATCACATAATGCCGGCAGACAAGCAGCTTTGGCATCTGGATCCAAAGCTTGTACGGAGCTCAACAGAAGAAACACACAACTCCACTGAAGTAGCACGCCCTCTAATGATAATGGGACAGAAAGCTAGTAGCAACGAAGGCAATGCTATCAAATTTTAAGACGACAGATAAGGCTATTAGCATATTATATCATCGAGAACACCTGAGGAGCAGCTAGCTGTCCCGTCGTTCTCTTTTCATCTTGAAGGTGAATTGAACCAGTCCAGCTATATGTATGAGAATCACTGTACCCACAACGCAACACGAAGAATATGCTTTCGATCGCGTCCCCGTAAAACACACAACTCCGATCCGATCAAACGATCCCATCGGCTGTCTATCTCGTCCAATAAATACATCAACATTATTGCTTGAACTGGACTGGACTCTTCGCTTCTACTCATACAATCCCTGGTCCAAGAAGTCTTGCCATATCATGCTACGTAGAGATAGGATCGAAGCGAGACATCACAGCTAAATCTGTGTCATCTGCAACGATGGGAAATCGAAGGGGAGATAGCAGGTGACCACTAGGACCTCTCTCTGCTTTGGTGCTTGTTGTTGCTCCAGGGGTCCTGCTGAATAATCAGTCCTGCTGCCGAGAGCGCCTAATGTTTGCTTCCGATGCAAACTTTCTGGTGCTGGCTGCAGTGTTGCTGGTTTTTCAACATAGATGCTCGCTGTGCGTTGGATAAGGCGATGGAAGGTAGGCGAAGACTGTCAAGGTTGTGGTGGTGGTGTCGCCGGAGACTTTTTTTCAGAGCGTGTGATAAGGATGAGAAACTGAGACGTCTGTGAGGCTCACCGATCAAACACGATAAATATGCGGACAAACATTTGCCGCGCCCTGGAGCATCTCTAGCAGATCCAGCATATCCGCCAAATCCGTATAATAACCGTTTGTTTGTAATTTTGGCTAAAAAAAGGGGTAAACTAGGCGTTGCAAATCCGCGTGATCTGGATTTTTTTTACGGGTGTCTGCATACTCGGCCTCGCAACCTGGAAATACACATATTCTCAGGCCAAACTAAATCGATAGAAGATCGAAAACTTTGAAATATCTTGGAATGGAAGCCGATAGAAGATCGTTTTGAGCGAAAGCTTGCAGCCTAGTTAGGCAAGTTGTTATCCTATGGGGATAGGCTTGTTCTAATAAATTCGGTCCTTTCTTGTCTACCAATGTTTCTGTTCTCGTTCTTTGAGGTATCTAAGGGGGTAAGGAAAAGACTTGATTTCTATAGGTTTAGATTTTTTTGGCAAAGTGATGGCCAAAAGAAGAAATATAGATTAACTAAATGGAACATATGTAGACCTAAAGACCGGGGGGTCTTGGCATTGAGGTGCTTGATATTAAGAACAAATGTTTAGTTAGCAAATGTCTTTTTAAACTTCTAACAGAGGAGGGTGTTTGGTGAAATGTTGACAAACAAGTATCTTGGGAGTAAATCTTTGTCCCAAGTTTAGTCTAAGACTACATATTCCCCCTTTTGAAGGGAATTATGAAGGTTAAAGACGATTTCTTTAAGTGTGGTTCTTTTGCTGTACGGAACGGTATGAACACCAGGTTTTGGGAAGACACCTGGCTATGTGACACGCCCCTTAACACCCAATATCCTAGTCTCTCTATAACGTGGCCACAACTAAACATGTCTTAGTCGCCGGCATCTTTGTTAATGCACCATTAAATATAAGATTTAATAGGACGTTAACTGGAGATAGATGGGATGCTTGGGTTAGTTTAGTGCGCAAATTAATTGTTGTTCACTTAACGAATGAACCGGATAGTTTTGTATGGAACTGTCATCTACTAGTAGTATTTTCTCAGTTAAGTCTTTGTATGCTGATTATTTGAATGGCCACACTGTTTTTCTGAGAAAATACTTGTGGAAGATAAAGGTATCACTCAAGATTAGGATTTTTATGCGGTTTCTTTACAACGAGGTGATTTCAACAAAAGACAACCTGGCAAAACAAAGATGGAAATGATGTACTAATTGTGTATTTTTGCGGTTCAAGGGAAACAATAGACCATCTTTCATTTCCTGTCACTTTTCTCGTTTAGTTTGGAGAGTAGTGCATTTTACTTTTAATATACCTCCACCCATGAACATAACTAATTTGTTTGGTAATTGGTTAAATGAGATTGATAAAAACAAGGAACGAATCCATATTGGGGTTTGTGCTTTAGTTTGGACAATTTGGAATTGTCGGAATGAGGTCGTTTTTAATAGGTGTGCTAATCCAAATTTCTTACAGGTTATTCACAGGGCAGCATCGTTGATTCATCAATAGTCATACCTCCTCCCCGTGGAGCAGCGCGAACCTTTGGATACGGGATACAATCGTTTGATGGCGGTCGCTCGGGCTATTTTTAGCCAGAGTGACTGGTTGCAATCTAGACGCATTGGAGATGGCACTTAGATTTTATTTGGCTTCATCATTCTTCCTTTGGCTGATTCATACAACCACCTTGATTGACCCGTGAGCGGGATATAATAGATGTTTTACTGGATGTTTTGATACTCTCAACTATGCTTCAATAAAAAACGGCTGTGTGCATCTCCCAGATGCAGAGGCTGGAAATTGTTGCTTGTCACGCGGACCGTTTTTTTCCCTCGTCGCTCGTGAGAGGCGGCGACGGATCCAATATTCCCAATCTCCGGCCAGGGCGTTGGGCCTGGTTTCCTCTCCCTCCGCTTGCCGCTCTGGCGGCGGCATGAGGGAGGGGAACCTCGTTCCTCCGTTCTGGCCTAGTAGTTAGGGTTAGTTTTTGTTTCCTATGGTGCGTCGTTGGGGTGGTGGGAGCGGTGTCCGGGCAAATAAATCTGCCACAACTCCACTCCCACACCGGCGGCGACCTTCACGGCGGCGTCTCGGAGTTGTTGGCAACGTGTGCTTGCCGATCTTTCAGGTCGACAGCTTGGTCTTCTCGTCGTTCTTCAGATCTGGTGAGATCTGTTTCTCGATGTGTCACTGGCGTTTGTCGTTGTCCACGACGGCGTTGGGGGCCGGGGCGAGGTGGTTCTTCTGGAGCGAAGATGTTGGTCTGGAGGTGGTGGTTATGTCGTTCTTCTCCGACTTCGTCGATGGGAGGCGGCGTATCTTGGTCCAAGATAGCACGGGGACGTCCCCCGGTCGACGTGCCATAGAGACATGTGCCTCGCTGCTTGCAGCAGGCCTGTTCATCGACTCACAAAGCCTCGTTGGTGATTGTGCTTTTTTGGATATTGCAACGGTGGAGGCTCGGCGTTTCTTCTTGCGTTCGTCTCGGCGGCGTTGGAATTGGACGGCGGCCGCTTGCTACGGTGGTTGCAGGAAACCCTAGGGATCGTTTTGTATTTCTCGATCTTTTAGGATATTATCTGCAAATTCAGGATAATCATTTTATCCCGGTTTTTCTTTTAGTTTTCACATGTCTTGCTTCATGTAACTTGGTGTTCGATTAATTAAATATGTGGTTACTCTAAAAAAAGATGCAGAGGCTGGACCATTTTAGCTCCCATTTCGAAGAAAAAAAAACCCAAACTAAACGCCATCCCCATTCCTATCGGGGCGTTGGCGCGAAAGACATTTTAGCCCGCGCCCGCCATAGCTCCTCCGCCGCACGCCGCCACAGACCCCAGCCGCGTTTTGCTCCTCCTCCCAATCCTAGCCGGTAGAAACAAATGCGCCGCCCTTGTTCCCCAGCCGCAGAGGTCATCGGCCGCCGCATCGACGAGATCCCCCCGCGGTCGGAGCCGCCGTACCGCGTTGCCGGCGTACGCGGAGCTTCCCGCGCCTCGGTAAATCAACGCGCCACACCTAATCGATCGAGGCATGAGTCAATCGCCGCCGTGAATCGACCGCACCCCCAGTTGACAACCGCGAAGATATGTCAATTTTCATTCTATGCATTGGTCTCGTCGTCGCACCGTACATAGCTAGTATTTTTTGTCGATTTCGTTTGTAGAGGTCATTGAGCCGGCGCGCCCTGTTTTTGTTGGAGGACTCGCCGTGGCCGGATGACTCAGATTTGGACGAATTGCTCGACAGTACACGATATCGAACAAATGGTGGTGCTGCTCCTCACCAAGGAGCTCGAGGATAGGAGGAAGAAGCGGTGACTGGGATCCAAAGTCGAGTCCAAAGTTCGGAAATATGTTGTTATGCCATCTCTTTTTGCGATGTCTGCTCCGTGTGAGACATTTTCGACCGGCAAAAGGCGTTTTCTGTGCCCTCCATCCGCGACTTTGAAAGTCGCGGGATGTGCGGAATGCTAGTCGCTCTGGGGGGATAAATGGAAGCCTAGGTACAAAGAACGCAATGGTTATTATTGAGCGGAGTAAGGGTGTGTTCGGTTTGGGGATGGGGTGGAACGGAATGGAACCGCTCCGCACCCAGAGCCCGTTCCTGCGTTCGGTTGCAAACTAGAATGAAATGAAGTGGTTCCTCCAAATGGAATATTCCCTCTAGATCCGGAATGAAGTGGTTCCTCCGATTCGGCCGGACGAGGTGGAACGGGTGACTGTCACACGCTAATTAATTAAGTTTAGCAATATTAATCAAGTTTAGCACTACTTAATCAACTTTAGCAAATAATTAATCGAGTTTAGAATAATTAATCGGGTGATTATCTCACCCATTCCATTCCATTCTCAGCCCATTCCAAAACCGAACACAAGGATGGAACCGTTTCGTGACAATTTTTTTGTCCAAATCGAACACAGGTATGGAACGATTCCGTGCCAGTGGAATGGAATGGTTCCATTCCATTCTACCTCATCCCTAAACCGAACACACCCTAAGAGATTAGACCTTTTAAGAACGGCGTTGTTATGATTGTAACAAAAATATAATACTGTGCCACACAAAAATTAGGTCTTTTCGGAACATCATGGTTATTGTTAAAAAAAAGGAAAATGTTCATTACTGTAGAATATCTGAAGATGGGCAGGGCAGCACGATAGCCTACCAAACCTAGTGCTAAGAGCATCCCCACTCGTTGGCGCTCCCCACGCCCAAATCCGGCGAAATTTTCGTCCGGATTGGATGAAGATTTGGCGTGGGGAGCGCCGAAGTTCCAGCCGTCCCCCCGGCAGGAAACCCCCAACCTCGACCATTTGACATATTTCAAACAAATTCAACATAAAATTTAACAAGTTGGGCAAACAAGACGACGAAAATTGCTGAAACAAATTCGGCGATAACAGTACAATGTTTAACGAGTGCTGAAACAAATGAAGCACACAAATTTCACAATTTTTCAAACAAATTAAGACAGACTAGTTGGCGTCGGCGTTGGCGTTGCCTCGGAGCCTCCATATGTGCTCCACCAGATCATCTTGCAGCAGCTGGTGCATTGTAGAGTCTCGAATCTCCTGGCGCATAGCAATGAAGGCGGCCCATGATGGAGGCACCTGGTGATTAGGCTGTGCAAGAGGACCCTCTCTCTCATATGGTGCTTGTTGCTCAGCCAGAGGAACCGGATGCTTTCGCTCATCTTCAATAATCATGTTGTGTAGGCACACACAGCAGTTCATCACCTCCCACATCTGATCTTTGGACCAAGTCATGCGGGGAACCGGACGACAGCAAATCTCTGCTGTAGGACACCAAATGCTCGCTCGACGTCTTTTCGGCAAGCTTCTTGTTTCTTGACAAACTCGCAAAGTTTGGGGGTGCTAGGGTTGGAGATCGTCTTCACAAATGTTGCCCACTTTGGATAGATACCGTCTGCAAGGTAGTATCCTTTGTTGTAGTGCCGACCATTGATCACATAGTCCACCGGGGGAGCATGACCCTCAACAAGCTTGGAAAAGACCGGGGAGCAGTTTAGGACGTTGATGTCATTGTTGGATCCAGGCATACCAAAGAAAGAGTGCCAAATCCAAAGATCATGGGTAGCCACTGCTTCAAGTATCACAATGCAGCCTTTTTTGTGACCCTTGTACATTCCCTGCCACGCAAACGGACAGTTCTTCCATTGCCAATGCATGCAGTCAATGCTTCCAAGCATCCCTGGAAAACCTCTAGCTTCATTTGTTGCAAGGATCCTCTGAGTGTCTTCGACAGTGGGTGATCTCAAGTAATAGTCCCCGAACACTGCTATGACGGCCCTGCAGAACCGATAGAAACAATCAAGGGCGGTGCACTCCGCCATCCGAAGATAGTCATCTGCAGTATCACCGGGAGCTCCATACGCCAGCATCCTCATAGCCACTGTGCACTTCTGCAGTGACGAAAATCCAACCAAACCAGTGCAATCCGCCTTGCATCTGAAGTAGGGATCAAAGTGGCGGATGGCATACACACTTTGCAGAAATAGCTTTCTGCTCATCCTGAAACGACGCCGGAAAACACTCTCACCGTGCAACGGATTGTCGGCGAAGTAGTCGGCGTACAACATGCAGTAGCCCTCCAGTCGCTGTCTCGGCTTGCACTTCCGGCGACCTCGTGCCGACCCACCACGCCGAGGAGTTGCCAGTCCGGCGTACATGCTTGCCAAGCAACCAAGGATCATCATGTGCTCGTCGTCTTGGGCGGCTGCTGCCATCTCTTCTTGCATAAGCTCGACGAACATCTGCTCCTCCTCTTCGTCCGAGTCCATGGCCGGCGAGGCAAATGGACGAACACCTGACGGGCGTGGTCGAGGCAACCCGAGCCGCGAGCGACGACGAGCAAGCAGGCCGGAAAACAGGCTGGCGGAAGAGCAGCCAGATAGGCCGTCGTCCAAACACGGCGGAATATAGGCAGGTGGGGAAGGAGTGGCGGCGCAATCTGGGCAACAAGCCGGCGGGGTGGTGCCGGCGGCGAGAGAGATACGAGGGGTGGGGGAGATTTTGAGCGACGTGGCGGTGGGGTTCGTGCGTCGAGTCACCGACAGATCGGGCCCTTCCCCGCTTTTCACTCGTCCGGAGTCCCCGAGAGCTCCCCGGGGGGCCGGGGGGGCGTGGGATCGCCGGATGAATTTAGGCCCAAATCCGGACGAAAACGAGGAACCGGGGGCGCGACTGGGCCGAATTTCGCCGTCCGGATGGAAAAAACGCTCGCCGAGGGCCTCCTCGGGGGGACGAGTGGAGATGCTCTAACTTTCTTTTCGTCTGTTATTGTTCCGAAGGAAGTTAACCACACACTGCCCTGCGTAAAACGAGATCATTAGATTCCAGCCATCCATCAGCTCCTGAAAACGCCCGTACAACCGACGACCATTTAGCAGTGTCTTTCAGATAAGAACCGTTTAACCTTGCTTCCATTTATCCGTTCCTCTCACGCGGTTCGTCGCTAGGTGGAGAGGAACATGGAAACAGCTCGGCTTCCACTTGGTTTGTTGGCAGCCACCAGATTTCTGTTGCCTTCCACGGCGTGTCACGTGTGTGATCGATGCCTCAACTCGTAAGCCCCCAACTTCGATCTTGTATGTGTCCGTGTGTGTGTGGACGATAGCTCAGTCGTGCCATCTACGGAGCTGAACACTCTAAACTTGGTTTCAGCTGCAATTTCGCTCTCTACCTACGTACTACTCCCTCCGCTCGTAATAAATCGACGCGAGCTATGACCAGAGGGAGTACCTGTCTGCTGGATTGCAAGGCTGAAACTTCATTATTTCATGGCTGAATTTGGGAAAAAAATTGATTGCAAGGCTGAAACTTCATTATTTCACGGCTGAATGTGGGAAAAAAATTGATTGCAAGGCTGAAACTTCATTATCTCAGTAGTCAATTTGGAAGAAGAAAAGGCACGAACGTACCAGAAGCAGTTGGTTTTCAGTGGTCAGCTAGCTGAACTTGTCTCTGCTTTTGTCTCGCTCAGCTCTTTGACCTCGACGGATCACAGGCCTAACCGGCAGACAAAATGTAGTTTTCGGATGCCACCAGCTATGGTGCTTTGAGCTTTGGGCATGTTGTGCGTCTTTCTGGTCATGTACGTGTGTTATTAGGCTTGGCAAAAAAGGCAAAGAAGTGATGGTGTGCATCCAGAAGCTCTTCTTGCTCGGATCAGCTGCTGCTTCATCAGTATAGTGCTTTAGGTGCTGGAGACTACAGGTCCAGCAAGAGATCGAGCGACACATCACACGTGTGGGGCTAATGGGCTAATGATATCATAGTATCTCACATCTGTTAACACTTGACCAATCTAGGCTTCACTATGGGGAAGTTCCATCCAACAATTTTGGTCTATGTGCTCTTATCTCCAAGTAGGAAAAGCACGCGTTGCTAGGTTATTTCCATGAGCTGCTAAAAGAAAACATGTACGTACAGCCGAGGGAGCCGTACCCAAAACTGAAGCATGCTGGAGAGTGTAACATCGGATACTTGCAAGGTTTTTCTTTAGGATCTAGGCTACACTATCATCCTAGATAGGGGCATGGTTTACACTATACAGTTAACCAATCTCAGTTTGGGTATAAGGGAGGTTTCATCCATAGTTTTCCCTCTGTCTGAAGACATAAGAAAAGCAATTGTTAAGCCAAGACTTGGCTCTTGTCTTAGTTAACCGATTTTAAGTTACAAGCCAGGGTATGTATTATAGCCGAGGGGGCCGTACCCAACAACTGAAGCACGTTCAAGTGTATTATTGGATACTTGCAAGGCTTTTCTTTCAGATATGATGTACACTACACTAGCTTTGAGTAGCTCAAGGGAGGGACAAGGAATTGGATAGAGCAATGCATCGTATGGCAAATCAATGGTTATAGTCCTGCTTGTCTTGAGCCGTAGCGAATTAGCGATCCGTTCCGATCCGGTTAAGCAGGGAAACTCTGCACATATGTGTTTGTAGGACTAGTACCACTAGTAGTTCGCATGCTTTTGTGGCTTCAATATATGTTTCTGGTGGCTGAGTGTCGTCTAACTGGTGCAGACATGTGAAAGTGAAATTGTGCAGCACCTCATAATCAGAAATGATGACAATCAAGCTGCTGTTTGTGCTGTTATTTGACTCCGTAACCGGAGACAATATGTACCAGTTAGGATCTTTCGCTTTCACTCAAATTCTACCTCAGCCCTCTCATGATTTATAAGGGCATTACCGAGAAAATTGCCAAATACGTATAAGGCATTGCAAATAGAGAGGATGTGGTGTGAAAAAAACAGAAACCTCCTTCATCGTAGTCTGAACTTTCTTTGTAAGCCTAAAATAAAGGATGGGAGTGATAACTTGGATGTCCAGAATGGATGCATGCTCCTCAAACACATTCATAAATTCTTAGATCCATTACCTCCAAAAAAAAATTTCTTAGATCCAGAAGAGAATTAGTGGGTTCATTTGGTTAGGGTAGCCTATCAAGCTTGTCCACTGCTAATTACAGTGTTTGTTCCTTTTGGTGGAGAGACTGCCTTAACCTGAATCCCGAAGACAGGGATATGGCTAGTTGCAAGTCTCAAATGGGCAGCCTACCATGATGTGGGAGCACAAGTAGTCTGGTCATCAACTGAAACTCCGATTCCCTCACATGCACTAGCTTGTATCCATCTCTATTAGCAAGGCTAAGTCAGGATCAGCTTCATGATCTCTTCCATCTCCTACTTTATGAAGAAGCATGCTCTGAATTTTAGCACTGCAGAAGATTTTGGGAGACATTCAGCTCGGCAATTGTCAGGACATTTGGACGTAGCCTTGGGAATCTGCTACCTTCTCGGCCTCAAGAAATATTTATTGCCTTGAATTGGCTATGGAATTCATGCTGCCGGAAAAACACCTCTCTATAGTAGGCTCAACAGTCAACATCGGAGAGATGCTTCAGAGGAAAAACTTCACTCGTCCCAGGTGCGGCCTACTATTTCCAGCCACAACCCAAGTTCAAGCATATACACCCCAGATTCTTCTAAGAAAAAACGCCCCAGATTTCCTATCCTTCTTCATAAACAATCTTTACAGAGGTCTTTATGTTGGTTGCATGTGCCACCCAGGCTATCAAAACTGGTTGCCTTTTCAACGGAGAGCCGAATAACTTCGAGGGAGAATTTTGCCATGGTAATCGGAAAATATAAATTTCTTGTGTTACAGTAAAATAACAATGTGACGAGTCTGATTACTAATTTTCGAAAAGGTATTGCTTTGCCTCGTCGCTTTCATGTCAAATGACCTGATTTGGGACAACAATGTGAGCGGTTTCGTTTCATACATAATGAAATTATCGGCCATACAACGAATTGTATTTTTCCACGTTATTCTTTCTTATCATTTTATCAAGCTTCTCTGAACCGGTTAACCTTGCTTTAATTTATCTGACCCCCACTCCCAACCCTGAAAATTTCTGCATCTCCATATCCATCGCGCTACCCTGCTCCATCGCTGCGAATTAGGATGTTAGGGTGACCAAATCTAAGAAGATGCAAGAGAAGAGCATGGGTGGACCTAGAGGGTGGGCCGGTTGGGCCATGGCCCACCCTGAATTTTCAAAAAAAATGACTACCATATCATCATTTGTTCAACCTTTGATCAAATAGCCCATAGAATAACTTTTTTGCATCCCATTGGAGACAATCTATGCACGTTTTCTCTCGTTTGAGGTCCATCCTACACTCCTACTCACGACGGGAATACGACCGGGCACACACAACGCCGCGTCGGCGGCTGTAGGGTGACGTATGCGAGGCTGCATCGCATGATCATGCGCTTGGAAACATACCACACTAGCGCAACGCAAGAAGGCACCCATTTCAGGCTAGGTGCCACCAGCAAAGCAACCCATCTACTGTGAGAAAAGCGCCGTGATCGCTGACCCACATTGGACACCTATTTTCTGCAAGAGCAGAATCTCTGATTGGTTAAGTTGCTTGTGTATTTGCTTTTCATGATTTATCACGTAACTTATTGTTGACCTGCTAAAAAAATCTCTTGAAATTGTATGCACATCCTGAACCCATGCTAATGATTATTTTTCCAAGACAACTTTAAATGAGATTGAGATTTATCCTCTTCTTGGTGGTTTTGTACCTATGAATTTTACAAGAATTTTGTAAGCTAATAATATGTAAATTATTTCATGTGTAGCATGTTAAATATAAAATATGAATTATTAGTTTGGTCTTTATACCATAGGACTCACGTTATAGTTTCACCTTGTACCCCAAAATCTTAGGACTGGCCCTAGAGACACCAGGAATCGCCCCCAACTCGGATGGTGGATTGGGCGCACAACAGCAACCCGAGCAACTCGAGCACAAGGCGTTTCTCGTTTTGGTTTATTGTTGTAATTGTAGAATTGACCACGGAGATGAATGGTGATATCATGTTTCTTTTCCGGAATCAATTTTACTCGTTCATGTTTTTACCTACTTGTATGTGTACGACGTGTGATAGATTCTCATGTTTAATTTCATGCAAAAAAGTTTATTTGGAAAACTGGCAGGAGCAGTTGCATACACTACACCATATGATCACCAAACACATTTAAAACAAGCATACCTTAGGTAATTTTATATTCCTGGATTATTATTATTATAGTATATACAGTTCCAATACCACGTGCAGAGCATGCACATGTTTTTTTTTTTTTTTTTTTTTTTTTTTTTTTTGCGAATAGGACACTGGCATTAAAAGAAACACCGAACAGTACAAAACAGCTCAAGAAAAACGAAAATTACAACGAGATCCTTGAGAAGCCCTTCATCTTCAACCTCCAGACCGTGTCGACGGCGCGCCGCCGCTGCCGCTCCTCCCTGAGCTAGCTTGACGTTGTTGATTGCGGACGGGAAGTCGCCGAACGGGTCGAAAAGACCACATCCGTCCCGGAGACGAAGAAGTAGGATGAACTGCCGATGAAGCTCCTTGACGATCCGAAGATCCCCACAGCCAGACGAAATCCTCGAAGACCACACCATACCCACAAGCTTCTCGACGTAGCCGTCGAGATGGGGTTGAAGCCGGGGAAATATTATTGCACGAGGCGCCGCCACCACCACCTGAGCGCCGCCCCTACAAACAGAAGCCCTAAAGACGGGAAACGAAGCTCCCAAAACTGGGAAACGGAGCCCTCCCGCCGACGAGGGCCGCGATCTGCCCCACCTCCATGGCCCGAGGGCCACAGAGGCGGCCAGATCGGAGGCGGCCGCCGACGGGAGGCAAAAAACCCTAATCGCCTGAGCCCTGAGGTCACGCGCGAAGAGGTATCTTGTGCTGTTCAGAGCATGCACATGTTGCGAACATACATAGAAATCTAACTTGCAAGACAATTTTTCCAATGGTTAGAAATTTCTGTAAGTATAGGTACCTGATAATAAACTAGAATGATGACTATGATATTTATTTCATTAATTGTACAATTTATAGATCTCTATCATGGTGTGTGTATATCAATATCTACACCAACACACATACATATATAAATACACGATATAATTTTAGCAATAGGTGAAAAATGTGTTAAAGGAAAATTTATTGCAACATAAATTTAAATTAGCATAAGAAAATTCTGCATTATATACATTAAAATTGTACAAACAACAAAGATCCAGTGTCCAAAAATAGTGTTATGTATTTAATTAAGAAATCTAATATTGTACTCAATAAGATTATAGTATGATAACAATAAGTTCAGTAGAAGGATAAAATTATGTATAAAATATATTGCAAATTTATTTATTTAACTATATATACTGTTATTAGACATCATCGACTTTTTGCATTAATCATTTGGTAAATTTTGAATTGCACATGGGTCCACAAGACACAAGCTTGTTGCATTTGTGAGAGTCAATTTAAATTTTTATGATGTCGTCCAAGTGTTAGCAAACGGGCATTCTAGTGGCACTTCTACGGTGGACGTTACTTGAGTGACGATGGAACATCTTTTGGAATTGATTGTAGAGCAGCGATGTTACTTTTGAGTTTTGAATTTTGATAAATAATAGAGTTGGTGTATGGAATCTACATATTGCTAGGTTGATGCACATCATGCATATCATCGACGTCGCTTGTGCACTTGCTCTTTTTTTTGGTAGTCATCCTTGTGTTGTCTACAATTTTTGAGAGCCACTTTGATTCACGCGCTCTATGTTGGGTATTGATTGCATATGCTTAATTCGGTAGTATTCCAATGGTTCCTTATTGCTAACATATGGTGGGAAGAGTAGCAACAACGGCCAACGGGTTTCTAGAACCTTGATTATCACAGGTGATGCTATGGTTATAATGAACTAGATTTAGATGTGGGCCTTGGCGCACGATCCCGGGAAATTCGTGTTGATATTTATTATGTATAGCAATAATAAAAATTAACTGCCAATATGTGAGAAATAGTGTACTAACTTATTTTTGTTGCAAGGACCAAATATCTGCGAAAAATAGTATGATCGTGCTATTTTTTTTTTTTGAAGCATATACAGTAGGGAAGACCCCTACTGCTTCATTTTTCATTATATATCAGAAACCAGACATTTACAAAAGAGGATAGGAGCTCCTCAAGAAATAAAGAAGAAAAAAATGAAGAAGCAACAAACAAATGAAAAGCAAATCTTTTACAAACTGTCAACCCATTGTTGCATACCCTCCTTCAAACTCGGCTTTGCTCTATGCATAACAAGAGCAAAATATTCTTTGAACATAGCAAAACAAGTCTGTTGGCTTCTGTCTTCATTGTCAAAAATAATTCTGTTTCTATGATTCCATATACTCCAAGCCCCTATGATGAGAATTTCCTTGAAACATATACCACCATGTCTTTGCTTCCCATCTTTGAGCATATCAACAAGGGGAAGGTTAGTATTCCATTCATATCCAAGCCTCCACCAGAAGCTCTGACTAAAGTCACACGCAAAGAAGAGATGTAGAAGAGATTCATTTGGCTCATCATCACATATCACACAGCAACTGTCTTCGACATAAAAGTGCTTTCTAGTCATAAGATCTTTGGTGTTTAGTCTGTCCAGAAGTAACAGCCAAAAGAAGAATTTCTGTTTGGATAAGCAACATGATTTCCAGATCCACTTGAAAGGACTAGATGCCTGAGGAAACTGTGATATACTTTCATAAACCTTTTTGGTGCTGTACTTTCCTCCTCCTCCCCATGAAAGATTCCAGATATCATTGCCAAGATTCATATTTATTGGTTCCATTGCAGAAATTAATTCATGACCTTGATTATGAGCAATAGTAGATAAGGGCAAGTGGAACATATCGAAGAAATCTGATTCAATGTAACCCTTTGCATGACTAATAGATAAATCTGTATTTTTGGCAAAAGAGTGTAGCTGTGGGTATTTCAGTTTCGGACATTCATCTAGCCACTTGTCCTGCCATAAGAGAGTAGAGTTTCCAGACTTAACTTGTGGTGCAGCAACTGATTTGAACAAATCAATTAATTCTGTGCAATCCCTCCACCAGAAAGAACCCTTAGTACCTTTTTCTTGTGGTATTTTCCCATCACTGTAATGTGCTTCCCATAGCAAATTGACCCAGGGGATATCTTTTTTGTTGAAAAATTTAAACAGAAATTTTATGAGTAGGGCTTGATTCTGTTTTCTTAGATTCAACATTCCAAGTCCTCCATTTTTCTTTGGCCTACAAACAAGATCCCATTTTGCCAAACATTTCCCTCTCTTGTGAATGTCTTTATCATTCCATAGAAATGTTCTACAGGATTTTTCCACATGATCAATGATAGTATAGTGTAGCTTGATAGTACACATTGCAAAAATGGGCATAGAAGATATAACAGACTTGATAACCTCCAATCTGCTAGCATATGACAGCAATCTTGCAATACCTGCAAGTCTTTTATCCACTCTTTCGGTTATATATACCATGTTCTCAATCTTAGGTTTTGTAGTTCCCATAGGGAGTCCTAGGTATGTGAATGGCAAGCTTTCTGTCCTGCAACCCAAAATGTCTGCCAATTCTTTACACCTTGCAGCAGTGATATTTATAGGAACAAGAGAGCTTTTATGGTAATTGACTCTAAGTCCAGTTGAGACTGTGAAATTATCCAGAATTTCCTTTATCTTATTTAGCTGAATTGCATCAGCTGGGAGAATGAGCAGTGTATCATCAGCATACTGTAAAATAGGAAAATCTTGTCCATATGAATTATTAACTGGTAACTGAATCTCATCACTATTCCAGGCATTATTGACAACAATCTGTAATAACTCAGCAGCTAGGACAAACAAAATAGGTGACAGGGGATCCCCTTGTCTAACTCCTCTCATGCATTTTATTGATTTACCTGGAACCCCATTTAAAATAATAGAGGTAGTTGCTGAGCCAAGAATACTTTCTATCCAAGATATGAATTTGTCCCCAAATCTTAGATATCTGAGCATATATATGATAGCATTATATTCTACTTTATCAAATGCCTTTTCAAAATCCACTTTGAAGATAACAATTTCTTTCTTTGATTTGTGGCAGATATCCAGATATTCATATGCCCAGGCAAGACAGTCCTGAATGTTTCTGCTCTTAATAAATCCATACTGATTTCTGTGTATGAGAGGAATAATTACTTTCTGCAACCTATTTGCAAGGAGTTTTGTGAGTACTTTTAGAGCCATACTGACTAAAGAAATTGGCCTGAAATCAGAAACAGTCTCAGGACAATCAATTTTGGGAATGAGAGTTATATATGCAGTATTTATGCTTTGAATATCCAAACTCCCATTGTGAAAAGCCTCACACAGTTTATAGAAATCATCCTTAATAGTATCCCAGCATTTTTTCATAAACAAGCCATTAAACCCATCAGGCCCAGGTGATTTGTCACTTGGCATGTGCTGTATTATTTCATCAATTTCTTCATGAGTGAAAGGTCTCTCCAACTCAGTAAGATCAATATTGTGATTACTAGTGCCAATATCAAATTGCATATTAGTCTGAGCCGAAGAGCCAAGCCTTTCTTTATAAGATTCCCATAACAGAGCAGCTTTATGTACATGTTCAGTAATAATTCTTCCATCTTCAGTTGTAATACTAGCAATATAATTATGCCTATAATTCCTTGTTGCTATAGCATGAAAGAACTTTGTATTTTCATCACCTAGCTTTGCCCATTTGATATTTGCTCTCTTTTTCCAATATTTTCTTTTAGCTTCCAAGAGATTAAGTGTATGCTTCTTGAGGGCCTCCCTGAAATTTCTTTCTATGACAGAAAGGGCTCTTTGATCTTCTAGCCCATCAAACACTGCAACCACATAACAACAATTTTCAATAAGTTTATTTAGCTGAGATAAGCTCTTACTCCACTTCTTTAAACCATGCCTCAAATTCTTGAATTTTGCAGTAATATCTTGAGCAGAATTTTTATATACTCCTTTATTATGCCAGTTTGACACCACAGTATTATTAAAGTCCTCAAAATCTGTCCAAAATTCCTCAAATCTGAAGATTCTGGCTACTGGAATATTTGACCCAATCTTAATCTGGATAGGAATGTGATCAGAGGATAGCTTAGCTAAGGGAATAGCCATAGTATCAGGATACTTTGATGTCCATTCTGCTGATGTAAAAATCCAATCAATTCTCTCAAGTAGTGGATTGTCTTGCATATTACTCCAGGAAAAAGACCTCCCTTTTAAAGGTATTTCTTCTAAGTCCAAATGCTGAATGATACTATTAAAAAGAAGCATATGGTTATGATCCCCTCCTGGTCTATTTCTGTTACTGGGGCTTCTCATTAAATTAAAATCACCAGTAAACATCCACATATTATGCTCATCAGGGTCTAGAGAAAGCAACCAGTTAGTAAATAAGACTCTACCTTCAGTACTGGTAGGCCCATATACATTGGTTATTGTCCATTCTTCATTGTTCATGTTGCATTTGAATTTGACTGTGATTTCAAATTGGTGCTGATGAACCACAGTACCAGAAAAGAGAGAACCAGTCCAAATAATAATAAGCCCTCCTGAACTTCCAATTGAGGGTACAAAAGCAAATTGATTGAATTTTCTCGGACAAAATTTCCTCAGATATGCATGATCAAAGTGCTCTTTTTTTGTTTCCTGGAGACATATGATATTACAGCTGCTTTCATCAATTTTTTTATTTAAATCATCCCATCTTACTTGACTATTAATCCCTCTCAGATTCCAATTCAAAATGCACCAATTTCTATTCATTAAAACAATAGTGAGCATTATGAGAAGCCTTGTATGAATACAATACACAGGCTTTGATTTTAACAGACTGAATGTAGCGTCTGAAACAAATAGTGGGATCAACTCCTTTAAATTTTCCAAACTTTATCTGGCAGTGTGCATTTGTCATTTGAGCAGTGATAGGAATCATCAGGATAAACACAAGAATAGAACAGCAGCACCAAAACACATAACAAATCAAAACATCACTAGAAGGGGAAATAGTTCTGCTGAATAACATCACTGAAATTGTACTGCTGAAATGAAAAACAACTCGATAGAAACTAGGGATAACTAGACAGTTGGGGGGTGGTCTGTCTACAACCAACAGATCCTCCAAATCAGACACTATCATTAGAACTGTCATACATGAGAGCTTCATCAGAAACCATCTGAGATGGCATCTGGCAAAGACCTGTACCAATAGCTTGCACAGTCTTAAGTGGTAGATGAGGAGGTGGGGGAGCATCATGATCCATTGCAACTGCTTCAAACTTCGGTGCCAGATCCAGGGGAATCAGGGTCTCATCTTCTAGCTCTTCAGCTTGTGCTTCATCATGCTCTGACAGAGGAATGAAACCTGCAGCAGCAGCACTAGCAACATCTCTGTATCCTCCATTCAGTTTGGCAATTCTTTCACTTCTGCGCACAAGGCTGACCTCTGTGATAGTTTTCTTCTTCCTCTTACTCTTGGGAAAATCAGCAGGCTTGGTGATCTCCAAAACCTCATCATCATCAGACAACTCCACAACTTCCCTTGGATGAGAGGACTGATTGGCTGCAGGGGCAACAGTATTAACTAGAAGGAAGCATTTTTTTACCATGACATTGTTTTCCTCAACATCTACTATCTTGCATGAAGCATTGATAATATTAGTGTCACCAAGTTTAGGCAGTAGCTCATTAGCATTGACCACAAGGTTGGCAATCAGACCTTTCAGTGCTGCAATGTTGTCAGTTATCAGATTTTGGACATCCACTGGTTCAGGCTGATTGAGATCAGGAAGATCTGCAGCAACATTTTCCTGGTGCACAATCTCATCATTGTCCTGCATCTCATGCATCATCTCCTGGTGCACTTGCTGCTGTTGGTTCTGCTGCTGCTGGTTTTGCTGCTGAGCATTGGCAGCATGAGCATGCCCATGTCCTCCCATCCAGATATCATCAAACCCCAAAGGCATAGGATGAGGATTGATATCACCTGGAGGGATTGGATCTTCATCACCTCCAAGAGCACCAAGCATAGTACTAGATATAATGTAGGTAGGGCAAGTCCATGAATCACCATGACCATGATCAGAGCTATTCTGCATCACAACAATACTGAGAGGCAGGGTATCTATGTTGTAGGGTCTAATCTTAACCAAGATTCTAGCTTTGTTTGACACATCCTTGTTCCAGACAACAAATCTACCATATGGCACCATGGTTTTGATAATAGTTTCTAACTCCCAGCACTCTTGAGGGTAATTAAGCAGCATCAGCCAACATTCATGATCGTGCTATTTAGCACACAATGCTGGGAACCAAGGGATTCTAATGAAAAAGGTCATTCAGAAAATCACTATTGAACAATAAGAGAAAAAAGACCAAAAAACCCAAAAACCCAAAAAAAGGATCATTAGGTGCAGATATTATTTGGGACGCGCCTCAGCCTGTAGGCCCAACTTTCGCACTGATAAACGTTTTATATAATGACATAGTAAATATTTGGTACATGGCTAATTTATCTCCTAGTTGAGGGAAGTAGTTAAAATGTAACATGTATCCAACCTCCATTCATTGAATAGTTGAGAGGTTTCATCATGAACCGTTGGATGATTAACAAATGGTGTGGAATGTTGGTGGGATCTAAAACCAGTAACTTAACCCTATTTTCGAAGATTCCCCCCTTGGCTCAATAATCAGTTGAATTCCTTTGTGTTATATCATCGGGGGACTTGACGCTGCACCCACGCGATGGAGGCTAGGCTACCACGGCGTTGTCCCACGGGACAGAGAATCGAAGGACATGGATGTGCCCCATGCAATGGAGACTCGGCGGCCACAGTGTTGTCCCCTTCGACAGCCAAACGACAACTTGGCATGCTAGTAGGATGATCCACCGTCCCTAGGATGGTGACTAAGGCGCTTCCGCCACACTATGGCGACTGAAGGGCCAAGGCTTTGCCCCCACAGGATGCATTTATACAGAAATTGCAATTAGCCGTTGTACATAATTTTGTCTCTTGTAATCTATCCTTCTATTTTTTATTAAGTTTACTCAGCAGTGTGAACCTGTTAAGAAAATTTGATGCTCAACTGAGGTCTATCCATCTTTTGTAAGTGACAACAAAGGGCATGTTTACTGGAGTATTTTATAGCTTGGTTTGGACGAAATGAGATGATGCGTAGAGCAAAACAGAAACACAAAAGAATAAGATAGATACTCCATGCCATCTTGCAAACACATGATTCAAGCAATCTGGAGTTTTCCATAATTTCTGTTTGACAAAAGAAAAAGCTAACAACTCCCAATATTCAGAGATACTGACAATTGTAATATAGTTCTCCAAAGAACATCAATATTCATCTAAAAAATTGCAACCCATGAACTTCTTGTACTGCACCAAAACAAGCATAATAATAGGCTAAACTGCCGCTCAAAGCAAAGCTATATAGATTGATCAGGGGAGGATGTATTTCCATGGCATTTTTCCCTCCATCATTGCAATCGTGGTTTTGCTAATCCAAGTCACAGTTATGCTGAGGCTCATCTATAAGGAAACAACACAGATGTCTCATAAAGGTATGAAAATTGCGTGAGCACACATGCTGCATTACTCTATGACCGTGAAGCCAAACAAACTGAAACTCACCCAACCAGATTTTTTTTGAACGAGCCTGAACATATTTGGATAGTATAACGTTCTGACAAGAACTCAGCTAACTGTGTCAATTAATTAGCCATGTTTTCATATTTACAAAGAAGTTACAACATGCACAGAAAATCCAGGTGACACAGTGCTTTGTTGAAGTACGTTTGGCTAGATGATTTATATCCCTCCAAGATAGGTTCCCTCGATTACTTCCTTGCATGAGGACCGCTCCTTCCAAGAGTACTTTGACAGAGCTACTCCTGCTGACAGTTTCTAAGAGAATTATACGTGTATCGCCCCATATGCAAACCAATGGGAAAATATCATAAATAGATATAATATAAGAAGAAAGAACTAACGAGGACAAGAAAAGAAAAATAAAAAAGCTCACCTCTGCCAAATGTACACACTGTTGTGTACCATCCTCCAGCAAGCAGGGGAGAAGGAGAGGAGGCCATGGGGCTAACTTGTGGTCAATGTTGGACTGCAGCCTTTGAGATTGGACTCACATGACAATTGTCCATCTTTGAATTAATATAGAGATGTTCCGGTCTAGAACATGAACAAATATCACACAAGGGATCTGAATTTAAAAACAAAGTTATCATCTATAACATGAAGAAAGCCACTTTGGACAAAATATTTACACACCTACTGCAAGTATGGAAAGAAGCAAAAACAAAACTGTAATACTTTACCCAGACAAACAAAAAATCCTGCATTAGAGGATATTTCAAACAGATTTTTCCTACAGGAGCAGGACTATTGTAAGAAAATAAATAGCAGCACAAAGAGTCTCATATGTATATAAGCCAAGCTATACAAACAGATTTGCATTTTTCTTTTCTTAATAGAAACATGCCTGCGAAAGAATGCCAGTAAAAAAACCCACCTATTTTACTAATAGAATAGTTTTTTCTTGCATCAGTAGATAGGATTAAACATACGATTCATGTGCACCAATTCCGAAATCGCATCTCCAAGCAACGTAAAGATTTGCAAAATTTGTATGGAGATAATTTTTTATTCTTTATCTTGAAGGGAGAGGCAAAATATGTTATCCCGAGGAACTATTCACATCCAAAACAAGCCACTCCTATGGATGTGAAAAGGTAACCAGTTGGGAAATAGATCAATTACAACGTGAGGAATGTAGGCTACAGTCCATTCATGCTCAACTTTTTTACTGCCTCAAATGGTGTTTTAGAGCAGAGAAAACATAGGGGACCAATACGACGCAGCCTATCAGGATTTTTATTTCCAAACAAATGAGATCTACAATTTTAAAGAATTCACTTGCCTTTGAAAAAAAAGGTAGCTGGTAATAAGCACAATATGCCTATGGAACAATAACCTTCTGTGTGCATTGAGCCTTCATCCTAGTGTCCATACAGAACCTGAAAAGCATACCATTAATCCAAGTTTTGCTGCTCCGGTTAATTAAGCAACCTGAGCAGAAGTGGCACATACCTCCAAAATCCTATTCATCAAGAATTTAAGAGTAATTCCTACACTTCAAATGTAGGCAAGACATAAGAGGTGGTTCTTAGAAAAATCTCATCATATAAGACCGGAAGGGCCAACAAAATACCATGATTTCCAGAGAGGTCCTTCTAAGCGGGAGAGCAAAATGACAGTTGCTATCGGTACAACCCTGTATAAAGATGGGAAAATGAGTAAGTATCTCCACTCACCCATGTATTGAAATTTTTTTTTGGTGCTTTTGAAGCTGAACTATCTGAGTATCGATAAAAAGAGAGGATTTTAAAGATGCGAATTATAGCCAACATGTACAATTAGAGAAGCATATCATGTTCTATGTCGCTCTAAAAGATAAACAAAATCGCACTGGTAGACAAAATTGCAATACTCGAAATCAGGTTAGAGCTACTGGTACCTGGAGGATTTGAAGAAGAACACATAGCACACCTTGGCGTCCATGTATATCCATACAAAGGCAGGGTCTGCAACCAAGCGGAACCTGGTATGTGTTCAAATTTATGTATATTGCTGACGACTAATACATGTCAGGTGGAACATCACCATTTCAAAAGCTAAAATTGCAGGAGCACGTGCACATACAATTTCTTTCTAGGGTATACCTAAGCTACATAGAATAACTAAACTATTGGCAGCTAGTAAACCAAAATTCCGAACTGCACAGGGAACCGGTTTACGTGACTGCAGTTTTTATATTTGAAGCTATTCTTGTCATGCTTCTTCAACCACTGGGTGTAACTGACTTTATATCCCAGTAAGATTATTGTTTCTCAAATTTATGTATATTTCTGACAACTAATACATGTTAGTGTTTTGGATCGGTGGCACGGTTAATTTCAAAAGATAAAATTGCAGGAGCACACGCACATAGAATTTTCTGAAACTAAAACTGCCAAATGGGAACTTCTATGACACCATACAATGGAGCAATTCTCGCCAATTACAAAATAATGGAGACAATGTAGCAGGGTATGGAGAAAGATAGTGCAGGTATAACTTACTTGGCATAGGCTCTTCCATCAAGGAGAATATCATGATTGTGGTCCATGAATGGCCTAATCTGCCATATCTGGTTCATCTCAATCTGCAAGGATGTAACAGGCTGGATCAAGCAGCCCCGGAAGCGACATATGACACCACTAGTAAAGGGAGGTGCTCACCTCTGGTCCTAGGAGTCTCACTCCGATAAGAGTTCGGCGGCTGCTCGTTTTCCTCCCGTCGAGCACCAAGATGAGGAAGTAGCACTGCAGGGCCATGAAGTGCAAGTGCAGGAAATGTGCTGCTCCCGCTGGCCACCAACCGCTCCTAGCAGCGACAACACAACACGCGGCCGCTGGCTGTGCTACTCTTGAGGCATGCTCATCAACAGCAGCTCTACGACTGCTTGGTGGTGGCGGAGGCAAAACCGCAATGACCAGCAGAGCCAAGCAATGGTTACGACCAAGATGACGGCGTGATGGAGAGCTTGTTGGGTTAATTATCAACAAACTTTGGACGACGCAGTTCCTCCCAAATTTGAAAGAAAGCATCATAGTCTGCACTACTTCCATCTACTAAAAAACCGTTATTGTCTGACATTGGAACGAGGCTAGATAAACTGCTGAAAAATGCAGAATTCTGTACAGAGTATAAGATAACAGTAACATGGTAAAACCTACTAACCCGGTTCATGGCCGGCAGAATATGGGTAAGCTGCAGGAGACTGCCTGTGGACAGAGGTGAGGGCCTAACCTGAGGTAGAAGGAGGCTGCAGGGAGGAACTCACTCTCCTAGGGTTGCAGAGATAGAAGCACCTTATATAGGTCAGGACTGGGCTGGGCCAAATGGGCCACAACAGAGAACAAGAAGACAGCCCAACAGATACACCAACAGTTATCCAACACTCCCCCTCAAGATGGGTGATAAATGTCAATCATCCCCATCTTGGCACAGGCAAGATTACACTCCTTTGAGCCCAGTCCCTTTGTTAAACGGTCTGCCACTTGTTGTCCTGATCTCACATAAGCCAATGAGATAATCCCTGCATCAATCTTTTCTTTAATAAAGAATCTGTCTATCTCCACATGTTTAGTTCGCTCATGCTGGACAGGGTTATTTGCTATGTTTATGGCAGACATATTATCACACCACACTTTCAAGCTTCCTTGCCTTAAAATTTTCAGCTCTCTTAGAAGGTTTCGTACCCACAACATTTCACCCAGGCCCTGTGACATAGCTCTGTACTCAGCTTCGGCTGTTGATTTCGAGACAACAGATTGTTTCTTACTTCTCCATGACACCAAATTTCCTCCAACAAAAACACAATACCCTGAGGTGGATCTTCGATCATCTAAGCAGCTAGCCCAATCTGCATCACAATATCCATCTACATTTAGGTGTCCATTGCTTTTAAACAACACTCCTTTTCCCGGAGTGCCTTCAAGTATCTCAAGATTCTTTGAGCTGCTTCCAAGTGTCCATCCCTCGGATCATGCATATAGCGACTCACTACACTCACTGCAAATGATATATCTGGTCTAGTGTGGCATAAGTATATTACTCTTCCAACAAGTCTTTGATATTTCTCCTTGTTTATGGGTTCTCCAGACTCTGCTGTGATTTTAGTGTTCTGGTCAATAGGTGTTGAAGCCACACAGCACCCCAGCATGCCCATATCATCTAAGAGATCCAAAGTATACTTTCTTTGAGATAGTGATATCCCTTTTGATGATCTTGCAACTTCTATTCCAAGGAAGTATCTAAGTTTTCCCAAATCTTTCACCTCAAAGGCCTGACTCAAGCATCCTTTCAGTTTTGCGATTTCCACAACATCATCTCCCGTGATGATAATATCATCAACATACACAGCAAGGATAGTGATTTTCTGCTCCGAATGTTTGTAAAATAAGGTATGGTCTCCATTGCATTGACCATATCCCATGCCACACACCACTTGTCTGAACCTGTCAAACCAGGCCCGTGGAGATTGTTTGAGACCATATAGAGATTTCTTCAGTCTACATACCTTCCCTTTAGTTTCAGGTCTGACAAATCCTGGTGGCATCTCCATATACACCTCTTCTTGAATGTCACCATGCAGAAATGCATTTTTGACATCAAGTTGATGCAAGGGCCACCCAAAATTTGCTGCACAAGAGATCAATATTCTGACAGTGCTCATTTTTGCCACCGGTGCAAATGTCTCATCATAGTCAATGCCATAAGTCTGACTATATCCTCTTGCCACAAGTCTTGCCTTATATCTCTCCACTTTTCCTTCTGCATTTTGTTTTACATTTTGTTTTACAGAATAGATCCACTTACAGCCTACTGTATTCTTTCCTTTAGGGAGATCTGTCAACTCCCATGTTTTATTTTTCTTCAAGGCCTCTAACTCTTCCATCATAGCATTGCACCATCTCGGGTCCAACCAGCTGCCTTCCAATCCTTAGGAACAGATACAGTTTGCAGTGAAGCAACAAAAGCCCGAAAAGAGGGTGACAATGCCTCGTAAGAAATATAATTTCCTACGTCATAGTCATCATAACTCAGTCGCTTTGGGGGGCCAACTTTCCTTATCCCTTTCCTTATTGCAATCGGCAAGTCTAGGCTATTATTGGACTCAGTCTGAGATTGATTCTCCTCTGCAGAATCTACACTTGTGCTTTCTTGATTTTCTGGTCCAAAGGGTTGCTCCCCCTGCCCCTGGTCTTGTTGCTCCTCCAGTGCATCTACTTGTTCCCTTTGTACTTGTCTTCTAGAGTACACAAGTGGATTCTGCAGCCATCTTTGTGGTGGTACAGGTCTAGGTGGTGTAGGTGTACCAGGAATTGCAGGAATCTCCGCAACAATAGGAATTTGTTGATGTTGTTGTTGGTCACCATCTTGCTGTTGGTCACCATCTTGCTGCTGCTCCCCCTCTTGAGCATCACCAAGATGGTCAAGCCCCTGGAACAAGCCACTAAGATCACTCTCACCGTCATAAAATGGTTCTGACTCCCGAAACGTAACATCCATGCTTACAAATGTCCTCCTCTCAGTGGGACTCCAACACTTGTAACCCTTCTGTCTGGAGGAATAGCCAATAAAGATACATTTGATAGCCCGATTATCTAGCTTGCCAACAGATGGCCTGTGATCCCTTACAAAACATGTACAGCCAAAGAGTTTGGGTGGTACAACAAAGTCATTGTTATTTAGAAGGAGTTGGCAAGAAGACTGCATACCTAGAATCTTTGAAGGCATTCTGTTGATCAAATATGTAGCAGTCATAACTGCCTCACTCCATAAGAATTTGGGAACATTCATGGTAAACATAAGAGATCGAGCCACTTCAAGAATGTGCCTATTCTTCCGCTCAGCAACTCCATTCTGGGGAGGAGTGTCAGGACATGAAGTCTGGTGCAGTATACCTTGCGAAGATAAGAAGGCAGCAAAAGGTTTGTTGATATATTCAGTACCATTATCAGTTCTGATCACTTGCACCTGAGCATTGAATTGGTTTTTCACATAGGCACAAAAACTCTGGAAACAAGTGAACACTTCATCTTTGTGACGCATAAGATAAATCCAAGTCATTCTGGAATAGCAGTCAATAAAAGTCACAAAGTACTTCATGCCACTTACTGACACAACAGGACACGTCCATACATCAGAGTGCACTAACACAAATGGGGATACACTTCTGATCCCTCTACTAACATAAGAGGTTCTCGTATGCTTAGCATATTCGCAGGCATCACAACATAATTTGGTTTTGTCCACTCCATTCATTACATCAGGAAAAACTCGAAACATTTTATCAAACGCCATGTGGCCCATTTGAAAGTATAGAGATGGTAAACCTAGAGGGGGGGGGGGGTGAATAGGTTTCTACAAGTTTTAATTCTTTCTTTGCAATATTAGGCTTTGCGGAATATAAAGATGAGCCTAATGCAAACTAGGTGAAGCAACCTATATGAGGATACAACTAACTCGAGCACGAAGGCTCTCACAGGCAGTTAAATCACAAGTAGGGAGTTCGGTTAGAGATAACCGATAGCACGCGGAGACGAGGATGTATTCCCGTGTTCCCTTGCTTTGCAACAAGGTACGTCACGTTTGGAGGAGTGGAGGTCCCACGAAGGATTCCCCGCGCCACGAAGGCTCACCCTATTCTCCGGAGCCTATCCCACGAAGGAATTGCTCACTCACTTGTGGTAGACTTTGAGGTAGCCTCCAAACCTTCACAATCTTGCCCGGAGCAAATCCACAGCCCGGATGCTTCCGGACTCCTCTTGCCTACCTAGGGATTCCAAGGAACCCTAGGAAGCAAGCTTCTCAATGAATACAAGGGGAATGAGATTTGGCTTGGTAGAACAGTAGATCGGGTCCTCCTCTAATGATTCCCCGGAGGGATTTGAGTTTGGGTGGAGGAGGAGGGAGATCTGAGGCTTTTGGTGTTTCTAGCAATGGAGTGAGAGAGAGAGAGCTCAAGAACAGTTTGTAGTGTAGTGCCTAACTGTCTAGAGGTAGGAGAAGGACTATTTATAGTGTTCTTCGAAATATGGCCGTTGTCACTTGCCACCTCAGCTTCTCCTCGACAAACCCGGTCGGCAAGGCCACGACCGGACAGCCCGGTGGTGAGGCGGTCGGCAGACCGGGCCGATGACCGGACGCCTTTTGCTGGTCCTGGAGCTCCTCCGGTTAGCGGCCGGTTGGCGCTCGGTTCTGACCGGTCGCCGACCGGGCCGTGCGCCGGACTCGCCGTCCGTAGGCCGGTTGACCGGTCGGCAACCGGACTCGCTGCGTTCTGGTGAAGAGCCCGGTTGGCGACCGGCCGACCGGGTCGCGCGCCGGACTTCCCCGGTTGGCGACCGGTGGACCGAGCTGTGCGCCGGACAGGCCGGTTGCTGGCCCGGTTGAACCGGGCTGCAGACCGGATTTCTGCTGTAGACCCCTTTTTGATTGTTGTTGAAGTGGGGGGTCTCCTTTAGCCTTCTTGTCCCTTTGATACACCATTGATGCCTCATTGCCTAATACCTGAGATTAACCTTGAGAACATATTAGGCCAAATACTTTAGCACGGTGTCATCGTTACCAAAATAATGGATAAGGGTGAAATACCCTTACAATCTCCCCCTTTTTGGTATACGATGACAAACCGAGCTAGAGTCACAAATAGATATTATGATAAGCTCTAAACCTTGATTCCATATAAGATATTACGAAAGCTCCCCCATAATGTGTGCACTTGGAGATTTGCGTTTGAATGCAAAGTGCACCATTTTGTGAAACATGAGAAGCTCCCCCAATATCTTTAGGAAACAAGCATGGTGTGGAGATGTGCATATCAAGATATATAAGCATAGCATAATCATCCTAACATAGAGTAGCACACATAATAGTCGTCCATACATATCCATACACGATTTATTGGAAATAGCAAATGGTTCTTGGAAAACTCAAAGTAAACAAGCACAAGCCATATAAAATCCAAATAAAGCAACTCCCATGGCTTGTGGCAATCCCCGTGGTCTAGACTCTACTCTCTTCTCCCCCTTTGGCATCGGAACACCAAAAAGGCGAAGAAAAGAGGAGAGATGCTATCGCACCCATCAGTAGTGACCAAACCCAAGCGAGGAGGAGCTCTCGCGTGCATCATCATCACCGGCATCATCATCACCGGCATCATCATCACCTGCATCATCATCACCTGCATCATCATCAGCATAGTCAGCAGGAGGAGCACGAGCAGGCCTAGGGAGAGCACCATGAGCGTACACGGAGAAGTCGAAGTTCTGGAGCATCTCATCGGTAAGAAGAGGCATCTCCCACTGAGGTGCTATCACAGGCTCCATCTCAGGGCCAGGAGGAGGAACAGGGTGGTTCCTTGAGGCCATGAATTCATTCTGGCGCCTCCGTGTCTCTTGGGTCATAGTAAGGGTCTGATGGGCAACATCATGGCTTTTCTTGCACATTTGGAACATGCATGTGAAGAATCGAGCAGCCCCATGCTGGGAGCGCCGAGTGTGACTGGAGCTAGCATCATGATCATGGTGTGCCTTGGAGCGGCGCTCAGTGGTGGGCATCATGGAGGGAACGTCTGAACGAGTGGCCTCCTGAATGGGGAACCTGAATGGATCCATGATGACTTTCTCACCAATAGCGTTCCGAGGAGCGGGAACAATGTAGTTGATGAGCCGCTGAACATACTGGGCGTAGTTAGGAGTCATGCGATCCATAATTGCTCTCTTCAGCTCACAGTAGATAAGATCACAGCCATCAATCTTCCTCACCCTGTCAGGATGACAATAGTACATCAAGTTGAGGTGATAGTTCCGGACTTCACTGTGGTCTCCAGACTTGCTGATGAGGTTCTCCTAACAGCTTGGCAAGTACCAAATAGGAGTAGTACATCCCGAGAGATAGTGGGAGGTCCAGGCGTAGGGTTCGCAGGATAGCAGAAAGAGATGTCACCCCTAGTACACCTGGACCGTGAATGAATCTTGTACCCTGGATTACTGTCATCACCACAACCCATGGCTGCACGGAACTGAGAGTAGGAGCATGAGTACTTTGTCTTGCCGGTCATCCAGGTGAGGGAGCGGTCTTCATCATCATGGAAGAAGACAGTGCAGTGAAACTGACGGACAAGGAGGGGACAGAAGGTAGGATCATCTTGGGTATCATCAGGCTTGAGGCACACAAGGTCATACAATCCCAGGCCCCTCAAGGTTTGAACCACAAAACAATACTTTGTGGCTTCATGCAAGGCAAGTTCGTCAGGATTGATGGCCTTGGGTGATACAATGTTACCATGCTTCATAAACTCATGAGAATCATAGAAACCCTCCCAGAGGGCTGCTTGTGTGTTGGTCCAGAATGCCTTGTCCGCACGAGTGTAAGTTGGCTTCTCAAAGCGTCTGGATTCAGTGTCCTCCATTCCTGCCACTCAAGACGGTTTGCAGCCCCAACATTGATGGTTGGTACTACCTCATCATCCTCTTGGACAACATTCTTATCCTTGTGCTTGGTAGCAACAGACTTGGTTCTACCCCGAGCTGAGCTGCCAGTGTCAGTGCCTTGATGAGCTTGAGAGGGTGCACGGCTACTAGAACGGCGGGGAGGATCAGCCGTCCTACCTCGCTTGGCAACATTGCCACGTGGTGGCTCACCACTCCAACTTCCTGTGAATGAGAAAATATAGCAAGGATAGCAGTGGGGTAAGTGTACATGTCATCAATAAGAGGGAATCCAAAAAGCATAGCATATACCCAAGTGTAGTGATGAGATTATACGGCCCAGGCAACCGAGCGCACAGGCAGTCAAACCGGGCAGCAGACCGGACGATCCGGTTTGCGACCGGTTGACCGGGCCACACGCCGGGCCGGCCGGTTGAGCGGCCGGTCGACCGGGCTGGTGACCGGGTCTGTCGATTTGTGATGTTGTGCCCAGATTTCTACCACAAATTCATGCAAAAACTCGAAAAACTTGAGTACATGCTATAGCAATAGAGTGGAGAATGTGCTTTGTGTTGAGAGACTCTCTAAAGGCATGAGGACTTGCAAACCCTAAACCTAACCCTAAGATTTCCTCAAATTTGGGCAAGAACTTGCAATGTGTGAGGAGGACTAGAACTTAGGGAGGGAAGGAGAGTACATTACCTGAAGACATTGTCCTCCTTGATCAAGGGAACAAGAAGAACACAAGGTATGGCTTGAAAACCAAGAACTCCAAAAATTCCCAAGCTAGTTGGAGAGGGACCAAATCCTTCGGTGGAGATGTTCCAATGGCCCCGATCTATGGTGTGGTGAAGTTTGGGGAAGTTCTTGTGGTGGGAAGTGCCTAGATCTTGGTGGAGGTGTTGAGGGCGCCGGCCATGAAGGTTGGGGATTGGGGAACAATGGGGAAGATGACCCCAAGGGGTATCTCTTCCCAATATATAGTAGGCTGCGCGACCGGTCAGGTATCCGGTCGGACCGGGCTGGTGACCGGCTGACCCGGCCCAGACCCCGGTTGCCGCCCGGTCCACCGGACCATCCGGTCAGGGACCCGGTCCGACCGGGCCAGGGACCGGCCAGCCCAGAATCGTCTAATTTTGCCTCGTTTTTGCCCCTATGCTGTGTGTAAATGTGTGTGAGTGCTCAAATGATGACATGTACAAATAGATAGATAGATGATGATGAGATGAGCATAGACATGGGGTTGGAAACACAAAGTTCTCTAGGCATACCCATTGGAGAGAAAATCCAAACAAGATGTGAATAGCAACAATGGGCATGATTCGAAGTGTATATCAAGAATCATAAGTTATTTTGGAAATGATGCTCGCACTAAGATCATTGGGCCTTATATAGTCAAATCAATTTGTAATGAAGGCTCAATGAGGGGCGGGGGAGTACTCCCCCTATGTGAAAGCGCAAATGTCATGTGACCGCGAAGAGACATGCTTGGGTCCATGTAATGACATTGGGTCTATTTATGTTGCACACATAGGTATGCATCATACCAAGACATGGTAAGATGACTATCCCCATATGTGCTATACCTCTAAGCTAGATAGCAAGATAAATGCAAGAATATAGTGCAAGAAGTTAATCAATCCAAGTTTTTAGGATCAAGAATACCAAGTTCTCCTCTCAAGTTAACAAAGCGGGCTTCATCCAAAGGCTTAGTGAAAATATCCGCCAATTGGTAGGTTGTTCCCACATGAGTGAGATCAATATCCTTATTGGCAACATGATCACGTAGGAAGTGATGGCGAATGTCAATATGTTTGGTGCGACAATGTTGAACCGGGTTGTTGGCGATCTTTATTGCACTTTCATTGTCACAAAGAAGAGGCACCGTACCAAGAGACACACCATAGTCTTTCAAGGTTTGCTTCATCCATAACAATTGAGTGCAACAAGATGCCGCAGATATGTATTCGGCTTCGGCGGTGGATAGGGCGGTGGAGTTTTGTTTCTTGGATGACCAACTCACCAATGACCGGCCAATAAATTGGCAAGCCCCGGAGGTAGACTTCCGATCAACCTTATCACCGGCCCAATCGGAATCCGAATAGCCAATAAGTTCAAAGGTTGACCCCTTTGGATACCATAGCCCGAGAGTAGGAGTGAGAACAAGGTATCTTAGTATCCGTTTGACCGCCATTAAATGGCTCTCCTTGGGAGCGGATTGAAAACGAGCACACATCCCTACACTTAGCATGATATCCGGCCTAGAGGCACAAAGGTAGAGCAAGGATCCTATCATGGAGCGGTATACCTTTATGTCCACATCCTTCTCACCGTCACATGAACCAAGTTGCCCCTTTACGGGCATGGGTGTCTTCATTGGACTTGCATTGGTCATGTTGAATTTCTTGAGCATGTCCTTCACATACTTTTCTTGAGAGATGAAGGTGCCTTTTGCAAGTTGCCTCACTTGGAAGCCTAGAAAGAACTTCAACTCTCCCATCATGGACATCTCAAATTTCCTAGTCATCAATAGCTCAAAAGCTTTGTTATGATTGGGGTTAGTTCCACCAAAAATAATATCATCAACATATATTTGACATATAAAGAGGCCACCCCCTTTAACCCGTTTGGTGAAAAGGGTGGAATCGACCGTACCCATGCAAAACCCATCATGTAGTAAGAAATCCCTAAGGAACTCATACCAAGCACGTGGAGCTTGCTTGAGACCGTAGAGTGCCTTATGGAGTAAATACACGTGGTTGGGTCGGCATGGGTCTTGAAACCCTGGGGTTGAGCCACATATGCGGTTTCTTTTAGGGGACCATTCAAAAATGCACTTTTCACATCCATTTGATATAATTTGAAATTGTGGAAAGATGCAAATGCAAGCAAAAGACGAATAGCTTCAAGATGGGCTACCGGCGCAAAGGTATCCTCAAAATCCATACCTTCTATTTGGGCAAACCCTTGCGCCACTAACCTTGCTTTGTTTCGTATAACAATGCCATTCTCATCTTGCTTGTTCTTGAATACCCATTTGGTCCCAATGACGTTGATGCGATGATCCTTGGGTCTCTCAACTAGAGACCATACTTCATTACGAGTGAAACACTCCAATTCTTCTTGCATGGCAATTACCCAATCCGGATCGACCAAGGCTTCATGTACCTTAAGTGGTTCAAAACTAGACACAAAAGCATGATGTTGACAATAAGTGATAAGTAATGCATGGTGTCTACGAGTTACCACTCCTCTTGAGATGCTACCAAGTACTTGATCCACTTTCATGTCACTTGCCCTTGTAGCGGCCTTGATCTTCCGAACGGTTCCTTCATGATCAATGAATTCATCTCTTGCTAGTACTTGATCATGAGGGACCACTTGAGCTTGATCATGAGTTGAGGATGTTTCTTGATCGTCATCATGATCTTGCTCCATGGAATGAGGATCTTCTTCTTGTTCTTCGGATTGCGACTCATCTTGAGTAGAGGATGGTTCTTGAGTTGCACTTGATGGTTCGGCTTGAGTTGAGCTAGGCTCCTCTTGTGGTGTGCTTGAGACATCTACTCCATCATCTTGATCATCATTATGAACCTCCATGGGCCGGATGTGTCCAATGCCCATATGCTTGATGGCACTAGATGGATCATTATCATTCCCTGCAACACATGGAACAACTTGCTCCACTTGGGAGCCGTTATCCTCCAAGAACACCACGTCACAAGATACTTCAATAGTCCCGGAGGACCGGTTGTAGTATCTATAGGCGTGAGAGTTCTCCGCATATCCAACAAATATACCCTCTATGGTTCTAGTTTCAAATTTACCGAGCTTTCCTTTGTTGTTCTTAACAAGGCATTTGCATCCAAAGACACGAATATACATGACATTAGGCTTGTTACCGGTAAGGAGCTCGTATGGGGTTTTGTTGTGGAGGGGACGGAGGAAGAGCCGGTTGGAGTAGTGGACGGCCGTAGAGATGGCTTCTCCCCAAAAATTGTGGGGTGAGTTGAATTCACTCAACATGGTTCTTGCCATCTCAATGATAGTCCGGTTCTTCCTTTCAACAACACCGTTTTGTTGAGGGGTGTATGGCGCCGAAAACTCATGCTTGATGCCCTCATCATCCACAAACTCTTGCATAGTGTAGTTCTTGAACTCGGTGCCATTGTCGGTCCTAATTGCCTTGATCTCGGATTCATACATACGTTGAGCTTTCTTGGCGAAGGTGATGAACTCTCTATGAGTCTCGTCCTTAGACTTAAGGAGAAAGACCCAAGAGTATCTTGAGTAATCATCAACAATGACAAGTCCATACTTGCTCCCACCAAGAGTATCATAATGTGATGGCCCAAAGAGGTCCAAATGAAGGAGCTCCAAAGGCCTGGATGTGGTAACAATACTCTTGATAGGATGCTTCTTCTTGAGTTGCTTTCCGGCTACACATGCACTACAAACACGATCTTTCTCAAAAGAAACGCCGGTTAGTCCCACAATATGCTCACCCTTTAGGAGTTGTTTAAGATTCCTCATGTTAACATGACCAAGGCGGCGATGCCACAACCATCCTTCGTCATGCTTGGCCGCCATTAGACATGTGGAGAAGGAAGGGCTCTCTTTCGAGAGGTCAACCACGTAAAGGTTGTTCTCCACATATCCAACAAGGACCAATTTGAGATTGTCACTCCTAAAGACTTGCACATAATATTTAGTGAAATATGAATTGTAACCGGCATCGGCAAGATGATATATAGAAATTAAGTTATAGCCAAGGTGTTCAACAAGCATAACCGTCTCAAGGCACAAGTCCTTAGAGATTGCTACCTTGCCATACCCAAGTACCTTTCCCTTTGAGTTGTCACCAAAGGTAATGCTTGACTTCTTGTGATATCTTCAATGAATTGATCAAGCACCCCTTTTCCTCCGGTCATATGATTGGTGCATCCACTATCAAACACCCATTTTGGACCACCGGAGGAATACCCCTACAAAATCAAGTAGAGGATTTAGGAACCCATCGATTAATGGATTCCTTTGCAATGGCAACAATATCTTTTGGTACCCAAATTGAGTACTCTCTATAAGCATAGCCATTAGGAGGGCCAACATAGTTAGCATAGACATCACCATAATAATCAACAAATAATGCATAGTGATCGTTTGGCCCCGTGCGGTCACCACTAGTGGCTTTGCCCTTTGAGGCTTTGCCATTGTTAGTGACCTTCTTGTTCTTATCTTGAGCGGGTTTCTCCTTCTTGTAGTTGTTCTTCTTGTGGGACTTGGGAGTATATCCAAGTCCATACTTTTGATTGTTTGACCTTTGCTTACTCAAGAGGTCATCCAATCCCATCTTGTTCTTGGCGGTGGTGAACTTTGCAAGTTCCTTTGTTAGCCTAACATTTTCCTCAAGAATAGATGCTTGCTCACAAGAAGATTCATTAGGATGATAGTCAAGACCATATTTGGTCACCAAGGACTCAAGATATGCATTGGTCTCAACATGCAAAGAAAGTTCCTCTTGTAAACGAACATGTTCCTCAACAAGTTTAGCATGCTCACTAGTAAAGGAAATGGAGGAACAAGCAAGGTTTTCAACATCACTGGGATCCTTCATTGATCCAAGAGCCCTTTTGTAGGATTCTTGAAGTAGATCATGGTTCTCTCCAAGTTTCTTGAGCTCATCCTTGACAATCTTGTTCGCTCTTTCAAGGTGGTCAAGATCCCTAGTGAGAGAAGCATGAGCAACTTCAAGTTCCTCCTTTGAGGTATTGAGCTCTTGGGTCAATAATTGAGCCCTATCAATAGTTTCTAGGTCCTTAACTTTATCAAGTTCATAAGTTTCAATTTGTTGCTTAAGGCCTTGAGATATGCACCTTTCGGTTTTTAGCTCTTGTCTTAGGAGATTGAATCTCCGTTCCTTCTCATTCAGTTGATATTCTAATTCCTCAATGGACTCATCCTTTTCTTTGAGTGAGTCCATCAAGAAATCAAACTTGACAAGAGCTTCACCACGAAGGGTGCATCTAACATCATAGAGTTCCTTAAGCACTATTAATTCTTCTAGATCTTCATTTTCATCATCAAGAACACTAGATAGGGAAGGTGGAGGTTCCATTACCTTGGTTTCCCTTGCCATAAGACAAGAGCCAATGATTGGAGAGGAGGGAGAGTCATCGGAATCATCATCTTGAGTTGTTCTTGCCATGAAGGAAGAGCCAACATCATTCTCCGTGGAGTAATCTTTGGAGTAGTCATATGTGAAGAGTGACCCGGGCTTAGAGTAAGCCAAACCGGCCACTCCGGCCTCCTTCTCCTCATCTTCCTCTTCTTCATCGGACAAGTACTCGGCCCCAACAAAAGCTCTTCCCTTGTTCTTCTTGTACCGATCGTTGATTGGGTTCGGCTTCAATCTTGGCTTGACCCCTTTGATGAACTTTGGCTTGTCTACCCTTTTCTCATAAGGGCACTCGTTTGCAAAGTGGTTATCTTCATCACAATTGTAGCAAGTTCTCTTCTTCTTCTTCTTGTCATTGAGGAGCATTGGGAACTTTGCCTTGTACTTCGTGGCAAAGAAAGCAAAGTCGGTAGCAATGTCACTAGTTGAAGTCATCTCTTCATCTTCTTCAATTTCATAGTCTTCTTTGCTTCCATGGTCGGCTCTAGCTTTGAGAGCAAGATTGTGTGACGCTTCATGGTTGTGTGAGGCTTCATCAACACGGTTCATTGCCTTGAGCCTCTTTCCGGCTTTGGCCATGCTTTCATTGGCGGCCACATAGGAGACTAGATCATCGGAGTTGAGATCGGCACTCTTGGTCATGATTTGCAAGTTGAGTGCAAGGTTGGTGTCTTCTTGTTTGACGGCAATCATAGCAATGACCTTGGATTTTATGAAGGCTTCGTTCATCTCGAAGCCGTCATTGTACTTCTCAGCACCAAGTCCCTTGACCCTTACTTTTAGAGCACCAAGCCTAGCATAGGCATCGGATACGGATTCTCCATCTCGAATCATGAACTGGTGAGCCTCTTGCTTTGCGGTCTCATAGAGAGCTGATTGGATCAAATCGGTTCCCTCTTGGAGTACTACGATTCGATCCCACAACTCTTTAGCGGAGACAATGTCATCGACTTGATCAAGAAGCTTGCGGTTGATGCCACATCTAATCTTGTCACGTGCGGATGCATTGAGTTGACGGTTGTAGAACTCAGTGGAGGTCAACCGAGTAGGATCTTTTGGCTCCCGATGTCCATGAACAATGAGCTCCCATAGCTCCACACCGCTGCAATTGCGAATATGAGATTCCATAGCAGATTTCCAATGTGGAAAGTGAGTTCCATCATAATGGGGAACGGTCCCGCTATGGTTTATATGAGGCATGGGTGAAGTGTTTTTGGGATAGTCATGGTTAACTTCATGGTAGGTTTCCTTAGAGGCCGAAGCCCCACTAGGAGTTCCACCCGCAGTGAGGTTCTTAAGCATGGCAGACATTTCTGTCATTTGGTTTTGTAACTCATCCTCCTTTTTCTTCTTCTCGGCCTCATATGCCAAGAATCTAGATTTCATCTCTTTAACCGAAAGGTTAGAGTCGTCATCTAGACCCTCGAAGAGTTTATCCATCTCACTCTTAAGGCGGTGAAGCCCTTAATAAGAGTCCAGGCTCTGATACCAATTGAAAGTATAGAGATGGTAAACCTAGAGGGGGGGGGGTGAATAGGTTTCTACAAGTTTTAATTCTTTCTTTGCAATATTAGGCTTTGCGGAATATAAAGATGAGCCTAATGTAAACTAGGTGAAGCAACCTATATGAGGATACAACTAACTCGAGCACGAAGGCTCTCACAGGCAGTTAAATCACAAGTAGGGAGTTCGGTTAGAGATAACCGATAGCACGCGGAGACGAGGATGTATTCCCGTGTTCCCTTGCTTTGCAACAAGGTACGTCACGTTTGGAGGAGTGGAGGTCCCACGAAGGATTCCCCGCGCCACGAAGGCTCACCCTATTCTCCGGAGCCTATCCCACGAAGGAATAGCTCACTCACTTGTGGTAGACTTTGAGGTAGCCTCCAAACCTTCACAATCTTGCCCGGAGCAAATCCACAGCCCGGATGCTTCCGGACTCCTCTTGCCTACCTAGGGATTCCAAGGAACCCTAGGAAGCAAGCTTCTCAATGAATACAAGGGGGAATGAGATTTGGCTTGGTAGAACAGTAGATCGGGTCCTCCTCTAATGATTCCCCGGAGGGATTTGAGTTTGGGTGGAGGAGGAGGGAGATCTGAGGCTTTTGGTGTTTCTAGCAATGGAGTGAGAGAGAGAGAGCTCAAGAACAGTTTGTAGTGTAGTGCCTAACTGTCTAGAGGTAGGAGAAGGACTATTTATAGTGTTCTTCGAAATATGGCCGTTGTCACTTGCCACCTCAGCTTCTCCTCGACAAACCCGGTCTGACCGGGCCACAGACCGGACAGCCCGGTGGTGAGGCCGGTCTGACCGGGCCAGTGACCGGACGCCTTTTGCTGGTCCTGGAGCTCCTCCGGTTAGCGGCCGGTTGGCGCCCGGTTTGCGACCGGTCGACCGGGCCGTGCGCCGGACTCGCCGGTCCGTAGGCCGGTTGACCGGTCGGCAACCGGACTCGCTGCGTTCTGGTGAAGAGCCCGGTTGGCGACCGGCCGACCGGGTCGTGTGCCGGACTTCCCCGGTTGGCGACCGGTGGACCGAGCTGTGCGCCGGACAGGCCGGTTGCTGGCCCGGTTGAACCGGGCTGCAGACCGGATTTCTGTTGTAGACCCCTTTTTGATTGTTGTTGAAGTGGGGGGTCTCCTTTAGCCTTCTTGTCCCTTTGATACACCATTGATGCCTCATTGCCTAATACCTGAGATTAACCTTGAGAACATATTAGGCCAAATACTTTAGCACGGTGTCATCGTTACCAAAATAATGGATAAGGGTGAAATACCCTTACACCATTCGACAATGATGAACTAGTGCCATACTCTCCTTTCCTCCAACAATCGCAGCAAGCACAGAACTAGCATCATGCCCCATCTTGTCACGATCTATGTGCCAAAGACCTCTATGCCTGGTTGCAGTCCCAATCTTCTTGCTGCTCTCCATTTCCTGAATTAAACACATATATCTATCAACTATTATACGGTAGTCCTGCTGATCAATCAGGGCACTTAGAGATAGCAGATTTACTGGAAAAGCAGGAACATGTAGAACTGATGACAATTTTATGTTGGGTGTACATTGCACCGACCCCTCCCCTTTTATAGATTGTGCTGTGACATCTGCTGTTTGGATAGTGCCTCTATGTGTGGGAGGATACTGAGTATAAGAGTCAAACTCACTAATATTTCCAGTAACATGTTTGGATGCTCCAGAATCAAGAATTCAATCTGAATTAGCATTATGAGTGGCTATAGAAACTCTATCAATATTACCTTCATCTTTGTAGACATAGTGAGCAAAGTTCCCAAAGGTTGCTTCATTTTGTCCTTCTTCCTTTGATTGTCCCTGAGAGGTACTGGTAGTTGACTCTGAAGCTGCTGCCATATGCGCCTTGGGTGATATAGCGTGCTGCTGTCCTCCACCCCTACCATACTGATGTCCATATGGCTGTCCACCACTTCTGCCATAGTGCTGTCCACCACCTCTTCCATACTGCTGTCCATATGGTTGTCCACTACCTCTGCCATCACCTCTTCCTCTGTAGCTTCCTCTGCCATGTGTGTATCCTCCTCTCCCCCTACTGGGTGTAGCAAAGGAGGTACACTGATGCTTCAAGTGTCCCTTCTGCCCACAAGTATAGCAGTCTCTCATCTCTGGTCTGTCGGTAGTGTAGAAGGTCGGATGAGGGACAGAATCTCTTCCCTTTGTCATATTCATACGCACTTCCTCTCTGGACATAGCTGCAATGGCTTCTTTGAGAGAAGGGGTAGTGGTTTGATGCAGTAAAGCAGCCCTTCTCCCCTCAAAATCTTGATTAAGACCCTTCAAGAACTTGATGACTCGCCGACGTTCAATCCAGCTTGCAGCAGCACTCACACATTCCCCATGGGCAAGTTCCAGAGGATCAACATGATCCAAATCTCCCCAAAGATGCTGCAACTCAGCCACATATGCCATCACAGTTTTGTTTCCTTGTTGCAAGTCATGCACTTTATCCTCAATCTCAGCAATCAACATAATGTTCCCCTTTCCAGAATAAAGATTTGATAGGGTGTCCCATACCTCTGAAGCTTTTGTGAGTGCCTCTACAGAAGCAGCAATGTTAGGAACCAAAGAGTTAAGCAACCATGCTACAATCAGAGAATTTATGGCATTCCACTGTTTCCATTCCGGACTGGTCTTGTCTGCTGGTTCTGCAACTTCACCACTCACACGTTCATCCAGCCCTTTCGAGTTCAAAATCAACAACGCCCTCCTTGACCACCGGAGATAGTTGGCCACTCCTTCCAACTTGATTTCGTTCACCGGCAGCTCAAGTTTCTGACCGATGTTGGTATGGGGAACGATTGCTCCCCCTCCAGCAGATCCTCCTCCATCTCCTTTGGTAGTGATAAGTTCTGCTAGCTTCTCCAGAGCCTTGGCCAAATCCTTGTTGTCCCCCATGCTTGACACCAAACTAACTTCTCAGAACCACCAAAGGACTTACCCGCAGGAAGCCTCTTCCTCTCCTTACTTGTCACTGCCTTCCCCTCCTTACCGCCGCAGCAGCCTGCTCCCTTCCTCTTCCTCCCAGCCACCGCAGCAGCCTACTCCCTTCCTCTTCCTCTTCCTCTTCCTCCTAGCTGCCACAGCAGACTAGGCTTCTAGATCGGCAGTCCTTCCCGTCGTTGCCCTCACTGCCCCTTGCTCTGATACCATGTGGACAGAGGTGAGGGCCTAACCTGAGGTAGAAGGAGGCTGCAGGGAGGAACTCACTCTCCTAGGGTTGCAGAGATAGAAGCACCTTATATAGGTCAGGACTGGGCTGGGCCAAATGGGCCACAATAGAGAACAAGAAGACAGCCCAACAGATACACCAACAGTTATCCAACACTGCCGGTGATGTCCCCTCAGGCGACGGTGGCCCCTTACACCACTGCCACGCGTAGCAAGCTCCTCCCAGCGGCGCGATATGTGTTTATTTATGGCCAGAGTCCGAGCCACAAATCCCCTAACTAAATTCCATGGCAGAGCAATTCTAGGCGGCAATAGCTCGACTATCCTCCATGTCCTACTGTCAATTTGCCACTGCTATGCTGCCATAGTGCCACTACACTGGCATCCACCACTGAGGCACAGACCACACTATCACTGAACCTAAAAATAAAAGGAAAGCAAGGGCTAGTAAGCTTGGTTTCTTTGTTCTGGTTGATAGTCGCACCATGAATATGCATTTAGCATGGAATCTGATCCCAAGCAAAGCAATGCAAAGCGAAGGCTGCCAATGTTACACAACACTAAGCAAAGGAGTACTGTATTGAAATAAAATCTGTATGTTGTTGCTACTCCCTGCCATGTTATACTGTATGTTCCCAAAAGCAATTGGAGCATGTAGTCTTGATTTGTTCTCTGGTTATTGTCATTTGTTTTTTGTGGAATAATTCATGACTAAATGACCTCTCTCAGGTTTTATTTATTCTCCTTAATCTACTCCTTGTTCCTATATGTAGCAAAAGTATCCCAAACACTATAATATGCTAGAACACATGTAAAAATTTAGAATAAAAATGCTTCCACCAGTAAGAACCTGAGAAAGAAACGATTGAAATAAACTGGGCGCTCTGTTGCGGCACAGCGGTGGCATATTAACCGTTACTGAAGACGGAAACAATATCACCCGTGGACATATCCTTGTAATCCTTCTTGAGGAACAGCTGTTCTTCAAGTCAGATAATGTGCTTTGACCTATGAAAATCAGAGTTCTTTCGTTAGTACAAAGAGAACTAAAATCAAAAACATTGCAGGCTATGTACTATGCTATGTATGTTGTTCTTGAGCTGAAATGAAATTGGGGCCTCCTGCACCTTTCCTTGTAGGTAACCAAGCATAAACATTACTTAGAAAGTATAGTAGGTAACCCTGTAAATTGGCAGGATTTTCATCAAACACACCTTTTATGCAGAAATAAAAAAAAAGAGTCCGAACAAACAAACATGAAAAGAGACAGGTAGAAATAGCACGCTTCTGATCAAGTTAATAGGTATAGGTACTTATAGGTAATAACTTGGCATGATTTTCATCAAACACGCCTTTTAGGTAATCAAGTTAATAGGTATAGGTACTTATACAATAAGGCTTGCTGCATAAGCACCACTTTCAAATAAATTTAAATGGAAGATAGCATGCTTTGAAATGTTTGTTACCTGGATCAAGTCACTGAACCTTGATCCTGATCATCTACCTAGAGCTCTTAAATTTGCCACATAAAGACAACCAAAATATAAAAAAATCACCTCTGTAAGTAAATATTAGTACCATATGTTATGAGGTAAATACCACTAAAACATGAATTGCTCATATGACATATATAACCAATCTGATACACATAAGCAATTCTCTCTGAGACCCACTATGGGGGGAATCTGAAAATATTATGCATACAAAGCAATTCCTAGAAAGATAGGAAAAGAATATAAACAAGTGACTTTCTGTTGGATAATCATATTGGTGAATACTACAAAAATGAAATAAGCTCATATGAAGCTTACCAAATAACATGTCAGCCGACACTATTAATCCCAAACCAACCTGACCTACTGATGCTATCCCTTGCCACCATTCATCTCTTCTAGTGAAAGCTGCAAAGCACACACTAAGCATTGAGCTTTTAAATAGTAAGCAGGTGCACTTTTAAATTGAGCTAGAAACAATAGGTGTATCTCGTTAAACTTTTAAAATGAGCTAGAAACAACGCTGCCAACAATGAGAGCACCAGAAGACAAGAAAAAAGCATGACCTTTCTATCCCTTTTGTGTACTTCCATGCCCATCATTAGTTATAGCAGAACACATAACCAGTAGGATAATGCCGAACCTATAAATCACTTTAGTAGACGCCACAATGATTGTTGGTAAAAGTATTTTTGTGCATCCTGCCATCCTCATCTTTCAACCTTGCATCATCAACAAAAATGCATAGAGCCTCAAATAGAAGTAATAAGATCATGATTATGAGATGCAATACATGAGGCAAGAGTGGGCTTCCATAAAATCAGACCCTTACATTGATCCTTTTCCATAAAATTAGACCCTTCCATTGATCCTTTTCCTTCTTCTCTGCAACCCATTGATCCTTTTCCATCTTCTCCGCAAACAAAAAAAAACTACTAATAAGCTTAATCATGCAGCATGCATCAAGCTACAGTAAAAAATTATTAAGCACTTTATGAATGGAAATGAACACACAGTGAGATTTGGCCCAAGTCTTCTACAGAACTTGTTCTTGTAGCCCCAGAATACATCTGGAAAAAAAACAGAGGGTAAAATCAGATGCACAACCAATAAACCATCAATCTACCGTACAAATCAACACCATTACCATGACTCTCTCTCCCAAGTCTTCTTCCCCATTGGTACCTCACGTCCTCATGTTCCAAGACCATCAGGAAACCGGTGAAAACCTAGGCTGATGCGTAGCAGAAAAATCTAAAGAGAGACATTAACCTAGAATCCTCTAATCGAATGGACATGCTGCTGGTCGTGGATCCTTGATTCGTTCGGCGGTGTGCTGCGCGATTCTCCTCACCTAAATGGCCTGCAGGAGGTGAGGGCCAGGGAGATGGCGGAGGACTGGGGGCGGAGAGGAGGGCGATAGAGCCGGCGGAGGAGGACGATGCAGAACAGGAGGTGGCGCGAGCGTGCGCGGCGGCTCAGGTAGGAGAGGGCTGGGCTGCTCCTGCCGGCCACCAGCAGCTCCTCCCGCACGACAGGCAGCGGCGGCGACGCGGCTGCACTTCTCCGCCGACCTGCACTGCTCTGCCGCATCGTCTGTTTCTCCCGAGGCGCGGGGACGACGATGGTGAAGCCCAGGAAGAGGGCGGGGTGGGAGCTAGCAGCCAGTGGGATGGGATTAGCATAGGGTTCGGAGGGATTGGAGAAGAGATGAGCTACTGAGGGATTGGGGGAGAGGAACGAAGTGGGGATTGGTTGGCCCGCAGCCCACGCGTGATCAACTGGAAACCCACCCACCGCGACCGACGAGTGGACCCAGACGTAAGTGGGACCTGCGGACAGCCAGAGGCGGGTAAATCACGACCGTTTCATGGCTTTACCTAGCGGGAGAAAAGCACCCACGCGCAGCAACCAACCAACACGCTTGCTTCTGCCCAAAAAGAACGACTCAGATGCAATAGATGGAAAGATCCAACGATCCAAAAGCGAAAATCGTTGTGAGACCCCCTATGGGGGGCATCTATTATACCTTTAGATGATGAGCGATGGTTTGATGATCTAATGTTCATGTTTGTGTTGATATCTCTATGTTTAATTTTAATTAGGTTGCCTATGATTTTTCCGTCTTGATGGGTAATGGAACCGATCTTTTGTTCGTGATGTTGGCACGATAAATTTAAAGTTCACTTCGGGGAAGATCGTACAGATAAGGAACGCATATAATTTACCTACTATGATCAACAATCTCGTTAGCGGCTACCTTCTATGTAAAGATCGATTTAATGTGGTCTTAAATTAGTAGTTTCCAAGTTCAAACAATTTATAGGCTATGAGTGCGGTGGCTTGTTCAGTTTTTTCCTTTCTGCTTTTAGCAATAAGTCGGTGAACCATATTTTTGCGATGTCAATGATGGTACCAATGTTTGGCACTCGCGTTTATGTCACATTGATTTTTGTTTAATGTCTCGGCTATCCCGTATGAGTTTAGTTCTGAATTGCACTATTTTCAAAGGTATTAAGTACCATAGTTGTGTGCAATCAAAACAACCTCGGAAGCCTCACAAAGCGGCCGAGGAGAGAAACTTGGCACCTCTAAAATTCATATATTCTGATCTATGCCAGATGAATGGTATTTGACAAAACATGGAAAGAGATATTTCATGACATTGGTTGATGATGCTGCCCGATTTTGCTATATTTATTTGTTGTGAACAAAAGATGAAGCTTTAGACTATCTTAAAATTTATAAGACCGAAGTTGAAAATCAAATAGGGAGAAAGAACAACCGTTTTAGATCAAATCATGGTGGTGAATATTAAAATCTTTGATGAATTCTGTGAGGAACCTGGTATTAAACGAATTGTGTGAGAAACATGGTATTAAACAAATAACATGCTAGAGAAAGAACAAGCTTCTTACATCAGATCGTGGTGGTGAATATTAAAATCTTTGATGCTTTTCTTGAGGAACATGGTATTAAACGAATTCTGTGAGGAACATGCTCCAGAAAGAACAAGCGTCTTAAGTTAGATCGTGGTGGTGAATATTAAAATTTCGATGATTTTTTTTAGGAACATGTTGCAGAAAGAACAAGGGCCTTAGGTTGGATCGTTGGTGGTGAATATTAAAATCTTTGACGATTTTTGTGAGGAACATGGTATTAAACGAATTATGTGAGAAACATGGTGGAGGAAAACAAGCATCTTAGGTCGGATCGGTAAATATTAAAATCTTTCACGATTTTTTGAGGAACATGGTATTAAAAAAAATTTATGAGGAACATGCTACAGGAAGAACAAGCATTTTAGGTCGGATCGTGGTGGTGAATTTTAAAATCTTTGATGATTTCTGTGAGGAACATGGTGGAGAAATAACAAGCGTCTTAGGTCGGATCATGAGAGGACGCCTCCCTACTAGCTTTAATCAAACATGACTGGTGAGAGGAAAAACCGCACGCTGACTGACTTGGTGAATTCTATGTTAGCCTCTGCTGGTTTATCAAAGGCATGGTGGGGAGGCTTTGTTGACTTCATATCATGTCCTGAATAGAGTTCCTAACAAGAATAAAGAGAAACACTTACGAAGAGTGGGTTAGGAGAAAACCATCACTTCCATATTTACGCACATGAGGATGTTTGGCGAACTGTCAAGCAATAAACAAGGAGATGATAAAATTAGATGGATGGCTGAGATGCACAGAGCACATGGATTGCTGACCTGTCTCATTCCCGTCAACCGAAATAACTCCTCAAAACTCATGCGTTAATTATTAGTGCAAGATGATTATTGCTTTCACGAGACGGACGGTATATCATAAAATTTTGCTCCTCCCAAAACAGAGCCATCGATGGCTTTGAGCAAGGTTTTGAATAACGATTTTAAAAAAATCTCGGAGTTGACCAAGGTTTTGAATATCGGTTTGAAAAAAATCTCGGAGGGAACTGAGACTTCTGGTAACCACGGTTACCGGAGATAACTAGTCAAATACCAGATGAAATTCTCAAACAAAATTTAAATCTCAAAATGAAAAATATCTAAATATTTCAAAAATAAGGTTTGGAAGATAAGGAAGTGAATGATTCAGACAAATGAGTCGAGGTTTGGGGTTATAGTGGAGAGGAAACCCATACGGTTTAGGTCAGACTAACCAATCAACTTAAATTTAAACTAAATTCAAATAAACTGATATTTTTTAGCCGATAAGTTCATTTACAAGAGGGGCTGAGAATTTCGGTAACCGGCCGGTAACCTATTTCACCCGGTAACCAAATCCCTGGCTTTTAACTCATGTGACTGCCTAGGCCGGTAATCAACCCAATCGGCTAGATTTCCTGACTGTTAGTTTCTAGCTTACATTAAAGAGCAACAACATCGGCTTGATTGATAGATCTATTTTTCTATCCATAAACGGCCTAGGCAATTGGGTTGATTACCGGCCCCGCCCGCTACTGGCACGGCAATGGCAAAACATGACTTACCTGACGATGGCAAAATAACACATGAGCCCTAAAAAACGACGATGCCGAGCTCAGAAAGCGCAATAGCACGCAGTATGGTCTTCTGCTAGCTAGCAAGCTCTCTAGGGCCTGCCTTGTGTCCATCTTGCAGGACAGGCCATCCAAGTTGAAGAAACATGCAAGCACCCACTACACCATGAACCAGGCAAAGATCGACTTAAGGAGGCAATTTAACAGCAATGGAAAAACATGCAAGGCAATTCTGTTCGGTGACTTACACGGCAATGGAAAAATATGACTTACCTGACGATGGCAAAACAACGCATGAGCCCTAAAAAAAACGACGGTGCCGAGCTCAGAAAGCGCAATAGCGCGCAGTATGGTCTTCTGCTAGCTATAGCAAGCTCTCTAGGACCTGCCTTGTGTCCATCTTGCAGGACAGGCCATCCAAGTTGAAGAAACATGCAAGCAGCTTCAAGGAAAACCAGCTACTACAATGACAAACTGCATGTTACAGCTAGCACAACACTGCAGATACTCCCACCTCCGATACTAGCGTCATCTAAACCCACCTCCGATACTTCCACTGCTAGATGAGCGAGAAGTTGACCATCAACTATGGCATGCAACTCCTCCTCTAAATGGGTGATCACGGACTTGCTCAATACTTTTGGAGTGACTTTTAAATGATCAGACTCCATATGTCTCAAAGCATTAGTTGAAGCACACATTTATTTTTCATTACTAGCTAGCTAGGATAAATCCTAATTTTGTTGAATTAACTATAGTAGTAAAAGGAAGAAAAGATTTAATTGATTTTGCAGTACCTGTCGAGTCAAGGTTGGGGGCTGCCTTTCGACGCATCACCGTCACCAAACTGTCCTCGTATGTGGCAGAGGAACCATCGTTGGCCACCACATGGCGCCCACCGCCACGTGTTGGAGTAGACATAGTACTTTCCACATGACTAATGATAGTATTGGGATATGCTAAATAGGTATACATGTGACGTATAATCTCATATCGGCAAGCCCGGGTGACCCACAAATGATGGTCGGACCTATGGCCTAACCGGGCCGCAGAGTTGTTGATTGTCCAAGGTGAAAATTCCAGCCAGGAGTACGTATCGACTTATATAGGATGGAATACTTGACGTGCACGGCAAGGCCTATCATGTATTAGGATATGACTTTTAGTACCTGGCTAGGACTTTTCCATATAAACCCTAGATCTTAGTGCCTTTATAAGACGGATCCTAGGAGCCTGTTAAGCACGCACTATCTCATCATTGTATGCTGGTATGGAATCTACTATGGCGGAAAAATATGCCAACTTCCTTAGCCGTCGAGAAATCGCATCTGCCGGGCAAAAATCTTTTGGAGGCAGTTTTTGCTCGCGTCGTCTAAAAAATAGGCCTGGTAAGGGGGTCCTTTTTGTAGTGAGAGGAGGTGGAGCTTCCTTTAATCATTTGATCGGTCGCCATGCTTGATCATAGGGGAGTTTCCTTTAAACATGTGATTGACCGGATCGCTTCATCCCTAGGAAGAAAAGATCGCCTCGCCGTCATCGTCCCCTCGTGGCGACATGAGGGACAAATTTGTAGTACATAGCCAGGTCCTCCTGGCGCCTCCCCCCTTGACGGCGTTACTGCCGGCTCCGGCCGTGGCGGTGCGCCCCATTCCCAAAGGGATAGGGGTTCTCCGTCAATATCCCGCGGAGCAAAGGAGATCGGGATCTTGCGCGGTGACCCATGGTGGTCTCTTGGAGATGGCGGCGGTCGTGATCGTGGAGGACGGCGCGGTGGCTGGAGCTGGTGTGGCATGACCCTCTTATCTGCGGTATCCTCTCGATGTCGTGGTTCGGGCTTCGGCGCTTGGCTCAGGAGGCGGTTTTTCCATATGGCGTGATGTGGCAGGGTACGGTGGTGCGGGCGGTGCTTCTGTCGGCGTGGTTCTAGAAGGGGCTTGTGCTCTTTGATATGGTATTCTTCGCGGCGACCCCTAATCTGAGATCAAGAGCCTAGGGCTACTCTGCGCCACGTGGGGGATGCTGGCTAGGTTTGAATAAATGTGGTTGGCCCTAGTGCTCTTCTTCCGCCAAGTCACCGCTCTATTTTAAGTCAGCCTCCTCTATCTGACCGCCAACGAGTTTGTGTCTTCATCTCGGAGATCACCAATATCACGACGGCGTGACGCGAAGCTTCGCATTCTTGTCGGTGTCATGGAACATGTCTAAGTATAGTTTTCTATGATATTGATAGAGATGGAGAAAGTCATGGTGGTTGCGGTCGGAGGTTTTGAAGTCATAGAAGAGGGTGTATTGGTTGCGATAAAGACTATGCTGCACACGCCGGTGTGTTAGGGTTCGGTGACCTACAGATTCATACATACATAATCACATACAAAAATAGTTCCTCCAATTTTATAGAAGCCTAACATCAATATTATTGTCAGATTCGGAAGAGGAATCAACAGATTACCGTTCATCACCACAACAAACAAAAGAATTTTTTTCTTTTCTTAAAGAGCAAAACTCAAACCCTTGTATCAATAGGTTGTAAAATTTAGTAGAGTATGAATTGTCAAAATATGCTATAGCACGATTAACGAAGATATAACGTGCTATTTTAAACCTTGGTCTCTTAGTATATGTATCATTCCATCGTCTTCCCCCGTGTGAAGCAGAACTACGATTTTGGGCCTGTCCCAGTTTGTTGACGAGACACACAATCTTGCCCATCACGACATTAAACGCTAGGTTATGCCAAAAAAAAGGAAATTAAACGCTAGGTTATGCTTAAAAAAAGAGACATTAAACGCTAGGCGACTTTGCCTTTTCTTCTTCCCTGTCTCAAACGCGCGGCGGCCGCCGCCGCTGTTCTCCGCCATCAGCACAGGGCAGCATCAACGATTCCGCCACAGAGAGACTCTCCGGGTTACTCACCTCCACCACCAATGATATGATAATCCGAGAGACTCCTATGCAGCAGGCAATTGCAAGGCTGCAACACAGAAAACAATGCAACGCAGGAAAATGGAAAATAATTAAGTTGCTTTCTGTTCAACATGCTCGAATTGCTAGCTGGTCAGTCTATCTAGGTTTCTTTTTTCCTTGAACAACATGCATAAGTTGGCTACTGGTTTAATTAAGTTGCTTTGCTCAACATGATAAAGTTGGCTACTGAAAGTAATTAACTTTCTTTTTTTTCTCAGTATACTCAGGTTGTGTTTTACAGTATAGCAAGGTTTCTTTGCCTTGAACAACATTCATAAGTTGGCTACTGGTTTATTTAATTTTTCTTGCTCAACATACTTAAGTTGGCTACTTAAAGAAATTAAGTTGCTTTCTGTTCTACATGCTCAAATTTCTAGCTGGTCAGTCTAGCTAGGTTTCTCTAGTTGCTTCACCAACTATATTAAGTTGCACACAAGTATTACCTGCAGGCCGCAGCCGCTGTGTTAGCGCCGGAGAGCCTCGACCCGAAGCTCGTCACAGGTACCTCAAGGACGTGGACTTGCTCATGGCATAGGTGTGCCAAGCGAGCTGTGGTAGACAGTGCACCGTATAGCATTTTAATGACTATAGTCCTGCTTGTCTTGAACCATATCAATCCGATCAGGTAAAGCAGGAAAACTCTACAGATATGTGGTAGTAGGACTAGTACAATAGTAGTTGGCATGCTTTTTGTGGCTGCAATGCATGTTTCTGATGGCTTATTGTCTCCTAACTGGAGCAAATATGTGAAAACTGTGTAGCATCTCGTAATCAGAAACAATGACATCCAAGCTAATGTTTATGGTGTTACCTGACTCCATAACTGGAGCGGTGTCACTTAGGATCTTTCCATTTCACTCACATTCTACCTCAGCTCTCATGATTTATAAGGACATTATTGAGGAAATTGACAAATGCATAAGGCATCCCCAATTAGAGAGCATGTGGTTTGACAAAACAGAACCCTCCTTCATTTAGTCTGGAACTTGGTCTGTAAGCCTAAAATAAAGGAGGTTTGGGACTGATAACTTGCATGTACGGAATGAATGCATGCTCCTCAAAGGCTCAAACACATTCGTAAATTCTTCAATAAGCAGGAGTATCCTTTGGTTCATTTGGTCAGGGTAGCCTACTATGAATCAAACTTGTCCACTGCTAATTACAGTGATTGTTCCTTTTGGTGCAGAGACTGCCTTAACCTGCATCCCAAAGTTAAGGATATGGCTGGTTGCAAGTCTCAAATGGACATCATACCATGATGTGGGAAGGTAAGTAGTCTGATCGTGAACTGACACTTAGACTCCCTCACATGAACTAGCTTGTATCCATCTCTATTAGCAAGGATCTGAGTCAGGATCAGCTTCATAATGTCTTCCATCTCTCATTGTCTGAAGAAGCATGCTCTGAAGTTCAAGCACTGCATCAGCTTCTGGGAGACATTCAGCTCCGCAGTATTCAGGACATTTGGCAGCAAAGGGTGCCAATCCCTGTACTTCCCACGGAAATTTCTATGCCGAGGGGAGCAACCTAGGCACCGGGTGGACCATCAACATATCCAGACGCTGGGTAAGTTGAGCATCTTGTCTTCCCAGCAACAGCCAACGTTCAAGCACATCCGTCCTATTTTTCATATCCTTCTTCAGAAGCAATATTTATACAGGTCTTTATGTTGGTCAGACGTGCCATCTTAACTGTCACTGTCAGAATGGATTGCATTTTCAACGGAGTGTAGTTGAGCCTTTAGAGATGCAGGAAAAACTTCATGGAGAAACTAGCAATGGTTAACCCTGAACAAAAGTAGGATATTGGTTTGCCTCGTCACTTTCATGCGAGATAAACCCTGATTTGTGACAACAAAGTGGGTGATCTAGTTTCCTACATGATGAGATTATTATCGGCCATCCGACGAAATGTATCTTTTATGTCATTCTCTCTTATTGAACTTCTCAGAACAGTATACATCGGAAGTACTACTTTAGTTGTAACAGTGAGACAAACCATCAATAGCAGTACATGGTATAACTGGAGCATGCCCTCCAGCGCAGCAAAGCGTGAGCTTCTATGCAATTTCGTAAGCCGATGGGAGCAACCTAGGCACCGGGTGGGCCATCAATGGCACGGCCCGCTGCAGCAGCAGAGAAAAGGCCTCCTCCATGTTCAACTTATCCGGCATCTGGCCCGCCGGCAGCTCCCAGTCGAACGAGTGCACCAGGGTAGCGGTTGTAACGGTGACCATCCGCAAGCCCCAGCTTAGGCCCGCACATATCCTCCGGCCCGCCCCAAACGGTATCAGCCCGAAATCGCCTCCCTTGAGATCGACATTCTCATGCGACCCTCCTGGGAGGAACCGGGCGGGCCGGTACTCCAGCGGGTCAGGCCATAGGGCTGGGTCACGGGCGATGCCCCACACATTGACCAGTAGCTCAGTGCCCCTTGGGATGTGATAGCCGGCGACCTCACACTCCTCGGAGGCCACTCGGGGAAGTGAGAGCGGCGTCGAAGGATGCAGCCGGAACGTCTCCTTGATGATGGCATTGAAAAACGTGAGTCGTGGCAGGTCAGACTCCGAGACGAGCCTGTCACGGCCCACGACGGCATCTAGCTCCTCCTGGGCCTGCTTCAGTATTTCTGGGTGCCTGATCAGCTCCGTTACTGCCCACTCCACTATACTCGACGTTGTCTCTGTTCCCGCCACAAACAAATTCTGCATATAAGTTGATAAAGATCATTAGAAAAATGGTTTTGTTTAGTCTCAATCGACTAGGATTCTCTTAAGTCTCAATCGACTAGGATTCTCTTAAGTCTCAATCGGTTCAAAAAGCGCCACTTCAGGTTAGTCAAAAACTGCAAACGGATGAAAAAGTGACTAACTGAAGTTGCACTTTTCTGAATCCATTGAAACAGAAGACTGAGGCGTAGACGAACCCAAAAAAGTACATATGTATGTCCCTGAGGGCCTGTAGTGTTCCATATTTTTAAGGTACTAGTTGATGACAACATCAAAGTTATTACCAATGTTCCATATTTTTAAGGTACTAGTTGATGACAACATCAAAGTTATTACCAGTATAAGCGCCTTGACGTCAGTGTCGGTGATCTTGTCCTCCTCGCCGCCGGTGAGCGACTTGTCTTCCTGCACCATCGCAAGCAGCAAGCCCAGCAGGTCCCCCTTACCTTCCTCCACCACGGTCGTCTTGGCTCCGGTCCTCCTCTCGGCGATTATCCTGTTCATCACGTCGTCGAACCGGTGGTGCAGCTTCTTCAGCCTCGCGACGACACCCTGCGGGTCGAGCCACCGGAGGGCCGGCACAAAGTCCCCGACGTTAAGAACCCCGCCCACCTCCATCACCTCCAGCACAATCTCCTTGAAGTCCCTGGCGCCATCGCTTCCGAACACCCGAAGCCCCACCGCTGCCCGAGACAGGCCGTTGGTCGTGCACACGTTCGCCGCCTTGCCAACCGCCACCGCCGCTCTGGCTTTGGCAGCATCCGCGAGGGACCGCACCATGAGCGTGGCCTCCTGTTCCCTGAAACCGCGGAGATCATCGAGCGCACGGGCCGAGAAGATATTGACGGCGCACACCTTGCGCATGGCGCGCCACCGGGGGCCGTAGGGCGCAAACACCACGTCCTGGTAGTTGTACGCCATGTGCTCGCCACCGGAGTTGGGCGGCCGGCTGCTGAACTTGGCGTCGTGGGTGCGGAGGAACTGCTCAGCCACGGCGGCTGACCCAGCCACCACCACCACGGAGCTGCCGAACCGGAGGCTGAGCACGGGCCCATACACCTTTGTCATTTCATGAAGGGTCTGGTGTGTCTTGCCGCCCAGCTGCGGGAGATTCCCCAGCACTGGCCAGCCCCTCGGGCCAGGCGGCAGCGGCGCACGGTGCCCCTTGCCGGCTCGGAAGAAGACATACCATATGGTGGCAGAGATGGCCAGAGTGGAGAGCAGCAGTGGGAGTGGGATGTCCATGCCGGCCAGCTCGCTGCGCATGCACGGCAACTGTTCGATCCGGTGTGCATGTATGTATGCATGGGATATAGGATAAACGGGGGTAGGTGAGATACTGGAAAGGTGACACGTCTCGTCCGACAAGCTCAGACTCAACTTTTCACATACCAAACTCCTATAATATGGTACCTGGCAACTTTCAGTCACCTACTACTCCGTACTACAAGTACACTATGATACACACAAGTTTCGTTTCTCAGGCCGGGTTCAAGTGTCGCCTACTACCACGCTGGACTACTGGAGAAAAATCTAGTATTAAAGGGCTGGCCATCCATAGCATATTAAAAAAATAGCCCGAACCTACTGAATGTTTCCAAAGAGCTAAAATGATAGATCATTTCGCATATGGGGAGAATATCAATGGTGCCGCCATTTGAGGCATACTTTTTTTTTTTGACGATCTGTTTTGAGGCATACTATAAAAGACCAAACCTAATAATGTTTCAGAGGAAAGAGCTACACAAGGGTCTCATGGCCCATGTTGGTACTGCTCAAGGCCCAAAACTGTCAGATGTTTAAGAGGAAAGAGCCCATGTTGGCACTGCACACTGTGCAGGGGCATCCTAGTACCCAAAGATCAATTTATGCAAACAAAAAAAAATCCGAGGATCAATCTGTGGTAGCACATTTCATGCTTGCAGATTGCAAAAGTCACTATTCGGGCATTACAGGTGCTGTATGTCAGAGCTGCCGCGTATGAGGTATATGCATGTGATGTCATGTGGTGAGGTGATGTGATCCACATGTACAAGCTTTGGGTTTGGGACACCGTGTTTGTTGATGTGATGAGACACACATGGTCGTCCTCCTGTGCAAGCAAGAGCAGTGCGTTTCTAATGTGGCAAAATGCCAACACAAACACAGGAAATAAACTAAAAATAGACTGGATCTAATTGGCTGCAGCAAGCAAAGAAAAAGTACAAAGCAACCCTTAGTTTTCCTTCATCTCTTTCCATTTTTGTTAAGTTGACTGCATTGTTGTCCAAATAGTTGACAGCAAGCTGTTACCTTCATTCCTTTCAGGCTTCAGCCTTGCAGCTTTTCCCTACTCGAAAATATTCATTTGATCAGGTAAAATATTCTGCTTATCCACGAGTTTGTTCTAAGATAAGATGTCATGCCCACACTGAACCCAATTCTTTGGTTTTTTTTTTTACTTTTGGTCCTCATGGTGGAATTTTCTGTGAATAAAAAAATGGTGTGTCTTGGTACAGGCAAATAACCATCATACAGGAAGCTACTTCAGGCAACTTGAGCACCTGAAGAACAACTGGATTGCTGCTAGTGTCATGGTAAAAAAGCTTGCACACAATCTAAAGGCTTCCAGTATGTATTGCGGCTGGTAAAGGACAGAGATGAAGATATACATCGTTGGACTTCTACAGTGAGGTGGAGTGCAAGAGTTAGTCATAGAAGAGCACACCGTGGAACTGCCAGGGCCTCAGGATCAGGAGACATGGGCCCTGGTATCCAGAGGTGTGAGGGAGGGGCAAACTTAAGGCTTAAGCTGCACAAAATTTTATCAGTTAAGGTGCTTGTATATAAAGCCTGAGAAGAGGTGCATTTTAAGCCAAGGCAGATGGTAGTGCAATTGCCAATTGCTGCACCTGGATAAGAGGAAAATAGTGCCTGTCTCAAAGGATAAAGAACTTAAAGGAGATGATGGCATTTGGGAGCCTTGAAGAATCAATGTCTGCATCCAAAGGTGAAGATCGAACATTTTTAAATGTCCTTGTTTTCTATATTCTTTGACCATTCATACCATATTTCATTTGGGCCGCTTTTAAAGTTTCTCTTTCCAAAACAAATTGATGACATGCAGTTCTGTTATACTTAGGGTTTGCACACTGAAAATTTGTGCCTTTTGTAGCAGGTATGGAAATGCCGGTGGGCATGCAAGATGGCCTGAACATAGATGAAAAGTATGCCAAAATGCTGCGCACAGAGTCCAACATGCTCTTTTTATCTAACAAGGATGAAACTGAAGCCCTTCTTCAGCCTCAACAAGATATCATCCTTCCGATGCTTCACAATATGATGCAGAAAATAAATTCTAGTGAAATTGAGCTTGCAATGGCTGGTTACTTTGATGCCAGTGCTGAGGCCTCAAAGATCTGCAAGCAGCTACTGAGGAACATCAAGAACACCCAAAGCAACTACCAATCAATGGAAAGCTTCCTTGCAAGCATTTTGGGATGTACCACTGCCACTAGTAGTACTTCCCTTGCACTGGAAACGTTCCCTGTTAGAGGCAACCCTTTCAGCACAACCACAAGAAGCAATTTCAGACAGATTCATGACAAGTACTCCTCCGTACTCCAGACCATCAAATCAAGCCACAAGAAAGTAGCAAGGAAGCTCAAGATAGTGAAAACAATCAAGAAACTTTCAAGGACTTGCCTTATCATGGCATGTGGTGTGGTTGCCATCGCCACTGCAGCACACCTGATGTTCTTTAGCCCTCTTTTTGGGTCTGCGCTCATGGGGCTCTGCCCTATGGCACTGAAGAGGAGGATCACAAGGCTGAAACGATCCAAGACAAAGTCTTTGCAGCGGTTGCAGGAGCAACTCGATACTGCCGCGAAGGGCACATACGTTCTTGGTAGGGACTTCGACACGGTGAGCCACCTCGCAGCGCGCCTTTCTGATGGTATTGAGCGGGATAATTCAATGGCGATGTATTGCAAGGGGATGGTGGATGAGAAGTTTCCAGTGCATGATATGGTGATGGAGCTGAGGAGGAGTTGCTGTAACTCTAGGAGACTGGCTGAGGAGCTAGAAGAGCACGTGGGCCTGTGCCTTGCTACAATCAATAGGGCTAGAGTTTTGGTGATCGAAGAGATCTCCAAGCAAGCATGAAAGCAGCTCTCAGTTTGTATAGTATCCACATTCATGTTTACGAGTACTTCACAGATGTTTTTTTTAGATTGTGCTAGGAATTTGTAGATCAATACATTAAGATAAAAAATAGGGCAAATACTACTTCGACAAAAAAAAGAAAATGAAGGAAAAATATACAAACTGGCAACGAGAAGCATGGTTCTGCTTTGCTGCGCAGGCTCGGCCAAGTGTTCGATCGAGTGTGCATGTATGTATGCATGGGGTTCAGGATGAATGGGGGTAGGTAGATACTGGATAGGTGACATGTCTCGTCCGGCAAAGCTCAGCCGCAACATCTAACAAATACCAACTCCTATATAATATGGTACCTTGCAAGTTTCAGTTACCTACTAGGCTACTACTCCCTACTACACTATCATATATATACTCATTCCGATATGGAAATTATTTCCGAAGGGAGGTTGTACATGTTTCATTCTCAGGGTTTAAGTGTCGCCTAGTACTTATACTGGACTTCTGGAGCAGTAAGTGATGAAACTATGTACGGGAATGTGCTTTCGTATTTCGTTCGCAGAGATAGGCTATTTAGGGCTTCCTTGCCTCCCGTCGGCCGTCGCCAATCTGACTCGCCTCTTGTGGCCTTAGGGTCATGGAGGCGCGGTGGATCCTGATCCTTGTGGATGGGAGGTCTCCATTTTTTATGCTTTCCTTACACTCCTTAGGCTTTGTGTCCTACTCAAAAAAGGTGTGACGGTGGCGGCTCCATGGAGATGGAATAAAGTCCTGCCCATCTTGCCCCCGTCCCGGCGGTGCGTCTAGAATCGCCGGAGGGCGTGTGTCTCCTGTCGATGTACCTTCTGATCTGCGCTTCTCTTCATCGACGACGATTACTTCTCTCGTGATTGGTCTTTTGGGGCGTTAGCACGACGACTTCCCGTTAGTCTACTTCAATAAGCTCTATTACGAGACTCCACTGAGGGAGAGGCTAGGACGGTGGCGCGTCTTCGGCTCATTCGAGTGCTTGTTGTCGTTGCTAGGTGGTCCAAGGACCTGCTTGTAATTTATATTACTTTTAGGTTTTCGTACTGCCATTGATGAGTATGAATAGATCGGTGGATTTTCGCAAAAAAAAAAAAGTGTTGATGGTATCATACATGCATGAAAAAGGGCTAAAACTGATCAATCACTTGATCATAGCAAATTTACATCGGATAGATATGAAAAAGTATAAGATAGATAGAGCATCTACCTAGCTTATTGGCGTCATAACAAGAAACTATGGCATTCAAGCCAACGCTACCCTGCCATCCGATTCCTGAACTCTAGTCCTAGCCCATGTTATTTCAGCCTACAACAGAAACAAAAGATCAGATCTATATACCGTCTAATTTAATCAATAGAGAGCACGAATATACATACCTCTTTATCCCAATTGGTACGAAGCATCATCACAAGCAGAGCTAATATTTGCACTACCATTGCACATATAATCCCCAACCAAAGCCCCTGCCACAAACAAAGGCGACTCACACTAGAAACCAGGCACAATATATCCTACCAGACCTGCACAAAAGATGGTAGAACTTACCTTGCCACCGATCTTCAGAACAAATGCAAAGATAACAGCTGAAGGGATGCCAACAGCATAGTAAGCACACAGGTTGATGAAGGAGCATACTTTCTGCCATCCAACCCCTCTAGCAGCACCTTAAGAGCAATAAACAGATAAAGTCAGCAAAATCTACCAGGGATTGGTAGGATAGATCGTTTCTCATACGAGGAAAATCTAATATTAAAGAGCTGGACATTTAAAGCATATTAAAAAAAGCCCAAATCTACTAATGTTTCCAAAGAGCCACAAGGATAGATAATTTCCCATGTAATATAATATGTTGCCATTTGAAGCATACTATAAAAGACCAGACCTAATAATGTTTAAGAGGAAAGAGCTACACAGGGGTCCATGGCCCATGCTGGCACTGCTCAAGGCCCAGACTGTCGGATGTTTGAGAGGAAAGAGGCCATGTTTGTACTGTGCACTGGCAGAACTGTGCAGGAGACCCTACTAAATGAGGATCAATTTGTGCAAAAGAAAAACCCGAGGATCAATTTGTTATTTGCGATAGCACATTTCATGCTTGCAGATTCCAAAAGTCACTATTCAGGCATTACATGTGCTGAAAAAAAAGCTCATGTCAGAGCTGCCGCGTATGAGGTATATACGTGTGATGTCATGTGGCGAGGTGATGTGATCCACATGTACAAGCTTTGTGATTGGGATAATGACCCACATGTACAAGCTTTGTGTTTGGGATACCGTGTTTTTTTTTTTGAGAACTGGATACCGTGTTCATTGATGTGACCAGACACAAAAGCCAGGTCGTCCTCCTGTGCAAGCAAGAGCAGTGCATGTCTAATTGGCAAGGTTCCAAACGACAGGAAATTAAAAAAGACTGGAATATAATTGGTTGCAGCAAAGCAAAGAAAAGTATACAGCAGCCCTTAATTTTCCTTCTTAGTTTCGGGTGTACAGCTAGAATTTTATTTCAGATTCTTTTTGACATTAAATAGGTTTTTTGAATGATGGGTGCATCTACACCTATGAGCCAAAATGCATTTCCCCCCTTAGTTTTCTTCTTATATTTACATTTTTACTATATTCACTACATCCTGAACCAAATAGTTTACAGCAAAGCTGATACCTTCACTCTCTTTAACTCTGCTACTTTTACTCCTTTAAAACATAAATTTGATCTGTTAAAAAAATTTAAACTCGGATCCACCAGAATGTTTCTTTGCAAAACTACATGTTCCAAAATGTTATTGCATGCCCATACTGACCCAATTCTTTTGTTTTCACTTTTCACTTTTAACCCTCGTGGACGGATTTTCTGAAGATGTTGCATACACATATGAAAAAAACACCTGTGTTTTGGTGCAGGCAAGTAAACCATAATAAAGGAAGCTACTTCAGGCAACTTGAGCACCTGAAGCACAAACTGATTGCTGCTAGTGTCTCAGTGGCTTACAGCAGCAACAACACCAAGAAAGCTTGCACACAATCTAAAGGGTTCTAGTATGTATGGCGGCTGGTAAAGGACAGAGATGAAGATATACCCCGTTGGACTGCTACAGTTATGTGGAGTGCAAGAGGTAGTCATACAATAATATATCGTGGAACAGCCACGGCCTCAGGATCAGGAGATATGGGCCCTGATATCCAGGGAGTGGCAAACTTAAGTCTTAAGCTGCAGAAGTTTGGGAAACCCTTTTAAGCCTGAGCAGAGGTACATTTTAAGCCAAGGCAGGTGGTACTGCAATTGCCAATTGGTGAAGCTGGATAAAAGAAAAAACAGTGCATGTCTCAAAGGATAAAGAACTTGAAGAAGATGATTACATTTGGAGGCCTTGAAGAACCAATTTTCTCGTCTGCATCCAAAGGTGAACATCAAACTTTTTAAATGCCCTTTTTTCTATATTCTTAGACCATGCATACCATATTTCAGTTGACAGCTTTTGAGGTTTCACTTTCCAAAACAAATCAATGACATGCGGTTCTGTTATATTTAAGGTTTGCACACTGAAAATTTGTGTGTTCTGTAGCAGGTATGGAAATGCCTGTGGGCATGCAAGATGGCCTGAATATAGAGGAAAAGTATGTCAACATGCTGCGCACAGAGTCTAACATGCGCTTTTTAACAAACAAGGAAGAAATTGAAGCCCTTCAGCAAGATATCATCCTTCCAATGCTTGACAACATGCTGCAGAAAATAAAATCTACTGAGATTGAGCTCGCGATGGCTGGTTACTTTGATGCTAGTGCTGAGGCTTCAGAGATCTGCAAGCAGCTACTGAGGAACATCAAGAACACCCAAAGCAACTACCAATCAATGGACAGCTTCCTAGCAAGCATTTTGGGATGTACTACTGCCACTAGTAGTACTTCCCTTGGAATAGAAACGTTTACTGTTAGAAGCAACCCTTTCAGCACCACCACCAGAAGCAATTTCAGACAGGTTCATGACAAGTACTCCTCTGTGCTCCAGACCATCAAATCAAGCCACAAGAAAGTGGCAAAGGATCTCAAGATAGTGAAAACAATCAAGAAGATTTCAAGGACTTGCCTTATCATGGCCTGTGGTGTGGTTGCCATCAGCTCAGCAGCACACCTAATGTTATTTAGCCTTCTTGTTGGGTCTGCAATCATGGGGATCTGTCCCATGGCACTCAAGAAGAGGATCACAAGGCTGAAACGCTCCAAGACAAAGTCTTTGCAGCGGTTGCAGGAACAACTCGATACTGCTGCGAAGGGCACATACGTTCTTGGTAGGGACTTCGACACGGTGAGCCACCTCGCGGTGCGCCTCTCTGACGGTATTGAGCGGGAGAATTCAATGGCGATGTATTGCAAGGGGATGGTGGGTGAGAAGATTCCAGTGCATGAGATGGTGATGGAGCTGAGGAGGAGTTGTTGTAACTCTAGGAGACTGGCCGAAGAGCTAGAAGAGCATGTGGGCATTTGCCTTGCTACAATCAATAGGGCTAGAGTTTTGGTGATTGAAGAGATATCCAAGCAAGTATGAATACAGCTGCCAGATTGTATAGTGTGGACATTCATGTTTAGGAGTACTTCACAGATGTATTTTTAGATTGTGCTAGGAATTTGTACATCAATACATTAATATAAAAATTAGGACAACTGCGGTTTCGACAAAAGAAAGAGAAAAAAAAAGCTACCAGTTGGTGAGAGTTTGAGCAAAACTAGAAATATCAACTGCTATTTTCTTGTGTGATTATTTTAAGATGCTTCTTCTACTATCACTGTATATATGAAAACAATCTGAGATTATTCATGAATAGTACATGCAGTTAAAATAAACTTCTACCTATCCTCAAAAGGAGCACGTTTCAAAATCCTTGTTAGTAACTTATGGTCCGAAAGTTAATATTGATTAATAGTTAAAGTTCAGTCTGATGGCTACTACTCAAAGGGAACATGATTGGCGCAAACCAAACAGCATTAACATTGACAGAAAATGTATTAAGCAACTATGAAATATGATATTCAGTTTACACAAAAAATTAATATTAGTATAGTAGACACAAAAATTAATATTAGGATGTGTTTTCTACGTCATACCTGATAGTGTGCATTGTAGTCCATCCATGAAGTTAGAAGTAGCAAGAATTGGCATCATTATGGATACATACTTAGCCACCTCTTCTTCATTGCTGTACAAGTAACCCCAGACATCTCGTACACAAATTGTGATGATAGCTACAAGAAGGCCTTCTACTAGGCACATAATTCCTGAAATAAGAATCGATAGCCGTGCAGCTTGTGGATTCCCCGCGCCTAATTCATTGGACACTCTAATACTGCGTAGAATCATTAATCATGAACTGAAACGGGTTAGGTACAAGTTTGAGATGTGTCTCAGAAAATGAAAGGAAATGGGTGCGATTCTGAAATATGTGTTCCTGACCTTATCGCACTGCTGAGACCACTTGGAATTGTATAAACCATCCACATTGTGTTTAGGCTAGAAAAATGAAGCATGGTTAGTTCACATAAGCAAGCATCTGAAAGCATAATATGCCAAGCTAGCCAACTACTTGTTCATGATAGTTTTGAGAAATAGAAAAGGGAAGGTGTGTCACACAGTGCTACTGGCAGGTGATTTGAGTGTAACAGGTAACTAGTCTTGTTATAGAGCAACAATGCTGGAGCTACCAGAATTCATCTTCTTATTAGTAATTCTGAGTACTGTAATGCATGAGGGCATTTTTGTAGTTCAGTTTCTTTACCTGATGGATAAAATTGAAGTTTCCAGTTTTGGATTTGGTAGAAAACCTGCAAGGAGAACCACCATCTCAAATGCCCAGTACTCCAAGCTGAACTATGTTGCGAGTCAAACAACGTCCATGAAGAAAGAAGGTGGTAAACCACGCATCACTTTTCGCCCAATTGTAAAGACATGCTTATTGCCGAAATACTCATTAGCAAGACATTGTTCTATTAAGATTACCAGGTCATAAATGTAGATGGAATGGCCAGACTCAAATACATGCTGACATCCTTTAGCACCGCCCTTGACCATCCATGCCAGCTCCTTCCGCCAGCTTCAGAGAATTTCACATACATCCCCAGCAATACCACATTGAACCAGTAAGACACTGAGGTCGCCAGAGCCGCACCTCTGTTGGCAAGACCGGAATTCTGAACAAGGAACCAGCACAGCAGAATGTGGAACATCAGGGTCACTCCAGAACAAACTACCAGCGGGTGGACAATGTTTTGAGCCTGCAGGAACTTCGTAAGGCACTGAAGCAAGCCGTACGCGAAAAGACCAGGGATCAACAGCCGGGTGTAGACTCCAGCTTCGTACGATATCTCTGGGTTCTGACCCAGAGCAACGAGGATCTGGCCAGTGAAGGCCAAAACGAAGGCTAGAGGAACACTTGCAAGCATGAGAACGAAGATAGCCCTCTGGGCATGTGTCCCCAGCATATGGTACTGTTTTGCCCCGTATGATTGCCCACACAGTGTGTCCAGCGCGCTCCCCATCCCCAGCTGGCGCGTTGTGATGGAACAAACAGGCAGGGTTATTATCAGTAAGTTTACTTGCAATTTGTTGTAGTAGGCATCACCTAGTAGAGCATTAGAAAAAAGTGCTTGTAAAGAGGACATGATGTTGTTACTTTGTGCTGATTTTGCTAAAAAGTGGCTTGGAAACGAGTAGCTCCTAGGTGATTCATGCTTCACAATCAGGAGCGGTACCACGAGACGAGGCTTACCAGGACGCTGAAGCCGGTGACGTTGGCGAAGGAGGAGGCGACGGAGGCGCCGGAGAGGGAGAGCTCGCCGAGGTGGCCGGCGAACATGACGGAGACTACTTGCAGGCTGTACTGCAGCAGGCTGCACGCGACCAGAGGCGCAGCGAGCGCCACCTGCCGCCGCACCTCGTCGCGCGCCGTCGGTGGCGCCGGCGTGGAGGCGCGGGGCGAGAGGAGGGGCGAGGACGCCGCCATGGCTTCCGGCGCGTCGCCTCGTTCGCCCATTTCCACACAAGCTGGCCCTGGCCGTTGACGAACCTCAAGGGAAGGAAGGGGGGACGCTGGCCGTTGCTGTCGCGGTGAGGCGCGGCGGCGCAGGTGAAAGGGGCACGAGAAATATGGGCCACGGCAGAGTTTCAAGGCCCAGTTTAGTAGTGTTGGGCTAAGTTGGGTTAGGACTTAGCCCAAAACCTTTTATGTAGTACTATTGCACAGAGGCCTATAGTACTACTACCCTGACCTGGGTAACTGGGTTAAAAATAAGAAAATAATCTTTCAAAAAAATACGAAAATAATGTCTTTTTGAGTATACTTGTTGGAATCTGTCTCCAATGTTTGTGCATCGGGTGTAATGGAGTGCCATGTGATAAAATGCAAGTGTTGTTTCGATGTTGGTCTCTTCGTCACCACCATCATCGATAGATGCATGTCCATGAAAATCGTTATCAATGTTGGAAGCCCGGAAGTCATCTTGTACATCGACACGCTCTAGAGCTCTACAAAGAGGCATCCTAGAGCCTTCTCAAGAGGTCAATCTAACAACTTAGGCATATTGAACTTCTCATGAATTCCCAGAGGCAGCGAAATCACCAAGACCATCTTGGGTTTGCCAGCAAGGACCCTCTTAAGACTCCGGTTCTCCTCGAAATCGGATTTCACCCCCACTTTATAAATAAAGTAATCAGAATCTATACAAAGTTCGTGATCAAGTCATAAAGAAAAAAATAGTACGCTAGAGCAAGAACACAAACATGCCCAAACTAAAAGAACAAAAGCGGTACGTCCCATGGGCGAGAAGTGGTAGCTCATCAACTGAACAAAGTGGAAAGACGTTGCGTTGCCTCAAGCAAATCTTTTTTGAACAGGGATCGGCCTAGAAAGGCCGAGAGAGATCATTCATTAAAAGCGGTGGAGTTACAGTACATGAGGAAGACCCTGTAAAGATTGAAAATTACAACCAGGTCCTGTAAATATGCACTAAGGACCCCAGATCTGTAGATGAAACGCGATCCGGTCCAACTCCATCTCCAACACGCTCCAGCTTCCAACCATGAACAACCATGGCGACACCGGGGACAGAACCACTTGGGTCGCCATAGCGGGAGTCAATCATGGCGGAGCAGAATAGCCTCCATAGACGGAGGCTTTTGGTGACCTTGAGCTGGCCTTCCAGCGCCAGCAGCCAAGGAGGGAGTGGCCGCCCTTCGGCCTGAAAATTCGACGGCAGAAACACCGTCGAGGATGCACTCCCAGGAGCCTCGTCATCAAGAAGAAGTTCCTTCGCTGAAGAACTCGACGCAGGACTCCGATCTTCCCCGTTCTCTCCAGATCCTGCCAGATCTAGATAGATCTTAGGATGATCTGTTCCTTCCGCCTCCATGGTGGCAAGAACAGGGTCAGATCTATCCAGATCTTGCAGCTCTGAAGCACCTTCGGGCTTATTCTTCAAGGAGGGCGAGGGGACGCTGCTGCTCACCTCCGGCTCTGCCCATCGGAGCTCCGCGAGTAGAAACCTCACCACCACCGACCACCGAGCACCGCCCACGAGTGCTGGCCGCCAGATCTCCATCGGCATAGCGCCAGACTCCACAAAGGGAACAACAACTACATGTACACTACTATGTACAGAGGGGGCCCGGCCTCCCCTCTCCCAGTCACTCCGGCCGGCGAGGCCGCCGGAGGAGAGGGAGAGGGGAGCCGGCGGAGAGAAGAAGACTCTCAAGGCTACTGTTCAGCTGTGAGAGCTAGGAGGGGGGAAATGTGCCTATGCTATGGGACGATCCTCAAGCAAATCTCGACTAGGGTTCTATCCCATGGAAACAAAGCTTTATGTTTTGTTTTAGTGTTCATGTTTGTGTGTTACTGTTTGGTGATTTGTTGCTGCATGGTGCCATTTACTATTTAGCCAATAGCTTGCATTATCCGATATTCACTTTCGGTGTTTTACTTGTCACTTAATTCCCTGATAGTTCACCCATATGGTTTGGTATGCTATATTTGGATGGTAGACTCGAAATGAGCACTATTTTGAATCAGCGAAGCCAAAAAAAGGTAGGGTGTTGAATGATCAACTTACAAGCATCAGATAACAAGAAAAAATAAAATTACATAAAAAAACACAACCTGAGTTTCAAGGCATCCATGTATTGGGACAGCTAGAGCATTGGTAAGGAAATGTTGCGAACCACGCACCGAATAAAGTTTTTTTTCCTTAGTCAAGTCTCGGCTCGTAGTAGTCATTGTGCCATACACCTCCACCTCCAAAGAACACACGTAGCTTCTCACCCTAATTCCAAGGGTGTTGTACCGTCAGAAGGCTCAACAGCTCTCCCTAGAGCACATATGCACACATGGACGATTTTCCAAGGAACGGGACAACAAACATGATGAGGACATCCCATCTATTGATACAATCGATGTACCTACAGCCACACAAATACAAGTACCAATCACTCGAGCTCGTGCCAAACAACTTAACTATCAGGTACTTTCGTTTCTTGGAACTATTCCTCACATACATGAGAATATGATGCTGCCTAAATCAGATATGTTCGTTACTCTTAGGAATGATGGACCAAGCATGGATGAGGATGACAAGCATTGGAGCATGATTACAAATGGAGGAGATGGCAGCGAAACATTTAAGGATTGAAGATGACGCCGCAAGTGGAAATTTCACAACTTTGAAGCCACCATAAGAAGAGATGAAGACATGCACTTCATAATTTCGTCCATAGCATAATATGGTGCTACGTCACCTTTAGTTTTGGGCCAGGCCCATGTCATTTTCGCAGGAATTAAGTCAGCCACTTTTTAGAGTCTGTATTGAAGGGGGAAATGCCTTCTAGGGTTTGGTTCGGAAACCATACGTGTATGGCTGGCCGAAACCCCACCTTTTCCTCCTTTCAATGTAGGATAACGTTGCATAGAAAACAAAAAATTTCCTACCGCGAACACGCAATCCAAGCCAAGATGCAATCTAGAAGACGGTAGCAACGAGGGGGTATCGAGTCTCACCCTTGAAGAGATTCCAAAGCCTACAAGATGAGGCTCTTGTTGCTGCGGTAGACGATCACTTGCCGCTTGCAAAAGCGCGTAGAAGATCTTGATCACGATCGGTTCCGGCGCCACGAACGGGCAGCACCTCCGTACTCGGTCACACGTTCGGTTGTTGATGAAGACGACGTCCACCTCCCCGTTCCAGCGGGCAGCGGAAGTAGTAGCTCCTCTTGAATCCGACAGCACGACGGCGTGGTGTCGGTGGTGGTGGAGAAATCCGGCGGAGCTTCGCTTAAGCGTGCGGGATATGGTGGAGGAAAGAGAGACCGCTAGGGTTTGGGGAGAGGGGTGCCGGCTAGGGCACCCTTGAGGGGTGCGGCCATGGTGGTGGCTTGAGTGGCCGGCCAGCCCCTCTCTCCCCCTCTTTATATAGGTGGAAGCCCCAAGGCTTAGGTCAAAGAGTCCGAATAAGACCCCAACCAAAACCTTCCAAGTGTCCAAACCTAGGGGGAGTGGGACTCCCCCCTTTCCTTGGTGGGGTGGCCGGCCACCATGGTGGGGAGTCCACTTGGGACTCCTCCTCCCTTAGGTTGGCCGGCCAAGGTGGGTGGAGTCCCTTTGGGACTCCACCTTCCATCCTTATTTCTTCCGGACTTTTCTAGAACCTTCCGTAGAACCTTCCGGATCATTTTAATTCACATAAAATGACTTCCCATATATGAATCTTATTCTCCGACCATTCCTAACTCCTCGTGATGTCCGGGATCTCATCCGGGACTCCGAACAAATATTCGAACTCCATTCCATATTCAAGTACTACCATTTCAACATCCAACTTTAAGTGTGTCACCCTACGGTTCGTGAACTATGCGGACATGGTTGAGTACTCACTCTGACCAATAACCAATAGCGGGATCCTGGAGATCCATAATGGCTCCCACATATTCAACGATGACTTTAGTGATCGAATGAACCATTCACATACTATACCAATTCCCTTTGTCTCGCGATATTTTACTTGTCCGAGGTTTGATCTTCGGTATCACTCTATACCTTGTTCAACCTCGTTTCCTGACAAGTACTCTTTACTCGTACCGTGGTATGTGGTCTCTTATGAACTCATTCATATGCTTGCAAGACATTAGACGACATTCCACCGAGAGGGCCCAGAGTATATCTATCCGTCATCGGGATGGACAAATCCCACTGTTGATCCATATGCCTCAACTCATACTTTCCGGATACTTAATCCCACCTTTATAACCACCCATTTACGCAGTGGCGTTTGGTGTGATCAAAGTACCTTTCCGGTATAAGTGATTTATATGATCTCATGGTCATAAGGACTAGGTAACTATGTATCGAAAGCTTATAGCAAATAACTTAATGACGAGATCTTATGCTACGCTTAATTGGGTGTGTCCATTACATCATTCATATAATGATATAACCTTGTTATTAATAACATCCAATGTTCATGATTATGAAACTAATCATCCATTAATCAACAAGCTAGTTTAAGAGGCATACTAGGGACTTCTTGTTGTCTACATATCACACATGTACTAATGTTTCGGTTAATACAATTATAGCATGATATATAAACATTTATCATAAACATAAAGATATAAATAATAACCACTTTATTATTGCCTCTAGGGCATATCTCCTTCAGTCTCCCACTTGCACTAGAGTCAATAATCTAGTTTACATTTGTAAAGATATAACACCTTGGCCTTCCGGTGCTTTATCATGTATTGCTCACGGGAGAGGTTTTTAGTCAACGGATCTGACACGCTCAGAAACGTATGTATTTTGTAATTCATTTGCGTCTCAACGCATCACTCATTTCCAAATGAGTTGGCATTAAATATGTTTGATCTTCTGGTGGAACCTTAATTCCGCTGTCTGAAATATGTCACTAATATTGTCACACACAATATAGCTTCAAAGTTCTGACTCTGTCGGAACTACACCAAGTTCTCAAAGAACCTCTTGACTTAACATCCTTTGTCATTGTCAAAATAATGACATACTCTGCCTTCTTTTGTAGAATCCGTCACAATATTTAGAACTCTTCTAAATCTAGCATAGACAACTTCTAGCTCATTGTGCTACCTTTTAAACAACACTTAGTCTAATTTGAGATTGAAATTATATTTTATATGTGACAAAACCAATATCGGTGTAACACCTTACAGCGATTTGTTTGTCATTTCTTCATACAAATATATATATATATATATATATCCTTAGTTCTTCTAAAGTACTCAAGGATATTCTTACTGTCGTCTAATGATCATCATATGAATCATTCTGGTATATGCTCATAACACTTTATAGCACATGATATCTGATTGTGTACATATTATTCGTGATCTATAATCACTCATGTGTTTTTACTCATTGAGTGTCAGATACACTCAAGTCTTGTTAAACCTTCACATGACAAGAACATTTTCTTAATATTTCTATATTGAACTATTTCAATATCCATCATATGTACTTTGACTTAAACTTATTTATGTGTTTCAATCTATCTTCATAGATCTTGACACTAAATTTGTTTCAGTCCATATCCTTTCATTGAAGTTAATTCTCAATGAAACCTTTTTAATCAAGTATATAATTACATTATTTATAACCAACTATATGTCACCTACATAAAGTATTATAAATATGTCTTAGCGCTCCCACTTAATTTCTTGCAAATGCAAGCCTCTTCATCGTCTCTGATGAAATCAAAAACTCTTTGACTATTTCATCTGGTGAAGATTCAAACTCCGCGATACTCACTTCATCAAATTGAAGTTTGTATACCTATCTAATATTCCACGGACCAGCAAAACTCTTGGTTGTATCTTGTATACACCTTTAATACATACTTCTGATAAGTAATGTATTTTGCCATCCTACTAGAATAATCCATATAGACTATAAGCATTTCTACGGAAGATCTAATCTTATCGTAGTCAACTCTTTGAACTTTGTCGTAAACAATTTTTCGACAAGTCGAGCTTCTTCAAGGATATTTCATCCAAGTCTATAGATCCATTTACTTTCAAAAAGTATTCATCTATTATGGATTTCATGGCGCATGGCCATTTTAACGGAGTCAGGGCCCATCATAACTTCTTTGTTTGTAGTTGGTTTATCATTGTTCAAAATCAATCCTTTGTCCACAAATCATTTATTTGATCACAAAGTAAACCATACCTACAAGGTTCAATATGTACTTCGATCTCCATGACTAAAACACTTTGTAGTCATGGGAGCCATGATCGTTGTGGCCGCTTCCGAAACCAATTCCGATGCTGCGCTACTCTGATCATTATGCTCAGGTTCATAAACCTTATCAAATTATATTGTCCTCCCACTCAAATACTTCACTAGAAACAATTTCTCGGAAATAAGAAACATTGACAAACACTTTTGTCTTTGTCTCGTGGGAAGAATTCCCAATCAAATCTCTGGGATAACCAACAAAGACATTCATCCGATTTTGGTTGTAAACTTATTTACTTATGCTATGCATACCAAAATTTAAGAAAAGACTATCAGGTTTCTCACCTATGCCATAACTCTTATGGTGTCATTTCAACGGATCATGATGATGCTCTATTTAGTGTAAAAAGCGGTAGTCACTAAAGCATAATCCACAAAAATATAATGGCGTCATAATATTTTTATCTCATCATTAATCCAACAAGGTTTGCATACATATCTTGGATACTATATCATCATTATGATACTCCAAGAAATGTGAGTTGTAGAACAATTTCATAACTCTCTTAGATGTTCGCTAAAACTCGTAATTCAAATATTTCCACCATGATCCAATCATAGATATTTGACTTTTCTATTACGATGATTTCCACTTCATGCTGAAATTTATTTGAATCCATTCAAATGTTTCAAACTTCTTCCTTATTGAATATATCCACATATATATACTCAATTCATTGTTGAAAGTTTTCATAAAGTAGAAGAATCTCCCGCACACAACTATGCCTAGTGAACCACATACATCATCATGTATTTTTCCACTAAGTTAGTTGCCCGTTCAACTTTTGGCCTATGAACGGTATTTTAATCATTCTCTTTAGAAAAGATTTGCAAGCGCCAAATGATTCAAAAATCAAATGACTCCAAAAATCCATTTGCATAGAGTTCCTTCATGCGTTCCTTTCTAACATGACCTAAATGGCGGTTCCACAAATAAGTGGAATTCAAATCATTTGCCTTATGGCATTTTTAGCATCAGTGTTATGTATGTGTGTTTCACCATTAAAATTTATAATAACTTATCCATCGTTCATGGAGTAATGTCATAATTTGAACAACTCATTGTTTTTATTTGACAAGAGCAAAATAACAATTATTAAGTTCTTTATTATAAATTCTAAGGGCTAGATAGAATGCCAATGATGAACATAATAACACTTTATTTTTTGTTCCAGACGTGCATTCCTATCATATTCCTTGTCAGTCACTTAGGCCATTGTATTCTTGTATTGCGTTGTTTTGTATGACACTTCATACCAACCAATATGGTACAAATACCCAAGAATTTCATTGTGTGACCAAACGAGGAATACATCCATAACATGTATATCATTGATATACACCTGAGCTAGACTTTCTAGTCTTTTCTTTTTCTTTCTGCCAGAATATCTTTTGCAGTTTCTCTTTTAGCTTTCCTCATTATTCAGAAAAACACTTCAACATCAATAACTTCTAGGTTTGTTGGTCAAATACCAATAACCTTGAGGTTCTTACTTTGAAGTTGATCATCATATGACAAGTGTTCTAGATTTCACTTATTAGTAACTATGATGAACAATTTCACTCATAATTTTATCCATCAATTCATGACAACTTTTTGTGACCATGTCTGTACATGCTAGGCTCATAAAGTTTAACCTTAGTATTCGCATGTACAAATCTGGCTTGCACCCGTTGTATGCACACGTAGAATCTATCACACCCGATCATCACGTGATGCTTCGAAACGACGAGTCTTAGCAACGGTGCATACTAAGGATGATAACTTCATGGATATGCGAATATTATTAGTGCCCCAATAGTTGGAGGATTGTGACGCCTGGCGTCTTCAACCTTCATACATTCCCATAAAACTTATGAGTTTATGTAGTCTCACCAAATTTATATTCTATCATCTTGCAATAAGGTCTTAGATATCACATATATCTTTATACCTTGATTATTTCTGAAAACTAAATTTTCAGCTCCTTACTTTTCAAACAGATTTGAACTTCAAGTTTCACGGAGACAAGATAACTTTGGGTACTAATTGAAACCATAGCTCTTTGAATCAACAATGCGAGGTTTACTAAAAGTTTGCAATAGGACTTAATCAATTCTTGATACTTTAACAAATATGGTACTAATCCGTAAAGTTTCTTATCAGATTTAACAGTATTTCTATCTCAATAACAAGACTAGCGCATAGTAGTAAACGGATGCCAATACTACAAAATTAATACAAAATACTACTCAGACTATGTTTATGATAATTAGTTCATGTTTTAATCTAATTACTAATGAACTCCCACTTAATACAACATCCCTCATAGTTGTTAAGTGGTACACGATCCAAATCCACTACACCAAAACCGATCATCACGTGAGATGATGTAGCTTCAATGGTGAACATCAACATGTTGATCATATCATCCATATGACTCGTGTTCAACCTTTCGGTTTCCGTTGTCCCGAGGCCATGTCTGTACATGCTAGGCTCGTCAAGCAAACCCAAGTATTCCGCGTGTGCAACATGGCTTACACCCGTTGTATGTGAACGTTGAGTCTATCACATCCGATCATCACGAGATGCTTCGAAACGACGAACTGTGCAACGGTGCATACGAGGGGAGAACACTTTATTATCTTGATATTAATGTGAGGGATCATCTTATAATGCTACCGTCGCGATCTAAGCAAAATAAGATGCATAAAGGATTAACATCACATGCAGTTCATATGTGATATGATATGGCCCTTTTGTCTTTGCGCCTTTGATCTTCATCTCCAAAGCACGGACATGATCTCCATCATCAACGAGCATGATCTCTATCATCGTCGGCGTAGCGTCAAGGTTCATGGCGCCATCTTCATGGTTGTTCACCTCATGTAGCAAATATTACAACTACTTTGAAATACTACTCAACATGAAATTTAAAGACAACCATAAGGCTCCTGCCGGTTGCCACAATACAATAATGATCATCTCATACATATTCATCATCACATTATGGCCATATCACATCACCAAACCCTGCAAAAACAAGTTAGACGTCTCTAATTTGGTTTGCATATTTTACGTGGTTTAGGGTTTTCGAGAGAGATCTAATCTACCTACGAACATGAACCACAACGGTGATACTAATGTTGTCAATAGAAGAGTAAATTGAATCTTCACTATAGTAGGAGAGACAGACACCCGCAAAGCCTCTTATGCAATACAAGTTGCATGTCGAACGAGGAACAAGTCTCATGAACGCGGTCATGTAAAGTTAGTCCGAGCCGCTTCATCCCACTATGCCACAAAGATGCAAAGTACTCAAACTAAAGATAACAAGAGCATCAACGCCCACAAAACCATTGTGTTCTACTCGTGCAACCATCTATGCATAGACACGGCTCTGATACCACTGTAGGATAACGTTGCATAGAAAACAAAAATTTTCCTACCGCGAACACGCAATCCAAGCCAAGATGCAATCTAGAAGACGGTAGCAACGAGGGGGTATCGAGTCTCACCCTTGAAGAGATTCCAAAGCCTACAAGATGAGGCTCTTGTTGCTGCGGTAGACGATCACTTGCCGCTTGCAAAAGCGCGTAGAAGATCTTGATCACGATCGGTTCCGGCGCCACGAACGGGCAGCACCTCCGTACTCGGTCACACGTTCGGTTGTTGATGAAGACGACGTCCACCTCCCCGTTCCAGCGGGCAGCGGAAGTAGTAGCTTCTCTTGAATCCGACAGCACGACGGCGTGGTGTCGGTGGTGGTGGAGAAATCCGGCGGAGCTTCGCTTAAGCGTGCGGGATATGGTGGAGGAAAGAGAGACCGCTAGGGTTTGGGGAGAGGGGTGCCGGCTAGGGCACCCTTGAGGGGTGCGGCCATGGTGGTGGCTTGAGTGGCCGGCCAGCCCCTCTCTCCCCCTCTTTATATAGGTGGAAGCCCCAAGGCTTAGGTCAAAGAGTCCGAATAAGACCCCAACCAAAACCTTCCAAGTGTCCAAACCTAGGGGGAGTGGGACTCCCCCCTTTCCTTGGTGGGGTGGCCGGCCACCATGGTGGGGAGTCCACTTGGGACTCCTCCTCCCTTAGGTTGGCCGGCCAAGGTGGGTGGAGTCCCTTTGGGACTCCACCTTCCATCCTTATTTCTTCCGGACTTTTCTAGAACCTTCCGTAGAACCTTCCGGATCATTTTAATTCACATAAAATGACTTCCCATATATGAATCTTATTCTCCGGACCATTCCGGAACTCCTCGTGATGTCCGGGATCTCATCCGGGACTCCGAACAAATATTCGAACTCCATTCCATATTCAAGTACTACCATTTCAACATCCAACTTTAAGTGTGTCACCCTACGGTTCGTGAACTATGCGGACATGGTTGAGTACTCACTCTGACCAATAACCAATAGCGGGATCTGGAGATCCATAATGGCTCCCACATATTCAACGATGACTTTAGTGATCGAATGAACCATTCACATACTATACCAATTCCCTTTGTCTCGCGATATTTTACTTGTCCGAGGTTTGATCTTCGGTATCACTCTATACCTTGTTCAACCTCGTTTCCTGACAAGTACTCTTTACTCGTACCGTGGTATGTGGTCTCTTATGAACTCATTCATATGCTTGCAAGACATTAGACGACATTCCACCGAGAGGGCCCAGAGTATATCTATCCGTCATCGGGATGGACAAATCCCACTGTTGATCCATATGCCTCAACTCATACTTTCCGGATACTTAATCCCACCTTTATAACCACCCATTTACGCAGTGGCGTTTGGTGTGATCAAAGTACCTTTCCGGTATAAGTGATTTATATGATCTCATGGTCATAAGGACTAGGTAACTATGTATCGAAAGCTTATAGCAAATAACTTAATGACGAGATCTTATGCTACGCTTAATTTGGTGTGTCCATTACATCATTCATATAATGATATAACCTTGTTATTAATAACATCCAATGTTCATGATTATGAAACTAATCATCCATTAATCAACAAGCTAGTTTAAGAGGCATACTAGGGACTTCTTGTTGTCTACATATCACACATGTACTAATGTTTCGGTTAATACAATTATAGCATGATATATAAACATTTATCATAAACATAAAGATATAAATAATAACCACTTTATTATTGCCTCTAGGGCATATCTCCTTCATTCAATACCCCCATAGCCGTCACGTTTAGACTCGGATTTTGATTAGACTAAAAGTTAGCTATTGCTGCAACTCTCGTGTACTTCTTTTGAGGCCAACGCCCAGAATAAGACCGATTATTCGGAATCCCACCTTATTCAATAAATCTTTCATCTTTCATCCGCAATATTCTGATTGCATCATTAGTTCTTACTTGTTCTCGATTTCAGGTTGGAATTAAGACCCTCGCTGGTCAGGCTGATCGTGCATCCGCAAGATCAGTAACTCCCGGAGATTGTCCTAGCGATTGTATTGGCACACGAGCTTTGCACGTTTAGTCGGATCGTCAAGCACGAACTCCACCAACAAATCGATCTATCTTCATCTCATCGAAAGATCGGACACCTTTGCCCTATCAGAAAATGTTGCGAACCATGCACCGAATAAAGTTTTTTTTCCTTAGTCAAGTCTCGGCTCGTAGTAGCCATTGTGCCATACACCTCCACCTCCAAAGAACACACATAGCTTCTCACTCTAATTCGAAGGGTGTTGTACCGTCAGAAGGCTCAACATCTCTCCCTAGAGCACATATGCACACATGGGACGATTTTCCAAGGAACGGGACAACGAACACGAAACCCTCTTTACACGATGTTGTCGACCACAACGTTAACCACCCAGCAAGATGAAAGCTATAGGACGAGGTCACCAAAATAAGACACGGCAAGAAGAAGGTAGCAACATCGGCATGAAATGCGAGAATTCACATGTCCTAGGGCTTCGAATTGCCGGCAAGAAGAACCACTGGTGGAAGAGCTCCAACCGGACATGCCAACACCGCACCTCAGGAAACACTGACACATGTAGACCATGAAGTACACACAACATGACCACCTTCCCGCAGTCCTAAGACGACACCTCCAAGGAGTAAACATCGCTAGAACAACGCCGCCGCCCACTCCGGGGATTAGGGTTTTCACCCGGGTACAGGGGAAGGAGGGGGTGTACCGTGACCTCGCCTGCAAGTAGGGAGACATCGTTTGAAACATCGCTGACATCGTGACTGCCACTGGCGGACCAGAATTTTCTCGGAAAGAGCCCCCGATCAAGCCACCCCGACTATGCCCCAGATCTAGCCAATGAGCACCATGGTCTAAGGCTAGATGGGAGGGAACAACGTGACCGAGGTTGTCGCTTTTAGATCTGCACTGGAGGTCCTCGGGGTGACAAATGCCTCCTAGTACCAATGTCGCCCTCATCTCCTAAGGCTCCCCCTATATGATGAAGTTCTTTGTTGGAGCGCAAGGTCACCTTGTTGGAGAGAAGGAAGAAGTGTGGTGGGGAGGGTGCTGGGAGGCTAGGGTTTGTCGCCTCCGGAGTCGCCCTAGAGCAAAGTGACGCGGGGCCCGAGAGACGACTCTTCCCCTTTTCCTCGGTATGCTATATGCCCCTTCCCTACTCCCATTTTATCCATTTTAGGTCGAAATCCATTTGATCAAGATACCCCCTAGTGACTTGCATGTCAAGCAGTTATTTCCTGCTAATCTTAAGATGTCCTAGTATAAACTGTTTAAAAAGGGAGTTGCCATTTGATCTCAAGTTGTTTGTTTTTGAAATCAGAGCTCTGGAAGCAACCGAGGTGTGCAACCCAAAGGAGCCTATACTAAATCCTTCTTTTCTTATCCTAAGCTTATCATAACCCAAGGATCATGTTAGACTAACAAATTAAGTCCTGACACAAGCCTGAAACATCATAACTGAAATTGCAAGATAAAAACGGTCAAATTAACTTGGATCAGTATATACAGATATATATATATATATATATATATATATATATATATATATATATATATATATATATATATATATATATAGTCATAAATCAAGATTAAACCAATGGAGTAAACTAGATGGCAACTCGCGGACGTCGTCATGCATACTAGCCCCTGACAAACGGAACAGGAAGGCTTGGAACTTGTCAGAGCTAGCTATCGACAAGGTAGCCGTGCTCTGCCCGGAGCTCCTTCTGGGACTCGGCGAGCATCTTCCTCAGCTCGTCGAAGAAGTCGGCCGTCTCGTTATACTTCTTCATCTGCTCGGGGCTGAAGGTGTCGTGCACTTGGCGGTCGAAAGGCTTGTACTCTACGGTGAGGAGATAGTCCACCGCCTCCTTGTTCCCGTCGCCGGAGCCGGTCGGATCCAGCGTCGGCAGCTTGGCTGTCATGGATACCTCCGTCCTCGCCATACCTCCTTTGAAGAAGCACTCCTCACACAGACCGTCGGTCGCTCAATCCGATCTCTCCCTAAAGCAACAATATTGTTATGCTTGTAATCGTGATTTGTTTCATGCATGTGCGCTCAAGGTTTGTTCCACTTGGTTCAAATTTGCTTGACATGCGGTTATAATTTGTTTCAGTTGGTTCCACTTTTCTATTTTATGAACATGAGTAACCTACTCCACCTATTCGAGAGAAACCAACATAACACATGCAAACAAAGCTATTGAGTCGAAGCTATGCCATAAAAGGGGTACACTTAGGCAAATATCAACCTTCACGCGTGTCAGGCATACTCGTGCCACACTCAGATCGCCCCACCCAGCAAAATCGACTTTTATATTTTTCTTTTCTCTAGTAAGTAAAAAAACATGCAAAACATGCTAAGGACAAGGCACCAAAAATAGTAAGTACACATAAACATGAGAAGTACAAACAAACTGTGAAAACAGACTACACGTATACACAAAACAGAGTACGCGCACACTGAAAAAAGTTCAAGTACACCGAAAACGAAATACGTTTATAGAAAACAAAGGGGCACAAGTACACTTATAAACGATATAGATATGCACTAAAAACAGAGTAGGGATACATCAAAAACAGAGTGCACCTACGCTACAAAGCAAAATACACATACACTAACAGGAGAGTACATCGCAGGGTAATTGGCCGTGCGTGGCGCCTATACGCGTATGCTGAAAGAGGAATACACGTATACTAACTTTTGAAGTACAAAAAAAATACTGAAACCTATTATTCGTATGGGATCTTGTTTCAAAGATCTCGATAGGAGGACTACAATGGTGAAAACCACTTATAATTTGGACGCTCCGCTCAAATGAAATTTTGTTCTGAATTTTCATTTATCAAAATAAATGGAAAATGTTAGTCATCCACAGTCTCTTAACCCTCTTTCTCTCACGCTCATCCCGATTATGCTTATTCTTTCGACAAGTGGTGAGCGGGAGACACCTAGAAGGAACCTCACGGAAGGAGAACACAATACAAGGTGCAAGGAGAGCGCGCCAACATGGGCCTTTGATAAGCTCGATCTTTATCTAGAGATCTTGCAGAAAATCATCATGGAAATTCCATGATGTGGTTCACGATGGATAAATGTGTCATCCATGTCATGAATAATACAATGGAAAAAAAGAATACCTTAAAAACTTGCCACGCCTGCCGACTCGAGGGGATCACATCGCTGCCACTATAAAACCCACCAATGAAAATAGGTGTCACATATGTAGCTATGCATGTCATATAACACATGGCGCCATGTCACAAACATGTTAGAAAAGTTAAATGTCACACGCATGTGTCACAACTAAACTTTATTAACCGTGACAAAAAAAGTGCCACATGTCCCTTTTTGTGACAAAATTGTCATGAATATTTTAGCCTGGGCCCTACGTTGGGCCGGTAGACTTTGTGCTCAAGGAACGGTGAGAAACTTCCCTACTCGTGACGAAAATAGATGGTTTCTTCTATAAAACAGCACATACCAATATGTGCCATGATGTGAGTTTTTTTATCGCATAAAATGTCACAAATAGCCACTCATGACAACTTCAACATGTTAGTGACTATCAAAAAATGTCACCGACCTTCCGATTTCTTATAGTATGGTCGATGCACGTCGAAAGATCCTTAAATGGGGGTTTGATTATCCATGACACCTTGATTCCTTAAATTGGTGGGAAGTAATAATATGTAAAAGTTCGCCAAATTTAAGCTCTCAGTGATCATGACATGATGACTTAATCATGCTATCATTTTTGTGATCATGGAAATTGCAAAAGTGGATCATATTAATGACCCTTGAAACTATTAAATGTATTTTCGTTTTCTCAAGTCACATGTATGCCATACTATGAAGAGGGGTAATTTGAATGCATGAGGAAAAGAGAACCCCCACATAACTCCCACACATTTTCGGATCAACTTCCACTCAAATAACCCCCAACTCATATTTTTGAACATACTCGGTACCTCCCACCATGTGAGTTTGAGAGACTTGGCAGAGGAATGTGTTTTTGACATAACTATTTTTTCTGTTAGTACTGCCGAGTATAGTGCAGGCGGACCAATGAGCATTCATTCACTCTATCCATGAAAGTTTTTTGTATAGGGCCGGTAGTAGGGTTTCTAAAATAAAATTGTTCTGTTTGATCTGATACCTCCGAGGTGATTCGCATCTGGTACATTTGAGTGTTCACATTTCTCAGACAAAAATTACCCGTTATCCACACTAGAACCTTTGAGTTTTTTTTCCTTCAATTCTGGGTAAAAACAAACTTTTGAGTGCTTTGTTTGTGTCCGTACCTCCGAGCTCCACTTCTGGTACATCCGAGATCCAGTCTGTTCTCTCATGAATTCAAGTTCTATACATTTCCAGGTTTAACCTTTTGGTAGTATCAACTGGTTCAAATTTCCTACAAAATTCAAATTTCAACAGTTCCCTATAAATAGCGAGCCACCACTAAGGAAAAAAGAAGTGATTCAACGCAGTTTGTTCTGAGAGGATAGAGGCTCCTAGTTTCTCTACCTTTTTTCTATCTCTCATACACATAGATCTACACCCACACCTTCATAGTTTATGAGATCTAGAGTGCAATTTTAGGCCACACCTTTGTACTATCTTTTTTAGAGCTTCAGGAACCGAATCCTAGCCATGTATTGTTAGTTCTTGAGAGGTTGCGCCTCCTAGGCGGCTAGAGAGTCACTTGAAAACCTTTATGATGCTTTGTGAATGAACCAAGAGTTTGTGAATGACGGTGATCACCTAATTCATGTGAAGATCTCCCGTAGTGTTCATGCATGGATCCAAGCTCAAGGGACTGAGGACTTGGTGTCTTTTTTTTTTGAACAAGGACTTGGTGTCTTTTGAGCTTTGTGTCCTAACCATATACAACGAGGAGACAAGGAATCATCAACTATTTGAACCTCGGAATACATCTTTATGCTTGCGATCCCCCTACCTGGCTCCTTTACTTCTTACATTCTACTTTTCCGCAAGTTATACCTTTATAGATGTTCCATGTTTAGGGTGTTTCAGAAAATCATAGAAACAACTTGATAAAACTGCCAACTTTCATTAATATCGTTGATCATCGCCTATTGACTCTCCCTGTAGCTAGGTGACGTAGACAGTCTTTCACATGTGTAGAAGGGTATGGTCTAACCACGACCTACTCCAAAAAGTGTGGCAATAACTCAACATCCGAAATCCGTAATACATGAGAGTTGCATCATAGTCATGAGCCAGAGACGTTAGGCGAACCTCTTGACTCATTTCGTTCTCCTTATTCATGTGTACATCAATATTCAATTCAGAGATTGTTTGAGACTCACAATGACAGCACATTGGACTTCTTTTATATTTTGATATTCGAAAAACAAACTCATCTTAGTATACAACGCTTCATAAGGTGCATGTTTAAATTTACCCTACATACTAAAATGCTCTGGAGTTGCTAAAAGTAAGATAGGCAAATGCTCTCGAGTTGCTAACTGAACTATTACATTCCCAATCATCGATCCTCTCTCGCTGAAAAGGCTTCACTTCCATTTGTCTATCAGCTAGCGGTGCCTGCAGCCTGTGGCTAGATCATAGCCCAACATCTCCCTATACCAATAAATTCAGATCGTCCAATAATATACACCTGGCTAAACATTCTTTGTTGGGAAAATATAGAGAAGCGCCGCACAACTTGGTCCCGTGTGCGGCGGTTCATTACGATTCGTGAAACGTCATCGCGTCCTTATAGAGCACGTTGCTTATCCCCGACCGGGCGACCCCCATCTTATCCTTACCGCTGTGACCACACAATTCTCCTCTCTCTAAAACCACAATCGAAACAGCGCTGCGCCGGAGATGGAAGTGAGGAAAGAGGCCGCCACCGAGCACACAGCAGTGGTGGAGGCCGTCGCCTCTCGAGCACGTACCAGCGGTGGAGGCCGCCGCCGCGTGAGGAGGCACCAGCGGTGGAGGCCGCCGCCGAGCGGGGAGTGGGCGGCGCGTGCCGATGAGCACATCGCCGCCGCGAGAGCACATCGAGCACGCAGCATCCGGGAAGGCCACCGCCGCGCGAGCACGCTACAGAAAGGAAGGTCGCCGCTGAGCAGGTTGTGAGAAGGTGCGTGCCGACGTGCATCGAGGAATTGCCGTGAGGAGTCCTGGACATATCGGTGGTTTTGTCGAGGAGAAGCAGAAGAGCTCGACGGAGCCATGATGGCTGATGAGTTCCATGATGGCACATGGACCTCGCCAGAATCCATACTGTGCTATGCCTTCTCCTTTGTTATTAGGGATTAATTAATCTGGCAATTAGGTGTTGTGAGCCTGGGAATTACGCTTAATTAATCTGGTAACTATAGAACCTAGTTAATATGGTCATTATTTAACATGTAAACCTGGCAATTAGGGCTAATTCATCTGGCAGCGATGAACTACATAATATGGTAGTCAGTAACACGAGATCTAAGCTAATCTTGCTAGCAAACCTGGCAGCTATGCCGAATTGATCAGGTAATTATACAGACGAGAGGTGAGAGAGTGTGTTTTATCACATCGTTCGAGTAAACCTGGCAGCTATGCCGAATTAAACCTGGCAGCTATGCCATGTAGTAATTGGTACTGCAAAATGTCAGGCAATGAAACTCATAGACAGGTACGCTATGGAGTACTAGTGCAGCTCATCCTCTCTGGTGTTCTCATATTTTACTTAGCAAGGAATAACTTTACATCCAAAACGACGTGATAGCCGCACCAAGCGTACCTGTCTATGAGTTTGGCGGTTTTCGTGCGTCCTTTTGTGCTTATCGCTCGGGGCATACTCATAGCCGCCGCACGGATTCACCCATATGCAGCGCCCCCATATAGCAACGTCCTTGTTTGTTATAACCTGCATTATACTAGTGACCGAGGATATATACTATACTGTATTTCTATTTTTCTTGTAGGGACCAAAGGAATAGTTCCCCACGTATAAATGTCATCATGTCTACTTGAGACAGACGTGGCCAGCAATACTACCTTCCTGCAATCAACCAATCGGTCATCCATATACACACTGTCCAGAGCGACGCAAGTTCCAAAGTCAGAGGGGAGTAGTATAATCTCTCTCCAAAGCGATGGAAATCACGATCACAATGATAGTCTGGCAGCAGATGCTAGTCAAAAGGGTACATACTATTTTTAAGGGCTTTGTAGTCAACCATATGATACATTTTTTTTATCAGAGACATGTACTACTGAATACATGAATAATATTAGTTGCAACTTTACTTACAACTGAAAAATATTAGAGCATCTCCGGTCGCGTCTCCCAAACCGCCCTCCAAAGGTATTTGAGACGCGCCGGACAAAGAAACGTTCCCAGCCGCGCGTCCCAAAGACCCTTTTTGTCCGTAGCGGCCCAATACGGTGTCCGGCGTCCCGAGCCCGTCCCCGCTACAGGGGACGCTCCGGGCACGCCGGACACAACGAAATGAGAGGCGAGGACGCGCGGGTCCGACGCGTCAGCGGCTCGGATGCTCAACCACCGCCTACGTAGCGACGGTGCAGTTGCCGGGAAGCGAAACCGTCGCATTGGCAACCGCGTCAACCGACGCGCCAACCGCCGGAATCGCGGACTCCTCGGAAGAGCAACCGCCGCTCTCTTCGACTTCTGCGCTGCCGTTCATCCGCACTCAATAAGACTCGTACGTAGGCGCTTTCGGATCTTCAACCGGCCGCCATTCATCCAAGCTTCCATCCGACACCTCCAACGACGATGAGCTACATCTCCCAGCTTCCATCCGACACCTCCATCGAGGGCAAGACTGTTGGATGGCGCCATTGGTGGGACATAACCCGGACGCCCAGCAGCGACGGCGATTCCCCGCCGCCAGTTGACAGCGCGGAGGAATGGCTGGGCATGGAGGAGAACGCGGAGGAGGAAGGGTCAGAGGAGGCGGCGGCGGCCCGTGTGCGAAGGCGGAGGCGGACGCGAAAGCAAAGGCCAAGGCCAAGGCGCAACCGGCGAGCACCGACGACGATGAGGAGGATACTACTTCCTCCGACGCATCGGCCGATACCGCCTCTTCGGAAGAGGTGATGAGCAGGAAGCACCACCGTGATGACGACGACAAGGCGGGGCCATCATCATCGAAGAAGAAGAAGTAGTTTAAAATAATTTATATATAATTTAATTATGTTTTTTCGAAGTTTTATATGTAATTTGTTCATGTTGAACCGATTTGAATATTAGTAAAGAATTTTCTTCTATCTATTTAAATTATTTTTAATGTTTGGAGGCGGCGTTTGGGGGACGCGACTGAGGAGCGACGTCCCCCAAACGCGGCACGAACAAAACACGTCTCCCAAACGCTCGATCCGGCGCGGTTTATAGGACGATTTGGGGGACGCGACTGGAGATGCTCTTAGCTGCAACATTGTAATCCTACTTGCAACCAACAGTCTCAATTGCAATTCCGCTTAGAACATATAGGCACATGAGTCGCGATGCAAATCAGACGGTTTTTGAGTTGAATGAGTTCTAACTAAATTAGCAAAACCGTTATTTATTATTTGATAAGGTGTTTTTGCCTCCGTTTTAATTTTTTTTGCAGCGTTTCCATCTGAAAATATTAGTATTCTTAGCTACACTGATAATGCAGAGCAGTCACAAAGATCGTGCAACCTTATGGGAAGCATTGCGGGAGCTAGAAGGATACTCCGTCATTATCGTACCTGTTTTTAATTCCTCTCCGAGAGTTAACTAATCATCGGCTTGCCGTGCGTACCACTAATGTACTTCAAGAGTTCGTTCCGTCCATGGTGGATATTAGTAGTGTCGCATAGGAGCTAGGTCTGTCTGCTTTGTGACGTTGTAAAGCTGCAGAGATGAAGGTGCCTCTGCCTCTGAGGAGCAAGAGCTTAAAGAAAAGCAGGGGACATCCTTCATGCAGCCTTTCCCTGCTGCTGCTCATCGCAGGGGTTCAGTTCTTGGTGATAGGTATGTATACAAAAATTCTTTCTCGCAATGCATTGTTTTTTCAGAGAAATGGTTGCGATGTTTGATTAATTCATCAGTACCATGCCAATACTCATCGATTCTTGTAATGGAAATGTGGATTTGACGCTGAGGTTTTAATCTTCAGGCAAGCCTTTTCCATCACTCTTGATGGATAGCAGGAGCTTCTTCAATTTGGCAGGTGTGTATATCATCAACATGCATTATACAATGTGATTGATTAGTTCCTTTTGATCCAGGAAAAAAAATCATGATTTGTGATGTGAATTTGTGCAATGCAGAGGAGGAGTTCGTCCCTGAGCCTCATGTGAGCTGCGAGTTCAACGACACGAGGTCCGACTTCTGCGAGCTGGCCGGCGCTATCCGCGTCCGTGGAAGCACGTCGGAGGTCTTCATCGTGACGCCTCGCCGCGGCACCACCGCGGGGGATGTCGTGGGCGCGAACGCCACATGGATCGCCGCCGACGCGACAAGCTGGAAGATGAAGCCGTACACGCGCAAGGGGGAGTCACGCATCATGAACGGAATCACCGAGTTCACGCTGCGGCTCGCCTCCGCCAGCGAGGCTCCGGCGTGCGACGTGATGCACGAGGACGTGCCCGCCGTGCTCTACTCCAACGGCGGGTACTGCGGCAACTACTACCACGACTTCAACGACAACATCATCCCTCTCTTCATCACCACGCGGCACCTGGGGCGCGAGGTGCAGCTCCTGGTGACATACAAGCAGGCGTGGTGGTTCGGCAAGTACGGCGAGATCGTGGACGGGCTGACGCGGCACGAGGTGGTGGACCTCGACGCCGACGCGCGGGTGCACTGCTACCGGAGCGTGACCGTGGGGCTCAGGAGCCACAAGGACCTGAGCATTGACCCGCGCCGCGCGCCGAACAACGTGTCCATGGTGGACTTCAAGCGGTTCCTCATGTGGCGGTACGGGCTACCCCGGGAGCACGCCATCCGGACGGAGGAGGGTGACGAGGAGAGGAGGAAGCCGCGGCTGCTGGTCGTCACGCGACCGTCGCGGCGACGGTTCATGAACCTGGAGGAGATCATGGCTGCGGCCGAGGACGTCGGGTTCGAGGTGACGGCGTCTGACCTGATGACGCCGGCAAAGAAACCAGGCGACGAGATAGTGAAGGACGACAGCGGGCAGGCGCGGATGGCGGAGGCGTCGGCGACGGTGAACGCGTTCGACGCAATGCTGGCGGTGCACGGTTCCGGGCTGACGAACCTGGTGTTCCTGCCGATGAACGCGGTGGTGATGCAGGTTGTGCCGCTGGGGCGGATGGAGGGGTTGGCCATGGACGAGTACGGGGTGCCGCCGAGGGACATGAACATGAGGTACCTGCAGTACAACATCACGGCGGAGGAGAGCACGCTGTCGGAGCTGTACCCGAGGAGCCACCCGGTGTTCATGGACCCGGGCCCCATACACAAGCAGAGCTGGTCGCTCGTCGATGAGATCTATCTCGGCAAGCAGGACGTCCGGCTCGACATCGCCAGGTTCAGGCCCGTCCTCGAGAAGGCGCTCAAACTCCTCCGGTGACCGTAACAGTCGTGGCACTGATCGACATGACAACCGGCGCCGGCGATCAAAGCATGCACTGGTGTCGACGACAAGTACATTGCACAAACATATAAGACAACCTTTTTTGTTCTTCTTATTCTGTTTTCGCATCGGAACTGAAAATAGTGGTGTGCAATCAGGGTATCTATAATCTTTCTATTCTTAATAGATGGTCCCATTTTTCTGCACATGCAAGATATCCACCTCATCAAGCATCACTCAGCAATCATAACCTGCCACCTAAGCAATTCTTCCACGTCATCATGTACATGACCCATTATTAATATGATCACTAAATGGCAAGAACCATCAGATTAATGCATTTATTCTCCAATAGTACAAGTTGTGGCCTTTGTAAAAACCGATATGTTGAAGCCGCCCTCAATTTAAGCTTCCTCTTCCCCATGATCTCAGCGACGGGCCGTGCTTCAGTGTCCCCCCCCCCCCCCCTCAAAATAAAAGTTGAAGGGGTAAATGTGTGTTTGGTTCGTGACCAAAAAATATGGATGATCCCATCCCAAGAGCTGAATATTTCTTAGAAAAATTGGACTAGATGATCCGCCAATTTCATGACTAATCTCACCAACCGCCACGACCGCGCATGAGAGTCCATGGCCGTCGAAACGACTCCGACACCCGTCATCATCGTCTGTGTGGCTCCACAGCTGTAACATCCCAAAAATTTCAAAAGAAACAAAATGAATTTCCCTAGTTCCAAATTTTGGAACCAACAAAAACTTTTTAAATTAAGTTTGATACATAGCGATCTTGCTTTGATTCTTGTGCTATTGCCATGATTGCTTGTTTAATTAGTATTGGGGTAATCTTAAACCCTAAACCTCACACCACTTTTTACCATCCAAGTTAAAATAAAATAAAAAGAAATTTAAATAAGAAAAGGCCTACGTGCCTATGGCTATTTTTGTAAAGCTATTACCCTAGGCCTTTCCACTTTATTTAGAGGATTGGAAAACCTTCATAAACCTTTTCTAGTACTTCTCAAACCCAATCCAAGTTGAAACAAAAGAAATTAAAAAGAAACTAAAAATGCCATAGAGGCATATGAGAGTAAAATGCAAATTTGTGAATTTGAGGATCTTGACCCTAAGACTTGTGGTGAATGGTTGGATCACTCCTATATACCATTTTAACACTCAACAACATCATTTGGATCAAGTCAAGTCAACTCAAAAACAAATGCAACATATGCATAGAGGCATATGTGACACATAGCCATAATACCCAATTCTTCTCCTATGCCTTTACCTTGACCAAATGGTGTGAAACCATCTCTAAACCTAATCTAACACTAAATGGACCCTAACCTATGCCCAAGTAAAGCAAGGAGAACAAATTACAAGAATAAGAAAAAGTGACACATCACCTCTTATGTGTTATGGCCATTTTTGCAAATCTTTGAGCTAGACCCTTTGGAATGGTTTCAATGGTTTGGAAATGTTCCTAAACTAATAAGAATCACTTTGGAGTCAAGAAAAATCAAATCAAGAAGAGAGAAAACAAATAGGGAGAAAATCTCATTTTCACTCACATACACATTTAGCCATTTTTGCAAATCTTCAACCAAGGCCACTTTGGCTTGTGCCATTGTTTGTAAAACACTTATATATCAATAACAAACACAAATGCATCAAAGAAACCAGAATCAAATCAAAGAAAAATGCATTTTCTAACTTACATATGATAATGGTCATGTGACCCTTTTATATCATCTTCACCACTTTGCACCCCTGGTTTTGACTTTTCCTAAACCAACATTGAACAACTCTTGCCATGCAATCCAATACCATGTTAAGGTGAACCTTTTTTCTGTTGACCACCAGAGCTGACTTTGACCAGGTTGACTAGAATAGAGGAGACAAGATGAGACTTTGAAACAAAGAGAAGATTAACTCAAATTTGAAATCTTGCATACCTTCACCAAATTGACCACCACCACCACCATTCTACTTCAAACAATATATGAATGCAATCCACCAAAAATCTTTCCAAAATTTGAAAATATTTTTCATGCGGCCATTTCTACAAACACCTTGCAGGCCATAACCAAAATTGTGCCCATGCTAGGATTTTGCTTGGACCAAGTCCACCCCTGGCCCTCCTATGCTGCCCTGACACTTCACCTCACCCCTCAGCATCCATCCAAGCCACTGCACCCCTCTCTCTTGGTCACCATGACCAAAACTAAAACCATGCCGGCCCTCATGTCACTCCCCATGCCCTTCCACTCTCCTCTCACATCCACCCTGCACCACCATGTCCAGCATGCTCCTCTCACTTCCCTGCACACGTTGGACCCAGCCCTCGACCGAGTAGACGCGTGCAACGCTCAGCAAAGGACGTGCCCACGACAGCCCAGACACGCCAGAGCGTGCACAAGCATGACGCAGAGCACGCCAGAGCGAGTCGTCGCCTCCAACGTCCCCCTGACCTCAGCTTCTGCACGAAGCCTCGCCACGGTACCAGTGAGCTCCCAGACACCCCCATCTCCCAGCTCGAGCACTGTCGCCGTCGTCACGGACGACGACCATCCGCCGCAGTACCCTGGTGTCCGATGACGATAACGACGCGACCGCTCCTCCTCTGGCCACGCCTGGATGCGCGCTGTGATCACCGTGACATCGCCAACACTCTGCGCCCATGCCTTGCCCCTTCGTCGCCCTGGAACGACGACGTCTTTGACGACCTTGCCCGCACCCTCGCAGCACCCCTGGCCTCTATAAAAGCCGGCTCCCCCTGGACGAATTCGCCACACCCTCGCGTTCCCCTCTCACCACTGAGCCTCCTCGACCACCTCTCTCACTCAATTACTCACCGGAGCCGCCCAATTGATCGCTGGAGCCCGCGGAGGAGCTGAGATCACCGCCGTCGATTGCGGCCACCATTGGAGACGCCGTCTGCGCCATCTGCTTCCCCTTCCACGACAACGCCGCCGCCGCACTTCGCCACCCCTCGCCGGAGCTCCGGTAGGCCTCCGACCCCCTACCCACGCCACGGCCAGTGCTGCCTCTCGTCGTTGACGACGATGCACCTGCGTCGTTGGATCAGGATCTGATCGTGCGGCTGGTGTTGAAACATACCGTTTCGGTATTATCACTCGCTGACGCCTGGGCCCTACCTCGTCAGATGGCCCGCTGCGTTTAAAACGTTAGCTGGGCCGGCCCATCCCTCTCTCCCGCTGTGCAGCCCACCTAGCTTCCCGCCAGCCCAACCTTTTAAATTCAAATTTTCCAGATTAGATAAATATTGCAAACTGGTGCTGTGTTCAAAATTGCATAGTTTCAAATCCACTTGGCCAAAATTTACAAGTTTTATATATTTGGAAAGCTTAGAGTTTTCTCTACACAATGCCACTGGATTCAAACCCATATCTGTTGTAGAATTAAAGTAGCAAAATAAACAATACAGGGACTTTTCTGACTTAGAATAATTCTTGAAAATCAACCACCAATGCTTTTAAGTTAATTCCAACTCCTATAAATCACATTACACTTGTACTAATTATTTATGCAAAAATATGCCATGCTTACTTTGAATGATCATGGCCTAGCCTAATTAAAGGACTATATGACTATTTCTTGTCAAAGATATTATCCAAAACTATTAATAAATCCTATGGGAGTTTCTCTCTCATTTAAATCTTGTCATGAACATTTCAAAATGAGATAGAGACTCTGGTCATTTAGTTCTCATATGAATTGTTTGATGATATTAAATCTTTACCATGTTAGGATTAAATTGTATGAGGTGCTACACCTCATTTAAATCATTTTCTTAAATGATGAGTATGAAGAGGTTGACTTTGGTCAACCTAGGTCATATATTATTCATGAGAGAAATTAAATCTTAATAAGATAATGAGAGGAAATTATTTCTCTAAGGATTTAAAAGTAACACCTAAGTTAGTATGAGAGGAAATTATTTTTCTTAAATAAGAAAACACCTCCACCAACTTAATAGTAATGGGTGATGCTAGTTTAAGTTGTGTGACCTATGTGTGTGCTTAGTTTAGTATGTAAGTTTGGTATGATGATTGTGTACCTCGTATTCGTATTTTAGACGCTAGTACCAAGGAGTATCCAGAGGAGGAGGAGGTCTACTTCCAAGGAGAAGAAGACCACTTTGACCACTTTCGCAACCAAGACAAGATAATACTCTTGCAAAGTGCAAAGCTCACCATGAGCAAGGCATTACCCCATTTACTTTATGTTCATGATCCTATTTCCCAGTTTTACTTTACAAGCTTTATTTACTTTTGTTTTATCCAAGTACTTTTTGATTCATGATTCACTTGGTTAGTATTGGATTAGTACAGGGGTATCAAAGTTAGCCTAGAAGCAAAGCAAAGTACTTAGCATCCCTCATACCTAGATGCTAGTGCTAAATTAAAAATGACTACTCTAGATGGGAACATGTGTTTGTGAAATGATGATGTTGGAAACCTTGGAATGATGAGTCATTTCAATTGAAAGATTTTGAAGGTGAATATGACCGGTGAATGACTTGGTGAATTTTACCAAAACTGATGGTTGGGTTCGGATGCGATACCATTCCAATTTTACAAGTACCCCCACAATACCTGAATCTGGGTAAGGCTTAGCTGGAAATTTATGTGTCTTAGTATGGGTTCCCTCTAAAACAAGCATCATCGGGGTTATGCCGGAGGCTGCCTCTACAACAAAAGGAATGACGTGAAATGACGTGAAATGAGGTGAATGTCCGACCCAAGCCCTGTGCAGTTTCCAGGCTGACTGTCTGTCTTCACTGGGAGGCCAAGCTCATAGGGAGAGGTGCCTATACTAGGGTATGTAAATGAAATGTTAGGATTGATAGTTCGCGTACTGCGTACGATAAATCAGGGCCAGTTACCCCTGACGGGCTATTGCAATTATTGTGGCACAAGTGTACAACCTCTGCAGAGTTTAACCTATTCGAATAGCCGCGTCCGCGGTAATGGATAGTTGGGAAGGCCGTACAGTTCCGTCATCAGAACTTTTCTAAAAATATGAATGGTGACTTGTGAATTTGAATTTGAAAGGTGATTTTGACTTTGAATCACAACAGAGTTGTGGGAATGACACTAATGTTCCCACTTGAGTTAGTTAGCACCTAAGGAGTTGTTTACTAAAAGGTTTATGAACTAAAACTGGCTTTATGCAAACAACCCTAGAGCTTAGAACACTCTCAATAGCAATGTTAGTACTTACATTAGTATTAGTTTGCGAGTACTTTAAAGTACTCACGGCTGTGTCCCTGGCTATTCAAATGGCCAGACTATGAAGAGGAGCAGAACTATCAAGATGATGACCAGCAGGACGCCTACGACAACTAGGGAATCTTCTGACGTCAGACGTTGGCCTGTGGACTAGAGAGTCCTTTCTACTTACGCTTCCGCTATGAAACTATGAACTTTGTGTCCGTTGATCAATAGATCAACTATTTGTGTAATATGGATCATGTGATCTGAATTTGTAAGACGACTATGGTATGTAATGAATGATGACTTATGATATTCAACTGTTATGTCTCGCAACAACAATATTCCTGGGATTGCGATGTATGGCATAATAGGCATCTGGACTTAAAAATCCGGGTGTTGACAACAGCTCGGCGACAGCCACCACGTCACGGTGAGCGGCATCAGAAGTTGGCTCTATAGAGCAGAGCACCTCTTCATTTGTTTAATGTATTGGTTTCTGCAAGGATATGTGGCCACATTGGTCTGTACTGAGTATTCATATACATATATGCACGCGATCATCAGTGCAACAAGAGGAATCTGTTTAGCCAGCTTCTACTTTCAGTTTTACGCTATGCTCAGATTCTACATTAGGAATACGCCTGCTCATATTCAGGTTAATACATACCATTATTTGCCAAGGAGTTCATACAGCTACATATCAATTTTCCAATCTCCATCTTGGACAAGCTACAACGGCCGATCAATTTTTACCTTACGTCGTCTCTTCACTCGGATAATTTCTTTACAAAAACATATTTGTTTATTATGGTTTGCTTTCAGCACGTATGAGATATATGAGCTTATCTACAACAGCAACCAAGAACACGTCATTGTGCATACAAAAAAAACATCTTTTGGTAGAAGCCTCGGCGCTCATGTTGAGTTTAGCATTTTGCTGAATTGTATCAGGTTGATGGAAATCAAATACTACCTCCATCCCAAGGAATAAGGCGCACACGTATTTTAAGACGAACTTTGACCATAAAAATCGAACAACAAAATCTTAGTTATATTATATGTAATTAGTATCTTTGGACTCGTATTGAAAAGCACTTCTAATGATATTAATTTTATACAAACAATCTTTATGTATTTGAAGTAATACTTAGTCAAACGAAAATCACGTAAAACGAGGGCACCTTATTCCTTGAATCGGATGTAGTATATTGTTCTAAGTCATCATTTGATGCATTGATTTATATCTAAGTTTTATCTCTCTAAAACCTGGCAAACCATGATTATGACCACACTATATCCAAATTGTAGACTGTTGTCATTTCATAATCTTTTTATGTTATGACACTATATTTATATGATATTCCAACATTTACTTTGTGCAATATATTATTTTTAAGAAGTCCCGCAGCAAAGCGTGGGGTATCATCTAGTATCTAAATGAGAGCAACCCACTAAAAGTATTTCTCTTAACATGCAAGATGTCCACCTCACCAACCATTATAGAGCAATTGTAGTGTGCCACGTTGTGCAGCTCTACCACATCAGCATTTGTTGTCTGCATGTTTAGTCGTTTCACCTGCACACCACATGCTAATTAGAACATTGATGTCGTGGCTTTTTGGGCTGCAAATAAGATGCCCATCCGGAACGGCAATGCTCCACTTTGAAAAATTGTCAATGCTAATTATTAACAGGGCATCAACCATTCATCTACCAAAAAGAGGTGCACTATTCAGTTCCCTACTGATGGGTTGTGCATAAAAATTCCATGTGAATGAAACACTCAGCTGCATGACAAGTAACGGATGGAGGCATTCCAGGAGTTGTTTGGGAACGTCTCAGCCCTCTTTATAGAGCAACTATCCCTCAGCTTTTTGAGCCTTCTTCCATCTTCCGATGCATGTGAAGCATTGGCCATGAAACCATTAATACCACTTCTATGCCTGTGTTCAAGTCTCCTATTATCTTAAATCGCTCAGTCTTGCGAGCAAGGTCGTGGAAGCTGCTCCTCCGGATTGGTGACTCTCCTGTTGTTGAAGTGTTTGTACATTCCTGCGCCATACACACTCAGGTTGCTCCATTCTATGCTCTCTACTTCTTGCAGTTTCCGAGTGGTGTGTATTGTCTGCAGTTGAATACTAGAACCTGATACCTTTGACGAAATGTAAGTGAGGTTATGACTCTTCGTGTGTTTCCATCATGATGATTGGTTCCAACATTTCCTGAACCATGACAAAGGTCTTCTATCCATTTCTGCAATAGATGTATTTTGATTGAAATTATGGCTTTCTCATGTTCACACTTCATGATATGCAGTAAGGCCTATGGAAACTATCTAAGGAACCTAATAACATGCAACTATTAAATTATTTATTGCATTGTTCTAATGGAACGTCGTTGTTATTGGCTACTATCCATTCCTGTGGTGACTTTCAGTGGATCTAAAGATGTACTTCGAGAAGGAACCTTCAGAATTATAATTTTCTAGACAATAGTTTGGAGAATAATAAATTGTATTGTAGGCATCAACAGTCTAAGCCCGACAACATGCAAGAGTGACAACTGATTTCCTCTCTGTCAGGTGTCTTGCTCTTGATTCCTTGCTACAGATCTATACTCCAACAACATTTTGTATCTCCCATCATTGCAGAGGTATATATTTACCCAAAAGTTAGTTCTTTTTTGTTGCATACATTATATAATCGCAAGGTCTATGACTTCTTTTTTAGAAAGGTTTCCCTGCATATTCTTTGTTGTATTGGAAATATGTAAACATTTGACAATTGCACATCATAGTATAAATAGATCCACCTAGATACATGTACATGCATGGCATGATATCTTACACTATGCAATTCAAATAATAGCATGTACGTTGCACCATAAGTAAACGGCTAAATTAGCTTTTTCACTTATTAACTTCGCCCATCTATATGTCTAAAAATTACCACAACAACGCGCGGGAAATCATCTAGTTTCCTATATTTCAGGTAACATGTAATATGGATGCCCATGGGTATTTTAGAAAAAAAACTTATACTCCCTCCAACCCATATTATGATGTGCATGATTTTGCGTGCAAGTTAAATTTTGCAAACTTTAACTAAAAATATAGATAATAATATGAAGATCTACTGTACCAAATACATATAATATGAAAATATATTTCATGAAAAATCAAAAAATATTAATTTTTAATTGTATATATTTATATTTTTACCAATATACATGGTTAAATTCAGGGCCTTACCGCATGCATGTGCAACATGTTCGACCTATTTTAGAGGGCCTCCAGTTAATCTAGTACTCTAATGACCTATTTTGTTTAATTGGATCTCAATCAATTCGATGAGAGATGCTACAGAGTACTATACTCCATTAAGGCTAGCCATAGTGCTAGTATCTTAGCTAATATCATACATATTGGTTTCACAAAAATATTGATGTGGCAACTAATTAAGGAGGAGATAGGAGATTAGAGTAACATAGGTGCATACCGTATCATACATAGGTGCATACCGTATCATAGTGCATATTACGAGAAAAGTTAATGCCTAACAAATCTTGTACACAAATTTACACTGAGATTCTAAAAAATAATAAATATAGCATATCTATGATAGTACTCCATGATACCACCCACTATAGAGATACCATGATACTACTACATGATACTTAGCACTATGGCTAGCCTAAGGCAGTACTAGTGCTTAGAAAATTTGTAATCGCATTAACTCCAAAAGCCCCCAAGCCACCCACGCCTCTTTACCTGTATCTTTTCTTTCTCTTCCATCGCGAGTGCAGCTAATTCAGTTACTCTTCCAATGAATATTAATATTTTGTCTCAAGGATTTTTATGAAGACCTAATTGAAGATTCATTTTAGAAAGATGGCACGTTTCGACTAAAAATTAGCACATTTGAATTCTGAGATTGCTTTTTCACATGATGCACTTCTTTTAATTTATTTTACCACATACTATCTCCATTCCTATAAATAAGACGCACACACATTTCAATGTGAATCTTGACCAAATAAATAGGACAATAATATTACGATCATATAATACATAAGCAACATTGTTAGAATCGTGTTGGAAAATACTTTCTAATGATACCAGTTTTATATCAAATATTTTTTATATACTTCATCCTGAAAAATATAGTTCAACTTCATCAAAACTTGCATGTATCTACAAACTAAACTCATCTAAATACATGTATATCTAGATAAAATTGAAACATCCTTTTTAAATAGAGAGATATAGATTAATATTTTGTCAAAGATAAAATACGAAAAACAAGGACGCATTGTTTATTGAAATGGAGTGAGTAGTATATATAAAATCATCTTAGTTGCCAATGATTATGTTGAGGGCCTCTATTTCTTGTTTTGCTCAGGGCCTCCGTATTCTCAGGTACGGCCCTGATTAAATTTTACAAAATTTGACTTTGAACAAACTTTATATGTGACCTATTTTGAGCAGGAGGGAGTATACAATATAGTTGATCGCAGGTTTTTGACCGTTGTGTACCAAAATCGCGGTGTATGCCAAGCTGCAAATATATGCCTAGCCCAATGTGTTGGAGGCGCTCTTGTTTGACGCTGGAGTTTATGGAGAACAATTTTTTCATTGATGGACAGCATATATATTAACCTGGATAAATGTTTTAGATTTATCAATGAGTTGATTGAGCTTGTTAGGCATAAAGCCAAACCTAGCCTCAATTAAGGCATATCACAATGAGTGGACATTTTGTCATTTGTTTTCATAAACTCTCTGTACCTATGTTTTATATAAAATTAAAATGATGCAGTAGAGGTGTTTCGTACCCTTTGTTGCTTAAAAGATGAACAAATAAACTAAACTAACAAGAAAAAGATAAATTAATAATTTTGGATTTCCAGATAAGAACAAAAGGCAAACTAAGGTGTTTTTCCAAGTAAGAAAAATATAAACTAATAAAAATAAATAAACTTAAATATTAATTAAAATACTTAAAAAATCTTTAATGACCTTCCTTAAGTAGCGAAAATTACTTTCCAACAACGACACCAAAAAGAAATTGATATCTTCGATCTAGATTACGGATGTAGTATATTCTTTTCCTAGAGACATAACTTTATAGAATCTTAGGAAGCTGTTGCTTGGTGTAAGATCACTGCGAACGAGACTTCTATTTTTTTTTTTGTAGAATCACTTGTTTACAAGAATCTTTTCATGATTATACAAATAGATAGAAATAGCAAAGGGCCAAGATTTCACCTGCATTTGTGCACATTTAAATGAGGTAAAAAAGATAAAATGAAGCACATATATGTGTTTATTTTTTGTGAAAAGGCCCCGATTGCATTAAACCTCGGTTCTTACAGAACAGTCAAGGACAAAGATGAAAATTACAAGTAGGTCCTCCTGAACCCCGAAGACGAAGACGAAGACGACGACGAGAACGTCACGCCGGCGCGCCGCCGCACCACCTCCCTTACGCCTTGGATCGGGAGGCTCCCCTGCACGAACGGGAAGTCGATGCCACTCGGCTCCGAAGAGCCTCTGCCCTGCACCATCTTCACCAGCGACGAGATCAACGCGAGCAGCAAACTCCTTATTTTTCTCTTCCCAGATCCATCGCCACACAAGATCTGGCCGTTGACCAAGGTACGGCACGAATCCTCCGATTCGCGGGTACCAGAGAAGCAAGCGCGCCACCACGGAACTCCTCGGAGCGCCGTCGCCGGAGAGGACACACGCCTGCAAAAAAAAGCATCGCCGACGACCCCTCCGCGCGCCTCCACGACGCCGCCAGCTGAAGACCCACCAGACCCTACCTTATCTACACACGAGAGGCGGGGATCCCCCACCCTCCCGCCACCGGAGCGACCGGCGGAGGGCGAGGGATCCGACGGATCTGCGGCGAGGAGGTGGATCGGCCGGCGAGCTCAAAAATCGCCTCTCTGTGTTACTGTAGCGAGAGAGGAGTCATCCAAGGTCATAGTCAATATCACGAGGTACACTTTGACGAGAAAAGAAAAGAAAAAATGATGCATATATGTGTTAGAGAATAAATGGAAATTCATGATAAAGCTGAGAGATGTCTCTTAGTAGCACCATAGTCTACTAATCGTATGCACTAGGGATTCAATGGTCTGATCGTTACTCAACCTACTTGTGCGGGACTCCCACTTGTTATTAAGAGAAAACAAAGCAAAGTATTAAGATCTATGACATCACCTTTCATCCCTAAAGTGTCACTTCCTAGCTAGCCTACTACCCAAATCTTATCTAAGTTTGCGCAGAGCTGTTAAGTTCATATCCACTTGCACCTTTACCTTTACCGATCTTCAGGGTGTCGGATACCTGATAAGTCCTAAGATCGAGATAAAACTTTTTTCGATAAAGGGAATATATTAATATAAAAAAGATATCAATTACATTCAGTCTCTGCAACTACGCGCTACACCCAACCAAAAAATTAAAAGAAAACTAAGAAAAAAAAGTCCCGCTACGATGTTTCAGCCATAGCAACAACAATACATCCACCACCAAGACAACACCTGAACTCTAGACTCTCCAAAAGCGTCGCCACCAAGAAAGGAAACAGTGCACAAGCGCCGCTGTCGCCCGATTAAAGATCTTAAGCAAGATAGTCCTCGCTCTCAAACAATGCCTTCAATAAGGTCATTGCCAGGCACAATCAATTAAGGCCAGGCCTTGGATTTTTACCCTGAAAGGTAAAACTCTGAACTTCGCATGTGCTGCCGCCCCCACTTGCATACTGCTGCTGAGAGAACCAGAACACCAAGCAAGTCCCTCAACATCACAAAGACTCGAACCTCCATTGCCAGTCCTCTAATCCGACCTTCATGATATTCTCCGCCTCTGATTTTCACCATGATCGGAATTCCATCTGATGGCAACACATAACAGAGCTTCGCGCCGCTCCGTCCAGAACCAAATGGTCAGAATAAAAGCATGGGTGTGCGCAATCGAATACCACCTGATCCAACAAACTCTAGGCAAAAGATGCATTGTTCCATTCGCCGACGGCGCCTTCCGAAACTCATCACTCCGGCTAGATGAAGAAGGATCGGCATCCGGAAGGTCTTCATCTTCGCGAAAGAAGAACCCTAGGATTACGACCTTTATTCAAGCCATGTGAGCAACCACGCCACCCGCCGGAAACCTGCAAGCAGCCACACCAAACTCTACCAGCAGCCCTGAGGCTAGACCAGCACTGGGAAAGGAGACGGCCGAGCAGGGTCGATCCCCCCATTGGATCCGGCCCAACCACGCAGCGAAGAGGGACGTGGCGGTGTCAGGGGTACCTAGATTGAGATCTGAGGTCCACCACCCGCCGGCCCTGCTTCTTCACCGCCGGCCATGGCGCCGCCGGGTGAGGATCTCCGCCACCACCCCAACCAAGGGCGCCGCCCTAGTTGCTGCACAAAGATAAAGACAAAAACTAGAGACAAATAAATGGATCTAGATTATTTAATTACGCAAACAATCCCATATCAATTAGATGCACATTTTTGCGAGGCTATTCTCCATCCCTCAGTCCTTGACGATTACTCACATCATTAGATAAACAATTATAAACATCATTCTAAAAATCCTTGGTAGATGACTCTTACAATATCTCCAATCGTGGAGGAATCAATAGCACGGGCAGATAGTTATGGAGATGGAGATGGAGAGGAAATCAGTGGTTATGGCGGCGGAAGAGCTTCAATGGATGGTGATGGAGATTTGGCTTATGTGGAAGAACTTGTGGTTTTGTGTTTCTCTGTTCCTCTGATGACCTGGTGCCTTCACAAAATATACTCCATTCGATTGTACGGATCCACCGACATATGGTATGGCGGCGAGTATCGCGAGCTCCTGTCCTACAACTCGTCATTAAGCATGTTGTTGATTGGTTTCAAAGGATGGTTGACTTGGGACAACTTTCATCTCGTAATTATTCCTTGCTTTGCTCACATTTCATCAATGATATGCCCATATCTGCATAGGAAATAAATAACAAAATAGATTTACACATCTATGCAAATTATTAGTGATTGGTGACACGTGTATAGAAATAATCTTACTATCATGGTGAGTAATATCCGGTTTAAACGAGAATAAAAATGAGTGTATTTTGCACTCATTAGCATGCACAAATGATCTCGGGTCGTCCTGTTCCCGTACCAAGCCAGGTCTACGATATGCTCTGCTAGTACTCCTCGAACGTTTAGCTTCAAAACAAAACATCAAAGGAGGCATATGTGTGTCTACGATATGCTCCAATACTCCTGGGACGTTTAGCTTCAAAAAACAAAACATCAGAGGAGACAATCAATCACACTAATAGATGCTTGCAAAAAAAAATCACAATATTAAAAATCGCGGCAACAACAATGCACGTGGTGCAAAGCGACCCAGAGGTTGCAAGGTAAGATAGGTGGCACCTCACAAATGGCAACGGAATCATGCAGAATCAAACTGACAGTCTGACACGAGATGCTAGTCAAAAGGTATATTTTGAAAGGTTTTGTAGTCAACCATATGATACATATATTATCACAGACATGTGCACCGCGATTTAAAAATTCTGGTGTCAGTTGGCGAGACGAGACCTAGGTTGGCACCGGCTTGATCGATGCCCCATGATTGGTTCTTTCCGTGAACCCCATGCACCATGTTTGTTTAATCAATACCGGATGTATGGAGGAGCAATTATTATGTTGTAAAGATATAAATGCATAAATATATCTTCATACATTTTTTTCTTCCAGGTCATAATTTCATTATTTTTTGAAGATGTCCAACGAAAAAATAATAATAGATACCAAGGAACAGACTTGTAATACCAACAAAGGTTCTTCCATAATCCTAATTTGAGCCGCTATGCCATGATTTGGTGTGGCTAATTCTCATTCAATTGAGAATTAGTTTAATTCTCAGTTAACTAATATCATTCTCACGATTTTGTACTACATGACCAATGTTTTATTGTGGACTATTTTTTAATTTACAACTCATCGACAACTTTATTTACAACTGAAAAAACTTAGTTGCAACCCTATTTGCAACTGAAAAGTATTAGTTGCCACTCACTTGCAAGGTTTGCAACTCATAGACACACGAATTGCAAACCAAATCAAACGGTACTTAAGTTGAATGAGCTCCATCCTAATTTTCAGTTAACTAAGAATCAGCCAAACCGTTATTTAATAGTATTAAATATGGTAAGCTTCTTTGCCCTCCAGAATTTCTCTTCTGCGGAGTTTTCATCTGATATGATAGTGGTAGTGCAGAGAAGTTGCAGAGATGGTGCAACCTTAGGGGAGCACCGTGGGAGCGAACATTTAAGCGAGAGTAGACATTTTTTACGTGAGATGGTTTTTTTTTCTCATATGTAATGTTGTTTAATAAATAAATAAACATGCAAAGTTTCGATATTAACAAATATTGACATTATTATGTTGCCGGCATAGCTGTGCATATTTTCCTATCTATCCCACATTATTGTATCCATTTTGATTTCCTTTAGGAGGCAGCCATAGTATTAGTATTTTAACTAGTACATCATGCACCCTAATCTCACGAAAATGCTGACATGGCGAAAAAACACATGTGGATACCTTATCGTACAGTACATTATGAGAAAAGTTAATATTAAATAGACCATGTACATAATTTTGTATTGAGATTTACAAATCGATAAAGGTAATAAGACTATGATGCTAGTCAATGATACCGTGCATTATGAAGATAGTATAATACACATAGCCATATACTACTATATGATATTATCTATTATGAGGAGCCTTCAGAGCTTGTTCAGTCCATGGGGATATTAGTAGTGTCGCATAGGAGCTAGCTCTGTTTTTGTGAGGTTGAAAGCTGCAGAGATGAAGGTGCCTATGCCTGTGAGGAGCAAGAGCTTCAAGAAAAGCAGGGGAACTCCTGCATGCAGCCTTCCCCTGCTGCTGCTCATCGCTGGGGTTATGTACGTGATGATAGGTATGTACCCCAAATTCTTTTCTCGCATAGCATTGCATTGAATTGTTTTATCGGAGAAATGGTTATGAACTTACGATGTTTGATTCAAGGGTGAACTCATCAGTAGCATGCCAATGCTCATCGATTCTTGTAATGTAAATGTGGATTTGACCCTGAGATTTTAATGTTCAGGCAAGCCTTTTCCATCATTCTTGATGGGTAGCAGGAGTTTCTTCAATCGGGCAGGTATGTATATCATCAACAGGCAATCAATCTTATACAGTGTGATTGATTTGTTCCGTAAATCATGAAAATAAAAATGATTTCTGATGTGAATTTGTGCAATGCAGAGGAGTTCATCCCGGAGCCACAAGTGAACTGCGACTTCAACAGCACGAGGTCCGACTTCTGCGAGATAGCCGGTGCCATCCGCGTCCGGGGAAGCACGTCGGAGGTGTTTGTCGTGTCCCCTGGCCGCGGCGCCACCGCCCGGGACGTCTTCGGCCCCAACTCGACGTGGGTCGCCGCCAACGCTACGAGCTGGAAAATGAAGCCGTACACGCGCAAGGGGGAGTCACGCATCATGAACGGCATCAGGGAGTTCACTGTGCGGCTCGCATCCGCCGACGAGGTTCCGGCGTGCGACGTGATGCACGAGGACGTGCCCGCCGTGGTGTACTCCAACGGCGGGTACTGCGGCAACTACTACCACGACTTCAACGACAACATCATCCCTCTCTTCATCACGACGCGCCACCTGGGGCGCGAGGTGCAGCTGCTGGTGACGCAGAAGCAGGCGTGGTGGTTCGGCAAGTACGGCGAGATCGTGGACGGGCTGACGCGGCACGAGGCGGTGGACCTCGACGGCGACTCACGGGTGCACTGTTATCGGCGGGTGACCGTCGGGCTAAAGAGTCACAAGGACCTGAGCATCGACCCTCGCCGCTCGCCCAACAACGTGTCCATGGTGGACTTCAAGCGGTTCCTCATGTGGCGGTATTCACTGCCCCGTGAGCATGCCATCCGGACGGAGGAGGACGACGAGGAGAGGAGGCGGCCGCGGCTGCTGATCATCACGCGGCGGTCAAAGCGGCGGTTCATGAACCTGGAGGAGATCGTGGCCGCCGCGGAGAAGGTCGGGTTCGAGGTGACGACGTCGGACCTGATGACGCCGGCCAAGAAACAAGACGACGAGGCGGTCGTGGACGACAGCGGGCAGGCGCGGATGGCGGACGCGTCGGCGACGGTGAACGCGTTCGACGCAATGCTGGCGGTGCACGGTTCCGGGCTGACGAACCTGGTGTTCCTGCCGATGAACGCTGTGGTGGTCCAGGTGGTGCCGCTGGGGCGGATGGAGGCGCTGGCCATGGACGAGTACGGGGTGCCGCCGAGGGACATGAACATGAGGTACCTGCAGTACAACATCACGGCGGAGGAGAGCACGCTGTCGGAGCTGTACCCGAGGAGCCACCCGGTGTTCATGGACCCAGGCCCCATCCACGATCAGAGCTGGTCGCTCGTCGATGAGATCTATCTCGGCAAGCAGGACGTCCGCCTCGACATCGCCAGGTTCAGGCCCGTCCTCCAGAAGGCGCTCGAGCTCCTCCGGTGATCGTGAAACCTGTGACACTGATATAATAACCGGCGCCGGCCGGCCGTGACAACAACGACGGCGACCGAAGCATCCACTGGTATCGACGACAAGTACATTACACAGGCATATAGAACAACTAACCCTTTTTTCTTTCTTTGTTTCTTTTTCAAAATAGATTTGGTAGTTCTCAGCTAGCAGAGAACTAGGTTAGTCTTACACCACAGGACTGCATCGCCTATTCACGCACATAGAAGTTGCTACTTAAATTGCAAATGAGTTTTTTCAGTTGCAAGTGTGAGCTTGCAACAGGTTATGGGCTCTGGCGACAAGATAGGCGATTTTGGGTTAGGTATGGCTTCGGTGCCGCCGTCGACGGCGTGCGGCGCCGGAGCTGGGCCGGCGGTGGCTTCCGCAGAGGCGGGGTCAGGCGGCGGCAGGTTCGGCGGGGGGATGGGAAACAGGTTATGGGCTCTGGCGACAAGATAGGCGATTTTGGGTTAGGTATGGCTTCGGTGCCGCCGTCGACGGCGTGCGGCGCCGGAGCTGGGCCGGCGGTAGCTTCCGCAGGGGCGGGGTCAGGCGGCGGCAGGTTCTGGGCGTTGGCCGGTCTCTCGGACGACGACGAGGAGCAGGGTGGTGCGGCCGCCAGCGGCGCGGAGGAGGAGTCGGGGTCCGATCTAGAGCAGGGGCTCTCGCCACGGCGCAGTCCTGCGGCGGCGACCTTGGGCGACTTCATCGCGAGGGCGGCGGAGCTCGGGGGCTCCCTCCGTCACCGGCGGCGTGCAGCCTTTGCTCCCGGCGGGAGAGGGTCGCGGTTCCTCTGCTCCACTCCTCCGCGTTTCCGCAGGCTGGGGGATGGCCGGTGGAGTGGTGCCCTGAGCGGGGCAGGTGAGGTCCGGTGCGCTGGGTCGGCGCCGGCGGCGGTGCGGCCGCGCGCTGTGCCGACGACCTCGACGACCTCGTCGGTTTCCCCCCCGGCAGATCCGGCGACGAGCGAGCTGCGGGATTTCGATCGGAGGAGCGGGCTGCGGGGGGACAGGTGGGACCCGCTGTCCCAGGGTGACGTGTCTTCCACTCCCAATGGGCTTGAGGGTGGGGGACTTCTTTCGGTGGGCCTGGTGACAGATTGGGCCAGCCCACCTGATGGGACCGGTGTTGGTCTCCTGCGGCCTGGTCCGCTGGGCCGTCCTAGCAGGCCTCCAGGCCCTTGCACGCTCCCCCGTTTTAGGTGGCTCTGGCTCCGGTCGGGCTGCACCGAGCCAGAGCTAGGTTTCCCTGCTAGGCCATCTGAAGTGCGGCGGCGGCTCTCAGACCCTTCCGCGCCGCGCCACCGTCTCCTTCGCCGCGTCCCTGATCCGACGCCGTTGACTCGCTCCTTCGCGACCGTGGTCATGGCGGGCGGCTTCGACGAGGGGCGCAAGCGCCGTTTCGAGGAGGGTTCGGGGCCGCGTCGGCAAGATGCGGGCGGGCGCGCGGCTGGCGGTCGCCAGGATGGTGGCGGAGGGGGGCGGCTTGAGGGAGGAGGCGGCGGGGGTCGGCAGGATGGTGGTGCTGGAGGGGGGCGTGCAGGTGGAGGGCGCCAAGATGGTGGTGGTGGGGGCTGGCAAGATGGAGGCGGCGGAGGTGGTGGCCGGCTTGAAGGTGGAGGCGGGCGGCCTGAGGGCGGCGGCGGCGGACGCCAGGACGGGGGCGGCTACCGCTACCTCGACGGCCCCGGTCGCCAAGACGGCTGGCAGGAGGGTGGAGCTGGCGGGTTCGACCGCGGCCGGGGCGACTTCGGCTCCTTCGGAGCTCCGCCTCCTTGGTGGGAGGAGCAACGCTGGAGGGAGGAGGCCTTGGCCAACCGCCGCTCCGACGGCAACTCGAGCAGGGGCTCGGGACAGCCAGGTCAGGGTGAGCGGGGCAACTCGCGCGGGCAGCAGCAGCAGAAGAACAAGGGCAAGAAGGTGGCCGGTGGTGCTTCCGGGGACGGACAGCCACCCGCCAAAGGCAAATCCAAGCAAGCCCCCGCCCGGACAGGGGCTCCGGCGGCGGGCGAGTGCTTCAAGTGCGGTCGCGAGGGTCACTACCAATCTGACTGCTCCTTTGACCCACTTTGCGTCGTGTGTTCCGGGGAGGGGCACTCGTCCGCGAACTGCCCGTCCAGGGGTAAAGGGTTGCGGCTGGAGACCATGGGACATGCCATCACTGGTGGCGGTTTCTACAACATAGATGTGGAGCCGCTGCGGGGAGGCAGGGGCAATGGCAAGGTCTTTGCGGCGGTCATCAAGTTCAGCTCAGCCCCGCTTTCTGAGGATCAACTGTCTGATGAGCTGAAACACCTCGTGGACGATCTGTGGGACTGGCAGGTTCGCAAGCTCTCCGACTCGGAGTTCTCCGTGGTCTTCCCCACTCGGCAGACCTTGAAGCTCAGCACCGGGAGTGGGAAGCTGTTCCTCCCTCTGAGCAGGACCGACACTGAGATTCGGGAAGCTTTCCTCGCGCCAAGGCCGAGCCTCATCCTCCCTTCCACTTGGGTCCGCCTCACAGGGGTGCCGGAGGACCTACTGGTTAAGGATCGCCTCATGGCGGCGTTTACCATGATTGGCAGGCCTATTGACGTGGACGAGCTTTCCATCAAGAAATGTGAGCACGAGCCCATCCGCATGCGCTTCCACTGCCGCTATCCGGAGCGGATCAAGGGTTCGGTGCAGGTCTTCGTCAATGGAGAAGGGTACACTGTTGGGGTTCAGGCGGAGGCGCCACCGAGAGGTACTCCCGGGGCGGGGCCAGAGGGCCCTCCGCCGCCTCCACCTCGCACGGACAGGGATGAGGATTCTGATGAATTTTCCTCGGACAGTGAATGGAACAAACATCGTTCTCGCCGGGGTGGCAAAGAGAAAGGCAAGGGTGTTGATCCCCCTCCCTTGGCCGGGGGTGCCTCGGGGCCGGCGGGCTCGAAATCTGTGGGAGTGACGCTGGGTACCGCTCTTGATCTGGATCAATACGGGTCCAACCTCTCGGCCTCGTCGGATGTGCTCCCCTCCTTGCGCGTTCTTGACGCCTCCAAGATCTCGGTCGCGGACGGCGGCACCCTTGGCGCTATCGAGGAGTCGCTTGAGTCTGGGGAGTTGGACTCTCACCTCACGGACCCCTTGGCCTCTTGGGTCGAGGACAGCCAGCAGGCGGAGGGGCCTCCGGCCAAGGTGGCGAGACGCTCGGCGGGCGAGTCGGAGGTGGAGACGGTGGAGGAGTCCGAGGGGGAGGAGCTGGAGGTGCAGGGGGCGGTCGCGGTCGGGGACCTGAGGTCGGAGGTTGCGGTGGCGACGCCTCTTGCCCAAGGTCTTCGCTCGAAGGCCATCTACTACAAGAGCGCGCAGACGACTCCTGCTACTGCCGTGCGGAAGAGCGCCAGGAACGCTACTGTGGCGCCGGGGACCTCTGCTCTGGCTCGGGCACAGCAGCTGACCGCTGAGAAGAACCTGGAGGGGAAGTCGGCGACAACCACGACATCGGCTGGCAAGGAGAAAGGTAACGACTTCGCTGTTCTTGACTCTTTTCCTGACTCGCACCTTTCTTCTGTTGTCTCGGATAGTTGCATGTTGTTCATCCCATCGGCGGGGGAGCCTGGGGAGGCGCTCTCAGTCATTCGGGCAAAAGAGAAGGTTCAGGCTGCTATTGCAGAAACTGCCCGCCGCTTAGCTAGGGAAGCTGAGGCGGCGGCCGGGTCTGAGGCCCGAGGGGTGGCCTCGGAGGAGGGCTCGGCGCTGCCGCAGCCCGTCCAGGATCCTGCGCCACCGGAGGCAGGGGCCTCTGCGTCGGCCTCGCGGGCCAAGGCCCGGCGTGCTTCGGCCAAGACCGCGTCGGCTGAGACGCGGTCTCGCCCCTTGAGGAAGTGTGTTTTGGCCTCTGTGCGTGCTGTCTCTACGAGACAGTACAAGAGACGCTCGTCTCCATGAGAGCTCTCTTCTACAATTTGCGCGGGTTCGGGGGACGAGGGCGTCGCACCCAACTTCGCGACTATATGCAACAGGAGCGAATCGACATTCTTGGTCTTCAGGAGACGGTTAGACAGGACTTCACCGCCGCCGAGCTGAGGAGTCTTGAACAAGGCGGTCAGTTCAATTGGAACTGGGTGCCGGCCAACGGCCATTCCGGGGGGATGCTGCTTGGTTTCCGCGATGAGTGCTTCGAGGTAGGGACCTGGAGGAAGGGAAGCTTCTTCATTAGCGCTGACATCTTCCATCGTAGCAAGAGGCTCATCTGGACTTGTATTCTTGTCTACGGCCCAGCGGACCACTCCAGGACTAGGGAGTTCCTGGACGAGCTGGTGTCGGAGGTTGAGGCCTGCCAGCACCCTCTTATCTTGGGTGGCGACTTCAACCTCATCAGGGGTGCGCAGGACAAGAATAATAACAACATTAATTGGCCCAGGGTGCGCCAGTTTAACGACATGATCGCTGGCCTTGCCCTGAGGGAGCTTAATCGGACTGGTGCCCGGTTTACCTGGACCAACAAGCAGATCTCTCCGGTTCGCTCCGTTCTGGACAGGGTGTTCGTCTCCCCGTCTTGGGAGCAGATCTTCCTGCTTTGCTCGCTCTTGGCTGTCACGAGGGTCGGCTCTGACCACAACCCCCTTCTCCTTGATGATGGGGAGAATGGGGTCAGAAGGGCTTCTAGATTCACTTTCCAATCGTGGTGGCTTAGGGTGGCTGGGTTTGACCACATGGTCAAAGGGAAGATCGAGCACTGCATCCTTGCGCTGGGGCCGCATCGCTGCAGTGTTGACCTCTGGCAATGCATTGCCAGATGCCTTAGACAGCATCTCCGAGGGTGGGGGGCGAATCTTGGCAAGTTGCGGCGTCAGGCCAGGGTAGACCTCATTTCCCAGATCCAGGAGCTGGATAGGACAGCGGACTCGACGGGTCTCGACGACGACGGCTGGGCCCTCAGATATTTTCTTGAGGACCAAGTTGTCAACCTGGATGGGATGGAAGAGGAGTATTGGCGTCAGCGGAGTAGGCTTCAGTGGACCCTGAAAGGTGACTCCTGCACAGCCTACTTCCACGCCTTTGCCAACGGGAGGCGAAGGAAATGTATGATTCCCAGACTCATCTCGGAGGAGGGGGAACTTACTTCCCAGGAAGACATGATGGGCCATGTCTACCAGTTCTACCAGGGTCTGATGGGAACGGAGGGAGAGGAGAGGGTCTTCTCCCTGGCACCTAACCTCTGGCCGGTGTCCCATAGGATTGGCGAGGATGAGAACAGGGCCCTAGAGCTAACCTTCACGGGGGAGGAGCTGGATGAGGTCCTAGCTAGCATGAAACCTGACTCAGCGCCGGGTCCTGACGGCCTTCCTGTGCTCTTCTTTAAGCGGTTCTGGGGAACCCTTAAAGCTCCTATTCTTCAGATGCTAAATGATTTCGTCCTTGGGAGGATCAACGTCGCACGCCTTAACTACGGAGTTATCTCCCTCATCCCTAAATCTCAGGGCGCCGACAACATCAAGCAGTTTAGGCCTATCGCGCTTATCAATGTTATCTTTAAATTCTTTGCTAAAGCTTATGCTACACGTCTTGCCCCAATCGCGCTTAGGACCATCGATCGTAGTCAGACGGCTTTCATCAAGGGGCGGAGCCTGCACGAGGGAGTGTTGGCGCTCCACGAGATTGCTCATGAGCTCAGAGTTAAAAAACTGAGGGGGCTCCTCCTCAAATTGGACTTCGAGAAAGCTTTTGATCGTGTCAGTTGGAGTTTCCTGAGGGAGGTGCTCCACTGCAAAGGTTTTTCCCCTATGATTGTACATCGCTTGATACAGTTGGTCTCGGGTGGACAAACTGCTGTCAATGTCAACGGTGTCATTGGGGATTACTTCCGGAATGCACGGGGAGTGCGTCAAGGAGACCCTCTATCCCCGATTCTTTTTGACTTCATGGTGGACTCCTTAGCGGCAATCATTGCCAGGGCCTGTGAATCAGGGCACCTCCAGGGGGTTGTGCCTCATCTGATTCCCGGGGGTGTCACCCATCTGCAGTATGCAGATGACACCCTGATCCTTATAGAACCCTCGGACGTTGGAGTGGCTAACCTCAAACTCCTGCTACTCTGCTTCGAGAACATGTCAGGTCTCAAGATCAACTTCGCAAAGAGCGAGGTGGTCGTGACAGGGGTCACCGACCAGGAGCGTCAGAAGTTTGCCGACGCCCTGAACTGCAAGCTTGGGAGCTTGCCGTTCAAATACCTTGGTCTCCCGGTGAGTGACAAGCCACTAAAGGTGGCAGACTGGAATTTCCTCACTGACAAGGTGGGTCACAGGGTTGAGCCCTGGCAAGGTCCTTTTCTCGCCTCTGCGGGGAGGCTTGAGCTTACCAACTCATGCCTCTCCAGCTTGCCGTTGTTTGCTATGGGTCTCTACCTTCTGCACGACGCGACTCATGGGACTATGAACCGACACCGTTCCCGCTTCTTCTGGGAAGGAGTTGGACCCAAGCGCAAGTACCACATGGTTAATTGGGCTACGGTGTGCAAGCCAAAGGCGTTTGGAGGATTGGGAATCCTCAACACTAAATTCATGAACATTGCTCTTATGCTCAAATGGATCTGGAAGATCTACCAGAACAGCGAGGGGCTGTGGGCTGACCTGCTGAAGGCCAAGTACCTGGGCAATCACGACTTGTTCTCGCCTGCGGTGCCTACTAAGGGATCGCAGTTTTGGAACGCCGTTCAGAAGATCAAATGGTACTTCAAGATGGGAGCCAAGCACAAGGTGCGCAATGGGAGGCGTACCTATTTCTGGCTTGACTGGTGGACGGGCACGGGGCCCTTGCGTCTGACCTTTCCCCGCCTTTTTGCTTGTTGTGACAACCACTTCGCCACTGTGGAAGGGGTCCGCGACAACGAAGGCTGGCATATCAGATTCAGACGCTCCTTCGGTCTTGCGGAGACGGTGGAATGGGAGAACCTTTGCAGGATCTTCGACCTCTCTCCGATTCTACCCGGGGAGGACGAGATCAGCTGGGCTTTGGAACCTTCCGGGGAGTACTCCACTAACTCCATGTACTGCAGGCTGTCCCAGGGAGGGGCAATCGCTCACTTCAAAGAGGTCTGGCGCACCAAGGTGCCGCCAAAGATTCGTGTCTTCCTCTGGCAGCTCATTCGAGGCCGGCTTCCAGCGGGAGATCAGCTGGTCAAGAGGCGGGGGCCCTCGGATGGCAGCTGTGCCCTTTGCGGGGAATGGGAAACGTGCGATCACATCTTCTTCAACTGCCACCTCGCGAAATTCATGTGGGCGGGAATTAGGGAACTCCTGCACTGCTCCTGGAACCCGGCTGGGGCCGCGGATTTCATGGCCATTGTGAATGGCCTTACGGGTCGCCTCCGTAGGATAGCTTGGTACACCTTTGCGGCCCAATGCTGGGCCCTCTGGAACATCCGCAATAAGCTTGCTATTGAGGGATCCCTGATCAACAACCCTGCTGACGCGTTCTTCAAAATGTCTATTCATACGCAGAGTTGGAGGGTTCTGGTCAGACCGAGGGACTTACCGCTGCTGGACGCGGCACTGGACGAGGTTAGGAGGCTGCAGCGGCGGCTACGCGACGGCGATGGAGGATGAGCAGCTCTACGGCACATCATGCACCTTCCTCCTGATGACGTCTCTAGCTCCGTGTGTGTGTTGTCGTCCTTCGAGTCTAGACTTCTATGTTGGTTTGTAATGACTAAGGCATCAGACTTTGAGTTTGGGGTGTGAGTTGTATCGCTACTTTGTTCGTGTGCTTTATTTATAAAGCAGGGCCATGGGCCTTCCCTTTAAGCTTGCAACAGAGTTTTTTCAATTGCAAACAGATGTAACTAAGAAAACTTATCTGAACCATTTGTTTTGCTTTTTGATTCGTGAGTTGACTGAAAATTAGACACACGAGTTTTTTTTTTGGCAGTGATAGAGTTTGGGAGAATGAAAACAAAACGTTGCCGGATTTAATTTGGTATGGCCCCAGGCAAGTATCGCTTTCCTTTTGGGTTTTTAGTTGAAAAAAAACATAGCTATCGGTATCGTTGAGATTCGGTCGCCAATACAAAATCCGGACAGCACGAGTTAGTTTTTTTTTTTTGACAAGGAAGAAAATATATTAATATAAGAAGATACCAAATACACCAAGCATCTGCAACAACGCAATGTCCTATTAACATTACGAATGCACACAGTGAAAAAAGAGAAAAAGAAAACTAAGAAATAAAAGTTCCACTACTGTATCCCAACCCTAGCAACAGTAATACATCCACCACCAAAAAAACACCTGAAATTCAGACTTTTCAAAAGCAACGCCTCCAAGAATTGAACAGTGCACCAGCGACGTCGTCGCCCAATCAAAAATCTTAGATTTTCACCCTGAAGATAGTCTCCTCTCTCAAAACAATGCCTTCAACAAGGACATTGCCAAGCACAACCAGTTAAGACCAGACCTTGGGTTTTCACCTTAAAAGTTAAAACTCCGAACTTCACATGTGCTGTCGCCCCCACTTTCATACCACTGTTGCAAAGTCCGGAACACCAAGCAAGCCCCTCAACAGCGCAAAAACTTGAACCTCCATTAGTTAGTTCTCCAAATCCGGCCTTCATGATATTCTCTTCTTCTGACTTCACCATGGATCAGCTGTCACTTGGTGTCAACACAAAAAAGAGCTTCGCACAGCACCCTCCAAAACCAAACGGTCGGAATAAAAGCATGGGCGCGCATGACCGAATACCACCGATCCAGAAAACTCCAGGCAATAGAAGCACTGTTACATTCGCCGGCGGCGCCTTCCGGAACTCAACACTCCAGCCAGATCATGAAGGGCAGGTCTTCATCTTCGCCCAAGAGAGACCCTAGGACCGCTGCCTTTATTTAGGTCGGGCCCCCATGTCAACATCCGGATTTTTAAGTCCAGGTGCCTATTATGCCATTCATCGCAATCCCAGGAATATTATTTTTGCGAGACATAATAGATTGATATCACACATCATTTATTTACAACATCATAATAGTCTTACAAATAAAGGGATCACATGATCCAGTCTCATTACAATAATAGTTGATCTATTTGATCGATTACAAAACACATAGCGGAAGCGAAGTAGTGGTTGTGGTCCATCTGTTCCAAAGGCCACTATTTACGTCAGGAGTGGTCCTAGTTGTCGTAGACGTCCTGCTGTCCTTCATCCTGGTACTGGGGCTCATAGTCTGGCCATTTGAATAGCCAGGGACACAGCCATGAGCACTTTAAAGTACTCGCAAACTAATACTAGTGTAAGCATTCTCAACTATATCCATGGGGTTCTAAGCTCTAAGTTCATTTGCAGAAAGCCAATTTTATTTCATAAGCACTTTAGTAATAAGAGACTCTTTGACTGCCTAACTTAACTCAAGTAGAAACATTAGTGTCATTCCCACAATTTCTATGGTTTGTTTGGTTCAATTTTGAAAAGTTCAAAACTTGAAAAACTTGAGTAGTGTTGAGGGGGTAAAAACCAACAACACTTTTTCATTCATACCAAACATAACACATTACAAAGCTAACACACCGTTGGTTTTGAAGAACCATTCATTCTTTCTACGATACATGGGGATCCTGATACAAACTTACACCTACGAAAGTGCTCTAATGATACTACTCTCCATCCGGAAGGGTGGGTTCTTCGTCTTCATGGGTAATGTGCTTGGCGAAAGGTGAGGGCGTTTTCCAACTCCTTGCTGGTCTTGTACTGACAAGGGATTAACTTGTCAATGCCTACGGGTGGTAGACTAGGGTTTAGTTGGAAGTAGAGGGCAAGTAGATCTCGAAGGTTTCAGCCGAAAAGTACTCGACGATTATGAAAACTAGGGTTTGTGAGACAATGATTCGATGATTTCTTTGTCCCTCGACTCCCCCTTATATAGGAGGTGGAGTCGAGGGATTCGTATTGTACAAGTTACAGAGTCCGGGAGGGTTTCCAACTCATCCCGCAAGATTACAAACATCATCTCCTAATACAACTCTAGCTTTCCTAAATATCAACTTGGGCTTCCGATTCTTCTTTATTCTTCGAGTCGTGGGCCTTCAGTAAACCCCGGGTACTATCTTCGGCAGGCCCATTGGGGATGCCTATGTCAGTATCCCCCGAGATTTTGCTTGAATCGTAGAGTCAGGGAAAATCTCCACTGTTTATATTTACTCGACAACTTTACACTTCTCTATATTTCTTCATGTAAATTTCTATATTGTACAGGGATAATGGTAGTTGGGGCTAGTTCATCTGACGGATCAGGTACTAGTTAACTGCTCTAGTGGCAATCCGCAAAAACCTACTTCAAAATCACGTCCCTGGACATGATCTCGGGATACTGGTGTAAACTTCGACAGGTGCCGTTTAAGGTCTTACCATTCTGTCGAGTCCCAGTCATATTTATCGGGTACCTAACGCGTCCGTTAGGATTTTTCTTCGTATCTGTTGATACGGATAAAAGTAGCAACCCGACGTCAGAGACAGCGCCACGCCACACAGAACGGATCTGGGGTCTTACCTTCGCAAAGTTTTGCGGCATTCAGAAATTGTTCGCAACTTTGGCGTTCTGAGAATATATTGTCGAGTGCTTATTCGGCTGTTGGAATGGCACATTTTATTGAGTCAACGGATGACTTATATTGACCTCCCGATGGGAGTATATGTAGAGTTACTTATAACTCGGAATATACTCTCTTGTTCTTCTATCTTTCTTTTTTATAATTTCATCGGGCACGCGAACATCGTTCCCGATGGGAGTAGCCCCCGAGTCTACAGCCAAGGACTTGTGCTCGGGTGTAGGCTCCACGCCTTATGCCGCTATATTTTTTCCTCTGACGAAATTTTCAAACCTCTCGGGTGCGCGAACAGCGCTCCCGATGGGAGTAGCCCCCGAGGCTATGAGCAAATATTTTTATTTGATCATAGCCTCACACCGTTTCTATTTTGTCTTTCTCGAACTTTTCATTTTTTCCAAAGTAGCCCCCGAGCATTTGATCAAAAACTTGTATTTGATCAAAGGCTCTCCAATATCTTTTGCTGTCGCCATTTTTATGAAGCTGTTGAGTCGAATTTTTCTCTTGCTAAAGTGATGTCATTGCTGACGATAGCCACGACCGCATTTCCTGGAAATCACGAGATGCTCTCTTTCGCTGCCTTGCGGGCCCAAATTCCGCATCGTATTGACACGTCGTGCAAGTGGGGGACACACGTCCTCCGCTTTTCCTGGCGCACGCACTGTAACTCCTCCAGGGTGAAATTACTTTTTTACCCCTGTTCCACGTGTACATCATCTGCCACACACTTTTTCCATCCAACGGTGCGCCGCTTCGCCGCACCTCTATATAAGGTCCCCTTCTTCTTCCTCCAGCACTTTCGCTCGCGCCGTTCTCCTGCTCTCCTCTGCAAAAATCTCCTCTTGCGCCCCATAGTTCCTTGAGCTCAACTTCCCTCGAGCTGTACTCCTGCGCCATTGTTGATGCCACCGTGCAGACTAACAAGGCACAGCACGCCAGAATCAACAATGGCTTCCGTGGATCTGGGGAGCGCTGAATGGGAGAGATCCAAAATCTCAACCCAAGACATCAATCTCCTGAAGAAACTGGGGATAAGCAAGAAGCCCAAGGCGCTGTGCTTCCCCAGCGAAGAGAGCTACCCAACCCCTCCAATGGAGTATCGGGTTAGTTTCGTCGATCATCTCATCCGTGGCCTTTCTGCCCCCATTCACCCTTTTCTTCGGGGGTTGCTTTTTTGTTTATGGACTGCAACTTCATCACCTCACACCAATTCTATCCTCCACATTTCCATCTTCATCACCCTCTGCGAGTCCTTCCTCGGCATCCAGCCTAACTGGGCGTTGTGGAAGCGCATTTTCTTTTGTCGCCGCAATGGCACTCCCAATGTCGCCTATAACATAGGCGGCGTTGTTATCTGCATTCGCCCTGATGTCTATTACTTCGATGTCAAATTCCCTGACTCAGTTCAAGGGTGGCGCAAAAAATGGTTGTACATCCATGAGGAGAATCACGGATGTGCTGAAGACAACATCCCTCCTTTTGATGGTGCCGAAAAAATCTACCGCCGCCGCTCCTGGGATGCAGAGGCTACCGAGGAAGAAAAAACGGTGACGGAGGAACTAATGACCCGCATCCACGAGCTCCAAAACACCCACGGTAAAGAACTGTCGGGTATCCAAATCACGGCGTATTTCCTTAGGATCAGAGTACAGCCTCTGCAGGCTCGCAAAAATCCCCTCTGGAAGTATGCCGGCGACAATGATGTGGATCGCCTGTCGGTGGATTTACCGGTCAAGGACTTAGAAAAACTTGTCCGGAAAATTTCCTCCCTCAGCAAAAAAGATCCCGTCCCTTCTTCTTGTCGCGTAAAACCATACAGCGCCACCAATGCGCTCCCCGAGGTAACCTTTGTCGACTTTGCTCACTTTTATTTGCCATCCTTTGCATAACTCTTTTGCTGACGCCTCCCCTTGTTTTTGTATAGAACCATCCAGATCTTGTCTCGCTTCCTCCTCTTCCTGAAGGTGGAGAAGTCGAGGAATGAGCTGTTGTCATCGAAGACAACCAAGATGCTCCTGTCCCTGGTAGTGAACCCGCAGGTTCTCGAAAATCTGCGGGATCCTCTGAAAAGGAAGCTGAATCCGAGGGTACCACCTCGACACACTCTCCTCCTCCTGCTGTTTCTCCAAAGAACAAAAGGAAGAGGACTGATGTCGAAGATTCCGGCACCTCCAAAGCCGAAGAAGCTGCTCCTTCACGTCGGAAGGCAGCTTTCGATCCATACCTTGAAGCCCTCGTCAGTTCATAAGTCACCTTTTGTCTCTTACTATTTTGCTATTTGAAGAGTTTTGTCTATCTTGCTTCTTATACTGCCGCCATTTAATCGTAGTGGCGACGAGGAAGAAATGCCAGCTTTTGATGCGACTGCTCGAACGAGTACGTCGCATACTCTAGTTGTTTCTGAAGTGCAAGTTGAAGGAGAAGAATCTTCGCCTCCTCAACAAAACACCGACGAACCTGCTCCTCCTGCGAGCCCCCTTGTCCCTTCACCAAAAAGGGCGAGGGTTGAAACAATCACAGAGCCTACCCTGCAATTGGGTAGCTCCTCGACTCCTCTTCTGGATGATGTAAGTTCTTGTAAGCTTTCTGATGCTTTCGATATTTTCACTGTTTGCTTCTTTTTATTTTGCGATATTGCATTTTGTCTACTACCGACACTTTCTTTCTTTGTCTTTCTTTAACAGCCTTTAATTAAGGAGTTCATCCGCTTCGGTGCCCAATTCGTTGGGTACCGCGAGTATGCCAGCAAAACTGAAGGTACTGACTTCCTGCTTCTCTTTGCCCATGACTTCTTGCTCCATTCTTGTCATAATTTTTACTTACTTTTGACTATTTTGGCAGAAAAACTTGCGGAGGCCAACAAACGCGCCGACACGCTTGCTCAGAAATTAGAGCAAAGTGAGGAGGCTCGTAAAAAGGCCGAATCTGATGCTAGTAAGGCTAAGGCAGAGGCTGATAAGGCCAAAGCAGAAGCTGCTGGTGTCGAAGAGCTTCAGAAGAGGCTTCATGACGCCGAGACTGCCTTGAGCGAGCATAAAACCGCACAAGCTGCTCGTGAAGAGGCGATTCTCAAGCGCTTGGATTCACAAAACCGTCGCTTTGTCAGTAAGTACTCGATCTATTTTGCATTCCTTAGACTTGCTTTTATTTACTTGTTTGTTGACCAACATATTTTTTCCTCGACAGGGAAAACAAACCAAGAATTTGAACTTGAAGATCCTGACAATGATCCCCTCCTCGACGCACTTTCTTTCCTTGAGTTTCACGGAACAAAAACCCGTGAAGGCATTGAGCAGGCCCAAGAAGGACTGTCGCGGCTCTATCCTTACTTCTTCCCGAAGAAAAAGGAACCCGCGACTTTCCTTGCTCTTGCCAAGGATTTTAATCCGCCAGAAGATCTTGGACTGAAACTGCACCAAGAAAATATGAAGATTGCCGTTGAAAGCACTGTCGCTCTGGTTGCTGACAGTCAACAAAACATCGACTGGACCAAGGTTGGCGACACACAGGAGATGGAGTCCACAAAGTGGCGATCGCTGATCAAGGCTGCGAAGCCCAACACGAAGAAAATCCTTGCTTATCTTGGATTCAAGCCCACTCCTGCTCCTAGCTCGTCGAAGCCGGAGGTCTAGTAGAATGCCCTATCTTTTTTATTTTCCTGTTTCTTTTGAAGCTGTCGCCATAGTAGCTTTGGCGACAATTGTCGTAGCAACCCTTTTGAAGACCCCTTTCTGTAATATCTATGTAAATTTCCTGAAGATCAATGAAATTCTATTTTGCATGATCATTGATACTGAAATTTTCTTTTCCAGTTGATATTTGATAACTACTCCGCCAATCCTTGTCCTGCTGATACTTCGCCTGCTTCTTCCTTCTTGAAGAAAACCCTTGTCGACGATAACCTTATCGAAGGTTCTTCAAGTAAACACTTGTCGCAAGATTTGCAAGAACTTCGCCAACAACTTCAATCCATGAAAAATCAAACTCTTGTAATGACGGAGCAATCTCGCAAAGCATCCGAAAGGGAGAGGATTGCCCTTCAACAAGATAAAGAAACCATAACTGCCAAGGAAGCTGCTATTTCGGAAGCTGAAAAAGCAACTACTCGAGAAAATAGTATGCTCGAGCTAATGATTGAAGCTAGTGTGGATATGTTTGGCATGCTTTTTCCATCTTAGAGCTTCCTCTGTCTTTTGCTGTATCCCCCTTTTTGTTAAATTTCTTGTTCTTTCGCCTGATAGGTTCTGTGCTCGACACTGCTGCTGAAGATGAGAGGGTAAATGTAAGGACGAACCTCCTCGTTAATCTCTCTCTCAACCATGGCTGTCTATTCTGGGCCACTCCCGAGCGGACCCAACAGATTGTCAGGTTCCAAGATCGCGCGTGTCAGGTTCGCGAATTCTTTAACTTCTGCACGAGAACCTTGACTCTTGTTTACAAGACTATGTTTCCGCGAGATGAAGCTCCCGATACTCTTCTTGGATTGATGGAAAAGTTTCGAGATGCTCCTCGGATTCATAACTTTGTGCGAGCTCAATTGACTGCTGGAGCAAGATTCGCCATGATCATGATACATATTTTCCATCCAAAACTAGATCTGACGAAGATTGTCCCTGACTGCCTGGCCAAGAAATCGCGATGAAAGAATAACGTCGACGATATCATTGAAATGGTGACTCCTGTGGCCGAAACGATGATGGATGAACTTCTTCGCATGGATTCTGAATTCTTCATCAAGGGGAGCTATGCTGAGCACAAGACAACTGCTGCAAATAACAAAGGTTTATCCATAGATAGTATATTAGGTCTTGACTGAGTTGTACTATATTGCAAAAAGTTATGTCTATATTTTTTGTCGGACTTTTTGTATTGATGAAGTTGTCTATATTGCGAAGTGTAATCTATATTGCAAAGCCCCCGAGCCTTTGGCTGGGGCCTATAATATTTTGTCTTCTTGAAGAATTTACTGTTTTGCGAGAATATATGTATTTTGCTGTCGCGGGTTATGAGCCCCCGAGCGTGTCGAAGAAAAAAGATGTATCTCATCACTATCTTTTATTATACTGCAGCACCGCGAGCCCGCCTCATTAAAAACCTTTCCAGCCCCACTCGGTGCCCTGAAAAGGAAAAGAGTGCGTCTGAAAACTCGCGGGCGTTTCAGTACATTGTATTTTTACAAGGAAGGACTATATTTTCGGCTCTAAGCGTAGAACCGTCTAAGCTGCGCCACGTTCCAGGGGTTTTTCTCGAGGACCCCTGTCTTCTTGTCCTTGATCCTATACGCTCCTCCTTCGATTACTTCTGTGACAACGTAAGGGCCCAGCCATGGTGACTCGAGCTTTTCAGTACTTTGTTGATTGAGCCGTAGAACCAAATCTCCGACCTGGAAAGATCTTGGCCGCAATCGTCGACTGTGGTAGTTTTTCAGGTCCTGCTGGTACTTGGTGACTCGTGATAGTACTTCATCTCGAGCTTCATCGAGTGCATCTACATCGTCCTCCAAAGCTTTTCTTGAAGTTTCCTCATCATACTCTGTCACTCTTGGGGAGTCATGCTCTATTTCAATTGGTAGTACTGCCTCAGCTCAATGGACTAAAAAGAACGGAGTTTCTTGCGTCGCCGTATTCGGTGTTGTTCGAATACTCCACAGGACACTTGGCAATTCTTCTGGCTAGGTATGCCGAGCCTTTTCAAGCGGTCCTAGCAGGCACTTTTTAATACTGTTGCAGATGATACCATTGGCTTTCTCGACTTGGCCGTTGGTTTGCGGGTGCCCAACTGACGCGAAGTGCAGTTTAATGCCTACTTCTGCGCAGTATGCCTTGAACTCCTTGGACGTAAAGTTACTACCGTTGTCTATGACGATGCTGTGAGGTACTCCGAATCGAAAAACGATGCCCTTCACGAATTTTATCGCTGACGCTGCATCTGGTGAATTTATTGGCTTTGCTTCTATCCACTTGGTGAATTTATCGACAGCAACCAACATGTACTCGTATCCTCCTGGCAAAGCCTTGTGCAATTTTCCCACCATATCGAGTCCCCATTGGGCAAACGGCCAAGACAATGGTATTGGCATCAGCTCTGCTGCCGGAGAGTGGGGTTTTGCGGCAAATCTTTGGCACGCGTCGCAGGTTCGTACTATCTCTTTTGCATCCTCGATCGTTGTCAACCAGTAAAATCCAGCCCGAAAAACCTTAGCTGCAATAGCTCGACTGCTCGCGTGGTGACCACATATTCCCTCGTGTACGTCCTTTAAGATTTTCCTTCCTTCTTCGGGTGTAACGCACCTTTGCAGCACGCCCGAAATACTTCGCTTGTATAACTCTCCTTTGACCACTGTGAAGGCTTTGGATCGTCGAATAACTCGCCTTGCTTCAACTGGATCGTCGGGTATTTCTTTCCTTAGGATATACGATATGTACGCTTGCATCCATGGAACTTCTACCATCATCACCAGCTCCTGGTCCTCTTCTTCGTCTGGAGCTTCTTTGAGAGGCGCCGAAGTTTTCTCCTCCTTCGTTTTCTTCTGCGCCTGATACGTCTCCGACGTATCGATAATTTCTTATGTTCCATGCCACATTATTGATGATATCTACATGTTTTATGCACACTTTATGTCATATTCGTGCATTTTCTGGAACTAACCTATTAACAAGATGCCGAAGTGCCGCTTCTGTTTCTGCTATTTTTGGTTTCAGAAATCCTAGTAACGAAATATTCTCGGAATCGGACGAAATCAACGCCCAGGTTCCTATTTTGCCCGGAAGCATCCAGAACACACGAGAACCGCCAGAGAGGGGGCACAGGCCCACCAAACCCTAGGCCGGCGTGGCCAGGGGGGGCCCACGCCCCCCTATAGTGTGGCCACCCCTTCGACCTTCTGACGCCGCCTCTTCGCCTATTTAAGGGCCCTCGACCTAAAACCTCGATACGAAAAAGCCACGGTACGAGAAACCTTCCAGAGCCGCTGCCATCGCGAAGCCAAGATCTGGGGGACAGGAGTCTCTGTTCCGGCACGCCGCCGGGACGGGGAAGTGCCCCCGGAAGGCTCCTCCATCGACACCACCGCCATCTTCATCACCGCTGCTGTCTCCCATGAGGAGGGAGTAGTTCTCCATCGAGGCTCGGGGCTGTACCGGTAGCTATGTGGTTCATCTCTCTCCTATGTACTTCAATACAATAATCTCATGAGCTGCCTTACATGATTGAGATTCATATGATGATGCTTGTAATCTAGATGTCATTATGCTAGTCAAGTGAATTTTACTTATGTGATCTCCGGAGACTCCTTGTCCCACGTGTGTAAAGGTGACAGTGTGTGCACCGTGTGGGTCTCTTAGGCTATATTTCACAGAATACTTATTCACTGTTATGAATGGCATAGTGAAGTGCTTATTTATATCTCTTTATGATTGCAATGTGTTTTGTATCACAATTTATCTATGTGCTACTCTAGTGATGTTATTAAAGTAGTTTTATTCCTCCTGCACGGTGTAATGGTGACAGTGTGTGCATCCGTGTTAGTACTTGGCGTAGGCTATGATTATGATCTCTTGTAGATTATGAAGTTAACTATTGCTATGATGGTATCGATGTGTTCTATGCCTCCTTTCTTAGCATGAAGGTGACAGTGTGCATGCTACGTTAGTACTTGGTTTAGTCTTATTGATCTATCTTACACTCTAAGGTTATTTAAATATGAACATTGAATTGTGGAGCTTGTTAACTCCGGCATTGAGGGTTCGTGTAATCCTACGCAATGTGTTCATCATCCAACAAGAGAGTGTAGAGTATGCATTTATCTATTCTGTTATGTGATCAAAGTTGAGAGTGTCCACTAGTGAAAGTCTAATCCCTAGGCCTTGTTCCTAAATACTGCTATCACTGCTTGTTTACTGTTTTACTGCGTTACTACTGCTGCGTTACTACTGCTTGTTTACTGTCCTGGGCAAAGCACTTTTCTGGTGCCGTTGCTACTACTTATTTATACCACCTGTATTTCACTATCTCTTCGCCGAACTAGTGCACCTATTAGGTGTGTTGGGGACACAAGAGATTTCTTGCTTTGTGGTTGCAGGGTTGCATGAGAGGGATATCTTTGACCTCTTCCTCCCTGAGTTCGATAAACCTTGGGTGATCCACTTAAGGGAAAACTTGCTGCTGTTCTACAAACCTCTGCTCTTGGAGGCCCAACACTGTCTACAGGAAAATGAGGGGGCATAGACATCAAGCTATTTTCTGGCGCCGTTGCCGGGGAGGAAAGGTAAAAGGTACTCACACTCCGGATCTCGGCTACTAAGCTATTTTCCAGCGCATTGTAAGTACTCAAAGCTATTTCCTTTAGATCCTGCAATTGCAACTTTTTGTTTCTTGTTTACACTAGTTTGTCATAATGGACAACAATGAGCTTCTTATTCTATTTCCTGATTTAAGACATGGATGGTTTGATCCGAAAATTAAAAAACCCATGGAACATGTTAGCATGAATACTTTGAACACCATTGTTGCTAATGATATGGAAAATTCTAAGCTTGGGGAAGCTGGCTTTGATGAGCATGATCTTTTTAGTCCCCCAAGCATTGAGGAGAAAATTTACTTTGATGATACTTTGCCTCCTATTTATGATGATTATAATGATAGTAGTCTTTTGGTACCACCTGTTATGGAGGATAAATTTGATTATGATTACAATATACCTCCTATATATGATAGCTACTTTGTTGAATTTGCTCCCGCTATTACTAATAAAATTGATTATGCCTATGTGGAGAGTAATAATTTCATGCATGAGACTCATGATAAGAATGCTTTATGTGATAGTTATATTGTTGAGTTTGCTCATGTTGCTACTGAAAGTTATTATGAGAGAGGAAAATATGGTTGTAGAAATTTTCATGTTACTAAAATACCTCTCTATGTGCTGAAATCTTTGAAACTACACTTGTTTTATCTTCCTATGCTTGTTACTTTGCTCTTCATGAACTTGTTTATTTACAAGATTTCTATGCATAGGAAGCATTTTAGACTTAAATGTGTTTTGAATTTGCCTCTGGATGCTCTCTTTCGCTTCAACTACTATTTCTTATTAGTGCATCATTAAAACTGCTGAGCCCATCTTAACGGCTATAAAGAAAGAACTTCTTGGGAGATAACCCATGTGTTATTTTTCTACAGTACTTTGTTTTATATTTGAGTCTTGGAAGTTGTTTACTACTGTAGCAACCTCTCCTTATCTTAGTTTTGTGTTTTGTTGTGCCAAGTGAAGCCTCTAATCGAAGGTTGATACTAGATTTGGATTTCTGCGCAGAAACAGATTTCTATCTGTCACGAATCTGGGCTGTTTTCTCTGTAGGTAACTCAGAAAAATATGCCAATTTACGTGCGTGTTCCTCAGATATGTACGCAACTTTAATTAGTTTTGAGTTTTCTGATCTGAGCAACGGAAGTATTTATTAAAAATTCGTCTTTACGGACTGTTCTGTTTTGACAGATTCTGCCTTTTATTTCGCATTGCTTCTTTCGCTGTGTTGGGTGGATTTCTTTGTTCCATTACCTTCCAGTAGCTTTGAGCAATGTCCAAAAGTGTTAAGAATGATTGTGTCACCTCTGAACATGTGAGTTTTTGATTATGTACTAACCCCTCTAATGAAGTTTATGAGAAGTTTGGTGTGAAGAAAGTTTTCAAGGGTCAAGAGAGGAGGATGATATACTATGATCAAGAAGAGTGAAAGCTCTAAGCTTGGGGATGCCCCTGTGGTTCATCCCTGCATATTTCAAAGACTCAAGCGTCTAAGCTTGGGGATGCCCAAGGAATCCCCTTCCTCATCGACAACATTATCAGGTTCCTCCCCTGAAACTATATTTTTATTCCATCACATCTTATGTGCTTTTCTTGGAGCGTCGGTTTGTTTTTGTTTTTGTTTTGTTTGAATAAAATGGATCCTAGCATTCACTTTGTGGGAGAGAGACACGCTCCGCTGTAGCATATGGACAAGTATGTCCTTAGGCTCTACTCATAATATTCATGGCGAAGTTTCTTCTTCGTTAAATTGTTATATGGTTGGAATTGGAAAATGATACATGTAGTAATTGCTATAATGTCTTGGATAATGTGATACTTGGAAATTGTCGTGCTCATGTTTAAGCTCTTGCATCATATGCTTTGCACCCATTAATGAAGAAATACATAGAGCATGCTAAAATTTGGTTTGCATATTTGGTCTCTCTAAAAGTCTAGATAATTTCTAGTATTGAGTTTGAACAACAAGGAAGACGGTGTAGATTCTTATAATGTTTACAATATGTCTTTTATGTGAGTTTTGCTGCACCGGTTCATCCTTGTGTTTGTTTCAAATAACCTTGCTAGCCTAAACCTTGTATCGAGAGGGAATACTTCTCATGAATCCAAAATCCTTGAGCCAACCACTATGCCATTTGTGTCCACCATACCTACCTACTACATGGTATTTCTCCGCCATTCCAAAGTAAATTGCTTGAGTGCTACCTTTAAAATTCCATCATTCACCTTTGCAATATATAGCTCATGGGACAAATAGCTTAAAAACTATTGTGGTATTGAATATGTACTTATGCACTTTATCTCTTATTAAGTTGCTTGTTGTGCGATAACCATGTTCACTGGGGACGCCATCAACTACTCTTTGTTGAATTTCATGTGAGTTGCTATGCATGTTCGTCTTGTCTGAAGTAAGAGATCTACCACCTTATGGTTAAGCATGCATATTGTTAGAGAAGAACATTGGGCCGCTAACTAAAGCCATGATTCATGGTGGAAGTTTCAGTTTTGGACAACATCCTCAATCTCTAATGAGAAAATTAATTGTTGTTACATGCTTATGCATAAAAGAGGAGTCCATTATCTGTTGTCTATGTTGTCCCGGTATGGATGTCTAAGTTGAGAATAATCAATAGCGAGAAATCCAATGCGAGCTTTCTCCTTAGACCTTTGTACAGGCGGCATGGAGGTACCCCATTGTGACACTTGGTTAAAACATGTGTATTGCGATGATCCGGTAGTCCAAGCTAATTAGGACAAGGTGCGGGCACTATTAGTATACTATGCATGAGGCTTGCAACTTGTAAGATATAATTTACATGATACATATGCTTTATTACTACCGTTGACAAAATTGTTTCATGTTTTCAAAATAAAAGCTCTAGCACAAATATAGCAATCAATGCTTTCCTCTTTGAAGGACCTTTCTTTTACTTTTTATGTTGAGTCAGTTCACCTATTTCTCTCCACCGTAAGAAGCAAACACTTGTGTGAACTGTGCATTGATTCCTACATACTTGCATATTGCATTTGTTATATTGCTTTGCATTGACAACTATCCATGAGATATACATGTTACAAGTTGAAAGCAACCGCTGAAACTTAATCTTCCTTTGTGTTGCTTCAATGCCTCTACTATGAATTATTGCTTTATGAGTTAACTCTTATGCAAGACTTATTGATGCTTGTCTTGAAGTACTATTCATGAAAAGTCTTTGCTTTATGATTCAATTGTTTACTCATGTCATTACCATTGTTTTGGATTGCTGCATTCATTACATATGCTTACAATAGTATGATCAAGTTTATGATGGCATGTCACTCCAGAAATTATCTTTGTTTATCGTTTACCTGCTCGGGACGAGCAGAAACTAAGCTTGGGGATGCTGATACGTCTCCGACGTATCGATAATTTCTTATGTTCCATGCCACATTATTGATGATATCTACATGTTTTATGCACACTTTATGTCATATTCGTGCATTTTCTGGAACTAACCTATTAACAAGATGCCGAAGTGCCAGTTCCTGTTTTCTGCTGTTTTTGGTTTCAGAAATCCTAGTAACGAAATATTCTCGGAATCGGACGAAATCAACGCCCAGGTTCCTATTTTGCCCGGAAGCATCCAGAACACACGAGAACCGCCAGAGAGGGGGCACAGGCCCACCAAACCCTAGGCCGGCGCGGCCAGGGGGGCCCGCGCCCCCCTATAGTGTGGCCACCCCTTCGACCTTCTGACGCCGCCTCTTCGCCTATTTAAGGGCCCTCGACCTAAAACCTCGATACGAAAAAGCCACGGTACGAGAAACCTTCCAGAGCCGCCGCCATCGCGAAGCCAAGATCTGGGGGACAGGAGTCTCTGTTCCGGCACGCCGCCGGGACGGGGAAGTGCCCCCGAAAGGCTCCTCCATCGACACCACCGCCATCTTCATCACCGCTGCTGTCTCCCATGAGGAGGGAGTAGTTCTCCATCGAGGCTCGGGGCTGTACCGGTAGCTATGTGGTTCATCTCTCTCCTATGTACTTCAATACAATAATCTCATGAGCTGCCTTACATGATTGAGATTCATATGATGATGCTTGTAATCTAGATGTCATTATGCTAGTCAAGTGAATTTTACTTATGTGATCTCCGGAGACTCCTTGTCCCACGTGTGTAAAGGTGACAGTGTGTGCACCGTGTGGGTCTCTTAGGCTATATTTCACAGAATACTTATTCACTGTTATGAATGGCATACTGAAGTGCTTATTTATATCTCTTTATGATTGCAATGTGTTTTGTATCACAATTTATCTATGTGCTACTCTAGTGATGTTATTAAAGTAGTTTTATTCCTCCTGCACGGTGTAATGGTGACAGTCTGTGCATTCGTGTTAGTACTTGGCGTAGGCTATGATTATGATCTCTTGTAGATTATGAAGTTAACTATTGCTATGATGGTATCGATGTGTTCTATGCCTCCTTTCTTAGCATGAAGGTGACAGTGTGCATGCTACGCTAGTACTTGGTTTAGTCTTATTGATCTATCTTACACTCTAAGGTTATTTAAATATGAACATTGAATTGTGGAGCTTGTTAACTCCGGCATTGAGGGTTCGTGTAATCCTACACAATGTGTTCATCATCCAACAAGAGAGTGTAGAGTATGCATTTATCTATTCTGTTATGTGATCAAAGTTGAGAGTGTCCACTAGTGAAAGTCTAATCCCTAGGCCTTGTTCCTAAATACTGCTATCACTGCTTGTTTACTGTTTTACTGCGTTACTACTGCTTGTTTACTGTCCTGGGCAAAGCACTTTTCTGGTGCCGTTGCTACTACTTATTTATACCACCTGTATTTCACTATCTCTTCGCCGAACTAGTGCACCTATTAGGTGTGTTGGGGACACAAGAGATTTCTTGCTTTGTGGTTGCAGGGTTGCATGAGAGGCATATCTTTGACCTCTTCCTCCCTGAGTTCGATAAACCTTGGGTGATCCACTTAAGGGAAAACTTGCTGCTGTTCTACAAACCTCTGCTCTTGGAGGCCCAACACTGTCTACAGGAAAAGGAGGGGGCGTAGACATCAGCGCCTTCTTTGGCTTTGTGGATCTCTCAGCTATTTCTTCCCAAAACACTCCTGACGGTATTGCAAGGCACTGCGACCCGATATTTGTAAGAACATCAGCTTCATCGTTGCTCAGCCTACTGATGTGATTTACTTCGCATCCATCAAACAGCTTCTCGAGTTCGTTGTATACCTCCTTGTATGCCACCATACTGTCGTTGACTGCATCACATTGGTTCATAACCTGCTGAGCTACCAATTGTGAGTTGCCAAAGATTTTTTAGTCGAGTTGCACCGCAAGCTTTCGCCATCTTCATCCCATGTATAAGGGCTTCATATTCTGCTTCATTGTTAGATGCGTTCGGGAACGTCATCCGTAGGACGTACTTTAATTTGTCGCCTTCAGGTGATATTAGTATCACCCCTGCACCAGCTCCTTCTACTCTCTTGGATCCATCGAAGTTCATGGTCCAAGTTCTCGACAAATCTGGGGGTCCTGTATTTTGTAGCTCCATCCACTCTGCAATGAAATCTGGCAGAATTTGCGACTTGATTGCTTTTCTTTTTTCATACGTGATGTCCCGAGGGGAAAGTTCTATTCCCCAAAGGGAGACACGTCCTCTAGCTTCTGGATTGTTCAGTATATGTGATAGAGGTGCTTCATTGACCACAATGATCGGGTGTGCCGAAAAATAGTGGCGCAATTTTCTTGCTGTCGTGAATACTCCATATGCTAACTTCTGGTACTGCAGGTACCGCTGTTTGGAAGGAGATAAAACTTCACTGATAAAATATACCGGCCTTTGCACTCCATGGAGTTTTCCTTCTTCTTCTCTTTCAACGACTAGCACCGTGCTAACCACCTGAGGTATGGCTGCGATGTATAGCAGGAGAGGTTCCTTCTCTTTCGGCGCCACCAGGATTGGTGGTGTCGAAATTGTGCGCTTCAAATCCTCGAAGGCTCTTTCGGCCTCTTCGTTCCACTGGAATTTCTCCCCTTGCTTGATTAAAGCATAGAACGGTAACGCTTTTTTCTCCCAGCCTGGCGACAAATCTGCTTAAAGCTGCAACTCGCCCAGTTAGCTGCTGTATTTCCTTCAACTTTGTTGGCTTCCTCATGGTTACGATAGCTTGGATTTTTTCGGGATTCGCTTCAATCCCTCTTGCTGAAACTAGAAAACCAAGAAGTTCTCCTGCAGGGACGCCAAAGGAACAGTTCGTCGGGTTCAACTTGAGGCAGAATTTGTCAAGGTTGTCGAAAGTTTCCTTCAGATCCTCAATTAGCGTCGTTCCCTTCTTTGATGTTATGACGGCATCGTCGATGTACACTTGTACGTTTTTCCCAATTTGTGTCGCCAAGCACTTTTGCATCATCCTCTGGTATGTTGCTCTCGCGTTTTTCATACCAAAAGGTATTGTTCTGTAGCAAAACACGCCGTAAGGTGTGATGAACGCTGTTTTGACCTCATCTTCTTCTTTCAATCTGATCTGGTTATAACCAGAGTATGCATCCAAGAAGGAAAGACGTTCACATCCTGCCGTGGAGTCGATGATTTGACCGATCCTCAGGAGGGGAAAGTGATCCTTTGGACAATGTTTATTGAGACACGTAAAATCGACGCACATGCGAAGGACTTTAGTGTTTTTCTTCGGCAGCAACACTGGATTTGCTACCCATGTGGCCTCTGTATGCAGCTCTTTGATAAAACCAGCTTCTCTTAGTCGATCTATTTCTGACAGCATAGCTTTGCGGTTTGGCTCCGAAAAACGCCACAAAGGTTATTTTATTGGTCTTGCTAATGGATCCAAGTTTAGGTGGTGCTCGGCAAGTTCCCTGGGTACTCCAGCTGGACACCATGCGAAGATTTTCCAGTGCTCATGGAGGAACTCGACGAGCGCGCTTTCCTATGCGAGGTCCATGTCTTTTGCGATGGACGTCGTCTTCTTCGGGTCTGTCGGGTGAATCTGCACCTCCTTAGGATTTTTCTCAGTGTTGAAAGTTGATTCTTTGTTTGGCATTCCTACATCTGGCAGCACATCATAGTCAGTCGTGAGTCTTGACGCCATGTACTCTGCTTGCATCCCGAAAGTTTCTGACAGTCGATGAAAATCCTTATCTCACTTATCGGCTAGCGCAAAGCTTCCTTTGACTGTGATTGGTCCCTTAGGCCCAGGCATCCTCCATAGCAGGTACGTGTAATGTGGTACCGCCATAAACCTAGCATATGCTGGGCGTCCCAACAAAGCGTGGTACTGTGATGGGAAATCCACGACTTCGAATTCCAGCCTCTCTATTCTGTAATTTTCTCGGGTTCCAAACTGAACGTCGAGATTAATCTTTCCTAACGGATAACTTGGCTTCTCTGGTGTGATACCGTGGAATCGCGTGTCGGTTGGTTTTAGGTTTACTAGGGATATGTTCATCTTCCTTAATGTATCTGCATACATAAGGTTTAAACTGCTGCCGCCGTCTATGAACACTCGAGATACGTCGAATCCTGCAATTACTGCTGGTAAGATAAGTGCTGATTGCCCTGGTCGAGGGACCTGCTGTGGATGATCCGCTATTGTGAAGCCAATATCTTGCCCTGACCAATTAAGATACTCGACTGTTGGTGGAGGCATCTTCTCTGCCATGAACACCTGTCGCGAGATTACTTTCTGAGCTCTATTGGATGGCCTGCCTTTCTGAATCATCGAGACCGCTCCATTGGAATTGGGATCAACATAAGGCGGTGGTGCAGGTGCTGCCGCAATTCTGAGCTGATGTCGATTATCGTCCGTGATTGCGGGAGGAGGTGGCAGGTGAATCTCACTCCTGGGTCCTTGAGGATTTTTGGGTGCTGCCTGAGCATTGGCATGCCCTGCCCACCTTAACATTGCCTGAAAATTTCGGCAATCCTTCTGCAAGTGTCCTGATTGTCTTTTTCCGTTGTTGTCAAGATAAAAATGCATTTGACACGGCCCGTTCATCATCTCCTCGGGTGACACGAAAGGCCTCTGAAACCTCGACCCGGTATTTTGCCTGTTTTTTCGAGAGTCATCTCTATTGTCGCCTCGCTGCTCGTTGCTCCTCTGGTAATCATCTCTATTGTTTCCTCCGGCGCTTGCTCGGAAGCCAGACGAAATTTGCCCAGGTGCATCATAAACCGAGTACTGCCGAGGAAATCGTCGCCTATTTTGATAATTTCGGCCGCGGTCCTCCTCTGGTGACCTATGCCGTTTGTTGTGAACAACATATTCTCCATCTGCCCATCTGTTTGCTATCTCCATCAATGCTGATACTGTCTTTGGATTGGTTCTCCCCAAATCCTTGACAAAAGCTCCTCGCCTGATTCCTGCGACAAACGCATCTATCGCTCTCTCGTCAGATATATTCTCTGCCGAGTTTTTGATAATATTCCACCTTTGGATGTATTTTCTCATTGATTCGTCTGGCTTCTGTCGACACGCCCTCAATTCCTCTAGCGATGCGGGTTTTTTGCAGGTGGACCGGAAATTCTTGACGAATATGTCCTCGAAGCTATCCCAGCTGTCGATAGATCCTGGAGGAAGCTTCTTGACCCAAGATCGCGCGGCTCCACTTAAATGCACCTGGATGCTTTGCATAGCTGTTGCTCTGGTCCCTCCAGTGAGCTTCACCGTCTCGAGGTAATCAACTAGCCAATCCTCTGGATCTTGCAGGCCATCGAATTTCTTGAAGTTATCAGGCAACTTAAATCCCGAAGGGACTCGAGTTTTTCGTACTCTCCTCGTGAAGCATGGCAAACCGCACATATCCTCGTCGTTTAGTTCTGGGGAGTGCCGATGTTCCCTTCTACTTTGTCGTGCTCTATCCACCCTTGCTCCACTTGTTCCTTCGGGAGTCGCTGCTGCTGCTGCCGCAGGTCGTGGACTATTTTGCCTTGCTGTTCCTTCGGGAGGTGTTGATGCAAACGCCGTTCCCATGGCTCCAACTCCTGCCATTGCCATGTTGTACAGTGCCTCCCTTGGATCTCCTGGAGGTGGCCTGGATGAAAGGATAAAGGCTTGTGTCACCATATACCCAGCTTCTGGTGTCTTGGGGATAATATTCCCTCTCGTGTCTATCGACATAAAAGACATGTCGAGGTTTTGAACCAAGTGCTCTCTTTCTCCTTCGGGTATATGTTGCAACCTTGATCTTGCTATGTTTCGAGCTTCCCTGTGGCTATCTCCCGAGGTTCCAGATTGTCGACTCAGCTCTGCCCTTCGCCTGCTTGACGCAGAGGCTGCCTCCTTTCTTCTGTTCAGGGCAGCTGTCTGTTTTTCCAATTCCCTCGCAGCCCGTGCGAGCCTATATTGATATGCCTGCAACTCTTCTGGCGTGGCTGTTGTGGCCATTGGTTCTGAACCATCCATAGCTCTTGCGGCTCTATCCCATGCTGCTTGTGGGAGTTGAACTCTATCACGAGGCCCAGATCCGGTATATTTGTTGCCTAGACCTCGTCGTAAATCCGAGGGATCGACATATGGATTTCCCAAATCGTCGAAAGCCTCAGATGTTTCCTCCTGATCGCGGCTTGGCTCTCCGATGGCATAAATCTGATGGTATTTTATATTCAGATCTGTGCTGGGTTTGGTGACACCATCATAAAGATTGGTGAAGACCTTGCCCACTGTAGTGGATTTGTCGATGAAGTTGAAGCTGTCGACACTGCTCGAGTCATCGCTTATATAGGAGTCCACAGATGACTCGAAGGACATGTCGCTGAAGATCTTGGCGAGCTTTTCGCTTGCCCTGGTGCTGATGAAGCGTGGCGATGAAGTCTCCTCTTCGTCTGACTCGATTGACGATGTTGAACTCAAAAAATCGGAATCGACCGCCGACAATCCCGACGAAATCGGAATTTCGAGACGATACGTTCCCTGTTTCTCGACGCGAAAGTGAAATCTTCCGAACGTCATCTCCATAGGCTCCTCCAGATACGCATATGCATCCAAACGGGAGGGCGGGTGAGGAACAAAATCGACAGGACCAGTTGCGATCTGTTTACCTCGATCCATCGCGTTGCTTGCAGTTGATGAAGTCGACGATCTTGAACGTGCCATCGAGATCAGATCCTTGACGCCTCTAATTCCCACAGACGGCGCCAATTGACAAGGGATTAACTTGTCAATGCCTACGGGTGCTAGACTAGGGTTTAGTTGGAAGTAGAGGGCAAGTAGATCTCAAAGGTTTCAGCCAAAAAGTACTCAACGATTATGAAAACTAGGGTTTGTGAGACAATGATTCGATGATTTCTTTGTCCCTCGACTCCCCCTTATATAGGAGGGGGAGTCGAGGGATTCGTATTGTACAAGTTACAGAGTCCGGGAGGGTTTCCAACTCATCCCGCAAGATTACAAACATCATCTCCTAATACAACTCTAGCTTTCCTAAATATCAACTTGGGCTTCCGATTCTTCTTTATTCTTCGAGTCGTGGGCCTTCAGTAAACCCCGGGTACTATCTTCGGCAGGCCCATTGGGGATGCCCATTGGGTACTATCTTCGAGGTGAGGGCGTTTTCCAACTCCTTGCGGGTCTTGTACAACATGAAATCCAGCTATGCCACATAGTTGTTCATCTCCGGGTGCGGTGGCATGGTTGTTGGTCTTCCCATGGGGTCATGTCTTGGGTAGTAAATGAAGCGGGTGTTCTTGATCTTGTTCACATTCTGTCCACACAGACGGGCAATTGCTTCTTGTATGGCTTTGGCTATTCCATCCTTCCAAGTATTCCCCGTTACAGAAAACCAGATGGTTTCCCAAATTGGGGCTCCTAGCTTTCCTCTCAGATCTGCAGTAAGTTCCCACCGAGGTTGTCCTCCCGACTGATTATTGAGTGGTATTCCGAAGAACTCGGGATACGGGCGTCCTAGATATTCAACTAGTTGCTTCAAATCCTTCTCAAACATTAGGTTTCCTCCGTGGCCAAGCTGATAGGATTTGCAGGTGTACTCCATCTGTGAACAATTAGGATGAGTAAGTTAGAGAAGTGAGTAGTGATACGTCTCCGACGTATCGATAATTTCTTATGTTCCATGCCACATTATTGATAATATCTACATGTTTTATGCACACTTTATGTCATATTCGTGCATTTTCTGGAACTAATCTATTAACAAGATGCCGAAGTGCCGATTCTGTTTTCTGCTGTTTTTGGTTTCAGAAATCCTAGTAACGAAATATTCTCGGAATTGGACGAAATCAACGCCCAGGGTCCTATTTTGCCACGAAGCTTCCAGAAGACCGAAGAGGAGACGAAGTGGGGCCACGAGGTGGCCACACCCTAGGGCGGCGCGGCCTGGCCCTTGGCCGCGCCGACCTGTGGTGTGGGGCCCTCGTGTGGCCCCCTGACCTGCCCTTCCGCCTACTTAAAGCCTCCGTCGCGAAACCCCCAGTACCGAGAGCCACGATACGGAAAACCTTCCAGAGCCGCCGCCGCCGCCAATCCCATCTCGGGGGATTCAGGAGATCGCCTCCGGCACCCTGTCGGAGAGGGGAATCATCTCCCGGAGGACTCTACGCCGCCATGGTCGCCTCCGGAGTGATGTGTGAGTAGTCTACCCCTGGACTATGGGTCCATAGCAGTAGCTAGATGGTTGTCTTCGCCCCATTGTGCTTAATTGTCGGGTCTTGTGAGCTGCCGAACATGATCAAGATCATCTATCTGTAATTCTATATGTTGCGTTTGTTGGGATCCGATGAATAGAGAATACTTGTTATGTTGATTATCAAAGTTATGTCTATGTGTTGTTTATGATCTTGCATGCTCTCCGTTATTAGTAGATGCTCTGGCCAAGTTGATGCTAGTAACTCCAAGAGGGAGTATTTATGCTCGATAGTGGGTTCATGTCTCCGTGAATCTGGAGGAGTGACAGAAACCTCTAAGATTATGGATGTGCTGTTGCCACTAGGGATAAAACATTGGTGCTATGTTCGAGGATGTAGTTACTGATTACATTACGCGCAATACTTAATGCAATTGTCTGTTGTTAGCAACTTAATACTGGAGGGGGTTCGGATGATAACCTGAAGGTGGACTTTTTAGGCATAGATGCATGCTGGATATCGGTCTATGTACTTTGTCGTAATGCCCAATTAAATCTCACAATACTCATCATAATATGTATGTGCATGGTCATGCCCTCTTTATTTGTCAATTGCCCAACTGTAATTTGTTCACCCAACATGCTGTTTATCTTATGGGAGAGACACCTCTAGTGAACTGTGGACCCCGGTCCAATTCTCTATACTGAAATACAATCTCTTGCCAATACCGTTCTACCGTTTTTACGCAAACAATCATCATCCACACTATACATCTAATCCTTTGTTACAGCAAGCCGGTGAGATTGACAACCTCGCTGTTTCGTTGGGGCAAAGTACTTTGGTTGTGTTGTGCAGGTTCCACGTTGGCGCCGGAATCCCTGGTGTTGCGCCGCACTACATCCCGCCGCCATCAACCTTCAACGTGCTTCTTGACTCCTACTGGTTCGATTAAACCTTGGTTTCTTACTGAGGGAAACTTGCCACTGTGCGCATCACACCTTCCTCTTGGGGTTCCCAACGGACGTGTCAACTACACGCATCAAGCAAATTTCTGGCGCCATTGCCGGGGAGATCAAGACACGCTGCAAGGGGAGTCTCCACTTCCCAATCTCTTTACTTTGTTTTTGTCTTGCTTTATTTTATTTATTACTTTGTTTGCTGCACTAAATCAAAACACAAAAAAATTAGTTGCTAGCTTTACTTTATTTACTGTCTTGCACTCTATATCAAAAACACAAAAAAATTATTTACTTGCATTTACTTTACTTGATTCATCATGTTTCCTTTTAATTTTACCACGAAAAACATACCGGCAGGACGTGGGTCTATAATTGGGAGAAATAATATAGAAGAATTTTTCAATCATGTCAGTACCGTTGAAGATTTTGAAGATAAACACTTGGTAGAACTTGCTCCTACTTATGAAATTGCCGCTGCTGCTTTAGTTCGTATGATGGAAACTAAATTTGTTAATCTCAATCCTATAATCCAACACATGTTTCTTACACTCGGTGATATGGAAGAAGGGGAAAAGAAAGACTTTGTTTTAGAAACCCTTCTTAGAGAATTTGGTGGTATAGCAAGAGAGGCTAGAAAGGTCTTTGCTAAATATAATATGCTTGGTTCTTATACCAATTTTGTTAGTCTCCTTGAAAAGATGGATATGGATAGAATAAAGTACATTAATAATATTAATGATGGTGGGGAGATCAAAGCACCAATACCATGTAAGCGCCTAGCAATGAATGAAGCGTTAGAAAATAACTATGCTTGGCTTGTTCCTGAAAATTTGTTTGATGAGAGTAGCAAGCCCAAGACTAATGAAAAGGGAGCCGCTGAAACTTATGTATCCAATATACTATGCATGGTTGAGAAAACTCCAAACCCCGCTGAAAATTCACCGTCTCTCGATAATACTTGATTTACACTTTCTGCGCCTAACTGAAAGGCGTTAAAGAAAAGCGCTTATGGGAGACAACCCATAGTTTTTACTACAGTACTTTGCTTTTATTTTGTGTCTTGGAAGTTGTTTACTACTGTAGCAACCTCTTCTTATCTTAGTTTAGTGTTTTGTTGTGCCAAGTAAAGTCGTTGATAGTAAAGTTCATACTAGATTTGGATTACTGCGCAGAAACAGATTTCTTTGCTGTCACGAATCTGGGCTGTTTTCTCTGTAGGTAACTCAGAAAATTATGCCAATTTACGTGAGTGATCCTCAGATATGTACGCAACTTTCATTCAATTTGAGCATTTTCATTTGAGCAAGTCTGGTGCCTCGATAAAATTCGTCAATACGAACTGTTCTGTTTTTGACAGATTCTGCCTTTTATTTCGCATTGCCAGTTTTGTTATGTTCGATGGATATTTCGATTCCATTGACTTTCAGTAGCTTTGTGAAATGTCCAGAAGTGTTAAGAATGATTATGTCACCTCTGAACATGTATATTTTGATTGTGCACTAACCCTCGAATGAGTTGTTTCGAGTTTGGTGTGGAGGAAGTTTTCAAGGATCAAGAGAGGAGATGATACAACATGATCAAGGAGAGTGAAAGCTCTAAGATTGGGGATGCCCCGGTGGTTCACCCCTGCATATATCAAGAAGACTCAAGCGTCTAAGCTTGGGGATGCCCAAGGCATCCCCTTCTTCATCGACAACATTATCAGGTTCCTCCCCTGAAACTATATTTTTATTCTATCACATCTTATGTGCTTTTTTTGGAGCATCGGTTTGTTTTTGTTTTTGTTTTGTTTGAATAAAATGGATCCTAGCATTCAATTTGTGGGAGAGAGACACGCTCCGCTGTTGCATATGGATAAGTATGTCCTTAGGCTTTACTCATAGTATTCATGGCGAAGTTTCTTCTTCGTTAAATTGTTATATGGTTGGAATTGGAAAATGATACATGTAGTAAATTGCTATAATGTCTTGGATAATGTGATACTTGGAAATTGTTGTGCTCATGTTTAAGCTCTTGCATCATATACTTTACACCCATTAATGAAGAAATACATAGAGCATGCTAAAATTTGGTTTGCATATTTGGTCTCTCTAAAGTCTAGATAATTTCTAGTATTGAGTTTGAACAACAAGGAAGACGGTGTAGAGTCTTATAATGTTTACAATATGTCTTTTATGTGAGTTTTGTTGCGCCGTTCATCCTTGTGTTTGTTTCAAATAGCCTTGCTAGCCTAAACCTTGTATCGAGAGGGAATACTTCTCATGCATCCAAAATCCTTGAGCCAACCACTATGCCATTTGTGTCCACCATACCTACCTACTACATGGTATTTCTCCGCCATTCCAAAGTAAATTGCTTGAGTGCTACCTTTAAAATTCCATCATTCACCTTTGCAATATATATCTCATGGGACAAATAGCTTAAAAACTATTGTGGTATTGAATATGTACTTATGCACTTTATCTCTTATTAAGTTGCTTGTTGTGCGATAACCATGTTCACAGGACGCCATCAACTATTCTTTGTTGAATATCATGTGAGTTGCTATGCATGTTCGTCTTGTCTGAAGTAAGGGAGATCTACCACCTTATGGTTAGAGCATGCATATTGTTAGAGAAGAACATTGGGCCGCTAACTAAAGCCATGATCCATGGTGGAAGTTTCAGTTTTGGACAATATCCTCAATCTCAAATGAGAAAATTAATTGTTGCTACATGCTTATGCATAAAAGAGGAGTCCATTATCTGTTGTCTATGTTGTCCCGGTATGGATGTCTAAGTTGAGAATAATCAATAGCGAGAAATCCGATGCGAGCTTTCTCCTTAGACCTTTGTACAGGCGACATAGAGGTACCCCTTTGTGACACTTGGTTAAAACATGTGCATTGCGATGATCCCGGTAGTCCAAGCTAATTAGGACAAGGTGCGGGCACTATTAGTATACTATGCATGAGGCTTGCAACTTATAAGATATAATTTACATAACTCATATGCTTTATTACTACCGTTGACAAAATTGTTTCATGTTTTCAAAATCAAAGCTCTAGCACAAATATAGCAATCGATGCTTTTCCTCTATGGAGGACCATTCTTTTTACTTTCATTGTTGAGTCAGTTCACCTATTTCTCTCCACCTCAAGAAGCAAACACTTGTGTGAACTGTGCATTGATTCCTACATACTTGCATATTGCACTTATTATATTACTCTATGTTGACAATTATCCATGAGATATGCATGTTACAAGTTGAAAGCAACCGCTGAAACTTAATCTTCCTTTGTGTTGCTTCAATGCTTTTACTTTGAATTATTGCTTTATGAGTTAACTCTTATGCAAGACTTATTGATGCTTGTCTTGAAGTACTATTCATGAAAAGTCTTTGCTATATGATTCACTTGTTTACTCATGTCATATACATTGTTTTGATCGCTGCATTCACTACATATGCTTTACAAATAGTATGATCAAGGTTATGATGGCATGTCACTCCAGAAATTATCTTTGTTATTGTTTTACCTGCTCGGGACGAGCAGAACTAAGCTTGGGGATGCTGATACGTCTCCGACGTATCGATAATTTCTTATGTTCCATGCCACATTATTGATAATATCTACATGTTTTATGCACACTTTATGTCATATTCGTGCATTTTCTGGAACTAACCTATTAACAAGATGCCGAAGTGCCGCTTCTTTGTCTTACTGCTGTTTTTGGTTTCAGAAATCCTAGTAACGAAATATTCTCGGAATTGGACGAAATCAACGCCCAGGGTCCTATTTTGCCACGAAGCTTCCAGAAGACCGAAGAGGAGACGAAGTGGGGCCACGAGGTGGCCACACCCTAGGGCGGCGCGGCCTGGCCCTTGGCCGCGCCGACCTGTGGTGTGGGGCCCTCGTGTGGCACCCTGACCTGCCCTTCCGCCTACTTAAAGCCTCCGTCGCGAAACCCCCAGTACCGAGAGCCACGATACGGAAAACCTTCCAGAGACGCCGCCGCCGCCAATCCCATCTCGGGGGATTCAGGAGATCGCCTCCGGCACCCTGCCGGAGAGGGGAATCATCTCCCGGAGGACTCTACGCCGCCATGGTCGCCTCCGGAGTGATGTGTGAGTAGTCTACCCCTGGACTATGGGTCCATAGCAGTAGCTAGATGGTTGTCTTCTCCCCATTGTGCTTAATTGTCGGGTCTTGTGAGCTGCCGAACATGATCAAGATCATCTATCTGTAATTCTATATGTTGCGTTTGTTGGGATCCGATGAATAGAGAATACTTGTTATGTTGATTATCAAAGTTATGTCTATGTGTTGTTTATGATCTTGCATGCTCTCCGTTATTAGTAGATGCTCTGGCCAAGTTGATGCTAGTAACTCCAAGATGGAGTATTTATGCTCGATAGTGGGTTCATGTCTTCGTGAATCTGGAGGAGTGACAGAAACCTCTAAGATTATGGATGTGCTGTTGCTACTAGGGATAAAACATTGGTGCTATGTTCGAGGATGTAGTTACTGATTACATTACGCGCAATACTTAATGCAATTGTCTGTTGTTAGCAACTTAATACTGGAGGGGGTTCGGATGATAACCTGAAGGTGGACTTTTTAGGCATAGATGCATGCTGGATAGCGGTCTATGTACTTTGTCGTAATGCCCAATTAAATCTCACAATACTCATCATAATATGTATGTGCATGGTCATGCCCTCTTTATTTGTCAATTGCCCAACTGTAATTTGTTCACCCAACATGCTGTTTATCTTATGGGAGAGACACCTCTAGTGAACTGTGGACCCCGGTCCAATTCTCTATACTGAAATACAATCTACTGCAATACCGTTCTACTGTTTTCTGCAAACAATCATCATCCACACTATACATCTAATCCTTTGTTATAGCAAGCCGGTGAGATTGACAACCTCGCTGTTTCGTTGGGGCAAAGTACTTTGGTTGTGTTGTGCAGGTTCCACGTTGGCGCCGGAATCCCTGGTGTTGCGCCGCACTACATCCCGCCGCCATCAACCTTCAACGTGCTTCTTGACTCCTACTGGTTCGATTAAACCTTGGTTTCTTACTGAGGGAAACTTGCCGCTGTGCGCATCACACCTTCCTCTTGGGGTTCCCAACGGACGTGTCAACTACACGCATCAAGTAGTGTGTCAAAATTTTATGTAGTAGTATAAGAAAAATAGAGCATGGTTTTCTCTCTTTGGGAAAAGGTCTCAAGGTAAGAGGGAGAATAAGTTTTCATAAATATTCACTTCATTGGTTTTGAAACTAAGTTTTTCAGACGTCCATTCTAACTAGGGTCTCCTAAGGTCAAACAATGGCTCTGATACCAACTTGTCAACACCCGGATTTTTAAATCCAGATGCCTATTATGCCATTCATCGCAATCCCAGGAATATTGTTTTTGCGAGACATAATATATTGATATCACAAAACATCATTTATTACAACATCATAATAGTCTTACAAATAAAAGGATCACATGATCCAGTCTCATTAGAATAATAGTTGATCTATTTGATCGATTACAAAACACATAGCGGAAGCAAAGTAGTGGTTGTGGTCCATCTGTTCCACAGAAAACTGTTTACGTCAGGAGTGGTCCTAGTTGTCGTAGACGTCCTGCTGTCCTTCATCCTGGTACTGGGGCTCATATCTTCATAGTCTAGCCATTTGAATAGCCAGGGACACAACCATGAGTACTTTAAAGTACTCGCAAACTAATACTAGTGTAAGCATTCTCAACTATATCCATGGGGTTCTAAGCTCTAAGTTCATTTGCAGAAAGCCAATTTTATTTCATAAGCACTTTAGTAATAAGAGACTCTTTGACTGCCTAACTTAACTCAAGTGGGAACATTAGTGTCATTCCCACAACTCTGTTGTGATTAAAGTAAAAGTCACCTTTCAAACTCAAGTCACAAGTCACCATTCATATTTTTGGAGAAGTTCTGATGACGGAACAGTATGGCCTTTCCAACTGTCCATGACCGCTGACGCGGCTATTCGAATAGGTTTACACTCTACAGAGGTCGTATACTTGTGCCACAACATTTGCAATAAACCGCCAGGGGTAACTGGCCCTGATTTATCGCACTCAGTGCGCGAACTACCAATCATAACCTTTCATTTACATACCCTAGTATAGGCACCTCTCCCCATGAGCTTGGCCTCCCAGTGAATACCAACCGTCAACCTGGGAACTGCACAGGGCTTGGGTCTGACATTCACCTCATTTCACGTCATTTCACTTTCAGTGGAGGCAGCCTCGGCATAACCCCTATGAAGCTTGTTCAGAGGGAACCCATACTAAAATACATAAGTTTCCAGTTAAGCCCTACCCAGATTCAGGTATTGTGGGGGTACTCAAGAATTGGAATGGTATCGCATCAGAACCCAACCATTAGTTTTGTAAAATTCACCCAGTCATTCACAAGTCATATTCACCTTCAAAATCTTTCAATAGAATGACTCATCATTCCAAGGTTTTCAAAGTTATTTTATTTCACAAGTTCCCATCTAGAGTAGTCACCTTTAGTTGTTAGCACTAGCAACTAGTCATGAGGGGTGCTAATTAGCTTGTATTGCTCTAGGCTAAATCTTATGCTCTTGTACTACTCTATATCTAGACCAAGTGAATCATGAATCAAAAATAAACTTTGATAAACCAAAGTCAAAACTTGTAAGGTAAAAACTTGGGATAGGATCATTAAGCATAAAGTAATATGGAATGTTGCCTTGCTCTTGTAGAGCTTTGCACTAAGGCAACTTGCAAGAATATTAGTTTGCCTTGATTGGGGTAGTGACCAAAGTTCTCTTCTTCTTCCTCTTGGTAGAAGACCTCCTCCTCTTGGTAGTCTCTGGTACTAGCATCTATAAACGAATACGAGGATACAATCACCAAACAATACTTAAGTAGACTAATTAGCCTTAATGGCTCACACAAGATGATCTAGCATCATCCCAATCATTAATCAACATTAGACCATGGTTTCTTCTTAGGGTTTGGAAAATAACTCTTCTTATTGAACTAGGGATTAGGGTTTCTATTTAGTTCTTTGGAGAAATAATTTCCTCTCATTGAATCTTCTTAAGATTTAATCTCCTCAATTAATAAGTGTGAGATCATGTTGACCAAGGTCAATACTTCACATTTATCATTTGGGAAAAGGTTTAAATGAGATTCATCATCTCATGTAATTTAACTACTACTTTGATTTAAGATCCTCAAGTAAGCAAAGATGAGACCATGACTAGGGTCATCACTTTACTTCACCTTACTTGGGAAAATGATTTAAATGAGGTGCTACACCTCATAGATTTACAATCCTAAATTTGAAAAATGATTTAAATGGGCTAGTATTGACTACATAGCCAATTTTTGATTCTAGCCCATGATCATGCACACAACTATGTAATGTTTTTGCATAATCAATTAGACAATGTGAAATGTGATTTATGAGAATTGGAATCAACTCAAAATCTCTTATGGTTGATTTTTAATAATTGTTTGAAATCTGAAAAGTCCCTGCCTTGTTATTTTTTATACTTTAATGCTACAACACATCTAAAGTAGAGATTGGTGTGGTTGGATAGATAATTTCACAGGATTTCCAACCATATGAAATTCATCAAATTTGGCCCAGGGGATTTGATTATATTCAATTTCTAATTAGGCACCAGTATCGAATTTGACTGAAAAGGTTTAAATCGAATTCAAAAACTTGTGCTTTGGCGGGAAAGAATTTGGGCTGCAGAGAGGGAGAAAGAGCTGGGCCAGCCCAACTACGCGCCAGTGCGCCATGGGCTGCCTGACAGTGAGGGCCCCACCTGTCAGTGAGGTTTAAAACCGAATCGGTACCTTTTAACGTGGGCCGCTAGATTAGATGACGATCCGACGGTCGAGCGTCATCATCGTCGTCGACGAGAAGCACGCACTGGCACGGCGGACGGAGGGGGTCGGCGGCGATCCGGGGCTCCGATGATCGACGGCGTTGGTGCAGGGCGACGTTGCGGACGACGGCGAGGCTGCTGGTACCGACGGTGACTCCAATGGTGGCTGAAATTGACGGCGCCCTTCCTAGCACCGCCGCAGGCTCCGACGACAAATTGGACGGCTACGGTGAGAGTTGGAGAGGGGAAAGAGGTCGTGGCTGCTCAGTAGGAGGAGGGGAGGTGACTGGTGTGGAGATTGAAGGCGGGAGCGTCCTCCTTTTATAGGGGCGAGAGGTGACCGTGGGGGTGCGGCGAGGTCGAGGAAGGAGACGACGCTACAAGCGCGGAAGGGGCAAGGAGAAGTCATAGGATTGTTGGCGACGTCGAGGCAGTCCTTGGGAGCATCCTGCAGCAGCAAGGGGTGGTCTAGATCAACGATGTCATGCGCGTGTACTGAGGTACAGTGGCGGCGGTCGTCGTCGAGGGCGTCATCTACAGCTCGTCTGCGGCCAATTGGGGGTGTCTGGGAGGTAGGAGGTGTCCTGGTGCATGCGTAGGAGAGAGGAGGGGTCGAGGCGAGCGTTGATGCCGCGAGGCGATGGTGCGCTCTGGCGCGTCCAGCGTCATGTCTGGGCGCGTCCTGGCATGACCTAGGCGTGACTGGGCGCGTACGGGGTGGCCGGTGTGGTGGTTTCCTCTGACGTTGGCGAGCACGGGCGAGTCCAGGAGAGTGAGGAGGAGAGTGTTGACAAGGTGGTGCACTTTGTATTCGGCCAGAGAGAGATGGAGCATGGTCGGTGGCATCATGCCACGGCATGGCTTGTTTTTGATCATCTCACTCTGTGTACTGTGGTACTATGACTTGGCTTTGATGCAGAGGTGTAAGGAGGGGTCAGTGATGGCCGAGGGGTTAGGGTTTAGGCAAGAATCCTCTGGATATTAGTGTGTGTGTGGAGTTGGTAGAGCAATGGCTACAAGGTGTTTGTGTTAATGGCCGCAAGAAGAGAATTTTTGAATTTTTGATTTAATTTTGGTGGATTGTTATCATATAATATTTGAAGTATAATTGTGGTGGTGGTGCTCAAAATTGAGGTGATTTGCAAAATGCCAAATTGGGTATGATCTTGTTTTGTTTCAGGTTGCTACTTTGCTTGATCACCATTTGGATTTGAGCAAGAATTTGCAGGGGTTGTTTTGAGAAAAGTGGTTCACCTTGATGTTGTCTTGGATGAGGTGGTTTTCTTTATAGAGGGGCTCAAAGTGGGTAACATTTTATTATGGGCAGATTTGACCATTATCATATGTAGCTTGGAATTGAATTTTACTTTGCTTTGATTTGTGTTTCTTTGATTCAAAAAGTGTTATTAAGTGTTTAGCTACATTTTACAAGTAATGGCACAAGCCAAATTGGCCTAGGTCAAAGTTTTGCAAAATGGCCGTAAGCACATGTATGTGATGAAGTGCATTTTTTGAAGGAGATATGCCCTAGAGGCAATAATAAAGCGGTTATTATTTATATCTTTATGTTTATGATAAATGTTTATATATCATGCTATAATTGTATTAACCGAAACATTAGTACATGTGTGATATGTAGACAACAAGAAGTCCCTAGTATGCCTCTTAAACTAGCTTGTTGATTAATGAATGATTAGTTTCATAATCATGAACATTGGATGTTATTAATAACAAGGTTATATCATTATATGAATGATGTAATGGACACACCCAATTAAGCGTAGCATAAGATCTCGTCATTAAGTTATTTGCTATAAGCTTTCGATACATAGTTACCTAGTCCTTATGACCATGAGATCATGTAAATCACTTATACCGGAAAGGTACTTTGATTACATCAAACGCCACTGCGTAAATGGGTGGTTATAAAGGTGGGATTAAGTATCCGGAAAGTATGAGTTGAGGCATATGGATCAACAGTGGGATTTGTCCATCCCGATGACGGATAGATATACTCTGGGCCCTCTCGGTGGAATGTCGTCTAATGTCTTGCAAGCATATGAATAAGTTCATAAGAGACCACATACCACGGTACGAGTAAAGAGTACTTGTCAGGAGACGAGGTTGAACAAGGTATAAAGTGATACCGATGATCAAACCTCGGACAAGTAAAATATCGCGTGACAAAGGGAATTGGTATCGTATGTGAATGGTTCATTCGATCACTGAAGTCATCGTTGAATATGTGGGAGCCATTATGGATCTCCAGATCCCGCTATTGGTTATTGGTCGGAGTGAGTACTCAACCATGTCCGCATAGTTCACGAACCGTAGGGTGACACACTTAAAGTTGGATGTTGAAATGGTAGAACTTGAATATGGAATAGAGTTCGAATATTTGTTCGGAGTCCCGGATGAGATCCCGGACATCACGAGGAGTTCCGGAATGGTCCGGAGAATAAGATTCATATATAGGAAGTCATATTCCAAGTTTGGAAATGATCCGGTGCATTTATGGCAGGTTCTAGAAGGTTCTAGAAAAGTCCGGAAGAAATCACCATGGAAAGTAGAGTCCCGGAGGGACTCCACCTTGCATGGCCAGCCAACCCTAAAGGGGAGGAGTCCAAGGTGGACTCCCCTAGGGTGGCCGGCCAAACCCCTCATGGAAGGGGGAAATCCACCCCAAGTGGGATTCCCACCTTGGGTAGGTTTCCCTACATATGGGAGGTTTCATAGTTGGGGTCTTATTCGAAGACTTGGATACCAACACTTGGGGATTTCCACCTATATAATGAGGAGGAGAGGGAGGGGGCTGCCCACTCTTGGCCGCACCACCTAGGGCTGCCCTTGGCCGGCGCCCTAGCCTCCCCCTCTCTCCCCAAACCCTAGCGGTCTCTCTCCTCCACCACATCCCGCACGCTTAAGCGAAGCTCCGCCGGATTTCTCCACCACCACCGACACCACGCCGTCGTGCTGTCGGATTCAAGAGGAGCTACTACTTCCGCTGCCCGCTGGAACGGGGAGGTGGACATCGTCTTCATCAACAACCGAATGTGTGACCGAGTACGGAGGTGCTGCCTGTTCGTGGCGCCGGAAGCGATCGTGATCAAGATCTTCTACGCGCTTTTGCAAGCGGCAAGTGAACGTCTACCGCAGCAACAAGAGCCTTGATGTCTACTTCCCCATGCTTTTCCTGTAGACAGTGTTGGGCCTCCAAGAGCAGAGGTTTGTAGAACAGCAGCAAGTTTTCCCTTAAGTGGATCACCCAAGGTTTATCGAACTCAGGGAGGAAGAGGTCAAAGATATCCCTCTCATGCAACCCTGCAACCACAAAGCAAGAAGTCTCTTGTGTCCCCAACACACCTAATAGGTGCAATAGTTCGGCGAAGAGATAGTGAAATACAGGTGGTATGAATATATATGAGCAGTAGCAACGGTGCCAGAAAATAGCTTGCGGGCGTGTAGTTGATGGTGGTGGTATTGCAGCAGTAGTAACACAAAGAAACAAGAAACAAGCAAATAGTAACGCAGCAGTATTTAGGAACAAGGCCTAGGGATTAGACTTTCACTAGTGGACACTCTCAACATTGATCACATAACAGAACAGATAAATGCATACTCTACACTTTTGTTGGATGATGAACGCATTGCGTAGGATTACACGAACCCTCAATGCCGGAGTTAACAAGCTCCACAATTTGTTCATATTTAAGTAACCTTATAGTGTAAGATAGATCAAAAGACTAAACCAAGTACTAACATAGCATGCACACTGTCACCTTCATGCATATGTAGGAGGAATAGATCACATCAATATTATCATAGCAATAGTTAACTTCATAATCTACAGGAGATCATGATCATAGCATAAACCAAGTACTAACACGGTGCACACACTGTCACCTTTACACACGTGCAGGAGGAATAGAACTACTTTAATAACTTTGCTAGAGTAGCACATAGATAAATTGTGATACAAACTCATATGAATCTCAATCATGTAAAGCAGCTCATGAGATCATTGTATTGAGGTACATAGGAGAGAGATGAACCACATAGCTACCGGTACAGCCCCGAGCCTCGATGGAGAACTACTCCCTCCTCATGGGAGCAGCAGCGGTGATGAAGATGGCGGTGGAGATGGCAGCGGTGTCGATGGAGAAGCCTTCCGGGGCACTTCCCCGCTCCGACAGCGTGCAGGAACAGACTCCCTGTCCCCCAGATCTTGGCCTCGCGGTGGCGGCGGCTCTGGAAGGTTTCTGTGGTTTTCGTCGAACGTATCAGGGTTTTCGATCCAGGGGCTTTAAATAGGCGAAGAGGCGGCGCAGGAGGGTCGAAGGGGCGACGACACCATAGGGCGGCGCGGCCAGGGCCTGGGCCGTGCCGGCCTATGGTCTGGGGGCCCAGTGCCCCCCCTCTGGTCCTTCCCGGGTGTTCTGGATGCTTCCGGTGAAAATAGGAACTTGGGCGTTGATTTCGTCCGATTCCGAGAATATTTCGTTACTAGGATTTCTGAAACCAAAAACAGCAGAAAAACGAGGAACCTGCACTTCGGCATCTTGTTAATAGGTTAGTTCCAGAAAATGCACGAATATGACATAAAGTGTGCATAAAACATGTAGATAACATCAATAATGTGGCATGGAACATAAGAAATTATCGATACGTCGGAGACGTATCAGCATCCCCAAGCTTAGTTCTGCTCGTCCCGAGCAGGTAAAACGATAACACAGATAATTTCTGGAGTGACATGCCATCATAACCTTGATCATTCTATTTGTAAAGCATATGTAGTGAATGCAGCGATCAAAACAATGTATATGACATGAATAAACAAGTGAACCATAAAGCAAAGACTTTTCATGAATAGTACTTTCGAGACAAGCATCAATAAGTCTTGCATAAGAGTTACTCATAAAGCAATAAATTCATAGTAGAGACATTGAAGCAACACAATGGAAGATTAAGTTTCAGCGGTTGCTTTCAACTTGTAACATGTATATCTCATTGATATTGTCAACATAGAGTAATATAATAAGTACAATAAGCAAGTATGTAGGAATCAATGCACAGTTCACACAAGTGTTTGCTTCTTGAGGTGGAGAGAAATAGGTGAACTGACTCAACATTGAAAGTAAAAGAATTGTCCTCCATAGAGGAAAAGCATCGATTGCTATATTTGTGCTAGAGCTTTGATTTTGAAAACATGAAACAATTTTGTCAACGGTAGTAATAAAGCATATGTATCATGTAAATTATATCTTACAAGTTGCAAGCCTCATGCATAGTGTACTAATAGTGCCCGCACCTTGTCCTAATTAGCTTGGACTACCGGATCATCACAATGCACATGTTTTGACCAAGTGTCACAAAGGGGTACCTCTATGCCGCCTGTACAAAGGTCTAAGGAGAAAGCTCGCATTGGATTTCTCGCTATTGATTATTCTTCAACTTAGACATCCATACCGGGACAACATAGACAACAGATAATGGACTCCTCTTTTATGCATAAGCATGTAACAACAATTAATAATTTTCTCATTTGAGATTGAGGATATATGTCCAAAACTGAAACTTCCACCATGGATCATGGCTTTAGTTAGCGGCCCATTGTTCTTCTCTAACAATATGCATGCTTAATCATAAGGTGGTAGATCTCTCTTACTTCAGACAAGACGAACATGCATAGCAACTCACATGAAATTCAACAAAGAGTAGTTGATGGCGTCCCCAGTGAACATGGTTATCGCACAACAAGCAACTTAATAAGAGATAAAGTGCATAATTACATATTCAATACCACAATAGTTTTTAAGCTATTTGTCCCATGAGCTATATATTGCAAAGGTGAATGATGGAATTTTAAAGGTAGCACTCAAGCAATTTACTTTGGAATGGCGGAGAAATACCATGTAGTAGGTAGGTATGGTGGACACAAATGGCATAGTGTTGTTTGGCTCAAGGATTTGGATGCATGAGAAGTATTCCCTCTCGATACAAGGTTTAGGCTAGCAAGGTTGTTCGAAGCAAACACAAGCACGAACTAGTACAGCAAAACTCACATAAAAGACATATTACAAGCATTATAAAACTATACATCGTCTTCCTTGTTGTTCAAACACCTCACTAGAAAATATCTAGACTCTAGAGAAACCACTCATGCAAACCAAATTTTAACAAGCTCTATGTATTTCTTCACTAATAGGTGCAAGGTATATGATGCAAGAGCTTAAACATGTGCACAACAATTGCCAAGTATCACATTATCCAAGACATTAATAGCAATTACTACATGTATCATTTTCCAATTCCAACCATATAACAATTTATCGAAGAAGAAACTTCGCCATGAAAATTAAAAGCTAAGAACACATGTGTTCATATGAACCAGCGGAGCGTGTCTCTCTCCCACAAAAGCATTTATTCAAACAAAAACAAAAACAAAAGCACACAGACGCTCCAAGTAAAGCACATAAGATGTGACCGAATAAAAATATAGTTTCAAGAGAAGGAACCTGATAATTTGTCGATGAAGAAGGGGATGCCTTGGGCATCCCCAAGCTTAGACGCTTGAGTCTTCTTAGAATATGCAGGGGTGAACCACCGGGGCATCCCCAAGCTTAGAGCTTTCACTCTTCTTGATCATAGTATATCATCCTCCTCTCTTGACCCTTGAAAACTTCCTTCACACCAAACTTCTCACAAACTTCATTAGAGGGGTTAGTACATAATCAAAAACTCACATGTTCAGAGGTGACACAATCATTCTTAACACTTATGGACATTGCTCAAAGCTACTGGAAGGTAATGGAACAAAGAAATCCACCCAACACAGCGAAAGAAGCAATGCGAAATAAAAGGCAGAATCTGTCAAAACAGAATAGTCCGTAAAGACGAATTTTTAATAAATACTTCCGTTGCTCAGATCAGAAAACTCAAAACTAATGAAAGTTGCGTACATATCTGAGGAACACGCACGTAAATTGGCATATTTTTCTGATTTTTATACAGAGAAAACAGCCCAGATTCGTGACAGATAGAAATCTGTTTCTGCGCAGAAATCCAATTCTAGTATCAACCTTCGATTAGAGGCTTCACTTGGCACAACAAAACACAAAACTAAGATAAGGAGAGGTTGCTACAGTAGTAAACAACTTCCAAGACACAAATATAAAACAAAGTACTGTAGCAAAATAACACATGGGTTATCTCCCAAGAAGTTCTTTCTTTATAGCCGTTAAGATGGGCTCAAGCGGTTTAATGATGCACTCGCAAGAAATAGTATTTGGAGCAAAAGAGAGCATCAAGAGGCAAATACAAAACACATTTAAGTCTAACATGCTTCCTATGCATAGGAATCTTGTAAATAAACAAGTTCATGAAGAGCAAAGTAACAAGCATAGGAAGATAAAACAAGCATAGCTTCAAAAATTTCAGCACATAGAGAGGTGTTTTAGTAACATGAAAATTTCTACAACCATATTTTCCTCTCTCATAATAACTTTCAGTAGCAACATGAGCAAACTCAACAATATAACTATCACATAAAGCATTCTTATCATGAGTCTCATGCATAAAATTATTACTCTCCACATAAGCATAATCAATTTTATTAGTAATGGTGGGAGCAAATTCAACAAAGTAGCTATCATTATTATTCTCATCAAGTGTTGGAGGCATAGTATAATCACAACAAAATTTACTCTCCATAGTAGGTGGCACCAAAAGACCACTATCATTATAATCATCATATATGGGAGGCAAAGTATCATCAAAGAAAATTTTCTCCTCAATTCTTGGGGGACTAAAAAGATCATGAAAACCAGCTTCCCCAAGCTTAGAACTTTCTATATTATTATCAACAATGGTGTTCAAAGCGTTCATACTAATATTACTACCAGCATGCAAATAAGATTCTATAGGTTTTTTAATTTTCGCATCAAACAATCCATGTTTTAAATCAGGAAATAGAATAAGAAGCTCATTCTTGTCCATTATGCCAAACTAGTGTAAACAAGAAACAAAAAGATGCAATTGCAGGATCTAAAGGAAATAGCTTCGAGTACTTACAGCGCCGGGAAATAGCTTAGTAGCCGAGGTCCGGAGTGTGAGTACCTTTTACCTTTCCTCCCCGGCAACGGCGCCAGAAAATAAGCTTGATGTCTACTTCCCCCTGCTTTTCCTGTAGACAGTGTTGGGCCTCCAAGAGCAGAGGTTTGTAGAACAGCAACAAGTTTTCCCTTAAGTGGATCACCCAAGGTTTATCGAACTCAGGGAGGAAGAGGTCAAAGATATCCCTCTCATGCAACCCTGCAACCATAAAGCAAGAAGTCTCTTGTGTCCCCAACACACCTAATAGGTGCACTAGTTCGGCGAAGAGATAGTGAAATACAGGTGGTATGAATATATATGAGCAGTAGCAACGGTGCCAGAAAATAGCTTGCGGGCGTGTAGTTGATGGTGGTGGTATTGCAGCAGTAGTAACACAGTGAAACAGTAAACAAGCAGTAGTAACGCAGCAGTATTTAGGAACAAGGCCTAGGGATTAGACTTTCACTAGTGGACACTCTCAACATTGATCACATAACAGAACAGATAAATGCATACTATACACTTTTGTTGGATGATGAACGCATTGCGTAGGATTACACGAACCCTCAATGCCGAAGTTAACAAGCTCCACAATTTGTTCATATTTAAGTAACCTTATAGTGTAAGATAGATCAAAAGACTAAACCAAGTACTAACATAGCATGCACACTGTCACCTTCATGCATATGTAGGAGGAATAGATCACATCAATATTATCATAGCAATAGTTAACTTCATAATCTACAGGAGATCATGATCATAGCATAAACCAAGTACTAACACGGTGCACACACTGTCACCTTTACACACGTGCAGGAGGAATAGAACTACTTTAATAACTTTGCTAGAGTAGCACATAGATAAATTGTGATACAAACTCATATGAATCACAATCATGTAAAGCAGCTCATGAGATCATTGTATTGAGGTACATAGGAGAGAGATGAACCACATAGCTACCAGTACAGCCCCGAGCCTCGATGGAGAACTACTCCCTCCTCATGGGAGCAGCAGCGGTGATGAAGATGGCGGTGGAGATGGCAGCGGTGTCGATGGAGAAGCCTTCCGGGGGCACTTCCCCGCTCCGGCAGCGTGCCGGAACAGAGACTCCAGTCCCCCAGATCTTGGCCTCGCGATGGCGGCGGCTCTGGAAGGTTTCTGTGGTTTTCGTCGAACGTATCAGGGTTTTCGATCCAGGGGCTTTAAATAGGCGAAGAGGCGGCGCAGGAGGGTCGAAGGGGTGACGGCACCATAGGGCGGCGCGGCTGTGGCCTGGGCCGCGCCGGCCTATGGTCCTGGGGGCCAGTGCCCCCTCCGGTCCTTCCCGGGTGTTCTGGATGCTTCCGGTGAAAATAGGAACTTGGGCGTTGATTTCGTCCGATTCCGAGAATATTTCGTTACTAGGATTTCTGAAACCAAAAACAGCAGAAAACAGGAACTGGCACTTCGGCATCTTGTTAATAGGTTAGTTCCAGAAAATGCACGAATATGACATAAAGTGTGCATAAAACATGTAGATAACATCAATAATGTGGCATGGAACATAAGAAATTATCGATACGTCGGAGACGTATCAAGCCTCATCTTGTAGGCTTTGGAATCTCTTCAAGGGTGAGACTCGATACCCCCTCGTTGCTACCGTCTTCTAGATTGCATCTTGGCTTGGATTGCGTGTTCGCGGTAGGAAATTTTTTGTTTTCTATGCAACGTTATCCTACAGTGGTATCAGAGCCGTGTCTATGCATAGATGGTTGCACGAGTATAACACAATGGTTTGTGGGCGTTGATGCTCTTGTTATCTTTAGTTTGAGTACTTTGCATCTTTGTGGCATAGTGGGATGAAGCGGCTCGGACTAACTTTACATGACCGCGTTCATGAGACTTGTTCCTCGTTCGACATGCAACTTGTATTGCATAAGAGGCTTTGCGGGTGTTTGTCTCTCCTACTATAGTGAAGATTCAACTTACTCTTCTATTGAAAACATTAGTATCAACGTTGTGGTTCATGTTCGTAGGTAGATTAGATCTCTCTCGAAAACCCTAAACCACGTAAAATATGCAAACCAAATTAGAGATGTCTAACTTGTTTTTGCAGGGTTTGGTGATGTGATATGGCCATAATGTGATGATGAATATGTATGAGATGATCATTATTGTATTGTGGCAACCGGCAGGAGCCTTATGGTTGTCTTTAATTTTCATGTTGAGTAGTATTTCAAAGTAGTTGTAATAGTTGCTACATGAGGTGTACAACCATGAAGACGGCGTCATGAACCTTGACGCTACGCCAACGATGATGGAGATCATGCCCGCTGATGATGGAGATCATGTCCGTGCTTTAGAGATGAAGATCGAAGGCGCAAAGACAAAAGGGCCATATCATATCACATATGAACTGCATGTGATGTTAATCCTTTTATGTATCTTATTTTGCTTAGAATGCGACGGTAGCATTATAAGATGATCCCTCACATTAATATCAAGATAATAAAGTGTTCTCCCCTCGTATGCACCGTTGTAACAGTTCGTCGTTTCAAAGCATCTCGTGATGATCGGATGTGATAGATTCAACGATTCACATACAACGGGTGTAATCCATGTTGCACACGCGGAATACTTGGGTTTGCTTGACGAGCCTAGCATGTACAGACATGGACTCGGGACAACGGAAACCGAAAGGTTGAACACGAGTCATATGGATGATATGATCAACATGTTGATGTTCACCATTGAAGCTACATCATCTCACGTGATGATCGGTTTTGGTGTAGTGAATTTGGATCGTGTACCACTTAACAACTATGAGGGATGTTGTATTAAGTGGGAGTTCATTAGTAATTAGATTAAAACATGAACTAATTATCATAAACATAGTCTGAGTAGTATTTTGAATTAATTTTGTAGTATTGGCATCCGTTTTCTACTATGCGCTAGTCTTGTTATTGAGATAGAAATACTGTTAAAATATGACAAGAAACTTTACGGATTGGTACCGTATTGTTAAAGAATCAAGAATTGATTAAGTCCTATTGCAAATTTTTAGTAAACCTCACATTGTTGATTCAAAGAGCTATGGTTTCAATTAGTACCTAAAGTTATCTTGTCTCCGTGAAACTTGAAGTTCAAATCTGTTTGAAAAGTAAGGAGCTGAAAATTTAGTTTTCAGAAATAATCAAGGTATGAGATATATGTGATATCTAAGACCTTATTGCAAGATGATAGAATATAAATTCGGTGAGACTACATAAACTCATAAGTTTTATGGGAATGTATGAAGGTTGAAGACGCCAAGCGTCACAATCCTCCAACTATTGGGGCACTAATAATATTCGCATATCCATGAAGTTATCATCCTTAGTATGCACCGTTGCTAAGACTCGTCGTATCGAAGCATCACGTGATGATCGGGTGTTATAGATTCTACGTGTGCTTACAACGGATGCAAGCCAGATTTGCACATACAAATACTAAGGTTAAACTTTATGAGCCTAGCATGTACAGACATGGTCTCAGAAAGTTGTCATGAATTGATGGATAAAATTATGAGTGAAATTGTTCATCATATTACAAAGTTACTAATAGTGAAATCTAGAACACTTTGATCATATGATTGTAACATCCCAAGAGTAACACCATAGTCCCTTTTTACCTTTCTTGCATTTTTGTCATCATATCATCATGTTGCATTCATGCATATCACCACCTTTGGTTTTTATAAAATTGCATTTGGTTTTGGTTGTGTTTTCGTTTGCTTGCTTGGTCTTCTTCTACCTCTCTCTTGGTTCATCCCCTTCCTCTTGTGATGTTCCAAGAAAAGCTAACAAGCCCAACCTATCCCTCTACTTGACCTATATTTCAAATGGGTTATGCCAAATTCTTATATGGTTGCTATAAACCTACCTCTTCTCTCTATTTTGCAATGCACATGTTTTATGACCTTGAGATGGGTATCTTCTCAAATGGTTGGGCCATTAAGGTTTAATAAATATTTTATCTTCTCTTTATTTCTCTATGTCCCACTCTTCTTCTTTTCTCCTTTTTATCTCAACCACCATAGTTGGTATACAAGGTTGGGCCTCTCTGAATTCAAATTCCCTCTTTCAAATTGCAAATTTATCTCTTCTCCAATTTTCAAAAAAGGTTTTGAAAAGAGAAAGAAATAAAAACAGTAAAATAAATAAAAGAAAAACCTAGCTAATCTAACCCACCTATCTAACCCAGCCCAACTAATCTAACCGGTGGCCCAACCCCCACGTACATGCCCAAGAAGAAGCAAACAAGAGCCATCGTTGGAGAAACTTCCCTGTATCTCTTCTTCCTCGTGTACGAACACCTCCATGGCCACATGATTCTTCCCCCTCTCCCGATGCTTGACACCTGCCCCTCTTTTCCCTCTCCTTAAGATGCCAGGAGACCTACCAGAAACCTAGCTGCCTCTTCCTCCTCCCCAAGCCGCCGCCACTCCCCATCTTTTCCTGAACGTTAGAGAAAGGTTTCTGCCCGGAGTCTCGTCGATCACCGCCGTCGCCATGGCCTCCGGCGAGCCCACGTGAGCTGGGGAATCGGTTCCTCTCTTCCTCCTCTACGTCCTGGACGTCGTCACGGATCCGGAGACGCCAAGCCTGCCCGCGAGCATCCACTTCTGCATCATCTACCCCGGCCAACCTTCTTCCTCTTCGCCGGCGAGCTCCTCCGCCGCTTCCTCCTCTTCAACGGCAACCCCAGGGTGAGCACGACCTTCTCCTCCCATCCCTACATGCATCTACGATGCTGGATCACCACAGAGAAGAGAGATCCGAGGCAGAATCGAAAACGAGAAAACAAATCGAGTAGAAAAACGCCCAGTCTTGTTTCTGCTCGCTGACACCATCTTTCGACGCATCTCACCGCCAGCACAGGCCACTCCAGCTTGCGTTCTTCGCACCGTTGGAAAGCTGAGACGAAGGGCTACAACTTTCATTTTGGAATCACTCAATTTCGTTGCCTGTAGACGACGCCACCTTCGATCAAACATCTGTCCAGAATCTGTTTTCAGTTTCGCTGTTTCTCGCACACGTCGCGGTACCGACTTCTCCGAGGTCTTCCCGGCGAACCAGGTCGTTTCAGCACGCCATACTTGTTCCAGTAGATGCACAGCTATACCCTCTTTCTTCGGGTTTTTGAATCATCCCAAACGGAGCAGCACAGACGTCGCCATCCTCGTTCAAAGTCGGTCCAGAAAACAGATTCAGTTCTCAGTTTCAGAACCGCTGTTTCGTCGTCTCGTTTTCCGGCGAGTTTTCTCCGGCGCCACCGTGCTCCGTTTTCCACCTTTTCTGCGTCATTCAACTCAGGGCACATTCCCCTTACTCAACCCGTCGAGACACACTCAGTTTCGTCACCCAGTTCTTCGCCATCGTCGACCAAAAACGCGCCCAGCAGCTGTCTGTTTTTCAGTTACAAGTGTCGTTCTTCTTTCAGTAAATTTCAGTTTACGCGAAGATATACCTGATGTTGCCTATAGCCTGCATCTAATCAAAACCTGCTAAACAGCACACTGGTACCGTTCCTTTGCCATGCCAGGGCCTCCTGGGATCAAATCCTGGCCGGCACAGGATTAGAAAACAGATTTTGCAAAACCTGCTGTTTATCGATTTTGCCCTGCCTCTTTTTTATGATTTAAAACTGCACTTTCCCAAATCCAAATCATACAAATTTTATATCCAATTTGTTCGAGAAAAACATGATCTAATCAACCATGAATTTTGTATCAACTTTTGAACAACTAAAATTTGGTCACTTTTCAAATCTGGATTTAATTGCTAAATGTTGCATAATTCACATCTTTAATTCTATAACTCCAATTTGACAAATCTTTATATCTAATTGCATCACCAAGCATGAAGTTTTCAAATCTGACCTTATCATGCACCATTGGCATTATCTACGAATTGAACCAACTAAAACTTGCAACTTGAACTAAATGTCATGTGAGGGTGCTTATCATTAGATGTGGCTATTAGCACCCCACTTAATCTTGCTAACATGAAATCTTGCACAATCATCTTGCCATGTCATCATGCATCATATTGCGCATTGCATACTTGTATTGATTTGTTCTATTACTTTCCTTGTATGTGCTTTTTGGTTCTTCTCGAGTAGACGCCGACGCAGAGCAGTACGAGCAGGAGTACGAGTTCCCCCTGGAGGATCGTGTCGGTGCTTCTACCTCTCGATCCGACAAAGTAGCCCACCCCTTCACCTATTTTACTTTTACATGCTCTTTTGATCTATTGCTATCCTTATGTTGCGATTCGTTGTGTCACGTGTCCTATCCAATTGTTACCTATATGTCCGAGATACACCTCCTCGCCCTACCTTTTGTTTGTTGTTTGCCGACTTTGCGAGTCGTAGGCGAGTTTAGGTTTTCTGTTGATATCTCGAAATGTTCGGGATATCTTGTTTGGATGTGACACATGTTCTACCTTTTCGAAAATGAAGTGGATAACTTTTGCTACAACTAAAATTGCTAAGGGTTATAATATGCAGAGGCATCTGTGAGCCCCTTTGCGAAAGCATCGGAACTTTGACTTGCTAATGTCCCCTAGGACCCGAGTTCTTGTTCTCTGGTTCTAAGACGGAGCGCGCTACCCACTCGTGGGAGGTTTGATCGGGACCCCCCATCACCCCGTACCAGTTCTCACGTCTGTTGAAAAGGGGGCCACAACCTTGGTTTTATTTGCCTATGCCATGTATGCCATGCTTTACTTCTGTTGCCTTCGGGTGTTTACTTCTGTTGCCTTCGGGTGTTTATATTCTCGCATCGTACCTTGCGGGACGTTTAGCGAAGCGTGTGGTTCGCACGCCTAGCCGCCGGCGCAAACCTCTGAGTCCGTCTCGGAGTACGGCCGAACTTCGATACGGGTAGCTTAGGCGGGTGGCCCCCCTAGACTTTCTTGTTGATTTGGGAACGGTCTTGTTGTGAGACTCCGCCGTAATTAAGCGGGTTCGAGCATGCGTGTATGGTAAAATTGGTTCACCCCCTCATAGGTTAAATCTTATCGATAAGCCGTGTCCGCGGTTATGGACGACTTGGAGCTGTTTAACTCGATCATAGAACAACTTACACCTAATGTTGTCGCTAATAACTTGCTAATTACTTGTGTAGTAAGTTAGCCCTATTATAATGGAATGATATAAAATTGTCAACTGTGTGAGTGCCTTGTTAGTACCTCTTGGCTAAGGGGGATCGCACTGGCTGGGTTGTTGTTTGCAGAGTATAGAACTGCTAGATTATGCGCTCTCTCACCTTCTCTATTAGACGGATGTTGTAGCGTGTCTCTATTGGATAGTGCTTTGCTGCCGCTAAACTCCACATATAGCCGGGCGAAGTTTACACCGCCCACCAAAGAAGCATAGCCGGTCTTGTCTCGCAAGTACGTGCCAACGGTACTTACCCTCGTTTTTCTTCCTCTTTTTCCGAACACGCTTTTCGACAAACAGTACGACGAGAGGATGAGCAAGACGCGGTGGCTACTTTGTCGAGTTCACGGACGACGACTTCGTTGCGTAGCGAGGATCGTTCTAAGGCGGCGACTGTGGCTTGTTGGTTATGGGAACACCGCTTGATTATCTTCAGGACTCTTAGTCCAATTTGGATCTTGTCTGTACCCAGACTATTTGGCTATCTTATGTATGATGTACTGATGGGATATGTTTCCCTCCTGAGTGTCATTTGGATCTTGCTCATTAGAGCGTTGCTATATATATGAACCTTATTTCCATCTTTTGTGTCATACATAGTCATGTTGTGATATTCAAGCTGTATTCTACCCTTGTATCCTGTGCACAGTGTGTGTATGTGTGAAGTGCACAGGAAGGTGAAGCACTCAGGCCTGGAAAGCCTACCGTGAGCCTTTGAGGTGGGTGTTGTGTGCATGGGCGTGTCGAGCTGTTGCTTGGCCTACCCATATGCTTGGGAATGCGAGGCGACCTCACGGTCCTTTGTAGTGACCTCATGCACATAAACCCCTCTTACATGCGCGCTCTGGGTTTTCCTACTCCTGGGGCTTACAGACTTGGTATCGAGCAGATCGCCTTTAGGAGCCCCTTTGCAGCGGACGAAGTTGTGTCTAGAAACTAATATTTTAGTAGCTACATAGGAAAAATTGTGCGCGAGAGTAGGTATTCTGCTTTTATTTCTTACCCCACCCACCCTCCCTCTGGTAAGGACGTGCAACGGTTTTACTCTATTCTTATCTTGTTTCATCTAGGCTTGGACGTGTTCGTGGGAAACCATAGTGCCATAGGGACAAGTATTTTGAAAAAATTTATGTACTATGGTTGCTTCATTATCATCCTTTGTCAATCTCCACATATAATCTGTTCCTTTGACATGTTGGTATTTTCATACTAACATGTTATTCTCCTTTGATCCGATGCTATCTCGACCACTTCTTTGTTCCGGAGCCTTTTTCCTTTTCGTTATTCTCATGGAGCTACCGTTTACTCCACTGTCTTGCGTGTCAAGTGGATGTTTTAGTTTTTCTATCCTTGTTTGCGGTCGTATGGATCTCTTGGGTACTTGAACCTTGTATGGTGTACCTTGATGAATTCTATGGAGCGATGTGTTATGTGATCTTAAATCCTTGTTCTAAACTTTGTTCTTATCTGTTGTCTCAACCGTCTTATGTTTTCCCTCAACAGGATGGTTAGACCTCCGCCACCTCCTCCGCTGGGACCAGCCCTGTTGCAAATGACTCAATTGTTGAGCCAGATGCAAAGAAACCCAAGACAACTTCGATCAAGCTCGTCATGACAATGGTCGAGTGATGATCCGGGACTTCTTGCAGTTGAACCCGCGATCGTTCGACTCTACTCCTGAACCGCTGGATGCAGATGATTGGGTGCGCGATGTCAACCGCATGCTCAACACAGCGGGAGTCGCTCCAGAAGACAAAGTGCGGTTTGCGACTCACCTACTGACAGGAGGGTCCGCCGCATGGTGGGAGAACTTTCTCGAGATGCGACCCGCCAATGCTCCTGATGTCACTTGGGAAGAATTCAGGGAAGCTTTCAGAAGCCACCACATTCCTGAAGGACTAATGGACAGGATGAAGGAGAAATTCCTCAGTCTTGTCCAGGGCAACAAAGATGTGATGACATACAGCATAGAGTTCTCCAAGCTAGCTCGCTATGGTGGCGAAGAAGTGTCTACTGATGCCAAGAAGCAGAAGAGGTTCCGTAATGGCCTCAAGCCGGCACTCAAGTACGCGCTCACTCATGTCTCGATGGACACCTTTGACAAGCTGGTCAACACTGCTATCAAGGAAGAGTCGGGTAGGCTTGCGTTCGACGAGTCACGCAAGCATACTCGAGAGGTTGGTGCTCCTTCTTCAGCGCCGCCTCAGAAGCGCAGGTTGTGGGTTCCTTATCCCGCACCGCCAGGACAAGCTACACAAGCTGGGTATGCTCCCCGCGCAGCACACGCTGGGTATGCTGCCCGCCCTCCCACCCCACAGCTTCAGCAGAGGACCTACCAAGCTCCGCCAAGGCCTGCTTATGGTGGACCAAGGCCGATGGGTCCACGTGCCGACCCCACATGCTACAAGTGTGGTCAGGTTGGGCACATCTCTACCTTCTGCCCTCAGAAGCTTCCTCCACCACCACCTCGCTCTACCTCGACAAATGCGATGGTTCGTGCACCAGCTCCGGGCCGTGCCTTCAACAACAACACCAGGCAAGGTCCGAGGGCTGCTCGCGTCAACAACATCAACGTTGAGCAAGCTGAACAAGCTACCGACGTCGTGCTTGGTACTTTGCTTGTTAACTCTATTCCTGCAAGAGTTCTGTTCGATACAGGAGCTTCTCTTTCGTTTGTGTCTTCAAGTTTTGCTGATACACATGGGTTAGTACAAGAGATCTTGCCATCTAATCTCGTGGTTCACTCTCCCGGAGGACAAATGATATCTTCGAAGATAAGCCATGGTAACCAAATTCAAATTGGAAACCATATCTTTCTCGCCTCCTTGATACTCCTTCGAAACTCTGGCATTAATGTCATCCTTGGCATGGATTGGTTGAAGGCCAACAAAGTTGTCATTGATTGCGCCACACATTCAGTTTCTCTTCCTACTTCATCAGGAACCTTAATCTATACACCTTCTCAAACACCTTCCGTTCAGCTCTTTGCTTTGAATCCTAGTTCTCTTCCGGAGCTTGAGTCTATACCGGTGGTTTGCGACTTTCCTGATGTCTTTCCTGAAGAACTTCCAGGTATGCCACCTGACAGGGCTGTTGAGTTCATCATTGAACTAGAGCCTGGAACAGCTCCTATCTCAAAGCGGCCATACAAAATGGGTCCAAATGAGTTGGCTGAACTTAAGAAGCAGCTTGACGAGTTGCAAAAACTTGGTTTCATTCAGCCAAGCACTTCTCCATGGGGATGTCCTACCATCTTCGTCAAGAAAAAGGATAAAACTGATCGATTGGTGGTTGATTACCGTCCTCTCAATGAGAAAACGATCAAGAATACATATCCTCTTCCTCGCATCAATGAGCTCTTTGATCAACTTGCGGGTGCAACTGTGTTCTCTAAGATGGATTTGAGAAGTGGTTATCACCAAATCAAAATCCGCAAGGAGGATGTACCCAAGACAGCCTTCAAAACTCGTTATGGTCTCTACGAATACACCGTCATGTCCTTTGGCCTCACTAATGCTCCTGCCACTTTCTCTCGGTTGATGAACTACATTTTCATGGAGTACCTCGACAAGTTTGTGGTAGTCTATCTTGATGATATCCTTGTCTACTCCAAGTCCAATGAGGAGCATGAAGAGCATCTTCGCCTCATCCTCATGAAGCTTCGTGAACACCGTCTCTATGCCAAGTTCTCCAAATGTGAATTTTGGCTTCCTCAAGTCGTCTATCTTGGTCATGTCATTTCGGGAAAAGGCATTGCTGTCAATCCTGAAACCGTCAAGGCGATCGTTGAATGGCTTCCGCCGAAGAATGTCAAGCAAGTGAGAAGTTTCCTCGGTTTGGCAAGTTACTGCCGCCGCTTTGTTGAGAATTTCTCCAAGATCGCCAAGCCTCTTACCGATCTCCTAAAGAAAGACAAGAAGTTCCTTTGGTCTCCTCAATGCCAAGAAAGTTTTGACCTCTCCTCGTAAGCTCACTTCCACACTGTCCTTGTTCTTCCGTATACTTCTAAGCCTTTCCAGATATTCTGTGATGCCTCTCTTCATGGTCTAGGTCTTTGTCCTCATGCAAGAACGTCAAGTTGTGGCGTATGCTTCTCGTCGATTGAAAAAGCATGAACTCAACTATCCCACACATGATCTTGAGCTTGCAGCCGTGTTACATGCTTTAATAACATGGCGCCAATACTTGTTGGGCAACAAATGTGAGATCTTCACCGACCACAAGAGTCTCAAATACATCTTCACACAACCCAACTTGAACCTCCGTCAAACGAGATGGATGGAAACCATCAAGGACTTTGATCCGTCTATCGCCTACACTCCGAGCAAAGCTAATGTCATGGCCGACGCCCTTAGTCGCAAGTCCTATTGCAACAACCTCATGATTCAAGAAAGTCAACCTCGCTCTTTATGAAGAATTCAGGAAATTGAATCTTGAGCTTGTTCCCCAAGGCTACCTTGCAAACTTGGTGATCACGCAAACTCTTGAAGATAAGATCCGAAAAGGACGGTTGCGAGATAATTGGCAAAGAAGAATATCAAAGAGAATATGCACAAGCCCAAGTACAAGTCTTTCTCTCTCGACGATCAAGGAACTCTCTTCTTCCAAGGTCGTTTTGTTGTTCCGAATGATCCAGGACACGAGAAACCTCATTCTCAAAGAAGCTCACGACACTCCTCTTTCTATCCATCCTGGCGGCACAAAGATGTATCTCGATATCAAGTCTACCTATTGGTGGACTAGGATGAAAAAGGGATGTTGCTCGCTATGTCTCGAGAATGTGATGTCTGTCGCCGTGTCAAAGCGGAACATCGAGAGACCCGCCGTGTCCTCCAACCCCCGAAGATTCCCGAGTGGAAATGGGATAAGATTGAGATGGACTTTGTGACCGGTTTTCCAAAGTCTCGCAAAGGCAATGATGCTATCTTCGTGGTGATCGACCGTCTTTCTAAGGTTGCTCACTTCCTTCTGTCACAAAGAAACAATATCTCGCTAGTCGGTTGGCTGAGCTCTACACTTTGCAAAGATTGTTTCTCTTCATGGTGTTCCCTTGGAAATAAGCTACGATCGCGGAAGTATCTTCACTTCCAAGTTTTGGGCAAGCTTTGAAAGCTATGGGAACTAATCTGCTTCTTCAAGACACGACTTACCATCCGCAAACGAGTGGGCAAGTCGAAAGAGTCAATCAGATTCTCGAGGACATGCTCCGTGCCCGTGTCATCTCCTTCGGCATGAAATGGGAAGAATGCCTTCCATTCGCCGAGTTCTCTTACAACAACGGCTATCAAGCCGGCTTGGGCATGGCACCCTTCGAAGCTCTCTATGGTCGCAAATGCGAACACCTCTGAACTGATGCGAAATCAGCGGTGAAAGGCAAATCTTTGGCCCCGATGTCATCAACGAGGCTGAAGAAAAGGTGCGAATCATTCGTGACAATCTGAAGATAGCACAATCTCGGCAGAAAAGCTATTATGATAGCAAGCACCGTGATATGTTATATCAGCCTGGTGATCAAGCTTACCTCCGTGTTACTCCTATGAGGGGCACTCATCGCTTCGGTATCAAAGGCAAGCTGGCGCCAAGATACATTGGTCCTTTCAAAGTTCTAGCAAAGCGTGGTGAAGTCGCTTACCTCCTTGAACTCCCTGAGAAGCTCTCCAAAGTGCACGATGTCTTCCACGTGTCACAGCTCAAGAAGTGCTTCAAAGATCCGGGCCGTGCAGTTAATCACGAGTCCATTGACCTCCAAGAAGACCTCTCCTACAAAGAGCATCCCGTTCGGATTCTTGATGAAGCTGAACGTCGAACTCGCAACAAGTCTGTCAAGTTCCTCAAGGTGCAGTGGTCGCACCATTCCGATAAAGAAGCAACTTGGGAGCGGGAAGATCAACTCCGTTCCGAGTACCCGGCCTTTTTCTCTTCTTCCTGAGAATCTCGGGGCGCGATTCCTTCAAGGGGGGGCGTTTGTAACATCCCAAGAGTAACACCATAGTCCCTTTTTACCTTTCTTGCATTTTTGTCATCATATCATCATGTTGCATTCATGCATATCACCACCTTTGGTTTTTATAAAATTGCATTTGGTTTTGGTTGTGTTTTCGTTTGCTTGCTTGGTCTTCTTCTACCTCTCTCTTGGTTCATCCCCTTCCTCTTGTGATGTTCCAAGAAAAGCTAACAAGCCCAACCTATCCCTCTACTTGACCTATATTTCAAATGGGTTATGCCAAATTCTTATATGGTTGCTATAAACCTACCTCTTCTCTCTATTTTGCAATGCACATGTTTTATGACCTTGAGATGGGTATCTTCTCAAATGGTTGGGCCATTAAGGTTTAATAAATATTTTATCTTCTCTTTATTTCTCTATGTCCCACTCTTCTTCTTTTCTCCTTTTTATCTCAACCACCATAGTTGGTATACAAGGTTGGGCCTCTCTGAATTCAAATTCCCTCTTTCAAATTGCAAATTTATCTCTTCTCCAATTTTCAAAAAAGGTTTTGAAAAGAGAAAGAAATAAAAACAGTAAAATAAATAAAAGAAAAACCTAGCTAATCTAACCCACCTATCTAACCCAGCCCAACTAATCTAACCGGTGGCCCAACCCCCACGTACATGCCCAAGAAGAAGCAAACAAGAGCCATCGTTGGAGAAACTTCCCTGTATCTCTTCTTCCTCGTGTACGAACACCTCCATGGCCACATGATTCTTCCCCCTCTCCCGATGCTTGACACCTGCCCCTCTTTTCCCTCTCCTTAAGATGCCAGGAGACCTACCAGAAACCTAGCTGCCTCTTCCTCCTCCCCAAGCCGCCGCCACTCCCCATCTTTTCCTGAACGTTAGAGAAAGGTTTCTGCCCGGAGTCTCGTCGATCACCGCCGTCGCCATGGCCTCCGGCGAGCCCACGTGAGCTGGGGAATCGGTTCCTCTCTTCCTCCTCTACGTCCTGGACGTCGTCACGGATCCGGAGACGCCAAGCCTGCCCGCGAGCATCCACTTCTGCATCATCTACCCCGGCCAACCTTCTTCCTCTTCGCCGGCGAGCTCCTCCGCCGCTTCCTCCTCTTCAACGGCAACCCCAGGGTGAGCACGACCTTCTCCTCCCATCCCTACATGCATCTACGATGCTGGATCACCACAGAGAAGAGAGATCCGAGGCAGAATCGAAAACGAGAAAACAAATCGAGTAGAAAAACGCCCAGTCTTGTTTCTGCTCGCTGACACCATCTTTCGACGCATCTCACCGCCAGCACAGGCCACTCCAGCTTGCGTTCTTCGCACCGTTGGAAAGCTGAGACGAAGGGCTACAACTTTCATTTTGGAATCACTCAATTTCGTTGCCTGTAGACGACGCCACCTTCGATCAAACATCTGTCCAGAATCTGTTTTCAGTTTCGCTGTTTCTCGCACACGTCGCGGTACCGACTTCTCCGAGGTCTTCCCGGCGAACCAGGTCGTTTCAGCACGCCATACTTGTTCCAGTAGATGCACAGCTATACCCTCTTTCTTCGGGTTTTTGAATCATCCCAAACGGAGCAGCACAGACGTCGCCATCCTCGTTCAAAGTCGGTCCAGAAAACAGATTCAGTTCTCAGTTTCAGAACCGCTGTTTCGTCGTCTCGTTTTCCGGCGAGTTTTCTCCGGCGCCACCGTGCTCCGTTTTCCACCTTTTCGGCGTCATTCAACTCAGGGCACATTCCCCTTACTCAACCCGTCGAGACACACTCAGTTTCGTCACCCAGTTCTTCGCCATCGTCGACCAAAAACGCGCCCAGCAGCTGTCTGTTTTTCAGTTACAAGTGTCGTTCTTCTTTCAGTAAATTTCAGTTTACGCGAAGATATACCTGATGTTGCCTATAGCCTGCATCTAATCAAAACCTGCTAAACAGCACACTGGTACCGTTCCTTTGCCACTGCCAGGGCCTCCTGGGATCAAATCCTGGCCGGCACAGGATTAGAAAACAGTTTTTGCAAAACTGCTGTTTATCAGTTTTTGCCCCTGCCTCTTTTTTTTATGATTTAAAACTGCACTTTCCCAAATCCAAATCATACAAATTTTATATCCAATTTGTTCAGAAAAACATGATCTAATCAACCATGAATTTTGTATCAACTTTTGAACAACTAAAATTTGGTCACTTTTCAAATCTGGATTTAATTGCTAAATGTTGCATAATTCACATCTTTAATTCTATAACTCCAATTTGACAAATCTTTATATCTAATTGCATCAGCCAAGCATGAAGTTTTCAAATCTGACCTTATCATGCACCATTGGCATTATCTCTGAATTGAACCAACTAAAACTTGCAACTTGAACTAAATGTCATGTGAGGGTGCTTATCATTAGATGTGGCTATTAGCACCCCACTTAATCTTGCTAACATGAAATCTTGCACAATCATCTTGCCATGTCATCATGCATCATATTGCGCATTGCATACTTGTATTGATTTGTTCTATTACTTTCCTTGTATGTGCTTTTTGGTTCTTCTCGAGTAGACGCCGACGCAGAGCAGTACGAGCAGGAGTACGAGTTCCCCCTGGAGGATCGTGTCGGTGCTTCTACCTCTGATCTGACAGGCGAGCCCACCCCTTCACCTATTTTACTTTTACATGCTCTTTTGATCTATTGCTATCCTTATGTTGCGATTCTGTTGTGTCACGTGTCCTATCCACCTGTTACCTATATGTCCGAGATACACCTCCTCGCCCTACCTTTTGTTTGTTGTTTGCCAGCTTTGCGAGTCGTAGGCGAGTTTAGGGTTTTCTGTTGATATCTCGAAATGTTCGGGATATCTTGTTTGGATGTGACACATGTTCTACCTTTTCGAAAATGAAGTGGATAACTTTTGCTACAACTAAAATTGCTAAGGGTTATAATATGCAGAGGCATCTGTGAGCCCCTTTGCGAAAGCATCGGAACTTTGACTTGCTAATGTCCCCTAGGACCCGAGTTCTTGTTATCTGTTTCTAAGACTGAGCGCGCTAACCACTCGTGGGAGGTTTTATCGGGACCCCCCATCACCCATTACCATTTCTCAAGTCTGTTGAAAAGGGGGCCACAACCTTGGTTTTATTTGCCTATGCCATGTATGCCATGCTTTACTTACTGTTGCCTTCGGGTGTTTACTTCCTGTTGCCTTCGGGTGTTTATATTCTCATGTACCTTGCGGGACGTTTAGCGAAGCGTGTGGTTCGCACGCCTAGCCGCCGGCGCAAACCTCTGAGTCCGTCTCGGAGTACGGCCGAACTTCGATACGGGTAGCTTAGGCGGGTGGCCCCCCCTAGACTTTCTTGTTGATTTGGGAACGGTCTTGTTGTGAGACTCCGCCGTAATTAAGCGGGTTCGAGCATGCGTGTATGGTAACATTGGTGCACCCCTGCAGGGTTAAATCTTATCGATAAGCCGTGTCCGCGGTTATGGACGACTTGGAGCTGTTTAACTCGATCATAGAACAACTTACACCTAATGTTGTCGCTAATAACTTGCTAATTACTTGTGTAGTAAGTTAGCCCTATTATAATGGAATGATATAAAATTGTCAACTGTGTGAGTGCCTTGTTAGTACCTCTTGGCTAAGGGGGATCGCCTTGGTCGGGTTGTTGTTTGCGAGTATAGAATCGCTAGATTATGCGCTCTCTCACCTTCTCTATTAGACGGATGTTGTAGCGTGTCTCTATTGGATAGTGCTTTGCTGCCGCTAAACTCCACATATAGCCGGGCGAAGTTTACACCGCCCACCAGCAAGCATAGCTGGTCTTGTCTCGCAAGTACGTGCCAACGGTACTTACCCTCGTTTTTCTTCCTCTTTTTTCGGAACACGCTTTTCGACAAACAGTGCGACGAGAGGATGAGCGTGACGCAGGTGGCTACTTTGTCGAGTTCACGGACGACGACTTCGTTGCGTAGCAGGATCGTTCCTAAGGCAGCAGCCTGTGGCTTGTTGGTTATGGGAACACCGCTTGATTATCTTCAGGACTCTTAGTCCAATTTGGATCTTGTCTGTACCCAGACTATTTGGCTATCTTATGTATGATGTACTGATGGGATATGTTTCCCTCCTGAGTGTCATTTGGATCTTGCTCATTAGAGCGTTGCTATATATATGAACCTTATTTCCATCTTTTGTGTCATACATAGTCATGTTGTGATATTCAAGCTGTATTCTACCCTTGTATCCTGTGCACAGTGTGTGTATGTGTGAAGTGCACAGGAAGGTGAAGCACTCAGGCCTGGAAAGCCTACCGTGAGCCTTTGAGGTGGGTGTTGTGTGCATGGGCGTGTCGAGCTGTTGCTTGGCCTACCCATATGCTTGGGAATGCGAGGCGACCTCACGGTCCTTTGTAGTGACCTCATGCACATAAACCCCTCTTACATGCGCGCTCTGGGTTTTCCTACTCCTGGGGCTTACAATGATGATCAACTTCAAAATAAGAACCTCAAGGTTATTGGTATTAGACCAACAAACCTAGAAGTTATTAATGTTGAAGTGTTTTTCTGAATAATGAGGAAAGCTAAAAGAGAAACTGCAAAAGATATTTTGGCAGAAAGAAAGAAAAGACTAGAAAGTCTAGCTCAGGTGTATATAAATGATATACATGTTATGGTTGTATTCCTAGTTAGGTCACACTATGAAATTCTTGGGTATTATTACTATATTGGTTGGTATGAAGTGTCATACAAAACAATGCAATACAAGAATACAATGGCCTAAGTGACTGACAAGGAATATGATAGGAATGCACGTCTGGAACAAAATAAAGTGTTATTGAGTTTGTCGTTGGCATTCTATCTAGCCCTTAGAATTTATAATAAAGAACTTAATAATTGTTATTTTGCTCTGGTCAAATGAAAACAATGAGTTCTTCAAATTATTACATTACTCCATGTACGATGGATAAGTTATTATAAATCTTAATGGTGAAACACACATACATAAAACTGACGCTAAAATGCCATAAGGCAAATGATTTGAATTCCACTTATTTGTGGAACCGCCATTTAGGTCATGTTAGAAAGGAACGCATGAAGGAACTCCATGCAAATGGATTTTTGGAGTCATTTGATTTTTGAATCATTTGGCGCTTGCAAATCTTTTCTAAAGAGAATGATTAAAATACCGTTCATAGGCCAAAAGTTGAACGGGCAACTAACTTAGTGGAAAAATACATAATGATGTATGTGGTTCACTGGGCATAGTTGTGTGCGGGAGATTCTTCTACTTCATGAAAACTTTCAACAATGAATTGAGTATATATGTGGATATATTCAATAAGGAAGAAGTTTGAAATATTTGAATGGATTCAAATAAATTTCAGCATGAAGTGGAAATCGTCGTAATAGAAAAGTCAAATATCTATGATTGGATCATGGTGGAAATATTTGAATTACGAGTTTTAGCGAACATCTAAAAGAGTTATGAAATTGTTCTACAACTCACATTTCTTGGAGTATCATAATGATGATATAGTATCCGAGATATGTATCCAAACCTTGTTGGATTAATGATGAGATAAAATATTATGATGCCATTATATTTTTGTGGATTATGCTTTAGTGACTACCGCTTTTACACTGAATAGAGCATCATCATGATCCGTTGAATTGACACCATACGAGTTATGGCATGGGTATAAACCTTAATAGTCCTTTCTTTAAATTTTGGTCTAAGAGTTTTCAACCAAAATCGGATGAATGTCTTTGTTGGTTATCCCAGAGATTTAATTGGGAATTCTTCCCACGAGACAAAGACCAAAGTGTTTGTCAATGTTTCTTATTTCCAAGAAATTGTTTCTAGTGAAGTATTTGAGTGGGAGGACAATATAACTTGATAAGGTTTATGAACCTGAGCATAATGATCAGAGTAGCGCAGCATCGGAATTGGTTTCGGAAGCGGCCACGACGATCATGGCTCCCATGACTACAAAGTGTTTTAGCCATGGAGATCGAAGTACATATTGAACCTTGTAGATATGGTTTACTTTGTGATCAAATAAATGATTTGTGGACAAAGGATTGATTTTGAACAATGATAAACCAACTACAAACAAAGAAGTTATGATGGGCCCTGACTCCGTTAAAATGGCTATACGCCATGAAATCCAAGATAGATGAATACTTTTTGAAAGTAAATGCATCTATGAAATTGATGGACTTGGATGAAATATTATTGAAGAAAGCTTGACTTGTCGAAAAATTGTTTACGACAAAGTTCAAAGAGTTGACTACGATAAGATTAGATCTTCCGTAGCAATGCTTATAGTCTATGTGGATTATTCTAGTAATCACTACATATTTCTTTTATGAGATATGCTAGTAGGATGGCAAAATACATTACTTATCAGAAGTATGTATTAAAGGTATATACAAGATACAACCAAGAGTTTTGCCTGTCCGTAGAATACTAGATAGGTATACAAAGTTCAATTGGATGAAGTGAGTATCGCGGAGTTGGAATCTTCACCAGATGAAATAGTCAAAGAGTTTTTGATTTCATCAAGAGACGATGAAGAGGCTTGCATTTGTAAGAAATTAAGTGGGAGCACTGAGATATATTTATAATACTTTATGTAGGTGACATATAGTTGGTTATAAATGATGTAATTATATACTTGATTAAAAGGTTACATTGAGAAATTAATTTCAATGAAAGGATATGGACTGAAACAAATTTAGTGTCAAGATCTATGAAGATAGATTGAAACACAAAATAAGTTTAAGTCAAAGTACATAGAATGGATATTGAAATAGTTCAATATAGAAATATTAAGAAAATGTTCTTGTCATGTAAAGTTTTAACAAGACTTGAGTGTATCTGATACTCAATGAGTAAAAACACATGAGTGATTATGGATCACGAATAATATGTACACAATCAGATGTCCTGTGCTCTAAAATGTTATGAGCATATACCAGAATGATTCATGAGATGATCATTGAAAAACAGTAAGAATATTCTTGAGTACTTGAGAAGAACCAAGGATATATATATATATAGTTTTGTATGGAGAAATGACAAAACAAATCGCTGTAAGGTGTTGCACCGATATTAGTTTTGTCACATATGAAAATAAAATTTCAAATCTCAAATTAGACTAAGTGTTGTTTAAAAGGTAGCACAATGAGCTAGAAGTTGTCTATGCTAGATTTAGAAGAGTTCTAAATATCGTGATGGATTCTACAAAAGAAGGCAGAGTATGTCATTGTTTTAACAATGACAAAGGATGTTAAGTCAAGAGGTTCTTTGAGAACTTGGTGTAGTTCCGACAGAGTCAGAACTTTGAAGCTATATTGTGTGTGACAATATTAGTGACATATTTCAGACCGCGGAATTAAGGTTCCACTAGAAGATCAAACATATTTAATGCCGACTCATTTGGAAATGAGTGATGCGTTGAGACGCAAATGAATTACAAAATACATACGTTTCTGAACGTGTCAGATCCGTTGACTAAAGCTCTCCCTAGGGCAAAGCATGACCAACACCAGAATGCCATGGGTGTTAGGTATATTACAATATAATCTAGATTATTGACTCTAGTGCAAGTGGGAGACTGAAGGAGATATGCCCTAGAGGCAATAATAAAGCGGTTATTATTTATATCTTTATGTTTATGATAAATGTTTATATATCATGCTATAATTGTATTAACCGAAACATTAGTACATGTGTGATATGTAGACAACAAGAAGTCCCTAGTATGCCTCTTAAACTAGCTTGTTGATTAATGAATGATTAGTTTCATAATCATGAACATTGGATGTTATTAATAACAAGGTTATATCATTATATGAATGATGTAATGGACACACCCAATTAAGCGTAGCATAAGATCTCGTCATTAAGTTATTTGCTATAAGCTTTCGATACATAGTTACCTAGTCCTTATGACCATGAGATCATGTAAATCACTTATACCGGAAAGGTACTTTGATTACATCAAACGCCACTGCGTAAATGGGTGGTTATAAAGGTGTGATTAAGTATCCGGAAAGTATGAGTTGAGGCATATGGATCAACAGTGGGATTTGTCCATCCCGATGACGGATAGATATACTCTGGGCCCTCTCGGTGGAATGTCGTCTAATGTCTTGCAAGCATATGAATAAGTTCATAAGAGACCACATACCACGGTATGAGTAAAGAGTACTTGTCAGGAGACGAGGTTGAACAAGGTATAAAGTGATACCGATGATCAAACCTCGGACAAGTAAAATATCGCGTGACAAAGGGAATTGGTATCGTATGTGAATGGTTCATTCGATCACTGAAGTCATCGTTGAATATGTGGGAGCCATTATGGATCTCCAGATCCCGCTATTGGTTATTGGTCGGAGTGAGTACTCAACCATGTCCGCATAGTTCACGAACCGTAGGGTGACACACTTAAAGTTGGATGTTGAAATGGTAGAACTTGAATATGGAATAGAGTTCGAATATTTGTTCGGAGTCCTGGATGAGATCCCGGACATCACGAGGAGTTCCGGAATGGTCCGGAGAATAAGATTCATATATAGGAAGTCATATTCCAAGTTTGGAAATGATCCGGTGCATTTATGGCAGGTTCTAGAAGGTTTTAGAAAAGTCCGGAAGAAATCACCATGGAAAGTAGAGTCCTGGAGGGACTCCACCTTGCATGGCCAGCCAACCCTAAAGGGGAGGAGTCCAAGGTGGACTCCCCTAGGGTGGCCGGCCAAACCCCCTCATGGAAGGGGGGAATCCCACCCCAAGTGGGATTCCCACCTTGGGTAGGTTTCCCTACATATGTGAGGTTTCATTGTTGGGGTCTTATTCGAAGACTTGGATACCAACACTTGGGGATTTCCACCTATATAATGAGGAGGAGAGGGAGGGGGCTGCCCACTCTTGGCCGCACCACCTAGGGCTGCCCTTGGCCGGCGCCCTAGCCTCCCCCTCTCTCCCCAAACCCTAGCGGTCTCTCTCCTCCACCACATCCCGCACGCTTAAGCGAAGCTCCGCCGGATTTCTCCACCACCACCGACACCACGCCGTCGTGCTGTCGGATTCAAGAGGAGCTACTACTTCCTCTGCCCGCTGGAATGGGGAGGTGGACATCGTCTTCATCAACAACCGAACGTGTGACCGAGTATGGAGGTGCTGCCCGTTCGTGGCGCCGGAAGCGATCGTGATCAAGATCTTCTACGCGCTTTTGCAAGCGGCAAGTGAACGTCTACCGCAGCAACAAGAGCCTCATCTTGTAGGCTTTGGAATCTCTTCAAGGGTGAGACTCGATACCCCCTCGTTGCTACCGTCTTCTAGATTGCATCTTGGCTTGGATTGCGTGTTCGCGGTAGGAAAATTTTTGTTTTCTATGCAACGTTATCCTACATTTTTCTTAATTTCTTTTTCTTTGCTTCACTTAGGCATGGTTTAGGGTTTATTTAGTGTTAGATTGAGTTTGGTAAAGGTTTCAAACCATTATGGTAAGGTAGGAGGGCATAGGTCAAGATTTGTCATTATGGCTATGTGCCACATATACCTCTATGCTTATTGATACGTCTGAAACGTATCTATAATTTCTTATGTTCCATGCTAGTTTTATGACAATACTCACATGTTTTATATACACTTTATATCATTAATATGCATTTTCCGGCACTAACCTATTAATGAGATGCCGAAGCGCCAGTTCCTGTTTTCTGCTGTTTTTGGTTTCAGAAATCCTACACAGGAAATATTCTCAAAATTGGACGAAACAAAAGCCCAGGATCTTATTTTCCACGGAGCCTTCCAGAAGTCCGAAGAGGAAACGAAGAAGAGCCGAGGTGGCCCCACACCACCTGGCGGCGCGGCCAAGGAGGGGGGCGCGCCGCCCTAGGGTGTGGGCCCCTCGAGCCTCTCCCGACTCTGCCTCTTCGCCTATTTATTCTCTCCGTCGCGAAAACCCTATTACCGAGAGCCACGATACGAGAAAAGTTCCAGAGATGCCACCGCGACCAATCCCATCTCGGGGGATTCAGGAGATCGCCTCCGGCACCCTTCCGGAGAGGGGAATCATCACCCGGAGGACTCTACATCACCATGATCACCTCCGGACTGATGTGTGAGTAGTTCATCAGTGGACTATGGGTCCATAGCAGTAGCTAGATGGTTGTCTTCTCCTCTTGTGCTATCATGTTTAGATCTTGTGAGCTTCCTATCATGATCAAGATCGTCTATTTGTAATGCTACATGTTGTGTTTGTTGGGATCCGATGAATATGGAATACTATGTCAAGTTGATTATTGATCTATCATATATGTGTTGTTTATGATCTTGCATGCTCTCCGTTGCTAGTAGAGGCTCTAGCCAAGTTGATACTTGTAACTCCAGGAGGGAGTATTTATGCTCGATAGTGGGTTCATGCCTCCATTGAATCTGGGACAGTGACAGAAAGTTCTAAGGTTATGGATGTGCTGTTGCCACTAGGGATAAAACAACGATGCTTTGTCTAAGGATATTTGTATTGTTTACATTATGCACAGTACTTAATGCAATTGTCTGTTGTTTGCGACTTAATACTGGAAGGGGTGCGGATGCTAACCCGAAGGTGGACTTTTTAAGCATAGATGCATGCTGGATAGCGGTCTATGTTCTTTGTCGTAATGCCCTAAGTAAATCTCATACTATTCATTATGATATGTATGTGCATTGTTATACCCTCTCTATTTGTCAATTGCCCAACTGTAATTTGTTCACCCAACATGCTATTCATCTTATTGGAGAGACACCACTAGTGAACTGTGGAACCCGGTCCATTCTTTTACATCTGAATACAATCTACTGAAATCTTTGTTCTCTGCTGTTCTTTGCGAACAAACATCATTCTCCACACCATACGTTTAATCCTTTGTTTACAGCAAGCCGGTGAGATTGACAACCTCACTGTAAGTTGGGGCAAAGTATTTTGATTGTGTTGTGCAGGTTCCACGTTGGCGCCGGAATCCCTGGTGTTGCGCCGCACTACACTCCTTCACCAACAACCTTCACGTGGCCTTCATCTCCTACTGGTTCGATAACCTTGGTTTCTTACCGAGGGAAACTTGCCGCTGTACGCATCACAGCTTCCAGTTGGGGTTCCCAACGAACGTGTGCTTCACGTGTCATCAAGCTAAATTTCTGGCCCCGTTGCCGGGGAGATCAAGACACGCTGCAAGGGGAGTCTCCCACATCCAATCTCTTTACTTTGTTATTGTCTTGCTTTACTTTATTTTATTTTCTATCTTGTTTGCTTTCTTTATATCAAAAACACAAAAAAATTAGTTACTTGTTTTACTTTATTTTATTTAGTTTGCTTTACTTATTCTTATTATTGCTAAAATGAATACTCCTGAGAACACTAAGTTGTGTGACTTCACAAGCACAAATAATAATGATTTCATATGCACACCTATTTCTCCACCTGCTACTACAGCAGAATTTTATGAAATTAAACCTACTTTACTAAATCTTGTTATGAGAGAGAAATTTTCTGGTGTTAGTAGTGATGATGATGCTGCCCATCTTAATAATTTTGTTGAACTTTGTGAAATGCAAAAGTATAAGGATGTAGATGGGACATTATAAAACTGAAATTGTTTCCTTTCTCCTAAAGAGGAAGAGCTAAACATTGGTTATTATCTCTGCCTAAGAATAGTATTGATTCATGGACTAAATGTAAAGATGCTTTCATTGGTAGATATTATCCTGCTGCTAAAATTATATCTTTGAGAAGCAGCATAATGAATTTTAAGCAATTGGATAATGAGCTTGTTGCCCAAGCATGGGAAAGAATGAAATCTTTGGTAAATAATTGCCCTACCCATGGACTGACTACTTGGATGATCATCCAAACCTTTTATGCAGGATTAAATTTTTCTTCGAGGAACCTATTGGATTCAGCTGCTGGAGGTACTTTTATGTCCATCACTTTGGGTGCCGCTAGAAAGCTTCTTGATAATATGATGATCAACTACTCTGAATGGCACATTGAAAGGACTCCACAAGATAAGAAGGTAAATTTTGTTGAAGAAACCTCCTCCCTGAGTGATAAGATTGATGTTATTATGTCTATGCTTGTTAATGGTAGATCTAATGTTGATCCTAGTAATGTTCCTTTAGCTTCATTGGTTGCTCAAGAAGAGCATGTTGATGTGAACTTCATTAAAAATAGTAATTTCAACAACAATGCTTATAGGAATAATTTTGGTAACAACTATAGGCCATATCCTTCTAATAATGATAATTCTTATGGTAATTCTTACAACAATAGTAGGAGTGTACCCTCCGGTCTTGAAGCTATGCTTAAAGAATTTATTAGTACGCAAACTGCTTTCAACAAATCTGTTGAAGAAAAGCTTGGTAAAATTGATGTTCTTGCTTCTAAGGTTGATAGTCTTGCTGCTGATGTTGATCTTTTAAAATTGAAAGTTATGCCTAATGAAACTAAAGATATTAAGTCATTTGCTACAGCAAACGCTATCCAAGTTCGAATTAATGAAAATATTAGATTGATGGCTGAATTGCATGCTAGGTGGGAGAGAGAAGAAAAACTTGCTAAAGAGAATAATGTAGCTAAAGTTTGTACTATTACCACCACTAGTAATGTTGATGCTTCACATGTTGCTAAACCTCCTACTATCAATGGTAAAATAATTGGTGTTGGCAATGTTTCTACTCCTAATACAAAGCGTGCAAAACTGCTTGAAACTGCTGAAACTGTTTGTGATAAAAGTGCTAATTTTTTTCAAAATATTGGGGACAATGATTCCATTGCTGTAGATCATAATAGTTTAGATTTTGATAATTGTCATATCTCTGAAGTTATTAAGTTCTTGCAAAAACTTGCTAGAAGTCCTAATGCTAGTGATATAAATTTGGCCTTTACAAAACATATTACAAATGCTCTCATTAAAGCTAGAGAAGAGAAATTAAAACTTGAAACTTCTATTCCTAGGAAGTTGGAAGATGGTTGGGATCCCATCATTAAGATGAAGGTCAATGATTTTGATTGTAATGCTTTATGTGATCTGGGTGCAAGTATTTCTGTTATGCCTAAGAAACTCTATGATATGCTTGACTTGCCACCATTGAAAAATTGTTATTTGGATGTTAATCTTGCTGATAATTCTATAAAGAAACCTTTGGGGAGGATTGATAATGTTCACATTACGGTTAACAATAACCTTGTCCCCATTGTTTTTGTTGTCTTGGATATTGAATGCAATGCATCTTGTCCTATTATTTTGGGAAGACCCTTTCTTCGAACTGTTGGTGCTATTATTGATATGAAGCAAGGGAATATTAAGTATCAATTCCCTCTTAAGAAAGGTATGGAACACTTCCCTAGAAAGATAATGAAGTTGCCTGTTGATTCTATCATCAGAACAAATTATGATGTTGATGCTTCATCTTTTGATAATACTTGATTTACACTTTCTGTGCCTAGCTGAAAGGCGTTAAAGAAAAGCGCTTATAGGAGACAACCCATTATTTTACTTCTGAAATTTTTGTTTTATATTTTTGTGTTGGAAGTTGTTACTACTGTAGCAACATCTCCTTATCTTTATTTTATTGCATTGTTATGCCAAGTAAAGTCTTTGATAGTAAGGTTGATACTAGATTTGGATTTCTGCGCAGAAACAGATTTCTTGCTGTCACGAATTTGAGTAGATCTATCTGTAGGTAACTCATAAAAATCTGCGAAAAATCACGAGTAATCCTCAGATATGTACGCAACTTCCATTAAATTTGAGCTTCTTCATCTGAGCATGTTAAGTGCCTCGAAAAAATTCGTCTTTACGTACTGTTCTGTTTTGACAGATTCTGCCTTTTATTTCGCATTGCCTCATTTACTGTGTTTGAGTGGATTTCTTTGCTCCATTAAATTTCAGTAGCCTTGGGTAATGTCCAGAAGTGTTGGGAATGATTGTGTCCTTGCTGAACATGTGAATTTTTGATTATGCACTAACCCTCTAATGAGATTGTTTTGAGTTTGGTGTGCAGGAAGTTTTGAAGGATCAAGAGAGGAGGATGATATAATATGATCAAGAAGAGTGAAAAGTCCAAGCTTGGGGATGCCCCCGTGATTCATGCCTGCATATTTCAAGAAGACTCAAGCATCTAAGATTGGGGATGCCCAAGGCATCCCTTTCTTCATCAACAACTTATCAAGTCACCTCTAGTGAAACTATATTTTTATTCCGTCACATCTTATGTGCTTTACTTGGAGCGTCTGTATTTTTTATTTTTGTTTGTGTTTGTGTTTGAATAAAATCGGATCCTAGCATTCCTTGTGTGGGAGAGAGACACGCTCCGCTTGTTCGTATGAACACTGGTGTTCTTAGCTTACTTTTAATGTTCATGGCGAAGGTTGAAAACCGCTTCATTCATTGCTATTTGGTTGGAAACAGAAAATGCTTCATGTGGTAATTGGTATATGGTCTTGAATAATTTGATACTTGGCAATTGTTTTGAGCTCTCAAATAGATCAAGTTTAAGCACTTGCATCATGTAGTTTGAACCTATTAGTGGAGAATTACTGTAGAGCTTGTTGAAATTTGGTTTGCATGATTGGTCTCTCTAAAGTCTAGATATTTTCTGGTAAAAGTGTTTGAACAACAAGGAAGACAATGTAGAGTCTTATAATGCTTGCAATATGTTCTTATGTAAGTTTTGTTGTACTGGTTCATACTTGTGTTTGCTTCAAACAACCTTGCTAGCCAAAGCCTTGTACTCAGAGGGAATGCTTCTCGTGCATCCAAAACCTTGAGCCAAAACCTATGCTATTTGTGTCCACCATAACTACCTACTATGTGGTATTTCTATGCCATTCCAAAGTAAATTGCTTGCGTGCTACCTTTAAAACTTCATTCCTTGTCTTTGCAATACATAGCTCATGGGAAAGTAGCTTAAAAACTATTGTGGTAAAGAATATGTATCTTATGTATCTTATTTCTTATAAGTTGCTTGTTGAGCGGTAACCATGTTTCTGGGGACGCCATCAACTATTACACTTTTGTTGAATATCATGTGAGTTGCTATGCATGTTCGTCTTGTCTGAAGTAAGGGTGATTTGTCGTGATTAAATGGTTTGAGTATGCATATTTTTAGAGAAGAACATTGGGCCGCTAACCAAAGCCATGTATCATGGTGGAAGTTTCAGTTTGGACATTAATCCTCAATCTCTTATGAGAATATTATCTGTTGTTGAATGCTTAAGCATTAAAGAGGAGGCCATTATCTGTTTTCTACGTTATCCCGGTATGGATGTCCTCAAGTTGAGATCTATCAAAATCGAGAAATCAAATGCGATCTATCTCCTTGGACCTTTGTACAGGTGGCGTAGAGGTACCTCTTTGTGACACTTGGTTGAAACATATGTAATGCAATGATAATCCATGGAAATCCGAGCTAATTAGGATAAGGTGCGAGCACTATTGGTATTCGATGCATGAGGCTTGCAACTTATAGGATGTTTTATGCATAACACATATGAATTATTACTACCGTTGACAAAATTGTTTCCATGTTTTCAAAATAAAAAGCTCTAGCACATAAGTAATCCCTGCTTCCCTCTGCGAAGGGCCTTTCTTTTACTTTATGTTGAGTCAGTTTACCTACTTCTTTCCATCTTAGAATCAAACACTTGTGTCAACTGTGTGCATTGATTCCTACATACTTGCTTATTTGCACTCATCATATTACTTTGTGTTGAAAATTATCCATGAGACATACATGTTGAAGTTGAAAGCAACTGCTGAAACTTATATCTTCCTTTGTGTTGCTTCAAAACCTTCTATTAAGAATCTATTGCTTTATGAGTTAACTCTTATGCAAGACTTGTTGATGCTTGTCTTGAAAGTACTATTCATGAAAAGTCTTTGTTATATGATTCAGTTGTTTAGTCATTATCTTTACCATTGCTTTGAATCACTTCATTCATCTCATATGCTTTACAATAGTATTGATCAAGATTATGATAGTAGCATGTCACTTCAGAAATTATCCTTGTTATCGTTTACCTACTCGAGGGCGAGTAGGAACTAAGCTTGGGGATGCTTGATACATCTCAAACGTATCTATAATTTCTTATGTTCCATGCTAGTTTTATGACAATACTCACATGTTTTATATAAACTTTATATCATTATTATGCATTTTACGGCACTAACCTATTAACGAGATGCTGAAGCGCCAGTTCCTGTTTTCTGCTGTTTTTGGTTTCAGAAATCCTACACAGGAAATATTCTCGGAATTGAACGAAACAAAAGCCCAGGATCTTATTTTCCACGGAGCCTTCCAAAAGTCCGAAGAGGAAACGAAAAAGAGCCGCGGTGGCCCCACACCACCTAGCGGCGCGGCCAAGGAGGGGGGCACGCCGCCCTAGGGTGTGGGCCCCTCGAGCCTCTCCCGACTCTGCCTCTTTGCCTATTTATTCTCTCCGTCGCGAAAACCCTATTACCGAGAGCCACGATACGAGAAAAGTTCCAGAGACGCCGCCGCCGCCAATCCCTTCTCGGGGGATTCAGGAGATCGCCTCCGGCACCCTGCCGGAGAGGGGAATCATCTCCCGGAGGACTCTACATCACCATGATCGCCTCCGGACGGATGTGTGAGTAGTTCATCCTTGGACTATGGGTCCATAGCAGTATCTAGATGGTTGTCTTCTCCTCTTGTGCTATTAGGTTTAGATCTTGTGAGCTTCCTATCATGATCAAGATTGTCTATTTGTAATGCTACATGTTGTGTTTGTTGGGATCCGATGAATATGGAATACTATGTCAAGTTGATTATTGATCTATCATATATGTGTTGTTTATGATCTTGCATGCTCTCCGTTGCTAGTAGAGGCTCTGGCCAAGTTGATACTTGTAACTCCAAGAGGGAGTATTTATGCTCGATAGTGGGTTCATGCCTCCATTGAATGCAGGACGATGTGAGAAAGTTCTAAGGTTATGGATGTGCTGTTGCCACTAGGGATAAAACAAGGATGCTTTGTCTAAGGATATTGGTATTGTTTACATTACGCACAGTACTTAATGCAATTGTCTGTTGTTTGCAACTTAATACTAGAAGGGGTGCGGATGCTAACCCGAAGGTGGACTTTTTAGGCATAGATGCATGCTGGATAGCGGTCTATGTTTTTGTCGTAATGCCCTAAGTAAATCTCATATTAGTCATCATGATATGTATGTGCATTGTTATGTGTTGGAGATATGCCCAAGAGGCAATAATAAAATGGTTATTATAATATCTTTGTGTTTATGATAAATGTTTATATACCATGCTATAATTGTATTAACCGAAACATTGATACATGTGTGTTATGTAAACAACAAGGAGTCCCTAGTAAGCCTCTTGTATAACTAGCTTGTTGATTAATAGATGATCATGGTTTCGTGATCATGAACATTGGATGTTATTAATAACAAGGTTATGTCATTAGTTGAATGATATAATGGACACACACCCAAATGAGCGTAGCATAAGATCAAGTCATTAAGTTCATTTGCTATAAGCTTTCAATACATAGTTGTCTTAATCCTTCGACCATGAGATCATGTAAATCACTTACACCGAAAGGGTACTTTGATTACATCAAACGCCATTGCGTAAATGGGTGGCAATAAAGGTGGGATTAAGTATCTGGAAAGTGTGAGTTGAGGCATATGGATCAACAGTGGGATTTGTCCATCCTGATGACGGATAGATATGCTCTGGGCCCTCTCGGTGGAATGTCATCTGATTAGCTTGCAAGCATATGAATAGTTCATAAGAGATCACATACCACGGTACGAGTAAAGAGTACTTGTCGGTAACGAGGTTGAACAAGGTATGGAGATACCGATGATCAAACCTCGGACAAGTAGAATATCGTGTGACAAAGGGAATTGGCATCGTATGTAAATGGTTCAATCGATCACTAAGTCATCGTTGAATATGCAGGAGCCATTATGGATCTCCAGATCCCGCTATTGGTTATTGCTTGGAGAGGAGTCTCGACCATGTCTGCATAGTTCGCGAACCGTAGGGTGACGCGCTTAAGGTTCGATGTCGCATAAGTAGATTTGAATATGGTATGGAGACGAAGTTTGTTCGGAGTCTCGGATGGGATCCAGGACATCACGAGGAGGTCCGGAATGGTCCGGAGAATAAGATTCATATAAGGGAAGTTGATTTCTGGGTTTCGGAAATGTTCGGGATTTTTCCGGTGGTTGACTGGAAGGTTCTAGAAGGTTCCGGAGGGGTCCACCATGGGGCCCACGACCTAGGAGGCCTAGCATGGGCCGAGGGGATGCTCCCTGGCCTAATGGGCCAGGGGCACATGGCCCCCAAGGCCCAGGCCGGCCAACCCCCTAGGGTTTCCTAGGGGGGATCAACTTGGGGGAGGGGAAAGCCCCTCTCCCCCCCTTGGCCGCCGCCCCCCTAACCCTAGATGGGAAAGGGGGCCACCTTGGCCGGCCAGCCCCCTATATAAAGAGGGGAGGGGGTGGCCGGCCACACCACCCCATCATTGCCTCCTCCTCTGGCCGCCTCTCCCTCCACCATACGCTGTCCGGGCTTAGGCGAAGCCCTGCAGTTTTCTTCCTCCACCACCACCACCACGCCGTCGTGCTGCTGGACGTTGGAGGAGATCTACCACAACCTCCGCTGCCCGCTGGAACGGGAGAGGAAGGTGCTTCATCGACACCGTACGCGCGACCGAGTACGGAAGTGCTGCCGGATTGCAGCACCGGGGACGATCGTCTACACCAACAACGAGATTAATCTCGTAGGCTTTGGAATCTTCGAGGGTTAGTCTCTTTACCATCTCGTTGCTTCGATCTTGTAGATTAGATCTTGGGTGTTCCATAGATTAGATCTTGGATTTATTCGTCTTTGCGATAGGAAAATTTTTGTTTTCTATGCTACGAACCCCATCAGTGGTATCAGAGCCATGTCTATGCATAGATCTGTTGCACGAGTAGAACACAATGGTTTTGTGGGCGGTGATGCTTTTGTTGCTTTAGTTTGTGTACTTTTCTTCTTGCGGGATGGTGGGATGAAGCGGCCCGGGCTAACTTTACATGACCGCGTCTCATGAGACTTGCTCCACGCTTGACATGCAACTTGTATTGCATAAGTGGCTTTGCGGGTGTCTGTCTCTCCCACCATAGTGAAGATTGCAATTTGCACTTCTATTGTCAACACTAGTATCACCATTGTGGTTCATGTTCGTAGGTAGATTGGATCTTACTCGAAAACCCTAAACCACGTAAAATATGCAAACCAAATTAGAGGCGTCTAACTTGTTTTTGCAGGGGTTTGGTGATGTGATATGGCCATGATGTGATGATGATTATATTTGATGTATGAGATGTTCATTATTGTATTATGGCAACGGCAGAGCCTAATGGTTGTCTTTAATTTTTTGTTAAAGACCTGCGTGTCTATTCATCATGTAATAGCTTTATTTCAAGTAGTTGTTATAGTAGCTATAAGTGATGGACAACCATGAAGCGGCGCCATCGACCTTGACGCCTTGCTGGTGATGATGGAGATCATGTCCGTGCTTTGGAGATGGAGATCAAAAGCACAAGAAGAAAGGCCATATCATATCACACATTATGAATTGCATGTGATGTTAATCCTTTTATGCATCTTATTTTGCTTAGATCGCGACGGTAGCATTATAAGATGATCCCTCTCACTAAATATCAAGATAATAAAGTGTTCATCCTTAGTATGCACCGTTGCTAAGACTTGTCGTTTCGAAGCATCTCGTGATGATCGGGTGTGATAGACTCTACATGTGCATACAACGGGTGCAAGCCAGTTTTGCACACGCGGATACTAAGGTTGCCTTGACGAGCCTAGCATGTACAGACATGGTCTCGGAACACGGGATACCGAAAGGTAGAGCATGAGTCATATGAATGATATGATGAACACTTTGAGTGTTCGCCTTTGAAGCTACATCTTTTCTCGTGAAGATCGGACTTGGTGTAGTGGATTTGGCTCGTGTAATCACTAAGACAATGCGAGGGATGTTGTTTTAAGTGGGAGTTCACCTAGTTAATTTAAGAATTAAAACTGAACTCAATTTATCATAAACTTAGTCTAAACTCTTTGCAAATATGTTGTAGATCATGGCGTCCCCCTCCATCAGTTTTAACCAGTTCCTAGAGAAAGAAAAGCTTAAGAGCAACGGTAGCAACTTCACCGACTGGTTCCGTCATGTGAGGATTTTCCTCATTGGTGGAAACCTGCAATATGTGCTCGATGCACCGGGTGCCCCACCCTGCAGAAACTGAATCCGATGAAGTAAAGAATGTTTACGAGACTCGGAAAATTCGGTACTCTCAAGTTCGATGTGCCATCTGTGCGATCACAAGCCGATCTTCAAAAACGTTTTGAGCACCACGACCCGTTTGAGATGATGAAAGAGTTAAAGACTATTTTTGAAACTCATGCGGCCGTGGAATGCTATGAAGCATCGAAACACTTCTTCAGTTGCATGATGGAAGAGGGCAGCTCCGTCAGTGAGCACATGCTCGCTATGTCCGGGCATGCGAAGAAACTCAGTGACTTGGGAATAGTGATTCCTAACAAGCTGGGGATTAATCGTGTCCTCCAATCACTGCCACCTAGTTACAAGAACTTCGTGATGAACTACAACATGCAGAACATGAACAAGGAGTTACCTGAACTCTTCTCCATGCTAAAATCTGCTGAGGTTGAAATAAAGAAAGAGAACCAAGTGTTGATGGTCAACAAGACCACCGATTTCAAGAAGCAGGCAAGCCTAACAACAAGGGCAATTTCAAGAAGGGCGGCAAGAAAGTTGTTGCGCCTCCGGAGAAGCCCAAGGCTGGCCCTAAGCCTGATACTGTGTGCTATTACTGCCAGGGGAAGGGGCACTGGAAGCGCAATTGCCCCAAATACTTGGCCGATCTGAAGAGCGGCCACGTCAAAAAGAAAGGTATATTTGATATACATGTTATTGATGTCTATCTTACTGGTTCTCGTAGTAGTGCCTGGGTATTTGATACTGGTTCGGTTGCTCACATTTGTAACTCGAAACAGGAACTGCGGAATAGACGAAGCCTGGCAAGAGACGAGGTGACGATGCGCGTTGGAAATGGATCCAAAGTCGATGTGATCGCCGTCGGCACGCTCCCTCTACATCTACCTTCGGGATTAGTTTTAAACCTTAATAATTGTTATTTGGTACCTGCGTTGAGCATGAACATTATATCTGGATCTTGTTTAATGCAAGACGGTTATTCGTTTAAATCAGAGAATAATGGTTGTTCGATTTATATGAGTAATGTCTTTTATGGCCATGCACCTGAGATGAATGGTTTATTCTTATTAAGTCTCGATAGTAGTGATACACATGTTCATAACATTGATGCTAAGCGAATTAAATTGAATGATAATTCTACTTATATGTGGCACTGTCGTCTTGGTCACATTGGAGTGAAGCGCATGAAGAAACTCCATTCCGATGGACTTCTTGAGTCACTTGACTTTGAGTCACTTGATAGATGCGAAGCATGTCTAATGGGAAAAATGACTAAGACTCCATTTTCTGGTACAATGGAGCGAGCTACAGACTTATTAGAAATCATACATACCGATGTGTGCGGACCAATGAGTGTAGCATCGCGCGGTGGTTATCGTTATGTTCTGACCTTCACGGATGATCTGAGTAGATATGGATATATTTACTTTATGAAACATAAGTCCGAGACTTTTGAGAAGTTCAAGGAATTCCAAAGTGAAGTAGAAAATCAACGTAACAAGAAGATTAAGTTTCTGCGTTCTGATCGCGGAGGCGAATATCTGAGTTATGAGTTTGGCATGCATTTAAAGAAATGCGGAATACTTTCACAGTTGACACCGCCGGGAACACCACAGCGTAATGGTGTGTCCGAACGTCGTAATCGAACTCTCTTAGATATGGTTCGATCTATGATGTCTCTTACCGATTTGCCGTTGTCGTTTTGGGGTTATGCATTAGAGACAGCCACATTCACTTTAAATAGGGCACCATCTAAATCCGTTGAAACGACACCGTATGAATTATGGTTTGGGAAGAAACCTAAGTTGTCGTTCCTTAAAGTTTGGGGTTGCGAAGCTTATGTAAAGAAGTTACAACCTGACAAGCTAGAACCCAAAGCGGAGAAATGCGTCTTCATAGGATACCCTAAAGAAACAATTGGGTATACTTTCTATCACAGATCCGAAGGCAAAATCTTTGTTGCCAAGAATGGATCCTTTCTTGAGAAGGAGTTCTTACGAAAGAAGTGACTGGAAGGAAAGTAGAACTCGACGAGGGTAATGAACCTTCTCTCATTGATCAGAGTAGCGCAGTACCGGAAGATGTTCCCGTACAGCCTGCGCCGATAGGAGAGGAAGCAAATGATGATGATCATGAAACTTCGAACGAGGAAGCTACTGAACCTCGCAGATCGACGAGGGAGCGTACCACTCCTGATTGGTATGATCCCTGTCTAAATGTCATGATTGTGGACAACAATGATGAGGACCCTGCGACGTATGAAGAAGCAATGGTGAGCCCAGATTCCAACAAATGGCAAGAAGCCATGAAATCCGAAATGGGATCCATGTATGATAACAAAGTATGGACTTTGGTAGACTTACCTGATAGCCGCAAGGCTGTTGAGAATAAATGGATCTTCAAGAGAAAAACAGATGCTGATGGTAATATTACTGTCTATAAAGCTCGACTTGTCGCAAAGGGTTTCCGACAAATTCAAGGAGTTGACTACGATGAGACTTTCTCACCTGTAGCGAAGCTAAAGTCTGTGAGGATTTTGTTAGCAATAGCTGCATTTTTCGATTATGAGATTTGGCAGATGGATGTCAAAACGGCGTTCCTTAATGGTGACATTGAGGAAGAGTTGTATATGGTACAACCCAAAGGTTTTGTCGATCCTAAAAATGCTGACAAGGTATGCAAACTTCAGCGTTCCATTTATGGACTGAAGCAAGCATCCCGAAGTTGGAACCTACGCTTTGATAGGGTGATCAAAGACTTCGGTTTTATACGGACTCATGGTGAGGCCTGTATTTACAAGAAAGTGAGTGGGAGCTCTGTAGCGTTCCTGATATTATATGTAGATGACATATTATTGATTGGGAATGATATAGAACTATTAAGCAGTGTTAAAGGTTATTTGAATAAGAGTTTTTCAATGAAAGACCTTGGTGAAGCAGCATACATTTTAGGCATCAAGATTTATAGAGATAGATCAAGACGCCTAATAGGGCTTTCGCAGAGTACATACCTGGACAAGATTCTAAAGAAGTTTAGAATGGATGAAAGCAAGAAAGGATTCTTGCCTATGTTGCCAGGTAAGGTCTTGAGTAAGACTCAAGGTCCAGCTACGGCAGAAGATAGAGAGAGGATGAGCAAGATCCCCTATGCCTCAGCAGTAGGCTCTATCATGTATGCCATGCTGTGTACTAGAACGGATATCGCACATGCTGTTAGCTTGACCAGCAGATATCAAAGTGATCCAGGAATGGAACACTGGACAGCGGTCAAGAATATCCTGAAGTACTTGAAAAAAACTAAGGATATGTTTCTTTGTTATGGCGGTGACCAAGAGCTCGTTGTAACCAGTTACACCGATGCAAGTTGGAACACCGATCCTGATGACTCTAAGTCTCGATGCTGGGTACGTGTTTATACCGAATGGTGCGGCAAGATGGCTGGAGCAGTTCCAAGCGATTGCAGTGGCGAAATCTTCAACAGAATCTGAATATATAGTGGCTTCAGAGGCTTCATCGGAAGCGGTATGGATGAAGAGGTTCATTGTTGAGCTTGGTGTGGTTCCTAGTGCATTGGACCCGTTAGTCATTTATTGTGACAACACGGGTGCCATCGCCAATGCAAAGGAACCAAGGTCACACAAGAAGCTAAAGCATATCAAGCTGCGTTTTCATTCGATTCGCGAGTACATCGAAGATGGTGAAGTAGAGATTTGCAAAGTACACACAGATCTGAATGTTGCAGATCCGTTGACTAAAGCTCTCCCTAGGGCAAAGCATGACCAACACCAGAATGCTATGGGTGTTAGGTATCTTACAATGTAATCTAGATTATTGACTCTAGTGCAAGTGGGAGACTGTTGGAGATATGCCCAAGAGGCAATAATAAAATGGTTATTATAATATCTTTGTGTTTATGATAAATGTTTATATACCATGCTATAATTGTATTAACCGAAACATTGATACATGTGTGTTATGTAAACAACAAGGAGTCCCTAGTAAGCCTCTTATATAACTAGCTTGTTGATTAATAGATGATCATGGTTTCGTGATCATGAACATTGGATGTTATTAATAACAAGGTTATGTCATTAGTTGAATGATATAATGGACACACACCCAAATGAGCGTAGCATAAGATCAAGTCATTAAGTTCATTTGCTATAAGCTTTCAATACATAGTTGTCTTAATCCTTCGACCATGAGATCATGTAAATCACTTACACCGAAAGGGTACTTTGATTACATCAAACGCCATTGCGTAAATGGGTGGCAATAAAGGTGGGATTAAGTATCTGGAAAGTGTGAGTTGAGGCATATGGATCAACAGTGGGATTTGTCCATCCTGATGACGGATAGATATGCTCTGGGCCCTCTCGGTGGAATGTCATCTGATTAGCTTGCAAGCATATGAATAGTTCATAAGAGATCACATACCACGGTACGAGTAAATAGTACTTGTCGGTAACGAGGTTGAACAAGGTATGGAGATACCGATGATCAAACCTCGGACAAGTAGAATATCGTGTGACAAAGGGAATTGGCATCGTATGTAAATGGTTCAATAGATCACTAAGTCATCGTTGAATATGCAGGAGCCATTATGGATCTCCAGATCCCGCTATTGGTTATTGCTCGGAGAGGAGTCTCGACCATGTCTGCATAGTTCGCGAACCGTAGGGTGACGCGCTTAAGGTTCGATGTCGCATAAGTAGATTTGAATATGGTATGGAGACGAAGTTTGTTCGGAGTCTCGGATGGGATCCAGGACATCACGAGGAGGTCCGGAATGGTCCGGAGAATAAGATTCATATAAGGGAAGTTGATTTCTGGGTTTCGGAAATGTTCGGGATTTTTCCGTGGTTGGTGGAAGGTTCTAGAAGGTTCCGGAGGGGTCCACCATGGGGCCCACGACCTAGGAGGCCTAGCATGGGCCGAGGGGATGCTCCCTGGCCTAATGGGCCAGGGGCACATGGCCCCCAAGGCCCAGGCCGGCCAACCCCCTAGGGTTTCCTAGGGGGGATCAACTTGGGGGAGGGGAAAGCCCCTCTCCCCCCCTTGGCCGCCGCCCCCCTAACCCTAGATGGGAAAGGGGGCCACCTTGGCCGGCCAGCCCCCTATATAAAGAGGGGAGGGGGTGGCCGGCCACACCACCCCATCATTGCCTCCTCCTCTGGCCGCCTCTCCCTCCACCATACGCTGTCCGGGCTTAGGCGAAGCCCTGCAGTTTTCTTCCTCCACCACCACCACCACGCCGTCGTGCTGCTGGACGTTGGAGGAGATCTACCACAACCTCCGCTGCCCGCTGGAACGGGAGAGGAAGGTGCTTCATTGACACCGTACGCGCGACCGAGTACGGAAGTGCTGCCGGATTGCAGCACCGGGGACGATCGTCTACACCAACAACGAGATTAATCTCGTAGGCTTTGGAATCTTCGAGGGTTAGTCTCTTTACCATCTCGTTGCTTCGATCTTGTAGATTAGATCTTGGGTGTTCCATAGATTAGATCTTGGATTTATTCGTCTTTGCGATAGGAAATTTTTTGTTTTCTATGCTACGAACCCCATCATTATGCCCTCTCTATTTGTCAATTGCCCAACTGTAATTTGTTCACCCAAGATGCTATTCATCTTATTGGAGAGACACCACTAGTGAACTGTGGAGCCCCGGTCCATTCTTTTACATCTGAATACAATCTACTGTAATCTTTGTTCTCTGCTGTTCTTTGCAAATAAACATCATTCTCCACACCATACGTTTAATCCTTTATTTACAGCAAGCCGGTGAGGTTGACAACCTCACTGGTAAGTTGGGGCAAAGTATTTTGATTGTGTTGTGCAGGTTCCACGTTGGCGCCGGAATCCCTGGTGTTGCGCCGCACTACACTCCTTCACCAACAACCTTCACGTGGCCTTCATCTCCTACTGGTTCGATAACCTTGGTTTCTTACTGAGGGAAACTTGCTGCTGCACGCATCACACCTTCCACTTGGGGTTCCTAACGAACGTGTGCTTCACGCGTCATCACTTATCTTTGTTTTATTTTTGTTTCACCTTTTATTTAGTTGGTAGGTTATAGGTTGAGTTTGTTGATGTTTTTCAATCCCTCTAAATAAGATAGAACAAGGCATAGTTCATTATTTGCAAGGATAGCCATAGGCTTACATAGGCCTTTTCTTTTTAATTTAATTTCTTTTATTTGGTTTATATTGGATGGTGAGAAGGAGAGTAAGGTTTAGGGTTTAGTGGGGTCTAACAATGGTTCACAACCTTTTAGAAAACTAAAAAGGGTATTGGTCAAGATTTGCATACTAGGGATATATGCCCTCATATGTCTTTTTTATTTTATTTTAGTCTCTTCATATTTGATCCTATTTGGTTTTGAGAAGGTTAGGGTTTAGGGTTTTGGAAAAGTGTTTAATGCAATAAACAAACAATCATGGCAATAAAACAAGGATTAGGTATGAGCACTATGCATAGCACCATATGTAAGAAAAGTTTTTGTTGGTTCTCATTTTTGGAAAAAAGGAAAGTCATTTTCTTCTTTGTTTGAAATTTTTGGATGTTACAAACCCTTCCCCCTTAAACAAATCTCGTCCCGAGATTTTAAGAAAAGTTAGGTTCCTAAGAGAGATTGAGCAATTGGATTAACAGGAAAACATACTTGGCATGGCCTAAGGTGCTTCCTGTGCTTCTGTTGCATTCATGTGGTAGAGATGGCCGTTGTGGTTGTTCTGGTTCCTTCTGGCTACGAAGCGGCATTGTTGCTGGGCAGGTGCAGCGGTATTGGGGGAAGTCTTGGCAAGCTTCTTGGGGCCTTCATTTGAGTAGTGGCCCACAGTGCCAGATTCATAGCAGGTTACTGTTGACTTATCCTTTGGGGCAATGGGGGTAGCATTGCTCCCAGTCCTTGGGGCAGTATTGGTGTTGTTGTTACCATTGTTGTTGTTGCTGTTGTGATTGTTGTTGGGGTTGTGGCTGTTGTTGTTGTTGCCTCCGGGCTTCGGGGATCCTCCATTATGGTTGTTGTAGTTTGGGCGATATGTCTGAGCAGGGGGCTTGTTGTATCTTGGGGCAACTCCTCCAGATGAGTTGTTGCGGTACTTCTGTGTATGGTGGGGTCCATTCTGGTTCATCATCCTGCGCTTGCGGTTCTCGTTTGCTTGGTGAAGCTTACCTTCCATCTGCATGGCTGAGTCAACCAGGGCTTCTAGGTCAGCGAACGGAATGTTCACTAACACAGTTTGCATTTCATCATGCAGTCTGTTCAGAAATCTCTCCTTCCTCTTCTCATTGGTGTCGGTCTCGTCCGGGGCGTACCTTGACAGAGTGAGAAATCTGTCGCGGTATTCCACCATGGACATTCTTCCTTGTTTGAGTTCCCGGAACTAGTCTCTCATCTTCTTGATCAGTCCTTGGGGCACATGGTATTTTCTGAATTTGAGCTTAAAGTCTTCCCAGGTCATCATCTGTCCCGCATTCATTGCACGGGCGCTTGTCCACCAGGCTGTTGCAGGTCCTGACAGGTAGTGGGTGGTGAACAGTACTTTCTATGCTGCTTCAACTCCCGCAACTTCTAGGTTGTTCTCCATGGTTTAGAGCCAGTCATCAGCATCGAGGGGCTCTTCGGTCTTGCTGAACATGGGTGGGTTGGTGTTCTGAAAGTTCTTCAACTTTGATCCAGGGTGATCGTGGTTTCCATGGCCTTGATTGTTCTGAGCTATCTGTTGCAGTGCGGCAATATTGGCATGTCGTTTAGCTCTCTCGGCTTCTCTATCGTCCATCATCATGTGCAACATCTGCATCATTGCTTCTTGGTTGGTGCCGCGGGTTGATGGGGCCATCTGAACATTGAGGTAGATGATAAGATAAGAGGGAAATTTCTATGGTTTGTTTGGTTCAATTTTGAAAATTTCAAAACTTGAAAAACTTGAGTGGTGTTGAGGGGGTAAAAACCAACAACACTTTTTCATTCATACCAAACATCACACATTACAAAGCTAACACACCGTTGGTTTTGAAGAACCATTCATTCGTTCTACGATACAAGGGGATCCTGATACAAACTTATACCTACGAAAGTGCTCTAATGATACTACTCTTCATCTGGAAGGGTAGGTTCTTCGTCTTCATGGGTAATGTGCTTGGCGAAAGGTGAGGGCGTTGTCCAACTCCTTGCGGGTCTTGTACAGCATGAAATCCAGATATGCCACATAGTGGTTCATCTCCAGGTGCGGTGGCATGGTTATTGGTCTTCCCATGGGGTCATGTCTTGGGTAGTAAATGAAGCGGGTGTTCTTGGTCTTGTTCACATTCTATCCACACAGACGGGCAATTGCTTCTTGTATGGCTTTGGCTATTCCATCCTTCCAAGTATTCCCCGTTACAGAAAACCAGATGGTTTCCCAAATTGGGGCTCCTAGCTTTCCTCTCAGATCTGCAGTAACTTCCCACCGAGGTTGTCCTCCCGACTGATTATTAAGTGGTATTCCGAACAACTAGGGATACGGGCGTCCTAGATATTCAACTAGTTGCTTCAAATCCTTCTCAAACATTAGGTTTCCTCCGTGGCCAAGCTGATAGGACTTGCAGGTGTACTCCATCTATGAAGAATTAGGATGAGTGAGTTAGAGAAGTGAGTAGTGTGTCACAATTTTATGTAGTAGTATAAGAAAAATAGAGCATGGTTTTCTCTCTTTGGGAAAAGGTCTCAAGGTAAGAGGGAGAATAAGTTTTCATAAATATTCACTTCATTGGTTTTGAAACTAAGTTTTTTAGACGTCCATTCTAACTAGGGTCTCCTAAGGTCAAAAAATGGCTCTGATACCAACTTGTCAACTCCCGGATTTTTAAGGCCAGATGCCTATTATGCCATTCATCGCGATCCCAGGAATATTGTTTTTGCGAGACATAATAGATTGATATCACAGAACATCATTTATTACAACATCATAATAGTCTTACAAATAAAAGGATCACATGATCCAGTCTCATTACAATAATATTTGATCTATTTGATCGATTACAAAACACATAGCGGAAGCGAAGTAGCGGTTGTGGTCCATCTGTTCCACATGCAACTGTTTACATCAGGAGTGGTCCTAGTTGTCGTAGACATCCTGCTTTCCTTCATCCTGGTACTGGGGTTCATATCTTCATAGTCTGGCCATTTAAATAGCCAGGGACACAGCCATGATTACTTTAAAGTGCTCGCAAACTAATACTAATGTAAGCATTCTCAACTATATCCATGGGGTTCTAAGGTCTAAGTTGATTTGCAGAAAGCCAACTTTATTTCATAAGCACTTTAGTAATAAGAGACTCTTTGACTGCCTAACTTAACTCAAGTGGGAACATTAGTGTCATTCCCACAACTCTGTTGTGATTCAAAGTCAAAGTCAACTTTCAAACTCAAGTCACAAGTCATCATTCATATTTTTGGAAAAGTTCTGATGACGGAACAGTACGGCCTTTCCAACTGTCCATGACCGCCAACGCGGCTATTCGAATAGGTTTACACTCTGCAGAGGTCGTACACTTGAGCCACAACATTTGCAATAATCCGTCAGGGGTAACTGGCCCTGATTTATCGCACTCAGTGCACGAACTACCAATCATAACCTTTCATTTACATACCCTAGTATAGGCACCTCTCCCCATGAGCTTGGCCTCCCAGTGAAGACCAACCGTCAACCTAGGAACTGCACAGGGCTTGTGTCTGACATTCACCTCATTTCACGTCATTTCACTTTCAGTGGAGGCAACCTCGGCATAACCCCTATGACGCTTGTTCAGAGGGAACCCATACTAAAATACATAAGTTTCCAGTTAAGCCCTACCCAGATTCAGGTATTGTGGGGGTACTCAAGAATTGGAATGGTATCGCATCCGAACCCAACCATCAGTTTTGTAAAATTCACCCAGTCATTCACAAGTCATATTCACCTTCAAAATCTTTCAATAGAATGACTCATCATTCCAAGGTTTTCAAAGTTATTTTTATTTCACAAGTTCCCATCTAGAGTAATCACCTTTAGTTGTTAGCACTAGCAACTAGTCATGAGGGGTGCTAACTAGCTTGTATTGCTCTAGGCTAAATCTGATGCTCTTGTACTACTCCATATCTAGACCAAGTGAATCATGAATCAAAAATAAACTTTAATAAACCAAAGTCAAAACTTGTAAGGTAAAAACTTGGGATAGGATCATTAAGCATAAAGTATTATGGAATGGTGCCTTGCTCTTGTAGAGCTTTGCACTAAGGCAACTTGCAAGAATATTAGCTTGCCTTGATAGGGGTAGTGACCAAAGTTCTCTTCTTCTTCCTCTTGGTAGAAGACCTCCTCCTCTTGGTAGTCTCTGGTACTAGCGTCTATAAAAGAATACGAGGATACAATCACCAAACAATACTTAAGTAGACTAATTAGCCTTAATGGCTCACACAAGATGATCTAGCATCATCCCAATCATTAATCAACATTAGACTAGGGTTTCTTCTTAGGGTTTGGAAAACAACTCTTCTTATTGAACTAGGGATTAGGGTTTCTATTTAGTTCTTTGGAGAAATAATTTCCTCTCATTGAATCTTCTTAAGATTTAATCTCCTCAATTAATAAGTGTGAGATCATGTTGACCAAAGTCAATACTTCACATTTATCATTTGGGAAAAAGGTTTAAATGAGATTCATCATCTCATGTAATTTAACTACTACTTTGATTTAAGATCCTCAAGTAAGCAAAGATGAGACCATGACTAGGGTCATCACTTTACTTCACCTTACTTGGGAAAATGATTTAAATGAGGTGCTACACCTCTTATATTTACAATCCTAAATTTGAAAATGATTTAAATGGGCTAGTATTGACTACATAGCCAATTTTTGATTCTAGCCCATGATCATGCACACAACTATTTAATGATTTTGCATAATCAATTAGACAATGTGAAATGTGATTTATGAGAGTTGGAATCAACTCAAAATCACATATGGTTGATTTTTAATAATTGTTTGAAATCTGAAAAGTCCCTGCCTTGTTATTTTTGCTACTTTAATTCTACAACACATCTAAAGTTGAGATTGGTGTGGTTGGATAGATAATTTCACAGGCTTTCCAACCATATGAAATTCATCAAATTTGTCCCAGGGGATTTGATGCTATTCAATTTCTAATTAGGCACCAGTATTGAATTTGACTGAAAAGGTTTAAATCGAATTCAAAAACTTGGGCTTTGGCGGGAATGAATTTGGGCCGCAAAGGGGGAGAAAGAGCTGGGCCATCCCAACTACGCGCCAGTGTGCTGTGGGCTGCCTGATAGTGAGGGCCCCACCTGTCAGCAAGGTTTAAAACCGAATCGGTACCTTTTAACGTGGGCTTCTAGATTAGATGACGATCCGACGGTCGAGCGTCATCATCGTCGTCGACGAGAAGCGCGCACTGGCACGGCGGAGGGAGGGGGTCGGCCGCGATCCGGGGCTCCGGCGATCGACAGCATTGGTGCAGGGCGACGTTGCGGACGACGGCGAGGCTGCTGGTACCGACGGCGACTCCAATGGTGGCCGAAATCGATGACGCCCTTCTCAGCGCCGCCGCAGGCTTCGGCGACAAATTGGACGGCTACGGTGAGAGTTGGAGAGGGGAAAGAGGTCGAGGCTGCTCAGTAGGAGGAGGGGAGGTGACTGGTGTGGAGACTGAAGGCGGGAGCGTCCTCCTTTTATAGGGGCGAGAGGTGACCGTGGGGGTGCGGCGAGGTCGAGGAAGGAGACAACGCTACGAGCGCGGAAGGGGCAAGGAGACGTCATAGGATTGTTGGCGACGTCGAGGCAGTCCTTGGGAGCGTCCAGGCGCAGCAAGGGATGGTCTAGATCAACGACGTCATGCACGTGTACTGAGGTACAGTGGCGGCGGTCGTCGTCGAGGGCGTCATCTACAGCTCGTCCGCGGCCAATTGGGGGTTCCTGGGAGGCAGGAGGTGTCCTGGTGCGTGCGTAGGAGAGAGGAGGTGTCGAGGCGAGCTTTGACGCGGCGAGGCGATGGTGCGCTCTGGCGCGCACAGCGTCATGTCTGGGCGCGTCCTGGCATGACCTGGGCGTGACTGGGCACGTACGGGGTGGCCGTTGTGGTGGTTCCCTCTGACGTTGGCGAGCAAGGGCGAGTCCAGGAGAGTGAGGAGGAGAGTGTTGACAAGGTGGTGCACTTTGGATTCGGCCAGAGAGAGATGGAGCATGGTAGGTGGCATCATGCCACGGCATGGCTTGTTTTTGATCATGTCACTCTGTGTGACAAGGTATTAACTTGTCAATGCCTATGGATTGTAGGCTAGGGTTTAGTTGGAAGTAGAGGGCAAGTAGATCTCGAAGGTTTCAGCCGAAAAGTACTCGATGATTATGAAACTAGGGTTTGTAAACAATGATTTGATGATTTCTACGTCCCTCGACTCCCCCTTATATAGGAGGTGGAGCCGAGGGATTCGTGCTGTACAAGTTACAGAGTCCGGGGAGGTTTCTACCTCATCCCGTAAGATTACAAATAACACTTCCTATTACAACTCTAATCTTTCCTTACTAATATCTTGGGCTCCCGAATCTTCTTATTCTTCGGGTAATGGGCCTTCAATAAACCCCGGGTACTATCTTTGGCAGGCCCATTTGGGTTGCCTATGTCAGTAGCCCCCGAGATTTTGCTTGAATCGTAGGGTCAAGGAAAATCTCCACTATTTATTTTTATTCGAGAACTTTAACTTTTCTATATTTCTTCTCATAAACTTCTATATTGTACAGGGATAATGGTAGTTGGGGCTAGTTCATCTGACGGATCAGGTACTAGTTAACTGCTCTAGTGGCAATCCGCAAAAACCTACTTCAAGATCACGTCCCTGGACATGACCTCGGGATACTGGTGTAAACTTCGACAGGTGCTGCTTAAGGTCTTACCATTCTATCGAGTCCCAGTAAAATTTATCGGGTACCTAACGCGTCCGTTAGGATTTTTCTTCGTATCTGTTGATACGGATAAAAGTAGCAGAGCGCAGTCTTTGGCAATGCCACGCCCGGCAGAACGGATCTGGGGTCTTACCTTCGCAAATTTGCGGCATTCAGAAATCGATCGCAACTTTGGCGTTCTGAGAATATATTGTCGAGTGCTTTTTTCGGCTGTTGGAATGGCACATTTTATCGAGTCAAAAATGACTTATATTGCGTTCCCGATGGGAGTATATTTCGAGTTAGTTATAACTCGAAATATACTTTTTTGCTCCTCTATCTTTCTTTTTCTCTTTCTTTCTTTCTTTTCTCTCTCTCTCTCTCTCTTCTCTTTTTTTTTTTTTTAATTTCATCGGGCACGCGAGCAGCGTTCCCGATGGGAGTAGCCCCCGAGGCTACAGCCAAGGACTTGTACTTGGGTGTAGGCTCCACACCTTATGCCGCTATATTTTCTTTTATCTCCCGAAGTTTTATAATTTCTCGGGTGCGCGAACAGCGCTCCCGATGGGAGTAGCCCCCGAGGCTATGAACAAATATTTGTATTTGGTCATAGGCTCACGCCATTTCTATCTTGTCCTTCTGGATCTTTTCCTTTTTTCCAAAGTAGCCCCCGAGCATTTGATCAAAATATTGTATTTGATCAAAGGCTCAGCATTATTTTTCCATGTCGCTTTTTATGAAGCTGTTGAGTCGAAGTTTTTCTTCTGCCAAGATGACGTTATTGCTGACGATAGCCACGATTGCTAGTCAAAAATTTGCGACAAGTCTTCTCCCGCTGCCATGCGGGCCCAATTGATCCACTATCTTGACACGTCGTGCAAGTGGGGGACACACGACCTCCGCTTTTTCTGGCGCACGCACCGTAACTTCCCCAACGCTGAATTACTTTTTTACCCTTGTTGCCACGTGGCTATCATCTGCCACACATTTTCCTTATCCAACGGTTCGTCATTTCACCGCACCCCTATATAAGATCGTCTTCTTCCTCCTTGAGCACTTCCGCTCGCGCCGTCCTCCTGCTCTCATCTGCAAATTTCCTCCTGCGATCCATAGCCACCTAAGCTCCTCGCCTCCAAGCTGCAAACCCTGCGCCATTGTTGATGCCACCTCGTCGATTGACAAGGCACAGCACGCCGGAGTCCTCCATGGCCGCCGTGGATCTTGGGGCGGCGGAGTGGGAAAGATCGAAGATTTCCACTCAAGACATCAACATGCTGAAGAAGCTGGGGATCAGCAAGAAACCCAAGGCACTGTGCTTCCCCAGTGAAGAGAGCTACCCAACCCCTCCAATGGGGTACCGGGTAAGTTTTGTCGACCACCTCATCCGCGGTCTTTCCGCCCCCATTCATCCTTTTCTCCGCGGACTGCTTTTTATCTACGGTCTGCAACTCCACCACCTCACGCCAAATTCAATCCTCCATATCTCCATTTTCATCACTCTTTGCGAGGCCTTCCTTGGCGTCCAGCCTAACTGGGCGCTATGGAAGCGCATTTTCTTCTGCCGCCGTAATGGCTCGCCCAATGTCGCCTATAATATAGGCGGCGTTGTAATTTCCGTTCGGCCCACTGTCGACTACTTCGACGTCAAGCTTCCTGACTCAGTTCAAGGGTGGCGCAAGAAGTGGTTGTACATTCAGGAGGAGAACCATGGATGTGCGGAGGACAACATCCCTCCTTTTGATGGCGCCGAGAAAATCTTTCGCCGCCGCTCCTGGGACGCGGAGGCCACCGAAGAGGAAAAGGCGTCGATAGAAACCTTGATGGCTCGCATCCACGAGTTGCAAAATACTCGCGGCAAAGAGTTATCGGGTATCCAAATCACTGCATACTTTCTTAGGACTAGAGTGCAGCCGCTTCAGGCTCGCAAATATCCTCTCTGGAAATATGCTGGCGACAAGGACGCAGATCGGCTGTCGGTGGATTTGGAGGTCAAGGACTTAGAAAAACTTGTCCGAAAAATCTCGTCTCTCAGCAAAAAAGATCCTGTCCCTTCTTCTTGTCGTGTAAAACCATTTAGCGCCGCCAATCCACTTCCCAAGGTAATCTTTGTCAATTGTCTTGTTATTGCTTTACTGTCTTTGTTGTAACTCCAGTTCTGATATCTTCCCCTGTTTTATTTTTATTTTGTACAGAACCATCCAGACCTTGTCTCGCTTCCTCCTCTTCCTGAAGGTGGGGAAGTCGAAGAAAGGGCCATTGTCACTGATGACAACCAAGAGGCCCCCTCTTTTGTGAATGAACCCGTGGATTCTCTAAAATCTGCGGGGTCTTCCGAAAAAGATGGTGCTTCCGAAGGTACTGCATCAGCACAATCTCCTCCTCCTGCTGTTTCTCCAAAGAACAAAAGGAAGAGGAATGATGTCGAAGATTCCGGCACCTCTAAAGGCGAAGAAGTTGATCCTTCACGTCAGAAGGTAACTTATGATCCATATCTCGCCTCCCTCGTCAGCTCGTAAGTCACCTTGATTTCCCCTTATTTCTGTACTCGAAGATTTTTGTCTCATCTTGCTTTTTATGCTGTCGATCTTTAATCACAGTGATGATGAGGAAGAAGTACCAACTCGTGACGTGGCTCCTCGGACGAGCACGTCACATACTTTACTTATCTCGGAGACGCCAGTTGAGGGAGAAGAATCCTCGCCTCCTCAACAAAATGTCGTCACCACCACTCCTCCTTCAAGCCCCCTTGCTCCTTCACCAAAAAGGACAAGGGTTGAAACGATCGTTGAGCCTGCCCCTCAATTGGGTAGCTCTTCTACTCCGCTCTTGGATGATGTAAGTTTTTAATTTTCTTGCCAATATGTGTGTTTCCTCTGTTTGCTTCTTTATGCCTTCACATTTTTCTTATACCGATGTTTTTCTACCTTCGTTTTTCTTTGACAGCCCATTATCAAAGAGCTTGTTCGCATCGGATCCCAATTTATTGGGTACCATGAATATGCCAGCAGGACTGAAGGTAACAACTTTTTTGCTGCCACTATTTCTAACTTCTTGCTCCTATTCTTGTCGCAATCTTGACTGTTCTTTTCTATTTTGTCAGAGAAACTTGCAGAGGCCAACAAGCTTGCCGACACTCTTGCTCGGAAACTGGAGCAAAGTGAAACGACTCGCAAGAAAGCTGAACTTGATGCTAGCCAAGCCAAAGCAGAGGCTGATGAGGCCAAGGCAAAAGCTGCTAGTGTCGAAGAACTACAGAAGAGACTTGAGGATGTCGAAACTGCTTTAAACGAGCACAAGGCCGCACAGGCTACTCGTGAAAAGGGAATCCTCAAGCGCATGAGCACGCAAAATCGACGCTTCCTCGGTAACTTTGTTGATCCTTTCTATTTTTCTTAGGACTTGCTTCCTTTTGTTTTTACTTGCTGTCGACTAACATATATTTTCTATGGCAGGTCAAACAAGCCAAGAGTTTGATCTTGAGAATCCCACCAATGATCCTCTGCTTGACGCACTTTCTTATCTGGAGTTTCATGGCCAAGAAATTCGCGAAGGCGTGGTGAATGCTGACGCAGGATTGTCGAAGTTGTTCCCCTACTTCTTCCCGAAGAAAGAGGAGCCTAAGACCTTCCTTGCCCTTGCCAAGGACTTCAATCCACCGGAGGATCTTGGACTGAAGATGCGCCAAGAGAACATGAAAGTTGCTGTCGAGAACACTATTGCCTTGGTCGCTGACAGCCAACAAACTGTTGACTGGATGAAGGTTGGCGACACCGAGCAGATAGAGCAAACAAAATGGCGGTCGTTGATCAAGGCAGCCAAGCCCAACATGAAGAAAATCTTGGCCTATCTCGGGATCAAGCCATCTGCGACTCCTAGCTCATGAAGGCCGGAGGTCTAGTTGAATGCCTTTTCTTTTTCTTTCCTTTGCTTTCTCTATTTCTTTTGCTGTTGTCGCCATTTTAGCTTTGGCGACGATTATCCTGTTAGTCCCTTTGGAGAACTTCCTTTGTAATGTCCGTGTAAACTTTCCAGAAATCAATGAAATTCCTCTTGGCACTATCATTGATCCTGGGACTTTCTTTTCCAGTTAATATTTGATAACTATTCGACCAACCCTTGCTCTGCCGATGCTTCACCTGCTTCTTCCTTCTCGAAGAAAATACTAGTCGATGATAATCCCCTCGAAGGTTCTTCAAGCAAACATTTGTCGGAAGATTTGCAAGAACTTCGACAACAGCTTCAATCCATGAAGAAACAGACTCTGGCAATGATGGAACAATCTCGGAAAGCATCTGAAGGAGAGAAAATTGCTCTTCAACAGGCAAAAGAGGCCATCGCTACAAAGGATGCTGCTATTGCTGAGGCTGCTGAAACTTCTTCTCGCGAGAATTATATGCTTCAGCTAATGACTGACGCCAGTTTGGACATGACAGGTATGTTTCCTGCTCATGACCGTGTTGGATGTTGTTCTTTTTTTTTCGTTCCTTGATATTTTGTTTGCTGTGCCAGGCACGTTTCTGGATACTGCTGCCGAAGACCAACGTGTTGAAGCTCGAACCGCTGTTTCTTTGAGGCCCATTGCGCAACATGGATCTAACTTTTGGGTTACTCCTGAGCGTACTCGCCAAATCGTTAGATTTCAAGATCGCGCGGCTCAGGTCCGTGACTTCCTTGACTTCTGTACGAAGACTTTATTCTTAGTTTATGGGACCATGTTCCCTCGGAACAAGATGCCAGAGACCCTTCCAGCTTTAATGGAAAAATTTCGAGATGCTCCTCGAATCCATGGCTTTGTGCGGGCTCAACTCTCTGCTGGCGCTAGATTTGCCATGATGATGATAAAGATTTGCCATCCAAAATTGCCCATAGATCAAATTGTTCCTACTTGCCTGGCAAAAATGGCAAAGAAAAAGAGAAATATGGGCAAGATTAATGATTTGGTCACTCCTGTTGCCGAAGATATGATGGATGAACTTCTTCGGATGGATTCTGAGTTCTTCGTGAAGGGAAGCTATGCTGAACATAGTACTCGTCCTTCTACTGAGCGAATAACCATAGACCATGTGCTAGGTTTCCCTTGAATACTTTTTCCTCTTCTTGCTGTATTTCCATCATTGATACATCCTTGTGTATTTGTAAACACAATCTATATTGTAAAGCTGTTAACTCTTTATTTTTTCTATTTTTGACCACCGAGCCCCCGAGCCTTTGGCTGGAGTTTATACTGTTTCGAAGATTTTCCCTCCTGTTGTAATAAGACATCTTTGTTTTTTCATTGATGGGTTGCAAGCCCTCGAGTATCTTAGTGTCGAAGTTCTATATTTTTTGTTGCGAGGTTCTTGGACCAAAGCAATAAGATTTTTGATGTGTACACTATATTTATAATTGTTAGCTTCCGATGTTTATATTTGGCGAGGTGTTAGTGTACCAAGGCGAAATATTTCGGTAAGTCTAGTTTGTCTATATTGTACGTATTTTGAGACTTGAAGGCGTTGAGCCCCCGAGCGTGTCGAAGAATAAGAAGTATATCTCCACTATCTTTATTATATTGCAGCACCGCGAGCCCGCCTCATTAAAAACCTTTCCGGCCCCACTCGGTGCCCCGAAAAGGAAAAGAGTGCGTCTGAAAACTCGCGGGCGTTTCAGTACATTGTATCTTTACAGAGGAGGACTATATTTCGACTCTAGGCGTAGAACCGCCTGAGCTGCGCCACGTTCCAGGGGTTTTTCTCGGGAGCCCCTGTCTTCTTGTCCTTGATCCTGTATGCGCCTCCGTCGATGACTTCTGTGATAACGTAAGGCCCCAACCATGGTGATTCGAGCTTCTCAGTACTTTTTTGATTTAACCGCAAGACCAAATCCCCGACCTGAAAAGACCTTGGCCTTAACCGTCGACTGTGGTAGTTTTTGAGGTCTTGCTGGTATTTGGTGACTCGTGAAAGTACTTCATCTCGGGCTTCGTCGAGTGCATCCATATCATCCTCCCGAGCTTTTTGTGATGTTTCTTCGTCATACTCTGTTACTCTTGGAGAATCATGCTCTATTTCAATTGGTAGTACTGCTTCGGCTCCGTGGACGAGAAAAAACGGAGTTTCTTGTGTCGCCGTATTTGGTGTTGTTCGAATGCTCCACAAAACACTTGGCAATTCCTCTGGCCAAGTATGTCGAGCTTTTTCAAGCGGTCCTAGCAAGCGCTTCTTGAGGCCGTTGCAGATGATACCATTGGCTTTCTCGACTTGTCCGTTAGTTTGCGGGTGCCCAACTGACGCAAAGTGCAATTTAATGCCTACTTCTACGCAGTATTCCTTGAATTCCTTGGATGTGAAGTTTGAACCATTATCTGTAACAATGCTATGAGGCACTCCAAACCGAAAAACGAGGCCTTTCACAAACTTTATTGCCGACGCTGCATCTGGTGAATTTATTGGCTTCACTTCTACCCACTTGGTGAATTTGTCGACAGCGACCAGCAGGTACTCATATCCTCCTGGCGAAGCTTTGTGCAACTTGCCCACCATATCAAGTCCCCATTGGGCAAAGGGCCATGACAATGGTATTGGTGTTAACTCTGCTGCCGGAGAGTGAGGTTTTGCGGCAAATCTTTGACACGCGTCGCAGGTTCGTACTATTTCCTTGGCATCCTCGATTGCTGTCAACCAATAGAATCCTGCCCGAAAAACCTTGGCTGCAATAGCTCGACTACTTGCGTGGTGGCCACATATTCCTTCGTGTACATCCTTCAGAATTATTCTTCCTTCTTCGGGTGTGACACACCTTTGCAGGACGCCTGAAATACTTCGCTTATATAACTCCCCCTTGATCACTGTGAAAGCTTTGGATCGTCGAATAACTCGCCTAGCCTCAACTGGATCGTCGGGTATTTCTTTCCTGAGGATATATGATATATATGCTTGCATCCAAGGAACTTCTACCATCATCACAAGCTCTTGGTCCTCTTCGTCCTCCGTGGTTTCTTTGAGGGGCGCCGAAGTTTTTTCTTACTTTGCTTTTTTCTGCACCTTTTTTGGCTTCGTGGATCTCTTCGCTATTTCTTCCCAAAATACTCCTGGCGGGATTGGGAGGCACTGCGACCCGATGTTTGCGAGAACATCGGCTTCATCATTGCTCAATCTACTGATGTGATTTACCTCGCATCCATCAAACAGCTTCTCGAGCTCATTGTACACCTCCTTGTATGCCATCATACTATCATTGACTGCATCACATTGGTTCATAACTTGCTGAGCCACCAATTGTGAGTCGCCAAAGATTTTTAATCGAGTTGCACCGCAAGCTTTCGCCATCTTCATCCCGTGTATGAGGGCTTCATATTCTGCTTCATTGTTGGATGCGTTAGGGAACGTCATCCGGAGGATGTATTTTAACTTGTCGCCTTCAGGTGATATAAGTACCACTCCTGCGCCAGCTCCTTCTACTCTCTTGGATCCATCGAAGTTCATGGTCCAAGTTCTCGACAAATCTGGTGGTCCCGTGTTTTGCAACTCCATCTACTCTGCAATGAAATCTGGCAGAACTTGCGACTTGATTGCCTTTCTTTTTTCATACGTGATGTCCCGAGGGGAAAGTTCTGTTCCCCAAAGGGAGACACGCCCTGTAGCTTCTGGATTGTTCAGTATGTTTGAAAGAGGTGCTTCGTTGACTACTATTATTGGGTGTGCCGAAAAATAGTGGCGCAACTTCTTTGCCGTTGCAATTACTCCATATGCTAGTTTCTGGTACTGCGGGTACCGCTGTTTAGAAGGCGATAAAACTTCACTGATGAAATATACCGGCCTTTGCACTCCATGGAGTTTTCCTTCTTCTTCTCTTTCAACAACTAGCACCGTGCTAACCACTTGGGGCGTGGCTGCGATGTACAGCAGGAGAGGTTCCTTTTCCTTTGGCGCCACCAAGATTGGTGGTGTCGAGATTGTGCGCTTCAGATCCTCGAAAGCTCTGTCGGCCTCTTCGTTCCACTGGAATTTCTCTCCTTGCTTTATCAGAGCGTAAAATGGTAACGCTTTTTCTCCTAGCCTGGCGACGAATCTGCTCAATGCTACGAATCGCCCAGTTAGCTGCTGTATTTCTTTCAACTTTGTTGGCTTCCTCATTGTTACGATAGCTTGTATTTTGTCGGGATTTGCTTCAATCCCTCTTGCTGAAACTAGGAACCCTAGAAGTTCTCCTGCTGGGACGCCAAAAGAGCACTTCGTCGGGTTCAGCTTGAGGCAGAATTTGTCGAGGTTGTCAAAGGTTTCCTTGAGATCCTCAATCAGCGTCACCCCCTTTTTTGACGTTATGACGACATCGTCGATGTACACTTGCACATTTTTCCCAATCTGTGTCGCCAAGCACTTCTGCATCATCCTCTGATATGTTGCTCCCGTGTTTTTCAGACCAAAGGGCATTGTTCTGTAGCAAAACATGCCATAAGGTGTAATGAACGCTGTCTTTACTTCATCTTCTTCTTTCAATCTGATCTGGTTATAACCAGAGTATGCATCCAGGAAGGAAAGACGTTCACATCCAGCCGTGGAGTCGATAATTTGATCGATCCTCGGGAGGGGAAAGTGATCCTTTGGACAATGTTTGTTGAGACACGTAAAGTCGACGCACATGCGAAGGACCTTAGTGTTTTTCTTCGGCACCAACACAGGATTTGCTACCCATGTGGCCTCTGTATGCAGCTCCTTTATAAAACCAGCTTCTCGTAGTCGATCTATTTCTGACAGCATAGCCTTGCGGTTTGGTTCCGAAAAACGCCGCAAAGGTTGTTTAATTGGTCTCGCTAGTGGATCCAAGTTTAGGTGGTGCTCGGCAAGTTCCCTGGGTACTCCTGGCATGTCAGCTGGACACCATGCGAAGATTTTCCAGTTCTCACGGAGGAACTCGACGAGCGCGCTTTCCTATGCGAGGTCCATGTCGTTTGCGATGGATGTCGTCTTTTTCGGGTCTGTCGGGTGAATCTGCACTTCCTTAGAATTTTTCTCAGTATTGAAAGTTGATTCTTTATTTGGCCTTCCAACGTCTGGCAGCATGTCGTAGTCAGTCATACTCCTTGACGCCAAATACTCAGCTTGCATCCCGAAAGTTTCTGATATCCGATGAAAATCCTTATCGCACTTATCGGCTAAGGCGAAGCTTCCTTTGACTGTGATTGGTCCCTTAGGTCCAGGCATCCTCCACAACAGGTATGTATAATGTGGTACCGCCATAAATCTAGCATATGCTATTTGTCCTAACAAAGCGTGATACTGCGACGGAAAATCCACAACTTCAAACTCCAGCTTCTCGATTCTATAATTCTCTCGGGTTCCAAACTGAACGTCGAGATTGATCTTCCCCAGTGGATAACTTGGTTTCTCTGGTGTGATACCATGGAACCTTGTGTCCGTTGGCTTCAAGTTTGCTAAGGATATGTTCATCTTCCTCAATGTATCTGCATACATAAGGTTTAAGCTGCTGCCGCCGTCTATGAACACTCGGGAAACAACAAATCCCGCAATAACTGCTGGCAAGATAAGTGCTGACTGCCCTGGTCGAGGAACTTGCTGCGGATGATATGCTATGGTGAAACCAATATCTTGCCCGGACCAATTAAGATACTCGACTGTTGGTGGGGGCATTTTTTCTGCCATGAACACCTGTCGCGAGATTACTTTCTGAGCCCTATTGGATGGCCTTCCCTTCTGAATCATCGACACCGCTCCGTTGGAGTTAGGATCAACGTAAGGTGGTGGTGGAGGTGCTGCCGCTATTCTGAGCTGATGTCGATTGTCTTCCGTAATGGCAGGAGGAGGTGGCAAGTGAATCTCACTCCTGGGTTCTCGAGGATTTCTCTGTGCTGCCCGCGCATTAGCATGCTCTTCCCACCTTAACATTGCCTGGAAATTGCGACAATCTTTCTGCAGATGTCCTGACTGTCTTTTTCCGTTGCTGTCGAGAAAAAAGTGCATCTGACACGGCCCATTCATCATCTCTTCAGGAGACACGAAAGGCCTCGGGAACCTAGGCCCGCTATTTTGCCTGTTGTTTCGAGAATCATCTTTATTATCGCCTCGCTGCTCATTGCTTCTCTGATAATCATCTCTATTGTTTCCTCCTGTGTTTGCCCGAAAGCCTGCCGAAATTTGTCCTGGGGCGTCATAGTTCGGGTATTGCCGAGGAAATCGTCGCCTCGGTTGATAATTTTGACCACGGTCCTCCTCTGGCGACCTGTGTCGTTTGTTGTGAACAGCATCTTCTCCATCTGCCCATCTGTTTGCTATTTCCATTAACGCGGATATTGTCTTTGGGTTGGTCCTCCCCAAGTCCTCGACAAAATCTCCACGCCTGATTCCTGCGACAAACGCATCTATCGCTCTCTCGTTAGATATATTTTCTGCCGAGTTTTTGATGATGTTCCACCTTTGGATATATTTTCTCATTGGCTCGTCTGGCTTTTGTCGACATGCTCTCAACTCCTCTAACGACGCAGGTTTTTTGCACGTGGACCTGAAGTTCTTGACGAACACGTCCTCGAAGCTTTCCCAACTATCGATAGATCCTGGAGGGAGTTTCTTTATCCAAGACCGTGCGGCTCCACTCAAATGCACCTGGATGCTTTGCATAGCTGTTGCTCTGGTTCCTCCTGTGAGTTTCACCGTCTCGAGATAATCAACTAGCCAATCTTCTGGATCTTGAAGGTCGTCGAATTTTTTGAAATTATCAGGCAACTTGAATCCTGAAGGTACTCGAGTTTTCCGCACTCTCCTCGTGAAGCATGGCAAACCGCACATATCCTCGTCGTTTAACTCTGGGGACTGCCGATGTTCTCTTCTGCTTTGTCGCGCTCTGTCGACCCTTGCTTGTGCTGCCGTATCTCTTGCTCCACTTGGTCCTTCAGGAGCTGCTGCTGCTGCTGCCGCAGGTCGTGGACTATTTTGCCTTGCTGTTCCTTCGGGAGGTGTTGATACAAACGCCGTCCCCATGGCTCCAACTCCTGCTATCGCCATGTTGTACAGTGTTTCCCTTGGATCTCCTGGAGGTGGTTTAGATGCGAGGATAAAAGCATGTGTCGCCATATACCCAGCCTCTGGTGTCTTAGGGATGATGTTTCCTCTTGTGTCTATCGACATAAAGGACATGTCGAGGTTTTGGACCAGGTGCTCTCTTTCTGCTTCGGGTATGTGTTGTAACCTTGATCTTGCTCTGTTCCGAGCCTCCCTGTGGCTATCACCCGAAGTTCTAGATTGTCGACTCAGCTCTGCCCTTCTCCTGCTGGATGCAGAAGCTGCCTCCTTTCTTCTGTTTAACTCAGCTGTCTGTTTTTCCAATTCTCTTGCAGCTCGTGCGAGCCTATATTGATATGCTTGTAATTCCTCTGGCGTGGCTGTGGTGGCCATTTGTTCTGAGCCGTCCATAGCTCTCGCGGCTCTATCCCATGCTGCTTGCGGGAGTCGCACTCTGTGTCGCGGCTGTGGCCCGACGTATTTATTGCCCAGGCCTCGCCGCAGATCGGAGGGATCGACGTATGGATTTCCCAGATCGTCGAAAGCCTCAGATGTTTCCTCTTGGTCATTGCTTGGCTCTCCAATGACATAAATCTGATGATATTTTGTATTCAGATCTATGTTGGGTTTGGTGACACCATCGTTGAGATTGGTGAAGACCTTGCCCACTGTAGTAGATTTGTCGATGAAGTCGTAACTGTCGACACTGCTTGAGCCATCGCTTATATATGAGTCCGCAGATGACTCAAACGACATGTCGCTGAAGATCTTGGCGAGTTTCTCTCTTGCCCTGGTGCTGATGTAGCGTGACGACGAAGTTTCTTCTTCTCCTGATTCGGTTGACGATGTATAGCTTGAAAAATCGGAATCGACCGCCGACGATCCCGACGAAATCTGAATTTCGACACGATACGATCCTTCCTTCTCGACGCGAAAGCGAAACCTTCCGAACGTCATCTCCATAGGCTCCGCCAGATACGCATATGCATCCAAACGGGAGGGTGGGTGAGGAACAAAATCGACAGGACCAGCAGCGATCTGTTTACCTCGATCCATTGCGTTGCTTGCGGTTGATGATGTCGAAGATTTTGAACGTGCCATCGAGATCAGATCCTTACGCCTCTAGTTCCCACAGACGGCGCCAATTGACAAGGTATTAACTTGTCAATGCCTATGGATTGTAGGCTAGGGTTTAGTTGGAAGTAGAGGGCAAGTAGATCTCGAAGGTTTTAGCCGAAAAGTACTCGACGATTATGAAACTAGGGTTTGTAAACAATGATTCGATGATTTCTACATCCCTCGACTCCCCCTTATATAGGAGGTGGAGCCGAGGGATTCGTGCTGTACAAGTTACAGAGTCCGGGGAGGTTTCTACCTCTTCCCGTAAGATTACAAATAACACTTCCTATTACAACTCTAATCTTCCCTTAATAATATCTTGGGCTCCCGAATCTTCTTATTCTTCGGGTAATGGGCCTTCAATAAACCCTGGGTACTATCTTCGGTAGGCCCATTTTGGATGCCTGTGTCACTGTGTACTGTGGTACTATGACTTGGCTTTGATGCAGAGGTGTAAGGAGGGGTCAATGATGGATAGAGGGGTTAGGGTTTAGGCAAGAATCCTCTGGATATTAGTGTGTGTGGAGTTGGTAGAGCAATGCCTACAAGGTGTTTGTGTTAATGGCCGCAAGAAGAGAATTTTTGAATTTTTGATTGCTTTTGGTGGATTTTTATCATATAATATTTGAAGTATAATTGTGGTGGTGGTGCTCAAAATTGAGTTGATTTGCAAAATGCCAAATTGGGTATGATCTTGTTTTTGTTTCAGGGTTGCTACTTTGCTTGATCACCATTTGGATTTTAGCAAGAATTTGCAGGGGTTGTTTTGAGCAAAGTTGTTCACCTTGATGTTGTCTTGGATGAGGTGCAAAGAGTTGCGGTGGTCTAGTTTAAGATTTTCTTTATAGAGGGGCTCAAAGTGGGTAACATTTTATTATGGGAAGATTTGACCATTATCATATGTAGCTTGGAATTGAATTTTTCTTTGCTTTGATTTGTGTTTCTTTGATTCAAAAAGTGTTATTAAGTGTTTAATTACATTTTACAAGTAATGGCACAAGCCAAATTGGCATAGGTCAAAGTTTTGCAAAATGGCCATAAGCACATGTATGTGATGAAGTGCATTTTTCTTAATTTCTTATTTTCTTTTTCTTTGCTTCACTTAGGCATGGTTTAGGGTTTATTTAGTGTTAGATTGAGTTTGGTAAAGGTTTCAAACCATTAGGGTAAGGTAGGAGGGCATAGGTCGAGATTTGTCATTATGGCTATGTGCCACATATACCTCTATGCGTATCTTTGTTTTATTTTTGTTTCACCTTTTATTTAGTTGGTAGGTGATAGGTTGGGTTTGTTGATGTTTTTCAAGCCCTCTAAATAGGATAGAACAAGGCATAGTTAATTATTTGCAAGGATAGCCATAGGCTTACATAGGCCTTTTCTTTTCTTTTTAATTTAATTTCTTTTTATTTGGTTTATATTGGATGGTGAGAAGGAGAGTAGGGTTTAGGGTTTAGTGGGGTCTAACAATGGTTCACAACCATTTAGAAAACTAAAAAGGGCATTGGTCAAGATTTGCATACTAGGGCTATATGCCCTCATATGTCTTTTTATTTTATTTTAGTCTCTTCATATTTGATCCTATTTGGTTTTGAGAAGGTTAGGGTTTAGGGTTTTGGAAAAGTGTTTAATGCAATAAACAAACAAGCATGGCAATAACACAAGGATTATGTATGAGCACTATGCATAGCACCATATGTAAGAAAAGTTTTTGTTGGTTCTCATTTTTGGAAAAAAGGAAAGTCATTTTCTTCTTTGTTTGAAAATTTGGGATGTTACACCCCACGCCGGCGACCATCCTAGGCTGGCCATGGTTGCCACCGGAGACATCAAGCAGATCGTGTAGTCTGAAGACACCGCACACGCCTGGGTACCACCGCAGCCGAAAGCCAGCCCTCCACCGCCGACACCGAGACGCGAGGAGAAGGGGAGCTAGGGTTTCCCCTTGCAGCCCGCCCCCACCCCTCCCTCCGCTGTCGGTAGGGCACTCCACCACCTCGTCGTCTGTCATGGCATCACCGAGCCAAGGGCAGGCGCCGTGATAGAGGTCCCCGATGAAAGGGCCACGCTCTGACCCGAGGAAGATGACCCACACCCAACCTCGTCACGCATGATGATGAAGAATCCCCGCCGGCGCTGGCGCCGGTCGGCCTTTGCCATACCGTGCCCCCTGGCGGCGGCGATGGAGGGGAGGGAGAGGGGAGGGAGGCAGCGATGGCGGGGTAGATTTCCTCCCGACCGCCATGTGGGGGCAGCTCGGGAGGAGGACAGGAGGGTTAGGTCGGGAGGTGGACGGGCTTCCACTTCTTTTCTCAGACCGGAACTGAAATTAGTGGTGTACTATATAGTTGATTGTAATTTTTTGGCCGTTGAGTACAGGAATCGCAGTGTGTGCCACCAAATATATGTCGAGTGCAATTTGTAGGGGTGCTCGGCAAGGGGATATATAAGCCTAACACATAAGAAACCCACGGCAACTAAAAACACTATGAATATAACATGTATGCCAAGCGCACGGACATGATGCTTGGCATAGGGAAGCCTTGGGCGTACAAGCCCCATATGTCGAGTGCAGCAGTCGGCATACGAATGCTTTGGACATAGGTGCATGCCACGTGTCCAGCACATCCAACCTTGACGGAGATTTGAGGCACGGGGTTGTATGCCGAGGGCCGCATCCATTACATGCTTAGCATACACAGTTTTCTATTTAAATAGTGGGTTTTTATTACTAATATTGCCTACGCATACACAATTGGCAGGTTTTCCTATTTTTTCTAAAAATCTTATTGCTTGTTCATATTCATATATAATAACAGCGTGAAAGCCTCACTTCGGGTCCACATGTGATAATCTTATGGAAAAATTGAGATTAGGGTTTCACCGGAAATGGCACGAGGAGGTGTTGGAATCCCTCCAAAACTTGCATGTAATCCTAATATAAGTACATATAAGGGTGGTGTGAAGTGGAGAACCCCATAACCAATTTTATTGTGATGCGCTTCAAAGAATGACTATCTCGCACAAGGTTGTGAAGTTATAGTGTGAAAGCCACACTTCGGGTCCACCGGAGGCAATCTTGTGAAAGCTTGGCCTCGAGTTTTGTTTTCCTTGTTGCTATGACCTATGATACGTCCAAAACGTATCTACTTTCCCGAACACTTTTGCTATTGTTTTGCCTCTAATTTGTGCATTTTGGATACAACTAACACGGACTAACGCTGTTTTCAGCAGAACTGCTCTGGTGTCTCGTTTTTGTGCAGAAATCCAACTTTCGGGAAAAACCTCGGAATTTATGCAGAAGGCCCTATTTTCCCAGGAAACTAACGGAGCCAGAAGGGCAATTGAAGTGGAGGCCCGAGGGCCCCACACCATAGGGCGGCGCGGCCCAGGGGGGGCCGCGCGGCCCTGTGGTGTGGCCCCCTCGGCCGGCCTCCGACGCCCTCCTTCGGACTATTTATCGGCCTCGACCTAAAAACGCACGGGGAGAAGTCGAAGTCGCCAGAAACCCTCCAGAACGCCGCCACATCGCGAAACTCCGTCGCGGGAGCCAGAAGTCTCCGTTCTGGCACTCCGCCGGGACGGGGAATTGGAGGAGATCATCGCCGCCATCACCGCCAACGCCTCTACATCAACCAGCCATGTTTCCCCCATCCATGTGTGAGTAATTCCCCCGCTGTAGGCCGAAGGGGATGGTAGGGATTGGATGAGATTGGTCATGTAATAGCATAAGATTGTTAGGGCATAGTGCCTAGTGTCCGTAATTGGTACTTTGATGATATTGTTGCAACTTGTTATGCTTAATGCTTGTCACTAGGGCCCGAGTGCCATGATCTCAGATCTGAACATGTTATTGTTTCATCAAGATAATCATTGTTTATGGTCTTACCTATAAGTTGTATACACATGTCGCTGTCCGGAACCAATGGCCCCGAAGTGACAAGAATTGGGACAACCGGAGGGGATGGTAGCGATGTGAGGATCACATGTGTTCACGGAGTGTTAATGCTTTGCTCCGGTACTCTATTAAAAGGAGTACCTTAATATCCAGTAGTTTCCCTTGAGGCCCGGCTGCCACCGGCTGGTAGGACAAAAGATGTTGTGCAAGTTTCTCGTTGCGAGCACGCACGACTATATATGGAACACATGCCTATTGATTGCTTTGTACTTGGACACCGTTTTATTATTATCTGCAAATGCCCTGCTATGATTGTTACATGAGTTTCTCTCATCCATGCAACGCCCGTCATCCGTCCCCGTGCCTACGGTATTTTAATCCTGCTGTTTACTAAAATCACTACTGCTGTCTCTGTTACTCTGCTGTTATTTCACTACTCTACTGCTATAAAACTGTTACTCTTGATAAACCCTTGCGAGCAAGTCTGTTTCCAGTGCGGTTGAATTGACAACTCCATTGTTAAGGCTTCCAAGTGTTCTTTGTCTCCCCTTGTGTCGAATCAATAAATTGGGTTTTACTTCCCTCGAAGACTGTTGCGATCCCCTATACTTGTGGGTCATCAAGACTATTTTCTAAGGCGCCGTTGCCGGGGAGCATAGCTTTATTTGGAAGTTCACTTGGATTAATATTGTTCGCTGCAAATTCTCCATCATGGGTAAACCTCGCGATACTAAGATCGCCATATTACCATCCACTACAAGAAAAGGTACAATTCTGAATACCTCTGCTGCTCTTGATTCACCATCTGTGATTGATAAACTTGTTTCACCGCCACATGCTTCGCATGCGGGTACATCTGCTGAATCTGAACACTCTCATAATATTGATAATGTTTCTGCTGTGCTTGATGATAGTGGTTCATTGGGATCTTTTCTAGATGCTACAATTGCTAGGTCTAGACAAATTGAAAATACTGAAACTCCTAATGCTACTACACCTGTTAGTTCACCTGAACTTGGTTATTTTAGTGATGATCCTGAGGAAGATTATGTGGAGCTTAATGATGATTTTATTGAAAAATGCAATGCTACTACTGATGCAAGAAAAATTAAAAAGTTGCTTGCAGAACATCTTTGTTAGATATAAAGCTGTCTCCACGATCCTAAGTTTGCCACATCTCCTATAAACATTAGGGATAAAGATTATGATTTTTCTCTTGATCTATCTCATATAGCTATTGTTGAGAAAACACCCTTTTGTGGTACTGAAAAAGAAAGTGCTGTTGAACACATGACTGAGCTATCTACTCTTAGTAGCTTGTTTTCTGATGATGTTAAGATGCGTACTTACTTTGTTGCTAAAATATTTCCATTCTCATTAAAGGATGACGCTAAAACTTTGTATAATAATTTGCCACCTAATTCTATTAAAAGCCCGAAAGAATTGCTTGATGTTTTCTTCCGCAAATACTTTCCTGCTAGTGCTCAACATATTGCTTTGCAGAGAATTTATAATTTTAATCAGGGAGATGAAGAGAAATTGCCTGAGGCTTGGTCGAGATTCTGCTCTCTTATTAGAGCTCGACCTGAGCATGATTTGGAAAAGCATGATTTACTTGATATATTTTATAGTGGACTAACCATTGAGTCTAGGGCATACCTGGATAGTTGTGCTGGTTGTGTTTTCAGGAAAAGAACTCCAGACGACGCTGAAGAATTATTGGCTAAAATAAGCCGGAATCATGATGATTGGACTACGCCTGAACCGACTCCAACTCCAATATTGAAGAAGCGGGGTTTAATTAAATTGAATGATGAAGATATGAGGGAAGCCAAGAAGTCTCTCAAGGAGAAAGGTACTAAATCTGAAGATGTGAAGAATCTACCTCCTATTGAAGATATATGTGAGATAATTCCCCCTTCATCCATGATTGAGGTAAACTCCCTTCAACGCTTTACTAGGGAAGATATTCCGTATTCGAAACCTCCTGCACAATGCTTAGATGAGTTTGATAATTATATTGTTAAGCAAGAAAATTTTAATATGAGAGTAGAGAATCATTTAATGGAAAATTCTCAAGCTATTAGTGAATTGCATGATATTGTGGAGAGAACCTCCAATGATGTTAAGATGCTTGTTAAACATTTTCAAATGATTCAAACCCAAATTGATCAACTCACTAAAGTGCAAAATGACTTGTTAGGGAATAATTCTAAAGAGAAACATGCTTATGAAGTAACAACTAGAGGTGGTGTCTCTACCCAGGATCCTCTATATCCTGAAGGGCATCCCAAAAGAGTTGAACAAGATTCTCAACGCATTGAACCTAGTGCTCATTCTAGGAAGAAAAAGAAGAAGAAACATAAAAATGTTGTAGAATCCTCTGAACCTGTTAATGATCCTAATAGTATTTCTATTTCTGATGCTGAAACTGAAAGTGGTAATGAACATGATAATGATAATGATAATGATAAGAATGATACTCCTGATAAAGAAGAGGTTGAAGAAGAACCTGAAAAGCATGCTAAAAATAAAAAGTACACTAAAGAAGATTTTATTGCTGAGAAACATGGTAATGAAAGAGAACCTTGGGTGCAAAAGCTTATGCCTTTTCCTGCTAAGAAATTAAAATCAAAGGAAGAAGAACACTATAATAAATTTTGCGATTGGATGAAACCTTTATTCTTGCAAATCCCTTTGACTGATGCTATTAAATTGCCACCTTATTCAAAGTATATGAAAGATATTGTTACTAACAAAAGGAAAATCCCCAATGAGGAAATTTCCACTATGCTTGCTAATTACTCTTTCAATGGCAAAGTTCCGAAGAAGTTGGGCGACCCAGGTATACCTACTATTCCTTGTTCTATCAAGAATAATTATGTTAAAACTGCTCTATGTGACTTGGGAGCCGGTGTTAGTGTTATGCCTTTTTCTCTTTATAAGAGACTTTACTTAGATAAGTTGATACCTACTGATATATCTTTGCAAATGGCTGATAAATCTACTGCTATTCCTGTTGGTATATGTGAGAATGTTCCTGTTCAAGTTACTACTAATCGCTTAATATTAACTGATTTTGTTGTGTTGGAAATGCCTGAAGATGATAATATGTCTATTATTCTTGGGAGACCTTTTCTTAACACCGCAGGGGCTGTTATTGATTGCAATAAAGGAAAGGTTACTTTCAATGTTGATGATAGGGAGCATACCGTTTATTTCCCCAAGAAGATTGATAAAGTATGTGGAGTCAATACTATTTCTAATGTGAGAACTATCAAAGTGGGAACTATTGATTGTCCTATATATGAGCCTAAGGAAGAATATCAAACTCTCGTGATTGGATCCATATCAATACAATTCAAGGTAACATGATTGATTTGAGGTTTATTTCTTCTTATGCTATGTAAAATTTATTTGGTGGCAAGACTTGATCAACCTTGTTAACGAATACTTTTTATATGCATAGAGGAGGTAAACAACATCTCTTTCTTCCTCCACTTGCTCTAGTTGCTGTAGCACTTTTAATTTGCAAAGTTCTTTAGTTATTTGAAGATTTCAGAAATTTTTCCCGCCATTAATAATAAACTAAATACCCAGAAATGTGCGTTTTTCAAAGTTTTCAAAAATTCACAAAAATTATACCGTTGGTCCTATTTTTCGACGAGGCACCTGGGAACACCAGAGGATGACCTGTGGGGCACCAGAGGGCGCCAGACCACAGGCCGGCGCGGCCAAGGAGGTGGCCGCGCCACCATGTGGTGTGGGCCCCCCTCTGCCCCACTTTGTCATCTCTTTCGCCCAGAACAGTCTCTCTCCCGAAAAAACTCGTACCAAGTTCCTCTCACTCGCGTTTTTGCTCCAGAGCTCCGGATTTTTCGATCTCTTTGCTCAGCCCAGATTTCTGTACGAAATTTGGCACATTTGCTCTTCGGTATGTGACTCCTCCACCCATCCAAGTAGAATTTCGTTTGGTTGAGTATATCTTGAATATTTTGCTGCTGTAGGTAACATGTTTAGTGAGCTTGCATGCTTGTTCTAAGTGGTAGAAACTAGTTTTGATGCATGATTAGTACTCTAGCAAGTTCCTATGGTAGTTTCCCTCAATTATATGTCACCAAATCAAATTTTTTATATTGGTTGTTGAAATTTCAGAAAATGGAGTGGAATAGATATCACTTGAACCAGCAAGAATTGGAAGTCCAACAAGTTATGATAGTCAATCGTGAAGAGGGAGTATACCCCTCTTACTACCCGTGCGCGGATTTCATGAGAAGCGCGGGGATACTTGAAGATGTTCAAACTCTAATTTCTCGTGCAGGGCTGAGTGACTTTGTTGAAGGAGAGCCAAGACAATATGTAAAATTAACTATGGCTTTTGTGCAGGACTTCAAGTTTAATTGGTCGCGGTCTAACCCCACGGTCCAGTATAAAATTTACAATAAAACTGTCAACTTGCCATTTAGTGCTTTTTGTGCAGCAATTAGAATACCGCAATGGGGGTCGTGCGAGAAGATAAGGGGATCACCGCAAGAACTCTCGGATCTTTACAAGATGATTTGCGATGGAAGGAGTTTCTCAGGTGAAAGTGGTAAAATCACGAGTATTCAGCTCCCGGCTATCCGCTACTTTGCCTATTTTATTACCAAATGCGTTCTTGCTAAAAAGATTGGTGGTAAGCTTTCTATCCCGGATTTGGCTTTTCTAGCTGCGGCACTGCAAAATAGTAGGTCTTATAATTTGGGGGCATTAATAGCTTATAGACTTGCCACTAACCGTGAGAAAGGTGGAATTTGTGGAGGTCTCATCGCCTCCCGTTTACTAGCTTTTCATAATGTAGAACCTCATCATTTTGATATTCCGTTCCCCATAGAAAAACTTGACATAGCCTCTATGATTAAACATGAATTTGTTTCAGATTCCTCCAACTTGGGTAACCTGTATTATAGGATGATATTTTATAAGAAAGTTTGGAGAATAACTAAGAAAACTGAGAAATTAGTAAGATTGCTGATGACCCACAAGTATAGGGGATCGCAACAGTCTTCGAGGGAAGTAAAACCCAATTTATTGATTCGACACAAGGGGAGACAAAGAACACTTGGAAGCCTTAACAGCGGAGTTGTCAATTCAGCTGCACCTGGAAACAGACTTGCTCGCAAGGGTTTATCGATAATAACAGCTTTATAGCGATAGCAGTAGTGAAATAACAGCAAGAGAGTAATGAGAGACAGCAGTAGTAATTTTAGTAAACAGCAGGATTAAATCTTTGTAGGCACGGGGACGGATGACGGGCGTTGCATGGATGAGAGAAACTCATGTAACAATCATAGCAGGGCATTTGCAGATAATAATAAAACGGTGTCCAAGTACAAAGCAATCAATAGGCATGTGTTCCATATATAGTTGTGCGTGCTCGCAATGAGAAACTTGCACAACATCTTTTGTCCTACCAGCCGGTGGCAGCCGGGCCTCAAGGGAAACTACTGGATATTAAGGTACTCCTTTTAATAGAGTACCGGAGCAAAGCATTAACACTCCGTGAACACATGTGATCCTCACATCGCTACCATTCCCTCCGGTTGTCCCGATTTCTGTCACTTCGGGGCCATCGGTTCCGGACAGCGACATGTGTATACAACTTATAGGTAAGACCATAAACAATGATTATCTTGATGAAACAATAACATGTTCAGATCTGAGATCATGGCACTCGGGCCCTAGTGACAAGCATTAAGCATAACAAGTTGCAACAATATCATCAAAGTACCAATTACGGACACTAGGCACTATGCCCTAACAATCTTATGCTATTACATGACCAATCTCATCCAATCCCTACCATCCCCTTCGGCCTACAGCGGGGGAATTACTCACACATGGATGGGGGAAACATGGCTGGTTGATGTAGAGGCGTTGGCGGTGATGGCGGCGATGATCTCCTCCAATTCCCCGTCCCGGCGGAGTGCCAGAACGGAGACTTCTGGCTCCCGCGACGGAGTTTCGCGATGTGGCGGCGTTCTGGAGTGTTTCTGGCGACTTCGACTTCTCTCCGTGCGTTTTTAGGTCGAGGAGGGCGTCGGAGGCCGGCCGAGGGGGCCACACCACAGGGCCGCGCGGGCCCCCCCTGGGCCGCGCCGCCCTATGGTGTGGGGCCCTCGGGCCTCCACTTCAATTGCCCTTCTGGCTCCGTTAGTTTCCTGGGAAAATAGGGCCTTCTGCATAAATTCCGAAGTTTTTCCCGAAAGTTGGATTTCTGCACAAAAACGAGACACCAGAGCAGTTCTGCTGAAAACAGCGTTAGTCCGTGTTAGTTGCATCCAAAACACACAAATTAGAGGCAAAACAATAGCAAAAGTGTTCGGGAAAGTAGATACGTTTTGGACGTATCAACTCCCCCCAAGCTTAGCTTATTGCTTGTCCTCAAGCAATTCAGTTAACAACTGAGCGATAAAAGAACTTTCACGAACACATTTGCTCATATGATGTATATATTCTCATGCTATGGCTAATACTCGAGCAATTCATAATGAAATACATGTAAATAAGATCATCTAACAGCTATGTCAATCATGGAGAGGTACCAACAATTAATAATAAGCATCATGAATCATGTATATAAGCAGGATTGCAATGTTCATAAGAGAGTATGATAAAGTGGTATCTCGCTTGCCTGTATTTGGTTGGCAAAACATAAATGCCCGGGCACCTCTGGAGTTCATAGAAAGACTAGAAGTAGTGATTGTCAAAAGATAAATGCATCAAAGTTATACCACAATCAATCATATTTTGAGACAAGCATATTGTACTAAGAATGACAGTTGTGCTCTCAAGATAGTGCTCAAAGAAATAACGGAGACACAACATAAAAGTAAAAGATTGACCCTTCGCAGAGGGAAGCATGGATTAACATGCGCTAGAGCTTTTCATTTTTATAAAGACAGGAGTAAAATTATTTTGAGAGGTGTTTGTTGTTGTCAACGAATGGTAATGGGTACACTAACTACCTCACCAACCGGACTTTCAAGAGCGGCTCCCATGAATTATTGCATATTTATTTGGCACTCCTTCCAACCTTTCTTTCACAAACCATGGCTAACCGAATCCTCGGGTGCCTGCCAACAATCTCATGCCATGAAGGAGTGCCTTTTTATTTTAGTTTTATTATGATGATGACACTCCCCCCAACCTTTGCTTACACAAGCCATGGCTAACCGAATCCTTCGGGTGCCGTCCAACAATCACAAACCATGGAGGAGTGTCTATTTAAGTTAATTAATTCGGGACTGGGAATCCCATTGCCAGCTCTTTTTGCAAAATTATTGGATAAGCGGATGTGCCACTAGTCCATATGAGAGTCCGTCAAAAGTAAATGACAAGGTTGAAAGCTAAACACCACATACTTCCTCATGAGCTATGAAACATAAACACAAATTGAGAAGCATTTTGAAGGTTTTAAAGGTAGCGCATGAGAATTTACTTGGAATGGTTTGAAATGCCATGCATAGGTATTTATGGTGGACACTCTGGAATAACTTGGTTTTCATGTGTTTGGAAGTACGAGCAGCGTTCCCGCTCAGTACAAGTGAAGGCTAGCAATAGACTAGGGAGCGACAAATCAAGAGAGCAGATATCGGTCATAATCATGCTTGCGGCAAAATAAATTAACGGAGGCATAAAAGTGATACAAGAACTCTGAAGCAATATAAATCATCGAGGCTTAATTGACTTTTTGTTCAGTCATATGCATGCGTGAGCATGTGCCAAGTCGATATAAATGAATTATTCAGAGGAGGATACCACAATGCCATACTTACTTATGAATAAAACAATGCAAGCAAACATCCATGACATGCTACTCATATTAATAGATTGGAGCTAATCATGAGAGATCATAAACTACTAGACTTCCTCAAATAACATATACCTCACATGAACCAACTAAGCATGCTCACATGGATGAGTATATGTACAAAAATGAAAACAAATAGAGTTCATACCAGCCTCTCACCACAATCCAATTGTCGTAGATCGTCATTATTGCCTTTTCACTTGTGCAGCTTGGATAATATGAAATGAAAACCACGCTCCAGCCACCGAAGACCATTGAACTCATAAAGAACTTTACAAACCAGAGAAGAACAGCAAATATTTTTGGTGTTTTCAAATTGCAAATAAGAACAAGAGGAAACAAACAAACAAAGCAAAATCTTTTTGGGTTTTCTTATAGCAAACTAGCAATAGCAAATAAAGTGAAACAAATGCAAGAAACTAAAGCAAACAAATGGTGAAGAGAAATAACAGAAATATTTTTGGTCTTTTTGTGTTTTGGGAAGGAAACAAAGCGAAATCAAGAAATAGCAAACTGAAAGAAACACAGAAAAGCGAGATGGCAGAAATCTGCCAAAACCTGACAGCAGTACAGAAATCGATTTTAACAAAAATCTTACGTTGCTCAGATCGAAAAGTGTTCAACTAATGAGAGTTAGATAACAACCTGGGGAACCTGCACAAAAATTGGCAGCTCAAAATGACGCTCTGGCTATTTTTGAGAATTTTTACGGTAACGTTCCAGAATCTGTTTTCAGGCAGCACTTCCCCAAATATTATCTTTCTCTCATTAGAAAACCACTCAATCGAATCAAAACAAGTATGTACAAGTATCCAGCAACCATAATATGCAAAGAATGAGTGATGCCGGTATACCTCCCCCCAAGCTTAGGCTTTTGGCCTAAGTGGAGTTCAACCCCAACGAGGGTCGTTGTTCCTCGCCGGTGGGTAGTCCATGGAGTAGTCATAGTAAAGCTCCTGCGCAGAAGAAAAGCGTGGAGGCTCCACATATCCACCATGTTGATGCGAGGAACTTGCTGCATCGGATGATGAGTCGAGGTGCTCCTCGACCTCTATGTCGTCTCTTGCATGATGGCCTCCTCTCTCTATGTGTGCATCCAGTGCACCTTCTCAGAACCGACCAATCTCCCCTGGAATCAAGGTTAGACAGAATAGCGCAGCAATCTTACTAATTTCTCAGTTTTCTTAGTTATTCTCCAAACTTTCTTATAAAATATCATCCTATAATACAGGTTACCCAAGTTGGAGGAATCTGAAACAAATTCATGTTTAATCATAGAGGCTATGTCAAGTTTTTCTATGGGGAACGGAATATCAAAATGATGAGGTTCTACATTATGTAAAGCTAGTAAACGGGAGGCGATGAGACGTCCACAAATTCCACCTTTCTCACGGTTAGTGGCAAGTCTATAAGCTATTAATGCCCCCAAATTATAAGACCTACTATTTTGCAGTGCCGCAGCTAGAAAAGCCAAATCCGGGATAGAAAGCTTACCACCAATCTTTTTAGCAAGAACGCATTTGGTAATAAAATAGGCAAAGTAGCGGATAGCCGGGAGCTGAATACTCGTGATTTTACCACTTTCACCTGAGAAACTCCTTCCATCGCAAATCATCTTGTAAAGATCCGAGAGTTCTTGCGGCGATCCCCTTATCTTCTCGCACGACCCCCATTGCGGTGTTCTAATTGCTGCACAAAAAGCACTAAATGGCAAGTTGACAGTTTTATTGTAAATTTTATACTGGACCGTGGGGTTAGATCGCGACCAATTAAACTTGAAGTCCTGCACAAAAGCATAGTTAATTTTACATATTGTCTTGGCTCTCCTTCAACAAAGTCACTCAGCCCTGCACGAGAAATTAGAGTTTGAACATCTCCAAGTATCCCCGCGCTTCTCATGAAATCCGCGCACGGGTAGTAAGAGGGGTATACTCCCTCTTCACGATTGACTATCATAACTTGTTGGACTTCCAATTCTTGCTGGTTCAAGTGACATCTATTCCACTCCATTTTCTGAAATTTCAACAACCAATATAAAAGATTTGATTTGGTGACATATAATTGAGGGAAACTACCATAGGAACTTGCCAGAGTACTAATCATGCATCAAAACTAGTTTCTACCACTTAGAACAAGCATGCAAGCTCACTAAACATGTTACCTACAGCAGCAAAATATTCAAGATATACTCAACCAAACGAAATTCTACTTGGATGGGTGGAGGAGTCACATACCGAAGAGCAAATGTGCCAAATTTCAGACAGAAATCTGGGCTGAGCAAAGAGATCGAAAAATCTGGAGCTCTGGAGCAAAAACGCGAGTGAGAGGAACCTGGTACGAGTTTTTTCGGGAGAGAGAAGGTGCTGGGAGAAAGAGATGAGATAGTGGGGCAAGGAGGGGCCCACACCACAGGGTGGCGCGCCCACCTCCTTGGCCGCGCCGGCCTGTGGTGTGGCACCCTCTGGTGCCCCACAGGTCATCCTCTGGTGCTCCCAGGTGCCTCGTCGAAAAATAGGACCAACGGTATAATTTTTGTGAATTTTTGAAAACTTTGAAAAATGCACATTTCTGGGTATTTAGTTTATTATTACTGGCCAGGAAAAATTTTGAAATCTCCAATTAACTAAGGAACTTTGCAAATTAAAAATGCTACAGCAACTAGAGCAAGTGGAGGAAGAAAGATATGTTGTTTACTCCCTCTATGCATATAAAAAGTATTCGTTAACAAGGTTGATCAAGTCTTGCCACCAAATAAATTTTACATAGCATAAGAAGAAATAAACCTCAAATCAATCATGTTACCTTGAATTGTATTGATATGGATCCAATCACGAGAGTTTGATATTCTTCCTTAGGCTCATATATAGGACAATCAATAGTTCCCACTTTGATAGTTCTCACATTAGAAATAGTATTAACTCCATACGCTTTCTCAATCTTCTTAGGAAAATAAACGGTATGCTCCCTATCATCAACATTGAAAGTAACCTTTCCTTTATTGCAATCAATAACAGCCCCTGTGGTGTTAAGAAAAGGTCTCCCAAGAATAATAGACATATTATCATCTTCAGGCATTTCCAACACAACAAAATCAGTTAATATTAAGCAGTTAGTAGTAACTTGAACAGGAACATTCTCACATATACCAACAGGAATAGCAGTAGATTTATCAGCCATTTGCAAAGATATATCAGTAGGTATCAACTTATCTAAGTAAAGTCTCTTATAAAGAGAAAAAGGCATAACACTAACACCGGCTCCCAAGTCACATAGAGCAGTTTTAACATAATTATTCTTGATAGAACAAGGAATAGTAGGTATACCTGGGTCGCCCAACTTCTTCGGAACTTTGCCATTGAAAGAGTAATTAGCAAGCATAGTGGAAATTTCCTCATTGGGGATTTTCCTTTTGTTAGTAACAATATCTTTCATATACTTTGAATAAGGTGGCAATTTAATAGCATCAGTCAAAGGGATTTGCAAGAATAAAGGTTTCATCCAATCGCAAAATTTATTATAGTGTTCTTCTTCCTTTGATTTTAATTTCTTAGCAGGAAAAGGCATTTGCTTTTGCACCCAAGGTTCTCTTTCATTACCATGTTTCTCAGCAATAAAATCTTCTTTAGTGTACTTTTTATTTTTAGCATGCTTTTCAGGTTCTTCTTCAACCTCTTCTTTATCAGGAGTATCATTCTTATCATTATAATTATCATGTTCATTACCACTTTCAGTTTCAGCATCAGAAATAGAAATACTATTAGGATCATTAACGAGTTCAGAGGATTCTACAACATTTTTATGTTTCTTCTTCTTTTTCTTCCTAGAATGAGCACTAGGTTCAATGCGTTGAGAATCTTGTTCAACTCTTTTGGGATGCCCTTCGTGATATAGAGGATCCTGGGTAGAGACACCACCTCTAGTTGTTACTTCATAAGCATGTTTCTCTTTAGAATTATTCCCTAACAAGTCATTTTGGACTTTAGTGAGTTGATCAATTTGAGTTTGAATCATTTGAAAATGTTTAACAAGCATCTTAACATCATTGGAGGTTCTCTCCACAATATCATGCAATTCACTAATAGCTTGAGAATTTTCCATTAAATGATTCTCTACTCTCATATTAAAATTTTCTTGCTTAACAATATAATTATCAAACTCATCTAAGCATTGTGCAGGAGGTTTCGAATACGGAATATCTTCCCTAGTAAAGCGTTGAAGGGAGTTTACCTCAATCATGGATGAAGGGGGAATTATCTCACATATATCTTCAATAGGAGGTAGATTCTTCACATCTTCAGATTTAATACCTTTCTCCTTGAGAGACTTCTTGGCTTCCCTCATATCTTCATCATTCAATTTAATTAAACCCCGCTTCTTCAATATTGGAGTTGGAGTCGGTTCAGGCGTAGTCCAATCATCATGATTCCGGCTTATTTTAGCCAATAATTCTTCAGCGTCGTCACGGAGTTCTTTTCTGAAAACACAACCAGCACAACTATCCAGGTATGCCCTAGACTCAATGGTTAGTCCACTATAAAATATATCAAGTAAATCATGCTTTTCCAAATCATGCTCAGGTCGAGCTCTAATAAGAGAGCAGAATCTCGACCAAGCCTCAGGCAATTTCTCTTCATCTCCCTGATTAAAATTATAAATTCTCTGCAAAGCAATATGTTGAGCACTAGCAGGAAAGTATTTGCGGAAGAAAACATCAAGCAATTCTTTCGGGCTTTTAATAGAATTAGGTGGCAAATTATTATACAAAGTTTTAGCGTCATCCTTTAATGAGAATGCAAATATTTTAGCAACAAAGTAAGTACGCATCTTAACATCATCAGAAAACAAGCTACTAAGAGTAGATAGCTCAGTCATGTGTTCAACAGCACTTTCTTTTTCAGTACCACAAAAGGGTGTTTTATCAACAATAGCTATATGAGATAGATCAAGAGAAAAATCATAATCTTTATCCCTAATGTTTATAGGAGATGTGGCAAACTTAGGATCAGAGACAGCTTTATATCTAACGACATGTTCTGCAAGCAACTTTTTAATTTTTCTTGCATCAGTAGTAGCATTGCATTTTTCAATAAAATCATCATTTAGCTCCACATAATCTTCCACAGTTTCATCACTAAAATAACCAAGTTCAGGTGAACTAACTTGTGTAGTAGCATTAGGAGTTTCAGTATTTTCAATTTGTCTAGACCTAGCAATTGTAGCATCTAGAAAAGATCCCAATGAACCACTATCATCAAGCACAGCAGAAACATTATCAATATTATGAGAGTGTTCAGATTCAGCAGATGTACCCGCATGCGAAGCATGTGGCGGTGAAACAAGTTTATCAATCACAGATGGTGAATCAAGAGCAGCAGAGGTATTCAGAATTGTACCTTTTCTTGTAGTGGATGGTAATATGGCGATCTTAGTATCGCGAGGTTTACCCATGATGGAGAATTTGCAGCGAACAATATTAATCCAAGTGAACTTCCAAATAAAGCTATGCTCCCCGGCAACGGCGCCAGAAAATAGTCTTGATGACCCACAAGTATAGGGGATCGCAACAGTCTTCGAGGGAAGTAAAACCCAATTTATTGATTCGACACAAGGGGAGACAAAGAACACTTGGAAGCCTTAACAGCGGAGTTGTCAATTCAGCTGCACTGGAAACAGACTTGCTCGCAAGGGTTTATCAAGAGTAACGATTTTATAGCAGATAGCGATAGTGAAATAACAGCAGAGTAATGAGACAGCGGTAGTAATTTTAGTAAACAGCAGGATTAAAATACTGTAGGCACGGGGACGGATGACGGGCGTTGCATGGATGAGAGAAACTCATGTAACAATCATAGCAGGGCATTTGCAGATAATAATAAAACGGTGTCCAAGTACAAAGCAATCAATAGGCATGTGTTCCATATATAGTTGTGCGTGCTCGCAATGAGAAACTTGCACAACATCTTTTGTCCTACCAGCCGGTGGCAGCCGGGCCTCAAGGGAAACTACTGGATATTAAGGTACTCCTTTTAATAGAGTACCGGAGCAAAGCATTAACACTCCGTGAACACATGTGATCCTCACATCGCTACCATTCCCTCCGGTTGTCCCGATTTCTGTCACTTCGGGGCCATCGGTTCCGGACAGCGACATGTGTATACAACTTATAGGTAAGACCATAAACAATGATTATCTTGATGAAACAATAACATGTTCAGATCTGAGATCATGGCACTCGGGCCCTAGTGACAAGCATTAAGCATAACAAGTTGCAACAATATCATCAAAGTACCAATTACGGACACTAGGCACTATGCCCTAACAATCTTATGCTATTACATGACCAATCTCATCCAATCCCTACCATCCCCTTCAGCCTACAACGGGGGAATTACTCACACATGGATGGGGGAAACATGGCTGGTTGATGTAGAGGCGTTGGCGGTGATGGCGGCGATGATCTCCTCCAATTCCCCGTCCCGGCGGAGTGCCAGAACGGAGACTTCTGGCTCCCGCGACGGAGTTTCGCGATGTGGCGGCGTTCTGGAGTGTTTCTAGCGACTTCGACTTCTCTCCGTGCGTTTTTAGGTCGAGGCCGATAAATAGTCCGAAGGAGGGCGTCGGAGGCCGGCCGAGGGGGCCACACCACAGGGCCGCGCGGGCCCCCCTGGGCCGCGCCGCCCTATGGTGTGGGGCCCTCGGGCCTCCACTTCAATTGCCCTTCTGGCTCCGTTAGTTTCCTGGGAAAATAGGGCCTTCTGCATAAATTCCGAGGTTTTTCCCGAAAGTTGGATTTCTGCACAAAAACGAGACACCAGAGCAGTTCTGCTGAAAACAGCGTTAGTCCGTGTTAGTTGCATCCAAAACACACAAATTAGAGGCAAAACAATAGCAAAAGTGTTCGGGAAAGTAGATACGTTTTGGACGTATCAATTGCCTGCGCCTGTTCTGTCTAACCTTGATTCCAGGGGAGATTGGTCGGTCACAGAAGGTGCACTGGATGCACACATAGAGAGAGGAGGTCAACATGCAAGAGATGACACGGAGGTCGAGGAGCACCTCGACTCATCATCCGATGCAGCAAGTTCCTCGCATCAATATGGTGGATATGCGGAGCCTCCACGCTTTTCTTCTGCACAGGAACTTTACTATGACTACTCCATGGACTACCCACCAGCAAGGAACAACGACCCTCGTTGGGGTTGAACTCCACTTAGGCCAAAAGCCTAAGCTTGGGGGGAGGTATACCAGCATCACTCATTCTTTGCATATTATGGTTGCTGGATACTTGTACATACTTGTTTTGTTCGTTTGAGTGGTTTTCTAATGAGAGAAAGATAATATTTGGGGAAGTGCTGCCTGAAAACAGATTCTGGAACGTTACCGTAAAAATTCTCAAAAATAGCCAGAGCGTTATTTTGAGCTGCCAATTTTTGTGCAGGTTCCCCAGGTTGTTATCTAACTTTCATTAGTTGAACACTTTTCGATCTGAGCAACGTAAGATTTTTGTTAAAATCGATTTCTGTACTGCTGTCAGGTTTTGGCAGATTTCTGCCATCTCGCTTTTCTGTGTTTCTTTCAGTTTGCTATTTCTTGATTTCGCTTTGTTTCCTTCCCAAAACACAAAAAGACCAAAAATATTTCTGTTATTTCTCTTCACCATTTGTTTGCTTTAGTTTCTTGCATTTGTTTCACTTTATTTGCTATTGCTAGTTTGCTATAAGAAAACCCAAAAAGATTTTGCTTTGTTTGTTTGTTTCCTCTTGTTCTTATTTGCAATTTGAAAACACCAAAAATATTTGCTGTTCTTCTCTGGTTTGTAAAGTTCTTTATGAGTTCAATGGTCTTCGGTGGCTGGAGCGTGGTTTTCATTTCATATTATCCAAGCTGCACAAGTGAAAAGGCAATAATGACGATCTACGACAATCTGATTGTGGTGAGAGGCTGGTATGAACTCTATTTGCTTTCATTTTTGCACATATACTCATCCATGTGAGCATGCTTAGTTGGTTCGTGTGAGGTATATGTTATTTGAGAAAGTCTAGTAGTTTATGATCTCTCATGATTAGCTCCAATCTATTAATATGAGTAGCATGTCATGGATGTTTGCTTGCATTGTTTTATTCATAAGTAAGTATGGCATTGTGGTATCCTCCTCTGAATAATTCATTTATAACGACTTGGCACATGCTCACGCATGCATATGACTGAACAAAAAGTCAATTAAGCCTCGATGATTTATATTGCTTCAGAGTTCTTGTATCACTTTTATGCCTCCGTTAATTTATTTTGCCGCAAGCATGATTATGACAAGCATCGCTCTCTTGATTTGTCGCTCCCTAGTCTATTGCTAGCCTTCACTTGTACTGAGCGGGAACGCTGCTCGTACTTCCAAACACATGAAAACCAAGTTATTCCAGAGTGTCCACCATAAATACCTATGCATGGCATTTCAAACCATTCCAAGTAAATTCTCATGCGCTACCTTTAAAACCTTCAAAATGCTTCTCAATTTGTGTTTATGTTTCATAGCTCATGAGGAAGTATGTGGTGTTTAGCTTTCAACCTTGTCATTTACTTTTGACGGACTCTCATATGGACTAGTGGCACATCCGCTTATCCAATAATTTTGCAAAAAGAGCTGGCAATGGGATTCCCAGTCCCGAATTAATTAACTTAAATAGGCACTCCTCCATGGTTTGTGATTGTTGGACGGCACCCGAAGGATTCGGTTAGCCATGGCTTGTGTAAGCAAAGGTTGGGGGAGTGTCATCATCATAATAAAACTAAAATAAAAAGGCACTCCTTCATGGTATGAGATTGTCGGTGCACCCGAGGATTCGGTTAGCCATGGTTTGTGAAAGAAAGGTTGGAAGGAGTGCCAAATAAATATGCAATAATTCTTGGGAGCCGCTCTTGAAAGTCCGGTTGGCGAGGTAGTTAGTGTACCCATTACCATTCGTTGACAACAACAAACACCTCTCAAAATAATTTTACTCCTGTCTTTATAAAAATGAAAAGCTCTAGCGCATGATAATCCCCTCGCTTCCCTCTCGCGAAGGGTCAATCTTTTACTTTTATGTTGTGTCTCCATTATTTCTTTGAGCACTATCTTGAGAGCACACAACCTTGTCATTCTTAGTATAATATGCTTGTCTCAAAATATGATTGATTGTGGTATAACTTTGATGCATTTATCTTTTGACAATCACTACTTCTAGTCTTTCTATGAACTCCGAGAGGTGCCCGGCATTTATGTTTTGCCAACCAAATACAGGCAAGCGAGATACCACTTTATCATACTCTCTTATGAACATTGCAATCCTGCTTATATACATGATTCATGATGCTTATTATTAATTGTTGGTACCTCTCCATGATTGACATAGCTGTTAGATGATCTTATTTACATGTATCTCATTATGAATTGCTTAAGTATTAGCCATAGCATGAGAATATATACATCATATGAGCAAATGTGTTCGTGAAAGTTCTTTTATCGCTCAGTTGTTGATCGAATTGCTTGAGGACAAGCAATAAGCTAAGCTTGGGGGAGTTGATACGTCCAAAACGTATCTACTTTCCCGAACACTTTTGCTATTGTTTTGCCTCTAATTTGTGCATTTTGGATACAACTAACACCTTTGACTAACGCTGTTTTCAGCAGAACTGCTCTGGTGTCTCGTTTTTGTGCAGAAATCCAACTTTCGGGAAAAACCTCGAATTTATGCGAAGGCCCTATTTTCCCAGGAAACTAACGGAGCCGTAAGGGCAATTGAAGTGGAGGCCCGAGGGCCCCACACCATAGGGCGGCGCGCCCGGGGGGGCCCGCGCGGCCTGTGGTGTGGCCCCTCGGCCGGCCTCCGACGCCCTCCTTCGGACTATTTATCGGCCTCGACCTAAAAACGCACGGGGAGAAGTCGAAGTCGCGAGAAACCCTCCGTAACGCCGCCACATCGCGAAACTCCGTCGCGGGAGCCGAAGTCTCCGTTTCGGCACTCACGCCGGACGGGGAATTGGAGGAGATCATCGCCGCCATCACCGCCAACGCCTCTACATCAACCAGCCATGTTTCCCCCATCCATGTGTGAGTAATTCCCCCGCTGTAGGCCGAAGGGGATGGTAGGGATTGGATGAGATTGGTCATGTAATAGCATAAGATTGTTAGGGCATAGTGCCTAGTGTCCGTAATTGGTACTTTGATGATATTGTTGCAACTTGTTATGCTTAATGCTTGTCACTAGGACCCGAGTGCCATGATCTCAGATCTGAACATGTTATTGTTTCATCAAGATAATCATTGTTTATGGTCTTACCTATAAGTTGTATACACATGTCGCTGTCCGGAACCAATGGCCCCGAAGTGACAAGAATTGGGACAACCGGAGGGGATGGTAGCGATGTGAGGATCACATGTGTTCACGGAGTGTTAATGCTTTGCTCCGGTACTCTATTAAAAGGAGTACCTTAATATCCAGTAGTTTCCCTTGAGGCCCGGCTGCCACCGGCTGGTAGGACAAAAGATGTTGTGCAAGTTTCTCGTTGCGAGCACGCACGACTATATATGGAACACATGCCTATTGATTGCTTTGTACTTGGACACCGTTTTATTATTATCTGCAAATGCCCTGCTATGATTGTTACATGAGTTTCTCTCATCCATGCAACGCCCGTCATCCGTCCCCGTGCCTACAGTATTTTAATCCTGCTGTTTACTAAAATCACTACTGCTGTCTCTGTTACTCTGCTGCTATTATTTCACTACTGCTACTGCTATAAAACTGTTACTACTGATAAACCCTTGCGAGCAAGTCTGTTTCCAGGTGCAGTTGAATTGACAACTCCGCTGTTAAGGCTTCCAAGTGTTCTTTGTCTCCCCTTGTGTCGAATCAATAAATTGGGTTTTACTTCCCTCGAAGACTGTTGCGATCCCCTATACTTGTGGGTCATCAACCTACCCTAACATAAATAAATAAAAAGTCCAATGGTCCACCCACTTTTGAAGCTGGCCAAAGGAGTAGAAGACCAGGGGCCCACAGATCAAGGTTGATGGGATTCATAGCATAGAAAACAAAAAAAATTCTACCGCAAGAACGAATAACAAGCCAAGATCCAATCTAGAAGATGGTAGCAACGAGAAGATCATGAGACTAACCCTCGAAGATTTCCAAAGCCTACGAGATTAGATCTCATTGTTGTTGTAGTCGATCACTTGCCGCTTTCAAAAGCGCGTAGAAGATCTTGACGGTGCCACAGTCGGACAGCACCTCCGTACTCGGTCACACATACGGTGTTGATGACGACGTCCTTCTCCCCGTTCCAGCGGGCAGCAGATGTATTAGATCCTCCTCGGAATCCTGATAGCACGACGGCGTGGTGGCGGTGGTGGTGGAGATCTCCGGCGGGACTTCGCCTAAGCGCTACGGGAGAGAGGTGGAGGAGGGAGTGGTGCTAGGGTTTGGGAGAGGGGGCTCTCTTGGGTGCCGGTCTTGGGGGGGGGGCCCTAGGTGGTCGGCCAACATGTGTGTTACCCCCTTCCTCTCCTCCTCATTATATAGGTGGAACAACCAAGGGTTTGCCCAAAGATATGAATAAGACCCCAATTCAAAAACTGCCATATGGACGAAACCTAGGGGGACAAGGACTTCTCCCTTTCCCCCTTTAGTGGCCGGCCAAGGAGGTGGAGTCCACCATGAACTCCACCCTCCCACTTGGTTGGCTGGTTAGGGTTGGTGGAGTCCCGTAATTTCTTCCGGAAAGTTCTAGAACATTCTAGCGCCTTCCATAAATGCACCGGATCATTTCCAAACTTGGAAAGTGACTTCCTATATATGAATCTTATTCCCCGGACCATTCCGGACCTCCTCTTGATGTCCTGGATCCCATCCGACACTCCGAACAAACATTCGAACTCCATTCCATATTCCATATCTACTTAAAACGATATCAAACCTTAAGTGTGTCACCCTACGGTTCGTGAAATATGTAGACATGGTCAAGACTCCTCTCCGACCAATAACCAATAGAGGGATCTGAAGATCCATAATGGCTCCCACACATTCAACGATAACTTAGTGATCGATTGAACCATTTACGTACGATACCGATTCCCTTTGTCACGCGATATTTTACTTGTCCGAGGTTCGATCATCGGTATCTCCATACCTTGTTCAACCTCGTCTTCGACAAGTACTCTTTACTCGTACCGTGGTATATCATCTCTTGTGAACTGTTCACATGCTTGCAAGCTAATCAGACGATGATACGTCCAATTTGCATCACTATTTTATATCATAATTTGTTGTTATTCATTGATATATTTCATATTGGGACACAATACTTATGTTATTTCATCTATTTTGCATGTTTCATCATTATTGGAGGATCAAGCACCGGAGCCAGGATTCTGCTGGAAAAAGCACCGTCAGAACGCAATATTTCGGAAGATCAACTGTGGAAGGAAATTATACCAAAAATCCTATTTTTCAAGATGACGAAGGAAGCCAGAAGGAGGAGCCAGGAGGACCCAGGGTGGGCCCACACCCTAGGGCGGCGCGGCCCATGGCCTGGCCGCGCCGCCATGTGGTGTGGGGTCCCACAGCCCCTTTCGCCTCCTTTTCTTCGCGAAATCCTTCGTCCCGAAAACCTAAGCCATAGAGGGTACCTCGCGAAGAGTTACAGCCGCCTCTGCGGGGCGGAGAACACCAGAGAGAAAAGAGCTCTCCGGTGGGCAGGAATCCGCCGGGGAAATTCCCTCCGGGAGGGGGAAATCGACGCCATCGTCACCGTCATCGAGCTGGACATCATCTCCATCACCATCATCATCATCTCCACCATCATCACCGCCGTCTTCACCGCTGGACACCGTCACCGCCGTAGCAATTTGGGTTTGATCTTGATTGTTTGATAGGGGAAACTCTCCCGGTATCGATCTCTACTTGTTGTTGATGCTATTGAGTGAAACCATTGAACCAAGTTTATGTTCAGATTGTTATTCATCATCATATCACCTCTGATCATGTTCCATATGATGTCTCGTGAGTAGTTCGTTTAGTTCTTGAGGACATGGGTGAAGTCTAAATGCTAGTAGTGAACTATGGTTGAGTAATATTCAATGGTATGATATTTAAGTTGTGGTGTTATTCTTCTAGTGGTGTCATGTGAACGTCGACTACATGACACTTCACCTTTATGGGCCTAGGGGAATGCATCTTGTATTCGTTTGCCAATTGCGGGGTTGCCGGAGTGACAGAAACCTAAACCCCCGTTGGTATATCGATGCAGGAGGGATCGCAGGATCTCAGAGTTTAAGGCTGTGGTTAGATTTATTCTTAATTACTTTCTTGTAGTTGCGGATGCTTGCAAGGGGTATAATCACAAGTATGTATTAGTCCTAGGAAGGGCGGTACATTAGCATAGGTTCACCCACACAACACTTATCATAACAATGAAGATTATTTAGCCGTATGTAGCGAAAGCACTAGACTAAAATCCCGTGTGTCCTCGAGAACGTTTGGTCATTATAAGTAAACAAACCGGCTTGTCCTTTGTGCTAAAAAGGATTGGGCCACTCGCTGCAATTGTTACTCTCGCATTTTACTTACTCGTACTTTATTCAATCGTTACATCAAAACCCCCGAATACTTGTCTCGTGAGCATTTACTGTGAATCCTTCATCGAAACTGCTTGTCAACACCTTCTACTCCTCGTTGGGATCGACATTCTTACTTATCGAAAATACTACGATACACCCCTATACTTGTGGGTCATCAAGACTATTTTCTCGACGCCGTTGTCGGAGTGAAGCGCTATTGGTAAGTGGAATTGGTAAGGAAAACCTTTATCAAGTTGTGCTGATTTTATTTCTCGCCTCGCTGCTATAAGTCATTATGGAGAGATCTTCTCTTCAATTTCTATTTGGGAAATCTACTACTACTGCAATGGTAGTGGATGAGGCGCCAGATGAGGAAGTAATACCATATAAAATACCTATGAAAATTATTGAACGTGTTATGGATAACCGCTATGAAGGGGATGGAACTGTCCATCCTGGTGATCATTTACTGTTTTTGCATGAATTATGCGGGTTATTCAAATGTGCAGGTATTGCTATGGATGAAGTGAGGAAGAAACTATTCTCTCTATCGCTGTCTGGTAAGGTGGCGCATTGGTATAAAGTACTGGATAATGGGGATTCTCTTGAATGGAATGATATTGTGCCCCGGTTTTATTCTAAGTTCTATCCTCCAAGTGAAATTCACAAGGATCGGAATCGCATATATAATTTTTGGCCTCATGATGGAGAGAGTATTGCCCAAGCTTGGGGGAGATTGAAGTCTTTAATGCTCAAATGCCCCATTCATGAGCTTCCTGGTAATGTTATTATTGATAATTTCTATGCAAGACTTTCTTTTCAAGACAAGACCTTGCTGGATACTTGTTGTTCTGGATCATTTACACGCAACAAAGAAGAGTTTAAAAGGGACCTTCTTGATCGGATCCAAGAAAATACTGAAGGTTGGGAGAACGACAAGGATAGAGAATCAGGTATAATTTATGATTATAAATGCATTGAAGCTTTTATGGATACTGATAAATTTCGTAATATGAGTGCTATATATGGTCTTGATTCTCAAGTTGCTGTAAATCTTTATAAAGCTTTTGCCTCTCATTATGAATTGCCAAAGAAGAATTTTGATAAGTATCATGAACCGTATAAAGATAAAATTGATTCATCTATTAATAAATGCGTTGTAGTTGAAACTGCTGATCATGTTATTCCTGAAGCTTATATTGAAAAAACTCCTTTCCCTGCTAAAATGAAGGAGTACTCTGTTATAAATAGTGCGGTTCATAAAAGTGAAAAGAAACCTGTAGAACCTGAAGAACAAATAAAAGTTGAACCTGCTGTTGCAATAGTTAAAGATCTTGTGACTGAAAATGTGGAGGATGGTCATATTATTTTCTGTGAAGATGCTTCTAATATTGTTTCACATCCTAATAAACCCAAACAAGCTAGTGTTCCTATGCTATCTGTTAGAATTGGTGATCATTGCTATTATGGATTATGTGATATTGGTGCAAGTGTTAGTGCTATTCCTTATGAGCTTTACACGGAGATTATGCACGAAATTGATTCCTGTGAACTTGAAGATATTGATGTGGTTATTCAGCTGGCTAATAGAGAAACTATTTCTCCAATTGGTATTGTTCGAGATGTGGAAGTGTTATGCGGTAAGATTAAATATCCTGCTGACTTTTTGGTACTTGGTTCTGCTGCTAGTGATTATTGTCCTATTATTTTTGGTAGACCTTTTCTAAATACTTGTGGAGCTATTATAGATTGCAAGAAAGAGAAAATTTTGACTAAATTTGCTGGTGAATCTTATGAGTTTAACTTCTCTAAATTTACCAAAACTCCTTATAAAGCTGATTTTCCTAGTGATGATTTTAAAATGGAACAGTGTGCATCTATTGTTCTTGTTCCTAATAATCCTTTGCAGCAACATTTGGAGGATATCGAGAGTGAAGTTTTTAGGAAAGAAAGAGATGAGCTTGAGGAAATTTTTCTTCGCCAACCTATTCTCAAGCATGATTTACCGGTGGAAGATTTGGGTACAACACCGCCACCAAAGGAAGATCCTGTTTTTGATTTAAAACCTTTGCCTGATAATCTTAAATATGCTCATATTGATGATAAGAAAATATATCCTGTTATTATTAGTTCTAAGCTTTCAGAGTTTGAAGAAGAAAGGTTATTGGAAATATTGAAGAAACACCGAGGCGCTATTGGCTACACTCTTGATGATTTGAAAGGGATTTCTCCTTCTATTTGCCAACATGCTATTAATATGGAAGATGATGCAAAGCCTGTTGTTGAACATCAGCGTCGTCTAATTCCGAAGATGAAGGAAGTGGTAAGGAATGAGGTATTAAGACTTCTTGAAGATGGTATTATATATCCTATTGCTGATAGTAGATGGGTTAGTCCTGTGCATTGCGTTCCCAAGAAAGGAGGAATGACTGTTGTGCCTAATGATAATGATGAGCTCATCCCTCAAAGAGTAGTTGTAGGGTATAGAATGTGCATTGATTTTCGAAAAGTTAATAAAGTTACTAAGAAAGATCATTACCCTTTACCATTTATTGATCAAATGCTAGAAAGATTGTCTAAAAATACTCATTTTTGTTTTCTTGATGGTTATTCTGGGTTTTCACAAATTGCTGTTAAAGCTAAAGATCAAGAGAAAACCACCTTTACTTGTCCCTATGGAACTTATGCTTATAGACTTATGCCTTTTGGTTTATGTAATGCTCCTGCTACTTTTCAAAGATGCATGTCTGCTATTTTTCATGGTTTTTGCGAGAGTATTGTAGAGGTATTCATGGATGATTTTTCCGTCTATGGGAATTCTTTTGATAGTTGCTTGCGAAACCTTGATAAAGTTTTGCAGAGATGTGAAGAAACTAACCTTGTTCTTAATTGGGAGAAATGCCACTTTATGGTTAATGAAGGAATTGTATTGGGACATAAAATTTCTGAGAGAGGTATTGAAGTTGATAGAGCTAAAGTTGAAGCAATTGAGAAGATGCCCTATCCGAGGGATGTTAAAGGTATTCGTAGTGTTCTTGGTCATGCTGGGTTTTATAGGAGATTTATTAAAGATTTCTCCAAGATTTCAAAGCCTCTTACTAATCTTCTTCAAAAAGATGTACCTTTTGTTTTTGATGATGATTGTAAGGAAGCTTTTGAAACTCTTAAGAAAGCCTTAACAACTGCTCCTATAGTTGAACCTCCTGATTGGAACTTACCCTTTGAAATTATGTGTGATGCTAGTGATTTTGCTGTAGGCGCTGTTCTTGGACAGCGAGTAGATAAAAAACTGAATGTTATTCATTATGCTAGTAAAACTCTTGATGCTGCTCAACGAAATTATGCTATGACTGAAAAAGAATTATTAGATGTAGTTTTTGCTTGTGATAAATTTAGATCTTATATTGTTGATTCAAAAGTTACTATTCATACTGATCATGCTGCAATTAGATACCTTATGACAAAGAAAGATGCTAAACCGAGGCTTATTAGATGGGTACTTCTTTTGCAAGAATTTGATTTACATATTATAGATAGGAAAGGTGCCGATAATCCTGTTGCTGATAATTTGTCTAGATTGGAAAATATTGCTTATGATCATGTTCCTGTTAATGATAGTTTTCCAAATGAACAATTGGCTGTAATAAAGGTGAGCTCACGAGACAGTCCTTGGTATGCTGATTATGCTAACTTTATTGTTTCCAAGTACTTGCCTCCAACCTTTTCAGCTCAGCAAAGGAGGAAATTCTTTTATGACTTGAGGCATTATTTCTGGGATGACCCACACTTATATAAAGGAGTGGATGGTATTATGCGAAGATGTGTTCCCGAATATGAACAACAAGAGATATTGGGTAAATGTCATGGTAGTGCTTATGGAGGACATCACGCCGGAGAAAGAACCGCGCAAAAGGTTCTACAATCAGGTTTTTATTGGCCAACTCTCTTCACGGATGTGAGAAAGTTTATTTTATCTTGTGATGAATGCCAAAGGGTTGGTAATATCTCCAGACGTAATGAAATGCCTATGAATTATACTCTTGTTATTGAACCATTTGATTGTTGGGGATTTGACTTCATGGGACCTTTTCCGTCTTCAGAAGGTAACACTCACATACTTGTTGCTGTTGATTATGTTACTAAATGGGTGGAAGCTATACCTACAAAAAGTGCTGATGGTGAGACCTCTTTAAGAATGCTTTTAGATATTATTTTTCCTAGATTTGGAGTACCTAGATATATTATGACTGATGGAGGTTCTCATTTTATTCATGGAGGTTTTAGAAAAACTCTTGCTAAGTATGGTATTAATCATAGAATTGCTTCCGCTTATCATCCTCAAACTAGTGGTCAAGTAGAATTATCAAATAGAGAGATTAAATCTATTTTGGGAAAGACCGTTAATAAAACTAGAAAGAATTGGGCTAGTAAATTGAAGGATGCACTATGGGCTTATAGAACTGCTTATAAAAATCCTATGGGAATGTCACCTTATAAAATGGTTTATGGGAAAGCTTGTCATTTACCTTTAGAACTAGAGCACAAAGCTTATTGGGCTGTTAGAGAATTAAATAAAGATCCTAAACTTGCCGGTGATAAGAGGTTGTTGCAATTAAGTTCTCTAGATGAATGGAGAAGTGAAGCTTATGAAAATGCTAAACTCTTTAAAGAGAAAGTTAAAAAATGGCATGATAGAAGGATTATCAAAAGAGAATTTAATATTGGGGATAAAGTCCTATTGTATCGGTCTCGTCTCAGATTCTTTGCAGGGAAGTTACTCTCGAAATGGGAAGGACCGTATGTTGTTGAGGAGGTGTATCGTTCAGGAGCAATCAAAATTAGCTCTCTCCAAGGCAATGCTACGCAAGTGGTGAATGGACAAAGACTCAAGCATTATATCTCAGGTGATTCTTATAATGTTGATGTTGATATTATTCAAGTGGAAACACCGGAGGCTTTTATCAAAGGGCAAATTGACAAATCCGCCGTAACTCGACTTTGAATAGGTAACAAGATCGGTAATGAAAAGTACGCAATTTACTTTCCGAACAATATTTTTGCTGTTTTTGGAAAATATGAGAAATTACGAGTTCGAAACGGAGTGGAAAGGACGCACGAGGGGGCGCCACCATAGGCCGGCGCGGCCTGACCTGGGCCCGCGCCGCCCTATCGTTTGGCCGCCTCGTCGCCCCTTTCCGACTCTGGTTCGATCTGGTACTTTCCGTTTGTCGTGAATTTTTTTGCTATATAATCCCCCAGACCCCTGGAGGTCCGTATATCGTGTTCTCGACGTGTTTTGTTTCGAGCTGTTTCTGCCAGGATCTGTTTTCAGTTTAGAAGCACCATGGCCTCCAACAACAAGGGCAAGGGGCTTTCGGAGGAAGAAGTGAAGGAGGTGCCCTCAAGACAAGAGCAAAGAAGTCGGAGGGAGCAAGCAAATCTTGGTGGGATCTGTTGACACTCGACGTTCTTTTTCTCATAACCTGCAGGGACCTTTACCACCCGCTCTTAGCCTCGACTCCTTCCCCATGTTGGAAGAAGTTCTACGGACTACCGATGAGTTTTGTGATCAATATCGGGCTCTAAGAAGAGAAGTGGAGATACTCCAAGAGGAGAATTGCCGTCTCCGAAGAATGCTGGAATACCACTCGATTCGCATCACAAGGCCGTCATCGCCAACTTCAGATAACAATGAATCTCTTCGAATCTTAGTGCAGAATTGTCAAGCTGAAAAACTGAAGTTGAAGGAGTTTATTAAGAAGCGCGGGAGGAGTTCATCACCACCATCTCCGCAGGAGTAATTCATCATCGGTATTGGCATCCCCTTGGTTTGTTCCAAGCTTGGGGGAGTGCCGCGGTATCACATCATCACTACCTTTTACTTTTATTGTCAAGTAGTGTCATATCATGAGTAGGGAAATTATCATATAAGATTGGGTTGCAGTTTGGAAGTATCTCTCCTTTAGTTGGTTATCTATGTATCCCTTGGTGTGAGTTATCGTTATGGAATATTAATGAGGAGTCCTATCATTTACATATTGCACATCTTATTCTAGTTTGCAATCTCTATTATATGATTTACCTTGTTGTTAGTATTGGTATCACTTTGGGAGCATTGAATAAATCTATTTGGTTTTGGCAAACTTAGCATTGGTCAATAGCAACAACACTTTGAGGTTTAAATAGAAAAGAGAAATACATGTAGTTGTTTCATTGTCTTTCTTTCTTGTTAGCTCATAGCTTATTATTTCTGAAGTTAAAATTGTTTGTGCTTACAAGGAAGATGCATGATTGTTTCTATCATATGTATATTTGTTTCTTTCCCTCAACTCTTATGCTTGCTAATTAACCTTGCTAGCCAAAGACCTGTACTGAGAGGGAATACTTCTTGTGCATCCAAACCTTAACCCAAACCTATGTCATTTGTGTCCACCATACCTACCTACTACATGGTATTTTCTGCCATTCCAAGTAAATACTTCATGTGCTACCTTTAAACAATTCAAAACTTAGTATCTCTTATTTGTGTCAATGTTTCATAGCTCATGAGGAAGTATGTGGTGTTTTATCTTTCAATCTTGTTGGGCAACTTTCACCAATGGACTAGTGGCTTCATCCGCTTATCCAATAATTTTGCAAAAAGAGCTGGCAATGGGATTCCCAGTCCCAAATTAATTAAACTAAATAGACACTCCTCCATGGTATGTGATTGATGGACGGCACCCGAAGGATTTGGTTAGCCATGGCTTGTGTAAGCAAAGGTTGGGGGGAGTGTCATCATCATAATAAAACCAAAATAAAAAGGCACTCCTTCATGGTATGAGATTGTTGGCAGGCACCCGAGGATTCGGTTAGCCATGGTTTGTGAAAGAAAGGTTGGAAGGAGTGCCACACAAAATGAAAATAATATGGGAGCCGCTCTTTGGAGGTTGTCTGGCAAGGGGGTTAGAGTACCCGCTACCAAGCTTGACAACAACAAACACCTCTCAAAAATGTTACTTTTATTCTCTTTATATGATTGCAAAACTGAAAAAGCTCTAGCACATGATTTAATCCCTGCTTCCCTCTCGCGAAGGGCCTGTCTTTTACTTTATGTTGAGTCAGTAAACCTATTTCCCTCCATCTCAAGCAAGCATTTGAGTAGTTGTGATCAAACCATTATATTGTGATTTGCTTCATCATGTCTTTTATTCTTCCTTGTTTAGTACAAGTTTTATCTGAATGAATATAGCTTTGCAAGTTATCAATGATCATGAAAAGACCATTATGATTGAGTATGCAAGTTGTGCCTTATAAACTTTAACATGAGAGCGCTGCTCAATGAGATAAGTATAATCTGTTAATTGTTCTCTGACCAAGAACGAAGTTTGCTATCACCAATTATGATTTCTTATGCACCTTTACTTGTGATTACCTTATACTTGTTTCAAGTTGAGTTATATGAGGAAGTTGACTACTATAATGTCTTGTGCGAATGAATATGATGCTTCTTGTCCGTATTTTATTTATCGACTCTTCACTCCATAAACATGTGGTCCTATTTATCGAGCTCGCTCGCTTGGGGACAAGCGAAGTCTAAGCTTGGGGGAGTTGATACGTCCAATTTGCATCACTATTTTATATCATAATTTGCTGTTATTCATTGATATATTTCATATTGGGACACAATACTTATGTTATTTCATCTATTTTGCATGTTTCATCATTATTGGAGGATCAAGCACCGGAGCCAGGATTCTGCTGGAAAAAGCACCGTCAGAACGCAATATTTCGGAAGATCAACTGTGGAAGGAAATTATACCAAAAATCCTAATTTTCAAGATGACGAAGGAAGCCAGAAGGAGGAGCCAGGAGGACCCAGGGTGGGCCCACACCCTAGGGCGGCGCGGCCCATGGCCTGGCCGCGCCGCCATGTGGTGTGGGGGGCCCACAGCCCCTTTCGCCTCCTTTTCTTCGCGAAATCCTTCGTCCCGAAAACCTAAGCCACAGAGGGTACCTCGCGAAGAGTTACAGCCGCCTCTGCGGGGCGGAGAACACCAGAGAGAAAAGAGCTCTCCGGCGGGCAGGAACTGGGAAATTCCCTCCGGGAGGGGGAAATCGACGCCATCATCACCGTCATCGAGCTGGACATCATCTCCATCACCATCATCATCATCTCCACCATCATCACCGCCGTCTCCACCGCTGGACACCGTCACCGCCGTAGCAATTTGGGTTTGATCTTGATTGTTTGATAGGGGAAACTCTCCCGGTATCGATCTCTACTTATTGTTGATGCTATTGAGTGAAACCATTGAACCAAGTTTATGTTCAGATTGTTATTCATCATCATATCACCTCTGATCATGTTTCATATGATGTCTCGTGAGTAGTTCGTTTAGTTCTTGAGGACATGGGTGAAGTCTAAATGCTAGTAGTGAACTATGGTTGAGTAATATTCAATGGTATGATATTTAAGTTGTGGTGTTATTCTTCTAGTGGTGTCATGTGAACGTCGACTACATGACACTTCACCTTTATGGGCCTAGGGGAATGCATCTTGTATTCGTTTGCCAATTGCGGGGTTGCCGGAGTGACAGAAACCTAAACCCCCGTTGGTATATCGATGCAGGAGGGATCGCAGGATCTCAGAGTTTAAGGCTGTGGTTAGATTTATTCTTAATTACTTTCTTGTAGTTGCGGATGCTTGCAAGGGGTATAATCATAAGTATGTATTAGTCCTAGGAAGGGCGGTACATTAGCATAGGTTCACCCACACAACACTTATCATAACAATGAAGATTATTTAGCCGTATGTAGCGAAAGCACTAGACTAAAATCCCGTGTGTCCTCGAGAACGTTTGGTCATTATAAGTAAACAAACCGGCTTGTCCTTTGTGCTAAAAAGGATTGGGCCACTCGCTGCAATTGTTACTCTCGCATTTTACTTACTCGTACTTTATTCAACTGTTACATCAAAACCCCCTGAATACTTGTCTGTGAGCATTTACAGTGAATCCTTCATCGAAACTGCTTGTCAACACCTTCTGCTCCTCGTTGGGATCGACATTCTTACTTATCGAAAATACTACGATACACCCCCTATACTTGTGGGTCATCAGACGACATTCCACCGAGAGGGCCTAGAGTATATCAATCCGTCATCGGGATGGATAAATCCAACTTTTGATCCATATGCCTCAACTCACACTTTCCGAATACTTATTCCCATCTTTATAACCACCCATTTACGCAGTGGCGTTTGATGTAATCAAAGTACCCTTCCGGTATAAGTGATTTACATGATCTCATGGTCGAAGGACTAGGTAACTATGTATCAAAAGCTTATAGCAAATTTGAACTTGATGACGTGATCTTATGCTACGCTTATTTTGGTGTGTCCATTATATCATTCATCTAATGACATAACCTTGTTATTAATAACATCCAATGTTCATGATCACGAAACTATGATCATCTATTAATCAACAAGCTAGTTATACAAGAGTCTTACTAGGGACTCCTTGTTGTTTACATAACACACATTATCAATGTTTCGGTTAATACAATTATAGCATGGTATGCAAACATTTATCATAAACTCAAAGATATATTATAATAACAACTTTATTATTGCCTCTTGGGCATATCTCCAATAGTCTCCCACTTGCACTAGAGTCAATAATCTAGTTTACATTTGTAAAGATATAACACATTGGCCTTATGGTGCTTATCATGTTTTGCTCACGGGAGAGGTTTTAGTCAACAGATCTGACACGCTCAGAAACGTATGTATTTTGCAATTCATTTGCGTCTCAACGCATCACTCATTTTCCAAATGAGTCGGCATTAATCGTATATGTTCGGTCTTCTGGTGGAACCTTAGTTCCGCGGTCTGAAATATGTCACTAATATTGTCATACACAATATAGCTTCAAAGTTCTGACACTATCGGAACTACACTAAGTTCTCAAAGAACTTCTCGACTTTACATCCTCAGTCATTGTCAAAACATTGACATACTCCGCCTTCGTTTGTAGAATCCATCACAATATTTAGAACTCTTCTAAATCTAGCATAGATTTCTTCTAGCTCATTGTGCTACGTTTTAATCAACACTTAGCCTAATTGAGATTTTATATGTGACCAAAATAATATCGGTGCAACACCTTACAGCGATTTGTTTGTCATTAGCCCATATAAAAAAATATCCTTGGTTCTTATAAAGCACTCAGGGATATTCTTACTGTTGTCCAATGATCATCACATTAATCATTCTGGTATATGCTCCCAACTCTTTATAGCACAGGACATCTGATTTTTGTACATATTATTCGTTATCTAAAATCACTCATGTGTTTTTACTCATTGAGTGTCAAATACACTCAAGTCTTGTTAAACCTACACATGGAAAAGGATACCTTCTTAATATTTTTATATTGAACTACTTCAATATTCATTCTATGTACTTTAAACTTATTATATGTTTCAATCTATCTTCATAGATCTTGACACTAAATATGTTTCAGTTCATATCCTTTCATGGAATTTAATTCTCAATGAAACCTTTTTACTCAAGTATATAATTATATCATTTATAACCAACTATATGTCATCTACATAAAGTATTATAAATGTCTCAGCGCTTCCACTTAATTTCTTGCAAATGCAAGACTCTTCATCGTTTCTGATGAAATCAAAAAACTCTTTGACTATTTCATCCGGTGAAGATTCCAACTCCACGATACTCACTTCATCCAATTGAGTTCGTATACCTATCTAGTATTCCACGGACCAGAAAAACTCTTGGTTGTATCTTGTATACACCTTTAATACACAATTCTGTTAAGTAATGTATTTTTCCATCCTACTAGCATATCTTATAAAAGAAATACGTAGTGATTACTAGAATAATCCACATAGACTATAAGCATCGCTATGGAAGATATAATCTTATCGTAGTCAACTCTTTGAACTTTGTCATAAACAACTTTTCGACAAGTCGAGCTTCTTCAAGGATACTCCATCCAAGCCATCAATTTTATAGATCCATTTACTTTCAAAAATTATTCACCTATCTTGGATTTCATGGCGCTTAGCCATTTTAACAGAGTCAGGGCCCATCATAGCTTCTTTGTATGTAGTTGGTTTATCATTGTTCAAAATCAATCCTTTGTTCACAAATCATTTATATGATCACAAAGTAAACCATACCTACAAGGTTCAATAGGTACTTTGATCTCCATGACTATAACACTTTGTAGACATGGGAGCTATGATCTTCGTGGCCGCTTCCGGAACCATTTCCGATGCTGCGGTACTCTGATCATCATGCTCAGGTTCATAAACCTTATCAAGTTCCATTGTCCTCCCACTCAAATACTTTGCTAGAAACAATTTCTTGGAAATAAGTAAGAAACATCGACAAACACATTTGTCTTTGTCTCCATAGTGGAAAGAATTTCCAATCAATTCTTTGCGATAAACAACAAAGATATTCATCCGATTTTTGTTGTAAACTTATTTACTTATGCTATGTATAACAAAATTTAAGAAAGGACTATTAGGGTTTATTCCCATGCCATAACTCTTATGGTGTCATTTCAACGGATTATGATGATGCTCTATTTAGTGTAAAAGCGATATTCTCTAAAGCATAATCCACAAAAATATAATGGCGTCATATTATATTATCTCATCATTAACCCAACAAGGTTTGGATACGTCTCTTGGATACTCCATCATCACTATGATACTCCAAGAAATGTGAGTTGTAGAACAATTTCATGACTCTCTTAGATGTTCGCTAAAAACTCGTAATTCAAATATTTCCACCATGATCAAATCATAAATATTTGACTTTTCTATTACGATGATTTCCACTTCATGCTGAAATTTATTTGAATCCATTCAAATATTTCAAACTTCTTCCTTATCGAATGAATATATCCACATATATATACTCAATTCATTGTTGGAAGTTTCATGAAGTAGAAGAATCTCCCGCACACAACTATGCCCAGTGAACCATATACATCATCATGTATGTTTCCACTAAGTTAGTTGCCCGTTCAACTTTTGGCCTACGAACGGTATTTTAGTCATTCTCTTTAGAAGAGATTTTCAAGCGTCAAACGATTCAAAAATCAAAGGACTCCAAAAATCCATTTGCATGGAGTTTCTTCATGCGTTCCTTTCTAACATGACCTAAATGGCGGTTCCATAAATAAGTGGAATTCAAATTATTTGCCTTATGGCATTTTAGCGTCAGTGTTATGCATGTGTGTTTCACCATTAAGATTTATAATAACTTATCCATCGTACATGGAGTAAGGCCATAATTTTAACAACTCATTGTTTTCATTTGACCAGAGCAAAATAACAATTATTATGTTCTTTATTATAAATCTGAAGGGCTAGGTAGAATGCCAACGATGAACATAATAACACTTTATTTTGTCTAGACGTGCATTATTACCACATCCCGTATCAGTCACTTAGGCCATCATATTCTTGTATTGCGTTGTATTGTATGACATCTCATACCAACCAATTTGGTACAAATACCCAAGAACTTCATTGTGTGACCAATCAAAGAATACATTCAAATAGTCTTTTCTTTCTTTCTACCAAAATATTTTGTAGTTTCTCTTTTAGCTTTCCTCATTCTCAGAAAACACTTCACCTTCAATAACTTCTAGGTCCATTGGTCAAATACCAATAACCTTGAGGTTCTTACTTTGAAGTTAATCATCATATGAAAAGTGTTTCAGATTTCACTATTAGTAACTTTGTAATATGATGAACAATTTCACTCATAATTTTATCCATCATATCATGAAGACTTTCCGAGACCATGTCTGTACATGCTAGGCTCGTAAAGTTTAACCTCAGTATTCGCATGTGCAAATCTGGCTTGCACCCGTTCTATGCACACGTAGAATCTATAACACCCGATCATCACGTGATGCTTCGAAACGACAAGTCTTAGCAACGGTGCATACTAAGGACGATTACTTCATGGATATGCGAATATCTTTAGTGCCCAACTAGTTGGAGGATCGAGACGCCTGGCGTCTTCAACCTTCGTACATTCCCATAAAACTTATAAGTTTATGTAGTCTCACTAGATTATATTCTATCATCTTGCAATAAGGTCTTAGATATCACATATATTTCATACCTTGCTTATTTGTAAAAACAAAATTTTCAGCTCGACTTTTCAAACGGATTTGAACTGCAAGTTTCACGGAGACAAGATGATTTCAGGTACTAATTGAAACCATTTCTCTTTGAATCAAAGTGAGGTTTACCAAAACTTTGCAATAGGACTTAATAATTTCTTGATTCTTCAACAATACGGTACCAGTCCGTAAAGTTACTTATCAGATTTAACAGTATTTATATCTCAATTATAAGACTAGCGCATGGTAGATAACGGATGCCAATTCTACAAATTTAATTCAAAATACTATTCAGACTATGTTCATGATAATTAGTTCATGTTTTAATCTAATTACTAATGAACTCCGACTTAATACAACATTCCTCCTAGTTGTTTAGTGGCACACGATCCATATCCACTACACCAAAACCGATCATCACGTGAGATGATGTAGCTTCAATGGTGAACATCAACATGTTGATCATGTCATCCATATGACTCGTGTTCAACCTTTCGGTTTCCCGTGTTCCGAGGCCATGGCTGTACATGCTAGGCTCGTCAAGCAAACCCAAGTGTTTCTGCGTGTGCAACATGGCTTACACCCGTTGTATGTGAACATAGAATCTATCACATCCGATCATCACGAGATGCTTCAAAACGACGAACTGTAGCAATGGTGCATACGAGGGGAGAACACTTTATTATCTTGATATTAATGTGAGGGATCATCTTATAATGCTACCGTCACGATCTAAGCAAGATAAGATGCATAAAGGATTAACATCACATGCAATTCATATGTGATATGATATGGCCCTTTAGTCTTTGCGCCTTTGATCTTTATCTCCAAAGCACGGACATGATCTCCATCATCAACGGGCATGATCTCCAATATAACCCCTCTTTCTCCGTGCTTGGTCCAACAATTATAGCTGAGCATGAACCCGTTCCCCAGTAGGTGGACGTGAAGGATCTTTGAGGTAGAGTAATCCTTCATATTCTTATAGGAACTACATGGACAATAGATGAAACCATTCGACCGCCTGTTTGCCTCAGCCACGTTGAGATAATAATGCATGCCATTAATGAAGTCGGGATGGCACCGATCACCGTACATCCATTGTCGACTCATCTCATTATATAAGTATATCAAAAATCATTAATTACACAACATCATGCATATATGAGTGACCAACTTAATTAATAGATGATACCCCGCGCGTTGCGGCGGACAGAATAGAGCAAGGACGTGATGCAAATCAGCATATATAATTTTGTGTAGAAACAATTGACATAAACTGTGCAGATGACTTTGTGTACGGCCTAATGAAGATAGAAGTTTTGAGAACAAACAATTCATTATTTTCACAGAAAATTGGAATTCAATTCAATGAAGAAATACATCTTGTACAGGTTACGATCTACAACTTAGGATAGGCTGCAAATGATCAAAAGGAGATAAAATGGATAAAAGAATGTTGGATGGACATTGGTTCATAAAAGTGTAATATAGATTCTAGTTTAGTTTACAGTGTATATATTAGGATGCATCTGTGCGAACAACCCTTTTGTGTCGAAGACTTTTCTAGCACGAAAACAGAAAGAAGAAAAATGTATATTGAAGTTATACATGGAAGTATACTAATACAATAATTTTATGGATGAATTGATGGCACTCGAGTCATGCCATTGGTTGAATTTGAACATGACATATCCGTTATATTCTCCATGCACTTGTAAGTTTCCTTGATGAATAGGCAAAAACTTGGGTGCGGAAATAGTGTTTTCTAAATGATATTGTGTGTATGGCGAAGTCCAGTAGTAACAACTGCCTGCAGGTGAAGAAGTCCTTGCAGCAGTTTCTTGCACGTGATTTAAGTGTACAGCCCAAAGCATGCAAATTCTTCAACATGTAGAGATATGGCTATTCGAATATATAAAAAACCTTCATCTGCCTCGCTCCCGACGATGTAAATGAGCAGGCTAACAATTTACAGCTCTCATATATGTGATGAATAATCTCAAATACACCGAAATCTAAATATACTGTTTTGATATTGTCATATCAATCAGAGATTCAGAGAAAAGAAAAGTACATGTATGTTGGACTGAATAAGTGTCCATTTTTTGTACAGTTAAGTCTTCTTTTAACTGCAGCTGCTGTCTTATGTGCAATCGAAGAAATCAAACCTGGCCATAATAACTAAAGGCAAAAGTTTTTTCTATATTGCAAACGGTTACACAACATTAGGGAAGAATGAGCTATGAAGGAGGACTTGCACTGATATATGAACCCACCTGAAGAACACTGTTTTCAATATAAAAAAGCTTCCCATATCCCAAACTGGTACACAATATTGGAGAAGAATAAGCTCTGAAGGAGGACTTGTGCTGATATATGAGTCCATCTAAAATACTATCAGTTTTCACAATGAAACTAAAAAATAAATTTTCCCATGTCCCAATAGATTAGAAATCCCTTACTTGAAATGGAGAAGAATTAGCTCTTAAGAAGGAGCACTGATATATGAACCCATGTAAAAAACTTTCCGTTTTCACAATAAAACTTACAGAAACAAAGCCACAGGGAGAAATATACTTACTGAGGGTCTTGTTGGGAATCTCACTCTGCAGTTTTGGAGTCCATCTCAAGAACTCAGCGGGGAGGAATATACTTCTGCTAATTAATCTTGAAAACTCTTAATTTTTGCACAAATTACAAATAAACCAAAACAGGGGGACAGGGCGAATCAACCTTCTAGTCTAGCTAAAAAGTACATGGCTATTATCAATATTGCAAGTTCGAAAAAATAAATGAATATACAATATGATACATCTTTTGCTAAATTTATTGAAGAAACATGAAGTGACGTTTTTTTCCTATAAGTAAAAGCATATCCATGTTGTATTGCTACCTCTGCCCAAGCGCCATCAATATGTAGCATATATATTACGTTCTTTTACTCTGAATATAGACCCTTTCTTGAAAAACAAATCTACAGATAGATGAAATTAGTAGAGAGAAAAAATTGAAAAACATGAAATGCCTTCCCTGAGAGAAACGGGGATTGGGGAAAAGAAACAGAACCTGTTAATTATGGCATTTGTAGGGCTAGGAATTGATAGTCGTTGCTGACTCAGTTGAGTCTGAAAGAAAAGCTGGCCACACGGTCCATATGTGATATGTGCAGAGCAGTACATCTAGAATCATGACGACCTTGATGGCCGGATTTACTCATGCATGAACATAATAAAGAAAGCAATGGAAAAAGTAATCAACATGCATGTTAATAATTGAACGGTGAACATTGGGACAGTGAGAATCAGTATGAACCTGGTATAGATAATAGACTAAAATGGATCGAGTGTATGGCGAGGGCTGCAGATGCATCACGGCTTGCACGCTCGATATCATTAATCCATGAGCGACAACAGAGACTTCATTTCCCTCCAATCAAGAACAGTGGTGTCCCTGGACGAAATCTCTGCTGAATCTTGAGCAGGGGCACAGGCGGTAAAGTCTGCTGAACCTCGAGCAACAGCACGAGCTTGAACACAAAAATGGAGCAGCTCTAGAGGGCGCGAGGACCAAGTGTGGGGAGGATAGAAATGGAGCAGCTGCACTTTTTAAATTGCAGGGCAACTCTTCGTTGGTTAGTCCTTTAGTTCTTCGGTGGGGAAGATTCATCGGTTTCTTTTTCTTAGCAATAGTGGGCAGGAGAGCAACGGGTCAGTAATTAAGGGAGAGTTACTGGGGAGTTACATAACAACCTGTTGGGCTGTTTTTAGATGAAAAAGTAAAGAAGAAAGACGCTTTATGTGGGAACTTCTGCTTCCCAGTAACTTATGGGTACCGCACACCAGATGTCAGACGATTTTAATCAGACGGCTACCAGTAATTGAGACAACGTGGAGGCATGCATGTGCAGAGAAATCTACTAGTGGGGGCTTCCTATTAAGAGATAGAAGATATTCAAGTTCATCACATAAAACTAAGTTTCTTTTATAAAAAGAAGAGGCTCACCGAGGTGGTACATTGCCGGCTAGGGGACGACGCTAGCGATCGACGGCGGTGAGGACGGGGATGATACTAAAACCTACAAAACATACTTTAATTTGAGCCCAAATTGCATATAAAAAAATAAAATCCCTAACTTAGGCATTTCATCGAACACCTTGCTAGCACTAGAAAACATAATACGAGTTAAACTAGCAAAGAAATGAGCTAAATTAGGAACGCCGGAAGAAAGAATGATATTGCTAACCCTTGGATAGATGGATGTCGTTAATCTTGTTAAAATGATGGAGAAAAATGAAGATTTATTGTAGTGTGAGAGGTGCAAAAAAATTTAAATGTGAGAGAGAGAAGGAGAAGGGAAAATGAGAAAGGGTCGGGCGCGCTGAAGAAATAGGCATGGACCCTTTAGCACGGGTTCCTTAGATGAACCGGTACTAAAGGTCCAGTCCTGGCCCCACCTCCGCCTGGAAACTGCGCTGAAACCCTTTCGTACCGGTCCGTAACACGAACCGGTATAAAAGACCCTCAACGAACCGCTATAGATGTTTCTCGCCCGCCTGAGCAGAGGAACCGGTACTAATGCCCCCTTTAATATCGGTACTACCTCAAAGATCCTTAGACGGATGCCCATTTTTCTACTAGCGAGGCCACATATATTCAAAGGATGAAGACGACGAATTGAAGGCCCAAGTAGGCAAAGTTAAAGTGACAGCAATACTGTTGATAAACTCTGCTACTGTCATATTAAGTGTTAGGTGTCGTATTTAGTGAGTAAAGGTATATTAGTCTCTAGACGTTTTCTGTTAGCGTTTAGCTTTGGTCCTTCTCTGTAACGATTTGGAGTGAGTTTCACGGGGACCACGGTATGCTCGTGGATGGCACGAGCGTGGAGATCATGACCACTTTTCTCCCTTTGCGTTCAGAATAAAAGACGAGAAAGAAAGCCCAAAAGCTACGACAGTTTGAGCAGCGCAAAACGTTTTCTCCGTTCTACGTGTTTCTCCCAAAACACTTTGTTACCGATTAAGCTTAGGAGCGACAAATGCGATTACCTAACGAATAGGACTTTGTTTTACAGTTTGTACGAAAAAAACAACTCGGCTTCGTACGTACGTGATAATTCACAATGTGTGATTTGAATGTTTCAATTTACCATCCCTGTCATATTCGCAAATTCTTTGTTTACCATACCTGTCCGGTGGGATTAAAAGTAAACAAAAAACAATGAAATTCATACATATATAAAATAAGATAGGCGATCCTCTCGAGTTACTAACTGAACCATCACACAGAATAGGGTTCTCACTTCTGTTTGCTCGTAAGCAGTGCCTGCAGTCGGTGGCTAGATCATAGCACCACAACTCACTACCGCCAAGTACAGATCGTCCAACAGTATGCGTGGCTAAACATTCCTAGTCAAACACCTGCATTATACTAGTAGTGACCGACGGAATTTTTCTCCTCTTCCTGTTGGGACCAAAGAAATAGCTCCGGATTTAGAAAGTCACAACATGTTAGAGCATCTCCACTCGTCCCCCCGAGGAGACCCCCGGCGAGCGTTTTTTCCATCCGGACGGCGTAATTCGGCCCAGTCGCGCCCCCGGTTCCTCGTTTTCGTCCGGATTTGGGCCTAAATCCATCCGGCGATCCCACGACATCCCCGGCCCCCCGGGGAGCGCTCGGGGACTCCGGACGGCTTAAAGCGCGCGTGGCCCCAACTTGTCGGCGACAATGGCCTCCGATCTACGGCAAAACCCTCGTCTTCCCGATCTACGGCAAAACCCTCGTCTTCCCGATCTACGGCAAAACCCTCGTCTTCCCGATCTACGGCAATACCCTCGTCGAACGAAAGCTTTGAACTCTCAATTGGTGCAACATAGATAGATTATATATATATTTCGAATATAATTCGAATAAACATAAGAATTACATATAAAAACTTTAAAACTAAACTACTTCTTCTTCTTCTTAGAAGGCCCCGCCTCATCGTCGTCGCGGCGACGCTTCCGGCTCGCCACCTCCTCGTCGGAGGAAGTTGAGTCCTCGTCGTCGTCCTCATCAGCTTCTTCGTCCTCCTCCTCCTGCTCCTCCTCCTGCTCCTGCTCCTCCTCCTCTTCCTCGGCCTCTTCCTCGGCCTGCTCCACGGCCTCTTCGTCCTCCTCCTCGTCGTCCAACTCGTCCTCGCTGGCCGGCGGGGGGGAATCGTCGCTGCTGGACGATGCAGCTGGATCCCACCAATGGCGCCATCCAGGCGGCTTCCCCTCGCTGTCGGTGTCCGATGGCCAAGAGATATCGCTCATGGTTGACGGAGGATGGTGACGAGAGAACAGATGAATGGCGTCGCCCGTCGAAAACCGTATATGTAGGTCTCTCGACGACAGAGAGCGCCGGTTGCTCTTCCCCGGAGTTCGTGCTCACGGCGGTTCTCGCATCGAGGCCACTTCGACCGTTCCCGACGAGTCGTTCCGGCTCTCCAGTCCACTTCGCGACGGTTCAATGCGTCGAGGGATCTCCGACGATTGCCCTTCCCGGTGACTGCGCCGTCGCTATGCACGCGGTGGGTGCGCGTCCATGGGCTCGCGGCTGGGAAAATGGGCCTCCCCAGGCCAAAAACTACATCCATCCGGCGCTAAATTTCGCCGGATTTGGGCGTGGGGAGCCCAAACGAGTGGGGATGCTCTTACTTCCAGAGAATCAGTGACAGTATTGGGACACCTTATTCAGTGGCAACGCGGTGCAGCAACGCAAGTTGCAAGGTCAGAGGGGTGGCAACTCATGAATGGCGATGTAATATGCGTAATCAAACTGACAGTCTGACACCAGATGCTAGTCAAAAGGGTTCATACTATTTTGATATGTTTAGTAGTCAACCATATGATACATTTTATCAGAGACATGTGTAGCACGATTTAAAAATTCTGTTTTCTGTTGGCTAAGCGAGAGCTAGGTTGGTGTGCATGCACAGGAGCCGGCCTTGATTGATGCTCCATGTTCTTCTTCTTCTTTAGGAGCACCGACGCTCCATGCCTTTATACACAGCCAGCTCGTATTGTGGGTATAAAGTTTTTCAGTTGCTCTTTGCAATTGTTTCCTTGTCATGGCCGGACAGCAAAAAAGATGAAGTTCCAGTCATTGTATATGCAGCCAAATAAATTATACAAATAGAATGTGATTGTCTTTCGCAACATCTCTACATTGCCAACCGTCCTCGTCGACCAGATCAAAAACTATGCAACCCGACGGTGAGTATTGCGGTTCGAACAATTGGGTGGTATTATGCCACGAGAGTAACCAAGACTTTTTATATTTTCTTGCACAACTTATTAAATAAGGCAAGATTTTGTCTCTGTCACTAGGACTAAACAAAATTTCCGTCTAAACAAATATTAGTACTGCATATTTTTAGCTAAACTGATAATGTAGAGCAGTGACTAGGATGGTTCAAAATACATACTAGAACTAAGCAACCTTATGGGGAGTATCACGGCACGGGTGGGAACATTTAAGTACTATACTGCGAGAGCAGGCTTTTGTATCTCAGATATATTTTTTTGGCTCATAAGTAATACTGTTCAAATTAAATTGGTATGGAAAGTTTCCATCTTAACAAACATTAGTATTTGTTTTACTACACTGATATGAAAACTCAAAGTTTTAAATGGCACACTATCTTGTCGATATAGCGGATTTAGATCCCTCCCGCCAACGCTATGCACTTTTAGCGCTGAATAGGAACTCCCACTAATAGCGCTGAAATGGTAAAGTTGGGCCAAAAATAATGCTATTTTCCCGCAAGGACCAAACGTTTTCAGATTTAAATTTGAAAGCTTAAGGACCAAATGTGTGACCAAACTTTTAGAAGAACATATTAGCAAATATTATATTTTGTAGATACCATATGAAAATATATTTCATTAGCTATCTAGTGATATTGATTTGTATTTTGCATGTTAATGATTTTTGATAAAAACTTAATCAAACTTAACATAGTTTGACTTTCTAAAGATAATATAAGGGTTAAGCTTTAGGATAGATGTAGTATATCATGATTGTTCCTATCCTTGACCTACTAAAATTTTGAAATATTAAACTTCACGCCATTTTTTTAGATGATATGGATATATGATGTTTAATTTATCTATATTTTCTTATTTTTGTGAAAAAAGAGCAATGGCCGCTATAATTTTAGAAAATGTCGCCGCTAAGAAGCATAGCCCGCTATTTTAAACTTTATGCAAACATATATAATTAACAGGGTATTAATCAGTTCGGAATGCTCCACCGGCGAATGTACCAGTGCAACGATACCTGCAGTTTGCTGGATGTGAGGTATTCGGTCGTGCGCACCCATGCTTTTATTCCGACCGTTTGGTTCCGGAGGGAGCGGCGTGAAGCTCTTTTCTGTGTTGCCACCAGATGACATTTTGGTCCATGGTGAAGTCAGAGGCGGAAAATATCATGATGGCCGGATTGGAGGAATAGCAATGGAGGGTCTAGTATGTGCACTGTTGAGAGGCTTGCTTGGTGTTCTAGGCTTCGCAACAGCAGTATGCAAGTGGGGGCGACAACACTAGGGAAGTTCAGCGTCTTACCTTTCAGGTGAAAATCCAAGATCTGGCCTTAATTGGTTGTGTCTGGCAATTGCCTTGTTGAAGGCATTGTTTTGAGAGCGGAGACTATCTTCAGGGTGAAAACCTAAGATTTTTAATCGGGCGACGACGGCGCTTGTGCACTGTTTCCTTCTTGGAGGCGTCGCTTTTGGAGAGCCTGGAGTTCAGGTGTTGTCTTGGTGGTGGATGTACCGTTGTTGCTAGGGCTGGAATACCGTAGCGGGACTTTTCTTTTATGTAACTCTTCTTTTTTTTTTTGGTTGTGTGCATCCGTAATGCTATTAGAGTATTGCGTTGTTGCAGAGGTTGGGTGTAATTGGTATCTTCTTGATATTAATATATAGTCCTTATCGAAAAAATACAGAATGGGCAAACTGCCACTTTCATATGAAGTGCATAATACAAAATATTAGTACTATCTAGCTACACCGATAATGCAGAGTAGTATAACTGCAAAACACATAACTAACAGTAGCATAATCAGTTCCGATTCTGAATGAGCAAGGTGCTAGAACTTTCACATAAAGTGCATGCATATTCCAGGAGCAAAAGATAGAGGAACGACAATAAAGTATACTGCATACTTGCAACCTGGACAATCTCCCCTACCATTCTGCTGTTGGGTTTCGCTCTGCGATTCCTTGCTTCCTCCCTCCTCCCATGTGCCCGCGGCTCCCAGACAATTCCGTTTGCTGGAGCAGCAAGAAATGCCAAACCCATAGATCTGACGAGTACCTTATACCACGCTTGTCTGCACAACTTGTAAAAATTACAATCTCACATGATAACCCAATTGACTTGCCAATATTCTCGCCGCCGATTTGAGCGCCACCTGACCCGGCAGATTCACCGCGACCGCAATCAAGACGATGAAGATCAGAAGCTCCGGCTGAGATCTTCCTGCTCGTGAGTGAATCCCAGAAGGTGGCAGCAGCTTCAGAAAGTGTGTAAAGAGCAAGAGTTCTCGTGAATGTAAAGGGAAAAGGAGGCGAAGAAACGTGGTTTGCGTGAGATGCCAGCCCGGCCAGCACAGCCATGGTTCGTTCTACTCTACCGACCAGCAGACGCAGAGCTCAGATTAGTTTAATCTGATCGCGAGCGATCGCTTTCCAAATCATGTACTAAGTTGTATCGTTCTCCTCGGCCGCTACTGCAGCCTGCCTGCCTAGCTGTGCATATTTTGCCTGCCTATCTATCCGCCATTATCGCATCCATTTCTTAATTCCTCTTCGAGCTAACTAATCATCGGCTTGCTCTGCGTACCATTAATGTACTTGAGGAATGCGTTGCGAGTGCGTGTACTTGTAGTATCGCACAGACAGGAGGGCTAGGAGCTGGAGCTCTCGTTGCCTTGTGAGGTTGTTGTAAAGCTGCAGAGATGAAGGTGCCTGTGAGGAGAGGGAGCTTCAAGAAGAGCAGGGGACCTCCTTCATGCGGCCTCCCTCTGCTGCTGCTCATTGCGGCTGTTCAGTTCTTTGTGATTGGTACGTAATTCCCAGTTCTTCCTTACATTCTGCAACGCATTATCAGAGAATGTTTATCGTGTTTCTGTTGATCATGGATGAACTCACCAGTAGCATATTAGCATGGCAATGCTCATTGATTCTTGTAATGGAAATGGGGTTTTGACATTGGGATTTTAATCTACAGGCAAGCCTTTTCCGTCACTCTTGATGGATAGCAGGAATTTCTTCAATCTAGCAGGTATGTAACTATGTATATCATCAATCTTTATCGAATAAAATGTATATCATCAACAGGCAAACAAATCATATAGAATGTGGTTGATCAGTTGCTTAATCCAGGGAAAGAGACATGCTTTCTGATGCGAATTTGTGCAATGCAGAGGAGGAGTTCATCCCGGAGCCACGCGTGAGCTGCGAGTTCAATGACACAAGGTCCGACTTCTGCGAGATGACCGGCGCCATCCGCGTCCGGGGGAGCACGTCGGAGGTCTTCGTCGTGACCCCTCGCCGCGGCGCCACCGCGGGGGACGTGGGCGCGAACGCGACATGGATCGCCGCCAACGCCACGAGCTGGAAGATGAAGCCGTACACGCGCAAGGGGGAGTCCCGCATCATGAACGGCATCACGGAGTTCACCGTCCGGCTCTCGGCGGCCGGCGAGGCTCCCGCGTGCGACGTGATGCACGAGGATGTGCCGGCAGTGCTGTACTCCAACGGCGGCTACTGCGGCAACTACTACCACGACTTCAACGACAACATCGTGCCGCTCTTCATCACGACGAGGCAATTCGGGCGCGAGGTGCAGTTGCTGGTGACGCAGAAGCAGGCGTGGTGGTTCCGCAAGTACGGCGAGATCGTGGACGGGCTAACGCGGCACGAGGCGGTGGACCTGGACGGCGACGAGCGCGTGCATTGCTACCGGCGCGTGACGGTCGGGCTGAGGAGCCATAAGGACATGAGCATCGACCCGCGCCGCTCGCCCAACAACCTGTCCATGGTGGACTTCAAGCGGTTCCTCATGTGGCGGTACGCGCTGCCGCGGGAGCACGCCATCCGGACGGAGGAGGACGATGGAGAGGAGAGGAGGCGGCCGCGGCTGCTGATCATCACGCGGCGGTCAAAGCGGCGGTTCATGAACCTGGAGGAGATCGTGGCCGCGGCGGAGGAGGTCGGGTTCGAGGTGACGGCGTCGGACCTGATGCCAAAGAAGGGCGCCCCGGGCGAGGTGGTGGTCGGGGACGGTGGGCAGGCGCGGATGGCGGACGCGTCGGCGACGGTGAACGCGTTTGACGCGATGCTAGCGGTGCATGGGTCCGGGCTGACCAACCTGGTGTTCCTGCCGATGAACGCGGTGGTAGTGCAGGTGGTGCCGCTGGGGCGGATGGAGAAGCTGGCCATGGACGAGTACGGGGTGCCGCCGAGGGACATGAACATGAGGTACCTGCAGTACAACATCACGGCGGAGGAGAGCACGCTGTCGGAGCTGTACCCGAGGGGGCACCCGGTGTTCCTGAACCCGGGCCCCATCCACGATCAGAGCTGGTCGCTCGTCAAGGAGATCTACCTCGGCAAGCAGGACGTCCGCCTCGACATCGCCAGGTTCCGGCCTGTCCTCCAGAAGGCGCTCGACCTCCTCCGGTGACCGTCACAGATGTGACACTGACATGACAACCGGCGCCGGCCGGCCGACCGTGATAGCAACAAGGACGACGGCGACCGAAGCATGCAATCGAGTCGACGACAAGTACATTACACACACACGCACACATACATAAGCCAGCCTTTATTTTGTTCTTCTTCTTGTTCTTTTCTGAGATTGAAAATGAAATTAGTGGTGTATAATACAGTTGATCATAGGACATCAGAGTGGCGACGGTTTTTGCATGTTAGTTTAGTCTTTGTTACGGAATCGCCACAGGCGTACGTGGCTGGTTTGAGCTTCTGTCAGGCTGCTAAGCCCCAACAGCAACAAGAACAAGACAACATCATGTGAGTCATCAAATTGTATTTTTTTAGACGGACCGACACGGTGAGCAAAGCGGGAATGGAGCATCAACTATCATGCTCCAAATAATCAAGCTACTCCACAAAGATTCCACAGGTGTTGCCGGTGGGAAAGTAATATACCTCAGCTGCTCAAGCGTGCGCGTTTATACGTCTGGTATACTATGCTAAAAATAAGTTCCTACACTACTTACTACGTTCATTATTTAAGATGTTTTAGATTCTTTTTCCAAAATGCATATATATATATATATATATATATATATATATATATATATATATATATATATATATATATATATATATATATATATATATATATATATATGTATGTACATGTTTCGGTACATAGGTTCACTCATTTTGCTTAGCATCTATTCTGAACTAAAATATATCTAGAACATCATACAATAGTCAATGGAGGGAGTAAATGGTTATCGAAAAAGTTTTCCTCCGGCATGCGACGGGCTCTATCTTCAAAATACTTGGCGTTCTTGCAATAGTTGTGTAGACAACGGGATCAGGAGCGACTAAACGCCATGCTTCGACACCTATTGGAGGCAACACACTGTCTTTCTTCTCCATCCAGTCACCGACCGGGGCCCACAGGGCGTTGTGCTTGTTTTTTCTTTAGTTTTAGCTTTGGCATGTTTGTGTTGTGACCCCGGCTTTTCTTTGCTTTTATTCTTGCGATTTGAGACTTGGTCTCGTACTACGTACGGTTGTGGTTCCTTTATTTATAAAGTGGGCAAAAATCTGTCTGAAGGAGTAGCTTTTATAAGAACTATTTTGTTGAACAGGAATGAGTGAACTGTCTCTTTGGAAGACCATTTCTTGGGATCCTGAGTATACGATTACTTCTAAGAAAAAAACATTACTTGAAAAATAAAATATGTTATTTTCACTCTTATGGTAGTTACTTGGAAAACACCTATCCATAGAGGAAATAAAACACATTATTTGAACGGATTGGTAGCGCGACAAGAGGGGGGTGAATGGTCGCTACATAATTTTTATATCTTTTTTAGTTTTATATGCGATGCGAAATTAAATGTGGCAACTTTAGCAGCTATGGTGAACCTAGTATGAACCTATGCGATGCATCAAGTAAAGAAACCGACAAGATGGTAAGAGAGAGGTAGCGGGACAACCGGGGTAGCGGAGAGGAGACGCGATGTGTTTCCCGCAGTTCCTCCCACAAGAGGGAGTACATCTGCGTTGAGGAGGTGTGGACAACGAAGGTCCAACGGCCACACAGGCCTCACCTTCTTCCTCGAGAAAACCCCACGAAGGAGCTTTCCCTTCTCCACTAAGTAGCCGGTCGAGGCGGCAGTTCCTTCACAAGGTTGGGGCCAGGTCCACAACACCGGAGGCTCCCAACACCCTATGGGGCTAGCACAACTCCAAACAAGCCTCCATAGGAGCTCATCTCCAACAGATCCCACAATAGGAACCATAACTTCAAGATCCACTAAGGACTAGGTAGTATTGGTGAAATCTCTCTTGGTAGATCTATAGATCGGGGTCTTCTCCATCAATCCTCAAAGTTTGGGCAAGATTGGTTGGATGGGGAGGGAGATCCTCACGGTTTTGAGCTCAGCAACAATGGAGGAGAGAGAGAGAAGACTTGGGTCGAGCTGGGGAAGGAGGCCCCCTTTTATAGGGTCCCCCGAATCCAACCGTTATGTTCAGTTCCCGCACGACCGGTACCACCGCTCCTGGGAGCGGTACTACCTCCCTGGGTTTGAGATTGGCCTGTAGTGATACCACGTGGGGCTCAAGCGGTACTACCGTTGTAGGTACCATCAAGGTACCGGTAGAGTCTCTGTCAGCCCCGGAATCCTGCCCGGTACCATGGCGGTACCAGGGCGGAAGTACTGTAGTTTGCAATGACTGGTACCAAACCGGTACCTGGTCGGAAGTACCGCTTGGGAGCAGTACTACCGGTCAAGGTACCGGCATGCATACTGCAAGCTTTTCCCTCGTGCGAAGACAGCTACGGTACTGGTGACCGGTACCAATAGCGATAGTACCGTACTACCGATCAAGCCGGAACTGTTGTCTTCTCTTTTCCTCTCCAACCATGTCGCCTCACGACACACACACAAAACCAAAAAACATATAAACTACTCTTGAGTCTTTCGATCCTGAGGTGTTCAGCGAGGGCACCGTGCACCTGCAAATCTTTTCAAAACACTTATGCACACGGTGAAATTTATTCTAGTGTTGTTATCAAACACACAAAATACTAAGGATAGATTTTGCTCTTTCACCTATGCTAGTTGTGCTTCTGGGCTGATGGATTTTTCTTTTTTTGGAAACCTAGGCCAATGGCTTGTTTTCTTGTTTTATGAAAGATTGGGAATCTTATTAAGACTGACTTTATGACTTTAATTAGAGATTTTGAACCTAGTGTGCTGAATGTTTTAGGTTGATTGTGCTATCTATTATTATATACTAAAAGGGAAATATGAGAGTCTAAAGCAAAGACACCATGTTAATCCACATCATCTAAATTATAAGGATCTTTTTTTTGAATCACAGTACAATCAAATATGCTCATACAAACGCGCGCACACTCACCCCTATGAACGCACACACGTACACCCTACCCCTATGAGTACCTTTGTTATCACCAGAATTTGACCGGATCAGAGGTGGGCCGCGATCAAGATTGGGCTTGAAGAATATACATGGAAGGAATACATGAATCGGCCTTATATGCAAAGTTTGGGCTAGTTTGCCCGTGTATCTGTAATATAGTAGGATACGTGTCGTTTAGATAGAACTTGACTCGTGCATGGTTGGGATTATTCCCACGTTAGAAAGTCTGCGGACTATAAATATGTATCTAGGGTTTATGAAATAAACAACAATCACGTTCACCACAAACCAATCTAGGCGCATCGCCAACTCCCTTGTCTCGAGGGTTTCTTCCGGGTAAGCATCATGCTGCCTAGATCGCATCTTGCGATCTAGGCAGTACAAGTTTATTCGCTGTTCATGCGTTGCTCGTACTGAAGCCTTTTTGATGGCGAGCAACGTAGTTATCTTAGACGTGTTAGGGTTAGCATTGTTCATCGTATCATATGCTATCGTCGTGCAACCCTTAGACGTCTAGCCGCCTTACACCTATCTTAGGTGTAGGGGCGGCACCCCGCTTGATCATTATTTAGTAGATCCGATCCGTTATGATTGTTCCTTGTTCTTCAAGGATTAGTTTAATATCTGCATAGTTAGGCCTTACAAACGGGTTGAAGGATCCGGTGGCACGTAGGGTGCAGTTTGCTAACCCTAGATAAGATGTTCCGGGGATCAACTTCATGTTGGTTTTTAGGCCTTATCTAGGGTTGGCTTATTGATACCGTGCGTGGCTGCTAGGCTCAATCACGAGTAGGATGTTCCGATTATGTGGTGAGAACCCTAAATCGTAGTAGGTCGTTTTAGCTTTATTTCGATCAAGCAGGACCACCATATATTCGTACACCTTGTACGGATCATGGGTGGATCGGCTCTTTGAGCCGATTCACAGGACAACCTGAGAGCCGATCGAGGCTCGTATTTAATGTTTACGTGTATGCCCTGCAGGAAACTAAGCGAGGCACATCCATCACCTTCCTGACCAGGTATAGGTCAGGTGGCACGCCCTTGCACCAGCATCGGACGTGCGTGCCTAGTCTTTGCGGGCCGTCGCTCGGAGGGACCAGGGCCAGCCGCAGCCCTGGGAGCCTCCCGGCTCTACTGTGTTGCCCGTCGCTGCTCGCCGGTGGGTTTCTGACCGCAACACATTCTGGCACGCCCGGTGGGACCATCTTCGACATCAACCGCATCGCCATCTACATCTGAGATGGCGGAAGGCACTCCAGTCACGTACGAGGATTTGACCGAGGAGCTCAAGAAGAAGTATGACGAGGTCAAAGCAATCCTCGAAGCCAACCTCATCGGCTCTTTTCACAGAACCCGCTCGCATGGCATCAGGTGGAAAGGGTTCTCACCTGAAGGCGCGCTCGATGGAGTGGACCTGTCCGCCCCGTCGAAGAACGCACCAGGTCCCTGCGTCAGAGATTAACTTCATGGTAGCTCACTCGCTGCACCGCCATTCCGAGAGCCTGGTGAATACTTTGGAGCGTGTCGCTCTTCGGGTGATCCAGGAAATCATGAGGCATCGCATCTCCGTCAGGACCAGCTCTCGGGACTTACCAAGGAGAGATGCCACTCCAGTCCCGTCCACCGTTGCCATTCGCGTTGGCAGCACCAGAATTGCCGAATTCACCGGCATACGCCGTTGACATGGTAGAATGCATGTACCCTGGGAGGTGCCAGCCAAGATTCTCGTTCAAAATCAACATGGTAGGGCTTGGGCGCCACCCTGGTAAGGACAAAGGCGAGGGCAACCGCTCTCGTAGCGAGGACAAAGAAGAAGCCGCTCCATGCGATCGGCTCCGACACGATGGCAAACGCTACATCACAGAGGGAGAAGTGAAGAATGTGCGATATCAACGACCTCTCTCTGATCACCTCCTCAATAAATACGTGAGTCAGTATGACCAGCGCCGGCGGTACAATAGCGACGATGAAAGGGATCGTCTAGCTAGCAGGAACGCCAGGAGACATCGTCGGCATGATCGCGACGAGGAGGGATATGAGCGCCATGCCAAGGAGAAGTCGAGAGAACAGGATGACGTGGATAAGCACTGGGACTGCCCTTTCTTCAAACACTGCTGGGATTCAGGAATGAGCCGATTGCCTACGATCGGCAACTGCCCAGAATGTCGGCGGAAGAAGAAGGGTGCGACGGACGTATCAGTGTTCAAACGTCTAGGGCCTCTCCCATCTAGGAACAAGCAAACTGAGTCCTCTCAGGAAGAAGACCTCGAGGAGTTAGAAGATGACTATGAGGAAGAAGGGGACAAGTACCACCGGCCAAGGTGGTGCCCTGATGGACTCAGCCGTTCCCAAAAGCGTAGGGTTCAACGACTGCGCGGCGTGGAAGAAGCCGAAAGGTTATACCTACACACGCTAAGGAAGGCGCGGCCTGATCTGGCCGAGAAAATTCAGCGAACTCTGGATGAAGAAGATCGACCACAGAGGAAAGAATGGCGCCCCAAACAAAGGAAAGCCGATGATGAGACATCGGCTGGCACTAGTACGATGTAAACTTTTTTGAGCAATGCAATCAAGATGGGGGCCGATTCCAGTAATCGGCCCATATTATCCTTGCCCTACGCTTTACCTGTGATCTAACAGGTGGCGGAAAGCTAGGGTATGAGCTTACATCTGCTGATGAGCTAGGAGAAATCTACCTATGTGCAGGCATAAGGTCTTTAGACGACTGTAGAGCCGATATCTACAGTAACCTGGCAGATTCGGCTCGGGGGGCACCTAAGCAGACGAACATGTGCGATACATGTGCAGTAAAATATGGGGGGGGGGCCGACAGAAAAATCGGCCAATAAAAAATAAATTTTTATGCGCAGACATCGACTTAAGGGAATATCTGAAATATTTGAGACGACAACAGTATACAAAAAGCCGATACGGGTTCGGCGAAGCATTTGATCAAAGAGGCTACTGAAGAAACGCGTTGAGGGCATGAAGGGCGTCGGCACGGATGCGATCCACCTCGGCGATCTCAGCCTCGTCATCCTCGTCTTTGCCCGTCACCAGCTGACTGCTCAGCACACGAATTTCAGCCCGATCGATCTTCAGATCGGCTGTGAGACCTTTTGCTTCCTCTTGAGAGCGGGCGATAAGTGAAGGAGATATGCCCTAGAGGCAATAATAAAGTGGTTATTATTTATATCTTTATGTTTATGATAAATGTTTATATATCATGCTATAATTGTATTAACCGAAACATTAGTACATGTGTGATATGTAGACAACAAAGAAGTCCCTAGTATGCCTCTTAACTAGCTTGTTGATTAATAGATGATTAGTTTCATAATCATGAACATTGGATGTTATTAATAACAAGGTTATATCATTATATGAATGATGTAATGGACACACCCAATTAAGCATAGCATAAGATCTCGTCATTAAGTTATTTGCTATAAGCTTTTGATACATAGTTACCTAGTCCTTATGACCATGAGATCATGTAAATCACTTATATCGGAAAGGTACTTTGATTACATCAAACGCCACTGCGTAAATGGGTGGTTATAAAGGTGGGATTAAGTATCCGGAAAGTATGAGTTGAGGCATATGGATCAACAGTGGGATTTGTCCATCCCGATGACGGATAGATATACTCTGGGCCCTCTCGGTGGAATGTCGTCTAATGTCTTGCAAGCATATGAATGAGTTCATAAAAGACCACATACCACGGTACGAGTAAAGAGTACTTGTCAGGAGACGAGGTTGAACAAGGTATAGAGTGATACCGAAGATCAAACCTCGGACAAGTAAAATATCGCGTGACAAAGGGAATTGGTATCGTATGTAAATGGTTCATTCGATCACTAAAGTCATCGTTGAATATGTGGGAGCCATTATGGATCTCCAGATCCCGCTATTGGTTATTGGTCGGAGTGAGTACTCTACCATGTCCACATAGTTCACGAACCGTAGGGTGACACACTTAAAGTTGGATGTTGAAATGGTAGTACTTGAAAATGGAATGGAGTTCGAATATTTGTTCGGAGTCCCGGATGAGATCCCGGACATCACGAGGAGTTCCGGAATGGTCCGGAGAATAAGATTCATATATAGGAAGTCATATTCCAAGTTTGGAAATGATCCGGTGCATTTATGGCAGGTTCTAGAAGGTTCTAGAAAAGTCCGGAAGAAATCATCATGGAAAGTAGAGTCCCGGAGGGACTCCACCTTGCATGACCAGCCAACCCTAAAGGGGAGGAGTCCAAGGTGGACTCCTCTAGGGTGGCCGGCCAACCCCCCTCATGGAAAGGGGGAATCCCACCCCAAGTGGGATTCCCACCTTGGGTAGGTTTCCCTACATATGGGAGGTTTCATTGTTGGGTCTTATTCGAAGACTTGTATACCAACACTTGGGGATTTCCACCTATATAATGAGGAGGAGAGGGAGGGGGCTGCCCACTCTTGGCCGCACCACCTAGGGCTGCCCTTGGCCGGCGCCCTAGCCTCCCCCTCTCTCCCCAAACCCTAGCGGTCTCTCTCCTCCACCACATCCCGCACGCTTAAGCGAAGCTCCGCCGGATTTCTCCACCACCACCGACACCACGCCGTCATGCTGTCGGATTCAAGAGGAGCTACTTCTTCCGCTGCCCGCTGGAACGGGGAGGTGGACGTCGTCTTCATCAACAACCGAACGTGTGACCGAGTACGGAGGTGCTGCCCGTTCGTGGCGCCGGAACCGATCGTGATCAAGATCTTCTACGCGCTTTTGCAAGCAGCAAGTGAACGTCTACCGCAGCAACAAGAGCCTCATCTTGTAGGCTTTGGAATCTCTTCAAGGGTGAGACTCGATAATCCCCTCGTTGCTACCGTCTTCTAGATTGCATCTTGGCTTGGATTTCGTGTTCGCGGTAGGAAATTTTTTGTTTTCTATGCAACGTTATCCTACAGTGGTATCAGAGCCGTGTCTATGCATAGATGGTTGCACGAGTAGAACACAATGGTTTGTGGGCGTTGATGCTCTTGTTATCTTTAGTTTGAGTACTTTGCATCTTTGTGGCATAGTGGGATGAAGTGGCTCGGACTAACTTTACATGACCGCGTTCATGAGACTTGTTCCTCGTTCGACATGCAACTTGTATTGCATAAGAGGCTTTGCGGGTGTCTGTCTCTCCTACTATAGTGAAGATTCAATTTACTCTTCTATTGAAAACATTAGTATCAACGTTGTGGTTCATGTTCGTAGGTAGATTAGATCTCTCTCGAAAACCCTAAACCACGTAAAATATGCAAACCAAATTAGAGACGTCTAACTTGTTTTTGCAGGGTTTGGTGATGTGATATGGCCATAATGTGATGATGAATATGTATGAGATGATCATTATTGTATTGTGGCAACCGGCAGGAGCCTTATGGTTGTCTTTAAATTTCATGTTGAGTAGTATTTCAAAGTAGTTGTAATAGTTGCTACATGAGGTGAACAACCATGAAGACGGCGCCATGAACCTTGACGCTACGCCGACGATGATGGTGATCATGCCCGTTGATGATGGAGATCATGTCCGTGCTTTGAAGATGAAGATCGAAGGCACAAAGACTAAAGGGCCATATCATATCACATATGAATTGCATGTGATGTTAATCCTTTATGCATCTTATTTTGCTTAGATCGCGACGGTAGCATTATAAGATGATCCCTCACATTAATATCAAGATAATAAAGTGTTCTCCCCTCGTATGCACCGTTGTACGCTTCGTCAAGCTTCAAGCATCTCGTGATGATCGGATGTGATAGACTCAACGTTCACATACAACGGGTGTAAGCAATGTTGCACACGCGGAATACTTGGGTTTGCTTGACGAGCCTAGCATGTACAGACATGGCCTCGGGACAACGGAAACCGAAAGGTTGAACACGAGTCATATGGATGATATGATCAACATGTTGATGTTCACCATTGAAGCTACATCATCTCACGTGATGATCGGTTTTGGTGTAGTGGATTTGTATCGTGTACCACTTAACAACTATGAGGGATGTTGTATTAAGTGGGAGTTCATTAGTAATTAGATTAAAACATGAACTAATTATCATAAATATAGTCTGAGTAGTATTTTGTATTAATTTTGTAGTATTGGCATCCGTTTACTACCATGCGCTAGTCTTGTTATTGAGATAGAAATACTGTTAAAATCTGACAAGAAACTTTACGGATTGGTACCGTATTGTTAAAGAATCAAGAATTGATTAAGTCCTATTGCAAACTTTTAGTAAACCTCACATTGTTGATTCAAAGAGCTATGGTTTCAATTAGTACCCAAAGTTATCTTGTCTCCGTGAAACTTGAAGTTCAAATCTGTTTGAAAAGTAAGGAGCTAAAAATTTAGTTTTCAGAAATAATCAAGGTATGAGATATATGTGATATCTAAGACCTTATTGCAAGATGATAGAATATAAATTTGGTGAGACTACATAAACTCATAAGTTTTATGGGAATGTATGAAGGTTGAAGACGCCAAAGGCCACAATCCTCCAACTATTGGGGCACTAATAATATTCGCATATCCATGAAGTTATCATCCTTAGTATGCACCGTTGCTAAGACTCGTCGTTTCGAAGCATCACGTGATGATCGGGTGTGATAGATTCTACGTGTGCATACAACGGGTGCAAGCCAGATTTGTACATGCGAATACTAAGGTTAAACTTTATGAGCCTAGCATGTACAGACATGGTCTCAAAAAGTTGTCATGAATTGATGGATAAAATTATGAGTGAAATTGTTCATCATAGTTACTAATAAGTGAAATCTAGAACACTTGTCATATGATGATCAACTTCAAAGTAAGAACCTCAAGGTTATTGGTATTTGACCAACAAACCTAGAAGTTATTGATGTTGAAGTGTTTTTCTGAATAATGAGGAAAGCTAAAAGAGAAACTGCAAAAGATATTCTGGCAGAGAGAAAAGAAAAGACTAGAAAGTCTAGCTCAGGTGTATATAAATGATATACATGTTATGGTTGTATTCCTAGTTAGGTCACACAATGAAATTCTTGGGTATTTGTACCATATTGGTTGGTATGAAGTGTCATACAAAACAACGCAATACAAGAATACAATGGCCTAAGTGACTGACAAGGAATATGATAGGAATGCACGTCTGGAACAAAATAAAGTGTTATTATGTTCATCGTTGGTATTCTATCTAGCCCTTAGAATTTATAATAAAGAACTTAATAATTGTTATTTTGCTCTTGTCAAATAAAAACAATGAGTTGTTCAAATTATGACATTACTCCATGAACGATGGATAAGTTATTATAAATTTTAATGGTGAAACACACATACATAACACTGACGCTAAAATGCCGTAAGGCAAATGATTTGAATTCCACTTATTTGTGGAACCGCCATTTAGGTCATGTTAGAAAGGAACGCATGAAGAAACTCCATACAAATGGATTATTGGAGTCATTTGATTTTTTGAATCATTTGGCGCTTGCAAATCTTTTCTAAAAGAGAATGACTAAAATACCGTTCATAGGCCAAGAGTTGAACGGGCAACTAACTTAGTGAAAACATACATGATGATGTATGTGGCTCACTGGACATTGTTGTGTGCGGGAGATTCTTCTACTTCGTGAAAACTTTCAACAATGAATTGAGTATATATATGTGGATATATTCAATAAGGAAGAAGTTTGAAACATTTGAATGGATTCAAATAAATTTCAGCATGAAGTGGAAATCATCGTAATAGAAAAGTCAAATATCTATGATTGGATCATGGTGGAAATATTTGAATTACGAGTTTTAGCGAACATCTAAGAGAGTTATGAAATTGTTCTACAACTCACATTTCTTGGAGTATCATAATGATGATATAGTATCCAAGATATGTATCCAAACCTTGTTGGATTAATGATGAGATAAAAAATATTATGACGCCATTATATTTTTGTGGATTATGCTTTAATGACTACCGCTTTTACACTAAATAGAGCATCATCATGATCCGTTGAAATGACACCATACGAGTTATGGCATAGGTAAGAAACCTGATAGTCTTTTCTTAAATTTTGGTATGCATAGCATAAGTAAATAAGTTTACAACCAAAATCGGATGAATGTCTTTGTTGGTTATCCCAGAGATTTGATTGGGAATTCTTCCCACGAGACAAAGACAAAAGTGTTTGTCAATGTTTCTTATTTCCGAGAAATTGTTTCTAGTGAAGTATTTGAGTGGGAGGACAATATAATTTGATAAGGTTTATGAACCTGAGCATAATGATCAGAGTAGCGCAGCATCGGAATTGGTTTCGGAAGCGGCCACAACGATCATGGCTCCCATGAATATAAAGTGTTTTAGTCATGGAGATCGAAGTACATATTGAACCTTGTAGGTATGGTTTACTTTGTGATCAGATAAATGATTTGTGGACAAAGGATTGATTTTGAACAATGATAAACCAACTACAAACAAGGAAGTTATGATGGGCCCTGACTCCGTTAAAATGGCCATGCGCCATGAAATCCATAATAGATGAATACTTTTTGAAAGTAAATGGATCTATAGACTTGGATGAAATATCCTTGAAGAAGCTTGACTTGTCGAAAAGTTGTTTATGACAAAGTTCAAAGAGTTGACTACGACAAGATTAGATCTTCCGTAGAAATGCTTAAAGTCTATATGGATTATTCTAGTAAACACTACATATTTCCTTTATGAGATATGTTAGTAGGATGGCAAAATACATTACTTATCAGAAGTGTGTATTAAAGGTGTATACAAGATACAACCAAGAGTTTTGCTGATCCGTGGAATACTAGATAGATATACAAACTTCAATTTGATGAAGTGAGTATCGCGGAGTTGGAATCTTCACCAGATGAAATAATCAAAGAGTTTTTGATTTCATCAGAGACGATGAAGAGGCTTGCATTTGCAAGAAATTAAGTGGGAGCGCTAAGACATATTTATAATACTTTATGTAGGTGACATATAGTTGGTTATAAATAATGTAATTATATACTTGATTAAAAAGGTTTCATTGAGAAATTAACTTCAATGAAAAGATATGGACTGAAACAAATTTAGTGTCAAGATCTATGAAGATAGATTGAAACACAAAATAAGTTTAAGTCAAAGTACATAGAATGGATATTGAAATAATTCAATATAGAAATATTAAGAAGATGTTCTTGTCATGTGAAGTTTTAACAAGACTTGAGTGTATCTGACACTCAATGAGTAAAAACACATGAATGATTATAGATCACGAATAATATGTACACAATCAGATATCCTATGCTCTAAGAGTGTTATGAGCATGATTCATGTGATGATCACTGAAAAACAGTAAGAATATTCTTGAGTACTTAAGAAGAACCAAGTATATATATATATAGTTTTATATGGAGAAATGACAAAACAAATCGCTGTAAGGTGTTGCACCGATACTAATTTTGTCACATATGAAAATAAAATTTCAAATCTCAAATTAGACTAAGTGTTGTTTAAAAGGTAGCACAATGAGCTAGAAGTTGTCTATGCTAGATTTAGAAGAGTTCTAAATATTGTGACGGATTCTACAAAAGAAGGCAGAGTATATCATTGTTTTGACAATGACAAAGGATGTTAAGTCAAGAAGTTCTTTGAGAACTTGGTGTAGTTCCGATAGTGTCAGAACTTTGAAGCTATATTGTGTGTGACAATATTAGTGACATATTTCAGACCGCGGAATTAAGGTTCCACCAGAAGACCAAACATATTTAATGCCGACTCATTTGGAAATGAGTAATGCGTTGAGACGCAAATGAATTACAAAATACATACGTTTCTGAACGTGTCAGATCCGTTGACTAAAACCTCTCCCGTGAGCAAAACATGATAAAACACCGGAAGGCCAAGGTGTTATATCTTTACAAATGTAAACTAGATTATTGACTCTAGTGCAAGTGGGAGACTGAAGGAGATATGCCCTAGAGGCAATAATAAAGTGGTTATTATTTATATCTTTATGTTTATGATAAATGTTTATATATCATGCTATAATTGTATTAACCGAAACATTAGTACATGTGTGATATGTAGACAACAAAGAAGTCCCTAGTATGCCTCTTAACTAGCTTGTTGATTAATAGATGATTAGTTTCATAATCATGAACATTGGATGTTATTAATAACAAGGTTATATCATTATATGAATGATGTAATGGACACACCCAATTAAGCATAGCATAAGATCTCGTCATTAAGTTATTTGTTATAAGCTTTTGATACATAGTTACCTAGTCCTTATGACCATGAGATCATGTAAATCACTTATATCGGAAAGGTACTTTGATTACATCAAACGCCACTGCGTAAATGGGTGGTTATAAAGGTGGGATTAAGTATCCGGAAAGTATGAGTTGAGGCATATGGATCAACAGTGGGATTTGTCTATCCCGATGACGGATAGATATACTCTGGGCCCTCTCGGTGGAATGTCGTCTAATGTCTTGCAAGCATATGAATGAGTTCATAAAAGACCACATACCCCGGTACGAGTAAAGAGTACTTGTCAGGAGACGAGGTTGAACAAGGTATAGAGTGATACCGAAGATCAAACCTCGGACAAGTAAAATATCGCGTGACAAAGGGAATTGGTATCATATGTAAATGGTTCATTCGATCACTAAAGTCATCGTTGAATATGTGGGAGCCATTATGGATCTCCAGATCCCGCTATTGGTTATTGGTCGGAGTGAGTACTCAACCATGTCCACATAGTTCACGAACCGTAGGGTGACACACTTAAAGTTGGATGTTGAAATGGTAGTACTTGAAAATGGAATGGAGTTCGAATATTTGTTCGGAGTCCCGGATGAGATCCCGGACATCACGAGGAGTTCCGGAATGGTCCGGAGAATAAGATTCATATATAGGAAGTCATATTCCAAGTTTGGAAATGATCCGGTGCATTTATGGCAGGTTCTAGAAGGTTCTAGAAAAGTCCGGAAGAAATCATCATGGAAAGTATAGTCCCGGAGGGACTCCACCTTGCATGACCAGCCAACCCTAAAGGGGAGGAGTCCAAGGTGGACTCCTCTAGGGTGGCTGGCCAACCCCCCTCATGGAAAGGGGGAATCCCACCCCAAGTGGGATTCCCACCTTGGGTAGGTTTCCCTACATATGGGAGGTTTCATTGTTGGGGTCTTATTCGAAGACTTGGATACCAACACTTGGGGATTTCCACCTATATAATGAGGAGGAGAGGTAGGGGGCTGCCCACTCTTGGCCGCACCACCTAGGGCTGCCCTTGGCCGGCGCCCTAGCCTCCCCCTCTCTCCCCAAACCCTAGCGGTCTCTCTCCTCCACCACATCCCGCACGCTTAAGCGAAGCTCCGCCGGATTTCTCCACCACCACCGACACCACGCCGTCGTGCTGTCGGATTCAAGAGGAGCTACTACTTCCGCTGCCCGCTGGAACGGGGAGGTGGACGTCGTCTTCATCAACAACCGAACGTGTGACCGAGTACGGAGGTGCTGCCCGTTCGTGGCGCCGGAACCGATCGTGATCAAGATCTTCTACGCGCTTTCGCAAGCGGCAAGTGAACGTCTACCGCAGCAACAAGAGCCTCATCTTGTAGGCTTTGGAATCTCTTCAAGGGTGAGACTCGATAATCCCCTCGTTGCTACCGTCTTCTAGATTGCATCTTGGCTTGGATTTCGTGTTCGCGGTAGGAAATTTTTTGTTTTCTATGCAACGTTATCCTACAATAAGGGCTTCCTTGTCTTGGATAAGCTGCTTGGTCACCCTGACTCTCTCTTCGAGGTCCTCCAGTTCCCTACGTAGGGTCTCGAGTTCGGCACTGTTGGCAGAAGTGTCAGTCTTGGCGTCTAGGGCAGCCTTTTTCTCGTTGAGCCGTCGACACTTGTCTGCAATATCGGCTCTCAATGGAAGCTGGGCATGGCGAAGGCTAATTCTCTGACGAGCCGACTGCACCCTTGACTTGAAGACCGACAGAGTCACAGCCGGCCAAAGCTTCACCTGCAGTGTCACCGGGAGATGGGGCTGGATGTCTTCGAGGATGCCCTTGACTTCCTCAGGGTTTTCAACCAGGGTCTCAACTGAGGAGGAGAGCAAAGCCTTGAGACGCTGGAGTGGACCATGGACCGTGCTAGGACATGGCTCTTCACCTGCCTTGGATGTAGCTGGTTCGATGGATTCAGGATCGAACGTCAGCAAGCTTGAAAGATCACAACCCTGACAAGACAAACAAGAGTGGTATTAGTATACAGCAAAGAAAAGGGTAAAGCCAAGGGAGTAGAGTGTACCTCTCCCAAGGAAGGAGGAGCAGCCGATGGTGTGATAATCGGCTTTTCCGGGTACTTGGCTAGGTTAGCCACTCGGTCAGCCACGATCGTCGAGGTGGCTAGGTCTAGCGTGGCGGACGGCATCAGTACCTTTTCGACGTCTTCGCTAGAGGTATCATTGGTCTACAAAAGGAAGTGATTAGCCGATCCGAGCGGCAATGGGTTAGCATGAAATATAAACCAGGGAGGTAATTACATTTGAAACCTCCTGGCTTGATGGAGAAGCTCGTGGGTCTTTGCGAGCCCTCTTGACGCATCGACGCTTCACGCGTGACCCTGTTCTGGTTGGAGCTTGAAAGGCAGCAGGCTCGGGAGTCGACCTTTTCTTGGAAGCCGGCGCTGGCGAGCCCGTCTGGCTCTGTGTGGTGGATCTCCCGGAGTTGCCCGGGCTCGAGTCCCTTTGGCTGGACTCTACCTCCCCGCTGGAGTTTTCTTCGGTGGAAGTCTGTAAAAAGAGGCACAACCATGTTACAAAAGACTGGAAGACTGGGAAGGCAAATCAATTTGGTCGAGGCACGAGTCAGCTTACATGCAAGCTTGCTTGGATAGGAGCTTTGCGCTTCAGGGTCTTTCTGGCAGCTACTTTCCTCGCTACCTTCCTCACCTGGATTGAGGCTCGGGGGGCAACAGGCCCCGAAGATGCTTTGGGAGCCGATTTCGGTGAAATCGGCTGGCTCTGCATTATGACCTTCTTCAGGGGGGGCGAGCTCTGGTAGAAGAGAACCACTGGGGCTGCTGGAAGGAACTTGAAGGGGGAGCCATCGGCTTGCGTGGGCTCTGGACCGTCCTGTTGCTGCCAAGAAATAGAGTCAGGTTACGGACAATCATCATGAGCCATTGCGAGTAATTTATGTGGAATGGTACCTGGTGTGCAGGAACGTCGTAGTTGGCATCAAGTTGCTTCAGCAATGGTCCTAGAGCTCTTCTGAAGGCGTGGGTCTTCCACATGGACCACCAAGTCTCGAAACCATCGATAGTGGTGGTGAAACAGAGGTTATGAGGAATTGGAATGGCTAGAGCGTCAAAGAAGGTATAGCACCTTTGGCCAGTAAGAATGTCAGGCAGTTCAGCTCTGCTTGCTGTCAGGTGGTGGAGAAAGAAGTGTGGGGGCACTTGCCCAAGACCAAGCTGCCGGGCTACTACCACCGGTTGGTAAGGCTCATAACCAGGCTTGATGATCCTGTTTGAGTTACTCATACCAACTGGGAGAAAGCAAGGACGGATCATGATAGAGTACAAGTGCCGGGTGTTAGCGTCATCGGCAAGGCTGTCTAGTCGGAAGGAGACTGGATTCTCAAAGTTTTCCGATTCAGTATAAGGAAAGAACAGGGGGTTGTCCAGACCTTGGAAGAAAATCTTGAACCACTCTGCTGCTTCCTTGGGGATCAACCTGCTGCCTGGGAGACTATACAGAGCTTGACCATAGCTAGTGCATCGGATATCCTTCCCATTTGCATCTGGGAAGGTGCAGGTGGCCAAAGGGGGGAAGTTTGGGATCTGGTTTTGAAAGTACAGCTGGGCCCATAACTGAATAAACCACCAGGGGCCTCCTGTTTTAACTGTCTTTTGGGAGAATAGTTTGACAGACATCAGTTGGAGAGATCGATAGACCTCTCCAAGGAGCAGTTTTCCGAGGCCAAGGTGAGTACCTTTGGCGAGCTCGTAGGCCAGGGAAAGGTAATTCTTGGTTGGGGCAAGTGAAGGACCACAAAATACAAAGTGTTCCAACCAGAAGTTCAAGAAGGCCGTGTGCTCTCTTTCTGTCATAGGGCCTTTGGTTTTCATATAACGCCTGAGGTAGGCGCCCCAGCTTGTACACTCTGTTTTAGAGGAAAGGGTGAAAGGGACCTTTGGCAATTTGAAGGCAGAGGGGCTTGGAGATGAAATGTTCAGGCCCGTGATCATGGCCACGTCCAGCAGAGTTGGTGTCATGGGGCCATGGCCGAACATAAAGCAATTTAGTGCATCAGACCAAAAATAGCCGATGGTTTTCAGGATGTTCTCATTATTTTCAAGAGGAGATAGTGATAATGATAAGGCATCGGCTATCCCTATCACGTCCCAGGTAGCATAGTTTGTTTTAGACACTCTATTGTACCATGCCACCCAACCTTCGGGAGGATTAGGCCAGGCTCGCAAGCAGTCGGACCAGGAAGTCAGATCTAAATTCTGATTCACGAAGGGGATTCTATTGGCCTCGCATGAGATTAGGTGAGCGGGACTCTCGGAAGAACGGGGGCCAAGACACATAGAGTTTGGGAGAGAAGGGTGCGGCAGCAGGATGTCTGAAACCTAAATTTGATAATGGAAAAAGACATTAATTCAGGTGTTCGCTGTTTACTCCTACATTGATTCGAATGGCGAGGAGGCGGTTGAGGATTACCTTCAGACCGGAGTCCATGGTGTTGGCGTTGGATGATTCCGCCATTTGATGCGCTGAGGAACTGGGACGGCGCGGTTGAGATCTGAGATTCGTGGAGCTGCTTGGGCGGCGATTTGGGGATCTGAGTTTGCTTTCTCAGACGGAGGTCGCAGGTTACCGTTTGGAGGAGCAATTAGGTTGGCCTTGCTCTTGTGTTATCATAGAGGCTGATGTGATGCCATCGGCTCTTTCGGGGAGTGTTTGACTTCGACTATCGGTAAAATTAAATAGAAGCACTCCTTCATTAATAAGAGGGGTTTGTTTTAGATTGGTGATGAGATCAAGGAGGCAAGACGCTACGACATGACCCGATGAAGAAAAGCAGAGTGGTTTTGGAATTGTCATTTCCAAAACCAGGGGGGCATGTGTTATCACCAGAATTTGACCGGATCAGAGGTTGGCCGCGATCAAGATTAGGCTTGAAGAATATACATGGAAGGAATACATGAATCGGCCTTATATGCAAAGTTTGGGCTAGTTTGCCCGTGTATCTGTAATATAGTAGGATACGTGTCGTTTAGATAGAACTTGTCTCGTGCACGGTTGGGATTATTCCCACGTTAGAAAGTCTACGGACTATAAATATGTATCTAGGGTTTATGAAATAAACAACAATCACGTTCACCACAAACCAATCTAGGCGCATCGCCAATTCCCTTGTCTCGAGGGTTTCTTCCGGGTAAGCATCATGCTGCCTAGATCGCATCTTGCGATCTAGGCAGTACAAGTTTATTCGCTGTTCATGCATTGCTCGTACTGAAGCCTTTTTGATGGCGAGCAACGTAGTTATCTTAGACGTGTTAGGGTTAGCATTGTTCATCGTATCATATGCTATCGTCGTGCAACCCTTAGACGTCTAGCCGCCCTTACACCTATCTTAGGTGTAGGGGCGGCACCCCGCTTGATCATTATTTAGTAGATCCGATCCGTTATGATTGTTCCTTGTTCTTCAAGGATTAGTTTAATATCTGCATAGTTAGGCCTTACAAACGGGTTGAAGGATCCGGTGGCACGTAGGGTGCAGTTTGCTAACCCTAGATAAGATGTTCCGGGGATCAACTTCATGTTGGTTTTTAGGCCTTATCTAGGGTTGGCTTATTTATACCGTGCGTGGCTGCTAGGCTCAATCACGAGTAGGATGTTCTGATTATGTGGTGAGAACCCTAAATCGTAGTAGGTCGTTTTAGCTTTATTTCGATCAAGCAGGACCACCATATATTCGTACACCTTGTACGGATCATGGGTGGATCGGCTCTTTGAGCCGATTCACAGGACAACCTGAGAGCCGATCGAGGCTCGTATTTAATGTTTACGTGTATGCCCTGCAGGAAACTAAGCGAGGCACATCCATCACCTTCCTGACCAGGTATAGGTCAGGTGGCACGCCCTTGCACCAGCATCGGACGTGCGTGCCGAGTCTTTGCGGGCCGTCGCTCGGAGGGACCAGGGCCAGCCGCAGCCCTGGGAGCCTCCCGGCTCTACTGTGTTGCCCGTCGCTGCTCGCCGGTGGGTTTCTGACTGCAACACATTCTGGCACGCCCGGTGGGACCATCTTCGACATCAACCGCATCGCCATCTACATCTGAGATGGCGGAAGGCACTCCAGTCACGTATGAGGATTTGACCGAGGAGCTCAAGAAGAAGTATGACGAGGTCAAAGCAATCCTCGAAGCCAACCTCATCGGCTCTTTTCACAGAACCCGCTCGCATGGCATCAGGTGGAAAGGGTTCTCACCTGAAGGCGCGCTCGATGGAGTGGACCTGTCCGCCCCGTCAGAAGAACGCACCAGGTCCCTGCGTCAGGAGATTAACTTCATGGTAGCTCACTCGCTGCACCGCCATTCTGAGAGCCTGGTGAATACTTTGGAGCGTGTCGCTCTTCGGGTGATCCAGGAAATCATGAGGCATCAGTACTCTCCGTCAGGACCAGCTCTCGGGACTTACCAAGGAGAGATGCCACTCCAGTCCCGTCCACCGTTGCCATTCGCGTTGGCAGCACCAGAATTGCCGAATTCACCGGCATACGCCGTTGACATGGTAGAATGCATGTACCCTGGGAGGTGCCAGCCAAGATTCTCGTTCAAAATCAACATGGTAGGGCTTGTGCGCCACCCTGGTAAGGACAAAGGCGAGGGCAACCGCTCTCGTAGCGAGGACAAAGAAGAAGCCGCTCCATGCGATCGGCTCCGACACGATGGCAAACGCTACATCACAGAGGGAGAAGTGAAGAATGTGCGATATCAACGACCTCTCTCTGATCACCTCCTCAATAAATAGTGAGTCAGTATGACCAGCGCCGGCGGTACAATAGCGACGATGAAAGGGATCGTCTAGCTAGCAGGAACGCCAGGAGACATCGTCGGCATGATCGCGACGAGGAGGGATATGAGCGCCATGCCAAGGAGAAGTCGAGAGAACAGGACGACGTGGATAAGCACTGGGACTGCCCTTTCTTCAAACACTGCTGGGATTCAGGAATGAGCCGATTGCCTACGATCGGCAACTGCCCAGAATGTCGGTGGAAGAAGAAGGGTGCGACGGACGTATCAGTGTTCAAACGTCTAGGGCCTCTCCCATCTAGGAACAAGCAAACTGAGTCCTCTCAGGAAGAAGACCTCGAGGAGTTAGAAGATGACTATGAGGAAGAAGGGGACAAGTACCACCGGCCAAGGTGGTGCCCTGATGGACTCAGCCGTTCCCAAAAGCGTAGGGTTCAGCGACTGCGTGGCGTGGAAGAAGCCGAAAGGTTATACCTACACACGCTAAGGAAGGCGCGGCCTGATCTGGCCGAGAAAATTCAGCGAACTCTGGATGAAGAAGGTCGACCACAGAGGAAAGAATGGCGCCCCAAACAAAGGAAAGCCGATGATGAGACATCGGCTGGCACTAGTACGATGTAAACTTTTTTGAGCAATGCAATCAAGATGGGGGCCGATTCCAGTAATCAGCCCATATTATCCTTGCCCTACGCTTTACCTGTGATCTAACAGGTGGCAGAAAGCTACGGTATGAGCTTACATCTGCTGATGAGCTAGGAGAAATCTACCTATGTGCAGGCATAAGGTCTTTAGACGACTGTAGAGCCGATATCTACAGTAACCTGGCAGATTCGGCTCGGGGGGCACCTAAGCAGACGAACATGTGCGATACATGTGCAGTAAAATATGGGGGGGGCGACAGAAAAATCGGCCAATAAAAAATAAATTTTTATGCGTAGACATCGACTTAAGGGAATATCTGAAATATTTGAGACGACAACAGTATACAAAAAGCTGATACGGGTTCGGCGAAGCATTTGATCAAAGAGGCTACTGAAGAAACGCGTTGAGGGCATGAAGGGCGTCGGCACGGATGCGATCCACCTCGGCGATCTCAGCCTCGTCATCCTCGTCTTTGCCCGTCACCAGCTGACTGCTCAGCACACGAATTTCAGCCAGATCGATCTTCAGATCGGCTGTGAGACCTTTTGCTTCCTCTTGAGAGCGGGCGATAAGGGCTTCCTTGTCTTGGATAAGCTGCTTGGTCACCCTGACTCTCTCTTCGAGGTCCTCCAGTTCCCTACGTAGGGTCTCGAGTTCGGCACTGTTGGCAGAAGTGTCAGTCTTGGCGTCTAGGGCAGCCTTTTTCTCGTTGAGCCGTCGACACTTGTCTGCAATATCGGCTCTCAATGGAAGCTGGGCGTGGCGAAGGCTAATTCTCTGACGAGCCGACTGCACCCTTGACTTGAAGACCGACAGAGTCACAGCCGGCCAAAGCTTCACCTGGAGTGTCACCGGGAGATGGGGCTGGATGTCTTCGAGGATGCCCTTGACTTCCTCAGGGTTTTCAACCAGGGTCTCAACTGAGGAGGAGAGCAAAGCCTTGAGACGCTGGAGTGGACCATGGACCGTGCTAGGACCTGGCTCTTCACCTGCCTTGGAGGTAGCTGGTCGATGGATTCAGGATCGAACGTCAGCAAGCTTGAAAGATCACAACCCTGACAAGACAAACAAGAGTGGTATTAGTATACAGCAAAGAAAAGGGTAAAGCCAAGGGAGTAGAGTGTACCTCTCCCAAGGAAGGAGGAGCAGCCGATGGTGTGATAATCGGCTTTTCCGGGTACTTGGCTAGGTTAGCCACTCGGTCAGCCACGATCGTCGAGGTGGCTAGGTCTAGCGTGGCGGACGGCATCAGTACCTTTTCGACGTCTTCGCTAGAGGTATCATTGGTCTACAAAAGGAAGTGATTAGCCGATCCGAGCGGCAATGGGTTAGCATGAAATATAAACCAGGGAGGTAATTACATTTGAAACCTCCTGGCTTGATGGAGAAGCTCGTGGGTCTTTGCGAGCCCTCTTGACGCATCGACGCTTCACACGTGACCCTGTTCTGGTTGGAGCTTGAAAGGCAGCAGGCTCGGGAGTCGACCTTTTCTTGGAAGCTGGCGCTGGCGAGTGATGACCCACAAGTATAGGGGGTGTATCGTAGTATCTTCGATAAGTAAGAATGTCGATCCCAACGAGGAGCAGAAGGTGTTGACAAGCAGTTTCGATGAAGGATTCACTGTAAATGCTCACAGACAAGTATTCAGGGGGGTTTGATGTAACAGTTGAATAAAGTACGAGTATGTAAAGTGCGAGAGTAATAATTGCAGCGAGTGGCCCAATCCTTTTTAGCACAAAGGACAAGCCGGTTTGTTTACTTATAATGACCAAACGTTCTCGAGGACACACGGGATTTTAGTCTAGTGCTTTCGCTACATACGGCTAAATAATCTTCATTGTTGTGATAAGTGTTGTGTGGGTGAACCTATGCTAATGTACCGCCCTTCCTAGGACTAATACATACTTGTGATTATACCCCTTGCAAGCATCCGCAACTACAAGAAAGTAATTAAGAATTAAATCTAACCACAGCCTTAAACTCTGAGATCCTGCGATCCCTCCTGCATCGATATACCAACGGGGGTTTAGGTTTCTGTCACTCCGGCAACCCCGCAATTGGCAAACGAGTACAAGATGCATTCCCCTAGGCCCATAAATGGTGAAGTGTCATGTAGTCGACGTTCACATGACACCACTAGAAGAATAACACCACAACTTAAATATCACACCATTGAATATTACTCAACCATAGTTCACTACTAACATTTAGACTTCACCCATGTCCTCAAGAACAAAACGAACTACTCACAAGACATCATACGGAACATGATCAGAGGTGATATGATGATGAATAACAATCTGAACATAAACTTGGTTCAATGGTTTCACTCAATAGCATCAACAACAAGTAGGAATCGATACCGGGAGAGTTTCCCCTATCAAACAATCAAGATCAAACCCAAATTGCTACGGCGGTGGCGGTGTCCAGCGGTGATGACGGCGGTGATGATGGTGGAGATGATGATGATGGTGATGGCGATGATGTCCAGCTCGATGACGGTGTCGATGGCGTCGATTTCCCCTCCCGAGGGAATTTCCCGGCGGATTCCTGCCCGCCGGAGAGCTCTTTCTCTCTCGTGTTCTCCGCCCCGCAGAGGCGGTCAGAACTCTTCGCGAGGTACCCTCTCGTGGCTTAGGTCTTCGGGACGAAGGGTTTGGCGAAGAAAAGGAGGCGAAAAGGGTCGTGGGCCCCCCAGACCATAGGCCGGCGCGGCCAGGGCCTGGGCCGCGCCGCCCTAGGGTGTGGGCCCACCCTGGCTCCTCCTGGCTCCTCCTTCTAGCTTCCTCCGTCATCTTGAAAAATAGGATTTTTGGTATAATTTCCTTCCAGAGTTGATCTTCCGAAATATTGCGTTCTGACGGTGCTTTTTCCAGCAGAATCCTGGCTCCGGTGTTCGATCCTCCAATAATGATGAAACATGCAAAATAGATGAAATAACATAAGTATTGTGTCCCAATATGAAATATATCAATGAATAACAGCAAATTATGATATAAAATAGTGATGCAAATTGGACGTATCAACTCCCCCCAAGCTTAGACTTCGCTTGTCCCCAAGCGAAACTGAGCTCGATAGACATGACCACATGTTTATGGAGTGAAGAGTCGATAAATAAAATACGGACAAGAAGCATCATATTCATTCACACAGGACATTATAGTAAACAACCTCTTATAACTCATATTGAAACAAGTATAAGGTAATCACAAGTAAAGGTGCATGAGAAATCATGATTGGTGATGGCAAACTTCGTTCTTGGTCAGAGAACAATTAACAGATTATATTTATCTCATTGAGCAGCGCTCTCATGTTAGAGTTTATAAGGCACAACTTGCATACTCAATCGTAATGGTCTACTCATAATCATTGATAACTTGCAAAGCTATATTCATTCAAATAAAACTTGTACTAAACAAGGAAGAATAAAAGACATGATGTAGCAAATCACAATATAATGGTTTGATCACAACTACTCAAATGCTTGCTTGAGATGGAGGGAAATAGGTTTACTGACTCAGCATAAAGTAAAAGACAGGCCCTTCGCAGAGGGAAGCAGGGATTAAATCATGTGCTAGAGCTTTTTCAATTTTTGCAATCATATAAAGAGAATAAAAGTAACATTTTGAGAGGTGTTTGTTGTTGTCAACGATCGGTAGCGGGTACTCTAACCCCCTTGCCAGACAACCTCCTAAGAGCGGCTCCCATATTATTTTCATTTTGTGTGGCACTCCTTCCAACCTTTCTTTCACAAACCATGGCTAACCGAATCCTCGGGTGCCTGCCAACAATCTCATACCATGAAGGAGTGCCTTTTTATTTTAGCTTTATTATGATGATGACACTCCCCCCAACCTTTGCTTACACAAGCCATGGCTAACCGAATCCTTCGGGTGCCGTCCATCAATCACATACCATGGAGGAGTGTCTATTTAGTTTAATCAATTTGGGACTGGGAATCCCATTGCCAGCTCTTTTTGCAAAATTATTGGATAAGCGGGTGAAGCCACTAGTCCATTGGTGGAAGTTGCCCAACAAGATTGAAAGATAAAACACCACATACTTCCTCATGAGCTATGAAACATTGACACAAATAAGAGATACTAAGTTTTGAATTGTTTAAAGGTAGCACATGAAGTATTTACTTGGAATGGCAGAAAATACCATGTAGTAGGTAGGTATGGTGGACACAAATGGCATAGGTTTGGGTTAAGGTTTGGATGCACGAGAAGTATTCCCTCTCAGTACAGGTCTTTGGCTAGCCAGGTTAATTAGCAAGCATAAGAGTCGAGGGAAACAAACAAATATACATGTGATAGAAACAATCATGCATCTTCCTTGTAAGTACAAACAATTTTAACTTCAGAATAATAAGCTATGAGCTAACAAGAAAGACAATGAAACATCTACATGTATTTCTCTTTTCTATTTAAACCTCAAAGTGTTGTTGCTATTGACCAATGCTAAGTTTGCCAAAACCAAATAGATTTATTCAATGCTCCCAAAGTGATACCAATACTAACAACAAGGTGAATCATATAGTAGAGATTGCAAACTAAAATAAGATGTGCAATATGTAAATGATAAGACTTCTCATTAATACTCCATAACGATAACTCACACCAAGGGATACATAGATAACCAACTAAAGGAGAGATACTTCCAAACGCAACCCATCTTATATGATAACTTCCCTACTCATGATATGATACTACTTGACAATAAAAGTAAAAAGGTAGTGATAATGTGATACCGCGGCACTCCCCCAAGCTTGGAACAAACCAAGGGGATGCCAATACCGATGATGAATTACTCCTGCGGTGATGGTGGTGATGAACTCCCGTCATCAAACTTCCAAGGAAGAGGCTCTCCATCAAGAAACGACATCTTGGTCTCGGGGATCCTGAAACTAGCAGCACGGCTTATGTATTTAAACCTGTTTTCATACTCACAGTTCTGATTCTGAAAATCATAGAGTTGTGCTTGGAGCTTGTTGGTGGTGTCGTGAAGTGAGAGGATATCGCTCCAAAGCTTTGCAGTTTCCTTCTCATGTTCAGCAATGAGTTCAGACACAATCCTGTGGAAAATATCCACCTCACGCTCAGCCATCTTCTTGTATTTGAAAACCTCTTGTTCTAGCTTCTCCATCCTGTCTTCCAGGCTTCCTTCTCCTTTAGGACCCTGGACATCCTTGACCTGCAGTTCTCCTTCAACGAGCAGCAACTCCTTGGGGTGCATCCTCAGCTCCTCCATGTACAAGTTGCCAACATCCTTGCTGGAGCTGTCCTTCGGAGTTTCAGACGAAGACATGATGGCTCTAGATCCGAAGCAAATCCTGGCAGAAACAACTTGAAACAAAACACGTCGAGAAAACGATATACGGACCTCCAGGGGTCTGGGAGATTATATAGCAAAAATTTTCACGACAAACAGAAAGTACCAGATCGAACCGGAGTCGGAAAGGGGCGACGAGGCGGCCAAACCATAGGCCGGCACGGGCCCAGGTCAGGCCGTGCCGCCCTATGGTGGCACCCCCTCGTGCGTCCTTTCCACTCCGTTTCGAGCTCGTAATTTCTCATATTTTCCAAAAACAGCAAAAATATAGTTCGGAAAGTAAATTGCGTACTTTTCATTACCAGTACTGTTACCTATTCGAAGTCGAGTTCTGGCGGACTATCAATTTGCCCTTTGATGTAGGCCTCCGGTGTTTCCACTTGAATAATATCAACATCAACATTATAAGAATCACCCGAGATATAATGCTTCAGTCTTTGTCCATTCACCACTTGCGTAGCATTGCCTTGGAGAGAGCTAATTTTGATTGCTCCTGAACGATACACCTCCTCGACAACATATGGTCCTTCCCATTTCGAGAGTAATTTCCCTGCAAAGAATCTGAGACGAGACCGATACAATAGGACTTTATCCCCAATATTAAATTCTCTTTTGATAATCCTCCTATCATGCCATTTTTTAACTTTCTCTTTAAAGAGTTTAGCATTTTCATATGCTTCACTTCTCCATTCATCTAGAGAACTCAATTGCAACAACCTCTTATCACCGGCAAGTTTAGGATCTTTATTTAATTCTCTAACAGCCCAATAAGCTTTGTGCTCTAGTTCTAGAGGTAAATGACAAGCTTTCCCATAAACCATTTTATAAGGTGACATTCCCATGGGATTTTTATAAGCAGTTCTATAAGCCCAAAGTGCATCCTTCAATTTACTAGCCCAATTCTTTCTAGTTTTATTAACGGTCTTTCCCAAAATAGATTTAATCTCTCTATTTGATAATTCTACTTGACCACTAGTTTGAGGATGATAAGCAGAAGCAATTCTATGATTAATACCATACTTAGCAAGAGTTTTTCTAAAACCTCCATGAATAAAATGAGAACCTCCATCAGTCATAATATATCTAGGTACTCCAAATCTAGGAAAAATAATATCTAAGAGCATTCTTAAAGAGGTCTCACCATCAGCACTTTTTGTAGGTATAGCTTCCACCCATTTAGTAACATAATCAACAGCAACAAGTATATGAGTGTTACCTTCCGAAGACGGAAAAGGTCCCATGAAGTCAAATCCCCAACAATCAAATGGTTCAATAACAAGAGTATAATTCATAGGCATTTCATTGCGTCTGGAGATATTACCAACCCTTTGGCATTCATCACAAGATAAAATAAACTTTCTCGCATCCTTGAAGAGAGTTGGCCAATAAAAACCTGATTGTAAAACCTTTTGCGCGGTTCTTTCTCCAGCGTGATGTCCTCCATAAGCACTACCATGACATTTACTCAATATTTCTTGTTGTTCATACTCAGGAACACATCTTCGCATAATACCATCCACTCCTTCTTTATATAAGTGTGGGTCATCCCAGAAATAATACCTCAAGTCATAAAAGAATTTCCTCCTTTGCTGAGCTGAAAAGGTTGGAGGCAAGTACTTGGAAACAATAAAGTTAGCATAATCAGCATACCAAGGACTGTCTCGCGAGCTCACCTTTATTACAGCCAATTGTTCATTTGGAAAACTATCATCAACAGGAACAGGATCATAAGCAATATTTTCCAATCTAGACAAATTATCAGCAACAGGATTATCAGCTCCTTTCCTATCTACAATATGTAAATCAAATTCTTGCAAAAGAAGTACCCATCTAATAAGCCTCGGCTTAGCATCTTTCTTTGTCATTAGGTATCTAATTGCAGCATGATCAGTATGAATAGTAACTTTTGAATCAACAATATAAGATCTAAATTTATCACAAGCAAAGACTACAGCTAATAATTCCTTTTCAGTTGTAGCATAATTTCTTTGAGCAGCATCAAGAGTTTTACTAGCATAATGAATAACATTCAGTTTTTTATCTACTCGCTGTCCAAGAACAGCGCCTACAGCAAAATCACTAGCATCACACATAATTTCAAAGGGTAAGTTCCAATCAGGGGGTTCAACTATAGGAGCAGTTGTTAAGGCTTTTTTAAGAGTTTCAAAAGCTTCCTTACAATCATCATCAAAAACAAATGGTACATCTTTTTGAAGAAGATTAGTAAGAGGCTTTGAAATCTTGGAGAAATCTTTAATAAATCTTCTATAAAACCCAGCATGACCAAGAACACTACGAATACCTTTAACATCCCTCGGATAGGGCATCTTCTCAATTGCTTCAACTTTAGCTCTATCAACTTCAATACCTCTCTCAGAAATTTTATGTCCCAATACAATTCCTTCATTAACCATAAAGTGGCATTTCTCCCAATTAAGAACAAGGTTAGTTTCTTCACATCTCTGCAAAACTTTATCAAGGTTTCGCAAGCAACTATCAAAAGAATTCCCATAGACGGAAAAATCATCCATGAATACCTCTACAATACTTTCACAAAAACCATGAAAAATAGCAGACATGCATCTTTGAAAAGTAGCAGGAGCATTACATAAACCAAAAGGCATGCGTCTATAAGCATAAGTTCCATAAGGACAAGTAAAGGTGGTTTTCTCTTGATCTTTAGCTTTAACAGCAATTTGTGAAAACCCAGAATAACCATCAAGAAAGCAAAAATGAGTATTTTTAGACAATCTTTCTAGCATTTGATCAATAAATGGTAAAGGGTAATGATCTTTCTTAGTAACTTTATTAACTTTTCGAAAATCAATGCACATTCTATACCCTACAACTACTCTTTGGGGAATGAGCTCATCATTATCATTAGGCACAACAGTCATACCTCCTTTCTTGGGAACGCAATGCACAGGACTAACCCATCTACTATCAGCAATAGGATATATAATACCAGCTTCAAGAAGTCGTAATACCTCATTCCTTACCACTTCCTTCATCTTCGGAATTAGACGACGCTGAGGTTCAACAACAGGCTTTGCATCATCTTCCATATTAATAGCATGTTGGCATATAGACGGAGAAATCCCCTTCAAATCATCAAGAGTGTAGCCAATAGCGCCTCGATGCTTCTTCAATATTTCCAATAACCTTTCTTCCTCAATCTCTGAAAGCTTAGAACTAATAATAACAGGATATATTTTCTTATCATCAATATGAGCATATTTAAGATTATCGTAAAGGCTTTAAATCAAAAACAGGATCTTCCTTTGGTGGCGGTGTTGTACCCAAATCTTCCACCGGTAAATCATGCTTGAGAATAGGTTGGCGAAGAAAAATTTCCTCAAGCTCATCTCTTTCTTTCCTAAAAATTTCGCTCTCGCTATCCTCCAAATGTTGCCGCAAAGGATTATTAGGAACAAGAACAATAGATGCACATTGCTCCATTTTAAAATCATTACTAGGCAAATCAGCTTTATAAGGAGTTTTAGTAAATTTAGAGAAGTTAAACTCATAAGATTCACCAGCGAATTTAGTCAAAATTTTCTCTTTCTTGCAATCTATAATAGCTCCACAAGTATTTAGAAAAGGTCTACCAAAAATAATAGGACAATAATCACTTGCAGCAGAACCAAGTACCAAAAAGTCGGCAGGATATTTAATCTTACCGCATAAAACTTCCACATCTCGAACAATACCAATTGGAGAAATAGTTTCTCTATTAGCCAGCTGAATAACCACATCAATATCTTCAAGTTCACAAGAATCAATTTCGTGCATAATCTCCGTGTAAAGCTCATACGGAATAGCACTAACACTTGCACCAATATCACATAATCCATAATAACAATGATCACCAATTTTAACAGATATCATAGGAACACTAGCTTGTTTGGGTTTATTAGGATGTGAGACAATATTAGAAGCATCTTCACAGAAAATAATATGACCATCCTCCACATTTTCAGTCACAAGATCTTTAACTATTGCAACAAAGAGGTTCAACTTTATTTGTTCTTCGTGTTCTACAGGTTTCTTTTCACTTTTATGAACCGCACTATTTATAACAGAGTACTCTTTCATTTTAGCAGGGAAAGGAGTTTTTTCAATATAAACTTCAGGAATAACATGATCAGCAGTTTCAACTACAACGCATTTATTAATAGATGAATCAATTTTATCTTTATACGGTTCATGATACTTATCAAAATTCTTCTTTGGCAATTCATAATGAGAGGCAAAAGCTTTATAAAGATTTACAGCAACTTGAGAATCAAGACCATATATAGCACTCATATTACGAAATTTATCAGTATCCATAAAAGCTTCAATGCATTTATAATCATAAATTATACCTGATTCTCTATCCTTGTCGTTCTCCCAACCTTCAGTATTTTCTTGGATCCGATCAAGAAGGTCCCTTTTAAACTCTTCTTTGTTGCGTGTAAATGATCCGTAACAAGAAGTATCCAGCAAGGTCTTGTCTTGAAAAGAAAGTCTTACATAGAAATTATCAATAATAACATTACCAGGAAGCTCATGAATGGGGCATTTGAGCATTAAAGACTTCAATCTCCCCCAAGCTTGGGCAATACTCTCTCCATCATGAGGCCAAAAATTATATATGCGATTCCGATCCTTATGAATTTCACTTGGAGGATAGAACTTAGAATAAAATCGGGGCACAATATCATTCCATTCAAGAGAATCCCCATTATCCAGTAATTTATACCAATGCGCCGCCTTACCGGACAGCGACAAAGAGAATAGTTTCTTCCTCACTTCATCCATAGCAATACCTGCACATTTGAATAACCCGCATAATTCATGCAAAAACAAGAATGATCACCAGGATGGACAGTTCCATCCCCTTCATAGCGGTTATCCATAACACGTTCAATAATTTTCATAGGTATTTTATATGGTATCACTTCCTCACCTGGCACCTCATCCACTACCGTTGCAGTAGTAGTAGATTTCCCAAATAGAAATTGAAGAGAAGATCTCTCCATAATGACTTATAGCAGCGAAGTAAAAAAATCAGCACAACAGTAAAGGTTTTCCTTACCAATTCCACTTACCAATAGCGCTTCACTCCCCGGCAACGGCGCCAGAAAATAGTCTTGATGACCCACAAGTATAGGGGGTGTATCGTAGTATCTTCGATAAGTAAGAATGTCGATCCCAACGAGGAGCAGAAGGTGTTGACAAGCAGTTTCGATGAAGGATTCACTGTAAATGCTCACAGACAAGTATTCAGGGGGGTTTGATGTAACAGTTGAATAAAGTACGAGTATGTAAAGTGCGAGAGTAATAATTGCAGCGAGTGGCCCAATCCTTTTTAGCACAAAGGACAAGCTGGTTTGTTTACTTATAATGACCAAACGTTCTCGAGGACACACGGGATTTTAGTCTAGTGCTTTCGCTACATACGGCTAAATAATCTTCATTGTTGTGATAAGTGTTGTGTGGGTGAACCTATGCTAATGTACCGCCCTTCCTAGGACTAATACATACTTGTGATTATACCCCTTGCAAGCATCCGCAACTACAAGAAAGTAATTAAGAATTAAATCTAACCACAGCCTTAAACTCTGAGATCCTGCGATCCCTCCTGCATCGATATACCAACGGGGGTTTAGGTTTCTGTCACTCCGGCAACCCCGCAATTGGCAAACGAGTACAAGATGCATTCCCCTAGGCCCATAAATGGTGAAGTGTCATGTAGTCGACGTTCACATGACACCACTAGAAGAATAACACCACAACTTAAATATCACACCATTGAATATTACTCAACCATAGTTCACTACTAACATTTAGACTTCACCCATGTCCTCAAGAACTAAACGAACTACTCACAAGACATCATACGGAACATGATCAGAGGTGATATGATGATGAATAACAATCTGAACATAAACTTGGTTCAATGGTTTCACTCAATAGCATCAACAACAAGTAGGAATCGATACCGGGAGAGTTTCCCCTATCAAACAATCAAGATCAAACCCAAATTGCTACGGCGGTGGCGGTGTCCAGCGGTGATGACGGCGGTGATGATGGTGGAGATGATGATGATGGTGATGGCGATGATGTCCAGCTCGATGACGGTGTCGATGGCGTCGATTTCCCTCCCGAGGGGAATTTCCCCGGCGGATTCCTGCCCGCCGGAGAGCTCTTTTCTCTCTGGTGTTCTCCGCCCCGCAGAGGCGGCTGTAACTCTTCGCGAGGTACCCTCTGTGGCTTAGGTCTTCGGGACGAAGGGTTTGGCGAAGAAAAGGAGGCGAAAAGGGTCGTGGGCCCCCCAGACCATAGGCCGGCGCGGCCAGGGCCTGGGCCGCGCCGCCCTAGGGTGTGGGCCCACCCTGGCTCCTCCTGGCTCCTCCTTCTGGCTTCCTCCGTCATCTTGAAAAATAGGATTTTTGGTATAATTTCCTTCCAGAGTTGATCTTCCGAAATATTGCGTTCTGACGGTGCTTTTTCCAGCAGAATCCTGGCTCCGGTGTTCGATCCTCCAATAATGATGAAACATGCAAAATAGATGAAATAACATAAGTATTGTGTCCCAATATGAAATATATCAATGAATAACAGCAAATTATGATATAAAATAGTGATGCAAATTGGACGTATCAGCGAGCCCGTCTGGCTCTGTGTGGTGGATCTCCCGGAGTTGCCCGGGCTCGAGTCCCTTTGGCTGGACTGTACCTCCCCGCTGGAGTTTTCATCGGTGGAAGTCTGTAAAAAGAGGCACAACCATGTTACAAAAGACTGGAAGACTGGGAAGGCAAATCAATTTGGTCGAGGCACGAGTCAGCTTACATGCAAGCTTGCTTGGATAGGAGCTTTGCGCTTCAGGGTCTTTCTGGCAGCTACTTTCCTCGCTACCTTCCTCACCTGGATTGAGGCTCGGGGGGCAACAGGCCCCGAAGATGCTTTGGGAGCCGATTTCGGTGAAATCGGCTGGCTCTGCATTATGACCTTCTTCAGGGGGGGCGAGCTCTGGCAGAAGAGAACCACCAGGGCTGCTGGAAGGAACTTGAAGGGGGAGCCATCGGCTTGCGTGGGCTCTGGACCGTCCTGTTGCTGCCAAGAAATAGAGTCAGGTTACGGACAATCATCATGAGCCATTGCGAGTAATTTATGTGGAATGGTACCTGGTGTGCAGGAACGTCGTAGTTGGCATCAAGTTGCTTCAGCAATGGTCCTAGAGCTCTTCTGAAGGCGTGGGTCTTCCACATGGACCACCAAGTCTCGAAACCATCGGTAGTGGTGGTGAAACAGAGGTTATGAGGAATTGGAATGGCCAGAGCGTCAAAGAAGGTATAGCACCTTTGGCCAGTAAGAATGTCAGGCAGTTCAGCTCTGCTTGCTGTCAGGTGGTGGAGAAAGAAGTGTGGGGGCACTTGCCCAAGACCAAGCTGCCGGGCTACTACCACCGGTTGGTAAGGCTCATAACCAGGCTTGATGATCCTGTTTGAGTTACTCATACCAACTGGGAGAAAGCAAGGACGGATCATGATAGAGTACAAGTGCCGGGTGTTAGCGTCATCGGCAAGGCTGTCTAGTCGGAAGGAGACTGGATTCTCAAAGTTTTCCGATTCAGTATAAGGAAAGAACAGGGGGTTGTCCAGACCTTGGAAGAAAATCTTGAACCACTCTGCTGCTTCCTTGGGGATCAACCTGCTGCCTGGGAGACTATACAGAGCTTGACCATAGCTAGTGCATCGGATATCCTTCCCATTTGCATCTGGGAAGGTGCAGGTGGCCAAAGGGGGGAAGTTTGGGATCTGGTTTTGAAAGTACAGCTGAGCCCATAACTGAATAAACCACCAGGGGCCTCCTGTTTTAACTTTCTTTTGGGAGAACAGTTTGACAGACATCAGTTGGAGAGATCGATAGACCGTGAAGGACCACAAAATACAAAGTGTTCCAACCAGAAGTTCAAGAAGGCCGTGTGCTCTCTTTCTGTCACAGGGCCTTTGGTTTTCATATAACGCCTGAGGTAGGCGCCCCAGCTTGTACACTCTGTTTTAGAGGAAAGGGTGAAAGGGACCTTTGGCAATTTGAAGGCGGAGGGGCTTGGAGATGAAATGTTCAGGCCCGTGATCATGGCCACGTCCAGCAGAGTTGGTGTCATGGGGCCATGGCCGAACATAAAGCAATTTAGTGCATCAGACCAAAAATAGCCGATGGTTTTCAGGATGTTCTCATTCTTTTCAAGAGGAGATAGTGATAATGATAAGGCATCGGCTATCCCTATCGCGTCCCAGGTAGCATAGTGTGTTTTAGACACTCTATTGTACCATGCCACCCAACCTTCGGGAGGATTAGGCCAGGCTCGCAAGCAGTCGGACCAGGAAGTCAGATCTAAATTCTGATTCACGAAGGGGATTCTATTGGCCTCGCATGAGATTAGGTGAGCGGGACTCTCGGAAGAACGGGGGCCAAGAGACATAGAGTTTGGGAGAGAAGGGTGCGGCAGCAGGATGTCTGAAACCTAAATTTGATAATGGAAAAAGACATTAATTCAGGTGTTCGCTTTTTACTCCTACATTGATTCGAATGGCGAGGAGGCGGTTGAGGATTACCTTCAGACCGGAGTCCATGGTGTTGGCGTTGGATGATTCCGCCATTTGATGCGCTGAGGAACTGGGACGGCGCGGTTGAGATCTGAGATTCGTGGAGCTGCTTGGGCGGCGATTTGGGGATCTGAGTTTGCTTTCTCAGACGGAGGTCGCAGGTTACCGTTTGGAGGAGCAATTAGGTTGACCTTGCTCTTGTGTTATCATAGAGGCTGATGTGATGCCATCGGCTCTTTCGGGGAGTGTTTGACTTCGACTATCGGTAAAATTAAATAGAAGCACTCCTTCATTAATAAGAGGGGTTTGTTTTAGATTGGTGATGAGATCAAGGAGGCAAGACGCTACGACATGACCCGATGAAGAAAAGCAGAGTGGTTTTGGAATTGTCATTTCCAAAACCAGGGGGGCATGTGTTATCACCAGAATTTAACCGAATCAGAGGTGGGCCGCGATCAAGATTGGGCTTGAAGAATATACATGGAAGGAATACATGAATCGGCCTTATATGCAAAGTTTGGGCTAGTTTGCCCGTGTATCTGTAATATAGTAGGATACGTGTCGTTTAGATAGAACTTGTCTCGTGCACGGTTGGGATTATTCCCACGTTAGAAAGTCTACGGACTATAAATATGTATCTAGGGTTTATGAAATAAACAACAATCACGTTCACCACAAACCAATCTAGGCGCATCGCCAATTCCCTTGTCTCGAGGGTTTCTTCCGGGTAAGCATCATGCTGCCTAGATCGCATCTTGCGATCTAGGCAGTACAAGTTTATTTGCTGTTCATGCGTTGCTCGTACTGAAGCCTTTTTGATGGCGAGCAACGTAGTTATCTTAGACGTGTTAGGGTTAGCATTGTTCATCGTATCATATGCTATCGTCGTGCAACCCTTAGACGTCTAGCCGTCCTTACACCTATCTTAGGTGTAGGGGCGGCACCCCGCTTGATCATTATTTAGTAGATCCGATCCGTTATGATTGTTCCTTGTTCTTCAAGGATTAGTTTAATATCTGCATAGTTAGGCCTTACAAACGGGTTGAAGGATCCGGTGGCACGTAGGTGCAGTTTGCTAACCCTAGATAAGATGTTCCGGGGATCAACTTCATGTTGGTTTTTAGGCCTTATCTAGGGTTGGCTTATTGATACCGTGCGTGGCTGCTAGGCTCAATCACGAGTAGGATGTTCCGATTATGTGGTGAGAACCCTAAATCGTAGTAGGTCGTTTTAGCTTTATTTCGATCAAGCAGGACCACCATATATTCGTACACCTTGTACGGATCATGGGTGGATCGGCTCTTTGAGCCGATTCACAGGACAACCTGAGAGCCGATCGAGGCTCGTATTTAATGTTTACGTGTATGCCCTGCAGGAAACTAAGCGAGGCACATCCATCACCTTCCTGACCAGGTATAGGTCAGGTGGCACGCCCTTGCACCAGCATCGGACGTGCGTGTCGAGTCTTTGCGGGCCGTCGCTCGGAGGGACCAGGGCCAGCCGCAGCCCTGGGAGCCTCCCGGCTCTACTGTGTTGCCCGTCGCTGCTCTCCGGTGGGTTTCTGACCGCAACAACCTTCAAGAGACCGCGTTGAAGAACTGATCCGGCGGGTCTTGAGATTGACGAAGTTACTACAAGCGCTTCGCTGTCGACGGGAACATCACCTCTGGTTCTAAATTATAAGGATCTAAAATTTACTGCTAAGATTTAAAAGATATTTAGTTACGTAACCTTTTAACAGTTATGTGTTTGACACCGTTGACACGTTAAATTGAGTAGATAGCGTGATGGAGGTGGACTCTGGTAATTAAGCAATCAACGTAGACCTGCCGAATCAGTTCTTCAATGCAGTCTCTTGAAGGTACTCATAGGGGTAGGGTGTGCGTGTGCGTTCATAATGGTGAGTGTGTACACATGTGTACACATATTGTACTGTGTTTCGCAAAAAAAAAATAGCCTTCAACACATACTTACGTGCTTCCCTAGGACCGTAGAAATAGATGCGTCCCTAGAAAACAACTATGTGCCCTCTCAAACAAAAACAACTATGTGTACTACCAACCCTGGAACTTGCTACTTGTCAACAGCAGGAAAAAAAAACACTACGAGATTAGAACGTGGCCGGTGCCACAGAGCTGGTAGGATATGGAGTACTTTGCAAAAGATTGAAGTAGGATCATTGTCGTACATTGTATATATGCATGATTAAGTACACAACAAAAAGTTATGTCAAAAAAAAAGTACACAACAAAAAGTTGCATTTACCACCATCAGTTACAAAGAATTAAAATAAGATATTGCCAGGCGTTGCATTTCTGTTGGTGTAGATTGCACCACAGCATCATCATCACGAAGTTTATCAATTCTATTCCTCCAGGCGCGCCACACCAGCCGACGATGAAAGTATTTCGTGTTGCGGTCCCCTTCTTTGAGCTAGCTAATATGTGAACACTGCAACCATAGTATTTCCTCTTGTTATAAGATCACAGTCATCTGATCTGTAACAACACGTAACTCTTCTTGTGGAGCATTAGTTTCATGCATGCTTTTTAATTTGTCTCGCAAAAGGGAGCAAGGTCACGAGAAATATTGCCAAATTTCGCTCCTCCATGCGTGTAATTGTCTTATCACAGAGTTCAGCCCTCTGCTAGTATCACCAAGATCAATAAACTGTCCCAGCCCCTTCCAATCTGAATCGATCACCTCTTTTAGTGTCGGGTCATGTTCCCAAAATATTTTGTACTGTTGTTCGTCTTATAACTGTTCCCCGAAATCACAGCCATGTCTATCGATTTTGCTCGATTTATTACGTTTTCTCAAATATATCTGCATCCATACGATTGAAATCGTCCAACAGTACTCATGATTTATAAGATAGTGAAGGATCGGCTGCACGCGAGCGCGTTGGGCCGCGATACAAGGATTATACTGCGGCCTTCCCGGCCGTAGCAAGGACGACAAGAGCCTAGGATGGGACAGCCTAAATAGCGGAAGGAAACTGCTGGGCGTCCCCCGGAGGATCTGATTCCTCAGCCCCCGGGTCCCCAGCCGTCGGATCAACCATTCTGACGGTTAGATTTGTATGTAGCAAAAAAATATCTTTCGGTAGCAAAAAATCACCCCCGGCAGCAAATGACTGAAGCGAAAAACGGTTCGTTCAGAAAAGAAAATAAAAAAGCTGGGCTCGCCGGAGACCTCGCCGGAGACCTCGCCGGAGACCACGTAGCAAACATATTACGTAGATGTAGCAAAACCGCAAATAAATTGTAGCAAATTTTTTTATTCATATGCTGCAAATCCTCTAAGACATCAACGGAGACATCGCCTGCAGCCGACAGCAACGCCGTCCGAGGTTGCAGCAACTCCGTCCGTCCAGGACAACAACGCCACAAGCTGCTAGTAGCAACGCCCTATGCCTATGGTAGCAAAAATCCACCCTCCGCCGGAAAATCGTAGCAAACCCAAACTCGTCGGAAAATTGTAGCATAATTTTGTACCAAAAGTAGCAAAACAGTTTTAATAATTGTAGCAAAAAAATATACTATTGTAGCATCGTGGCTTCGTAGCACTTTGAGGTAGCAAAAAAAAACCAATCCATCCTATCCTCTCCTCTGGCTCAGCACACACGAACGCACTTCCCCGCCGCCGCCGCTACTGCTAGCTTCGCTTCGGGCCGCGCTCCACTGCCCGTCGATGAGGTTGCCTCTCGCGCCGGGATGCACCCCGTTCGCTCTGCGCCCGCCGGGAGGCACGCCCGCAGCCTCCTCCTCCCGCTCGACCACTTCGCTCTGCGCCCGCCGCCGGCCCAGCCCGTCGTCGTCGCGCCGCCGGTCCATCCCGTCGTCGTCGCGCCGCCGGTCCATCCCGTCGTCGTCGCGCCGCGGTCCATCCCGTCGTCGTCGCGCCGCCGGTCCAGCCCGTCGTCGTCCCGCCGCTCCTTCGCCTTCTCCTTCGGTCGCTCCATCGTGAAAAAGGTCTGGGGCCCTTCTGCCACACCCCGCCGGTAGCCGGAGCTCGGGGCGGCATCCATGGGGACCGCCAGTGAGGTGCGCTGTGGTTGGGTGAGGGGGTGGGTACCAGGGTCGGGCTCAGGCGGCGGCGCATCGGCGAGATCGACCATGGAGCGCGCTTGGCTCTGTTCTCTCACGTATCGTGGGGAAGAAAGGATTGGAGGAATGAAGCGATAAGGTGGGCCCCGGGGGACACGCGTCGCACGCTGCGTGCGGAGGTTGGGAAGGAAGCGATCCCCCGGGGGGATACAATCATTTTCCATAGCGGAAAGGGTTGGGGAGGAGGCAGCGGCGGCAAAGGCGTAGGGGAGGTGGCGGTGGGGTAGAGAGTGGCGGGGGAGGTGGGAAAGGTGGTGGAACCGGAGGAGCGTTCACCACGTCCGGCGGCTCCATGTTGGTGGGCTAGGGAAGTGATGAGGACATCCCTACCACACTACTACCTCTGTCATTACCAAATGAAGATGAAGCTGCTGTGAAGCTCAAGTCCAATGAAGTTCGGATTGGACCTATTACAAGGGCTCGTGCGAAGCTACTTAAACAACATGTGAACTTGTTCCTAAGGGCATCTCCAGCGGCGCGACGCAAATGGTCGCTGAGCGACCGTTTTCGTCCGCCGTGACCGGAAATGTGTCTGGACCCTGCTCCAGCGGGGCGATGCAAAGTGACCGGCCCGTCCGCGGAGACGCAAACCTGGCCCAAATATGCGCCAGGTTTGCGTCTCCGCGGACGCTCGGCGGTCGCGGAAAATGTCCGCGTTGGGTACATCCGGGCCCGGTCGGCAGTGACTAGATAAGCAAAATATTTTTTCATTACTATTGATTGGCCAAAAGGACCATCTTTACATAGATGGTTAGTCGAGTTAACCTAAAACTACAACGGCTGTACCTACTCGTCGTCGCGCGGCCTACACCGGCCTCGGTTACTCGCAGTCGCGCGCCCTACTACTGGCCGCCGGATGGGCTGGCGCCGTTGTCGAAGCGGGAGCGCTTCTTGCACTCCGCGCGCCGCGCACGGACCTCCTCCTCTGCCGCCGCCTGGACCGCCGCCGCCGCCCGGGCCACCTCCTCCGCCTCCGCGTCCTCCTCCGCCTGGACCGCCGCCTGGATCGCCGCCACGTCGGTGACGAAGCAGGCCCTGTCCCTAGCCGCCGCCGCCACAGCTTCGTCCCTGGCGGCGATGGCGACCTCCAGCTCCCGGTTCTCCTGCTCGACCCGCGCGGGAGAAGGGCCCCTACGCTGGAGCGAGTCCAGGTCGGAGCACATTAACCCCCTAGCCATGGCCGTCGCATAGCTGGCGGCTTCCTCCTGCGCCACCAAAGCCTGGAGGCGCTGGGCGTCCCCTGCCAGGGACTCGAAGGACGCGAGCAGAACCCGCTGGTCACCGGCGCACTCGAAGCGCCTGGGCACGGGGGGGTCGTCGTCCGCGATGTCGTGGATGACGGCGTCGGCCGGAGGGGCCGCGAGGGCCGCCCGCGCCTCCGCGAGCTCGGCCCTGGCGTCGAGCTCGGCCATGGCGTTGGCGATCTCCGCCCTGGTCGCCGCGAGGCGCCCTTCCGTGCGCTCTGCCGCCTCCACCTCCGCGACCTCCAGGTCCATCTGCTGGGCCTCAATGCCGGCGGCAGCTACCTCGTCCTCCTCCTCCTCCGGGTGGAGCTGGCGGCAAATGTCAACAACTTGCTCCCAACTCATGTGGTCCGCCATGGATGGATGGTAGTGTGAGGTGTGCCCGTCGCACCCGGCGGTGTCCACCGTATATAGCCACGACGGGGTGGGAAACGGCGTTGGCGCGCAGGGCGTTTCCCGCGCGCGCGAAACGCCGGCGAAACTTGCGAATGTATTGGGCGCGCACGGGAACGATCGTCGTCGCGCGGGAACAGTTAATCGCTGGCGGCAGTCCTCAACGGGACGTAAAACGCCATTAGCGACCTTGACGCTGTCCCCGGATAAAATATGCGTCCGCACCGCTGGAGCTACCCCCGACGCAAACGGTCGCCCTGGGCCACAACGCGTCCGCGGGCCGACGCAAACGGACATTTCGGACGTCCGAAATGCGTCGCGCCGCTGGAGATGCCCTAAACGATACTTTGATTGATGAGAACTTTATACTGCCTAAGTCCTATTATTTATGTATCATCGGGTATGAAGAGGAGACAACCATCGCACGTGGAGGAGAGTAGCAGCTGGACGTGAAGCTGGACATGGAGCTGGACATGAAGATACCCCATGGACGCGCGAGGGAGGAGCAGGAGGCATGCGCAAGAGGAGACGTCACAGTCTAGGCCGGCCCAGCACCCGGTCAGACCGGCCGCCACGCCGGCGCGCCTGGTCCCTGGCCCGGTCCAACCGGGCGGTACGCCGGATCCGGTCTGGCGCCAACCAGACGACACGCTAATGACAGCCGGGAGGGTTACTGCGCGACACTTCGCCCGCCCGATCAGCACCCGGTTAACTAGGGGTTTGCCTATGTGCACCAACAACCTATGCTAAGCATGATGAGAAATAAGGTGATAACAAACTAGGTATAGAACATCAAGCATGACGGATATCACAATGTAAAGCGCTGATACGCGTTCAGCACGCGTCCGTTGGGAACCCCAAGAGGAAGGTGTGATGCGTACAGCGGCAAGTTTCCCTCAGTATGAAACCAAGGTTATCGAACCAGTAGGAGCCAAGAAGCACGTTGAAGGTTGATGGCGGCGGGATGTAGTGCGGCGCAATGATACGTCTCCGACGTATCGATAATTTCTTATGTTCCATGCCACATTATTGATGTTATCTACATGTTTTATGCACACTTTATGTCATATTCGTGCATTTTCTGGAACTAACCTATTAACAAGATGCCGAAGTGCCAGTTGCTGTTTTCTGCTGTTTTTGGTTTCAGAAATCTTAGTAACGAAATATTCTCGGAATTGGACGAAATCAACGCCCAGGGTCTTATTTTGCCACGAAGCTTCCAGAAGACCGAAGAGTCAACGAAGTGGGGCCACGGGGCAGCCAAACCATAGGGCGGCGCGGCCTGGCCCTTGGCCGCGCCGACCTAGGGTGTGGGGCCCTCGTGCCCCTTCCTGACCTGCCCTTCCGCCTACTTAAAGCCTCCGTCGCGAAACCCCCAGTACCGAGAGCCACGATACGGAAAACCTTACTGAGACGCCGCCGCCGCCGATCCCATCTCGGGGGATCCAGGAGATCGCCTCCGGCACCCTGCCGGAGAGGGGATTCATCTCCCGGAGGACTCTACGCCGCCATGGTCGCCTCCGGAGTGATGTGTGAGTAGTCTACCCCTGGACTATGGGTCCATAGCAGTAGCTAGATGGTCGTCTTCTCCCCATTGTGCTATCATTTTCGGATCTTGTGAGCTGCCTAACATGATCAAGATCATCTATCTGTAATTCTATATGTTGCGTTTGTTGGGATCCGATGAATAGAGAATACTTGTTATGTTGATTATCAAAGTTATATCTATGTGTTGTTTATGATCTTGCATGCTTTCCGTTGCTAGTAGATGCTCTGGCCAAGTAGATGCTTGTAACTCCAAGAGGGAGTATTTATGCTCGATAGTGGGTTCATGCCTGCATTGACACCTGGGACAGTGACAGAAAGTTCTAAGGTTGTGTTGTGCTGTTGCCACTAGGGATAAAACATTGATGCTATGTCTAAGGATGTAGTTGTTGATTACATTACGCACCATACTTAATGCAATTGTCTGTTGCTTTGCAACTTAATACTGGAGGGGGTTCGGATGATAACCTGAAGGTGGACTTTTTAGGCATAGATGCAGTTGGATGGCGGTCTATGTACTTTGTCGTAATGCCCAATTAAATCTCACTATACTCATCATGATATGTATGTGCATGGTCATGCCCTCTTTATTTGTCAATTGCCCAACTGTAATTTGTTCACCCAACATGCTGTTTATCTTATGGGAGAGACACCTCTAGTGAACTGTGGACCCCGGTCCAATTCTCTTTACTGAAATACAATCTACTGCAATACTTGTTCTATTGTTTTCTGCAAACAATCATCTTCCACACAATACGGTTAATCCTTTGTTACAGCAAGCCGGTGAGATTGACAACCTCACTGTTTCGTTGGGGCAAAGTACTTTGGTTGTGTTGTGCAGGTTCCACGTTGGCGCCGGAATCTCTGGTGTTGCGCCGCACTACATCCCGCCGCCATCAACCTTCAACGTGCTTCTTGGCTCCTACTGGTTCGATAACCTTGGTTTCATACTGAGGGAAACTTGCCGCTGTACGCATCACACCTTCCTCTTGGGGTTCCCAACGGACGCGTGTTGAACGCGTATCAAGCAGCTTTTTCTGGCGCCGTTGCCGGGGAGATCAAGACACGCTGCAAGGGGAGTCTCCACTTCTCAATCTCTTTACTTTGTTTTTGTCTTGCTTAGTTTTATTTACTATTTTGTTTGCTGCACTAAATCAAAATACAAAAAAATTAGTTGCTAGTTTTACTTTATTTGCTATCTTGTTTGCTATATCAAAAACACAAAAAAAGAATTAGTTACTTGCATTTACTTTACTTATTTCATCATGTTCCCTTTTAATTTTACCACGAAAGACATACCGGTAGGACGTGGGTCTATAGTTGGGAGAAATAATATAGAAGAATTTTTCAATCATGTTAGTACCATTGAAGACTTTGAAGATAGACACTTGGTAGACCTTGCGCCTACTTATGAAATTGCTGCTGCTTCTTTAGTTCACATGTTGGAAACTAAATTTGTTAATCTTAATCCTATAATCCAACACATGTTTCTCACACTTGGTGATATGGAAGAAGGGGAAAAGAAAGATTTTGTTTTAGAAACCCTTCTTAGAGAATTTGGTGGTCTAGCAAGAGAAGCCAGAAAGGTCTTTGCTAAATTTAATATGCTTGGTTCTCATACTAATTTTGTTAGTCTCCTTGAAAAGATGGACATGGATAGAATAAGATACACTAATAATATTGATGATGGTGGGGAGATCAAAGCACCAATACCATGTAAGCTCCTAGCTATGAATGATGCACTAGAAAATAACTATGCTTGGCTTGTTCCTGAAAATTTGTTTGATGAGAGTAGCACGCCTAAGACTAATGAAAAGGGAGCCTCTGAAACTCACATAGAAAAGATAGTATGCATAGTTGAGAAAACTCCACATCCCGCTGAGAATGCACCACCCTTCGATAATACTTGATGCACACTTTCTGCGCCTAGCTGAAAGGCGTTAAAGAAAAACGCTTATGGGAGACAACCCATGTTTTTACCTACAGTACTTTGCTTTTATTTTGTGTCTTGGAAGTTGTTTACTACTGTAGCAACCTCTCCTTATCTTAGTTTAGTGTTTTATTGTGCCAAGTAAAGTCTTTGATAGAAAAGTAAGTACTAGATTTGGATTACTGCGCAGTTTCAGATTTCTTTGCTGTCACGAATCTGGGTCTACCTCCCTGTAGGTAGCTCAGAAAATTAAGCCAATTTACGTGCATGATCCTCAGATATGTACGCAACTTTCATTCAATTTGAGCATTTTCATTTGAGCAAGTCTGGTGGCCTAATAAAATTCGTCAATACGAACTATTCTGTTTTGACAGATTCTGCCTTTTATTTCGCATTGCCTCTTTTGCTATGTTGGATGAATTTCTTTGATCCACCAATGTCCAGTAGCTTTATGCAATGTCCAGAAGTGTTAAGAATGATTGTGTCACCTCTGAATATGTTAATTTTTATTGTGCACTAACCCTCTAATGAGTTGTTTCGAGTTTGGTGTGGAGAAAGTTTTCAAGGATCAAGAGAGGAGTATGATGCAACATGATCAAGGAGAGTGAAAGCTCTAAGTTTGGGATGCCCCGGTGGTTCACCCCTGCATATATCAAGAAGACTCAAGCGTCTAAGCTTGGGGATGCCCAAGGCATCCCCTTCTTCATCGACAACATTATCAGGTTCCTCCCCTGAAACTATATTTTTATTCCATCACATCTTATGTGCTTTGCTTGGAGCGTCGGTTTGTTTTTGTTTTTTTGTTTTGTTTGAATAAAATGGATCCTAGCATTCACTTTATGGGAGAGAGACACGCTCCGCTGTAGCATATGGACAAGTATGTCCTTAGTTTCTACTCATAGTATTCATGGCGAAGTTTCTTCTTCGTTAAATTGTTATATGGTTGGAATTGGAAAATGATACATGTAGTAATTGCTATAAATGTCTTGGGTAATGTGATACTTGGCAATTATTGTGCTCATGTTTAAGCTCTTGTATCATATGCTTTGCACCCATTAATGAAGAAATACATAGAGCATGCTAAAATTTGGTTTGCATATTTGGTTTCTCTAAGGTCTAGATAATTTTTAGTATTGAGTTTGAACAACAAGGAAGACGGTGTAGAGTCTTATAATGTTTACAATATGTCTTTTATGTGAGTTTTGCTGCACCGGTTCATCCTTGTGTTTGTTTCAAATAAGCCTTGCTAGCCTAAACCTTGTATCGAGAGGGAATACTTCTCATGCATCCAAAATACTTGAGCCAACCACTATGCCATTTGTGTCCACCATACCTACCTACTACATGGTATTTTCCGCCATTCCAAAGTAAATTGCTTGAGTGCTACCTTTAAAATTCCATCATTCACCTTTACAATATATAGCTCATGGGACAAATAGCTTAAAAACTATTGTGGTATTGAATATGTACTTATACACTTTATCTCTTATTAAGTTGCTTGTTGTGCGATAACCATGTTTTCTGGGGACGCCATCAACTATTCTTTGTTGAATATCATGTGAGTTGCTATGCATGTCCGTCTTGTCTGAAGTAAGAGAGATCTACCACCCTTATGGTTGGAGCATGCATATTGTTAGAGAAGAACATTGGGCCGCTAACTAAAGCCATGATCCATGGTGGAAGTTTCAGTTTTGGACATATATCCTCAATCTCAAATGAGAAAATTATTAATTGTTGTTACATGCTTATGCATAAAAGAGGAGTCCATTATCTGTTGTCTATGTTGTCCCGGTATGGATGTCTAAGTTGAGAATAATCAAAAGCGAGAAATCCAAAATGCGAGCTTTCTCCTTAGACCTTTGTACAGGCAGCATGGAGGTACCCCATTGTGACACTTGGTTAAAACATGTGCATTGCAAAGATCCGGTAGTCCAAGCTAATTAGGACAAGGTGCGGGCACTATTAGTATACTATGCATGAGACTTGCAACTTGTAAGATATAATTTACATAACTCATATGCTTTATTACTGCCGTTGACAAAATTGTTTCATGTTTTCAAAATCAAAGCTCTAGCACAAATATAGCAATCGATGCTTTTCCTCTATGAGGACCATTCTTTTACTTTATTGTTGAGTCAGTTCACCTATTTCTCTCCACCTCAAGAAGCAAACACTTGTGTGAACTGTGCATTGATTCCTACATATTTGCATATTGCACTTGTTATATTACTCTATGTTGACAATATCCATGAGATATACATGTTATAAGTTGAAAGCAACCGCTGAAACTTGATCTTCTTTTGTGTTGCTTCAATACCTTTACTTTGAATTATTGCTTTATGAGTTAACTTTTATGCAAGACTTATTGATGCTTGTCTTGAAGTGCTATTCATGAAAAGTCTTTGCTTTATGATTCACTTGTTTACTCATGTCATATACATTGTTTTGATCGCTGCATTCACTACATATGCTTTACAAATAGTATGATCAAGATTATGATGGCATGTCACTCCAGAAATTATCTGTGTTATCATTTTACCTGCTCGGGACGAGTAGAACTAAGCTTGGGGATGCTGATACGTCTCCGACGTATCGATAATTTCTTATGTTCCATGCCACATTATTGATGTTATCTACATGTTTTATGCACACTTTATGTCATATTCGTGCATTTTCTGGAACTAACCTATTAACAAGATGCCGAAGTGCCGATTCTTTGTTCTGCTGTTTTTGGTTTCAGAAATCCTAGTAACGAAATATTCTCGGAATTGGACGAAATCAACGCCCAGGGTCTTATTTTGCCACGAAGCTTCCAGAAGACCGAAGAGTCAACGAAGTGGGGCCACGGGGCAGCCAAACCATAGGGCGGCGCGGCCTGGCCCTTGGCCGCGCCGACCTAGGGTGTGGGGCCCTCGTGCCCCTTCCTGACCTGCCCTTCCGCCTACTTAAAGCCTCCGTCGCGAAACCCCCAGTACCGAGAGCCACGATACGGAAAACCTTACTGAGACGCCGCCGCCGCTGATCCCATCTCGGGGGATCCAGGAGATCGCCTCCGGCACCCTGCCGGAGAGGGGATTCAACTCCCGGAGGACTCTACGCCGCCATGGTCGCCTCCGGAGTGATGTGTGAGTAGTCTACCCCTGGACTATGGGTCCATAGCAGTAGCTAGATGGTCGTCTTCTCCCCATTGTGCTATCATTGTCGGATCTTGTGAGCTGCCTAACATGATCAAGATCATCTATCTGTAATTCTATATGTTGCGTTTGTTGGGATCCGATGAATAGAGAATACTTGTTATGTTGATTATCAAAGTTATATCTATGTGTTGTTTATGATCTTGCATGCTTTCCGTTGCTAGTAGATGCTCTGGCCAAGTAGATGCTTGTAACTCCAAGAGGGAGTATTTATGCTCGATAGTGGGTTCATGCCTGCATTGACACCTGGGACAGCTGATGAAAGTTCTAAGGTTGTGTTGTGCTGTTGCCACTAGGGATAAAACATTGATGCTATGTCTAAGGATGTAGTTGTTGATTACATTACGCACCATACTTAATGCAATTGTCTGTTGCTTTGCAACTTAATACTGGAGGGGGTTCGGATGATAACCTGAAGGTGGACTTTTTAGGCATAGATGCAGTTGGATGGCGGTCTATGTACTTTGTCATAATGCCCAATTAAATCTCACTATACTCATCATGATATGTATGTGCATGGTCATGCCCTCTTTATTTGTCAATTGCCCAACTGTAATTTGTTCACCCAACATGCTGTTTATCTTATGGGAGAGACACCTCTAGTGAACTGTGGACCCCGGTCCAATTCTCTTTACTGAAATACAATCTACTGCAATACTTGTTCTACTGTTTTCTGCAAACAATCATCTTCCACACAATACGGTTAATCCTTTGTTACAGCAAGCCGGTGAGATTGACAACCTCACTGTTTCGTTGGGGCAAAGTACTTTGGTTGTGTTGTGCAGGTTCCACGTTGGCGCCGGAATCTCTGGTGTTGCGCCGCACTACATCCCGCCGTCATCAACCTTCAACGCGCTTCTTGGCTCCTACTAGTTCGATAACCTTGGTTTCATACTGAGGGAAACTTGCCGCTGTACGCATCACACCTTCCTCTTGGGGTTCCCAACGGACGCGTGTTGAACGCGTATCACGCAACACCAGAGATTCCGGCGCCAACGTGGAACCTGCACAACACAACCAAAGTACTTTGCCCCAACGAAACAGTGAGGTTGTCAATCTCACCGGCTTGCTGTAACAAAGGATTAACCGTATTGTGTGGAAGATGATTGTTTGCAGAAAACAGTAGAACAAGTATTGCAGTAGATTGTATTTCAGTAAAGAGAATTGGACCGGGGTCCACAGTTCACTAGAGGTGTCTCTCCCATAAGATAAACAGCATGTTGGGTGAACAAATTACAGTTGGGCAATTGACAAATAAAGAGGGCATGACCATGCACATACATATGATGATGAGTATAGTGAGATTTAATTGGGCATTACGACAAAGTACATAGACCGCCATCCAACTGCATCTATGCCTAAAAAGTCCACCTTCAAAGTTATCATCCGAACCCCTCCAAGATTAATTTGCCAAGCAACAGACAATTGCATTAAGTATGGTGCGTAATTTAATCAACAAATAAATCCTTAGACATAGCATCAATGTTTTATCCCTAGTGGCAACATCACAACACAACCTTATAACTTTCTCACACGTCCTGTGTCAATGCAGGCATGAACCCACTATCGAGCATAAATACTCCCTCTTGGAGTTACAAGCATCTACTTGGCCAGAGCATCTACTAGTAACGGAGAGCATGCAAGATCATAAACAACACATAGATATAACTTTGATAATCAACATAACAAGTATTCTCTATTCATCGGATCCCAACAAACGCAACATATAGAATTACAGATAGATGATCTTGATCATGTTAGGCAGCTCACAAGATCCGACAATGAAGCACAATGGGGAGAAGACAACCATCTAGCTACTGCTATGGACCCATAGTCCAGGGGTAGACTACTCACACATCACTCCGGAGGCGACCATGGCGGCGTAGAGTCCTCCGGGAGATGAATCCCCTCTCCAGCAGGGTGCCGGAGGCGATCTCCTGGATCCCCCGAGATGGGATCGGCGGCGGCGGCGTCTCAGTAAGGTTTTCCGTATCGTGGCTCTCGGTACTGGGGGTTTCGCGACGGAGGCTATTTGTAGGCGGAAGGGCAGGTCAAGAGGCGGCACGAGGGCCCCACACCACAGGGCCGCGCGGCCAAGGGGGGGGCCGCGCCGCCCTAGGGTGTGGCCCCCTCGTGGCCCCTCTTCGTCTCCTCTTCGGACTTCTGGAAGCTTCGTGGCAAAATAGGACCCTGGGCGTTGATTTCGTCCAATTCCGAGAATATTTCGTTACTAGGATTTCTGAAACCAAAAACAGCAGAAACAAAGAATCGGCACTTCGGCATCTTGTTAATAGGTTAGTTCCAGAAAATGCACGAATATGACATAAAGTGTGCATAAAACATGTAGATAACATCAATAATGTGGCATGGAACATAAGAAATTATCGATACGTCGGAGACGTATCAAGCGCATAGGTAAACGAGCTCGGGTTGAGAAGTAACCGGTGCACGAGGAGATGACGATGTATCCCGGAGTTCACACCCAAGGGTGCTACGTCTCCGTTGGAGTAGTGTGGAGGCACAAGACACTCCAATGAGCCGCTAGGGCCACCGTATTCTCCTCGAGCCTTTCCACCAAAGGGAAAGCCTAGATCCACTAAGGGACGCTTGAGGGTGGTCACTGAACCCGTGCAAGCTTGGGGCAAAAACCCAATTATTAAGCTTGAGGCAACTCCACAACACGGAGGCTCTCAAGTACAAGGCCACAAGGGCTACAACATGCCACACCGGCAACAAGGTCACAAGACTCCAACGCGCCACAACCGGCTCCAAAACCACAAAGGCACCACACTCCACAAAGGCAACAACGCCACAAAGACGACAAGACCACAAAGGCTACCACGCCACAAAGACTACAAGGCCACGAAGGATACGACGCCACATAGGCTACAAGGCCACGAAGGAAACAACACCACTAAGGTCAACAAGCCCTCTACGATACCGAAACCCCGGAGAGAACCCAAACCGATGCACCTAATGCAATGGCTAAGAACACCATTAAGATGCCCAAGTTCTTCTCTCCCAAATTCCAACAATGCTTCAAAAGCTATTGGGGAATAAGGGAGGAAGAACAAATATGAGGAGGAACACCAAATTACTCCAAGATCTAGATCTAGCAAGATCCTCTCACTTGGAGAGGGATTCAATTGGTGAAACACTAGATCTAGATCTCCTCTCTCCTTTCCCCCAAAAAGATGCAAGAAATAGTGGGGGGTCAAGAGGATGGTAAAGCTCTTCAATGTCAACAATGGAGGAGAGAGAGAAGGTGGGAAGAACTAGTTAGGTCGGAGGAGGAAGAGAGGTATATATAGGGGCCCGAAAATATAGATGTTGGGGGCTGGAAAAACTGTCAGATTCGCGCCCGAGCAGTACTACCGCTTGTCGAAGCAGTACCACTGTTCGCGCGTAAAACTGTGTAGAAATAAGGCAGGAAAATGGCCCAAACCGGTAGTACCGTTGTGCTGAGCGGTACTACCACTTGGTGCAAAAACTGAAGCACATCTGACCCAAAGCAGGAGAGAGAGGGGGGACAACGTGGTGCAGAGAGTGGCAGCGGCAAGAAGGGCCAGGCAGCAGCGCATGCAGCGGCCATGTCGTGTAGCGTGAGCACATGTGGGGGCGCGCACAGCATGTGACCGCAGGCAGCAGCGGTAGCAGGTGGGGCCAGGGAACGGTGAGGCGTGGGTGGGAGCGAGGCGCGGGGATCGAGGTTGAGCGGGGTCAACGCGCTCGCTCTCCCGATCGAGCGAGAGCGGCAGCGAGGCTGCTCGGCCTGGCAGTGAGCTGGGCCTGCCAAGGACAGGCGGCCCCGTGCGGGGTGGGGCAGGTGAGGCCCAGGTGCGAGCGTTGGCTGGCGGGCGAGCTGGGCCGGATGGCCGGAGGCGGCCCACGCGGGAGAAGGTGGCTGGGAGCAGATTTGGAAGAAGATTTGGGCCGGTAGTACCGGCCTGGTACCAGCCTGGTACCGTAAATGGTGCATTACTGCCGGCCCAGTACCGGCATGATACCGGTTGGATCGAGTGGGCTCGGAAGGGGAAAGCGGTACTGGGCCGGTACCACCAGCGGTGGTACCGCCCGGCCCAAAAACAACTTCTTTTTCTTTTTCCAAAAAGAGGCAATACTGAAACATCAATAATTCGAGCTAGAAAATTCGGATTGCGGTGAAACCAATTTTGCTGGAAAGAGGGCGACAAGAGCTACCTATACACAAGGTAAAAACATGGAAAAGAGTGGATGATGATTTTCTTATGGTCATAGAGGTGTAACATCTCAATATGGTATATCGGAAAAATCATCACCCTCGAACATGCAACATGTGATGCATCCGGAATCCGTTTCCGATGAGCTAGAGCTTGTGATGAGAATGAACACAAGCCCTAACCCATCTCATGGATAAGAAACCAAGGACAACCAAGAAACACGATGCAATTCATGCAAGGTTTGAGCTCTCTCCGATGATGTGACCCACTATCCTACCAAGCACAAACCTTGACCTTGTGTGTTCCACTCGAGCCGGCAAGCTCCTTGTACATGCCACCATCTTCTTCCAACAAACACGCCACCTTCTTCATCCATCTTCTACGCCGTCTTCATCTCTCTTCGACACAGTCTTCATCCGTCTTCTATGTCGTCTTCATCGTACTCGATCTTCTCCATCTTGCAACCTACAGACCAACACATGGCTACGGACACTGATGATGCGTCAAGCACACGCCCGTTGGGAACCCCAAGAGGAAGGTGTGATGCGTACAGCAGCAAGTTTTCCCTCAGTAAGAAACCAAGGTTTATCGAACCAGTAGGAGTCAAGAAGCACGTTGAAGGTTGATGGCGGCGGAGTGTAGTGCGGCGCAACACCAGGGATTCCGGCGCCAACGTGGAACCTGCACAACACAACCAAATTACTTTGCCCCAACTTAACAGTGAGGTTGTCAATCTCACCGGCTTGCTGTAACAAAGGAGTAGATGTATAGTGTGGATGATGATGTTTGCAGAGAACAGTAGAACGAGTATTGCAGTAGATTGTATTCGATGTAAAAGAATGGACTGGGGTCCACATTTCACTAGTGGTGTCTCTCCGATAAGAATAAGCATGTTGGGTGAACAAATTACAGTTGGGCAATTGACAAATAAAGAGAGCATAACAATGCACATACATGTTATGATGAGTAGTGTGAGATTCAATTGGGCATTACGACAAAGTACATAGACCGCTATCCAGCATGCATCTATGCCTAAAAAGTCCACCTTCAGGTTATCATCCGAACCCCCTCCAGTATTAAGTTGCAAACAACAGACAATTGCATTAAGTATGGTGCGTAATGTAATCAAAAAATACATCCTTAGATATAGCATTGATGTTTTATCCCTAGTGGCAACAGCACATCCACAACCTTAGAACTTTCTCACATCGTCCTGCATTTAATGGAGGCATGAACCCACTATCGAGCATAATTACTCCCTCTTGGAGTTACAAGCAAAAACTTGGCCAGAGCCTCTACTAGCAATGGAGAGCATGCAAGATCATAAACAACACATAGATAGATTGATAATCAACATAGCATAGTATCCCATATTCATCGGATCCCAACAAACGCAACATGTAGCATTACAGATAGATGATCTTGATCATGTTAGGCAGCTCACAAGATCCAACAATGATAGCACAATGAGGAGAAGACAACCATCTAGCTACTGCTATGGACCCATAGTCCAGGGGTGAACTACTCACACATCAATCCGGAGGCGACCATGGCGGTGAAGAGTCCTCCGGGAGATGATTCCCCTCTCGGGCAGGGTGCCGGAGGCGATCTCCTGAATCCCCCGAGATGGGATTGGCGGCGGCGGCGTCTCTGGAAAGTTTTCCGTATCGTGGCTCTCGGTACTGGAACTATTATCGACGAAGGCTTAAGTAGGCGGAAGGGTAGGTCAGGGGGCGCCACGAGGGGCCCACACAGTAGGCCGGCGCGGCTAGGGCCTGGGCCGCGCCGCCCTAGTGTGGCGTCGCCTCGTCGCCCCACTTCGTATCTCCCCCGGTGTTCTGGAAGCTTCGTGGAAAAATAAGATCCTGGGCGTTGATTTCGTCCAATTCCGAGAATATTTCCTTACTAGGATTTCTGAAACCAAAAACAGCTGAAAACAGCAACTGGCTCTTCGGCATCTCGTCAATAGGTTAGTGCCGGAAAATGCATAATAATGACATATAATGTGTATAAAACATGTGAGTATCATCATAAAAGTAGCATGGAACATAAGAAATTATAGATACGTTTGAGACGTATCAAGCATCCCCAAGCTTAGTTCCTACTCGTCCTGAGTAGGTAAACGATAACAAAGATAATTTCTTAAGTGACATGCTATCATAATCTTGATCAATACTATTGTAAGCAGATGTAATGAATGCAGCGATTCGAAGCAATGGTAAATACAATAAGTAAACAATTGAATCATATAGCAAAGACTTTTTATGAATAGTACTTTCAAGACAAGCATCAACAAGTCTTGCATAAGAGTTAACTCATAAAGCAATAAATTCATAGTAAAGGCATTGAAGCAACACAAAGGAAGATTAAGTTTCAGCGGTTGCTTTCAACTTATAACATGTATATCTCATGGATATTGTCAGCATAAAGTAATATAATAAGTGCAATATGCAAGTATGTAGGAATCAATGCACAGTTAACACAAGTGTTTGCTTCTTGAGATAGAAGGAAATGGGTGAACTGACTCAACAATAAAAGTAGAAGAAAGGCCCTTCGCAGAGGGAAGCATTGATTGCTATATTTGTGCTAGAGCTTTTATTTTGAAAACAAGAAACAATTTTGTCAACGGTAGTAATAAAGCATACGTATCATGTAAATTATGTCCTACAAGTTGCAAGCCTCATGCATAGTATACCAATAGTGCCCGCACCTCGTCCTAATTAGTTTGGATTTACATGGATTATCATTGCATAGCATATGTTTTAACCAAGTGTCACAAAGGGGTACCTCTATGCCGCCTGTACAAAGGTCTAAGGAGAAAGCTCGCATTGGATTTCTCGCTTTTGATTATTCTTAACTTAGACATCCATACCGGGACAACATAGACAACAGATAATGGACTCCTCTTTAATGCATAAGCATTCAACAACAGATAATATTCTCATAAGAGATTGAGGTTTGTTGTCCAAACTGAAACTTCCACCATGGATCATGGCTTTAGTTAGCGGCCCATTGTTCTTCTCTAACAATATGCATACTCAAACCATTTGATCATGATAAATCACCCTTACTTCAGACAAGACGAACATGCATAGCAACTCACATGATATTCAACAAAGTGAAATAGTTGATGGCGTCCCCAGGAACATGGTTATCGATCAACAAGCAACTTAATAAGAAATAAGATACATAAGTACATATTCAATACCACAATAGTTTTTAGGCTATTTGTCCCATGAGCTATATATTGCAAAGATAAAGAATGGAAATTTTAAAGGTAGCACTCAAGCAATTTACTTTGGAATGGCAGAGAAATACCATGTAGTAGGTAGGTATGGTGGACACAAGTGGCATAGTGTTTGGCTCAAGGATTTTGGATGCATGAGAAGTAATCCCTCTCGATACAAGGTTTAGGCTAGCAAGGTTGTTTAAAGCAAATACAAGTATGAACCGGTACAGCAAAACTCACATAAAAGACATATTGTAAGCATTATAAGACTCTATACCATCTTCCTTGTTGTTCGACCCTTACTAGAAAATATCTAGACCTTAGAGAGACCAATTATGCAAACCAAATTTTAGCAAGCTCTATGTATTTCTTCATTAATAGGTGCAAGGTATATGATGCAAGAGCTTAAACATGAGCACACCAATTGCCAAGTATCACATTATTCAAGATATTATACCAATTACCACATGTAGTATTTCCCGTTTCCAACCATATAACAATTTAACGAAGCAGTTCAACCTTCGCCATGAATATTATGAGTAAAGCCTAAGGACATATTTGTCCATATGCAACAGCGGAGCGTGTCTCTCTCCCACACAATAAATGCTAGGATCCAACTTTTTCAAAAAAAACAAAAACAAAAACATACAGACGCTCCAAGTAAAGCACATAAGATGTGATGGAATAAAAATATAGTTTCACTAGAGGAACCTGATAATGTTGTCGATGAAGAAGAGGATGGCTTGGGCATCCCCAAGCTTAGACGCTTGAGTCTTCTTGAAATATGCAGGGATGAACCACCGGGGCATCCCCAAGCTTAGAGCTTTCACTCTCCTTGATCATATTGTATCATCCTCCTCTCTTGATCCTTGAAAACTTCCTCCACACCAAACTCGAAACAAACTCATTAGAGGGTTAGTGCATAATCAAATATTCACATATTCAGAGGTGACACAATCATTCTTAACACTTCTAGACATTGCACAAAGCTACTGAAAGTTAATGGAATAAAGAAATCCATCAAACATAGCAAAACAGGCAATGCGAAATAAAAGGCAGAATCTGTCAAAACAGAACAGTATGTAAATACGTATTTTTCTGGGGCACTAAACTTGCTCAGATGAAAATGCTCAAATTGAATGAAAGTTGCGTACATATCTGAGGATCACGCACGTAAATTGGCATAATTTTATGAGTTACCTACAGACGGGGCGACTCAAATTCGTGACAGTAAGAAATCTGTTACTGCGCAGCAATCCAAATCTAGTATCAACTCTACTATCAAAGACTTTACTTGGCACAACAATGCAATAAAACTAAGATAAGGAGAGGTTGCTACAGTAGTAACAACTTTCAAGACTCAAATATAAAACAAAAGTACTATAGTAAAATCATGGATTGTCTTCCATAAGCGCTTTTCTTTAACGCCTTTCAGCTAGGCGCAGAAAGTGTGAATCAAGTGTTATCAAGAGATGAAGCATCAACATCATAATTTGTTCTAATGATAGAATCAAAAGGTAACTTCATTCTCTTTCTAGGGAAGTGTTCCATACCTTTCTTGAGAGGAAATTGATATTTAATATTACCTTTCTTCATATCAATGATAGCACCAACAGTTCGAAGAAAAGGTCTTCCCAATATGATGGGACAAGATGCATTGCATTCAATATCAAAGACAACAAAATCAACGGGGACAAGGTTATTGTTAACCATAATACGAACATTATCAATCCTCCCCAAAGGTTTCTTTATATAATTATCAGCAAGATTAACATCCAAATAACAATTTTTAATGGTGGCAACTCAAGCATATCATAAATTTTCTTAGGCATAACAGAAATACTTGCACCAAGATCACATAAAGCATTACAATCAAAATCATTGACCCTCATCTTAATGATGGGCTCCCAACCATCTTCTAACTTCCTAGGAATAGAAGTTTCAAGTTTTAGTTTCTCTTCTCTAGCTTTTATGAGAGCATTTGTAATATGTTTTGTAAGGGCCAAATTTATAGCACTAGCATTAGAACTCTTAGCAAGTTTTTGTAAGAACTTTATAGCTTCAGAGATGTGGCAATCATCAAAATCTAAACCATTATAATCTAAAGCAATGGGATCATTGTCCCCAATGTTGGAAAAAAATTCAGCAGTTTTATCACAGGCAGTTTCAGCAGTTTTAGCAGTTTCCGGCAATTTTGCAGGCTTTGCATTAGAAGTAGAAACATTACCAGCACCAATTATTTTACCATTGATAGTAGGAGGTGCAGCAACATGTGAAGCATTAGCATTACTAGTGGTGGTAATAGTCCAAACTTTAGCTAGTTTTTCATTTTCTTCTCTTTTCCACCTAGCATGCAATTCAGCCATTAATCTTATATTCTCATTAATTCTAACTTGGAGGGCATTTGCTGTAGTAACAATTTTATTATCAATATCCTCAGGTTTAGCAGCCATTTTATTAATTAAGGAAGATTGTGACGCAGACATGTATGAAATTCGGTTTTCAGTATTTGCAAGTTTAGTTTGCAACCCAGAGATCTCCATATTCAGATTCTCAAGTTGATTTTCTATACTTTTCAACAAGGTAGACTGTTCATTCATAGTTTTAGTAAACAATTTATTTTGCTCATATTGGGATTGCATAAAGCTCTTAGTAGATCTTTCAATTTCTAAAATCTTTTCCTCATTAGGTGAAACATATCTACTATAAGAGTTACCATTAGCAGGATATGGCCTAGAGTTATTATAATTGTTACGATAAGCATTGTTGTTGAAATTATTATTTTTAATGAAGTTCACATCAACATGTTCTTCTTGAGCAACCAATGAAGCTAACGGAACATTATTAGGATCAACATTAGATCTACCATTCACAAGCATAGACATTATAGTATCAATCTTATCACTCAAGGTGGAGGTTTCTGATACGTCTCCGACGTATCGATAATTTCTTATGTTCCATGCCACATTATTGATGATTTCTACATGTTTTGTGCACACTTTATGTCATATTCGTGCATTTTCTGGAACTAACCTATTAACAAGATGCCGAAGTGCCAGTTCCTGTTTTCTGCTGTTTTTGGTTTCAGAAATCCTAGTAACGAAATATTCTCGGAATCGGACGAAATCAACGCCAAAGATCTTAGAATCCCCGGAAGCATCCAGAACACCCGGGAAGGACCAGAGGGGGGGCACTGGGCCCCCAGACCATAGGCCGGCGCGGCCCAGGCCCTGGCCGCGCCGCCCTATGGTGTCGTCGCCCCTTCGACCCTCCTGCGCCGCCTCTTCGCCTATATAAAGCCCCTGGATCGAAAACCCTGATGCGTTCGACGAAAACCACAGAAACCTTCCAGAGCCGCCGCCATCGCGAGGCCAAGATCTGGGGGACAGGAGTCTCTGTTCCGGCACGCTGCCGGAACGGGGAAGTGCCCCCGGAAGGCTTCTCCATCGACACCGCTGCCATCTCCATCGCCATCTTCATCACCGCTGCTGCTCCCATGAGGAGGGAGTAGTTCTCCATCGAGGCTCGGGGCTGTACCGGTAGCTATGTGGTTAATCTCTCCTATGTACTTCAATACAATGATCTCATGAGCTGCTTTACATGATTGAGATTCATATGAGTTTTGTATCACTACTATCTATGTGCTACTCTAGCAATATTATTAAAGTAGTTTTATTCCTCCTGCACGTGTGTAAAGGTGACAGTGTGTGCACCGTGTTAGTACTTGGTTTATGCTATGATCATGATCTCTTGTAGATTGCGAAGTTAACTATTGCTATGATAATATTGATGTGATCTATTCCTCCTACATATGCATGAAGGTGACAGTGTGCATGCTATGTTAGTACTTGGTTTAGTCTGTTGATCTATCTTACACTATAAGGTTACTAAACATGAGCATTATTGTGGAGCTTGTTAACTCCGGCATTGAGGGTTCGTGTAATCCTATGCAATGTGTTCATCATCCAACAAAAGTGTAGAGTATGCATTTATCTATTCTGTTATGTGATCAATGTTGAGAGTGTCCACTAGTGAAAGTCTAATCCCTAGGCCTTGTTCCTAAATACTGCTGCGTTACTACTGCTTGTTTACTGTTTCACTGTGTTACTACTGCTTGTTTACTGTTTTACTGCGTTACTACTGCTGCAATACTACCACCATCAACTACACGCCAGCAAGCTATTTTCTGGCACCGTTGCTACTGCTCATATATATTTATACCACCTGTATTTCACTATCTCTTCGCCGAACTAGTGCACCTATTAGGTGTGTTGGGGACACAAGAGACTTCTTGCTTTGTGGTTGCAGGGTTGCATGAGAGGGATATCTTTGACCTCTTCCTCCCTGAGTTCGATAAACCTTGGGTGATCCACTTAAGGGAAAACTTGCTGCTGTTCTACAAACCTCTGCTCTTGGAGGCCCAACACTGTCTACAGGAAAGGAGGGGGAACGTAGACATCAAGCACTTTTCTGGCGCCGCTGCCGGGGAGGAAAGGTAAAAGGCACTCATACTTCGGTTCCAGGTAAAGTACTTTTCTGGCGCCATTGTGTTTGTGCTCGAAGCTATTTCCTTTAGATCCTGCAATTGCAACTTTTTGTTTCTTGTTTACACTAGTTAGGCATAATGGAAAACATCTGTGAGCTCTTTGTACTATTTCCTGAGTCAAGACATGAATGGTTTAATGCGAAAATTAAAAAACCCATGGAACATGTTAGCATGAATACTTTGAACACCATTGTTGCTAATGATATGGAAAATTCTAAGCTTGGGGAAGCTGGTTTTGATGAGCATGATCTTTTTAGTCCACCAAGCATTGAGGAGAAAATTTTCTTTGATGATACTTTGCCTCCTATTTATGATGATTATAATGATAGTAGTCTTTTGGTACCACCTACTATGGAGAGTAAATTTTGTTGTGATTATACTATGCCTCCTACACTTGATGAGAATAATAATGATAGCTACTTTGTTGAATTTGCTCCCACTATTACTAATAAAATTGATTATGCCTATGTGGAGAGTAATAATTTTATGCATGAGACTCATGATAAGAATGCTTTATGTGATAGTTATATTGTTGAGTTTGCTCATGTTGCTACTGAAAGTTATTATGAGAGAGGAAAATATGGTTGTAGAAATTTTCATGTTACTAAAATACCTCTCTATGTGCTGAAATTTTTGAAGCTATACTTGTTTTATCTTTCTATGCTTGTTGCATTATGCTTCTTGAACTTGTTTATTTACAAGATTCCTATGCATAGGAAGCATGTTAGGCTTAAATTTGTTTCATACTTGCCTTTTGATGCTCTCTTTTTGCTTCAAATACTATTTCTTGCGAGTGCATCATTAAAACTGCTGAGCCCATCTTAATGGCTATAAAGAAAAGAACTTCTTGGGAGATAACCCATGTGTTATTTTGCTACAGTACTTTGTTTTTATTTTGTGTCTTGGAAGTTGTTTACTACTGTAGCAACCTCTCCTTATCTTAGTTTTGTGTTTTGTTGTGCCAAGTAAAGCCGTTGATAGAAAAGTAAGTACTAGATTTGGATTACTGCACAGTTCCAGATTTCTTTGCTGTCACGAATCTGGGTCCACCTCCCTGTAGGTAGCTCAGAAAATTAAGCCAATTTACGTGCATGATCCTCAGATATGTACGCAACTTTCATTCAATTTGAGCATTTTCATTTGAGCAAGTCTGGTGCCATTTTAAAATTCGTCAATACGAACTGTTCTGTTTTGACAGATTCTGCCTTTTATTTCGCATTGCCTCTTTTGCTATGTTGGATGAATTTCTTTGATCCACTAATGTCCAGTAGCATTATGCAATGTCCAGAAGTGTTAAGAATGATTGTGTCACCTCTGAATATGTTAATTTTTATTGTGCACTAACCCTCTAATGAGTTGTTTCGAGTTTGGTGTGGAGGAAGTTTTCAAGGATCAAGAGAGGAGTATGATGCAACATGATCAAGGAGAGTGAAAGCTCTAAGCTTGGGGATGCACCCGGTGGTTCACCCCTGCATATATCAAGAAGACTCAAGCATCTAAGCTTGGGGATGCCCAAGGCATCCCCTTCTTCATCGAAAATATTATCAGGTTCCTCCCCTGAAACTATATTTTTATTCCGTCACATCTTATGTGCTTTGCTTGGAGCATCTGTATGCTTTTATTTTTGTTTGTGTTTGAATAAATTGGATTACATCATGCTTGTGTGGGAGAGAGACACGCTCCGCTGGTTCATATGAACACATGTGTTCTTAGCTTTTAATTTTCATGGCGAAGTTTCTCCTTCGTTAAATTGTTATATGGTTGGAATTGGAAAATGATACATGTAGTAATTTGCTATAATGTCTTGGGTAATGTGATACTTGGCAATTGTTGTGCTCATGATTAAGCTCTTGCATCATATGCTTTGCACCCATTAATGAAGAAATACATAGAGCATGCTAAAATTTGGTTTGCATATTTGGTTTCTCTAAGGTCTAGATAATTTCTAGTATTGAGTTTGAACAACAAGGAAGACGGTGTAGAGTCTTATAATGTTTTCAATATGTCTTTTATGTGAGTTTTGCTGCACTAGTTCATGCTTTTGTTTGTTTCAAATAAACCTTGCTAGCCTAAACCTTGTATCGAGAGGGAATACTTCTCATGCATCCAAATCCTTGAGCCAAACAACACTATGCCATTTGTGTCCACCATACCTACCTACTACATGGTATTTTCCGCCATTCCAAAGTAAATTGCTTGAGTGCTACCTTTAAAATTCCATCATTCACCTTTGCAATATATAGCTCATGGGACAAATAGCTTAAAAACTATTGTGGTATTGAATATGTACTTATGCACTTTATCTCTTATTAAGTTGCTTGTTGTGCGATAACCATGTTCACTGGGGACGCCATCAACTATTCATTGTTGAATTTCATGTGAGTTGCTATGCATGTCCGTCTTGTCTGAAGTAAGAGAGATCTACCACCCTATGGTTAAGCATGCATATTGTTAGAGAAGAACATTGGGCCGCTAACTAAAGCCATGATCCATGGTGGAAGTTTCAGTTTTGGACATATATCCTCAATCTCAAATGAGAAAATTATTAATTGTTGTTACATGCTTATGCATAAAAGAGGAGTCCATTATCTGTTGTCTATGTTGTCCCGGTATGGATGTCTAAGTTGAGAATAATCAATAGCGAGAAATCCAATGCGAGCTTTCTCCTTAGACCTTTGTACAGGCGGCATAGAGGTACCCCTTTGTGACACTTGGTAAAAACAGTGCATTGTGATGATCCGGTAGTCCAAGCTAATTAGGACAAGGTGCGGGCACTATTAGTACACTATGCATGAGGCTTGCAACTTATAAGATATAATTTACATGATGCATATGCTTTATTACTACCGTTGACAAAATTGTTTCATGTTTTCAAAATCAAAGCTCTAGCACAAATATAGCAATCGATGCTTTTCCTCTATGGAGGACCATTCTTTTACTTTCAATGTTGAGTCAGTTCACCTATTTCTCTCCACCTCAAGAAGCAAACACTTGTGTGAACTGTGCATTGATTCCTACATACTTGCTTATTGCACTTGTTATATTACTCTATGTTGACAATATCCATGAGATATACATGTTATAAGTTGAAAGCAACCGCTGAAACTTAATCTTCTTTTGTGTTGCTTCAATACCTCTACTTTGAATTATTGCTTTATGAGTTAACTCTTATGCAAGACTTATTGATGCTTGTCTTGAAGTGCTATTCATGAAAAGTCTTTGCTATATGATTCACTTGTTTACTCATGTCATATACATTGTTTTGATCGCTGCATTTACTACATATGCTTTACAAATAGTATGATCAAGGTTATGATGGCATGTCACTCCAGAAATTATCTATGTTATCGTTTTACCTTCTCGGGACGAGCAGAACTAAGCTTGGGGATGCTGATACGTCTCCGACGTATCGATAATTTCTTATGTTCCATGCCACATTATTGATGATTTCTACATGTTTTGTGCACACTTTATGTCATATTCGTGCATTTTCTGGAACTAACCTATTAACAAGATGCCGAAGTGCCAGTTCCTGTTTTCTGCTGTTTTTGGTTTCAGAAATCCTAGTAACAAAATATTCTCGGAATCGGACGAAATCAACGCCAAAGATCTTAGAATCCCCGGAAGCATCCAGAACACCCGGGAAGGACCAGAGGGGGGGCACTGGGCCCCCAGACCATAGGCCGGCGCGGCCCAGGCCCTGGCCGCGCCGCCCTATGGTGTCGTCGCCCCTTCGACCCTCCTGCGCCGCCTCTTCGCCTATATAAAGCCCCTGGATCGAAAACCCTGATGCGTTCGACGAAAACCACAGAAACCTTCCAGAGCCGCCGCCATCGCGAGGCCAAGATCTGGGGGACAGGAGTCTCTGTTCCGGCACGCTGCCGGAACGGGGAAGTGCCCCCGGAAGGCTTCTCCATCGACACCGCTGCCATCTCCATCGCCATCTTCATCACCGCTGCTGCTCCCATGAGGAGGGAGTAGTTCTCCATCGAGGCTCGGGGTTGTACCGGTAGCTATGTGGTTAATCTCTCCTATGTACTTCAATACAATGATCTCATGAGCTGCTTTACATGATTGAGATTCATATGAGTTTTGTATCACTACTATCTATGTGCTACTCTAGCAATGTTATTAAAGTAGTTTTATTCCTCCTGCACGTGTGTAAAGGTGACAGTGTGTGCACCGTGTTAGTACTTGGTTTATGCTATGATCATGATCTCTTGTAGATTGCGAAGTTAACTATTGCTATGATAATATTGATGTGATCTATTCCTCCTACATATGCATGAAGGTGACAGTGTGCATGCTATGTTAGTACTTGGTTTAGTCTGTTGATCTATCTTACACTATAAGGTTACTAAACATGAGCATTATTGTGGAGCTTGTTAACTCCGGCATTGAGGGTTCGTGTAATCCTACGCAATGTGTTCATCATCCAACAAAAGTGTAGAGTATGCATTTATCTATTCTGTTATGTGATCAATGTTGAGAGTGTCCACTAGTGAAAGTCTAATCCCTAGGCCTTGTTCCTAAATACTGCTGCGTTACTACTGCTTGTTTACTGTTTCACTGTGTTACTACTGCTTGTTTACTGTTTTACTGCGTTACTACTGCTGCAATACTACCACCATCAACTACACGCCAGCAAGCTATTTTCTGGCACCGTTGCTACTGCCAATATATATTTATACCACCTGTATTTCACTATCTCTTCGCCGAACTAGTGCACCTATTAGGTGTGTTGGGGACACAAGAGACTTCTTGCTTTGTGGTTGCAGGGTTGCATGAGAGGGATATCTTTGACCTCTTCCTCCCTGAGTTCGATAAACCTTGGGTGATCCACTTAAGGGAAAACTTGCTGCTGTTCTACAAACCTCTGCTCTTGGAGGCCCAACACTGTCTACAGGAAAGGAGGGGGAACGTAGACATCAGTTTCTTCAACAGAATTTACCTTCTTACCTTGTGGAGCTCTTTCCGTGTGCCATTCAGAGTAATTAATCATCATATCATCAAGAAGCTTTGTTGCGGCGCCTAGAGTGATGGACATAAAGGTACCTCCAGCAGCTGAATCTAATAGGTTCCGTGAAGAAAAATTCAGTCATGCATAAAAGGTTTGGATGATCATCCAAGTAGTCAGTCCATGGGTTGGGCAATTTTTAACCAAAGATTTCATTCTTTCCCATGCTTGTGCAACATGCTCAGTATCCAATTGCTTAAAATTCATTATGCTACTTCTCAAAGATATAATTTTAGCAGGAGGATAATATCTACCAATGAAAGCATCCTTACATTTAGTCCATGAATCAATACTATTCTTAGGCAGAGATAGCAACCAATCTTTAGCTCTTCCTCTTAATGAGAAAGGAAACAATTTTAACTTTATAATGTCACCATTTACATCCTTATACTTTTGCATTTCACATAGTTCAAAAAAATTATTAAGATGGGCAGCAGCATCATCAGAACTAACACCAGAAAATTGCTCTCTCATAACAAGATTTAGTAAAGCAGGTTTAATTTCAAAGAATTCTGCTGTAGTAGCAGGTGGAGCAATAGGTGTGCATAAGAAATCATTATTATTTGTGTTTGTGAAGTCACACAACTTAGTATTTTCAGGAGTATTCATCTTAGCAATAGTAAATAAAGTAAACTAGATAAAGTAAATGCAAGTAACTAATTTTTTTTTGTGTTTTTAATATGGCAACAAGATAGTAAATAAAGTAAAACTAGGAACTAATTTTTTTGTGTTTTGTTTTAGTGCAGCAAACAAAGTAGTAAATAAAAGTAAAGCAAGACAAAAAAAAAGTAAAGAGATTGGAGGTGGAGACTCCCCTTGCAGCGTGTCTTGATCTCCCCGGCAACGGCGCCAGAAAACAGTTGCTGGCGCAAAGTTGACATGGGAGTTAGAGATCTCTGTGGTGCAACTTTTCTTCAGGTCCCCGGCAACGGTGCCAGAAAACAGTCTTGATGACGCGTCAAGCACACGCCCGTTGGGAACCCCAAGAGGAAGGTATGATGCGTACATCAGCAAGTTTTCCATCAGTAAGAAACCAGTAGGAGTCAAGAAGCACGTTGAAGGTTGATGGCGGCGGAGTGTAGTGCGGCGCAACACCAGGGATTCCGGCGCCAATGTGGAACCTGCACAACACAACCAAATTACTTTGCCCCAACTTAACAGTGAGGTTGTCAATCTCACCGGCTTGCTATAACAAAGGATTAGATGTATAGTGTGGATGATGATGTTTGCAGAGAACAGTAGAACGAGTATTGCAGTAGATTGTATTCGATGTAAAAGAATTGACCGGGGTCCACAATTCACTAGTGGTGTCTCTCCGATAAGAATAAGCATGTTGGGTGAACAAATTACAGTTGGGCAATTGACAAATAAAGAGAGCATAACAATGCACATACATGTTATGATGAGTAGTGTGAGATTCAATTGGGCATTACGACAAAGTACATAGACCGCTATCCAGCATGCATCTATGCCTAAAAAGTCCACCTTCAGGTTATCATCCGAACCCCCTCCAGTATTAAGTTGCAAACAACAGACAATTGCATTAAGTATGGTACGTAATGTAATCAACAAATACATCCTTAGATATAGCATTGATGTTTTATCCCTAGTGGCAACAGCATATCCACAACCTTAGAACTTTCTGTCACTGTCCCAGATTTAATGGAGGCATGAACCCACTATCGAGCATAATTACTCCCTCTTGGAGTTACAAGCAAAAACTTGGCCAGAGCCTCTACTAGCAACGGAGAGCATGCAAGATCATAAACAACACATAGATAGATTGATAATCAACATAGCATAGTATTCCATATTCATCGGATCCCAACAAACGCAACATGTAGCATTACAGATAGATGATCTTGATCATGTTAGGCAGCTCACAAGATCCAACAATGATAGCACAATGAGGAGAAGACAACCATCTAGCTACTGCTATGGACCCATAGTCCAGGGGTGAACTACTCACACATCAATCCGGAGGCGACCATGGCGGTGAAGAGTCCTCCGGGAGATGATTCCCCTCTCGGGCAGGGTGCCGGAGGCGATCTCCTGAATCCCCCGAGATGGGATTGGCGGCGGCGGCGTCTCTGGAAGGTTTTCCGTCGTTGCTCTCGGTACTGGAACTATTATCGATGAAGGTTTAAGTAGGCGGAAGGGTAGGTCAGGGGCGCCACGAGGGGCCCACGCAGTAGGCCGGCGCGGCCAGGGCCTGGGCCGCGCCGCCCTAGTGTGGCGTCGCCTCGTCGCCCCACTTCGTATCTCCCCCGGTGTTCTGGAAGCTTCGTGGAAAAATAAGATCCTGGGCGTTGATTTCGTCCAATTCCGAGAATATTTTCTTACTAGGATTTCTGAAACCAAAAACAGCAGAAAACAGCAACTAGCTCTTCGGTATCTCGTTAATAGGTTAGTGCCGGAAAATGCATAATAATGATATATAATGTGTATAAAACATGTGAGTATCATCATAAAAGTAGCATGGAACATAAGAAATTATAGATACGTTTGAGACGTATCAGACACGACCTAAGATAGATTCTCAAAATAGCCGTTAGTCCATATGGATTGTCATCAATTACCAAAACCACACACGGGGGCTCCATGTTCTTTCAACAACGCTGCTCCAGGCTACATCGCACCCTCCTACAACGGCGCACCATCGACGTGGCAGGTCAACCCCGTGCTACTGCATGCCCTCCACTCCGCCTCCAACGCTGGCACGTACGGCAGCGGTGGTGATTGGTTCATGGACACCGGCGCCTCCTCTCATATGACCTCCCATCCCGGTAACCTCTACATTTCCTCTCCCTCCGCCACTTCCTCTCGCATCATTGTCGGTAATGGTCACAGTCTTCCTATCACCCACACCGGTTCCACTAGTTTCCCGTCTAACTCTAGGCCTCTTTCTCTTCATAATGTCATTGTCTCTCCCTCTCTTATTCAGAATCTAGTTGTTTTTAAGTGCCTTGCTCGTGATAACTCTGTGATTGTTGAATTTGACGGTGTCGGTTTTTCTGTGAAGGATTGTCGTACTCGGATGCTCCTCCACCGATGTGACACCCCCGACAACACTCTCTACCCCGTTCAGTAGTCCTCCACCGCCTCCAGCCACCTGGCCCTCTCCGCCGGTGTCGATCTTTGGCACGCGCGCCTCGGACACCCTAGTTCCACCGCACTTCGCCAAATAATGCAAGGATTTTCTTTTTCTTGTAATAAAACAGAGTCTCATTCTTGTGAAGCATGTCGTCTAGGCAAACATGTTTGTCTTCCCTTTAGTTCATCCTCCAGTGTAGCGTCTTTTCCGTTTCAATTAATTCATAGTGATGTGTGGACTTCTCCAATTCGGAGTAATTATGGTTTTCTCTACTATCGTGTGATATTGGATGATTATTCTTATTTTGTGTGGACTTTCCCCCTACGCCGTAAATCCGACGTCTGCACCACCTGAACATCTTTCTTTTCCTATGTCTCCACCCAGTTTGGTAGAACTATCCACTCCCTTTAAACCGACAATGGAAAATAGTTTGACAACCACGCCGTTCGCACCCTCCTTGCTACTCACGGCACGGTCTTTTGTCTCACGTGTCCCTACACGTGTCAGCAGAACGGTCGCGCTGAACGCATCCTTCGTACTCTCAACGATTGCGTCTGCACCCTCTTGTTTCATGCCTACATGCCATCATGCTTCTGGCCGGATGCCCTCGCCACCGCTACCCTTCTCGTCAATATTCGGCCGTGTCGCTCCCGCTGGCAGTACGCTCCACACCACAGTCTCTTCGGCACTCCACCCTCCTATGACGCCCTTCCATCTTCGGCTGTCGATGCTACCCCAGTACAGCCGCCACGGCTGCGCATAAGCTAGCCCCTCGGTCCCTTCCGTGTGTGTTCATCGGTTATCCGACCAACACCAAAGGCTATCGCTGCTATGATCCGGTCTCTCTTCGTGTGATCACCTCGCAGCATGTTTACTTTGACAAGATGTTGTTTCCATTTAAGCAGGGCACCTTGGAGACTACTGTTGCGCCGGTCGACCCTCCCATGGGTGTACCCGCTCGACGGCATGCGGCAGCAGCCCCTCCAGCGCCCGCGCCTGCTGCCTCGGCAGCCGCGGCCCCTACAGCGCCCGCGCCTCCTGCCCCGGCAGCTGCAGCCCCGGCTGCGCCTGGCTCCTCACCGTCTGGGTCATCATCGTTAGTTTCCTTGTACACCAAGGCTTGTAATATGTTTTCTCCTATATATACGTGACAGTCGGCCCTATTGGAGCTGTGCAATCTCTCATAACTTCTCTAATCTCTACACCATGCCCATCTCTTCGGTGCATGCGAAATGGGGCCAATATGATATCACAACCGTTGCATGTCATATGGATGGTCATCTGTGGGGTTCGCACATGTGCCTACCCATATGAGAAGACTCCCTTCTCTAAATAAACTACTAATTGAAAAACAAGCACAACTTTCATGTAATAAATGCAAATGCGTTTTTGTTTGCATATTTGACTTCCTGGCGACAAACTCTTCGAAATAAGTCTAATATTTAATAGTTTAAAATATATTATGTGAACTAAATCTATAGAGTCCTCTATTATTTGCGCATGTAGTCTCTATGTCAGGTTCATGTAGTTCTGCGAAATGTCGTGCTGAATTTATAAAGTCCTTGTTAATTTTTTTAGATGGTACATGCCAAGAATATTGTTGATTTTACACACATGACAGCTGTAGATTCTCTTTTCATGTGAGATCATGTTGAATCGAATCTCGAGAAAGATGAGTAACATCAATGGCTGTGATATCAAATTCGCCCCATTTCGCATGCACCATTTGTGGGTCGCATCGACGAGCAAATCGGTTGTTCTTGTTTGCGAAAGCTTGCACCTCATTGTCCTCTTCTGCTTTTCTATGTCAAACATTCTCCGGCTTCTATATTTTCAAAGGATCCAGTTGATAGAAAAATATATCTCCTCTCAAATATTTGAAATCCTCTTGTAAGCCATGTAAGAAACTCCGTCAACAACTCTCTAAAGGTTTGGGGGGTGGGGGTGGGGGGGCAATGGCCCCCTTGACTTGTCAATAGCTTTATAACGGGTCAAAATGAATGAGTTATAGGTAGCCACAAAACTCCACATACTTATCTTCGCCGGAGAAAGAAGTGATGCCTTCGCCATGAGGAGTTCGTCTATAGAGAAATTGGAGGACGATGCGGTTCATCCTGCACCATAGGCCGAAGCCCTTTGTGGGTCTGGCTGGTCGTGATCGTCCGGCATCGTCGTTGCGGCGCCACAACGGTGGCAATATCTTCACCATCTCCCATCTTGGGAAAATGTACATGCAAATGAGCGACCCCGACGCACACCTCGGGTGACTTGTCTACACACCATACGACGACATCATCCGTAACTTATCGGACTTCATCGATGTAGTGTCAAAGAACGACAACTCTAAGAGTTACATCACGTTCTCTCACTTCAAGATCGCACTCGGTTTCCATGGTGCCACCTACGTCGAGCTGAGGGCATGGCCATTCCTTTGGGGAGAGCTTGTCCCGTAGGATTGGCATTTCCCCAAGAGGCAGTTTTCGACAAGGCTATCTTTCCGTTCTACCTCACCTATCAGGATAGCAAAGTCGTGCCCATCGACGAGCGAATCTGTCGCTCTTGCTCTCCGTACACTACTAGGAAAACCCTTATAGGTAGAAATATATTATGTGACGCACCTAAAAGTGCGTTCTCCACAAAAATATTTCTGTAACGCATATCTTTACTATCTTTTACTATTATAAGTTGGGATCCGTCGTTGGTACATGTGTTGTATGTGCACTTCATCCCGCGAACAGATGGGCCGAGGCCCAACAGAACTCTGCCAGACGTTTTGACAAGAAGAGGACATCTTTGCGAAATCAGATCGATATCATTGCCTCGATATAAGCAGCCCCGACCTTCCTCTAGCTGCTACGATTCCATCAATTGACGTCTCCAACTACGAGGAACATGCGGCGGAAGCAGTCAGTGTTTCCTGCCCGACGACGTCGCCGGAGCGATCCGGGTAGCCAGGAAGACCAGACTCGCTGTTGGACGCCCCTCCCAGGCCCCGCGCACTCCTTCCCCGCTTACGTGGTCACGCCGCCGCGGCCATGTCCCGCGCCACCGGCAGGAACTGGTACGCCGTCCTCAGCGTAGACACCCTGATATGGCAGACGAACCGCGGTGATGTCATCACGCACAAGGACATCAAGCGCCAGTACCATCGACTCTGTCTCGCCTTGTACCCCGACTAGGGCCGGGACATGCAGATCTACCCCTATAGCTTTCTCCGTGCGAGGATTTAGCAATGGATTTTTTTATTTGCTTTGCTTCGTTTAGGACATATGCACATGAAAATCATAGGTTTGGAATAAAATAGGCCCCGGATGAGCCCTAGAAGGAGTTTCGACATACAGATCCTGTATTTTACCAAGTGCTAGCCCATGTATGCGGAAATCATCAACGCCGGGTACATACAAGGTTAGACAAACCTTACATCACAGTTGTACGCATATGTTAGGGACAAATGCAAATTTTCCAGCGATTCCGACGCTCCGGTGATCTGTATCTTGGGAAACCCTAGGGCGGGATCCTGCAGATCTATCCCTATAGCTTTCTCCGTGCGAGGGTTTACCAATGGATTTTTTTATTTCCTTTACTTTGTTTAGGACATATGCACACGAAAACCATAGGTTTGGAATAAAATAGGCCCCGGATAAGCCATAGCAGAAGTTTCCACCGATTTCGATGCTCCGGTGGTTTGTATCTAGGGAAACCCTAGGGCAGGGACCCCGCAAATCTACCCCTAGGGCGGGGACCCCGCAAATCTATCCCTAGGGTTAGGGTTAGCAATGGACTTTTTCCTTTGTTTTAGGACATATGTACATCGATAGCAGATGTTGGGCCTACTGGCTCCCGTCGACCCGTCTGCGAAGAGCGTCACTCATGGGATCTACATATACCATCTACCATTTTTTCCTTAAAAAAAACTATTTTTACATAATTCATACTAGTACATAAATAATACAAACATAATATAAAGTAAATGAGAGAGAAGAAAAAAGGGAAAAAAAGTATGCCGAGGGTGGCCGTCTGCATAGGTGGGTGATTCCCTATGCCGATCGAGGGTGACTCTCGGCGCCTCTCTGACGCCGTGAGCGAGCCGTCACGGCCGGAGTTGGACCGGAGCACATGTACGCCGACGGTCTTGGGTACGCCGAGGGTGGCCGTCGGCGTATCACGCTCTGCGCCAAGGGTTTCATACGCCGAGGGGCTCGTTGGGCCGCTGCCCTGGACCGGAGACGGTCCAGACATTTGGCCGTCGGCGTACACCACAGCCATCGGCGCAGCGAGCCATTACTGTAGTGGCGGGACAGGTCACCGCGGATTCCAGCGAGAAGGGGAGAGAGAGTCGACGGTATCTGGTCGGGGCAGCCCATGGTCTCCAATCTTCGGGCGTGCTCGCGTGGAGAGCCCATCTCAATAGCTGGATCTTTTACATAGATGCGATCTTACTGTTCCCTGGTACCACTACCATCTTATACCCCTGGTATAGATTTTACCTTGCGGAGAGACGACAGCCCCATGTTGGCGACCAAAGGATCCAATTAGTGATGGTGTGCCAGTACACTACATGGAGACAGATGGAAGATAACCGCTTTGCCGCGGCAAGCTTTGGGATGTTGTTCTGTTCCGTGGCTTCAGATGTAGAGCTTGGACTGGATTGCAAGAGTGAGTACATGGTGCTTGAGATGATGTACACATGGTATTGGTCTACTGGATATCCATTTTTTCGATATGGGGCGTTTTATTACTTAAGAGTTTTAAGCCATTACACCCGACCTCTGCATATCTTAGATGCACACAGCCGTTGTTTAGTCTTGACACAAAAAAAGGCGAGATTACATATCATATTGATAAAATGTAAAGACGCCTAAACTGGAGGAGCTTCGATCCTTAGATCATGCTGCCATCCATGTAGGGAGAAAGTATCCCTCGCCGTAGCTTCCAACCGTGAACAGACCTCCGTAAATAGGTCTCGGTGCTCCACACGCTGGAGCGACGACCATAAGCGGAGGGTGTTGGTACACCGGTATATAACCTGCAAAAGAGAAGAATTAGTACCATTAAACAATTTATCATTTCTACATAGCCAAAGCGACCAAATAATGGCAATCGCTCCCACCCTAATATGCTTCTTGAACCTAGGATCAATGCCATTTAGCCAATTCCCGAAGATATTGGTAACACTACGTGGCTGATACAAGCTCGAAGCTAACTGGATGACTGACCATATAGACCTAGCGAACCTGCAATTAAAAAACAAGTGCTTTATTGTCTCCTCCTGGTGACAGAAAGCACATTGTTTACTCCCTTGCCAATTCCGCTTAGCTAGATTATCTTTGGTGAGAATAACGCCTTTGCGGAGGTACCATCCAAATACCTTTATCCGCAAAGGGATTTTCAACTTCCAAAGTTTATTGTTATTAGGTATCGATTGGAACATCTGGATGAATTAGTGCATTGTACATGGAAGCTACCGAAAATTTACCATTTTCATGTAGATTCCAACGAAATTCGTCATGACCAGGTTGTAGATGAACATTCGCCAAACGTTGAAGTAAGGCGTTCCAGTCCAACAACCTCTGTCCTAACAAAACCCTACGGAATGTTACATTTGGAGGAGAATTGTCCATCACCTTAGCGATGGTCTCATTTTTGTAACGCACTATAGAATACAAAGCGGGATATTGTTCTCGGAGGGGTGTGCCATCAAGCCACCTATCCTCCCAGAAACGAATTTCCGATCCATCCTTAATGGAAAATGTACCATGACGGAAGAAATGATTCTTCGTTGACATTAGTCCAGCCCAAAAATGAGAATCACCTGGTTTCCAAGTAACCTGTGATAATGCTTTTGTGCCAATATATTTCCTTTTAAGCATTGTTTGCCAGGTCCCTTCCTCTGTAAGCAGCCTGAACAACCACTTACCTAGGAGAGCAGTATTCTTGACCTCTAGGTCATGAATACCCAGCCCTCCTTGGTCTTTAGGACAGCAAACAACACTCCATTTTGTCAATCGATATTTCTTCTTCTCATTATCTCCTTGCCAAAAGAATCTTGACCGGTAGTAGTCCAGTTTTTGTAAGACTCCTTTCGGAAAGAGGAAGAAAGAGACCATATGCAGTACCAAATTCGTTAGTACTGAATTAATTAGAATCAATCTTCCTCCAATGGATAATAACTTGCCTTTCCAACTGCTAAGACGTTTCTGAAGTCTTTCCTCGACTAATTTCCATTCGGCAATCCTGAGTCTCCAAAAATGAACCGGAATACCCAAATACCTCATTGGAAACAGGCCCTGCCCACAACCGAACAACTCGGTGTAAGCGTGGACTTCATTCTGTGCCTCACCGAAACAAAACAATTCACTTTTATGGAAGTTAATTTTTAGACCTGATAATTGCTCAAACGCTGAAATAATCAATTTCAGGTTTGTGGCTTTCAGAAGGTCGTGTTCCATGAAAAGAATTGTATCATCGGCGTACTGAAGAATAGAAAGTCCCCCATCCACAAGATGTGGGACTACCCCTTCAATCAGGCTATCCATCTTAGCACGTTCAATCATAATAGAAAGCATATCAGCTACTATATTAAATATCATTGGTGATAAGGGATCACCCTGTCTGAGACCTTTTAGTGTTTGAAAGTATTTGCCAACATCGTCATTGACTTTGATGGCTACACTACCCCCAGACACAAAGGAATTAATCAAAGCACGCCATTCAACAGAGAAGCCTTTCATGCGGAGTGTCTGGTCGAGAAAAGACCATTTCACTTTGTCATATGCTTTCTCCAAATCAAGCTTTAAAATAACCCCATTCAACTTTTTGGTATGTAATTCATGGACCGTTTCGTGCAAGGTGACCACCCCATCCAGGATGTTTCTCCCTTGCATAAAAGCAGTCTGAGAGGGTCGAACTACATGATCCGCAACTGAGTTTAGTCTAATAGTGGCCATTTTCGTGAAGATTTTGAAAGTGACATTAAGAAGGCATATGGATCTATATTATTGTATCCTTTCTGCCTCATTAACTTTCGGTAACAAAATTATCTCTCCAAAATTTAGACGAAATAACTCTAGTTGTCCGTCGTGAAGACAGCTGAATAAAGCAAGAAGGTCTGATTTAATGGTGTCCCAAGAGATTTGATAGAATTCAGCTGGGAAACCATCCGGACCTGGAGCTTTGTTGTGTTCCATTTGGAAAATGGCCCTTCTTACCTCCTCTTCAGAGTATTGAGCAGTAAGAAGGTTATTCTCCTCCATAGACACTTGGGGTATATCATCCGTTCGTGGATGCCAGGAATTACTGATACGGATGACAAGTATACTGAAATTTATTTTCAAATTTACAGTAGCTTGTCCATTGATCTAACTGAAGACGGGTTCTTGGAAAATATACTGCAATTTTGGCTTTGCTGTTGTCTTGGCTCGAGTGTTGCAGTTTCAGGTTTATGCAATGAGATGTGTGAACAGATCGACTGATTTCAATTGCGATTATAATAAGAACAACTGATTTTTGTTGAGATATGAGTACGACAAACTGATTTCAGTTTAGCTGTGACATCGCCGTTGTCCACCGATTCAATATATGTAGGCATGTAGTTTGGAGTACCTTGCTTTGTAAAAGATAGTAAAAGCAGAAGCGCACTCCATATTTTGGAGACTTTTTTTTTCATGGGGTAGATAAACCGTAGCAAACCAAGAGATGCCTCATGTGATTCCTCAAAAACAAATGGCTATTTTCACAAGGAACCGGGTATTCATATGGAAGGCGATCCTTTTGTTTGCCTTTCATTGACTTTCACAACATATATTTAATTTTTAATCTAATGACATCTAAATTCTATTGATTTCCGAAGGGTTGTTCATTTGATTTAGTGTGTCGCTGTAGTAGCACGGGCAAATTTCCTAGTGTTAATATACTCCACATAATTTTTCAACTTCTGTGGCATATCAAACAGTGGCGCAACATAGAATTCTTGCTTTTGGTGGCGCATGTAGATGTTTAAGGCGGAGTGGATGGAAATGGGGAAAATTGGAAATTTCACCGCCCTCGGCCTATTTATAGCCGGATGTTCTAAGGTACGTACGACATATCCAACGGTAAGAAGCCGGAACGGCATCCCATTGGATGGATGACACGTGTCCTAGGTGATTTGCGGTAAAAGCGCATCAGAGGTTATTTTACTGTTTGGATTACCATTGATCAGGAGAGCAATCTCGAGCCGGATTTTCCGCCTTAATTGATGAAGACCTTCGATAAAATTTAGCCTAGAAAATCACGCGAAATTTATGGGTTCAAGGGAAGGAGGAAAATACTAATAAATGTTTCATTCTTCAATCGATCGAGATTATTTGGCCGGTGAATGCATCATCAATGTTTTCGGTGTCCTTCAAGATTCTATCAGTTTCCGACTCATTTGGTTACTTGGAAGGACCCGGAGACAGAGAGGCGGATCATGAAGAAATCCAGGGCTACTATTGTAGGTATGATTAACGGGTACCCAACAGTAGTGCCAATAATCCGGCAAGCCCTGGTGTCCCACATATGGTGGTGGTGGCATATGGTCCACCGGGCGGCCCAGTTGTTGTTGATTGAAGATGAAAGAAGTCCAGTCCAGAAACAAGGAGCCGAATCCATCCAGGACAACGCAAGGAGTCGGATCTAGAAGGTTCTCCGAAGTAGCCGTAACTTGGACGTCAAGTTAGAATCGGTGAATCCTAGACGTGCACGACAATGTAATATTCCGTAGTTAGTCATGTTGTATTTTGGGTAGGACTCTTCGTAGAAACTCTAGGATCTAGGCGTCTATATAAGCCGGATCCCAGGAGCCCTGGAGGCACAATCACAACTCATTGTAACAACACGAAAGCGGCCACATAATTCCAGACAAGCAGCAGTAGGCTCTGCCTCCGTGCAACATGTTCCAAAGCTGGGTAACTCGCGTACTCCTGTCCTGGTGGCTCTCCGTCCTATGGCCCCATCTTCTTCCCCCTCCGCGAGGATCCCTCCTCCGGGGTATTGCCAAGTAGGCAACGACAACCGGTGTCGAAGATCGGTGCAGGCTGGTGGGCGGGCCAGCTGTCAGGTGGCGAAGCCAGAAAAAAGGTCGTCGTGATCAACACGAACAAGTAGGAAAAGTGTGCACCCATGCAAACATACAGCCAAAGTAGCAATTACAATCGTTTTCAATGATCATTGGTTGTGGGTTGTGGGTGGAGCTTATTGTCTTTTTGAATTCAAGAAAAGCTCCATTAATTTTTTTACTACATGTTGAATCCGTACGTGAGGAGAGCCACCACAGGCGGTCGCTGGAGACGTCGGCGGCTCGCTTCGTCTGCGGTGGCCCTAGGGCTTTGGAGGCGTGGCGGACCATGGCATCTCGCTGGCGGGAGGTTTCCGTTCTTTGTTTAGGTTATTTTTAGAGTCTTCTTCCAGATGGTGAGGCGGTGGCTATATCTTGAATTTAGAATAAGGTCCTTCCTGTCTTATCCTCGCTCCGGTGGTGCACCTAGCGCCGTCGGAGGGCGTGTCGAGTTGTGCGTCCCGCGGATCTCCTGGGATCCACGCGGTTTTCGTGTTCGTTGCTGTGGTTTCAGGTCTTTCACTTCTGATGTACGAGTTTCATCTTTGGCGATGGTTGCTACTCTAATGCGCTGGTCCTTTGGGAACTTAGCATGACGACTTCACGTTTGTCTGCTACAACAAGCTCTACTACAACAAGGTTTGCCTGGCTCCGGTGACGGAGGGGTGAGGACGATGGCGCGCCTTCGCCTCGCGCTAGTTTGTAGTCGTCGCTAGGTGATCCATGGACCTATTTGTAATTTTTATTACTTTTTGGCTTCTTTGTGCTCTATGGATGATTATCAATAGATCGTGGACATTTCGCAAAAAACAAAAAGAATTCGCACAAAAATAATATACATGTGAAATTAAGGTACAAGGTCCTTCCTTTTTCTTATTCACCTAAGATTTTTCATGTTAGATTGCCTAAAATTGTGCCGGGAATGATTTCAGGCCTAATCGAGATTGTCTAATCCACTTGATTACTCAAGACCCAAGACCCACCCAAACGGCCAAATCTTCAAGCAAATAAATCAACACATCAGGAAACCCTCAGATAATTCAAGAATTAGGAATTGAATTTCCTTTTGATCAATTAGATGGAGACATAGATTTTAGTGGCACTTACAGATCTTAGAGAAGGTTGATTTTGCAGAGGACGGAAGTAGCGGCAAGGGACAATTGGCGATCCACATGAGCAGAGGGGTGCTGAACTGCTGATCCGAGATGACGAGCGACTTCGCAGAATACTAATGGAACACGAGGCGGCGGCGAGCGAACACGAGGCCGCATCTATTCATGGGCCGCACAAGAAGCCACCCAACGCGAGGTACGTCTCTCTCTCTCTCTCTCTCTCTCTCTCTCTCTCTCTCTCTCTCTCTCTCTCCCTCTTAGAATTTTTTACAAATAAAATTTGTACGAAATAAAATATGTTCAAGTTTTAAAATGTTCTAATCTAAAATAATATTTAGATTATATTTTTTTTAAAAAATATTTAAATTCGGTCAAATTTTAAATTTGATCCAGCTGGAATTTTTTAAAATTTGAAATTCATTCAAATTTAAAATTTTGTTCAATATTAAAAAGTCCAAACTTGAAAAAGTATGGAATAAAAATGTTCAGATCTAAAAACTGTTCAAATAAGGAAATGTTCAAATATGAAAAATGTTTAGATTAAAAAAATTCAAATCTAAACTTCAAAAATTCAAAATAAAAAAATCTCAGATTTTGAAGAAGTTCAGAAAATCTAACCGATAGAATAGTATAACAAAGAACCTCAAGAAATAGCCAGACCCAAAAGAACGCGAGATCCAAGCACCTGGGTCTGCTTGGGCAGTGTTGGGCTTCTGCTTGTGGTTCTCTTGCTCTCAAGGTCGGAGCTAGGAACGAGGAGTAGGGATGAACACTCCTTCAATAAGACCGTGCTATGTTTTTTTTTTTTTTTGCGAGGAATAAGACCGTGCTATGTGACCACCTCTCCATGTGGAACTTATAGGCGCTGACAAGATTCTTCCGGTCGACCGTGACAGCGAGGGGAAGAAGTGTGGCGATGATGTGTTCTACGCATCAGAAAGGTGTTGGGGAAGATCCTAAGTTTCTTCATCTTGGAGATCATCCTCAGCGCCCGTTGATTGGCGGCCGACTCAAGATGCTAGCTAGCTGGCAGCAACTCTCCAAGCCTCAACGATGATGCGGCGTCGGGCTCTGTTCAACCTCCATCGGAGGCTCTTTCAAGGTGTCGGGATGGTGCCTCACTTTCTTCCTACTCCAAGTGGTTCCGTCCCCGGAGCTGGCGAGGAAAGGCCGTTGCTAGAGCCCTTGCATGGTCACCGGTCACCAAGGACCTGATTGCTTTTCTTGGTATCTTTCTAGGGTTCTCTTTGCGTTAGTTAGGCTAGCTGCCCTCTCAATAACGTAACAATCCTTTACAAGCTGCCTGCTATTAATTCAAGTCAGTCGTTCGATCATTTGTGGTTATACGTTCGTATTTAATTAATCTTGCTTTCCCCTAAGTCGTAGCCGTGTCTATGGATCCTGCTCGACTTATTAGGTTTTCTCAAATATATATGCATTCATGCTACTGAAATCCTAGAACACTACTCATGGTTTACGTGATAGCGAAGGATCGGTACAGTTTTTTTATACGACACCTTGGCAGCTAGGCAGCAAGCAGGGCGAGAGCCTAGTATGGGGCAGCCAGAACTGAAGCCTGAAAATCGGGCGGATATACATCCTCACAGGTTTCGAGGTGAGCTCTCCGGAGCTGGGCTGGCGCCTCTGGTCGGCTCGTCAGGGAAAGTCAGACATATCTCCGTCCACGGGCATGCAGCGGTGGAACGTGTCCCGCCATGCGTCGCCCTGCATGCTCCCTAACTCCAGCGTAAACGTCGATCTCCGTTGCTATAAAAGGTCACCCACCTCTCGCTCTATACGTACGCAAGAGCAGTTTCTTCATCCCCACACTGATCGAGCTATAGTCTATAGCTTAGCTATGGGTGGGAAGGGCGGCGGAGGTGGTGGCGGGAAGGGCGGAGGAGGAGGCGGCGGAAAGGGCGGGGGTGGAGGCAGCAGCGGTGGCAAGGGCGGAGGGGGAGGGGGAGGAGGTGCAGGCGCGAAGGGCGGTGGAGGAGGTGGGAAAGGTGGTGGAAGTGGAACCGGAGGAGCGTCCGCCAAGTCCGGCGGCGGCCATGGCGGTGGGCTGGGAAAGTCGAGCGGCAGCAGCGCCGCGGGCGATGGCATGATGAAGGCCCCAGGCGCCGACGGCTACATCGCCCGCTCCGGCTTCGAGGCCAACCCTCAGGGGTACTTCGCGGGTCTCCACCACGGCGACGCCGTCAAGTAGACACGTCGTACGTGCTGTTGTAGCTAGGCTAGCTGCCGGTCAGTGGTCTCTAGTGTTTATATCAGAATAATGTACAGACTGCATGCGAGTAGAGAGCAGCCTAGCTAGCTAGCACGTACTGTTGTGCTAATCCAAGTCGAGACCACCGACTGGTAGTAGTAAGTAACGTGTGGTAAGTGAATGTGGTACCGTTTGTGTGTGCTAATTAAGCTTCTGCGTGTGTGTGCTGGTTTTCTGAATGAATCGATCTATGGAGCGTCTAATTGTCGGTTGTAACTTGCAACGCGAATCGGTCGATGGTACACGCAACAAATTCTGCGAGTATGTAACACAACGAATATTTTTGAATATGGGTACTTCTGTACTTATTATTATTAGTCCCATAAGTTACATAGTGTACCGATCATATGCCTATGTACATTCAAGTCCGGGGAGGAAGTTTATCCTAAGACTTGTCAATTCATAAGTTATTATTTTTGCCTGAGCTACATATTTTCGATTTCGGTTATGAAAAATGACGCGCGCATATTCTCTTCGTACCAGTTTATTAGGGCGCATCTCCAGCGAGCCGACCTAAATCGACAACCCACTATCCATTTGGATTGGTGCGCCACTAGCATGGTCTAAAGTCTCTAGAAGTTTTAGTTCCGATCGAATTACCAACCAGAACTAATTAGTCGCATTAGTCCCGGCTAGAACGGTGCTGTCCACAGTAACCATTTAGTTCCAATTCGTTTGGAACCTTTAGTCCCACTTGATAATACCAACCTTTAGTTCCGATTCGTTTGGAATCTTTAGTCCCAGTTGATAATACCAACCGGGTTGCGGCAGGCTGTTACGCAATCGGGTTGGAGCTTTATAAAATACAAAATAAAATGATAAAAAAATAAAAAATAAAAATCTGTTTAGATTCATGTATGTTACGCAAACTACTATTAAGGGAAATTAACATGATGGCTGAAACTCGACACTCCGACTGGATCAATGATGGCCGGCATCAAGATCTTTATCTTGGCACGAGAGAAACTTTAGGACAGTCACCTTATTCAAGGTCTCGGACGTGACTGGATGGTGGGATCAATCCTACCGTCGCCTGGCCAACCGCCGACACCACCACAATGCCTAGCAACTGGTGCCGCAAGCAAAACCGCACTTACCCACCACCAAAACCGAGGATCCAGGCCTGCACTAGCCAAAGGACCGAGCAGGCTCGAAGCTCCCGACGCTGCAGCAAGGTCGCCTCCACCGCGGGGAGACGGCACCCCCTACTCAGTCGACATCAAGATGCGCTGTCCACCGGCCCCTACACGGCACCTCGCCTCCGATAAATCTTGGAATATCCGCATCGCCGCCACCAGCGAAAATGCCCGCCACCTGCGCATGGAGAAGTCCCCGCTGCCGCTGTTGCCATTGCCGCCTGGCTTTGCCCTACGAGTCCTCCAGTGACGACTGCCAGGCTTTGCCCTACGAGTCCTCCAGTGACAACAAGGGTAGAGGGAGAGAGGTGGGAGGGTCCTCGTGAGCCGGCGGCGGTGGGCACCCCCGTGTCACCTCAGATAGGCGACAAGGGGGTTAGGGAAGGTTTGCGTGAGAAATCGGTGAGAAGTTCGGTTCATAGATGATTTTGCATAAGACCGTCTATTCATACCGCAAATAGTTTTACGTTTTGCCAAAACACTTTTGCCGTGATGCAAGGCCATCTTTTTATACCACAAAAGGTTTTACGGTTTGGTAAAACACTTTTCCTGAATGGGCTAGAGTTTAAACTTTTTAGGAGGGATGTGCTAGAGTTTTTTTTTTTTTTCTTACAGGCCGAAAGAAACGAGCGGCTAGTCAAGAAAAGGGCGGGCCTAAGCGGGCTGATTACTTCCCTCAATCTTGCAAGACAGAACGAAGGGGCTGTAGCTATAATGTTTCTGCTTGTACAAATCTGGTGGACTAAAACTCTTGTACAGCTATCTTAAAATGACTGGCCGTACTGGTGCATCTGCAAGAAGTCTCCTGTCTTTGTAGCCCACATTTGTAGTTGTACAGCTATCTTAAAATGACTAGCCGAGACTTCTCCTGATAATAGCCCACATTTGTAGTTGTACCCTCTACACTAGAATGCAGTCAGTTGTATAAGATGAACACTTCAAAAAAGAAACTATACCAAAAAGCAGAGACACGCAGAAACATTCTTTTCAGAATGTTTTATTCCAAATGCTATTCTCGCTCTGTCCAGGGCAGTGACAAGCAGAAACATTCTCTTCAGTATGATGTTGCCCGATGCTTCAGTAACATGTTCTATTCAGGCCTTGTACAATCTTGTTGTAAGCAAAAGTTTTTGGAGGCACTTTTTAACAAAACAATTGCTTCCCCAAAATAAGTTTTAGAAATGTAACATCCTTCTCCAAAAGAAGTTTCAGATAGAACTTGCTAAATCATTTTCATTCACGGGCAAACAGCAATTGTTGTTCCACGATAGAGATATGCAACATCCCAACATAGGGCATGACATGTCCAACTCACCCAAATCATTCTGTTACCCATTTGTTACTGCAGGCATGAACGGAGATCCTCACCTAAATCATTCAGTTACTCATCTTCGGGAATGAGCTACTGCAGACAGGAACGTACATCCTCACCTGCGGCCCTATGGATGCGAGCTCGTCGTGAACGAGGTCGCCGAAGGCGATGTGGAGAAGTGCCCGTTCCCCTGGCCCGCCATCTCCTCTCCGGTGCTTCCGCGTCGTCGGTGAAGAATGAGGATGGCGACCTGGAGCTCCTCCTAGCCGTAGAAGAGCAGATCAAGCAGAGTTGCTCGCATATCCGGCAAGGTCGCATCGGGGAAGCAAGGCGGCACCGGTTTATGGGACAGAAAATCGAACCTTGGCCAGCGGTGTCTTCGTAGTCGGCAGCAGCGCGGGGAGCTAGACGGTGGAGGGGAGCAGCGCGGGGGAGCTAGATGGAGGAGGGGAGCAGCGAGGGCGAGCTAGACGGCGGAGGGGAGAGAATGCTAGACGGCGGCGTGCGAGCGGAGCTGCGGCATAGAGACGGAGCGAGAAGGAATCGAGGGAGACGAGCGGTGTGGACCTCGTGTTGTGTCGAGAATTCTCCGAGTTTTTTTTTTTTTTTTTGCAAACTCATCCGTCCAACAATTTCCCCCGGACGAAGGGAGTACTCCATATCTATACCTATACCTAATAATAATAAAGAAAATAAGGCTTCTTGTTCGTCCGTCTGTTTTTGCCCTGACTTTTCGTCTAAATTACCGCCCCTGCCACCTATAAGTCAAACTAAATAAAAACTGTTCGACCAGAAAATAGACTTTTTTTTTTTGACCCTGACCAGAAAATAGACTCACACGCCTAGGACGCCCGGCCCGGAAACTTCTCCTCTCTTCGTACATCTCTAAGCCTGGGGGTCCGTTCAATCCGTTCAGGACTCAGCTGCTACGATGCATTGGGTACTGCCGGAGACCTACAAATACGCAGGAGAGGAAGTGGTCTCAGATCGTGGTGGCAGGTGCGTCACCTAAACATGGAAATAGAAAACATCTGATTTTTCTTGTACACGCAGTACGGCGCGATAAAAGGAAACATAACGCAACGCGAAATCATCCCCTGTCCCCCACGCCTGGCAGCCCGGCCTCCGGCGAAGGCGGCAACACAGCTGCCCAGGGCTTCACCGTCGGCGGCCGCCCGTCAGCTACGAACTGAACGCGGAGAGAGGTAGACGAGTATTGGTCGACGATTCGGTCAAGGAAGACATCATCGTTGCTGGTGCTCTTGACGTGGACTAAGGGCTACACCTCCGTGGAACACAGGGTCGGGCAACTGCAAAGGAGTTCCTCGCTGTTGTCTTTGTTGACTTCGCTGCCGCGGTGGAATTACCCAATACCTTCCCACTCCAACACCTCAATGTCAAGTTCTTGGCGATCAGGTACCTTTTTTTGGAGATCGGATACTAGAGGAAGGGCATCATGTATGCCACAGGAGAGTCTTTGTAGATGTCCGTGATTTAGTCATCGTCGCTGGTTTTATTGATCTGTTTGTTCTTATATGGTCGTCGTGTGGCCCTGGCAGGCGTAGGGCATGGCCCAAATATGGGCGGCCTTCATGCCCCCTCGCGATTATTTGTATTCAGCACGATGCCGCAGTTTTGGAGGTCGCTGCTCCTGTCCAGGACAGAGCAGAAGCTCACCAGTCTTCATGCCTCCGTAAGTCCTCTCTTAAGAGATACAAAGATGCTTTGATTCTGTAAGCCCACCAGTACGGTCATTATGTCCTGGAAGTGACGGCATAAATCTGATGCTTTGACTCCGTAACTGGAAAGAAGTTGCCTGAGCGAACAAACCAGATCAACGATCGTGGCTATCTAATTTTTATTTTCTTTGACAGACGGAACCTAAGATCGTACATGCAATCCTCAAATCGTGTAGTTTCTACATGTAACATATCAACTGACACAATGTTTTTTATGAGTAATAAACAGATAAACCACTCATCTAAAAAATTACATATGTTAGTAATAATGCACTTGATATGTTATATCATTCGCTTACTTTTATTTAAGATTTTTGCAGTTGCCATATTGAGCTAAAAAAGAAGTGATAAAAGAAGTGTAGAAGATGAATTGTTTGAAGAACCCCGTATGGCCCAAAGATTTATCTGCCTTCATCTCCTTCCTCTACTCCCCGGGTGTGGTGGCGGCGCATGGATCTACTCCCGTGGACACACGTCTACCCCGTGGTGAAGTAGAGTGCAGAGGGGGTTGTGGCAGTGCGCCTAACCGGGGAGCGCACCGTGGACGTGCTAAAGCTATCGTATTTTGGCAACACAATGTGATTGTACCAAAAATAACATAGAGTATTTTTTTCTAGAGCAAACACGTATTTCATTAATTTAAAATCAAGTTACATAACACATGTGAAATAAAAGAGAAACTAAGATAAAATAACATACTTTGTGTGTGCATCTGTCAGTTATTTTTCTGTCCCGTTGCAACGCACGGGCATGTTTACTAGTCTATACCTAATAATAAAGAAAATAAGGTTTCTTGTTCGTCCGTCTGTTCTTACCCCTAGATTTAAATCCAAATTACAGGGATTGCCACCGCTCAAGTGATCAACGGTTCGTTTAACACGAAAAAAGAGAGGGTTCTTTTAGCTCTGTCCCGTTCCCGTCTCCCTCTCCATAGCTCGTTGCTCCATCCCCGACCTCCAGACCCAAGCAAGCGCCTCGCGAGCGACCGGCACGCCCACCCCTAGCACGCTACCGCAGAATCCCAACCCAGCGTATTCCCCGCTTTCTGTCTCCTGATTCGCGACGCCATCTAATCACCCAGATCTCCGCTTGTGCCGCCCGAGGATCCCCGCCACCACGCAGAACCCAGTGCTGGCCGAGATACCCTGCTGCCACCGCGCCGAGTTTCAGACTGTCTGTCTCAGATCCATGCCTCCTCTGTCATTAAACAGACGCCCTCACGTGGAGACCCCCATGGCTGCATCGCAAATTCCCCAATATGAGTGGTTGGGAGCGGATCCTGCTGCAACCGCCGCTCAGGTCAACGGGCATCTGGCGTGAGGTCTCTGTTGTCATCGTCCGGCGAACGATCTGTGGCCGGCACGCCCGCACCGGCCCGTCATCGTGGAGCCACGCGATGGGCTCGAACGAGTGGGCGCTGCTCCGATCGGTGCAGCTATCTGAATTTCTTCTTATCTCAGCACGTGCTAGCTTACAAAAAAAAATCGGATCTGCAGATGCATACCTGCCAGCAGCTTTCAGTGCATTTTGTGTGAAACTTCTTGTTCGGTACTTACAGTTCAGGATACGAAATCGATATATGTATCTAGGATTGCAATTGTGCCATCTGCATAGCTGGTTGAATCTTTGCATGTTTAAAAGCAGACTTTGGTAAGAGTAATGCGTGCAAATTGGTTGGATTATGATTGTTCATTAGGATGGTTATTACAGTATGAGATTGGATTGCAGGTATTATTGAATAACAACCTCGGGACGGTGCAGTTGCCGGGAAGGGGAACCGTTGGATTGGCAACCGCGTCGATCGACGCACGAACCACTGGAATGGAGCGCGAACTCTGCGGAAGAGCAACCGCCGCTCTCTTCGATATCTGCGCCGCCGTTCATCCGTGCTTAATAAGAACCCTACGTATGCGCTTTCTTCGGTCTACAACCAGCCGCCATTCATCGAAAGCTCTCCTCGCTCAAAATGAGCGACCACTCTCAGCTACCATCAGACATCGACATCGAGAGTAAGCCGTCGGGATGGCGTCACTGGTGGGACAAAGCTGCGACTCCTAGCAGCGATGATTCCCCGCCGCCGGACAGCGGCGAGGAATGGGAGGCCGAGGAGGAGGAGGAAGAGGCTGAGGAGGGGGCGGCCCGGGCGAAGGCAAAGGCGCAGCCGGTGAGCACCGTCGATGACGAGGAGAACACAAGTTCCTCCGACGCGTCGAACGACACACCAACTTTTCAGAAGAGGTGACGAGCAGGAAGCGCCGCCGTGAGGACGACGAGGCGGGACCATCAAAGAAGAAGTAGTTTAATTTTTTATATGTAATTTGTTTATATTTTTCAAAGTTTTTATATATAATTTTTTTATGTTGCACCGCTTTGAATATTAGCAGCAATATTAGTATAGCATAATTACCTATGCATTTCTTCTATCTACTAAACTAAAAAATAGTATTTTAAAGTTTGGGGACGGCGTTTGGGGAACGTGGCTGGGGAGCGACGCCCCTCAAGTACGGCACGAACGAAACACATCTCCAAACGATAAATCCGACGCCGTTTGGGGACACTTTGAGGACATGACTAAAGATGCTCTTAGAATCCGCAGCAACGCCGCGGGCATGTTTCCTAGTATGGATAACGCGAATTTGTCGATCGTGCATGCAACAAATTCTACCAAGATGTAACCATGCGCACATGCTGATGAAACAACTGCTGCCTCGAAGCTTCTTTACAACTTGCCACCTTGGGAAAACATGAACACGCGGTGTACGCTCTGAGAGCATCTCCAGTCGCGTCCCCCAAACCGTCCCCCAAACCGCGCCTGATCGAGCGTTTGGGGGACGTGTTTTGTTCGTGCCGCGTTTGGGGGACGTCGCTCCCCAGCCGCGTCCCCCAAACGCCGCCCCCAATCAGAAATTCAAATAGATGCATTCAAAAGAGATCGTTCCCGCCGATTCGTCGCGATCAGAGTAGCGGCGATCGATCAAAGTACTGGGCGCGCGATCATATTACAGACCGGTGGTGCATGCAAATTAGAAGAAGGGGAAGGGGTTGGTCGACGGCGTCGTGTCCTGAGTCGACGCAGGCCCGTCGAGCACGACGACCTCGTCGCGATCTGCCTGTTCCTGTGCATGGTGCGTCTGCTCCGTCGCCGACGCGGAGGCCGACGCAGGTGTAGCAGTAGAAGACGCGTCAGCCTGCTCTTGCTGCGCTGCCGCTGCCGTCGATGCCGATGCCGCTGCCAGGGCCGCCGATGCCGATGCCGCTGCCTGGGCCGCCGCGTCCGCCGCCGCCATTTTGGCTTCGATCTCGTCGAGGATCTGGCCTTTGAAGAAGTTGTGCGCCGCTCGCGTCCGGGGAGACATTCCCTCTGTCGACGTTCTCAGCAGGGACATGTCGTCCCTGCGTTTCTTGAGCTCCAGCTTCTCCTCTTGCCTCTTGAGCAGCTCGGCCCACCTTTGGTCGGCCTTCTTGTCGCGGGAGATAAAGGTCGAGGAGACGTCGGCGAGGCATTTCGTGATCGACGCCTGCGTCTTCTCAGACGACGCAGCGTCGGCCAAGGCGGCCTTGGCAGCCTTGTTGCCAGTAGGACGCCCTGTCGAAGTTGCCAGCGGCGCGTCCAGATCAATGGCGTCCTTCCCCTTGGACAGCGACAGGCGCGTCAGCCGCCATTTCTCATTCACTTTGAGCTTGCCATAGCAATGCATCAGCGCGAACGGCTTGTGACCTTCCGAGTTCTTGGCGTACAGTTCCATGGCCCGATCAAACTAACCAAAGGAAGCAGAGTCATTTCATCGAACACAATGTGGGCGCTACGGATTATGGAAGAAACAGTCGTACCAGTTGGGCGACGTCGGCGCCGCTGTCGCCTCTGGTCTCTAAGTCGTGATGGTACCCATGGAAGGAGTTCACCGACGCCTGGATGATGGCCCATCGCGTGGACATTGCCTTTTGGCTCCTCTTCATTGTCACTTTCTGGTAGTCGCTGTTGATGAGCTTGCGCTCATCGAACTCGGTCTTGATCCTCGCCCAATACTTCCCGCCTTTTTGGTTGGCGCCGATGATGGAGTCATGGCTCACCGTCGCCCACGACTCGCACAGACAAAGATCTTCCAGAGGCGTCCACTTCGGGCCTCGTGTGCCCGACGCCTTCTTCTTCTTCTTCTTCTTCTTCTTCTTCGTCCTCACGCCGTCCGCGTCTACCTCCACGAGATCATCGTCACCGGCACCCTCGTCGTCCTCTTCGTCGCCGTCCTCTTCGTCCTCATCGTCGTCCTCCTCGTCGTCCTCCACCCCCTCCTCTTCCTCGTCGTCCTTCTCCTCAACCCCGTCGTCCCCCTCAGCACCGGCGCCGTCGTATTCGAGCGGACCCCTGCGGCCGGTGAAAGGGTCGCCGTCCGGACTGGTCCTGCTCGCGCTGCTCGTACGCCGGGGAGTAGAGGTTGTTGGGGTTGAAGCCGCCGTGCGGCAGCGCATCCTGGTAGTGCGGCGACAAGTTAGGCGTCACGCACCCGGGAGTGCCGGAGGGGCCGTCGTTGTAGAAGGCGGATGACGACGGAGAGAAGACTCCCGGAACGTACACCGGCACGTTCGTACTATATGGGCTCGCGTTGGTGGCGGCGAGGCACCCGGCCAGTATGAGCTGGTTCTGGCGCGCCGCCAGAGCCTTCTTCTCCACCTCCGCCGCCCTCCGTCCTTTCCGCTCCGCCGTCGATAGCTTCCGGCGCAGGCAATCTTGCTGCCATTGATCTTCGGTCATTCCTTCAGGCTTCTTCTTCGCAGCCGGCGCCTTCCGCGGCTTCGCGAACGGCGCTTTCGCCCCTATCGTCGCATTGCCCGGCGGCTTCTTGGCTGCTTTCTTCGCCATCTTTTTGGGAGCTGTCGGCGGCGCCATGGAATGGGGAGAGGGTAGCGGCGGCGGGTGGACGGCGGGAGGGAGAAAGAAATCGGCGGGATAGGAGAAATGAATCGGCGGCGGGATATGTTTTGGGAGGCCTGTGCGCGGCGGTATAGGCGCGATTTGGCGGGAGCGGCGGGATTTGGCGGGAGTGTGAGACGAATTTTCCCTGTGCCACTAACGGGTCGGGCCCGCGTCGGTTGGCCTCGCTTTTCGTTGTGTCCGGCGTCCCCGGAGCGTCCCCTGTGGGACGGAGACGGGCTCGGGGCGCCGGACACCGTATAGGGGCGCGCCGGACAAAAAAGGGCTTTGGGGGACGCGGCTGGAACGCTTTTTCTTTCCGACGCGTCCCAAATCCCTTTGGGGGACGGTTTGGGGGACGCGACTGGAGATGCTCTGAACACATGACCCACCTCCTCCCTGCTCTACTCACTGCCAGCGTAGCTCACGAAGTTGTGTGTGATTTTCTTTTACTCGGCCCTCAAAAGTGGCTTGACCGTTGAGATGGACTAACGGCACTTGAAACTTTGCAAAGTGTCCACACAAAACAACAAATGCATCTTGCATGAGATTGTTATTAAACAAAGGCCGCGCTGTGATCAATCCTTGGCGATGTCGTCTTCCGGCAGCTAGTACATAAGTAGAAGAGTAGTATTGAGCTGGAGAAGAAACCCTTAATGGCAATATCGTCTTCCGGCACCTACACGCCACAATCACCAACTCACGATTTCCCCCCTTCTCCCCTCTAGACAGTGAACAGTAGTTGAGAGTCTCCTCAAGCCATCCAGGCCGATCCCAACCCCTCTTCGGCGGCGCTGCTGGCCGGAGATGGCGAGGGAGAGGTGCCGGCGTAGTTGTAGATAGGTTTAGTAGTCCCGTTGTGGCGTCTTGGAGTAGGTCACCAGCTCTCCCCCGTCAGATCTAGTGTTTCCTGCAGTTGGGTGGTGCGGCGGCGTGGCTCCGGTGGCGAGGGCGACGGCTGCTGAGCGACATCAACGCAGGAATCTCGGCAAATAAGGCGGGCTGGAGCTCGAGCTTCTCGATGTGGTGGCGCAGCATCGGAAAGCAGATCGCGGCGGATCTCTGCTCGCGTCTATGGTGGGCGTGCAGCGGAGAGGCCGCGGCGAGCTCGGTCAATAAGCGCTGGCTCCGGCAGCTACAACTCCTTCTTCTCCTTGGTGTCCTCTTGGCCGGCCGTGGCGGCGAGGGACAGGGCACCGACGGTGACAGGGAGTTCGTGCAGGCCGGCAAGACTTCTGCTGCTACCTCGAGCTATCACACGGTGACCACGAGATGGTCATCGATCTTGGATGCCCAAGTTTGGCATCAGTCGACGCAAGAGAAGCGTCGCAGCAACCTCCTTCGGAGGCCTCCTTCTGATGATGCGGAGGCGACGCCTAGCACCGGCTTTCTCCCAAGTGGCTATGTCCCCAGTGAGGATGCTGGTGGTCGCTGGCGCAATTCATCTCCCTGTAGCGGTATGGTAGAGGGACCTGATTGCTTTTCTGCAACATTTTTAGAGGTCGTCTTTGCAAAATCTAGGGACTTGTGTGTAATTTTCTTTTTCTTGGTGTCCCATCATGTAACTTGTACCACCGCTTTGACTAATGCAGCATAGTCTAGGTCCTTCCGGACCACTACTAGAAAATGGCTATTCAGTGGCGCACAACTATTCCCCATCAGTGGCGCACTGCTGGTGCGCCACTACTATCACGCCACTGCTAACTTTTAGTACTGGCGCACTAGTGGTGCGCCATTGCTATTTGGCTTAGCAGTGGCGCACCAGGTGGTGCACCACTACTAGCTTCATGGTGCGCCACTCCTAAATGTCTGAGGTGCGCCACTGGACAGAAACAAGGTGCGCCACTACTAAAATTTGAAATTTCTAGATCTGGATCTGGATCTGGATCTGGATCTGGATCTGGCACATTTTGTTTTGAATTTTTTTTGGCTCGTTATTTTTTCTCGTTTTTGTTGCTAGAATTATTTGTGCAATGTTCATTCTCATTTTTCTTAGCCTAACCGCCGGTGAGGATGGATGAGAGAGGTAGGAGAGGTGAAGAGAGGTGAGGAGATGGAGGATGTAGAAGAGGATGAACAAGAGGACGAAGGCTAGAGGTAATGGAGGCCAGAGGGTCACCGGAGGGTCGCCAGAGGATCGTGGGAGAGTAAGGTCACCGGAGGTCACCATAGCGGAGGAGCTCGCCGGAAAGTAAGGTCACCGGAGGTGGTCACCGGAGGTGGTCACTGATGTCTACTTCCCCCTCCTTTTCCTGTAGACAGTGTTGGGCCTCCAAGAGCAGAGGTTTGTAGAATAGCAGCAAGTTTTCCCTTAAGTGGATTGATGACCCACAAGTATAGGGGGTGTATCGTAGTATTTTCGATAAGTAAGAATGTCGATCCCAACGAGGAGCAGAAGGTGTTGACAAGCAGTTTCGATGAAGGATTCACTGTAAATGCTCACAGACAAGTATTCAGGGGGTTTAGATGTAACAGTTGAATAAAGTACGAGTAAGTAAAGTGCGAGAGTAACAATTGCAGCGAGTGGCCCAATCCTTTTTAGCACAAAGGACAAGCCGGTTTGTTTACTTATAATGACCAAGCGTTCTTGAGGATACACGGGATTTTAGTCTAGTGCTTTCGCTACATACGGCTAAATAATCTTCATTGTTATGATAAGTGTTGTGTGGGTGAACCTATGCTAATGCACCGCCCTTCCTAGGACTAATACATACTTGTGATTATACCCCTTGCAAGCATCCGCAACTACAAGAAAGTAATTAAGAATAAATCTAACCACAGCCTTAAACTCTGAGATCCTGCGATCCCTCCTGCATCGATATACCAACGGGGGTTTAGGTTTCTGTCACTCCGGCAACCCCGCAATTAGCAAACGAATACAAGATGCATTCCCCTAGGCCCATAAATGGTGAAGTGTCATGTAGTCGACGTTCACATGACACCACTAGAAGAATAACACCACAACTTAAATATCATACCATTAAATATTACTCAACCATAGTTCACTACTAACATTTAGACTTCACCCATGTCCTCAAGAACTAAACGAACTACTCACAAGACATCATATGGAACATGATCAGAGGTGATATGATGATGAATAACAATCTGAACATAAACTTGGTTCAATGGTTTCACTTAATAGCATCAACAACAAATAGAGATCGATACCGGGAGAGTTTCCCCTATCAAACAATCAAGATCAAATCCAAATTGCTATGGCGGTGACGAGGTGCTGCGGCGGAGACAGCGGTGATGATGGTGGAGATGATGATGATGGTGATGGAGATGATGTACAGCTCGATGACGGTGACGATGGCGTCGATTTCCCCCTCCGGGAGGGAATTTCCCCGGCGGATTCCTGCCCGCCGGAGAGCTCTTTTCTCTCTGGTGTTCTCCGCCCCGCAGAGGCGGTCAGAACTCTTCGCGAGGTACCCTCTGTGGCTTAGGTTTTCGGACGAAGGATTTCGCGAAGAAAAGGAGGCGAAAGGGGTCGTGGGCCCCAAACCACATGGCGGCGCGGCTGGGCATGGGCCGCGCCGCCCTAGGGTGTGGGCCCACCCCGGGTCCTCCCTGGCTCCTCCTTCCGCTTCCTTCGTCATCTTGAAAAATAGGATTTTTGGTATAATTTCCTTCCACAGTTGATCTTCCGAAATATCGCGTTACGACGGTGCCTTTTCCCGTAATCCTGGCTCCGGTGCTTGATCCTCCAATAATGATGAAACATGCAAAATAGATGAAATAACATAAGTATTGTGTCCCAATATGAAATATATCAATGAATAACAGCAAATTATGATATAAAATAGTGATGCAAATTGGACGTATCAACTCCCCCCAAGCTTAGACTTCGCTTGTCCCCAAGCGAAACTGAGCTCGATAGACAGGACCACATGTTTATGGAGTGAAGAGTCGATAAATAAAATACGGACAAGAAGCATCATATTCATTCACACAAGACATTATAGTAAACACCCTCTTATAATTCAACTTGAAACAAGTATAAGGTAATCACAAGTAAAGGTGCATAAGAAATCATAATTGGTGATGGCAAACTTCGTTCTTGGTCAGAGAACAATTAACAGATTATATTTATCTCATTGAGCAGCGCTCTCATGTTAAAGTTTATAAAGCACAACTTGCATACTCAATCATAATGGTCTTTTCATAATCATTGATAACTTGCAAAGCTATATTCATTCAGATAAAACTTGTACTAAACAAGGAAGAATAAAAGACATGATGAAGTAAATCACAATATAATGGTTTGATCACAACTACTCAAATGCTTGCTGGAGATGGAGGGAAATAGGTTTACTGACTCAACATAAAGTAAAAGACAGGCCCTTCGCAGAGGGAAGCAGGGATTAAATCATGTGCTAGAGCTTTTTCAGTTTTGCAATCATATAGAGAATAAAAGTAACATTTTGAGAGGTGTTTGTTGTTGTCAACGACTGGTAGCGGGTACTCTAACCCCCTTGCCAAACAACCTCCAAAGAGCGGCTCCCATATTATTTCATTTTGTGTGGCACTCCTTCCAACCTTTTCTTTTACAAACCATGGCTAACCGAATCCTCGGGTGCCTGCCAACAATCTCATACCATGAAGGAGTGCCTTTTTATCTTAGCTTTATTATGATGATGACACCCCCCCCAACCTTTGCTTACACAAGCCATGGCTAACCGAATCCTTCGGGTGCCGTCCATCAATCACATACCATGGAGGAGTGTCTATTTAGTTTAATTAATTTGGGACTGGGAATCCCATTGCCAGCTCTCTTGCAAAATTATTGGATAAGCGGATGAAGCCACTAGTCCATTGGTGAAAGTTGCCCAACAAGATTGAAAGATAAAACACCACATACTTCCTCATGAGCTATAAAACATTAACACAAATAAGAGATACTAAGTTTTGAATTGTTTAAAGGTAGCACATGAAGTATTTACTTGGAATGGCAGAAAATACCATATAGTAGGTAGGTATGGTGGACACAAATGGCATAGGTTTGGGTTAAGGTTTGGATGCACGAGAAGTATTCCCTCTCAGTACAGGTTTTTGGCTAGCAAGGTTAATTAGCAAGCATAAGAGTCGAGGGAAACAAACAAATATACATGTGATTAGAAACAATCATGCATCTTCCTTGTAAGCAAAAACAATTTTAACTTCAGAATAATAAGCTATGAGCTAACAAGAAAGAAAGACAATGAAATAACTACATGTATTTCTCTTTTCTATTTAAACCTCAAAGTGTTGTTGCTATTGACCAATGCTAAGTTTGCCAAAACCAAATAGATTTATTCAATGCTCCCAAAGTGATACCAATACTAACAACAAGGTAAATTATATAATAGAGATTGCAAACTAAAATAAGATGTGCAATATGTAAATGATAAGATTTCTCATTAATATTCCATAACGATAACTCACACCAAGGGATACATAGATAACCAACTAAAGGAGAGATACTTCAAAACTGCAACCCATCTTATATGATAACTTCCCTACTCATGATATGACACTACTTGACAATAAAAATTAAAAGGTAGTGATAATGTGATACCGCGGCACTCCCCCAAGCTTGGAACAAACCAAGGGGATGCCAATACCGATGATGAATTACTCCTTTGGCGATGGTGGTGAAGAATTCCTGACAAGCTTCTCAATAAGCTCCTGAAGCTTATCAATCCTGTATATGAGATTGCGAATCATCTCTGAATTGTGCTCGACGCGGTTAAAGAGTCTGTCCGACGGCGAGTCCCAGCTCTTTGAGTTATTTCCCCACTCTTCAGCCTCAGGCTCCTTTTCTCCTGCAGTGTTAGAACGATCTATATCCCACTGGCTAGGCAATGCTGCCTTTGGAGTCCCTTCAATTTGATTATTGAAAATTAGATTGTGGAAGGGATGGTGAATGCCTGATAGAGATGTTTTCGAAGCTAGGTAATGACGTGGAACCCCTCCTCCAGTGCGAATTCTTGCGCTCTTGTTTGCACTAAAAGGTTTGTCCACTACCTTGATGCTTGCGATGGTAGCACGCGGGTGTGCGCGCGAATCTTCCTCCCCCTCTTCTTCATCCTCTTCCTTGACGTCCTTGTCTTCCTCTTTCCACCCAAGATCTCGATCATCTTCATCCGGAAACTCCTTGCCCTTGTTCTTGGAGACCATGGTGCTTCTAGACCGAAAACAGATCCTGGCAGAAACAGCTCGAAACAAAACACGTCGAGAACACGATATACGGACCTCCAGGGGTCCGGGGGATTATATAGCAAATTTTTTTACAACAAACGGAAAGTACCAGATCGAAACAGAGTCGGAAAGGGGCGACGGGGCGGCCAGACCATAGGTCGGCGCGGGCCCAGGCTTGGCCGCGCCGGCCTATGGTGCCACGCCCTCGTGCGTCCTTTCCACTCCGTTTCGAACTCGTAATTTTTCATATTTTCTAAAAACAGTGAAAATATTGTTCGGAAAGTAAATTGCGTACTTTTCATTACCAGTACTGTTACCTATTCAAAGTCGAGTTCTGGCGGATTGTCAATTTGCCCTTTTATGAAAGCCTCCGGTGTTTCCACTTGAATAATATCAACATCAACATTATAGGAATCACCCGAGATATAATGCTTAAGTCTTTGTCCATTCACCACTTGCGTAGCATTGCCTTGGAGAGAGCTAATTTTAATTGCTCCTGAACGATACACCTCCTCGACAACATATGGTCCTTCCCATTTTGAGAGTAATTTCCCTGCAAAGAATCTGAGACGAGACCGATACAATAGGACTTTATCCCCAATATTAAATTCTCTTTTGATAATCTTTCTATCATGCCATTTTTTAACTTTCTCTTTAAAGAGTTTAGCATTTTCATAAGCTTCACTTCTCCATTCATCTAGAGAACTTAATTGCAACAACCTCTTATCACCTAAGAAGTTTAGGATCTTTATTTAATTCTCTAACAGCCCAATAAGCTTTGTGCTCTAGTTCTAAAGGTAAATGACAAGCTTTCCCATAAACCATTTTATAAGGTGACATTCCCATGGGATTTTTATAAGCAGTTCTATAAGCCCACAGTGCATCCTTCAATTTACTAGCCCAATTTTTTCTAGTTTTATTAACGGTCTTTCCCAAAATAGATTTAATCTCTCTATTTGATAATTCTACTTGACCACTAGTTTGAGGATGATAAGCGGAAGCAATTCTATGATTAATACCATACTTAGCAAGAGTTTTTCTAAAACCTCCATGAATAAAATGAGAACCTCCATCAGTCATAATATATCTAGGCACTCCAAATCTAGGAAAAATAATATCTAAAAGCATTCTTAAAGAGGTCTCACCATCAGCACTTTTTGTAGGTATAGCTTCCACCCATTTAGTAACATAATCAACAGCAACAAGTATATGAGTGTTACCTTCTGAAGACAGAAAAGGTCCCATGAAGTCAAATCCCCAACAATCAAATGGTTCAATAACAAGAGTATAATTCATTGGCATTTCATTGCGTCTGGAGATATTACCAACCCTTTGGCATTCATCACAAGATAAAATAAACTTTCTCGCATCTTTGAAGAGAGTTGGCCAATAAAAACCTGATTGTAGAACCTTTTGTGCGGTTCTTTCTCCGGCGTGATGTCCTCCATAAGCACTACCATGACATTTACTCAATATCTCTTGTTGTTCATATTCGGGAACACATCTTCGCATAATACCATCCACTCCTTCTTTGTATAAGTGTGGGTCATCCCAGAAATAATGCCTCAAGTCATAAAAGAATTTCCTCCTTTGCTGAGCTGAAAAGGTTGGAGGCAAGTACTTGGAAACAATAAAGTTAGCATAATCAGCATACCAAGGACTGTCTCGCGAGCTCACCTTTATTACAGCCAATTGTTCATTTGGAAAACTATCATTAACAGGAACAGGATCATAAGCAATATTTTCCAATCTAGACAAATTATCAGCAACAGGATTGTCAGCACCTTTCCTATCCACAATATGTAAATCAAATTCTTGCAAAAGAAGTACCCATCTAATAAGCCTCGGCTTAGCATCTTTCTTTGTCATAAGGTATCTAATTGCAGCATGATCAGTATGAATCGTAACTTTTGAATCAACAATATAAGATCTAAATTTATCACAAGCAAAGACTACAACTAATAATTCTTTTTCAGTTGTAGCATAATTTCTTTGAGCAGCATCAAGAGTTTTACTAGCATAATGAATAACATTCAGTTTTTTATCTACTCGCTGTCCAAGAACAGCGCCTACAGCAAAATCACTAGCATCACACATAATCTCAAAGGGTAAGTTCCAATCAGGAGGTTCAACTATAGGAGCAGTTGTTAAGGCTTTCTTAAGAGTTTCAAAAGCTTCCTTACAATCATCAGCAAAAACAAAAGGTACGTCTTTTTGAAGAAGATTAGTAAGAGGCTTTGAAATCTTGGAGAAATCTTTAATAAATCTCCTATAAAACCCAGCATGACCAAGAACACTACGAATACCTTTAACATCCCTCGGATAGGGCATCTTCTCAATTGCTTCAACTTTAGCTCTATCAACTTCAATACCTCTCTCAGAAATTTTATGTCCCAATACAATTCCTTCATTAACCATAAAGTGGCATTTCTCCCAATTAAGAACAAGGTTAGTTTCTTCACATCTCTGCAAAACTTTATCAAGGTTTCGCAAGCAACTATCAAAAGAATTCCCATAGACGGAAAAATCATCCATGAATACCTCTACAATACTCTCACAAAAACCATGAAAAATAGCAGACATGCATCTTTGAAAAGTAGCAGGAGCATTACATAAACCAAAAGGCATACGTCTATAAGCATAAGTTCCATAGGGACAAGTAAAAGTGGTTTTCTCTTGATCTTTAGCTTTAACAAGAATTTGAGAAAACCTGCATTAACCATCGAGAAAACAAAAATGAGTATTTTTAGACAATCTTTCTAACATTTGATCAATAAATGGTAAAGGGTAATGATCTTTCTTAGTAACTTTATTAACTTTTCGAAAATCAATGCACATTCTATACCCTACAACTACTCTTTGAGGGATGAGCTCATCATTATCATTAGGCACAACAAATCATTCCTCCTTTCTTGGGAACGCAATGCACAGGACTAACCCATCTACTATCAGCAATAGGATATATAATACCAGCTTCAAGAAGTCTTAATACCTCATTCCTTACCACTTCCTTCATCTTTGGAATTAGACGACGCTGATGTTCAACAACAGGCTTTGCATCATCTTCCATATTAATAGCATGTTGGCAAATAGAAGGAGAAATCCCTTTCAAATCATCAAGAGTGTAGCCAATAGCGCCTCGGTGTTTTTTCAATATTCCCAATAGCCTTTCTTCCTCAATCTCTGAAAGCTTAGAACTAATAATAACAGGATATATTTTCTTATCATCAATATGAGCATATTTAAGATTATCAGGCAAAGGCTTTAAATCAAAAACAGGATCTTCCTTTGGTGGCGGTGTTGTCCCCAGATCTTCCACCGGTAAATCATGCTTGAGAATAGGTTGGCGAAGAAAAATTTCCTCAAGCTCATCTCTTTCTTTCCTAAAAACTTCACTCTCGCTATCCTCCAAATGTTGCTGCAAAGGATTATTAGGAACAAGAACAATAGATGCACATTGCTCCATTTTAAAATCATTACTAGGCAAGTCAGCTTTATAAGGAGTTTTAGTAAATTTAGAGAAGTTAAACTCATAAGATTCACCAGCAAATTTAGTCAAAATTTTCTCTTTCTTGCAATCTATAATAGCTCCACAAGTATTTAGAAAAGGTCTACCAAAAATAATAGGACAATAATCACTAGCAGCAGAACCAAGTACCAAAAAGTCAGCAGGATATTTAATCTTACCGCATAAAACTTCCACATCTCGAATAATACCAATTGGAGAAATAGTTTCACTATTAGCCAGCTGAATAACCACATCAATATCTTCAAGTTCACAAGAATCAATTTCGTGCATAATCTCCGTGTAAAGCTCATAAGGAATAGCACTAACACTTGCACCAATATCACATAATCCATAATAGCAATGATCACCAATTCTAACAGATAGCATAGGAACACTAGCTTGTTTGGGTTTATTAGGATGTGAAACAATATTAGAAGCATCTTCATAGAAAATAATATGACCATCCTCCACATTTTCAGTCACAAGATCTTTAACTATTGCAACAGCAGGTTCAACTTTTATTTGTTCTTCAGGTTCTACAGGTTTCTTTTCACTTTTATGAACCGCACTATTTATAACAGAGTACTCCTTCATTTTAGCGGGGAAAGGAGTTTTTTCAATATAAGCTTCAGGAATAACATGATCAGCAGTTTCAACTACAACGCATTTATTAATAGATGAATCAATTTTATCTTTATACGGTTCATGATACTTATCAAAATTCTTCTTTGGCAATTCATAATGAGAGGCAAAAGCTTTATAAAGATTTACAGCAACTTGAGAATCAAGACCATATGTAGCACTCATATTACGAAATTTATCAGTATCCATAAAAGCTTCAATGCATTTATAATCATAAATTATACCTGATTCTCTATCCTTGTCGTTCTCCCAACCTTCAGTATTTTCTTGGATCCGATCAAGAATGATCCAGAACAAGAAGTATCCAGCAAGGTCTTGTCTTGAAAAGAAAGTCTTGCATAGAAATTATCAATAATAACATTACCAGGAAGCTCATGAATGGGGCATTTGAGCATTAAAGACTTCAATCTCCCCAAGCTTGGGCAATACTCTCTCCATCATGAGGCCAAAAATTATATATGCGATTCCGATCCTTGTGAATTTCACTTGGAGGATAGAACTTAGAATAAAACCGGGGCACAATATCATTCCATTCAAGAGAATCCCCATTATCCAGTAATTTATACCAATGCGCCGCCTTACCAGACAGCGATAAAGAGAATAGTTTCTTCCTCACTTCATTCATAGCAATACCTGCACACTTGAATAAACCGCATAATTCATGCAAGAACAATAAATGATCTCCAGGGTGGACAGTTCCATCCCCTTCATAGCGGTTATCCATAACACGTTCAATAATTTTCATAGGTATTTTATATGGTATCACTTCCTCACCTGGCGCCTCATCCACTACCGTTGCAGTAGTAGTAGATTTCCCAAATAGAAATTGAAGAGAAGATCTCTCCATAATGACTTATAGCAGCAGCGTAAATAAAATCAGCACAACAATAAAGGTTTTCCTTACCAATTCCACTTACCAATAGCGCTTCACTCCCCGCAACGGCGCCGAAATAGTCTTGATGACCCACAAGTATAGGGGGTGTATCGTAGTATTTTCGATAAGTAAGAATGTCGATCCCAACGAGGAGCAGAAGGTGTTGACAAGCAGTTTCGATGAAGGATTCACTGTAAATGCTCACAGACAAGTATTCAGGGGGTTTAGATGTAACAGTGGAATAAAGTACGAGTAAGTAAAGTGCGAGAGTAACAATTGCAGCGAGTGGCCCAATCCTTTTTAGCACAAAGGACAAGCCGGTTTGTTTACTTATAATGACCAAGCGTTCTTGAGGATACACGGGATTTTAGTCTAGTGCTTTCGCTACATACGGCTAAATAATCTTCATTGTTATGATAAGTGTTGTGTGGGTGAACCTATGCTAATGCACCGCCCTTCCTAGGACTAATACATACTTGTGATTATACCCCTTGCAAGCATCCGCAACTACAAGAAAGTAATTAAGAATAAATCTAACCACAGCCTTAAACTCGAGATCCTCGCGATCCCTCCCGCATCGATATACCAACGGGGTTTAGGTTTCTGTCACTCCGGCAACCCCGCAATTAGCAAACGAATACAAGATGCATTCCCCTAGGCCCATAAATGGTGAAGTGTCATGTAGTCGACGTTCACATGACACCACTAGAAGAATAACACCACAACTTAAATATCATACCATTAAATATTACTCAACCATAGTTCACTACTAACATTTAGACTTCACCCATGTCCTCAAGAACTAAACGAACTACTCACAAGACATCATATGGAACATGATCAGAGGTGATATGATGATGAATAACAATCTGAACATAAACTTGGTTCAATGGTTTCACTCAATAGCATCAACAACAAATAGAGATCGATACCGGGAGAGTTTCCCCTATCAAACAATCAAGATCAAACCCAAATTGCTACGGCGGTGACGAGGTGCTGCGGAGGAGACGGCGGTGATGATGGTGGAGATGATGATGATGGTGATGGAGATGATGTCCAGCTCGATGACGGTGACGATGGCGTCGATTTCCCCCTCCGGGAGGGAATTTCCCCGGCGGATTCCTGCCCGCCGGAGAGCTCTTTTCTCTCTGGTGTTCTCCGCCCCGCAGAGGCGGCTGTAACTCTTCGCGAGGTACCCTCTGTGGCTTAGGTTTTCGGGACGAAGGATTTCGCAAAGAAAAGGAGGCGAAAGGGGTCTGGGCCCCCCAAACCACATGGCGGCGCGGCCAGGGCATGGGCCGCGCCGCCCTAGGGTGTGGGCCCACCCTGGGTCCTCCTGGCTCCTCCTTCTGGCTTCCTTCGTCATCTTGAAAAATAGGATTTTTGGTATAATTTCCTTCCACAGTTGATCTTCCGAAATATCGCGTTCTGACGGTGCCTTTTCCCGCAGAATCCTGGCTCCGGTGCTTGATCCTCCAATAATGATGAAACATGCAAAATAGATGAAATAACATAAGTATTGTGTCCCAATATGAAATATATCAATGAATAACAGCAAATTATGATATAAAATAGTGATGCAAATTGGACGTATCATGGATCACCCATGGTTTATCGAACTCAGGGAGGAAGAGGTCAAAGATATCCCTCTCATGCAACCCTGCAACCACAAAGCAAGAAGTCTCTTGTGTCCCCAACACACCTAATAGGTGCACTAGTTTGGCGAAGAGATAGTGAAATACAGGTGGTATGAATATATATGAGCAAAGAGTAACTATGCGAAAATAGCTTGTCGGCGTGTAGTTGATGGTGGTAGTATTGCAGCGATAGTAACACAAGGAAACAAGAAACAAGCAATAGTAACGCAGCAGTATTTAGGAACAAGGCCTAGGGATTAGACTTTCACTAGTGGACACTCTCAACATTGATCACATAACAGAATAGATAAATGCATACTCTACACTCTTGTTGGATGATGAACACATTATGAGGATTACACGAACCCTCAATGCCGGAGTTAACAAGCTCCACAATTCAATGTTCATATTTAAGTAACCTTAGAGTGCATGAAAGATCAATTCGACTAAACCAAGTACTAACATAGCATGCACACTATCACCTTCATGCATATGTAGGAGGAATAGATCACATCAACACTGTCATAGCAATAGTTAACTTCGCAATCTACAAGAGATCGATCATGATCATAGCATAAACCAAGTACTAACACGGATGCACACACTGTCACCATTACACCGTGTAGGAGGAATAAAACTACTTTAATAACATTGCTAGAGTAGCACATAGATAAATTGTGATACAAAACACATTGCAATCATAAAGAGATATAAATAAGCACTTCACTATGCCATTCATAACAGTGAATAAGTATTCTGTGAAATATAGCCTAAGAGACCCACACGGTGCACACACTGTCACCTTTACACACGTGGGACAAGGAGTCTCCGGAGATCACATAAGTAAAATTCACTTGACTAGCATAACGACATCTAGATTACAAGCATCATCATATGAATCTCAATCATGTAAGGCAGCTCATGAGATTATTGTATTGAAGTACATAGGAGAGAGATGAACCACATAGCTACCGGTACAGCCCCGAGCCTCGATGGAGAACTACTCCCTCCTCATGGGAGCAGCAGCGGTGATGAAGATGGCGGTGGTGTCGATGGAGAAGCCTTCCGGGGGCACTTCCCCGTTCCGGCGGCGTGCCGGAACAGAGACTCCTGTCCCCCAGATCTTGGCTTCGCGATGGCGGCGGCTCTGGAAGGTTTCTGTGGGTTTCGTCGAACGTCTCAGGGTTTTCGCGACGGAGGCTTTAAATAGGCGGAAGGGCAAGGTCGGTGGACTTCTGGGGGGCCCACACTATAGGGGGGCGCGGCCCCCCCTTGGCCGCGCCGGCCTAGGGTCTGGTGGCCCTGTCTCCCCTCTCTGGCGGTTCTCGTGTGTTCTGGATGCTTCCGGGCAAAATAGGAACCTGGGCGTTGATTTCGTCCAATTCCGAGAATATTTCGTTACTAGCAGTTCTGAACCCAAAAACAGCAGAAACAAGAATCGCACTTCGGCATCTTGTTAATAGGTTAGTTCCAGAAAATGCACGAATATGACATAAAGTGTGCATAAAACATGTAGATAACATCAATAATGTGGCATGGAACATAAGAAATTATCGATACGTCGGAGACGTATCAGCATCCCCAAGCTTAGTTCTGCTCGTCCCGAGCAGGTAAAACGATAACAAAGATAATTTCTGGAGTGACATGCCATCATAAACTTGATCATACTATTGTAAGCATATGTAATGAATGCAGCGATCAAAACAATGGTAATGACATGAGTAAACAAATGAATCATATAGCAAAGACTTTTCATGAATAGTACTTCAAGACAAGCATCAATAAGTCTTGCATAAGAGTTAACTCATAAAGCAATAATTCAAAGTAGAGGCATTGAAGCAACACAAAGGAAGATGAAGTTTCAGCTGTTGCTTTCAACTTATAACATGTATATCTCATGGATAATTGTCAATGCAAAGCAATATAACAAATGCAATATGCAAATATTGTAAGAATCAATGCAAAGTTCACACAAGTGTTTGCTTCTTGAGGTGGAGAGAAATAGGTGAACTGACTCAACAATAAAAGTAAAAGAATGGTCCTTCAAAGAGGAAAGCATCGATTGCTATATTTGTGCTAGAGCTTTTATTTTGAAAACATGAAACAATTTTGTCAACGGTAGTAATAAAGCATATGTATCATGTAAATTATATCTTACAAGTTGCAAGCCTCATGCATAGTATACTAATAGTGCCTGCACCTTGTCCTAATTAGCTTGGACTACCGGGATCATCGCAATGCACATGTTTTAACCAAGTGTCACAAAAGGGGTACCTCTATGCCGCCTGTACAAAGGTCTAAGGAGAAAGCTCGCATTGGATTTCTCGCTATTGATTATTCTCAACTTAGACATCCATACCGGGACAACATAGACAACAGATAATGGACTCCTCTTTTATGCATAAGCATGTGGCAACAATTAATTTTCTCATATGAGATTGAGGATATATGTCCAAAACTGAAACTTCCACCATGGATCATGGCTTTAGTTAGCGGCCCAATGTTCTTCTCTAACAATATGCATGCTTAACCATAAGGTGGTAGATCGCTCTTACTTCAAACAAGACGGACATGCATAGCAACTCACATGATATTCAACAAAGAATAGTTGATGGCGTCCCCAGAAACATGGTTATCGCACAACAAGCAACTTAATAAGAGATAAAGTGCATAATTACATATTCAATACCACAATAGTTTTTAAGCTATTTGTCCCATGAGCTATATATTGCAAAGGTGAAGAATGGAATTTTAAAGGTAGCACTCAAGCAATTTACTTTGGAATGGCGGAGAAATACCATGTAGTAGGTAGGTATGGTGGACACAAATGGCATAGTGGTTGGCTCAAGTATTTTGGATGCATGAGAAGTATTCCCTCTCGATACAAGGTTTAGGCTAGCAAGGTTATTTGAAACAAACACAAGGATGAACCGGTGCAGCAAAACTCACATAAAAGACATATTGTAAACATTATAAGAATCTACACCGTCTTCCTTGTTGTTCAAACTCAATACTAGAAATTATCTAGACTTTAGAGAGACCCAATATGCAAACCAAATTTTAGCATGCTCTATGTATTTCTTCATTAATGGGTGCAAAGCATATGATGCAAGAGCTTAAACATGAGCACAACAATTGCCAAGTATCACATTACCCAAGACATTTATAGCAATTACTACATGTATCATTTTCTAATTCCAACCATATAACAATTTAACGAAGGAGAAACTTCGCCATGAATACTATGAGTAGAAACTAAGGACATACTTGTCCATATGCTACAGCGGAGCGTGTCTCTCTCCCATAAAGTGAATGCTAGGATCCTATTTTATTCAAACAAAACAAAAAACAAAAACAAACCGACGCTCCAAGCAAAGCACATAAGATGTGATGGAATAAAAATATAGTTTCAGGGGAGGAACCTGATAATGTTGTCGATGAAGAAGGGGATGTCTTGGGCATCCCCAAGCTTAGACGCTTGAGTCTTCTTGATATATGCAGGGGTGAACCACCGGGGCATCCCCAAGCTTAGAGCTTTCACTCTCCTTGATCATGTTGCATCATACTCCTCTCTTGATCCTTGAAAACTTCCTCCACACCAAACTTAGAACAACTCATTAGAGGGTTAGCGACAATAAAAATTAACATGTTCAGAGGTGACACAATCATTCTTAACACTTCTGGACATTGCATAAAGCTACTGGACATTAATGGATCAAAGAAATTCATCCAACATAGCAAAAGAGGCAATGCGAAATAAAAGGCAGAATCTGTCAAAAACAGAACAGTTCGTATTGACGAATTTTATCGAGGCACCAGACTTGCTCAAATGAAAATGCTCAAATTGAATGAAAGTTGCGTACATATCTGAGGATCATGCACGTAAATTGGCATATTTTTCTGAGCTACCTACAGGGAGGTAGACCCAGATTCGTGACAGCAAAGAAATCTGAAACTGCGCAGTAATCCAAATCTAGTATGAACTTTTCTATCAACGACTTTACTTGGCACAACAAAACACTAAACTAAGATAAGGAGAGGTTGCTACAGTAGTAAACAACTTCCAAGACACAAAATAAAAACAAAGTACTGTAGGTAAAAACATGGGTTGTCTCCCATAAGCGCTTTTCTTTAACGCCTTTCAGCTAGGCGCAGAAAGTGTGTATCAAGTATTATCAAGAGACGAAGTGTCAACATCATAATTTGTTCTAATAATAGAATCAAAAGGTAACTTCATTCTCTTTCTAGGGAAGTGTTCCATACCTTTCTTGAGAGGAAATTGATATTTTATATTACCTTCCTTCATATCAATAGTAGCACCAACAGTTCGAAGAAAAGGTCTTCCCAATATAATGGGACAAGATGCATTGCATTCAATATCCAAGACAACAAAATCAACGGGGACAAGGTTATTGTTAACGGTAATGCGAACATTATCAACTTTCCCCAAAGGTTTCTTTGTAGAATGATCAGCAAGATTAACATCCAAATAACAATTTTTCAGCGGTGGCAAGTCAAGCATATTATAAATTTTCTTAGGCATAACAGAAATACTTGCACCAAGATCACATAAAGCATTACAATCAAAATCTTTAACCTTCATCTTAATGATGGGCTCCCAACCATCCTCTAGCTTTCTAGGAATAGAGGCTTCGCGCTCTAGTTTCTCTTCTCTAGCTTTTATGAGAGCATTTGTAATATGTTGTGTGAAAGCCAAATTTATAGCACTAGCATTAGGACTTTTAGCAAGTTTTTGCAAGAACTTTATAACTTCAGAGATGTGGCAATCATCAAAATTCAAACCATTATAATCTAAACCAATGGGATCATCATCCCCAATGTTGGAAAAAATTTCAGCAGTTTTATCACAGGGAGTTTCAGCAGTTTTAGCGATTCAGTGATGGGTTCGCGCTTTGCATTAGAAGTGGAAACATTGCTAACACCAATTATTTTATTATTATTAGTAGGAGGTGCAGAAACACGTGTAGCATTAGCATTACTAGTGGTGGTAATAGTCCAAACTTTAGCTACATTCTTCTCTTTAGCTAGTTTTTCATTTTCTTCTCTATCCCACCTAGCACGCAATTCAGCCATTAATCTTATATTCTCATTAATTCTAACTTGGATGGCATTTGCTGTAGTAACAATTTTATTATGATGATTCTCATTAGGCATAACTTTCGATTTCAAAAGATCAACATCAGCAGCAAGACTATCGACTTTAGAAGCAAGTATATCAATTTTCCCAAGCTTTTCTTCAACAGATTTGTTAAAAGCAGTTTGTGTACTAATAAATTCGTTAAGCATGGCTTCAAGTCCAGGGGGTGAACTCCTATTATTGTTGTAAGAATTCCCATAAGAATTACCATAGCCGTTGCCATTATTATAAGGATATGGCCTATAGTTATTACTAGAATTGTTCCGGTAAGCATTGTTGTTGAAATTATTATTTTTAATGAAGTTTACATCAACATGTTCTTCTTGTGCAACCAATGAAGCTAACGGAACATTATTACGATCAATATTAGTCCTATCATTCACAAGCATAGACATAATAGCATCAATCTTATCACTCAAGGAAGAGGTTTCTTCGACAGAATTTACCTTCTTACCTTGTGGAGCTCTTTCCGTGTACCATTCAGAGTAGTTGATCATCATATTATCAAGAAGCTTTGTTGCTTCACCAAGAGTGATGGACATAAAGGTACCTCCAGCAGCTGAATCCAATAAATTCCGCGAAGAAAAATTTAGTCCTGCATAGAAGGTTTGGATGATCATCCAAGAAGTCAGTCCATGGGTTGGGCAATTTTTAACCAGAGATTTCATTCTTTCCCAAGCTTGTGCAACATGCTCAGTATCTAATTGTTTAAAATTCATTATGCTACTCCTCAAAGATATAATTTTAGCAGGGGGATAATATCTACCAATAAATGCATCCTTGCATTTAGTCCATGAATCAATACTATTCTTAGGCAGAGATAGCAACCAATCTTTAGCTCTTCCTCTTAATGAGAAAGGAAACAATTTTAATTTTATAATGTCACCATCTACATCTTTATATTTTTGCATTTCACACAATTGAACAAAATTATTGAGATGGGCAGCAGCATCATCAGAACTAACACCAGAAAATTGCTCTCGCATAACAAGATTCAGTAAAGCAGGTTTAATTTCAAAGAATTCTGCTGTAGTAGCAGGTGGAGCAATAGGTGTGCATAAGAAATCATTATTATTTGTGGTTGTGAAGTCACACAACTTAGTATATTCAGGGTTGGCCATTTTAGCAACAGTAAATAAAGCAAACTAGGTAAAGTAAATGCAAGTAACTAATTTTTTTGTGTTTTTGATATAGCAAACAAGATAGCAAATAAAGTAAAACTAGCAACTAATTTTTTTGTATTTTGATTTAGTGCAGCAAACAAAGTAGTAAATAAAACTAAGCAAGACAAAAACAAAGTAAAGAGATTGAGAAGTGGAGACTCCCCTTGCAGCGTGTCTTGATCTCCCCGGCAACGGCGCCAGAAAATAGCTTGATGTCTACTTCCCCCTCCTTTTCCTGTAGATAGTGTTGGGCCTCCAAGAGCAGAGGTTTGTAGAACAGCAGCAAGTTTTCCCTTAAGTGGATCACCCAAGGTTTATCGAACTCAGGGAGGAAGAGGTCAAAGATATCCCTCTCATGCAACCCTGCAACCACAAAGCAAGAAGTCTCTTGTGTCCCCAACACACCTAATAGGTGCACTAGTTCGGCGAAGAGATAGTGAAATACAGGTGGTATGAATATATATGAGTAGTAGCAACGGTGCCAGAAAATAGCTTGCTGGCGTGTAGTTGATGGTGGTAGTATTGCAGCAGTAGTAACACAGTGAAACAGTAAACAAGCAGTAGTAACGCAGCAGTATTTAGGAACAAGGCCTAGGGATTAGACTTTCACTAGTGGACACTGATACGTCTCCGACGTATCGATAATTTCTTATGTTCCATGCCACATTATTGATATTATCTACATGTTTTATGCACACTTTATGTCATATTCGTGCATTTTCTGGAACTAACCTATTAACAAGATGCCGAAGTGCCGCTTGTCAAGTTTTCATTGTTTTTGGTTTCAGAAATCCTAGTAACGAAATATTCTCGGAATTGGACGAAATCAACGCCCAGGGGCCTATATTTCCACGAAGCTTCCAGAAGTCCGAAGACGAAACGAAGAGGGGCCAAAACGAAGAGGGGCCACGAGGCAGCCAGAGCATAGGGCGGCGCGGCCCCTGCCCTGGCCGCGCGGCCCTATGGTCTGGGCCCCTCGCGCTGCCTCTTGACCTACCCTTCCGCCTACTTAAAGCCTCCGTGACGAAACCCCCGGTGCATCGAGAGCCACGATACGGAAAACCTTATCGAGACGCCGCCGCCGCCGATCCCATCTCGGGGGATCCAGGAGATCGCCTCCGGCACCCTGCCGGAGAGGGGAATCATCTCCCGGAGGACTCTACGCCGCCATGGTCGCCTCCGGTGTGATGTGTGAGTAGTCTACCCCTGGACTATGGGTCCATAGCAGTAGCTAGATGGTTGTCTTCTCCCCATTGTGCTATCATTGTCGGATCTTGTGAGCTGCCTAACATGATCAAGATCATCTATCTGTAATTCTATATGTTGCGTTTGTTGGGATCCGATGAATAGAGAATACTTGTTATGTTGATTATCAAAGTTATATCTATGTGTTGTTTATGATCTTGCATGCTCTCCGTTACTAGTAGATGCTCTGGCCAAGTAGATGCTTGTAACTCCAAGAGGGAGTATTTATGCTCGATAGTGGGTTCATGCCTGCATTGACACCGGGGACAAGTGATGAAAGTTCTAAGGTTGTGTTGTGCTGTTGCCACTAGTGATAAAACATTGATGCTATGACTAAGGCTGTAGTTGTTGATTACATTACGCACCATACTTAATGCAATTGTCTCTGTTGCTTTGCAACTTAATACCTGGAAGGGGTTCGGATGATAACCTGAAGGTGGACTTTTAGGCATAGATGCAGTTGGATGGCGGTCTATGTACTTTGTCGTAATGCCCAATTAAATCTCACTATACTCATCATGATATGTATGTGCATGGTCATGCTCTCTTTATTTGTCAATTGCCCAACTGTAATTTGTTCACCCAACATGCTGTTTGTCTTATGGGAGAGACACCTCTAGTGAACTGTGGACCCCGGTCCAATTCTCTTTACTGAAATACAATCTACTGCAATACTGTTTTACTGTTTTCTGCAAACAATCATCTTCCACACAATACGGTTAATCCTTTGTTACAGCAAGCCGGTGAGATTGACAACCTCACTGTTTCGTTGGGGCAAAGTACTTTGGTTGTGTTGTGCAGGTTCCACGTTGGCGTCGGAATCTCTGGTGTTGCGCCGCACTACATCCCGCCGCCATCAACCTTCAACGTGCTTCTTGGCTCCTCCTGGTTCGATAAACCTTGGTTTCTTTCTGAGGGAAAACTTGCTGCTGTGCGCATCATACCTTCCTCTTGGGGTTCCCAACGAACGTGTGAGTTACATGCCATCAAGCTCTTTTTCTGGCGCCGCTGCCGGGGAGATCAAGACACGCTGCAAGGGGAGTCTCCACTTCTCAATCTCTTTACTTTGTTTTTGTCTTGCTTAGTTTTATTTACTACTTTGTTTGCTGCACTAAATCAAAATACAAAAAATTAGTTGCTAGTTTTACTTTATTTGCTATCTTGCACTCTATATTAAAAATACAAAAAAAAAATTTAGTTACTTTTGTTACCATGTCTAGCTCTGAACCTGTTACTTCTTCGCCTGAAGAATTAGTCTTCACTTTTAAACAAGGGGATGAGGAGAGTTTTAAGGATGCTTGGTCTAGAATTTTTACTTCTTATCGTAAAACCGAACCTCAAATGACTCTAAGTTTGCTCCTTAGTAATTTTTATTTTGGTCTTATGGTTCGCTATAGATATGCTTTGGATACTTTAGTGGGAGGAGATTTCCTTCATTGCAATGGGGATCAAGCTTTTAATGCCACTAGTACAAATGCCCGTGCGTTGCCACGAGTACTTAAATTTTATTTCTTAGTACACATATATAATTCACAACTCACTTATGAAAATACAAAAGAATGATAGTACATGTCTTGTCATTTCATGCCCGCATAACTCGGATGCGACAAGATTTGTCCATGCGTTCCTATGGCTCGTATATTTCCTCGTAATATATGTAAATAGAATAGACGTAAAAGATTATTTGAATCAAAAAGACAGTTACGTGATATTTTATATAAACTCATAAGATCCCTGTACGCACCTCCTCTAGCTGTGCTCAAGGAAACAGTGGCGGCGAAGAAGAGGAACACCGACCTGGCGTTCCTGATCGGCGGTAACGACGCCAACATGGACGAGGAGACGAGGGCTTGGTACGACCCTCATCGCAAGACATCCTCCGGCCACCGTCGGCTTCGTCCTCCGCTTCGACATCTACCCCGCCGCTTCGACAACTGCAGACGCCGATGCTTCGCCTGACGATGCCACGCCAGACGCCGATGCATCGCCCGATGCCGCGCCAGACGCCGTTGCTCAGGACGGGACCGCCGATGAGCCTATAGTCATCTAGTTTCGATCGTCGGAATGTGGCTGATCCGATCGCTGAACATTGGCGATTCTTTTGCGTAGCGGGAAGACAATATTTTAAATCTACCGCCGCTAATGGGTGAAAGCCGGGGGTGCGGCTGGGAAAATGTTGCCCCCACGCTCTTTTTACATCCAATCCGACGTTTGTTAAATCCGGATTTCCGCCCGGGTGTCGAACGGCTGGGGATGCTCTAAGTTTTCTAACATGCCTAAGAGCACCGACCAGGAATTAGAAGTGATCTACTCTGTGGTACTGAGACAGAGATAACCTACGCTGAAAAACTGGAAGATGCCGAGAAGTGTTTCTCCAAAAAAGAGAAAAAATCCCCATCAGCCCCATTGCCTCACGCGCTGCCGGCGTCGGCCCCAACTTCGCTCGTGCGCCCCTGCCCCCTGCTCCCTCACGCGGCCGCCGGCCCCAGCTTTGCGCGCCCCCGCCGCCCGGATCCCTCGCGCGCCCCTACCCCCAGCTCCCTCGCGCGCCCGCCGGCCCCAGCTTCGCTCGCTCGCGCGCCCCCGCCCCCCGGCTCCCTCGTTCTTTGTAATTCCTTGCTAAGATTGCTGACAGTGATGAGCAACTGAAGGCTAAGTGGAGTCCAGCATCTGAAAACTGGTCAATTGAGCAATCATGAAGTTGTCTTCCATCTTCAATTTCTCTACCCCCTTTATGTGCAAAAATCTCATTCTAGTTGTTTCAAGTAGTTGAGAGTATTAATTTGAGCGACTTGTGTCATTATACATGGTTATCAATCTCCTTAGAAATATATGGTATATTATTTTAGGCATTAATGCTCATGTTTGTTGAAAATTTTACTTGCAAGTACATAAAATGCAACCTTTTCTGCTGTCCTGTGCTATCCAAGGGTGCTCAAATGGTCTTCACCTGGGTCATGCTTGCCAGTTGAGTAAAATATTTTGGTTGGATGAGTTTCAATTGCGTGGAAAATATGTTCCATCGCGTGGAAAAAATGTTTGCATTGCATTGTGACACGGAGGCATTCCAGAAACTAAAATGTATGCATATGTAAAAAGTGTCGCATTACCATGATTTATATGTCTGCATGTAGTCTGATGTTGTTCCAGGATCATAGTGCGATATCAATATTTGTCGTGTTTGTCGGATAAGATGTTTTCTTGGGGAGTCATCATCATAATGTAAGACATTTATGTTTAGTCCGCAATGATGTACTCTTTCGTCACAAAGTAATGTAATACTGCTGGTCCATTACAACAAAGTCAGCAATGATGGATTGTTTAGTCACAAAGAAATTACTGTACTGTTTGTGCCAAACCTGTCTGAATGTGTGGCTTCAGTGGATATATGGAAGAATAATTGGATTGCATACCGAAAATCAAAGACAGAAAGGGAGCAGCTGATTATGAAGAAAGAAAAGGTAAATTTGTGGTTACAACATACTTTGTTTTGTACTGAATCAGCAGCACTAAAAGTTCTGACTTCCTGTTGCTCTTCAGAACCCAGATGATCCGAAGGAGCAGAAGCAAGGTGCGAAGGATGCTCACTTATCATTTTTACTACCTTCTCCTTGTCTGATGATGCACAAATAAATGATCCTTGTTTATTTCTAAACAATATTGGGGGCCAAGCGAGGCTGAAAAAAAACAGTGTTGGTGCTCTTGATTTGGCGAGGGGAGCTGCTGGTGCGGGGCTAATTCTGCGTAAACATGATGAAAGCGCTGTTGTCAGCCTCTGTATGATAACAACACTGTTATATCTACCACTGAGCTCCTGGAATGAATAGATGCCATGTTTTTTTGCCCAGGACAGAGGCTATCCGAGACCTATGTTAGTCGGTTATTCAACTTTTGCTGGATATTTACGAGCATCGATGACTTTGATGAAACCAGAACACAAAACTATGGACTTTACTTAAAATGAATGCTAAATAACTTGTTTATCAAAGTGAACCATTGTACTTGTTACCAATGTCCTCAACTGTGATGAAATATCCTGTTTCTTTTCTGACTGGAACTTGCCTAGCCAAATAAACTTCCTTATTTATTTGTCCATCATGATCTGTGTTCATTTACATTTTGGATTCTTTTTTCAGATGCAAGTATTAGCTTACTTCAGCTACCTTGGTCTTCAAGTTCAGAGGAGCAGAGGAGATGTCCGACAACTCCGTGGAGTCGTTCAAACCGCATGGCTCCCCCTCCAATCGCTACGGGTAATGTTTATAGTTTATATTCCAACACTAACCTCTTGCCGAAAGGTTGAAAATGTATTTTATTTGATATTATCATGATTCTTGTTTCCTTTTATCAAACATATAAGTGAGCATGCCATTATGTTGCAGGTACCTGGCAAAGTGTTAAGTCCAGCATCACAACAAATTGTAAATGCATTTCTGGGCACACAATCTAGAGGCAAGATTTGTAAGTGAGCAACAAAGATAGCAGGTACACCCTCTCTCCCTCTTAAGTCAAAATGGCGATGCACACTTCTTTCCATTGAAAAATGCATTTTTAGTGAAATCTGAGGAGACATTAGTATATCATACATTCATACTTGATTTAAGATTATACTTTCCGTTATGCACCTTCTCCATATCCTAAGTACTATCAAGTTGAAGACTGCAAGAAACTGTTCAACCACAAATAATAGAACAAAAAAAAATTGTACATTAATAATTGAATGACCATTACACATCGAACAAGGTTTGAGACCAAGAATTACAATGCAGTCCGTTCTAATAATAATTCATAGCCACACATGAGTCTTTGCTGTTGAGAATAAAAACTGACCCGAGTTCATGTACTCACAGCCTTCCTAGACGTAGGTTTGTATAGAAACCCATCTTCATGCTGCGTCGAACAAACGCTCTGACCCATCTCCTTATGGATTCCAGATCTAGGCTAAGGGTTAGCCGATATGCTACCAGATCAAAAGCAATGTGTGGCTTGAAGACAATATGGGTCTCGTCTATTGATTTCAAAGCCCCTATATATAATAAATGAACATTACAATACCCATATATGTTGAAGACTTAGTTAACAACTACACATAGCTTGTATTATACCTCGTGCCACGCTGTACTGAAGGTGTGATGCAGCTAAGGTCCACATACCCTGTTCGGAAAGCCGCCACTGTGTCATGTGACGTGACACGTGCTTGCCCCATATGTGCAGAGCAAGGTACTCCCGACTTGTAAAGTACCAGTCTTTAGTAAACAAAGAATTAGAAGAAGCATAAAACATTCGAAGTTATTTTATCTTACTTGGTATTCATCAGTATGACATCTCGGCAAGGGGTGCTACGATTGTTTGACTTGTGAAACATGACAGGGCTGACATGAATGACAATACAGTAAGAATCAGTATGCACACAGTTTTAATTAGTTATTAACTAAAAAAGTATACCCACCTATGATAGATTTGTTTCTAATTTTCGTGGTCTCAATGAAATTCACGGACCGTGACTGCAATTTAGGGATGCGAATGTTAGAGTGAGGAGGACGAATATCGGTTTGAGAGTCCATGTGAATGTAGTAATCCGTTGGTATCAACAATCCAAATGGGGGTGCAAATCAACCCCACCCTTTTGAAAAAGTAAACCTCATCAACATGATGCTCAGTGTTGCAACGTTCTTCTACCTGCCGATATACTGGGGATTCCAGGCGAAGCGAGGGTTCGGTCTTGCTGCCATTATCCTCTTCGACAGGCGCGTCCGAGGCTAAATTGTACTAACATGGTAACTCGAAAGGTTGAAGATCGTCCGGGCTCGCGATATGTCTTCATGCCCCGGGTCCTGCTTTTGTACACGTATATGACTGCATCCTTGGCGCAATTCCGGGCCTCATTTAAGTGAGTTTGCGATATTCCAATCCTGTGGAGATTATATACCTTTGAGAGATAACATACCTGAGGAAGGTGATTCCTGGGCTGATGCGCGTCCCATGCTGATTAAATGAGGCGCGTCCAATGTTTTTGGAAGGTGATATTTCTTGGAAGGTGTTTAATTTTTTTCTTTTTGAGAGTCTGGAAGGTGTTTAAATGAGACGTGATTTGTGGGAAGGTGATTAAATGAGGCGCGTCCCATGCTGTAGCGGCCCAGGTAGGCGCGGCCCATGCTGAAGCGGAAGTGCGGAACGACCAAAGGAGTGACGACGACCAAAAGTCGTAGTGCTGGTTGGGGCAGAATAGGGAACAACTTCCTCCTTTTTAAGTAGTGTAGATAAAGAAGTTGGTTGCATCACATGATTCAACTAATAATTCAGCCCTCACTAGCATATATAGTAGATTAAACAATCTCGAGATAAGTACATCTCGCTTGGATGATAACTATTGCCACGTTCGTAATCGTCTTGAGCAAGTTTTAGTGAACTCTAAACTTTCATTGTGGGATCCTACTGTTAAAATTGTTATCGGTGATCGAACTCTTCATGCCTACTGTGATATTATGTATGAATTTTGCCTTATGCCTGAAAGCATTTATAAATCTTTGAAACTTTGGGGAGTCGATGAGGGAGGAGAAGAAATAACTCTCATTGATAACTCTACTATAATTCCTAAAGGAATAGCCGCAGGTGTGCATACAACCATTCTTGGAAGAACAATATCCATTGATTATCTTGTTGTTGACACAGGAAAACTCATACTCGGAAGATCCCTGCTGAAACTATTGGGAGCAGTCATTGATGTTGGAGAAGGCACTCTGAAATTCACCTCTATACCAGGGGGAAATCATATATTTCCTAAACCAAAGGGAAAGAAAAACAATAAGAAAGGTAAGGGTAAAGCCCAAGGTAAGGTTGACACACCGTCTCTTGATAATACTTGATACACACTTTCTGCGCCTAGCTGAAAGGCGTTAAAGAAAAGCGCTTATGGGAGACAACCCATGTTTTTACCTACAGTACTTTGCTTTTATTTTGTGTCTTGGAAGTTGTTTACTACTGTAGCAACCTCTCCTTATCTTAGTTTTGTGTTTTGTTGTGCCAAGTAAAGCCTTTGATAGAAAAGTAAGTACTAGATTTGGATTACTGCGCAGTTCCAGATTTCTTTGCTGTCACGAATCTGGGTCTACCTCCCTGTAGGTAGCTCAGAAAATTAAGCCAATTTACGTGCATGATCCTCAGATATGTACGCAACTTTCATTCAATTTGAGAATTTTCATTTGAGCAAGTCTGGTGCCATTTTAAAATTCGTCAATACGAACTGTTCTGTTTTGACAGATTCTGCCTTTTATTTCGCATTGCCTCTTTCGCTATGTTGGATGAATTTCTTTGATCCACTAATGTCCAGTAGCATTATGCAATGTCCAGAAGTGTTAAGAATGATTGTGTCACCTCTGAATATGTTAATTTTTATTGTGCACTAACCCTCTAATAAGTTGTTTCGAGTTTGGTGTGGAGGAAGTTTTCAAGGATCAAGAGAGGAGTATGATGCAACATGATCAAGGAGAGTGAAAGCTCTAAGCTTGGGGATGCCCCGGTGGTTCACCCCAGCATATATTAAGAAGACTCAAGCGTCTAAGCTTGGGGATGCCCAAGGCATCCCCTTCTTCATCGAAAACATTATCAGGTTCCTCCCCTGAAACTATATTTTTATTCCATCACATCTTATGTGCTTTGCTTGGAGCGTCGGTTTGTTTTTGTTTTTTGTTTTGTTTGAATAAAATGGATCCTAGCATTCACTTCATGGGAGAGAGACACGCTCCGCTGTAGCATATGTACAAGTATGTCCTTGGTTTCTACTCATAGTATTCATGGCGAAGTTTCTCCTTCGTTAAATTGTTATATGGTTGGAGTTGGAAAATGATATATGTAGTAATTGCTATAAATGTCTTGGGTAATGTGATACTTGGCAATTGTTGTGCTCATGATTAAGCTCTTGCATCATATGCTTTGCACCTATTAATGAAGAAATACATAGAGCATGCTAAAATTTGGTTTGCATATTTGGTTTCTCTAAGGTCTAGATAATTTCTAGTATTGAGTTTGAACAACAAGGAAGACGGTGTAGAGTCTTATAATGTTTTCAATATGTGTTTTATGTGAGTTTTGCTGCACCGGTTCATCCTTGTGTTTGTTTCAAATAAGCCTTGCTAGCCTAAACCTTGTATCGAGAGGGAATACTTCTCATGCATCCAAAATACTTGAGCCAACCACTATGCCATTTGTGTCCACCATACCTACCTACTACATGGTATTTCTCCGCCATTCCAAAGTAAATTGCTTGAGTGCTACCTTTAAAATTCCATCATTCACCTTTGCAATATATAGCTCATGGGACAAATAGCTTAAAAACTATTGTGGTATTGAATATGTACTTATGCACTTTATCTCTTATTAAGTTGCTTGTTGTGCGATAACCATGTTCACTGGGGACGCCATCAACTACTCTTTGTTGAATTTCATGTGAGTTGCTATGCATGTCCGTCTTGTCTGAAGTAAGAGAGATCTACCACCTTATGGTTAAGCATGCATATTGTTAGAGAAGAACATTGGGCCGCTAACTAAAGCCATGATCCATGGTGGAAGTTTTAGTTTTGGACAAATATCCTCAATCTCAAATGAGAAAATTATTAATTGTTACATGCTTATGCATAAAAGAGGAGTCCATTATCTGTTGTCTATGTTGTCCCGGTAAGGATGTCTAAGTTGAAGAATAATCAATAGCGAGAAATCCAATGCGAGCTTTCTCCTTAGACCTTTGTACAGGCGGCATAGAGGTACCCCTTTGTGACACTTGGTCAAAACATGTGCATTGTGATGATCCGGTAGTCCAAGATAATTAGGACAAGGTGCGGGCACTATTAGTACACTATGCACGAGGCTTGCAACTTGTAAGATATAATTTGCATGATACATATGCTTTATTACTACCGTTGACAAAATTGTTTCATGTTTTCAAAATCAAAGCTCTAGCACAAATATAGCAATCGATGCTTTTCCTCTATGGAGGACCATTCTTTTACTTTCAATGTTGAGTCAGTTCACCTATTTCTCTCCACCTCAAGAAGCAAACACTTGTGTGAACTGTGCATTGATTCCTACATACTTGCTTATTGCACTTATTATATTACTCTATGTTGACAATATCCATGAGATATACATGTTACAAGTTGAAAGCAACCGCTGAAACTTAATCTTCTTTTGTGTTGCTTCAATGCCTTTACTTTGAATTATTGCTTTATGAGTTAACTCTTATGCAAGACTTATTGATGCTTGTCTTGAAGTGCTATTCATGAAAAGTCTTTGCTTTATGATTCACTTGTTTACTCATGTCATATACATTGTTTTGATCGCTGCATTCACTACATATGCTTTACAAATAGTATGATCAAGATTATGATGGCATGTCACTCCAGAAATTATCTGTGTTATCGTTTTACCTGCTCGGGACGAGCAGAACTAAGCTTGGGGATGCTGATACGTCTCCGACGCATCGATAATTTCTTATGTTCCATGCCACATTATTGATGTTATCTACATGTTTTATGCACACTTTATGTCATATTCGTGCATTTTCTGGAACTAACCTATTAACAAGATGCCGAAGTGCCAGTTGCTGTTTTCTGCTGTTTTTGGTTTCAGAAATCCTAGTAACGAAATATTCTCGGAATTGGATGAAATCAACGCCCAGGGGCCTATTTTTCCACGAAGCTTCCAGAAGTCCGAAGACGAAACGAAGAGGGGCCACGAGGCAGCCAGAGCATAGGGCGGCGCGGCCCTCGCTTCCGGCCGCGCGGCCCTATGGTCCGCCCCTCGCGCCGCCTCTTGACCTACCCTTCCGCCTACTTAACGCCTCCGTGACGAAACCCCCAGTATCGAGAGCCACGATACGGACAACCTTCCAGAGACGCCGCCACCGCCGATCCCATCTCGGGGGATCCAGGAGATCGCCTCCGGCACCCTGCCGGAGAGGGGAATCATCTCCCGGAGGACTCTACGCCGCCATGGTCGCCTCCGGTGTGATGTGTGAGTAGTCTACCCCTGGACTATGGTTCCATAGCAGTAGCTAGATGGTTGTCTTCTCCCCATTGTGCTATCATTGTCGGATCTTGTGAGCTGCCTAACATGATCAAGATCATCTATCTGTAATTCTATATGTTGCGTTTGTTAGGATCCGATGAATAGAGAATACTTGTTATGTTGATTATCAAAGTTATATCTATGTGTTGTTTATGATCTTGCATGCTCTCCGTTACTAGTAGATGCTCTGGCCAAGTAGATGCTTGTAACTCCAAGAGGGAGTATTTATGCTCGATAGTGGGTTCATGCCTCGCATTGACACCGGGACAAAGTGATGAAAGTTCTAAGGTTGTGTTGTGCTGTTGCCACTAGGGATAAAACATTGATGCTATGTCTAAGGATGTAGTTGTTGATTACATTACGCACCATACTTAATGCAATTGTCTGTTGCTTTGCAACTTAATACTGGAAGGGGTTCGGATGATAACCTGAAGGTGGACTTTTTAGGCATAGATGCAGTTGGATGGCGGTCTATGTACTTTGTCGTAATGCCCAATTAAATCTCACTATACTCATCATGATATGTATGTGCATGGTCATGCTCTCTTTATTTGTCAATTGCCCAACTGTAATTTGTTCACCCAACATGCTGTTTGTCTTATGGGAGAGACACCTCTAGTGAACTGTGGACCCCGGTCCAATTCTCTTTACTGAAATACAATCTACTGCAATACTTGTTTTACAAGTTTTCGCAAACAATCATCTTCCACACAATACGGTTAATCCTTTGTTACAGCAAGCCGGTGAGATTGACAACCTCACTGTTTCGTTGGGGCAAAGTACTTTGGTTGTGTTGTGCAGGTTCCACGTTGGCGCCGAAATCTCTGGCGTTGCGCCGCACTACATCCCGCCGCCATCAACCTTCAACGTGCTTCTTGGCTCCTCCTGGTTCGATAAACCTTGGTTTCTTTCTGAGGGAAAACTTGCTGCTGTGCGCATCATACCTTCCTCTTGGGGTTCCCAACGAACGTGTGAGTTACACGCCATCAGACACTCTCAACATTGATCACATAACAGAATAGATAAATGCATACTCTACACTCTTGTTGGATGATGAACACATTGCGTAGGATTACACAAACCCTCAATGCCGGAGTTAACAAGCTCCACAATTCAATGTTCATATTTAAGTAACCTTAGAGTGCATGAAAGATCAATTCGACTAAACCAAGTACTAACATAGCATGCACACTGTCACCTTCATGCATATGTAGGAGGAATAGATCACATCAATACTGTCATAGCAATAGTTAACTTCGCAATCTACAAGAGATCATGATCATAGCATAAACCAAGTACTAACACGGATGCACACACTGTCACCATTACACCGTGTAGGAGGAATAAAACTACTTTAATAACATTGCTAGAGTAGCACATAGATAAATTGTGATACAAAACACATTGCAATCATAAAGAGATATAAATAAGCACTTCACTATGCCATTCATAACAGTGAATAAGTATTCTGTGAAATATAGCCTAAGAGACCCACACGGTGCACACACTGTCACCTTTACACACGTGGGACAAGGAGTCTCCGGAGATCACATAAGTAAAATTCACTTGACTAGCATAACGACATCTAGATTACAAGCATCATCATATGAATCTCAATCATGTAAGGCAGCTCATGAGATTATTGTATTGAAGTACATAGGAGAGAGATGAACCACATAGCTACCGGTACAGCCCCGAGCCTCGATGGAGAACTACTCCCTCCTCATGGGAGCAGCAGCGGTGATGAAGATGGCGGTGGTGTCGATGGAGAAGCCTTCCGGGGGCACTTCCCCGTTGATACGTCTCCGACGTATCGATAATTTCTTATGTTCCATGCCACATTATTGATGTTATCTACATGTTTTATGCACACTTTATGTCATATTCGTGCATTTTCTGGAACTAACCTATTAACAAGATGCCGAAGTGCCAGTTCCTGTTTTCTGCTGTTTTTGGTTTCAGAAATCCTAGTAACGAAATATTCTCGGAATTGGACGAAATCAACGCCCAGGTTCCTATTTTCACCGGAAGCATCCAGAACACACGAGAAGGACCAGAGGGGGGGGGGGCACAGGCCCACCAAAACCTAGGCCGGCGCGGCCAGGGGGGGGGCGCCACCCTATGGTGTGGGCACCCCTTCGACCCTCCTGCGCCGCCTCTTCGCCTATTTAAAGCCTCCGTCGCGAAAACCCTATGACGTTCGACGAAACCCACAGAAACCTTCCAGAGCCGCCGCCATCGCGAAGCCAAGATCTGGGGGACAGGAGTCTCTGTTCCGGCACGCCGCCGGAACGGGGAAGTGCCCCCGGAAGGCTTCTCCATCGACACCACCGCCATCTTCATCACCGCTGCTGCTCCCATGAGGAGGGAGTAGTTCTCCATCGAGGCTCAGTGCTGTACCGGTAGCTATGTGGTTCATCTCTCTCCTATGTACTTCAATACAATAATCTCATGAGCTGCCTTACATGATTGAGATTCATATGATGATGCTTGTAATCTAGATGTCGTTATGCTAGTCAAGTGAATTTTACTTATGTGATCTCCGGAGACTCCTTGTCCCACGTGTGTAAAGGTGACAGTGTGTGCACCGTGTGGGTCTCTTAGGCTATATTTCACAGAATACTTATTCACTGTTATGAATGGCATAGTGAAGTGCTTATTTATATCTCTTTATGATTGCAATGTGTTTTGTATCACAATTTATCTATGTGCTACTCTAGCAATGTTATTAAAGTAGTTTTATTCCTCCTACACGGTGTAATGGTGACAGTGTGTGCATCCGTGTTAGTACTTGGTTTATGCTATGATCATGATCTCTTGTAGATTGCGAAGTTAACTATTGCTATGACAGTATTGATGTGATCTATTCCTCCTACATATGCATGAAGGTGATAGTGTGCATGCTATGTTAGTACTTGGTTTAGTCGAATTGATCTTTCATGCATTCTAAGGTTACTTAAATATGAACATTGAATTGTGGAGGTTGTTAACTCCGGCATTGAGGGTTCGTGTAATCCTACGCAATGTGTTCATCATCCAACAAGAGTGTAGAGTATGCATTTATCTATTCTGTTATGTGATCAATGTTGAGAGTGTCCACTAGTGAAAGTCTAATCCCTAGGCCTTGTTCCTAAATACTGCTGCGTTACTACTGCTTGTTTACTGTTTCACTGTGTTACTACTGCTGCAATACTACCACCATCAACTACACGCCAGCAAGCTATTTTCTGGCACCGTTGCTACTGCTCATATATATTCATACCACCTGTATTTCACTATCTCTTCGCCGAACTAGTGCACCTATTAGGTGTGTTGGGGACACAAGAGACTTCTTGCTTTGTGGTTGCAGGGTTGCATGAGAGGGATATCTTTGACCTCTTCCTCCCTGAGTTCGATAAACCTTGGGTGATCCACTTAAGGGAAAACTTGCTGCTGTTCTACAAACCTCTGCTCTTGGAGGCCCAACACTGTCTACAGGAAAAGGAGGGGGAAGTAGACATCAAGCTATTTTCTGGCGCCGTTGCCGGGGAGGAAAGGTAAAAGGTACTCACACTCCGGATCTCGGCTACTAAGCTATTTTCCGGCGCCGTTGTAAGTACTCGAAGCTATTTCCTTTAGATCCTGCAATTGCATCTTTTTGTTTCTTGTTTACACTAGTTTGGCATAATGGACAAGAATGCTTCCGGGCAAAATAGGAACCTGGGCGTTGATTTCGTCCAATTCCGAGAATATTTCGTTACTAGGATTTCTGAAACCAAAAACAGCAGAAAACAGCAACTGGCACTTCGGCATCTTGTTAATAGGTTAGTTCCAGAAAATGCACGAATATGACATAAAGTGTGCATAAAACATGTAGATAACATCAATAATGTGGCATGGAACATAAGAAATTATCGATACGTCGGAGACGTATCAGTCACCGGAGGTCGACATAGTGAGGAGGTCGCCGGAGGTGAAGAGAGGAGGAGAGGAGAGGAGAGGAGAGGGGTAGGAGAGGTGAAGAGAGGAGGAGAGGAGAGGAGGAGGAGAGGAGAATGAGAGCAGGAGAATGTGTGGAGTACGAGGGAGGAGGGAGGAGGGAGGAGGGAGGAGGGGGTAAGTGGCTGGCTCCTTCCACTTTCAATCCCGGCCATTTTGAAATTCGTGGGCGGGAAGCTTAGCTGTGGCGCACCAAGGGATGGGTGTGCCACCGCTATTTTTTTCTATTTTTTGAAATTTTTTCATCAAAATCTAAAACCTGAAAAAAGTCCTGTTTCTGTTTTCCAATAGATGAATCCATTTTTTGTCCAAACGGCCGTAGGCCGTTGAATTCGAATAGGAAATTTCGAGTAGATCGATTTTGATATAAAAAAGTTTTTCATCGGAGGTCGTATGCAACCAGAAATCCCGTTTTACCGAAACATGACGCCATTTTGCATAATACATCGAAATTCAAATTTTCAAAGTTTCACTAAAACTAGATCACATATTACATGGGCATCTCGAAGGATTTTATTTTTTGTAATTTCTATCTATTTCTTTTATTTCTTCCAAACCCGAAAAGGCGATCCACGGGGGGGGGGGGGGGGGGGGTGTGGAAATGTTTGGGCACCACTTAGCAGTGGCGCACCAAGCATGGTGCGCCACTACTAAGTGATGCCATGTCCATCATCCCCTTTACATAGCAATGGAGCACCATGTAGAGGTGCGCCACTGCTACATAAAATAGCTGTGGCGCACATATAAGGCTGGGTCAAACCCATGGTCAAACTTAGTGGTGGCGCACCACAGAAGAGGTGCGCCACTACTACATTTTTGATAGTGGCCCACCACTTTCCGGTGCGCCACTGCTAAGTAGTAGTGGCGCACTGCCCTTCTGGTGCGCCACTAACACCCATCTTACGGCTAGGCCTTTTCCTAGTAGTGGACCTTGCCTTTCAAAAAAAAAGTCTTCTGGCAGCTCGTACAAAAGTACAAGAGTAGTATCGAGCTAAGAAGAAACATAGATGTATACGGGTAGGAATATATAATTTGGGAATTAGAAGCCGACATCATGGACTAGCTAGCTAGTAGAGTAGACAATAAATTAGAGTGGAGTTCGAAACCAAGGAACGCATACAGTTTCAGACTTTCAATTGTTCTTCTGGTTAACTTTTTTCATGATACGATAAATATCAGAAATTTGTTGAGAAGGAAGCACTGTAACCTGGAGACTTACAATTGTGCAACTTTGCGGTGCAATTAGGAGGAAACCCTGGTTCATCTCTTCCCGTCTTGTCCTTTTGCTGAGAAGTGTTGAGATATTATTTGCACATAAAGATCAAGAAACCTTTCTGTCATGGATGCCTTCTTAGGTATTAAAGAAAAGTTGAAGCTACCATTATCAGTTGAGATCATTATCTTGGTCGTCTGGAGCATTTGGATCGTCAGGAATAACAAGATCTTTGAAGATCAGACGCCAACCATTAAAACATGGAAATTCATATTCAAACAAGAGCTAAAGATGCTTTCTTATAGAATGAAGAAAAACCATGCTGCAACTTTCAAGGAATGGCTGCAATCGTAAGTTTAGTATAGTTTAGTTTAGTTGGTTATCCTTTGTTCTGCTTTGTTTTCTTTGTACTTCTTGTACAATTTGCAATATACAACTGGTTATATATATATAAACAAATCGCAGTGGGGATTTTTTTCCCACTACTTACCCTAAAAAAGGTACAACCAATAAAGGTACAACCATTAATATTTTCGTAGGAGTAGTCGATGGAAAAATGTATCTCTTTTATCTATTTGAAATACTCTTGTAAGCAATGCCCAAAAAGCTACGCCAACAATGTTTTAAAGGTTTTTAGGTGTGCGTGTGTGTGGGTGGTTGGGGGGGGGGGGGGGGGAGGGGCTCCACCACAGATCAGAATGAATGAGTTTAGGTGGCTACTGGTGATTGTCTTCACGATAAGATAAAACAGCCATGTCTAGGTGTGGCTGTTAGTGATCGTCTTCACGATGTTGGCCATCGGCATTGTCGTGGTAGGCACCACGGTGGTAGAAATGTTCACAATCTACACACCCCATAGCATGTACTAGCTCCATCCTAAAGCTTAAGGCTTATATTATTTTTAGAAAGTCAAACTATGTCAAGTTTGACTAAGCTTTACCAAAAATCACTAACATGCAAAATACAAATTTAATATTATTATATAGATAACAAAATATATTTTCGTATGGTATATACAAAATATTATATTTGTTGATAGATTGTTGTAAAAGTTTGATCAAACTTTATTTTGTTTAAATATTCAAAAAAAACTAAACTTTGGGCTTTGGGATAGAGGTAGTACATGCAAATGAGATACACGCACCTCAGGCAACTTGTGTACATTCCAGACGATGGTGTCATCAGTAAATTATCGGGCTTCATTGACGTGGTGTCAAAGAACGCTACACTCCAAGAGTTATGTCATGTTCTCTCCCTTCAAGATATCGTGCTTGGTTCCACGGCGCCACCCATGTGGACCTGAAATCGATGCCATTCAACGTCTCACATGAGAGCTCCGTCCCACTGTTGTACCCGTTCTCTCATACGGGGTAGTGATGGATGTTGCCGGGAGGCGCACCATGCAGGAGGATCTCAGTACTAGGTTGGTGCGGCTCGTCCTCTACATCAATGCATACATGACGTGGAGGGGGGCATTTGCCCCTTAACTTGTGCATATAGCTCCGCCACGGATCAAAATGAATGAGTTTAGGTGGCTGCTGGTGATTGTCTTCACGACAAGCAAAAGAGCCATGTCTTGGTGTGGCTGCTTGTGATCGTCTTCACGATGTTGGCCATTGGCATCGTCGTCATAGGCGCCACGGTGGTGGAAATGTTCACAATCTACAAACCCCATAGCATGTACTAGCTCCATCCTAAACCTTAAGGTTTATATTATTTTTAGAAAGTTAAACTATGTCAAGTTTGACTAAGCTTTTACCAAAAATCACTAACATGCAAAATACAAAATTAATATTATTATAGATAATAAAATATATTTTTTGTATGGTATATACAAAATAATATATTTGTTTACAGATTGTTCTAAAAGTTTGATCAAACTATATTTAGTTTAACTTTTTTAAAAAATATAAGCCTTAAGCTTTGGGATGGAGGTAGTACATGCAAATGAGATAAACGCACCTCAGGCAACTTGTGTACATTCCAGAAGATGGCGTCATCAGTAAATTATCGGACTTCGTTGACGTGGTGTCAAAAAACGCTACACTCCAAGAGTTATGTCATGTTCTCTCCCTTCAAGATATCATGCTTGGGTTCCACGGCGCCACCCACGTGGAGCTGAGGGCATGGACGTTCAACGTCTCGCATGAGAGCTCCGTCTCACTGTTGTACCCATTCTCTCATACGGGGTAGTGTTGGATGTTGCCGGGAGGCGCACCATGCAGGAGGATCTCAATACTAGGTTGGTGCGGCTCGTCCTCTGCACCAATGCATACATGACGTGGAGGGGGGCATTTTCCCCTTAACTTGTGCATATAGCTACTCCACGGATCAAAATGAATGAGTTTAGGTGGGTGTTGGTGATCGTCTTCACGATGTTGGCCATCGACATCGTCGTGGTAGGTGCCACCGTGGTGGAAATGTTCACAATCTACAAACCCCATAGCATGTACTAGCTTCATCCTAAAGCTTAAGGCTTATATTATTTTTAGAAAGTTAAACTATGTTAAGTTTGGCTAAGCTTTTACCAAAAATCACTGACATGCAAAATACAAAATTAATATTATTATATAAATATAAAATATATTTTCGTATGGTATATATAAAATATTATATTTGTTGACAGATTGTTTTAAAAGTTTGATCAAACTTTATTTAGTTTAACTTTTTTTAAAAAATATAAGCCTTAAACTTTGGGATGGAGGTAGTACATGCAAATGAGTTGTGTACAATCCATACGGTGGCGTCATCAGTAAATTATCGGACTTCGTTGCACAACGAGAGTTATGTCATGTTCTCTCCCTTCAAGATATTGTGCTTGGGTTCCACGGCGCCACCCACGTGGAGTGAGGGCATGGCCATTCAACGTCTCGCATGAGAGCTCCGTCCCACTGTTGTACCCCGTTCTCTCATACGGGGTAGTGCTTGATGTTGCCGGGAGGCGCACCATGCAGGAGGATCTCAGTACTAGGTTGGTGTGGCTCGTCCTCTACATTGATGCATACATGACGTGGAAGGTCTGCATTATATATCCCAAGAGGCAGTTCTAGATACGACTATCTTTCCTGTCTACCTCACCTATCCTTACAGCAACACCACTCCCATCGACAAGAGAATATGTTTTTCCTGGTTTCCGTAGCTTGCACCTCCGGCCGACCTCTGCTTTGCTCTGCAAAAAATTCTTCTTCTTCTCATCTGGTCAACATTTAATCAATAAAGGTACAATATTCCGGTAGGAGCTTGTCGATTGAAAAATGTATCTGCTCTCAAATAATTGAATTCCGCTTGTAAAACTTCTAAAACAAATACGTCACAAATTCTCTTAATGTTTTTTTGGGGTGGGGGTGCAATGTCTTTTGATGGAAATAGAAAGAGAAAACAATAATTAAAATTTATACAAATACATGTATTTGACTACACAATTTCAAACTAACAACATAGGCGGTGGCGGACCTAAAAATTCATCGATGGGTATGCCGCAATAAAATTTACTAACTTAAAATATCTAAAACACCGTATAATAGTGAATGGAGGGAGTAGATGGTTTTTAAAAAAGTTTTCCTTTGGCATGTGACCGACTCTATCTTCAAATCGTTTTCCGTTCTTCCAATAGTTGTGTGGAAAATGGGACCGGGACCGACTGGATTCCATGCTTTGACACCTACGGGAGGTGACACACCGTCTTTCTTCTCCATCCTGTCGCTAAAGGGGCCCATCCGTCGTAGGGTGTTGTGCTAAAAAAATTACCTTGGGTATGTTTGTGTTCTAACCCTAGGTTTCCTTTGTTTTTATTTGCACCATTTGAGACTTGGTCTCGTACTATGTATGGTTGTGGTTGCTTTATTTATAATCGGGACAAAAGCCTGCTTGGAGGAGTAGCTTTTATAAGAACTATTTTGTTAAAGAGAAATAAGTGAACATATCTTTGGGAGACCATTTCTAGGAATACTTCTGAGAACAAAAGTAGATGAAATGCTTTAGTCTAGAGGGTTCAGGAAGAAATTCATGTGGTGCTGTGATGAGAGCGACCGCTTGCTCAAAACAAGTATAGATTGTTGAGAAGTGTGTTTCTACTGCAAGTCTTCTAGCTCTGAAACATTTTATGTCAGAAGTTTTTTTTTTTGCGGGGAAACAAAAGGTAAAGTTGTGAGTTGCATTTTCATTTATTTTTCCCTGTAATGGTTTGAGTCGATTTACACAAAAATAACCTTTTTCTGAAACTATAGCACAGACTGACCCTCCGGCCAAACTATTTCACCCATCTAACCCTTTTGTGTGGCGCCGACGTGGAACCTCACTGTGTGGCGCCCGTGCGTGCGGCGCCACTCTCCCAGCCGACGTGACGTCCACGACGCTGAGGTGTGCACCGATCTGACGTGGCAGGATGTGTGGCGCCGCTACGCCGCTCGGAAGGGCGCCACACATCCACTTATGTGTGGCGCCTAAGCCGCCCCCATCCCGAGCCATCCTCTATTCCTCCTCCCTGTTTCGGTTGAAGAAGAAGGCGGCAGGCGGTTCCTCCTCCTCCCCCCTCTCCCCCCATCAAATCCACCATCAAATCATCAGATCTGCCCGGCCAATCTCTTCCCAATCCCTTCCTCAATGTATTCTCCCTCGATCCCTTCGTTTCATCCATGATTTTCTCGGATTTAATTCAATTTAGACATGGAACCCTAGATATGAAAATCTTAGAACTTGAATCCATGTGCTCATGTATGTGTTGAAATCCATATTCTCATGTATCTATGTGTTGAAACCCTAGATTTTTTGAAACCCTAGACATCAAATTTCAATGAATGTGTATGTGTAGGAACCCTATATATGTATGTATTCATATTCTTATGTATGTATTGTATGTATGTGATGTATGTATGATGGCTTATTTGGATATATTCTCATATATGTGTTGCTCATATTTGTTAGTGGAACCAAAATTTAGAACATGTATGGTCACAAATAATGGTAGTTTTTATTGTGTGCATTCAAATGTATTCTCATGTATGTGTCACATATGTCTAGTATTTGCGTAGGAATAACTCATATTTGTTAGGAATTGCTCATAATATGGTGTTTTATGTAAACATGTAGGATGGTGTATCTCATAGATCAAGAGTATGACTGGGAACACCGGCCTTTTCATATGACGGAGAGGAGAAGGGTTCTTCACCCCTTGAAGATTGATACGTCTCAAACGTATCTATAATTTCTTATGTTCCATGCTAGTTTTATGACAATACTCACATGTTTTATATACACTTTATATCATTTTGATGCATTTTCCAGCACTAACCTATTAACAAGATGTCGAAGCGCTAGTTCCTGTTTTCTGCTGTTTTTGGTTTCAGAAATCCTACACAGGAAATATTCTCGAATTGGACGAAACAAAATCCCAGGGTCTTATTTTCCACGGAGCTTTCCAGAAGACCGAAGGAGAGACGGAGTGGGGCCACTAGGTGGCGACCCCACCAGGCTGCGCGGCCAAGAGGGGGGCGCGCCGCCCTATGGGGTGGGCCCCTCGTGCCTCCCCCGACTCTGCCCTTTCGCCTATTTATTCTCTCCATCACGAAAACCCTAGTACCGAGAGCCATGATACGAGAAAACATATTGTGACGCCGTCGCCGCCAATCGCATCTCGGGGGATTCTGGAGATCGCCTCCGGCACCCTGCCGGAGAGGGGAATCATCACCGGAGGGCTCTACACCACCATGCCCGCCTTCGGATTGATGCGTGAGTAGTTCATCCCTGGACTATGGGTCCATAGCAGTAGCTAGATGGTTGTCTTCTCCTCTTGTGCTATCATGTTTAGATCTTGTGAGCTACCTATCATGATCAAGATCATCTATTTGTAATGCTACATGTTGTGTTTGTTGGGATCCGATGAATATGGAATACTATCTCAAGTTGATTATCAATCTATCATATATGTGTTGTTTATGATCTTGCATGCTCTCCGTTGCTAGTAGAGGCTCTGGCCAAGTTGATACTTGTAACTCCAAGAGGGAGTATTTATGCTCGATAGTGGGTTCATGCCTCCATTGAATCTAGGACAGTGACAGAAAGTTCTAAGGTTGTGGATGTGCTGTTTCCACTAGGGATAAAACAACAATGCTTTGTCTAAGGATATTTGTATTGTTTACATTACGCACAGTACTTAATGCAATTGTCTGTTGTTTGCAACTCAATACTGGAAGGGGTGCGGATGCTAACCCGAAGGTGGAGTTTTTAGGCATAGATGCATGCTGGATAGCGGTCTGTGTTCTTTGTCGTAATGCCCTAAGTAAAACTCATAGTAGTCATCATGATATGTATGTGCATTGCTATGCCCACTCTATTTGTCAATTGCCCAACTGTAATTTGTTCACCCAACATGCTATTTATCTTATTGGAGAGACACCACTAGTGAACTGTGGACCCCGGTCCATTCTTTTACATCTGAATACAATCTACTGCAATCATTGTTCTCTACTGTTCTTTGCAAACAAACATCATTCTCCACACCATACGTTTAATCCTTTGTTTACAGCAAGCCGGTGAGATTGAAAACCTCACTGTTAAGTTGGGGAAAAGTATTTTGATTGTGTTGTGCAGGTTCCACGTTGGCGCCGGAATTACTGGTGTTGCGCCGCACTACACTCCTCCACCAACAACCTTCACGTGGCCTTCATCTCCTACTGGTTCGATAAACCTTGGTTTCTTACTGAGGGAAATCTTGTTATTGTACACATCACACCTTCCTCTTGGGGTTCCCAACGGACGAGTGCTTTACCGTTACAAGGAAGCTGTCGCACACCGGCAGCTCTTTTTCTGGCGCCGTTGCCGGGGAGATCAAGACACGCTGCAAGGGGAGTCTCTCACATCCAATCTCTTTACTTTGTTTATTGTCTTGCTTTACTTTATTTTATTTACTGTCTTGTTTGCTTTCTTTATATCAAAAACACAAAAAAATTAGTTACTTGTTTTACTTTACTTAATTTAGTTTGCTTCACTTATTTTTATTGCTGTTAAAATGAATACTCCTGAAAACACTAAGTTGTGTGACTTCACTAGCACCAATAATAATGATTTTATATGCACTCCTATTGCTCCACCTGCTACTACAGCAGAATTTTATGAAATTAAACCTGCTTTACTAAATCTTGTTATGAGAGAGCAATTTTCTGGTGTTTGTACTGATGATGCTGCTGCCCATCTTAATAATTTTGTTGAACTTTGTGAAATGCAAAAGTATAAGGATGTAGATTGGGACATTATAAAACTGAAATTGTTTCCTTTCTCCTTAAGAGGAAGAGCTAAAGATTAGTTGCTATCTTTGCCTAAGAATAGTATTGATTCATGGACTAAATGTAAAGATGTTTTCATTGGTAGATATTATCCTCCTGCTAAAATTATATCTTTGAGAAGTAGCATTATGAATTTTAAGCAATTGGATAATGAACATGTTGCCCAAGCATGGGAAAAATGAAATCTTTGGTAAAGAATTGTCCCACCCCACTACAAGAAAAGTTGCCATCGCCGACGAAGTTGAAGTCGCGCCGTGGTTGCTGGTGTACCATGGCCGACGATTTTGGGTCTGTCCGTTGTGCATGTCAAAATATTTTTTTTCACGTTTTTGAGGCCACCTAGCCCGACGAAAACGGCCAAAACGTTGCGTATGGTGTCCCGGGACGTGGTGCATCTCGAATTCTCGGGTTCGCCGGCCGAGTCAACGCAAATCCGCACCGCCGAGGGATGTAGGGCCCAAATGGCAGCCTCTCTGGCATTGTTTTTTTTTCTCGATCGCGCCGTCTCGTTCAACGCTCTCCGATCGAGCCGTTTACGATGCAGGATCATGGGTCCCGCATGTCATCCTCTATGAACCAAAATTCTTTCTATTCTTGGATTTTTTTGACCCCCTGATTTCTGGCTACTTCCTTTTTCTTTTGATCCCTTGCTGCCTTGCAAACATTGAGACCGCTGCTGCTAAATGGGACCCGCATGTCATCCTCTATGTACTATAAAACTTTCTTTTCTTGGATTTTTTTTGGCACCTCAAATTTGGTCACTTGCCTTTTTCTTTCGATCCCCTGCCGCCTCTCAAACGGTGATACCGCTGCTGCTAAATGGGACCCGCATGTCATCCTCTATGTACTATAAAACTTTCTTTTCTTGGAGTTTTTTTGGCACCTCAAATTTGGTCACTTGCCTTTTTCTTTCGATCCCCTGCCGCCTCTCAAACGGTGATACCGCTGCTGCTAAATGGGACCCGCATGTCATTCTCTATGTACTATAAAACTTTCTTTTCTTGGATTTTTTGGCACCTCATATTTGGTCACTTACCTTTTTCTTTCGATCCCCTGCCGCCTCTCAAACGGTGATACCGCTGCTGCTAAATGGGACCCGCATGTCATCCTCTATGTACTATAAAACTTTCTTTTCTTTGATTTTTTTTGGCACCTCATATTTGGTCACTTACCTTTTTCTTTCGATCCCATGCCGCCTCTCAAATGGTAAGACCGCAGCTGCTAAATGGGACCCGCATGTCATCCTCTTTGTACTATAAAACTTTCTTTTCTTGAATTATTTTTGGATCCTGATATTTGGTCACTTGCCTTTTTCTTTCGATCCCGTGCAGCCTCTCAAACGGTGATACCGCTGCTGCTAAATGGGACCCACATGTCATCCTCTATGTACAATCAAGTTTCTTTTCTTGAATTATTTTTGGATCCTGATATTTGGTCACTTTCCTTTTTCTTTCGATCTCATGCCACGTTTGAATCGTTTAGGAACCTGCAGGCTCATGGGACCCGCATGTCATCCTCTATGTACTATAAAAGTTCATTTTCTTGGTTTTTTTCACCCTCTGATTTTTGGCTATTTCCTTTTTCTTTTGATCCCCTGCCGCCTTTGAAACGTTGAGGACTCTGCTAGCTCATAGGTCCCACATGTCAGCCTGTATGAACGATAAAACTTTCCTTTCTTGGAGTTTTTTTTACCCCCTAATTTCTGGCTACTTTCTTTTTTCTTTTGATCTCAAGCCGCATTTGAAACGTTCGGACCGCTGCTGCAAAATGGGACCCGCATGTCATTCTCTATGTACAATAAAGTTTCTTTTCTTGGATTATCTTTGGCTCCTGATATTTTGTCACGTGCCTTTTTCTTTCGATCTCATGCCGCCTTTGAAACGTTGACTAAGCTGCTGGCTCATGGGTCCCGCATGTCATCCTCTACGAACAATAAAAGTTTCCTTTATTGGAGTTATTTTTTGACCCCTAATTTCTGGCTATTTGCCTTTTTCTTTTGATCCCCTGCCCCTTTGAAACGATGAGGACGCTGTTGGCAGGTCGGTCCCACATGTCATCCTCTATGAACAATAAAAGTTTCCTTTGGTGGATTTATTTTTGACCCCTAATTAATTTTTGGCTATTTCCTTTTTTTTCTTTTGATCCCCTGCCGCCTTGGAATCATTGAGGATGCTGCTGCCTCATGGGTCCCGCATGTCATCCTCTCCGAACGGTAAATATTTCTTTACTTGGATTTTGTTTACCAACTGATTTTCGTCTTATTTTTCCTTTCGATCTCCTGCCGCCCTTAAAACGTTGTCGAGAGGCTGCTGGCTCACGGGTCCCACATGTCAGCCTCTATAAACAATAAACGTTGAGGATGCTGCCTCATGGGTCCCGCATGCCATCCTCTCAGAACGATAAATGTTTTATTTTCTTCGATTTTTTTACCAACTGATTTTTGCTTTTTTTTTCATCCCCTGCCGCCTTTAAAACGTTGACGACGCTGCTGGCTCATGGGTCCCCGATGTCAGCCTCCCCGTATAAGAAACATGTGATATCTTGATTATTTTGCAGACAATAAACATTGTATTTCGCTCTGAGCTATTGCAAACGGATAAATTAAATATTTATTTTTACATAAACAAACTTATATGTTGAATCTCCTTGTTTTGTGTTTTTGCGAAGCATAGGACTTCCCTGTTTTTTTTAGATAAATTCGAACTTTCCTGTTTTGGAGTGGGCTGAAATTGTACGAGTCAAAAGGCCCAGCAGGATAGTTCGAAGGCCCAGATGTCCAGATGCAGCCCAATTGAAATCTTTCTTTTCTTGGATTTTTTTCACCCCCTGATTTCTGGCTACTTCATTTTCTTTTGGTCCTGTGCCGCCTTGGAAACGTTGAGACCGCTGCTGCAAAATGGGACCTGCATGTCATCCTCTATGTACAATAAAATTTCTTTTCTTGGATTATTTTTTGCTCCTGATATTTGGTCACTTGCCTTTTTCTTTCAATCTCATGCCGAGTTTGAAACGTTGAGGAACCTGCGGGCTCATGGGTCCCGCATGTCATCCTCTATGAACAATAAAAGTTTCCTTTGTTGGATTTATTTTTTACCCCTAATTTTCTAGCTATTTGCCTTTTTCTTTTGATCCCCTACCCCCTTTGAAACGATGACGACGCAGCTGGCAGGTCGGTCCCACATGTCATCCTCTATGAACAATAAAGGTTTCCTTTGATAGATTTATTTTTTACCCTAATTAATTTCTAGCTATTTCCTTTTTTTATTTTGATCCCCTGCCGCCTTGGAATAGTTGAGGATGCTGCTTCCTCATGGGTCCCGCATGTCATCCTCTCAGAAAGGTAAATGTTTCATTTCTTGGATTTTGTTTACCAACTGATTTTTGGCTTATTATTTTTGTTTCGATCTCCTGCCGCCTTTAAAACGTTGACGACGCTGCTGGATCATGGGTCCCCAATGTCAGCCTCCCCGTACTGCAAATCCTCTTTCTGCAAAGGTTGTATTTCTAGCTAGATAGCTAAGGTGGATTCGAATCTGCCGTGGTTCAGGCAGCTCAGGTAAGCCTTCTTGCACTGATTAATGGAACTAGTGTATAGCAAGGTCAAGACATGTGGCTCGGTGTAATGAATCTATTTGAATCATGTTGTGGATTCAATCTGATAGTTCTCTAACAGGTCAGCCAAAATAGAAATTAAGTTTTTTTCTAAAACGGAAATGCAAATTAAGATGAACACAAACATTAGTTATCATAATAGCTCATCATACATACATACTTGCTAAGAGCAAAATCTTGCCAGAGTTTTACCACCCATACAATTAATTAGCAGTTCAGATAAGATAACCTTATATAAGTATAACTACAAATGCATTTGCTAAGGGCTCATGGGACAACAGAACTAGACAACCGCAAACTTTATGACCAGCATGTCACAGTGGCATCGAAAGATCTTGACCTTCAACTTTGATCCAATGCGAAGTTTGGCACCGCCAATGAACTTTTTCCACCTGGAAGTAACAGCCAAGCGGCCATCTGTGGGACTGACGGAGTACCGTCCCTCCACGGTGAGACCTTCACTCTCCATGACGAGGGAAATCTTGCCCCTTCGGCCAGCATTGAGATCCTTGGAGATACTTTTAGGCAATTTCTGATTCAAAGCAAGAGATACCACCAAAAACTAGTCAATGGCACCAATGCACTAAAGACTGAACCATGTGAGACTTTGAGCAGATAAGACATCAAGATAAGAGCAGTTATGCTGTCATATACTCACGAACATAGCCTTCAGATGCGTCCTGGTCACCACACGGGTGGCCACAGCAATGAGCTGAGACCTCGGTGATCTGGCTGGGGCAGGTGCAGGAGCCTAGGCTGGTACACGAGCTGGTGCTGATGCAGAAGACTGCTGGGCAGGTGCAATAAACGGTGCCTCTAGAGGAACCGGTGCTGATCTGAGAAAGGACTGATGGGCAGGTGCGTAAATGGTGCAGCTAGAGGAACCGATCTTTGATGCGGGGAGCTCTTTGGCGCAGGTGTAGTATATGGGGCCTCTACAGAACCAATGCTGATGTAGGGGCCTGCTGGTAGATGCGAAACGGAGCTGGTACAGGAACCGGTGCTGATGCAGGAGAATGGGAAGCCGGTGCCGGTGCTGGTGTGGGTGCCCTTTGTGACATCCGCTCCTGTTCCATCAGGGGATCTGCAGCTTTGATCATGTTAAACCCTGCAAGCTAGAACAGAGGGAATGGTTTAGAACAACTGCTCAGAATGCAGTAATCAAAGGATATGAGTACAAAAAAGTTACATATTATATATTTGGAAGTGTCTCCAACTCTGTAAGCAGTTACGTATATCTGCCCGTTTGAGTTTCTGATCCTCAGCTCGTCGCCCTTCTTCAGACCGTAGTCAAAAGCAAACTTTCTCCAATCATGTCCATACAAATATGTGATGGCCTGCGTCTTGTAGACATACACCTCATAGACCGTGTAGGTGTTCATCAATTTGCCATTGCCATGCATAGTGAAAGACCCTTCATGCGGACACATCTGGTTAATCATTGGACGAAGTTCACAAGGTACAGTCTGCAGGTGAAAATTGATACTAATGTAAGAAGCAGGAAGACTAAAAATAAGACTTTACTATATGCCAATTCATGCTAAACCACTGAGAATACATACATGTAACTCTGTGAAGGAGTTATTAGAAAGGTAGATAGACCATAGAAGGTGTTATATGCGGGGTATGTACATGGGCCCGCCATATTCCCGCAAGCTCGGCATCGGGATGGTGAAGGAAACATGGGAGGTACTACTGGTGCGTAGCGCTGAATGTAAGTGGAAGAATTAGGTTGTGTAAAGTGCATAGTTCAGAGCAATGCAAATGTTGACAAGCGAGTGCATAACACTATGTTACAAACTGAACAGTCAAAATTTAGTGTATGATGAATATAAGCATGCTAATTTGGCGTTTCCGAATTCCAAAAAGCATTAGACAGAGCCGGTGATAATATCAGACATAAATCATGGCATGTATATGTGGCTTAAGAAAATATACCCGAACCCTTGGATGGTTACGGCCCGGCTGGTCCTTGGACTTGAGCTTATATAAGCATCCAGAAGGTGGGGCTGACAGTAACTTGGTGGCAGCCTCTGCAGATGCCTCATCAGCAGCAGTTGCAATCCTTTTGACCAATGAAGGCTTAGCAGTTTCAGTCTGCATATGAAAATTGAAGAGCAACAGACATCAGCAGTGATATATAAAATGAATCTATGATACACTGATGCATATAGTGCTAGATGTAAGTGGAAGAATAGGGTTGTGTGTGTTTCTGAACTATTGGTAAGCATTAGACAAAGTCGGCAATAAACAGACAAATCAAATCATGTATGAGGATTAAGAAAATATACCTGCTTACTGAAAAGGATACCACCCAGTTGGCCCGTGGCCTTGTGCTTGAGGAGGTTTTCAGAAGATGGTGGCGGCACCATCGTCTTCACAGCAGCTTCATCTGGATCATTTTTTTCCATTTGAGTAGAGGCACAAAAGTTTCATCCTGCATATGATAGCAACAGAACTCATCATTGATATTTAATAAATCTATGAGATAGACTGATGCAAGTAGTGCGGGATGTAAGTGGAAGAATAGGTTTGTGCATAGATAACAGTTGACAACAATGCAAATGATTACAAAAGAAGCCAACGGAACTCAACAGTTTATATACTGGATGAGACAGACTGAAAAGTGAAAAATTAGTGTATGATGATTGTAAGCAAACGCAGTGTTTCTGAACCTTTGCTAAGCATTAGGCAAAGCCAACAGTAATTAAACACATAATAATAAAATCATGTATGTGGATTAAGAAAATATACCAGATTCATTAAAAGGTCACCACCTAGCTGGCCCATGGCCTCGTGCTTGTAGAGGTTTTCGGATGATGGTGCCGGCACCATCGTCCTCACAACAGCCTCATCAGCCTCATTTTGCATCCACTTGAGTAAAGGCACAGCAGTTTCAGCCTGCATAAGAATGGGAACAGATCTCAGCAGTGATATTGAATGACTCTGAGACAGACTGATGCATATAGTGCTGGATGTAAGTGGAAGGGTATGGTTGTGTATGGACAACAGTTCACAACAATGCAAGGGTGTGTTCGGTTCTGAAACAGCGTGGAATGGAATGGTTCCATTTCAGAGGAATGGAATGGTTACATTTTTTCGGTTGGGAAAAATGGAGAGCAGAACAGATCGAGGTTAAACTAATCATTTGTCTCAAAATTGTAATTAGCAATTGCAAATGACATTTTAATCTCGAAGTCGTAATTAACAGCGCCTAATGGTGTTCTTTTAATCTAAAAATCGTAATTAACATCATTTTTTGTTGGGTTAGGGGAACTGGAGAGTAGATGAACATTACTGTATGATGATTGTAAGCAAACGAATTTGGTGTTTCTAAACTTTTGGCTTCGAGATCTTATGGGCTTCAACTCTAGCCTACCCCAGCTTGTTTGGGACTGAAAGGCTTGGTTGTTGTTGTTGTTGTTGTTGTAAACTTTTGGCAAGCATTAGAAAAAACCGACAATAAACAGACAAAAATCAAGGTATGTTTTGTGGATTAAGAAAATATACCATATTCATTAAAAGACCACCACCCAGCGGACGCGTGGCCTTGTGCTTGTAGAGGCATTTAGAAGATGGGGGCGGCATCAACATACTAGCAGCCTGATCAGCCGCAGTTTTGATCTTCCTTTTGAGTAAAGGCCCTAAAATTTGAGTCTGCATATGAATAGCAAAACAAAAGGCAGACCTCAGCAGTGATATTGAATTACTGTATGAGATAGACTGATGCATATAGTGGATGCTCTTAGCTTTTTGCACCATGAACACTAGCTATGGACAGACAAAAAAAACTAGTTGACTCAGCTTTGTCTAGATACCTCCATCCCAAAGCTTAAGGCTTATTTATTTTTGAGAAATCAAAACAAGTAAAGTTTGACCAAAATTTTAGAACATTCTATCAACAAATATAATATTGTGTAGATACCGTAGGAAAATATATTTCACAACCTATTTAATGATATTAATTTTGTATTTTGCATGTTAATGATTTTTGGTAAAAGCTTAGTCAAATATGGTATAGTTTGACTTTCTAAAAATAATATAAGCCCTAAGCTTTGGGATGGAGGTAGTAGTATCTAGAGCTAAAACACGTCTAGATACATCCGTATCTACAGATAGTTGAGTCGATTAATTTGGATCTGAGGGAGTATCAGATTCAGACTACATCATGGTAAGTTGGTTAAAAAAATTACCCCTGGGCGGTCCCTGCCCAGCTCGGCAGTGGCATTTTGCTTCTTGTGCTGCAGATCTGGCCATGCTCCTGCAGCAGGTGGGGCGCTATCGTTCCCCATAGCCTCAGCACGGAACCCTGGAGGTACCAACCTGATACAGAGAATATAGAGCATGGTGTCACAGAGGCTTTACGCACAAACAGCTGAAGACATGTGCTACTTTAAGCATTTTCCAGAACAGGAACAGATTGAGGATGCAGACAGACAGAGTGGATAAGCAAACGGAGTACCTGCTTTCCAGGGCTGGGGACGCAGCTCAGGCTCAGCCAACTGCCCACATGCGTGGTGGCCTTACGCTCCATTGCCCCCCCCCCCACCACCACCACCGAGGTCTTCCCTTTCCTGTACAAGCTGACAAAAGATACAGTGAGGATCAGCAAAAACTACAAAGGTTGCAAATGTCGACAAATAAAGGAAGAACACCCCAATCCAAGCAAAGGTAGCCCCTGCCCCCCATCCCCATCAATCACTCCCAGCGCAAGGGTGACCAGAAAGACACCCCTTCGCCCAGAATAGGAAATAGATGCGCAAGATATCGAGGTGAGGAAAAAAGAACCGATCTCGAGAAAGGAAAGAACATTACTACTACTACCTAATCCGCTTGGTCTAGATGCAGCTTGCCCCTCCAAGCTGGATGCCTGGACGGTGGAGGCGAAAGGAGGGGATCGAGCTAGCGGCTTGCATCCGTCGGCTTTCGGCACTCGATCGGGAGAGACAAGGGGGGCTACATAAAGGGGAGGGGTAACATATTTTATTACACAGTGAACTTACTGATGTGACTAGTCATTACATGTCTCACTGAAACTAGGGACAATAGTGTGGCACCCCAAATTCACTTGAACCTGCCCGCGGGACTCATTGGCGCGTCAAGAAAACCCCCGAATTGTAGCGGGGAAATGAAACATTACACAAAAATTCAAAATTCAAGCACACTGCCACGCGCCAAGCACGCGGGCTGTTCCTTCCTCTTCCTCGGTTCCTCCTCCCTATCCGAAAAAACCCCAAATCCCAAGCTCAAACAACAACAAAAAAACCAAATCCCCTGGCCGCCATGCATGTCCTCGTTAACCCGCTGGAGATCGCTCCCGGACGAGGCGGACCCCCCGCCCTGAGATCCCGAGTTCGTCCGTTCCGTCCACCTCGAGGCACTGTGTGCTGTCTCACAGCGGCGGCTTGAGGGCGCTGCAGAGGAAGTTCCGCCGGAAAGTGCTCATGGCAACCATGCAAGCTCACCGGCGTGCTATATCCCGAGAGGAACTGGTCAAAGCTTTGCTATTCGCAAAAAAAAAAATCGGGTCAAGATCTGGTCAAAGCTTCGTCGATGGCTTGCCGCGAGAGGCTTGGAGTCCAGAGTCAATAAACTAGCTGCTCGAAGACTTGAGCGGTTTACACCGATTCATGTTAACTGACTCAAGTTTATTAGTCTAGTTAACAAATGCATCTAGATACATCCATATCTAGACAAAATTGAGTCAATTAATATGAATCAGAGGGGAGTGCCTGAAAGTGTTTCATGCTACCAATTAATGCGCTGGCAGGACTGGCTCTAGAAGTAATTGTGCTACTACTCATACGATGAACTGATTGTGTGGGTGTCAAATTTTGCAACGCGATCATCCACTAAATGCTTAATTATAGTTATAGCGCCAAAGGGGTACAAATCATAACAAAGATAGTACATACTACAGCACCAGAACATAAGAGTACGAATCATAAAGTATGTCAACATTTTGCATCAGGGCTGGGTGGTCCTGAGACTACCGGGACGCCCCTGATGATCTCCGGGCGTGCATCCACTTCAACGCAAAGCTGTGTACTTGGTCCATGGCCTCCTTCTGTAGGCTGGATAATCTCAGGTGCAGGACCTTCGTCTATGAAAGGCTCGTCATCAGTACCATCCACAGGTGCATCAGGGCTGGGTGGTCTTGAGACTACCAGGACGCCCCTGATGATCTCTGGGCGTGCATCCACTTCAACGCAAAGCTGTGTACTCGGTCCACGGCCTCCTTCTGTAGGCTGGATAATCTCAAGTGCAGGACCTTCGTCTATGAAAGGCTTGTCATCAGTACCATCCACATGTGCATCAAACTGAGATTCATCTTCAAATCTCCCATCAAACAGAGAGACCTCTTCAACTCTATGCTTCTGCAATTAGTACATCAACAGATTAGACAAACATCTAAGGGATGCAACCTGAACAAATGCCGTTTTACATATTTACCTTCTCATCTGGCACAGCACATGTCCCAGAGCTGAAACCCGTTTCCTGAAGCAAGCGCTTTTTCTCTCCTTCCCGTCCATCCATCTGCAACAAGTTAAATTTGAGTACAGAACCTTGCACATCAATGCAAACTATTGATCGAAACAGCGGCAGCATCAATATAAATAATTAACTACATATGCCAGCACACCTACAGTGTGAGCAAGATCTGCTTCTCCCGCTGAAGGATCATTATATGGTTCACCATGATAAACCCACCTAACATATGTGCGGTCCATCCCAAAAATGTGTAAATGATCTTCCACTACATGGTGAGGCCTCTTCTCACCATTCATACATGTGCAGCGCGGGCAATACAAGTCCAGGTTGTGACCTTCATGAGCTCTAATAAAGCCCATAAAGGGTTGAACACCATTTATATATGAAGGGGAACATAAGTGTCCATGCAGTATCCAAGTTCTGTCCATCTGTTTAATTATGAGATACAATGGTTGGTGATTAATTTAAGGTGAAGTAGGAAATGTATATCCATCGAGTACAAAACTATACTAGTACATGATTATGCATTTCAGCAATCATGTCGAGTACAAAACAAAAATTGCCCATCGACATTTTAGCAAACAGATCGTATACAAAACTCTGCCATGGCATTTCAGCAAATTAACGGATCGAGTGCAGAACTGACTCTATATGCCCACGCAAATGAACAAATTGATCGAGGACAAATCGAGCGGAAAACTATAAAGTGCCAATTAGTTCGAGCATACTGACGATTTTTTAAGCAGCATCAAGAAAATATAAATCGTTAGGCCGTCTTGCCCGATGCATGATTGAGCTAGAGATAGCAGCCCTACCGTGGATCAACTTGACCGCCGGTGCGTCTCGAGAAGAACGACGGGGAGGGGAAGCTTCTTCTTCGCACGGACGGGACGGGGAGGGGAAGCTCTTCGCACGGATGAGGATAAGTTGTGTAGCGGTGGGTAGGGGGTCATGCGGCCGGGCCGCCCGGTAGGTGGTGTTTAATGGAGTTGCGTGTGTAATTTGCCGTGCACAAGGTTGAGGAATAGGTGGAAATTAGCAAAGTTGCTTGAAAAATAGTAAAACTCTGGAATTATCCTTTAAATATGCTCTACTTCGTGTGAAAATCGGGGTGTGGAGGCATGTTGAGCTGTTTTATTTGTACTTTCTTCATTAAAATTCCCATTTTATGCACTTTGGATGGAAAGAAATCATTTGTACATAAATTTTGACAACGCCATTTGCAAACATTAATTGTTTTACATGCCAAGATGCACCCATCCACCAAATATGGGGCCAAATTTTATCACAATCTAGATATATATGTATAATTAGTGAGGGACCCCTTTTGATTTTATGCAATTTCCACTAATTAGCTAGAGAGAAGGGGTCAATTAATTAGGCCATGTTAGGGGCTATGTGTTTTAGATTAGGGTTGTGTGGATTGAAATACAACTTCTTTATTTGTGTTATCAGTACTTATATATATAATTAATTGAATTATCAGTACTTATTATATAATTAATGACTCACAATAATGTCTATATATATATGATCGATATAGGCCATATATATTAATTGGGGTTATATAATCTAGGGTTTACTAGCTATATATAGCAAGGTTTTATTAGATTGGGTTATTAATTAGCTTGGGGTTATGTGTTTTAACGAGGGTTTGATTATCTAATTAAGGTTAGTTTTCTATATATATATATGATTTAGGGTTTAGGGTTAATGGAACATATATTTAATTAGAGGACCGCGAGGACCCCTGGCCTGCTTGATGCGCAATTAAGGGTCGTCGTTGGCCTATAGCTAGCTATATAGGGTTTTATGGTTTATTTAGAGGGTTTATGTGTTAGGGTTACTTATAACTTATTGTGAATTAAATTACAACTTTTTTATTAGTGTGCTATGATGACCCACAAGTATAGGGGATCGCAGCAGTCTTCGCGGGTAGTAAAACCCAATTTATTGATTCGATACAAGGGGAGACAAAGAATACTTGAAAGCCTTAACAGCGGAGTTGTCAATTCAGCTGCACCTGGAAACAGACTTGCTCGCAAGAGTTTATCAGTAGTAATAGTTTTATAGCAGTAGCAGTAGTGAAATAGTAGCAGCAGAGTAGCAGAGAAAGCAGTAGTGATTATAGTAAACAGCAGGATTAAAATACTGTAGGCACGGGGACGGATAACGGGCGTTGCATGGATGAGAGAAACTCATGTAACAATCATAGCAGGGCATTTGCAGATAATAATAAAACGGTGTCTAAGTACAAAGCAATCAATAGGCATGTGTTCCATATATAGTCGTACGTGCTCGCAATGAGAAACTTGCACAACATCTTTTGTCCTACCAGCCGGTGGCAGCCGGGCCTCAAGGGAATCTACTGGATATTAAGGTACTCCTTTTAATAGAGTACCGGAGCAAAGCATTAACACTCCGTGAACACATGTGATCCTCACATCACTACCATCCCCTCCGGTTGTCCCGATTTCTGTCACTTCGGGGCCATTGGTTTCGGACAGCGACATGTGTATACAACTTGCAGGTAAGATCATAAACAATGAATATAATGATGAAACAATAACACGTTCAGATCTGAGATCATGGCACTCGGGCCCTAGTGACAAGCATTAAGCATAACAAGTTGCAACAATATCATCAAAGTACCAATTACGGATACTAGGCACTATGCCCTAACAATCTTATGCTATTACATGACCAATCTCATCCAATCCCTACCATCCCCTTCGGCCTACAGCGGGGGAATTACTCACACATGGATGGGGGAAACATGGCTGGTCGATGGAGAGGCGTCGGTGGTGATGATGGCGATGATCTCCTCCAATTCCCCGTCCCGGCGGAGTGCCAGAACGGAGACTTCTGGCTCCTGAGACGGAGTTCCGCGATGTGGCGGCGTTTTGGAGGGTTTCTGGCGACTTCCACTTCTCTCCCACAATTTTTAGATCGAAACACCTTAAGTAGTCCAGAGGAGGTCTTCGGAGGCCAGCCGAGGGGGCCAGACGCTAGGGCGGCACGCCCCCCTCCTGGGCCGCGCCGGCCTAGTGTCTGGGGCCCTCGGGCCTCCACCTGGCTTGCCCTTCTGGCTCCGTGAGTCTTCTGAAAAAATAAGACCTTTCACATAAATTCCGAGGATTTTCCTGAAAGTTGGATTTCTGCACAAAAACGAGACACCAGAACAGTTCTGCTGAAAACAGCGTTAGTCCGCGTTAGTTGTATCCAAAACACACAAATTAGAAGCAAAACAATTGCAAAAGTGTTCGGGAAAGTAGATACGTTTTGGACGTATCAACTCCCCCCAAGCTTAGCTTATTGCTTGTCCTCAAGCTATTCAGTTAACAACTGATGGGATAAAAGAACTTTCACGAACACATTTGTTCATATGATGTATATATTCTCATGCTATGGCTAACACTTAGGCAATTCATAATAAGATGCATGCAAATAAGATCATCTAATAGCTATGTCAATCATGGAGAGGTACCAACAATTAATAATAAGCATCATGAATCATGTCTATAAGCAGGATTGCAATGTTCATAAAAGAGTATGATAAAGTGGTATCTCATTTGCCCATATTTGATCAGCAAAACATAAATGCTCAGGCACCTCTGAAGTTCATAGAAAGACTAGAAGTAGTGATTGTCAAAGATAAAAGCATCAAAGTTATACCACAATCAATCATATTTTGAGACAAGCATATTGTACTAAGAATGACAGTTGTGCTCTCAAGATAGTGCTCAAAGAAAGGATGGAGACACAACATAAAAATAAAAGATTGACCCTTCGCAGAGGGAAGCAGGGATTAACATGCGCTAGAGTTTTTCATTTTTTAAAACAGGAGTAAAATTATTTTGAGAGGTGTTTGTTGTTGTCAACGAATGGTAATGGGTACACCAACTACCTCGCCAACCGGACTTCCAAGAGCGGCTCCCATGAATTATTTTTATGTTTATGTGGCACTCCTTCCAACCTTTTTTTCACAAACCATGGCTAACCGAATCCTCGGGTGCCCGCCAACAATCTCATACCCTGAAGGAGTGCCTTTTTATTTTAGTTTTATTATGATGACACTCCCCCCAACCTTTGCTTACACAAGCCATGGCTAACCGAATCCTTCGGGTGCCGTCCAACAATCACATACCATGGAGGAGTGTCTATTTAGGTTAATTAATTTGGGACTGTGAATCCCATTGCCAGCTCTTTTTGCAAAATTATTGGATAAGCGGATGTGCCACTAGTCCATAATGAAAGTCCGTCAAGAGTAAATGACAAGGTTGGAAGTTAAACACCACATACTTCCTCATGAGCTATGAAACATTAACACAAATTGAGAAGCATTTTGAAGGTTTTAAAGGTAGCGCATGAGAATTTACTTGGAATGGTATGAAATGCCATGCATAGGTATTTATGGTGGACACTTTGGAACAACTTGGTTTTCAGGTGTTTGGAAGCACGAGCAGCGTTCCCGCTCAGTACAAGTGAAAGCTAGCAATAGACTGGGGAGCGACAAATCAAGAGAGCAGTAACTGTCATAATCATGCTTGCGGCAAAATAAATTAACGGAGTCATAAAAGTGATACAAGAACTGTGAAGCAATGTAAATCATCGAGGCTTAATTGACTTTTGTTCAGTCATATGCATGCGTGAGCATGTGCCAAGTCGATATAAATGAATTATTCAGAGGAGGATACCACAATGCCATACCTACTTATGAATAAAACAATGCAAGCAAACATCCATGACATGCTACTCATATTAATAAATTGGAGCTAAACATGAGAGATCATGAACTACTAGACTTTCTCAAATGACATATACCTCACATGAACCAACTAAGCATGCTCACATGGATGAGTATATGTACAAAAATGAAAACAAATAGAGTTCATATCAGCCTCTCACCACAATCCAATTGTCGTAGATCGTCATTATTGCCTTTCACTTGTGTAGCTCGGATAATATGAAATGAAAACCACGCTCCAGCCACCGAAGACCATTGAACTCAAAATGAACTTTACAAACCAAAGAAGAATAGCAAATATTTTTGGTATTTTCGAATTGGAAACAAGAACAAAAGGAAACAAGCAAACAAAGCAAAATCTTTTTGGATTTTCTTATAGCAAACCAACGGTAGCAAATAAAGCAAAATAAATGCAAGAAACCAAAACAAACAAATGGTGAAGAGAAACAAAAGAAATATTTTTGGTCTTTTTGGGTTTTAGGAAAGAAACAAAACAAAAACAAGAAATTGAAAACTAGAAAAGTCACATAAACACAAAGCAGTAGGAATTCGTCAAACTTGACAGCAGTACAGTAATAGATTTTTAAGAAATTCTTCTGCTGCTCAAATCGAAAAGTGTTCAACTAATGAAAGTTAGATAACAACCTGGGGAACATGCTCAAAATTTGGCTTCGCAAAATAATGTTCTGGCTGTTTTTGAGAATTTTTATGGTGACAGCCCAGAATCTGTTTTCAATCAGCACTTCCCCAAATATCATCTCCCTCTCATTAGAAATCCACTCAAAAAAAGCAAAACAAGTACATACAAGTATCCAGCAATCATAATATGCAAATAATGAGTGATGCCGGTATACCTCCCCCAAGCTTAGGCTTTTGGCCTAAGTGGAGTTCAATCCCATGGTGCCCATGAAGTAGCACCTCCGTAGTACGACGAAGATGGATCATATTCCGGGTATGTGCTGGAAGAAGCACCCGGGTACGTGACGGTGTAGTCGTAGGAGGGCTCGGCGTCCTCGGAGTCATGTTGCTGGTGGAAACCTTGTATCTTCATTTTCTCATCCACCTCCTCCTTAGAGCGCGACCATGGTTTCCTGTCAATACTGAACAAATCTGGTTGTGGCAAAGGGATTTCCCTCTCATCCCCGTCAGTAAACAACATTCTATAGACCATATTATCTGAATTGGAATCAGCTGTACCAAATTGATGGCTCTTCATAGCAGCAATATCAAGTCTTATAGGAGTTAATGGCACATCAGTAGGATCAAGAGGAAATTCTAGATGTGCTAAAATGCGTGATGCAATAATTCCTCCAAAAATAGGCCCCTTGCTAGATAAGCGGCGAGCAATAAGAGCACCAAGATGATAAGGTGTCTCTCCAGTGAGTGCAGAAATTAAGAAAGCAAGATGATAGCTAGAAATATTGCTAGTGTTCTCCCTACCAAGAATGCTAGTAGCAAGGTAATAAGCAAAATACTTAATGGCGGGGAGTTGGATGTTTCTTATCTTGCCACGCTGAATGGTGAGGCAATCATCGTTGGTGATCTCTCGGTAGAGCTCAAGCAAAACCCTCGGATTGTCCTCGATCCTCTTTGCGGTACCTACAGGGGCAATACCCAATGCATCACAAAAATCTTTCATCTTCATAGTAATGGCTTTACCATAGATCTTGAATGCAACCGTCGGGTGGTAGTGCTTGTTGTTGAACTTGAAGCTCTCCACAAAGATTTTAGTGAGCATATAGTATTGCTCCCTTTCATCTTCCATATAGGTGGTTAAACCGGCCTTACCAACGAGGGTCAAGAAATCATCCACCAACCCTGCATTACTCAAAAAGTCATAGCATGGGAAAGATGAAGCGTTAGGGACTCCATCGTCCTCTTCGGGATCGAAGCTTGGCTCGATGATATCCTCATTATAGGATTGCCTGAATCGAGTGGCGGTCCTAGAGGGCCTTCCAGTGCTTGTAGTCTCTCTCTCAAACACTTCTCCAAAGTTATAATTATCCATCTCCCTTTTCTGAAATTTTTCAACAATCATTATAAAATTTGATTTGGTGACATATAATTGAAGGAAACTACTATAGGAACTTGCTAGAGTACTAATCATGCATCAAAACTAGTTTTTACATCATAGAACAAACATGCAAGCTCACTAAACATGTTACCTACAGCAGCAAAATATTTAAGATATATACTCAACCAAACAAAATTCTACTTGGATAATCGGAGGAGTCACATACCAAGGAGCAAATGTGCCAAATTTCAGCAAGAAATCTGGGCTGAGCAAAGAGATCGAAAAATCCCGATCTCTTGAGCAAAAACGCGAGTGAGAGAAAGCTGGTGCTGATTTTTTCGGGAGAGAGAAGAGTGTGGGAGGAAGAGATGCTAAAGTGGGGCAAAGGGGGGCCCACACACCAGGGTGGTGCGCCCCCCTTGCTGGCCGCGCCAGCCTGTGGGGTGCCACCCTGGGGTGCCCCACTGGTCATCCCAGGTGCTCCCAGGTGCATTTTCAAAAAATAGGACCAACGGTATAATTTTTGTGAATTTTTGAAAACTTTGAAAAATGCACATTTCTGGGCATTAAGTTTATTATTACTGGACAGGAAATTTTTTGAAATCTCTAATTAACTAAGGAACTTTGCAAATCAAAAGTGCTACAGCAAGTAGAAAAAGTGGAGGAAGAAAGAGATGTTGTTTACCCCCTCTAGGCATATAAAAAGTATTTGTTAACAAGGTTGATCAAGTCTTGCCACCAAATAAATTTTACATAGCATAAGAAGAAATAAACCTCAAATCAATCATGTTACCTTGAATTGTATTGATATGGATCCAATCATAAGATTTTGATATCCTTCTTTAGGCTCATATATAGGACTCCACATACTTTATCAATCCTCTTGGGGAAATAGACGGTATGCTCCTTATCATCAACATTGAAAGTAACCTTCCCTTTGTTGCAATCAATAACAGCCCCTGCGGTGTTAAGAAAAGGTCTCCCAAGAATAATAGACATATTATCATCTTCAGGCATTTCCAACACAACAAAATCAGTTAATATCAAGCAGTTATTAGTAACTTGAACAGGAACATCCTCACATATACCAACAGGAATAGCAGTAGATTTATCAGCCATTTGCAAAGATATATCAGTAGGTATCAACTTATCTAAATAAAGTCTCTTATAAAGAGAAAAAGTCATAACACTAACACCGGCTCCCAAGTCACATAGAGCAGTTTTAACATAATTATTCTTAATAGAACAAGGAATAGTAGGTATACCTGGGTCGCCCAACTTCTTTGGAACTTTGCCATTGAAAGAGTAATTAGCAAGCATGGTGGAAATTTCTTCATTGGGGATTTTCCTTTTGTTAGTAACAATATCTTTCATATACTTTGAATAAGGAGGCAATTTAATAGCATCAGTCAAAGGGATTTGCAAGAATAAAGGTTTCATCCAATCACAAAATTTATTATAGTGTTCTTCTTCCTTTGATTTTAGTTTCTTAGCAGGAAAAGGCATTTGCTTTTGCACCCAAGGTTCTCTTTCATTACCATGTTTCTTAGCAATAAAATCTTCTTTAGTATACTTTTTATTTTTAGCATGCTTTCCAGGTTCATCTTCAACTTCTTCTTTATCAGAAGCGTCATTCTTATCATTATCATTACCATTATCATGTTCATTACCACTTTCAGTTTCAGCATCGGAAATAGAAATACTATTAGGATCATTAACAGGTTCAGAGGATTCTACAACCTTTTTATGTTTCTTCTTCTTTTTCTTAGAAGGAGCACTAGGTTCAATTCGTTGAGAATCTTGTTCAATTCTTTTGGGATGCCCTTTAGGATATAGAGGATCCTGGGTAGAGACACCACCTCTAGTTGTTACTTCATAAGCATGTTTCTCTTTAGAATTATTTTTTAACAAGTCATTTTGAACTTTAGTGAGTTGATCAATTTGAGTTTGAACCATTTGAAAATGTTTAACAAGCATCTTAACATCATTGGAGGTTCTCTCCACAATATCATGCAAATTGCTAATAGCTTGAGAATTTTCCATTAGATGATCCTCTACTCTCATATTAAAATTTTCTTGTTTAACAATATAATTATCAAACTCATCTAAGCATTGAGCAGGAGGTTTTGAATACGGAATATCTTCCCTAGTAAAGCGTTGAAGGGAGTTTACCTCGATCATGGATGAAGGGGGAATTATCTCACATATATCTTCTATGGGAGGTAGATTCTTCACATCTTCGGATTTAATACCTTTCTCCTTGAGAGACTTCTTGGCTTCCCTCATATCTTCATCATTCAATTCAATTAAACCCCTCTTCTTCAATATCGGCGTTGGAGTCGGTTCAGGTGTATTCCAATCATCATGATTCCGGCTTATTTTAGCCAATAATTCTTCAGCTTCGTCTGGAGTTGTTATCACCAGAATTTAACCGGATCAGGAGGTGGGCCGTGATTAAGATGGGCTTGAAGAATATACATGGAAGATATACATGAATCGGCCTTGTACACGAAGTTTGGGCCAAGTGGCCCGTGTATCTGTAATCTTTAGTAGGATACGTGTCGTTTAGGATTAAATCAGAGTTTAGCTCGTACACGGTTGGGGTTATTCCCAAATTAGAAAGTCTACGGACTATAAATATGTATCTAGGGTTATTCGAGAAGGAGGACGATCACGTTCACAACAAATCAATCTAGGCGCATCGCCACCCCTTGTTTCGAGGGTTTCTCCCGGGTAAGCATCATGCTGCCTAGATCGCGTTACGCGATCTAGGCAGTATCGGTTTATTCGTTCTTGGTGTTGCTCGTGCTGAAGCCTTTTTGATGGCGAGCAACACCCTTATCTCAGGTGTTTTGGGGTTGACGTCGTTACTTTCACGATGTACTTGTTTAGCTACGCTATCCCTCAATATCTGGCTGCCCTTACACCTGCACTAGGTGTAAGGGCAGCATCTTGCTTGTTCATTAGCTAGTAGATCTAATCTGTTATAGTTGCTCCTTGTTTTTCAAGGATTGGTTTGATATCCGTATGGTTAGGCCTTATAAACGGGTTGAACGATCCGGTAATGCGTAAGGTGTGGTTAGCGAGATCCTAGAGGGATTGTTCCGGGGATCAACTTCATGTTGGTTTTTAGGCCTCTTTAGGGTTAGTTTTTCCTATTATCTTACGTATCTGCTAGGCTCAATTACGCATAGGATGTTCCGATTATGCGGTGAAAACCCTAGACTATCGTAGATTAGTTTAGCTTGTTTTGATCAGGTAGGATCCCCATGTTAATGTAAAATCCAACGTGTGTCATGGGGTAATCGGCTCTTAGAGCCGATCCACAGAGCAACCTAAGAGCCGATCGGGACTCGTATTTAATGTTTACGTGTTTGCCATGCAGGAAACTAAGTCGAAGCAATTCATCACCTTCCTGACCAGGTATAGGTCAGGTGGCACGCCCTTGCATCAGCATCAGACGTGCGTGCTAGGAGCATTGCGGGCCGTCGCCCGAGGGACCAGGGCCAACTGCAGTCCTGGGAGCCTCCCGGCTCTACGGTGTTGCTCGTCGCTGCTCGCCGGTGGGTTTCTGACGGTAACACATTCTGGCACGCCCGGTGGGACACTCAACAACAACAACGGCATCGACATCTTCTTCTGAGATGGCGGACGAACCGGTCAAGTTCGAAGAGCTGCCTGAGGAGTTCAAGAAGAAGTATGATGAGATCAAATCCGTCCTCGAAGCCGATCTCATCGGCTCTTTCACAAAAACCCGTTCACATGGCATCAGGTGGAAAGGGTTCTCGCCCGATGGTGCTCTTGATGGAGTAGATCTGTCTACCCCTTCAGAGGAGCGCACCAGAGCTCTGCGCCAAGAACTTAACTATATGACAGCTCATTCTCTTCATCGGCACTCTGAGAGCCTGGTGAACACTTTGGAGCGCGTCGCGGTCCGCGTGGTTCAGGAAATAATGAAGCACCAATACTCCCCGTCAGGCCCAGTCCTAGGAACTCACCAGGGAGAACTGCCGTTCCAGACCAGACCGCCGTTACCGTTCGCGCTTACAGCTCCAGAGCCGCGTGGTTCGCCGGCTTTCGTCGTCCACAAGATTGGAGGCGATCCTGCTGATTACCAGTTCATGCTGGAGCCACCCAAGGAAATCCCGCACAGTTACACGTGCATATATGTGCCAGATTGCAACGATTTGGCGCGCACGAACCAGATAACAACAGGAGGAAGTTCGGGAGTTACAGGAGGAATTGCTGGAGGAGACGCCGATAAACAGGCGTGGCTAGCCAAGTACGCCACCGCAGCAGATCAGCAGAATTCAGCCCCTGCAGCTCCTACAGTGGACCAGATCAGCGCGATCTTGAGAGACCAGTTTGGCATGGTACCAAAAAGAAGGGCAATCGGCTATTCCAAGCCGTACCCAAACGAGTATGATCTGATACCGCTGCCACCCAAGTATCGGCTCCCTGAGTTCTCAAAATTCAGTGGGTCGGAGGGCTCTAGCTCAATTGAGCACGTCAGCCGGTATTTGGCACAGTTGGGCATGATCTCAGCTTCCGACCAACTACGCGTCAGGTTCTTCGCGCAGTCCCTTACAGGATTGGCTTTTGGGTGGTACACTTCGCTGCCACCAGACTCAATCCGGACGTGGAAGCAAATGGAAGAGCAGTTCCACGTACAGTATCATTCAGGGGCTTCCGAGGTTGGCCTTGCCGATTTGGCACAAGTGCGACAGAGGCGTGGAGAAGCAGTGTCAGAATACATTCAACGCTTCAGAACTGTGAGGAACCAGTGCTATTTGTCTCGTTTGAGTGAAAAAGAAGCCGTTGATCTGGCAGTGGTAGGTCTTACGTCGCCAATCAAAGACATAGCTTCTCAGGCAGAGTACACCTCCCTGGCGCACATGGTGCAGAAACTATCATTATATGAGCAGCGCCATCCAGAGTTATACCAGGACAAATTCAAAAGCCCAGTAAGCCTGATCGAGGTAGAAGAGGTTGAAGACTCGGCAGGAGATCAAGAAGTGGCCGTGGCTGAATGGGCTCGGGGGGCATACCCTGTGTCCTGCAAGTGGGTCAAACCACAAGGTCCTACGAAAGGGTTCGACTTCGACGTGAGCAAGGCAGAACAAATTTTCGATCTCTTGCTCAAAGAAAAGCAGCTGAAGTTACAAGAAGGCCATAGAATCCCTACGGCCCAAGAGATGAGCGGAAGGCCTTACTGCAAGTGGCATCATTCGTTCACACATACCACCAGCGACTGCAAAGTGTTGCGTCAGCAGATCCAAATGGCGATAGAACAAGGCCGTCTTATTTTCAGCCAGTACGCCATGAAAGTGGACACGCACCCATTCCCTGCTGTCAACATGGTGGAGTGTAGTCACCCTGCGAGGCGCCAACCAGATTTCGCGTTCAGTATCAACATGGCAGGGCCTGCATACCACTCTGGTAGTGACAGAGAAGAGAGCAGTCGTTCTCGTGGCAAGGACAAGGAGGAGGCCGGTTCTCACGATCGGCCCCGATACGATGACAAACGGTACGTGACCGAGGAGCAAGTGAGAAGCGTGCGGTACCAGCGACCACTCTCAGAGCACCTTCTCAACAAATATGAGTATCAACATGACCAACGCCGACGGTATGACACAGCCGATAACTTAGCTCATCGGCTTAACAAAAATGACAGAAAGTATCGTCAGTATAATAGAGATGACGAAAGGTATGAGCGCCGCACCAGGGGAAGGTCAGACGAGCAAGAGGACATGGACCGTCACTGGGACTGCCCATTCTTTAAACATTGCTGAGACTCAGGAATGAGCCGATTGCCAACAATCGAAAGCTGCCCAGAGTGTAGATCAAAGAAGAAATACGCGGCAGATGTGTCAGTGTTCAAACGTCTAGGACCTCTCCCACGTCGGAACAAACGAGCTGAGTCCTCTCGAGAGGAAGATTCTGAGGAGTTAGACGATGAAGAAGAAGAAGATAGGTACCACCGGCCAAGGTGGTGCCCTGATGGACTCAGTCATTCTCAGAAACGCAGGGTACAGCGGCTACGCAGCTTGGAGGAAGCCGAGAGATTATACCTGCACACATTGAGGAAGGCACGGCCCGATCTGGCCGCAAAAATTCAGCAAACTTTGGATGAGGAGGGCCGCCCACCGAAGCAAGAGTGGCGTCCCAAACCAAAGAAAGCCGATGATAAGACGTCGGCTGGCGCCAACATGGTGTTCATACTCCCGTCAGAGTTTTGCGCTCCAAGTTCAGGAGAGGCATCTGTGGCGCAGCTTGACTGCGGTCCACGGCCAGTTGTCTTTGAGAAACCACGAGAAAGAAGCTACAGACATTTGAAGGCTTTGTACGTAAAGGGATATATCAACGGACAACCTGTCAATAAGATGCTAGTGGACACAGGAGCAGTAGTCAACATAATGCCGTACTCCATGCTACGTCGCCTGGGACGCTCTAGCGCGGATTTGATCAAAACCAACGTCACATTGAGTGATTTCAACGGCCAAACATCAGAAGCGCAAGGTGTTCTAAGCGTGGATCTGACGGTAGGCCGAAAAACCATCCCCACGTCGTTCTTCATCGTCGACAGCAAGAGCACGTATGCCGTCCTACTAGGGAGAGATTGGATTCACGCTAATTGCTGCATTCCATCCACAATGCACCAATGCCTGATTCAGTGGGATGGCGATGAGGTGGAGGTCGTCCACGTAGATGACACAGCCGAAATTTCAACGGCTGACATGAGTATTTGGGACGCGGTGGACCAAGAGCCGCTCTCTGGAGTAAGGCTGGACGATTGTGAGCGCATTGAGGTTACAAAAAACGGGGTGAGGCTGGTCTTATCCACTGGCCTGACAGTGTAACCGCATCAAAATTACTAGATATGTGTAGCAAGGCCGATCCATGCGATTGACCCCAAAAAATAAATTGTAAATCCGCATCAAGCAGTGCAATGAAAAAGGAGGCCGATTCAGGCAATCGGCCCATATTACCCTTATCATATATTACGCCTGTGTTCAGCGTTGATCTAGCAGGTGATGGAAAGTTAGGGTATGGGTTTACATCGGCTGATGATCTAGAAGAAATTGACATTGGTCCTGGGGATAAGCCACGACCAACATTTATCAGCAAGAAGTTGGGTCCACATTTGAGGAGTCTGATGATAGCTCTTTTGAGAGAATACCCAGATTGTTTTGCCTGGGATTATACAGAGATGCCCGGGTTAGACAAGAGCATCATCGAGCATCGGCTCCCTCTTAAAAAGGGATTTCGGCCGTTCCAGCAACGAGCACGACAAATGAAGGCCGAAGTTTTAGAAGCAGTCAAGAAGGAGATCGAAAAAATGTTGGCTGCAGGCTTCATCAGGCCGTGCAGGTATGCTGAGTGGATTTCCAGTGTTGTGCCTGTGGAGAAAAAGGACGGCCGAATGCGCGTCGCCATAGATTTTCGGGATCTCAACAGAGCCACTCCAAAGGACGAGTATCCAATGCCGGTAGCAGAAACATTGATCAACGTAGCAGCTGGTCATAAAGTGTTGAGTTTCATGGATGGCAATGCCGGTTATAACCAGATTTTTATGGCTCCAGAAGATATACATAAGACCGCATTTAGAGTACCAGGAGCAGTGGGCTTGTTTGAGTATGTGGTCATGACTTTTGGATTGAAGAACGCCGGTGCGACATATCAACGAGCCATGAATTACATCTTTCATGATCTGATCGGCAAATTGGTGGAAATCTACATCGATGATGTGGTAGTTAAGTCTGTCTCGATGGAAGGACACTTGGAGGACTTGCGGCGTATTTTGGACCGAACTAGGAAGTTCGGACTAAGAATGAATCCCAAGAAGTGTGCCTTTGGTGTGACGGCTGGTCAGTTCCTGGGTTTCTTGGTTCATGAACGAGGAATCGAGATCGGCCTGAAGAGTCAGGAGACAGTGCGCACAATGAAGCCGCCTACCACAAAGAAAGAACTGCAATGTCTCATCGGCAAAATCAACTTCGTCAGAAGGTTCATCTCAAACTTGTCAGGATGGATCGAGCCGTTCATGGGATTGGTGAAAATCAAAGCCGATGAGGAATTTCACTGGGGGGCAGAGCAACAGCGAGCGTTCGACGAGATTAAAGAATATCTAACGCAGTCACCTGTGTTGGTGCCGCCTCAGCAAGACAGACCATTCTTTATTTATCTGTCAGTAGCCGATACTTCTATCGCCTCAGTAGTGGTGCAAGTCTATGATGGTCTAGAGAAGGTCGCGTTCTACCTTAGCAGAAGGATGTTGGATGCAGAAACCAGGTACCCTGAGATTGAAAAGTTGTGCCTCTGCCTGTTCTTTACCTGCACCAAGCTTCGTCCTATTCTGCTGAACGCGGAGGTTATCATTATATGCAAATCAGACGTCATCAAACACATGCTGTCGGCTCCTGTATTGAAAGGCCGACTTGGTAAATGGATGTTTGCGCTATCAGAGTTCGATCTCCGGTATCAACCAACGAAGGCAGTCAAGGGACAAGCGTTAGCCGATCTTATTGCTGAACGAATCAACACGGATGTAGCAGCTCTGTCGGTTCGTGCCTGGGCCATGTTTTTCGATGGATCGGTTTGTGAAGACGGTTGTGGCATCGGGATACTACTCGTATCGCCTCAGGGGGAAACATATTCTTTCTCCATCAGGTTACCTACCCCTTGCACCAACAATGTTGCTGAGTATGAAGCGATATGCAGAGGTATGGAGTTGCTTATAGAAGCCGGTGCAGAAGCAGTGGAGGTATTTGGAGACTCCAAGTTGGTTATTTCCCAGCTCACAGAAGAATACAAATGCGAGAGTGAGTCCCTATTCCCATTATGGATGCAATGCCGCGAGCTGATGATACAGTTCAGGTATATAAATTTCAATTGGATACCAAGGTCGCAAAATACCGAGGCTAATGATCTAGCCCAGACGGCATCAGGCTACAAGGACAGTGCGGAAGGAGCCGATGTCCAGGTATATGCCTTGGAACCGGATGACTGGAGAGCCGATATCTTCAATTACTTGAAAGATCCGGCTCGGGAGGCACCTAAACGGATAAGGTACAAAGCCATGAAGTATGTCCTTATAGGAGATGATATGTTCTACAGGACTCTGGAAGGGTTACTTCTCAAATGCTTGGGACTAGCCGAGTCGAATCGGCTCTTACACGAGGTACATGAAGGCGCTTGTGGAACTCACCAATTGGCTCATAAGATGAAGTGGCTGATCAGACGGTCAGGGTTTTACTGGCCCACCATGCTTGAGGACTGCTTCAGGTATTATAAGGGATGCCAAGCGTGTCAGATGTTTGGTAAAATGCAGATGGTGCCTGCGTCAGCAATGAATCCCATCGTCAAGCCTTGGCCATTTAGAGGTTGGGGTATGGATATGATCGGCAAGATCCATCCTGCGTCAAGCGGAGGCCACGAATGGATTCTGGCCATCACAGATTACTTCACTAAATGGGTGGAAGCTGTCCCTATGAAGAAGGTAAAATCGGAAGATGTTATCAAATTTGTGAAGGAGCACGTCATTCATAGGTTCGGGGTTCCCCAGACTATTACGACCGATGGAGGTTCGGTCTTTATTTCTAAAGATTTCAGAAAGTTCTGTGACGACATGGGAATTAAGTTGATCCGATCGTCTCCATACTATGCTCAAGCAAATGGGCAAGCTGAAGCGTCCAACCAGAGCCTCATCGAGTTGATTAAGAGGAAAGTTGACGAGCACCCTAGACGTTGGCATGAAATATTATCAGAAGCTTTGTGGGCTTATCGTATGTCATGTCATGGGGCTATAAAAACTTCGCCGTACCAGCTGGTTTATGGACAAGAAGCCGTATTACCTTGGGAAATTATGGCTGAATCGAGACATGTCACGTTTCAGAACGACCTAACATCTGAAGAGTATGCGGCCCTGATGAGTGATACTATTGAGGATCTGACAGAACTTAGGCTTTGGTCACTTGAGAAGATTAAAGAGAATAAAGCCAAGGTAGCTCGTGCATACAATAAGAAGGTGAGACCAAAGGAGTTTCAGGTTGGTGATCTAGTATGGGAAGCTGTATTGCCATTAGGGACTAAAGATAAAGCATATGGCAAATGGTCTCCTAATTGGCACGGTCCGTACAGAGTCGACCAGGTCTTGAAGGGTAATGCATACATGCTCGAGCAGTTGGATGGGGTTAAATTCCCAGTAGCTGTCAATGGACAACATCTCAAGAAATATTTCCCAAGCATGTGGGATGATGGACATGGAATATGAAAGGCAAGGCATCATGATGAAAGATGCTGCAACGGTTCTGCTCTGCCACGACATGACCCGACGAAGAAAACCAGAGTGGTTTTGGAATTACCATTGCCAAAACCAGGGGCATGTGTTATCACTAGAATTTAACCGGATCAGGAGGTGGGCCGTGATTAAGATGGGCTTGAAGAATATACATGGAAGATATACATGAATCGGCCTTGTACACGAAGTTTGGGCCAAGTGGCCCGTGTATCTGTAATCTTTAGTAGGATACGTGTCGGTTAGGATTAAATCAGAGTTTAGCTCGTGCACGGTTGGGATTATTCCCAAATTAGAAAGTCTACGGACTATAAATATGTATCTAGGGTTATTCGAGAAGGAGGACGATCACGTTCACAACAAATCAATCTAGGCGCATCGCCACCCCTTGTTTCGAGGGTTTCTCCCGGGTAAGCATCATGCTGCCTAGATCGTATTGCGTGATCTAGGCAGTATCGGTTTATTCGTTCTTGGTGTTGCTCGTGCTGAAGCCTTTTCGATGGAGAGCAACACCCTTATCTCAGGTGTTTTGGGGTTGACATCGTTACTTTCACGATGTACTTGTTTAGCTACGCTATCCCTCAATATCTGGCTGCCATTACACCTGCACTAGGTGTAAGGGCAGCATCTTGCTTGTTCATTAGCTAGTAGATCTAATCTGTTATAGTTGCTCCTTGTTCTTCAAGGATTGGTTTGATATCCGCATGGTTAGGCCTTATAAACGGGTTGAACGATCCGGTAATGCGTAAGGTGTGGTTAGCGAGATCCTAGAGGGATTGTTCCGGGGATCAACTTCATGTTGGTTTTTAGGCCTCTTTAGGGTTAGTTTTTCCTATTATCTTACGTATCTGCTAGGCTCAATTACGCATAGGATGTTCCGATTATGCGGTGAAAACCCTAGACTATCGTAGATTAGTTTAGCTTGTTTTGATCAGGTAGGATCCCCATGTTAACGTAAAATCCAACGTGTGTCATGGGGTAATCGGCTCTTAGAGCCGATCCACAGAGCAACCTAAGAGCCGATCGGGGCTCGTATTTAATGTTTACGTGTTTGCCATGCAGGAAACTAAGTCGAAGCAATTCATCACCTTCCTGACCAGGTATAGGTCAGGTGGCACGCCCTTGCATCAGCATCGGACGTGCGTGCTAGGAGCATTGCGGGCCGTCGCCCGAGGGACCAGGGACAACCGCAGTCCTGGGAGCCTCCCGGCTCTACGGTGTTGCTCGTCGCTGCTCGCCGGTGGGTTTCTGACGGCAACACATTCTGGCACGCCCGGTGGGACACTCAACAACAACAACGGCATCGACATCTTCTTCTGAGATGGCGGACGAACCGGTCAAGTACGAAGAGCTGCCTGAGGAGTTCAAGAAGAAGTATGATGAGATCAAATCCGTCCTCGAAGCCGATCTCATCGGCTCTTTCACAAAAACCCGTTCACATGGCATCAGGTGGAAAGGGTTCTCGCCCGATGGTGCTCTTGATGGAGTAGATCTGTCTACCCCTTCAGAGGAGCGCACCAGAGCTCTGCGCCAAGAACTTAACTATATGACAGCTCATTCTCTTCATCGGCACGCTGAGAACCTGGTGAACACTTTGGAGCGCGTCGCGGTCCGCGTGGTTCAGGAAATAATGAAGCACCAATACTCCCCGTCAGGCCCAGTCCTAGGAACTCACCAGGGAGAACTGCCGTTCCAGACCAGACCGCCGTTACCGTTCGCGCTTACAGCTCCAGAGCCACGTGGTTCGCCGGCTTTCGTCGTCCACAAGATTGGAGGCGATCCTGCTGATTACCAGTTCATGCTGGAGCCACCTAAGGAAATCCCGCACGGTTACACGTGCATATATGTGCCAGATTGCAACGATTTGGCGCGCACGAACCAGATAACAACAGGAGGAAGTTCGGGAGTTACAGGAGGAATTGCTGGAGGAGATGCCGATAAACAGGCGTGGCTAGCCAAGTACGCCACCGCAGCAGATCAGCAGAATTCAGCCCCTGCAGCTCCTACAGTGGACCAGATCAGCGCGATCTTGAGAGACCAGTTTGGCATGGTACCAAAAAGAAGGGCAATCGGCTATTCCAAGCCGTACGCAAACGAGTATGATCTGATACCGCTGCCACCCAAGTATCGGCTCCCTGAGTTCTCAAAATTCAGTGGGTCGGAGGGCTCTAGCTCAATTGAGCACGTTAGCCGGTATTTGGCACAGTTGGGCATGATCTCAGCTTCAGACCAACTACGCGTCAGGTTCTTCGCGCAGTCCCTTACAGGATCGGCTTTTGGGTGGTACACTTCGCTGCCACCAGACTCAATCCGGACGTGGAAGCAAATGGAAGAGCAGTTCCACGTACAGTATCATTCAGGGGCTTCCGAGGTTGGCCTTGCCGATTTGGCACAAGTGCGACAGAGGCATGGAGAAGCAGTGTCAGAATACATTCAACGCTTCAGAACTGTGAGGAACCAGTGCTATTTGTCTCGTTTGAGTGAAAAAGAAGCCGTTGATCTGGCAGTGGTAGGTCTTACGTCGCCAATCAAAGACATAGCTTCTCAGGCAGAGTATACCTCCCTGGCGCACATGGTGCAGAAACTATCATTATATGAGCAGCGCCATCCAGAGTTATACCAGGACAAATTCAAACGCCCAGTAAGCCTGATCGAGGTAGAAGAGGTTGAAGACTCGACAGGAGATCAAGAAGTGGCCGTGGCTGAATGGGCTCGGGGGGCAAACCCTGTGTCCTGCAAGTGGGTCAAACCACAAGGTCCTATGAAAGGGTTCGACTTCGACGTGAGCAAGGCAGAACAAATTTTCGATCTCTTGCTCAAAGAAAAGCAGCTGAAGTTACCAGAAGGCCATAGAATCCCTACGACCCAAGAGATGAGCGGAAGGCCTTACTGCAAGTGGCATCATTCGTTCACACATACCACCAACGACTGCAAAGTGTTGCGTCAGCAGATCCAAATGGCGATAGAACAAGGCCGTCTTATTTTCAGCCAGTACGCCATGAAAGTGGACACGCACCCGTTCCCTGCTGTCAACATGGTGGAGTGTAGTCACCCTGCGAGGCGCCAACCAGATTTCGCGTTCAGTATCAACATGGCAGGGCCTGCATACCACTCTGGTAGTGACAGAGAAGAGAGCAGTCATTCTCGTGGCAAGGACAAGGAGGAGGCCGGTTCTCGCGATCGGCCCCGATACGATGACAAACGGTACGTGACCGAGGAGCAAGTGAGAAGCGTGCGGTACCAGCGACCACTCTCAGAGCACCTTCTCAACAAATATGAGTATCAACATGACCAACGCCGACGGTATGACACAGCCGATAACTTAGCTCATCGGCTTAACAAAAATGACAGAAAGTATCGTCTGTATAATAGAGATGACGAAAGGTATGAGCGCCGCACCAGGGGAAGGTCAGACGAGCAAGAGGACATGGACCGTCACTGGGACTGCCCATTCTTTAAACATTGCTGGGACTCAGGAATGAGCCGATTGCCAACAATCGAAAGCTGCCCAGAGTGTAGATCAAAGAAGAAATACGCGGCAGATGTGTCAGTGTTCAAACGTCTAGGACCTCTCCCACGTCGGAACAAACTAGCTGAGTCCTCTCGAGAGGAAGATTCTGAGGAGTTAGACGATGAAGAAGAAGAAGATAGGTACCACCGGCCAAGGTGGTGCCCTGATGGACTCAGTCATTCTCAGAAACGCAGGGTACAGCGGCTACGCAGCTTGGAGGAAGCCGAGAGATTATACCTGCACACATTGAGGAAGGCACGGCCCGATCTGGCCGCAAAAATTCAGCAAACTTTGGATGAGGAGGGCCGCCCACCGAAGCAAGAGTGGCGTCCCAAACCAAAGAAAGCCGATGATAAGACGTCGGCTGGCGCCAACATGGTGTTCATACTCCCGTCAGAGTTTTGCGCTCCAAGTTCAGGAGAGGCATCTGTGGCGCAGCTTGACTGCGGTCCACGGCCAGTTGTCTTTGAGAAACCACGAGAAAGAAGCTACAGACATTTGAAGGCTTTGTACGTAAAGGGATATATCAACGGACAACCTGTCAACAAGATGCTAGTGGACACAGGAGCGGTAGTCAACATAATGCCGTGCTCCATGCTACGTCGCCTGGGACGCTCTAGCGCGGATTTGATCAAAACCAACGTCACATTGAGTGATTTCAACGGCCAAACATCAGAAGCGCAAGGTGTTCTAAGCGTGGATCTGACGGTAGGCCGAAAAACCATCCCCACGTCGTTCTTCATCGTCGACAGCAAGAGCACGTATGCCGTCCTACTAGGGAGAGATTGGATTCACGCTAATTGCTGCATTCCATCCACAATGCACCAATGCCTGATACAGTGGGATGGCGATGAGGTGGAGGTCGTCCACGCAGATGACACAGCCGAAATTTCAACGGCTGGCATGAGTATTTGGGACGCGGTGGACCAAGAGCCGCTCTCTGGAGTAAGGCTGGACGATTGTGAGCGCATTGAGGTTACAAAAAACGGGGTGAGGCTGGTCTTATCCACTGGCCTGACAGTGTAACCACATCAAAATTACTAGATATGTGTAGCAAGGCCGATCCATGCGATCGGCCCCAAAAAATAAATTGTAAATCCGCATCAAGCAGTGCAATGACAAAGGAGGCCGTGATGTCTACGTTCCCCCTCCTTTCCTGTAGACAGTGTTGGGCCTCCAAGAGCAGAGGTTTGTAGAACAGCAGCAAGTTTTCCCTTAAGTGGATCACCCAAGGTTTATCGAACTCAGGGAGGAAGAGGTCAAAGATATCCCTCTCATGCAACCCTGCAACCACAAAGCAAGAAGTCTCTTGTGTCCCCAACACACCTAATAGGTGCACTAGTTCGGCGAAGAGATAGTGAAATACAGGTGGTATGAATATATATGAGCAGTAGCAATGGTGCTTAAAATAGCTTGTCGCGTGTAGTTGATGGTGGTAGTATTGCAGCAGTAGTAACACAAGAAACAAAGAAACAAGCAGTAGTAACGCAGCAGTATTTAGGAACAAGGCCTAGGGATTACACTTTCACTAGTGGACACTCTCAACATTGATCACATAACAGAATAGATAAATGCATACTCTACACTCTTGTTGGATGATGAACACATTGCGTAGGATTACACGAACCCTCAATGCCGGAGTTAACAAGCTCCACAATTTGTTCATATTTAAGTAACCTTATAGTGTAAGATAGACCAACGCTACTAAACCAAGTACTAACATAGCATGCACACTGTCACCTTCATGCATATGTAGGAGGAATAGATCACATCAATATTATCATAGCAATAGTTAACTTCGCAATCTACAAGAGATCATGATCATAGCATAAACCAAGTACTAACACGGTGCACACACTGTCACCTTTACACACGTGCAGGAGGAATAGAACTACTTTAATAACTTTGCTAGAGTAGCACATAGATAGTAGTGATACAAAACTCATATGAATCTCAATCATGTAAAGCAGCTCATGAGATCATTGTATTGAGGTACATGGGAGAGAGATGAACCACATAGCTACAGCGGAGCCCTCAGCCTCGGGGGTGGATTACTCCCTCCTCATCATGGAAGCAGCGATGGCGGTGAAGATGGCGGTGAAGACGGCGGTGGAGATGGCTCCGGGGGCAATTCCCCGTCCGGCAGGGTGCCGGAACAGAGAATTTTGTCCCCCGAATTGGAGTTTCGCGACGGTGGCGGCGCCCCTGGAGTCTTTCTGGGGTTTCGTCAATTGGTACTGCGTTTTTAGGTCGAAAGGGCTTTTATAGGCGAAGAGGCGGCGCAGGGGGGCACCTGGGGGCGCCACACCCTAGGCCGGCGCGGCCTAGGCCTGGCCCACGCCGCCATGTGGTGTGGTGGCCCCCTGGCCCCTCTCCGACTCTTCTTCGGTGTTCTGGACGCTTCCGGGAAAAATAGGAGGTTTGGCGTTGATTTCGTCCAATTCCGAGAATATTGCCCGAACAGCCTTTCTGGAACCAAAAACAGCAGAAAACAGGAACTGGCACTGTGGCATCTTGTTAATAGGTTAGTTCCGGAAAATGCATGAAAATGATATAAAGTGTGAACAAAACATGTTGGTATTGTCATAAAACAAGCATGGAACATCGGAAATTATAGATACGTTGGAGACGTATCAGCATCCCCAAGCTTAGTTCCTACTCGTCCTCGAGTAGGTAAACGATAAAAGATAATTTCTGAGGTGACATGCTACCAATATAATCTTAATCATACCATTGTAAAGCATATGAGATGAATGCAGCGATTCGAAACAATGTAAATGCAATGAGTAAACAAGTGAATCATATAGCAAAGACTTTTCATGAATAGTACTTTCGAGACAAGCATCAATAAGTCTTGCATAAGAGTTACTCATAAAGCAATAAATTCATAGTAGAGACATTGAAGCAACACAATGGAAGATTAAGTTTCAGTGGTTGCTTTCAACTTGTAACATGTATATCTCATGGATAGTTGTCAATGCAAAGCAATATAACAAATGCAATAAGCAAGTGCTTGATGTCTACTTCCCCCTCCTTTTCCTGTAGACAGTGTTGGGCCTCCAAGAGCAGAGGTTTGTAGAACAGCAGCAAGTTTTCCCTTAAGTGGATCAAAGAAATTCATCCAACATAGCAAAAGAGGCAATGCGAAATAAAAGGCAGAATCTGTCAAAACAGAACAGTTCGTATTGACGAATTTTAAAATGGCACCAGACTTGCTCAAATGAAAATGCTCAAATTGAATGAAAGTTGCGTACATATCTGGGGATCATGCACGTAAATTGGCTTAATTTTCTGAGCTACCTACAGGAAGGTGGACCCAGATTCGTGACAGCAAAGAAATCTGGAACTGTGCAGTAATCCAAATCTAGTACTTACTTTTCTATCAACGGCTTTACTTGGCACAACAAAACACAAAACTAAGATAAGGAGAGGTTGCTACAGTAGTAAACAACTTCCAAGACACAAATATAAAACAAAGTACTGTAGCAAAATAACACATGGGTTATCTCCCAAGAAGTTCTTTCTTTATAGCCATTAAGATGGGCTCAGCAGTTTTAATAATCCATTCGCGGGAAATAGTATTTGAAGCAAAAGAGAGCTTCAAGAGGCAAATTCAAAACAAATTTAAGTCTAACATGCTTCCTATGAAGAGGAATCTTGTACACAAATGAATTCATGAAGAACAAAGTGACAAGCATAAGAGGATAAAACACGAGTAACTTCAAGATTCTCAACATAAAGAGGGGAAACTTAATATTATTAAGATGCATATAACCATATTTCCCTCTCTCATAATAACTTTCAGTAGCATCATTGATGAAATCCACAATATACCCATCACTTAAAACATTCTTATCATGGTTCATATGCATAGAAGTATCATTAATTTTGGCATAAGAAGAGTTATTCTCATTAATAGTAATTGGAGCAAGATTATTATCAAGAATTTGAACATGGTAAACACGTTGCATATTAAAAGAATTGTTTTTGGTAATCCAATCATGACTATGACAAGTTTCATAAGGATAATTATAACCTATATCATAGCATTCTTTATAATAATCATCAAAGATCGGAGGCACAGTGTCATCATAAGAAATAGAATAGTTATCTTTCACAGTCGGTTTATCTATGACCATACCATCATTGTTATTAGAAGGAGATGTATCAAACACATAATGATCAGTAGCAAAAGGATTTTCAAACACCTCTTCCCCAAGCTTACAGCTTTCTATATTATTATGGGAGGAAGCATGGATAGCACTGACACTATGGCAATTATTATCATCATTTTCAGAATTAGTTTCCCAGAGATTTGCAATATCAAAAGTAGTGTGTTCATTCAAATCATGATTGCTAATGTATGTAAAGGGCATAGGAAGATCATCGTATTCAGATTCATTATCACAATAATCATTAGGAGCAACATACTTACGGTTACCTAGCGTTATCTCATTCACGCGAGGATACGCCGTTACCTCTTTCTTTTTATTCTCCTTCTTCTTCTTCTTCTTCTTCATTCCCTTCTTCTTCTTCTTCTCTTCCTTCTCCTCATTTCCTTCTTTAGGAGGAAGAGGCTTGAAGGGTAGCTTGTCCGCATAACCTGATTTACTTCCAGAAACAATAGAAGAAACTTGGAAGGATTCCTCCTTTTCATTAATTAGTTCAAAACACATGGCGGTCCTATCATATTTTGGCAAAGTGTCGTCTTCTAAAATATTTTGTATGTAAGTATTTGTATGGCTATTATCAATGCAATAAGAAAAACACCCATGCAGGACATCATCAATATCAAGATCACTCATATATAACAAAGAGATTTTTCTCGACAGTTCTTCACACCCTAAAAATAAAGTAAGTTCATCATGCTGATTAGGAGTAATTTCATCATCACAATACAAATTTGCAGCACTCATTGGGTTCAAATTATCATTGGAGGAGCATAGAAAATTAAAATGACCCACTTCATGGCAAACTTCACAAATAAAAGGATAGAGGGCACAAACTTTTTTACCAAGATCATCTAGAGCCCTAAGCCACTTTCTAGTTTTTTCATTAATATGATGGATGCAATATTCATCTTTGACTTGATTAATTCCACAGGGTCTATGCATTCCACAAAAATTAACATGCTTATAAGAAATAGCATTCTTAGGAGTTTGAGCATGCTTATTGCAATAATTAACAACAATTTCATTCTTCATGCAAGCCTCTTTAAAAGGTTCATGATACTTATCAAAATTCTTCTTAGGCAATTCAAAATGAGAAGCAAAGGATTTATAAAGATTTGCAGCAACTTGAGAGTCAAGACCATAAGTAGCACTCATATTTCGAAATTTATCGGTATCCATAAAAGCTTCAATGCATTCATAATCATAATTTATACGACTCTTTACCTTTGTCGTTCTCCCATCCTTCAGCGTTGTCCTCAATCCGATCAAGAAGATCCCACCTAGCTTCAACCTCTTTGCTTGTGAAAGATCCTTCCGAACACGCGTCCAGATAGTCCTTGTGTTGTCCTGAAAGCCTCGCATAAAAATTATTAACAATAACATTACGGGGGAGCTCATGAATGGGACATTTGAGCATTAGTGACTTTAGTCTCCCCCACGCTTGAGAAATACTCTCTCCATCACGAGGATAAAAGTTATAAATATAATTCCTATCAATATGCACTTCATGAGGAGGATAAAATTTAGAATAAAAGAGAGATGCAATTTCCTCCCAACCAAGAGAATGTCTATTCTCCAACAATTTATACCAATGTGCCGCTTTACCAGACAATAAACGGAGAATAGCTTCTTCTTCACTTCATCCATAGAGATACCTGCACACTTGAATAACCCGCATAATTCGTGCAAAAACAAGAATGATCTCTAGGATGGACAGTTCCATCCCCTTTATAGTGGTTGTCCATAACACGTTCAATAATTTTCATAGGTATTTTATACTGAATACTTTCAGCAGGTGGATTCAAAATATCAGAAGCATCATTAGAGTTATCGCATATGGGAGATAAAGCATTATCAGAACAAATTTTCTCCCCTAAAGATGGGAAGCTAAAAAGATCACAAAAACTAGCTTCCCCAAGCTTAGACTTCTCCATAGCATTAGCAGTAATTGCATTCATACTAATAACATCACTACTAGCATGCAAATAAGGTTCCATAGGTTTTTTAATTTTCGCATCAAACAATTCTAAATCAGGAAAAAGATTAAAAAGCTCACCAATTTTTTTGTTGTTTTCCATTATGCCTAACTAGTGTAAACAAGAAACAAAAAGATGCAATTGCAGGATCTAAAGGAAATAGCTTCGAGCACAAACACAATGGCGCCAGAAAAGTACTTTACCTGGAACCGAAGTATGAGTGCCTTTTACCTTTCCTCCCCGGCAACGGCGCCAGAAAAGTGCTTGATGTCTACGTTCCCCCTCCTTTCCTGTAGACAGTGTTGGGCCTCCAAGAGCAGAGGTTTGTAGAACAGCAGCAAGTTTTCCCTTAAGTGGATCACCCAAGGTTTATCGAACTCAGGGAGGAAGAGGTCAAAGATATCCCTCTCATGCAACCCTGCAACCACAAAGCAAGAAGTCTCTTGTGTCCCTGATGTCTACGTTCCCCCTCCTTTCCTGTAGACAGTGTTGGGCCTCCAAGAGCAGAGGTTTGTAGAACAGCAGCAAGTTTTCCCTTAAGTGGATCACCCAAGGTTTATCGAACTCAGGGAGGAAGAGGTCAAAGATATCCCTCTCATGCAACCCTGCAACCACAAAGCAAGAAGTCTCTTGTGTCCCCAACACACCTAATAGGTGCACTAGTTCGGCGAAGAGATAGTGAAATACAGGTGGTATGAATATATATGAGCAGTAGCAACGGTGCCAGAAAATAGCTTGCTGGCGTGTAGTTGATGGTGGTAGTATTGCAGCAGTAGTAACGCAAAGAAACAAGAAACAAGCAGCGATAGCAGTATTTAGGAACAAGGCCTAGGGATTACACTTTCACTAGTGGACACTCTCAACATTGATCACATAACAGAATAGATAAATGCATACTCTACACTCTTGTTGGATGATGAACACATTGCGTAGGATTACACGAACCCTCAATGCCGGAGTTAACAAGCTCCACAATAATGCTCACATTTTAGTAACCTTTAGTGTAAGATAGATCAAAAGACTAAACCAAGTACTAGCATAGCATGCACACTGTCACCTTCATGCATATGTAGGAGGAATAGATCACATCAATATTATCATAGCAATAGTTAACTTCGCAATCTACAAGAGATCATGATCATAGCATAAACCAAGTACTAACACGGTGCACACACTGTCACCTTTACACACGTGCAGGAGGAATAGAACTACTTTAATAACTTTGCTAGAGTAGCACATAGATAAATTGTGATACAAACTCATATGAATCTCAATCATGTAAAGCAGCTCATGAGATTATTGTATTGAGGTACATGGGAGAGAGATGAACCACATAGCTACAGCGGAGCCCTCAGCCTCGGGGGTGGATTACTCCCTCCTCATCATGGAGGCAGCGATGGCGGTGAAGATGGCGGTGAAGACGGCGGTGGAGATGGCTCCGGGGGCAATTCCCCGTCCGGCAGGGTGCCGGAACAGAGAGTTCTATCCCCCGAATTGGAGTTTCGCGATGGCGGCGGCGCCCCTGGAGTCTTTCTGGAGTTTCGTCAATTGGTACTACGTTTTTAGGTCGAAAGGGCTTTTATAGGCGAAGAGGCGGCGCAGGGGGGCACCTGGGGGCGCCACACCCTAGGCCGGCGCGGCCTAGGCCTGGCCCGCGCCGCCATGTGGTGTGGTGGCCCCCTGGCCCCTCTCCGACTCTTCTTCGGTGTTCTGGACGCTTCCGGGAAAAATAGGAGGTTTGGCGTTGATTTCGTCCAATTCCGAGAATATTGCCCGAACAGCCTTTCTGGAACCAAAAACAGCAGAAAACAAGAACTGGCACTATGGCATCTTGTTAATAGGTTAGTTCCGGAAAATGCATGAAAATGATATAAAGTGTGAACAAAACATGTTGGTATTGTCATAAAACAAGCATGGAACATCGGAAATTATAGATACGTTGGAGACGTATCAGCATCCCCAAGCTTAGTTCCTACTCGTCCTCGAGTAGGTAAACGATAAAAGATAATTTCTGAGGTGACATGCTACCAACATAATCTTAATCATACCATTGTAAAGCATATGAGATGAATGCAGCGATTCGAAACAATGTAAATGCAATGAGTAAACAAGTGAATCATATAGCAAAGACTTTTCATGAATAGTACTTTCGAGACAAGCATCAATAAGTCTTGCATAAGAGTTACTCATAAAGCAATAAATTCATAGTAGAGACATTGAAGCAACACAATGGAAGATTAAGTTTCAGCGGTTGCTTTCAACTTGTAACATGTATATCTCATGGATAGTTGTCAATGCAAAGCAATATAACAAATGCAATAAGCAAGTACATAAGAATCAATGCACAGTTCACACAAATATTTGCTTCTTGAGGTGGAGAAAGATAGGTGAACTGACTCAACAATAAAAGTAAAAGAATGGTCCTTCAAAGAGGAAAGCATCGATTGCTATATTTGTGCTAGAGCTTTTATTTTGAAAACATGAAACAATTTTGTCAACGGTAGTAATAAAGCATATGTATCATGTAAATTATATCTTACAAGTTGCAAGCCTCATGCATAGTATACTAATAGTGCCCGCACCTTGTCCTAATTAGCTTGGACTACCGGATCATCACAATGCACATGTTTTAACCAAGTGTCACAAAGGGGTACCTCTATGCCGCCTGTACAAAGGTCTAAGGAGAAAGCTCGCATTGGATTTCTCGCTATTGATTATTCTCAACTTAGACATCCATACCGGGACAACATAGACAACAGATAATGGACTCCTCTTTTATGCATAACCATGTAACAACAATTAATAATTTTCTCATATGAGATTGAGGATATATGTCCAAAACTGAAACTTCCACCATGGATCATGGCTTTAGTTAGCGGCCCAATGTTCTTCTCTAACAATATGCATGCTTAACCATAGGGTGGTAGATCTCTCTTACTTCAGACAAGACGGACATGCATAGCAACTCACATGAAATTCAACAATGAATAGTTGATGGCGTCCCCAGTGAACATGGTTATCGCACAACAAGCAACTTAATAAGAGATAAAGTGCATAATTACATATTCAATACCACAATAGTTTTTAAGCTATTTGTCCCATGAGCTATATATTGCAAAGGTGAATGATGGAATTTTCAAGGTAGCACTCAAGCAATTTACTTTGGAATGGCGGAAAATACCATGTAGTAGGTAGGTATGGTGGACACAAATGGCATAGTGTTGTTTGGCTCAAGGATTTGGATGCATGAGAAGTATTCCCTCTCGATACAAGGTTTAGGCTAGCAAGGTTGTTTGAAGCAAACACAAGCACGAACTAGTACAACAAAACTCACATAAAAGACATATTACAAGCATTATAAAACTATACATCGTCTTCCTTGTTGTTCAAACATCTTACTAGAAAATATCTAGACTCTAGAGAAACCACTCATGCAAACCCAAATTTTAACAAGCTCTATGTATTTCCTCACTAATGGGTGCAAGGTATATGATGCAAGAGCTTAAACAAGAGCACAACAATTGCCAAGTATCACATTACCCAAGACATTATAGCAATTACTACATGTAGCATTTTCCAATTCCAACCATGTAACAATTAACGAAGCAGTTTCAACCTTCGCCATGAACATTAAAAGCTAAGAACACATGTGTTCATACGAACCAGCGGAGCGTGTCTCTCTCCCACACAAGCATTTATTCAAACAAAAACAAAAACAAGAAACATACAGACGCTCCAAGTAAAGCACATAAGATGTGACCGAATAAAAATATAGTTTCAAGAGAAGGAACCTGATAATTTGTCGATGAAGAAGGGGATGCCTTGGGCATCCCCAAGCTTAGACGCTTGAGTCTTCTTGATATATGCAGGGGTGAACCACCGGGGCATCCCCAAGCTTAGAGCTTTCACTCTTCTTGATCATAGTATATCATCCTCCTCTCTTGACCCTTGAAAACTTCCTTCACACCAAACTTCTCATAAACTTCATTAGAGGGGTTAGTACATAATCAAAAACTCACATGTTCAGAGGTGACACAATCATTCTTAACACTTCTGGACATTGCCCAAAGCTACTGGAGTTTAATGGAACAAAGAAATCCATCCCACATAGCAAAAGAGACAATGCGAAATAAAAGGCAGAATCTGTCAAAACAGAACAGTCCGTAAAGACGAATTTTTAATAAATACTTCCGTTGCTCAAATCAGAAAACTCAAAACTAATGAAAGTTGCGTACATATCTGAGGAACACGCACGTAAATTGGCATATTTTTCTGATTTTTCTACAGAGAGAAAATCCCAGATTCGTGACAGATAGAAATCTGTTTCTGCGCAGAAATCCAAATCTAGTATCAACCTTCGATTAGAGGCTTCACTTGGCACAACCAAACACAAAACTAAGATAGGGAGAGGTTGCTACAGTAGTAAACAACTTCCAAGACACAAAATAAAAACAAAGTACTGTAGTAAAATAACACATGGGTTATCTCCCAAGAAGTTCTTTTCTTTATAGCCATTAAGATGGGCTCAGCAGTTTTAATGATGCACTCGCAAGAAATAATATTTGAAGCAAAAGAGAGCATCAAGAGGCAAATTCAAAACACATTTAAGTCTAACATGCTTCCTATGCATAGCAATCTTGTAAATAAACAAGTTCATGAAGAGCAAAGTAACAAGCATAGGAAGATAAAACAAGTGTAGCTTGAAAAATTTCAGCACATAGAGAGGTGTTTTAGTAACATGAAAATTTCTACAACCATATTTTCCTCTCTCATAATAACTTTCAGTAGCAACATGAGCAAACTCAACAATATAACTATCAAATGAAACATTCTTATCATGAGTCTCATGCATAAAATTATTACTCTCCACATAAGCATAATCAATTTTATTAGTACTAGTGGGAGCAAATTCAACAAAGTAGCTATCATTATTATTCTCATCATCAAATATAGGAGGCATATTGTAATCATAATCAAATTCATCCTCCATAACAGGTGGTAACAAAAGACTACTATCATTATAATCATCATAAATAGGAGGCAAAGTATCATCAAAGAAAATTTTCTCCTCAATGCTTGGGGGACTAAAAAGATCATGAAAACCAGCTTCCCCAAGCTTAGAACTTTCTATATTATTATCAACAATGGTGTTCAAAGCGTTCATACTAATATTACTACCAGCATGCAAGTAAGATTCCATAGGTTTTTTAATTTTCGCATCAAACAATCCATGTTTTAAATCAGGAAATAGAAATAGAAGCTCATTCTTGTCCATTATGCCAAACTAGTGTAAACAAGAAACAAAAAGTTGCAATTGCAGGATCTAAAGGAAATAGCTTTGAGTACTTACGGCGCTGGGAAATAGCTTAGTAGCCGAGATCCGGAGTGTGAGTACCTTTTACCTTTCCTCCCCGGCAACGGCGCCAGAAAATAGCTTGATGTCTACGTTCCCCCTCCTTTCTCAGAGATGTTGTTGGGCCTCCAAGAGCAGAGGTTTGTAGAACAGCAGCAAGTTTTCCCTTAAGTGGATCACCCAAGGTTTATCGAACTCAGGGAGGAAGAGGTCAAAGATATCCCTCTCATGCAACCCTGCAACCACAAAGCAAGAAGTCTCTTGTGTCCCCAACACACCTAATAGGTGCACTAGTTCGGCGAAGAGATAGTGAAATACAGGTGGTATGAATATATATGAGCAGTAGAGTAACGGTGCGTAAAAATAGCTTGCTGGCGTGTAGTTGATGGTGGTAGTATTGCAGCAGTAGTAACACGGTGAAACAAAGAAACAAGCGATAGTAACGCAGCAGTATTTAGGAACAAGGCCTAGGGATTAGACTTTCACTAGTGGACACTCTCAACATTGATCACATAACAGAATAGATAAATGCATACTCTACACTCTTGTTGGATGATGAACACATTGCGTAGGATTACACGAACCCTCAATGCCGGAGTTAACAACCTCCACAATTCAATGTTCATATTTAAGTAACCTTAGAGTGCATGAAAGATCAATTCGACTAAACCAAGTACTAACATAGCATGCACACTGTCACCTTCATGCATATGTAGGAGGAATAGATCACATCAATATTATCATAGCAATAGTTAACTTCGCAATCTACAAGAGATCATGATCATAGCATAAACCAAGTACTAACACGGTGCACACACTGTCACCTTTACACACGTGCAGGAGGAATAGAACTACTTTAATAACTTTGCTAGAGTAGCACATAGATAGTAGTGATACAAAACTCATATGAATCTCAATCATGTAAAGCAGCTCATGAGATCATTGTATTGAGGTACATGGGAGAGAGATGAACCACATAGCTACAGCGGAGCCCTCAGCCTCGGGGGTGGATTACTCCCTCCTCATCATGGAAGCAGCGATGGCGGTGAAGATGGCGGTGAAGACGGCGGTGGAGATGGCTCCGGGGGCAATTCCCCGTCCGGCAGGGTGCCGGAACAGAGAGTTCTGTCCCCCGAATTGGAGTTTCGCGACGGTGGCGGCGCCCCTGGAGTCTTTCTGGAGTTTCGTCAATTGGTACTGCGTTTTTAGGTCGAAAGGGCTTTTATAGGCGAAGAGGCGGCGCAGGGGGGCACCTGGGGGCGCCACACCCTAGGCCGGCGCGGCCTAGGCCTGGCCCGCGCCGCCATGTGGTGTGGTGGCCCCCTGGCCCCTCTCCGACTCTTCTTCGGTGTTCTGGACGCTTCCGGGAAAAATAGGAGGTTTGGCGTTGATTTCGTCCAATTCCGAGAATATTGCCCGAACAGCCTTTCTGGAACCAAAAACAGCAGAAAACAGGAACTGGCACTGTGGCATCTTGTTAATAGGTTAGTTCTGGAAAATGCATGAAAATGATATAAAGTGTGAACAAAACATGTTGGTATTATCATAAAACAAGCATGGAACATCGGAAATTATAGATACGTTGGAGACGTATCAGGCCGATTCAGGCAATCGGCCCATATTACCCTTATCATATATTTTGCCTGTGTTCAGCATTGATCTAGCAGGTGATGGAAAGCTAGGGTATGGGATACTACAGAGCCGATATCTGCAGTCATCTGGCAGATTCGGCTCGGGGGGCACCTTAACGGATAAACTTGTGCGATTCACGAACAATGAAATATGGGGGGCCGATATGACACAAAAAATCGGCCAGTAAAAAAAAATATATACAGCCGATGCGCAAACATCGACTCTAGACCAAGCCCAGTTTATCATTACATGGAAAGAGTTTAACGAAGAAATGCTTCAAGCGCATGAAGGGCGTCAGCACGGACACGATCCACCTCGGCGATCTCGGCTTCGTCATCTTCGTCCTTGCCCGTCACCAGCTGTCCGTTCAGAGCACGTATCTCGGCCAGATCAGTCTTCAGTTCGACCTTGAGGCCTTCTGCTTCCTCGTGAGAGTGGGCAATGAAAGATTCCTTGTCTTGGATCAGCTGCTTGGTTACTCTGACCTTCTCTTCAAGATCCTCCAGCTCCTTGCGAAGGGTCTCAAGTTCGGTGCTGCTAACAGAGGTGTCGGTTTTGGCGTCCAAGGCAGCCTTCTTCTCATTGAGCCGTTGGCATTTGTCTGCAATATCGGCTCTCAACGGAAGCTGGGCGTGGCGTAGATCGATTCTCTGACGAGCCAACTTTACCCTCGGCTTGAAGACTGATAGGGTCACGACTGGCCAGAGTTTCACCTGCAAGGTTACCGGGAGATGAGGCTGAATGTCCTCAAGAATGCCCTTCACTTCTTCAGGGTTTTCAACCAATGTCTCGATGGTGGAGGAGAGCACAGCTTTGAGGCGCTGGAGTTGGCCATTGGTAGTGCTCGGTCCTGGCTCTTCGTTTACTCTGGAAGTGGCCGGGTCGATCGATTCGGGGTCGAATGTTAGCAAGCTTGAGAGGTCACAACCCTTGCAAACAAACGAGAACAGCGTCAGTATGCAGTGAAGGAGAAAGTTGAAGCTAAGGGAAAGGAGTATACCTCTCCCAAGACCAGAGGGACAGTCGATGATGAGATAATCGGCTCTCGCGCTTCCACCGTGGGCTTGGTCAAATTGGTAGCCTTGTCAGCTGCACTTCTGGAAGTCGCTAGATCTAGAGTGGTGGTTGGCATTACTACCTCCTCGACTTCTTCACTAGACGTATCGACAGTCTGCAAAGAAAATGGTTAGCCGATGCGAGGAGCGATGGGTTAGTATGAAATATAAACCAGGGGAAGTATTTACATTTGAAACCTCCTGGCTTGGCGAAGAAACTTGCGGTTCCTTGCGAGCTCTCTTGACGCATCGGCTCTTTGTGCGTAGCCCTGTTTTGATGGAAGCTTGGGGGGAAGCAGGTTCGGGGGTTGCCCTTTTTCTGGAAGCCGACGGTGGCAGGTCTGGCTGGCTCTGCGTGGTGGTGTTCCCGGAATCGCCCGAGCTGGAGTGCTCTCGATTGAATTCCGTCCCCTCGCTAGAGTTTTCTTCAGTAGAGGTCTGTGAAGGAAATACAAACATGTTGAAGGCCCTGGAGAGAGAGATGAAATTGATCAAGGCGTAGATCAACTTACATGCAAACTTTCTTGAGAAGGAATAGGGCTTTGGCGCTTCAAGGTTTTCCTGGCAGATACTTTCCTTACTGCTTTGCTCGCCCTGGTCGAAGCTCGGGGGGCAGCTGGCCCAGAAGAGGCTGTGCGTTTAGGAGCCGATTTTGGCGAAATCGGCTGACTCTGCATTACGACTTTCTTCAGGGATGGTGAACCCTTGCAGAAGAGAACCACGGGAGCCGGAGGAAGGAACTGGAATGAGGAGCCGTCTCCATGTACAGGTTCTGGACCATCTTGTTGCTATAAGGAAATAAAGTCAGGTGACCAGCAATCATTACAAACCACTGCAAAGTATTTGGGAGTAGTGGTACCTGTTCTGCAGGGATATCATATTCAGCATCAAGTTGCTTCAGCAATGGCCCTAGAGCTCTCCTGAAGGCATGGGTCTTCCACATTGACCACCAGGTTTCGAAGCCGTCGGTTGACGAGATGAAGCGGAGGTTGTGAGGGATTGGAAGGGATAGAGAATCAAAGAGGGAGTAACACCTTTGGCCGGTGATGACATCGGGCAGCTCGGCTCTACTTTCTGTCAAGTGGTGAAGGGAGAAGTGTGGAGACACCTACCCGAGACCAAACTGCCGGGCCACCACAACTGGCTGGTAAGACTCGTACCCAGGTTTGATGATCCTATTGGAGGTGCTCATGCCAACGGGAAGAAAGCAGGGACGGATCATAATGGAATATAAGTGCCGGGTGCTAGGATCATCGGCAAAATTGTCTAACCTAAAGGAGACTGGATTTTCAAAATCTCCAGATGCGGTATAAGGAAAGAACAGGGGATTGTCCAGGCCCTGGAAGAAAATCCTGAACCACTCTGATGCCTCCTTAGGGATCAGTTTGCTGCCCGGAAGGCTATAGAGAGCTTGGCCGTAGCTAGTGCATCGGATATGCTTCCCATTAGCATCTGGGAAGGTGCAAGTAGTCAAAGATGGAGAGCTTGGGATCTGGTTTTGGAAGTATAGCTGAGCCCATAACTGAATAAACCACCAGGGGCCTCCTGTTTTAACTGTCCTTTGGGAGAACAGTTTGACAGACATCAATTGAAGAGATCGATAGACTTCTCCAAGGAATAGTTTGCCGATGCCAAGCTGAGTGCCTTTGGCAAGCTCATAGGCCAGAGAGAGGTAATTCTTGGTTGGGGCAAGTGAGGGGCCCCAGAATATGAAGCACTACTAGGAAATGCCTTACCGCCGGCGACCTGAAATGGCTTACCGCCGGCGTTTTTGCATTCGCCGGCGATCACCTCGCCGGTGGTAATGCCTCATCACCGGCGCCTTCCAATTCGCCGGTGGTAAGTGCCGTTACCGCCGGCGTTTTACCCAATTCGCCGGGGGTAAGTCTTACCGCCGGCGTCTTCCCATTTCGCCAGGGGTATCAGGTTGTAGTGCTGGCGCTTTGCAAAACGCCAGGGATACATGTACATTTCGCCAGTGGTAATATTAACAGGAGCCAAAAAAAAATCCTCGAATTTCACAGTATATACACCAGAATTCATAGCATATACACAGAATATACAGTCAAATACCAGAATGACAGCAAAATAGACATCAATAACACAACAGATATAGAAAGTATCCAAATGTTCATAATGTGCATGCATCAATAACACAACACATATAGAAAGTCTCCAACCAGCAAATATTACACAAATAGATACAGGCTTCTAGCTGCCCGCTAGCTGCCCACCAGGCTTCTCACTCCTCCGCTGGCTGCCGGCCAGCCTACTCGCTGAAACGCCGCCGGCCAGCTCCTCCTCCTGCATGCTCGGACTCCGAAGCCGAGCTCCCTACACATAAGTATCATTATTGTTTGTTTAGTTCAACCGAAGAAAAAATCACATGAAAGAATTCCATGAGTTAGAACTAGTGTTAAGTATCATTAGCTCCCTACACATGGAAGTATCATTATTGTTTGTTGCTTAGCCTAGAGACAGTACTAATAAATTCAGAAGCACGAACACTCCAGCACAAACAAATTCAGAACACAAGCTCAAGTACTCCAACAGTTTATGCTATAGAGAGAGAAGAGAAGATGTACCGAGAAGAGAGGATGTTTGACACCGCCATCTTCTCCTGCACAACCTCTCTGTGCATCAGGTCTAATAATAACACCTCTTTGCAGCTAAATCATCCTTGCATTTATATACAGGTACCATTGTTATTCTGGGCACCACAACCTCAGCGCTGCTCAAATCCTTGGACATCTGGTGGGTCATCAACTCCCTCTTCTCACCCACATCTCTACGTTTTCTATCCTATGCTAATTCTTCTACAGGTTCCGCATAGACAAACGAAAATAAGAGCAACAGGTATGCATCGAGGCAAAAGGATACTTCACAGTCCGTGGTCCCATTGCATCTATCTAGATGTATGTATTTGTGCCAGATTTCGATATGCTCGTCTTCAGTCTTATGAATTATGACTCAACTCTTTTATTGATTTGTCTATGCAGTGTATTTGGAAAACGGGAGAACCATGCCACGCCATGTTTGTGAGTAATTTAGTATGAATTAAATCTAATTAGCTCATACTTTGGTCATTGTTAAGATCTGTTATATATATTTCATGTACAGGCATAGAGGAATCACACTCCATCGGTCATTGGATCCAGAGTAGTTGTTTCATCCTGTTGTAAATTATAGTTCAAAATATTATGTATCGATGATGGCAAGAAAGATGTCATCTTTATGTATATCTATCACTATCCACCTGACCCATGTGTGCAAGAAACATGAGCTAAGATTCATAGAATGGAAACGGTATCTTCCGCAGCAACGCGCGGGGTGTCACCTAGTAATTATATACAAACAAAAGCGACTAGCAGTTACTAGTTCATATCAACCTGCAGAGCAGCAGGCAAAACAAGTAAACTAGTACACAAGCAGCTGTATACTGCAATGCCACTTGCCACAGTAAGTATCCTATAAAGCCAGTAAAAAAATTGCTATGCCTGAGACCAGCTTTAGAGATTGCTATGCCTGATGCAAGGCAGCAAGATACATGGACAAATAAAATTCTTACCAGTCAAGTTACTTTCAGGATTATTCTCCAATTGATAGAAGTGCAAGTATAAAACTTAGCGAGACACTAGCGTATCCAGAAACATTACTTGTTAATCATCTTACTGAATTGCCATGTTAGATGCAAGAGAAGAAATTGAGAGAAGAAATTGACATCTCAACCGAAATGATCTCAATTAATCATTGCCTAGCACCAAGCCACCAACTAAGGCGCTACAAGTCAAACCTACGAACCAGCACCAAACAGACAGATTGTGACAAGCAATTGTATCCTCGCGTATTGGGCGTGTGCTGCAGATGGGAATGGTTGAATGAACACCTCAATTTCTAGGCATGAGCATTTATAAATTTCAATGAAACCATGAGTGCGAGAATAGGATGCAACTGATGCAGGTATTGATCAGCACGGTAGTAAGATCAGACAGGATATCGAGCAGCACACGAATTCCATCCCCTTTAACTCTGTGGATATCGAGCAGCACAAAACACTAGGGTCTAAATCCTTGCAACCAGCTAATAAGAGAATGAACTAGCTCTCGCACGTCCTCACCTTGCGGTCGAGGAACTTGAGGAGGTCGAGCGGCACGGCGTGGTAACGGTCGTAGATGGGGCCGACGACGGCATTGACAGTCCCCTCGACGTGGTCGACGCCGGGGCGGAGCGGCCCCGCGTCCTGCTTGGTGTAGGCGTAGGCCGCGGCGGCCAGATCCACCGCCTGCGCGGCCGCCTGCTGCACGAACTCGAGGTACCTGAGCCTGGCCTCCTCCTCCTCCGGCGTCCTCTCCACCGTCACCTCCTCCTCCTGAACAAACAAAATCGCAGATCAGCAAACACTTGAATCAGAAACCACGGAATCAGAACAAGAGAGGGAGAGTCGGGTGAGATCCCGTTACCTCGGTGGGGTGGGTGCTGATTGGGGCGGCGTCGCTGCCGGATCGAGGGTGACGGAGGGCGATGGAGGGCGACGGACGGCGATGGACGGCGATGGACGGCGATGGAGGGCGACGGCGATGGATCGATGGCGACGGAGGGCGATGGATCGAGGGAGACGGAGGGCGATGGATCGAGAGGAGGCGTGGTGGTGGATCGATTTGGGATTTGGGTGAGGGGGGCGAGTTGTGTGTGCGTGTGTTGGGGACGGGGAAGGGGATGGTGGACCGAAGAGCTGAAAACTACCACCGGCGAGAAGGAATGGGGAGGCCGGCGCTAAATTCGCCCAAAAAAGGTCCGGCCCAGTTCTACTAATCCAGGCGGATTCGTTTTGTAACCGCCGGCGGTAGGACGGGTTACCCCCGGCGCTTTTGGGCCAAATCGCCGGCGGTAAGACCAGACCCAATTGAGACCCGCGGCTGATTATATCGCCGGCACCTTCGTGCCCAACTCGCCGGCGGTAATGGACACACCCCCGGCACCATCCGTTCAATCTCGCCGGCGGTAGGGTTAGGCCACCCTGGAAGGCTTTACCGCCGGCATCTTCAAATCGTACTTGCCGGTGGTAAAAAGTGCGGCTATAAGCCTTTTCCTAGTAGTGAAGTGCTCCAGCCAGAAATTCAGGAAGGCTGTATGTTCTCTCTCTGTCACAGGGCCTTTGGTTTTCATGTAACATTTGAGGTAGGCACCCCAGCTGGTACACTCTGTTTTGGAGGACAGGGTGAAAGGAACCTTTGGCAGCTTAAAAGCAGAAGGGCTTGGGGATGCAATGTCTAAGCCTGTGATCATGGCCACATCTAGCAAGGTTGGTGTCATGGGGCCATGGCCAAACATGAAGCAATTCATTGCATCAGACCAGAAGTAGCCGATGGTTTTCAAAAGGTTCTCGTTTTTCTCGAGGGGAGACAATGATAATGAGAAGGCATCTGCTATCCCTATAGTTTCCCAGGTGGCATAGTGAATTTTGGATACTCTACGATACCATGCCACCCAGCCCTCGGGAGGATTAGGCCAGGCTCGCAGGCAGTCGGCCCAAGAAGTCAGATCTAAATTCTGGCTCACGAAAGGAATTCTATTGGCCTCGCATGAAATCAAATGAGCAGGACTCTCGGAGGAATGAGGACCAAGACAAAGAGAATCTGGGAGAGAAGGATGCGGCAGCAGAATGTCTGAAACCTAAATTAATAGTGAAATAGAGCATTAATTCAGGCGCTTGATGATAATTCTAGCGCTCATTCAGATGGCGAGGAGTAGTTAGGGATTACCTTCAGACCAGCAACCATAGCGTTGACATGGGATGCTTCCGCCATTAAATCCGCTGCGGAGATTATTCAGGCACGGATGTGAACTGAGGTTCGGGCGACTGTGAGTTGGATCTGTTCGGGCGGCGATTTGGGGATCTGAAGTTATCCTCTCAGACGAAGGGTGCAGGTTACCGTTTGAATAGACAACTGATGTGGTCTCACTTGCGTTTTATGCTGAAGACCGATGCGGTGCCATCGGCTCTGTGAGAGTTGACTTTGACTATCGGCAGGATTCGTTGGAAACACTTCTTCATTAATAATAAGGATTTTCTTACAACGAAGAGCCGATTGCTCAAGGAAGGAAGAACAAAAGAAGAGCTGATTGCTCAGGAGCTACTACTAGTCCTACAGTAGTACTTCCTACTCTAAGGACCGTCGCTGTCCTCGTCGTCGCCGTTGTAGCCGCCGCCAGTGCTGCTGCTGGCGAGCTCCTCGTCACTACTACCGTAGCCCTCAATAGGGGCTTCTTCCTCCTCATCATCATCGTCTTCGTCGTCATCCGACCAGGCCCAGCCACGGAAGCGCTTCGCCGACGGCTCGTCGGAGGAGGTGTCGTCTTCTTCCTCCTCCTCGTTGGAGGAGGCGTCGTCCTCCTCGTCTTCTTCTTCTTCCTCTTCGTTAGGAGGGTTGAAGTTACCCCAGGAGAGGAGGTCGTCTTCACTCTCCGCTGCCAGTTCCCCTTCAATGAGGAACCGGAGGTCGTCTTCCCCATCGGTCAGGGGCATATCGCCATCTGACCAGACGAGGGCTTCGGGTGGGCCATCTGGCACATAGTCGAAGTCCCACTCTGGCTCACTCGAGGAAGAAGATTGGGAGGAGAGGGCTGACGAAGCAGAGGAGGAAGAAGAGTCCATGGTGGAGGAGGGTTTTTTGGTGCCGATGGTCAGAAAGATGCTGCAACGGTTCTGCTCTGCCACGACATGACCCGACGAAGAAAACCAGAGTGGTTTTGGAATTACCATTGCCAAAACCAGGGGGGCATGTGTTATCACCAGAATTTAACCGGATCAGGAGGTGGGCCGTGATTAAGATGGGCTTGAAGAATATACATGGAAGATATACATGAATCGGCCTTGTACACGAAGTTTGGGCCAAGTGGCCCGTGTATCTGTAATCTTTAGTAGGATACGTGTCGGTTAGGATTAAATCAGAGTTTAGCTCGTACACGGTTGGGGTTATTCCCAAATTAGAAAGTCTACGGACTATAAATATGTATCTAGGGTTATTCGAGAAGGAGGACGATCACGTTCACAACAAATCAATCTAGGCGCATCGCCACCCCTTGTTTCGAGGGTTTCTCCCGGGTAAGCATCATGCTGCCTAGATCGCATTGCGCGATCTAGGCAGTATCGGTTTATTCGTTCCTAGTGTTGCTCGTGCTGAAGCCTTTTCGATGGCGAGCAACACCCTTATCTCAGGTGTTTTGGGGTTGACGTCGTTACTTTCACGATGTACTTCTTTAGCTACGCTATCCCTCAATATCTGGCTGCCCTTACACCTGCACTAGGTGTAAGGGCAGCATCTTGCTTGTTCATTAGCTAGTAGATCTAATCTGTTATAGTTGCTCCTTGTTCTTCAAGGATTGGTTTGATATCCGCATGGTTAGGCCTTATAAACGGGTTGAACGATCCGGTAATGCGTAAGGTGTGGTTAGCGAGATCCTAGAGGGATTGTTCCGGGGATCAACTTCATGTTGGTTTTTAGGCCTCTTTAGGGTTAGTTTTTCCTATTATCTTACGTATCTGCTAGGCTCAATTACGCATAGGATGTTCCGATTATGCGGTGAAAACCCTAGACTATCGTAGATTAGTTTAGCTTGTTTTGATCAGGTAGGATCCCCATGTTAATGTAAAATCCAACGTGTGTCATGGGGTAATCGGCTCTTAGAGCCGATCCACAGAGCAACCTAAGAGCCGATCGGGGCTCGTATTTAATGTTTACGTGTTTGCCATGCAGGAAACTAAGTCGAAGCAATTCATCACCTTCCTGACCAGGTATAGGTCAGGTGGCACGCCCTTGCATCAGCATCGGACGTGCGTGCTAGGAGCATTGCGGGCCGTCGCCCGAGGGACCAGGGCCAACCGCAGTCCTGGGATCCTCCGGCTCTACGGTGTTGCTCGTCGCTGCTCGCCGGTGGGTTTCTAACGGCAACAGGAGTTCTTTTCCTGAAAACACAACCAGCACAACTATCCAAATATGCCGTAGACTCAATGGTTAGTCCACTATAAAATATATCAAGTAGATCATTCTTTTCTAAATCATGTCCAGGTCGAGCTCTGATAAAAGAACAAAATCTTGCCCAAGCCTCAGGCAATTTCTCTTCATCTCCCTGGTCAAACCTGTAAAGCAATATGTTGAGCACTAGCAGGAAAGTATTTTCGAAAGAAAACATCACGCAGCTCAGTTGGACTTTTAATAGAACCAGGAGGCAAATTATTATACCATGTTTTAGCATCATCCTTTAATGAGAAAGGAAAAATTTTAGCGACAAAGTAAGTACGCATCTTGACATCATCAGAAAACAAGCTACTCATAGAAGAAAGTTCAATCATGTGTTCTACAGCACTTTCTTTTTCAATACCACAAAAGGGTGCTTTCTCTACAATAGCTATATGAGATAGATCAAGAGAAAAATCATAATCTTTATCCTTAATGCATATAGGAGATGTGGCAAATTTAGGATCAGGAGATAACTTATGTCTAACAGTATATTGTGTGAGAAACTTTTTAATTTTTCTTGCATCAGCAGTAGCATTGCATGTATTAATAAAATCATCATTAAGCTCCACATAATCCTCATCAGGATCATCACTAGAATAATCAAGTTCAGGTGAATTAACAGGTGTAGCAGCATTAGGAGTTTCAGCATTTTCAATTTGTCTAGACCTAACAATTGTAGCATCTAGAAAGGATCCCAATGAACCACTATCATCAAGCACAGCAGAAATATTATCAATATTATGAGAGTTTTCAGATTCAGCAGAAGTACCAGCAAGTGAAGCTTGCGGCGGTGAAACAAGTTGACTTATCACAGATGGTGAATCAAGTGTAGCAGAGGTACTCAGAGTTGTACCTTTTCTTGTAGTGGATGGTAATATGGCGACTTTAGGATCACGAGTTTTACCCATGATGGAGAATTTGCAGCGAACAATATCAATCCAAGTGAACTTCCAAATAAAGCTATGCTCCCCGGCAACGGCGCCAGAAAACAGTCTTGATGACCCACAAGTATAGGGGATCGCAGCAGTCTTCGCGGGTAGTAAAACCCAATTTATTGATTCGACACAAGGGGAGACAAAGAATACTTGAAAGCCTTAACAGCGGAGTTGTCAATTCAGCTGCACCTGGAAACAGACTTGCTCGCAAGAGTTTATCAGTAGTAACAGTTTTATAGCAGTAGCAGTAGTGAAATAGTAGCAGCAGAGTAGCAGAGAAAGCAGTAGTGATTATAGTAAACAGCAGGATTAAAATACTGTAGGCACGGGGACGGATAACGGGCGTTGCATGGATGAGAGAAACTCATGTAACAATCATAGAGGGCATTTGCAGATAATAATGAAACGGTGTCTAAGTACAAAGCAATCAATAGGCATGTGTTCCATATATAGTCGTACGTGCTCGCAATGAGAAACTAGCACAACATCTTTTGTCCTACCAGCCGGTGGCAGCCGGGCCTCAAGGGAATCTACTGGATATTAAGTTACTCATTTTAATAGAGTACCAGAGCAAAGCATTAACACTCCGTGAACACATGTGATCCTCACATCACTACCATCCCCTCCGGTTGTCCCGATTTCTGTCACTTCGGGGCCATTGGTTCCGGACAGCGACATGTGTATACAACTTGCAGGTAAGATCATAAACAATGAATATCATGATGAAACAATAACACGTTCAGATCTGAGATCATGGCACTCGGGCCCTAGTGACAAGCATTAAGCATAACAAGTTGCAACAATATCATCAAAGTACCAATTACGGACACTAGGCACTATGCCCTAACAATCTTATGCTATTACATGACCAATCTCATCCAATCCCTACCATCCCCTTCGGCCTACAGCGGGGGAATTACTCACACATGGATGGGGGAAACATGGCTGGTCGATGGAGAGGCGTCGGTGGTGATGATGGTGATGATCTCCTCCAATTCCCCGTCCCGGCGGAGTGCCAGAACGGAGACTTCTGGCTCCTGAGACGGAGTTCCGCGATGTGGCGGCGTTTTGGAGGGTTTCTGGCGACTTCCACTTCTCTCCCGCGATTTTTAGATCGAAACACCTTAAGTAGTCCAGAGGAGGGCGTCGGAGGCCAGCCGAGGGGGCCAGACGCTAGGGCGGCGCGCCCCCCTCCTGGGCCGCGCCGGCCTAGTGTCTGGGGCCCTCAGGCCTCCACCTGGCTTGCCCTTCTGGCTCCGTGAGTCTTCTGGAAAAATAAGACCTTTCGCATAAATTCCGAGGATTTTCCTGAAAGTTGGATTTCTGCACAAAAACGAGACACCAGAACAGTTCTGCTGAAAACAGCGTTAGTCCGCGTTAGTTGTATCCAAAACACACAAATTAGAGGCAAAACAGTAGCAAAAGTGTTCGGGAAAGTAGATACGTTTTGGACGTATCATGCTACACAATTAATCAAAACTCTAGCTAGATCGATCAAGTGTGCACAGACATGCACTATTAGAGGCACCCGCCTTTGCACGTAAAGTGCAAGCATAATGTGTGTCGTTGCGCTGGACACACCAATCGATAAAGAGAGAGATAGAGATGAGAGATTATTGAAATCGCCAAGAATGTTCAAATATATATATATATATGCATGCATGGTAGGCCATGCATGCATGCACACTAATTATATATATATATATCTATATATATATCTATATATATATATATATATATATATATGGTTGCACTATTATGAAACCAGTGCTCAGAATATTATTCTGAGCACCATCGGTCATATAGGACGTGCCACGACCGATCGTGCTGAGGGTAAAAAAATGAACCACTTCTTCCACGGACGCACCAAATCCCCACTTCTCCCTGGCTATGACCTCCCGCTCGATGCCGGGATTCCGGCGCCGGCCGCCGATCGCCAACCTCCTGCGCCGCTGCCTTGTCCTCACGTGCTTCCCCTCCCCTAACCTCTACCCACTGGCAGGCCGGCACGGCTCCACGGCTTCACTGCCGCCGGCAGGTTTCGACATCGCACTGGTATCTCGCGCCGCCGCTTGGACGCCGTGCCCCTGCCCGCCTGCTTGTCCCCACGCCCCCATCGGGTTGCCGCGCTCCTGCGGGTCCCTCGCGCCGCCTGCTAGCTCCAGCGCCATCTCGACTTGCAGATGCCGATGCGACTCGCCGTGGCCGACACTGCTCTTTTCCGATAGCGCTACTTGAGGTCGTTGGCTTGAGCCCCCTCGCCAGTGTGGCTACAGACCGCCGGTGAGGAGCTCGCGACCTCCAGTGTCGTCTCGCGAAGCCCCCTGTCCTCTATGCTTCCTCATCTGACTGGAGCTCCAACGGGCAGTACAGGTTTTCTTTTTGGACATTAACAGCATACGTATGTTTATTACTTGGAAGTGCAATTGCTTCTCCATCTCTCCGCCCTGGACGATTGAGCTCGACAAAGACAGGAATCCAAAGGTGATTACTTCTTCAGTTTTGTCGTTGATGCTCCTGGAGGAAATTTTGATTCAGTCACCACACCTGAAGGCTTCAACGCAAGTACTAATACATTCCGTGTGACTTTTCAGACTTCAGTACTGGCCAAATCATCATCATACTGTCGAAAGATCCTAAGGAAATCAAGAGCCCGAGTCAAGTTGTTTAATCATCAGCGGAATTGACTTGACGTAAGACTGATCACGTCAGATGGAGCTCAAAGGCGTGTGAGATTTCTGAAGGAACGGTTTACACTGGGGTTACCAAGTTCATACTGTGCGGTTTCTGAAAACAGGAAGTGCTTAGAGCGCACTAAGAAAAGGCCCTGTCCATACTCCATAGTTTCCTTGCAATTACATTGCAGCATTAATATGCTCCGGCAATTTATTTTTGTTGGTACTTGGGCGTTGTGTTTACCACTACGGAGCAATCTTTAAGAAAAAGATACAGTGGTTGAAATTCAGAGTACGAAGGAAAATCTTACTATTATTCGTCGCATACTATTGGTTGCAGAGTTGCAGAATTGTTATGTATACTAATATTTGATTTCATGTTTCAGTAATTTGCATGAGACAAATCGCAGAAAAATTTGCAGCAATTTGAAAAAAATAAAAGAGAAGGGCCGATGGGCATATTGTTGTGCACATGAAACTCGGCAGTACACGTATATTTGCATACTAAGTACATGCACAATTTTTCTATATGCTCTTGGCGCCTGAGAAGGTCAGGGTCGAGCGCGGGCGAATGGCCCGGCCATCGTCCACGAGACTGCCTAGCTCGGTGTTGTCTCTGAATTTTTCTATTTATTGCGCTAGGCAGTACATGTAAGTTAAAGAGAAACGTTCAATCACACGGTGGCAGGAAGTGCAAGTTGTGTTTTTCAAGGTGATTACTTCAGAGAGGAACGGCCGAACGGAACACTCTTGTACTGCCTGCAAATTTCAGTGATGCGCGTGTTTGATGCTGATCTGTACCCCTCAAGTGACTGATTTTCTACCTGCAAATAATAATAGATGTACAGATGCATCTACAGCACTTTCTAGGAGAACAAAATCGTAATTTCTCGGCAGTGCACACTTTATTTATCGGCATGGCAGTTGCTTAGCAATGAGCAGTCCAATTATCAACAAGAAAAAAATCGTCATTTTGTAGACGGCAGGCAGTGCGCGTTTTGTACCGGGCAATACACTGCCTGACGCCAAGGGATGTACTGACCTCCCTCAACCGGTTGCTCCATCTCCACTTTACAGAAAATACAGCGGTGCACTTGTTTTCTCAAGTGAGTGCGCATATTTTTCAAAGGCAGCGCACTTGTTCTTTTGTGTGGCATCTGCGTAGAATTGGAAGGACGACCATGCTTGTGGAGCCCCATGATGCGTCTATAGCCGATGCAGTTCTAAGTTTTTTTATTTACTGATTTTCCTTTTGGTTTTTGTAAACAAATAGTGAGATCGCAGTTTAGTTTCTTTTGCGCGAATTTGATTGTGTGACATTCTTGGGTGATTTAAAATGAAAACTTTTGTAAAAATATATAAAGGAAGTTCAATTGGATAATTTTTGGAGGACGACCCTTCAATTTGAAAAAGTACAAGTAAATTATATAGAGAAGTGCAGTGCACATAAATTCAATCGACGATACACATGCTGCTTCCGAAAAGTCTAAGAATGAAATTAGGGGAAAAAATCCGATCTATTAAATACACTTCTACAATGTCCCGGAGTCCAACACGCACTTGATGATAACTCCCAACCACCACCACCACCGCACACCACTACAACTATCGCCCAATCTCCCACCGCCCCCTCCAAAGCTCCTGCGCTACTGGTGTCCACTGTCGATCGCTCGGCCTCAAGCGTCCTCCTCCCCTCTGCCCTCGGCTCCATGCGATGCTCCTCCGGTGGTGACGGCGACCACACATGTGCTTTGTTGTCCGACGGTAGTACCTTTTGAGAAAAAGGAAAATAAAATACGGGGGAAGTTCAATTTAAAATTTTTGACAAGTACAAACCATGATTATTTGAGGTAAAAGAAAAAAATTGGGCAGTACACCCACTTAATATATGAAGTGCAAGAAAATTGAGAAAATCCAAATGTACAAAAAAAAATTCTCGCCATACATGAAAAATTCAAATACTTGTCGACGAGAAGTACAACCTTTCGATGCAAGCAGTACACCCACTAAATATAGGAAGTACAAGCACTAACTACTGGAAGTACAAAGTGCTCAAATAAAATTATATCGGTTTTTATCAACAGTTTTGTGAAACCGTACCAAGAAGTACAACTGTATTCCTCGGGAAGTATAAGCTCATGTCGAGGGAAGTTCAACGCTCTGTTCTTGCGGGGCGGAAATCTATTGCGAAAATTTAAAGTAGAAAAAAATCCTATCATCCGCGGGGGAGTTCAAATACTTGACGCTGAGAATTACTACCATTCAACACGAGTAGTACAACCACTTAACATAGTAAGTAAAAAACCGACAAGATCTAAATGCACAAAAACAAAATAATCCCATCATCCGCGAGGAAGTTCGAATACTCGATGATGAGAAGTACAACCATTCAACACAGGCAGTACAACCACTTATTTAGGAACTACAAGAAAGCCGATAAAAATCCAAATATACAAAATAATCTCGTCATCCGCGAGGACGTACAAAGACTTAAAGCTAAGAAGTACAATCGTTCGACACAAGAAGTACACCCACTTAATATAGGAAGTACAAAAAACCGACAAAATCCTAATGCACAAAAAATAAAAAATAAAAATCCTCATCCGCGGGAAGTACAATCTGTGATTCCGAGAAGTACAAGCGGCGACTGCAGGAAGTACAAGCGGTAACTACGGGAAGTAGACAGTGTTCAGATAAAATTTATTAGTTTTTCTGAACAGCTTCGTGAAACAGCATCAAGAAGTACAACCGCATTGCCCGAGCAGTACAAGCTTATGTCGGCGGAAGTTCAATGCTCTGTTTTTTGCGAGGCGGAAATCTATTGTGAAAATCTCATTGTTTTGTTCACTAACCAACTCAACCATTGCCACCCAAAGCTTTATATGATAGAGTATGAGTCTAATTTCATTACCTACAACATTTCACAACAAATAAATGGATCTAATCCATCGAATTCGAGTCATTATCTCGCAAAGTATACCGGAAACATGATTTCAAAACTTCTAAAATTACTTTTAAACCGTTTGGATTTGGCAAAAATGGTAGATACGAAAAAGATGCGCCCTTTCAACACCTTTCCAACCGTATATCATTTGCATTGTTTCAATATACCGGATGGAAATCGCGGGCAAAATCATTCGGTGCCCGTCACATAAAACGGGCGGATAGTAATTCAAGTTTTTCTTTTAAACTGTAAGGAATCAGAGAAAACAATTGGAATAAGAAAGTTGCGCCTAGTTCATAGCTTTCCAACGCCATATTATTTGCATCATTCCGACTAACGGTTGAAAAAATTCACCCAAATTACTCTCCGCTCGTTTTTTAGTACGTCCGAATTTCGGTATTTTCAAAATTGTTCAAAAACTGTGAGGATTTTGAAAAAACTTAAAACATGAAAAAGTTGCGCAATTTCATTATCTATCCAACGGTATATCATTTGTACATTTCTGATAAGCGATTCGAAAATCAAGCTAAAAGTTCGTTTTCTAGCCATATAGAAGCATTTTCGTATTTTCAAAATTAAATTTAAGCCGTGCTGAATCTGTGAAAAGTCTGAGCATGAAAAAGTTGCGGTTTTTCATTATCTATCCAACAGTATATCATTTGCATAGTTCCGACAAATGGTTGAAAAAATCGTAGTGTAATCAGTAGCTCTTAAGAAAATGGGAAGTTCAAGTAAGTTCCGATAAAAAGGTCAACCCTCTTATCCAGGAAGTTCAACCATGTGTCCAGGAAAGTACAAGTCGGTGCTCAGAATATTATTCTGCAACCGGTTGCAGAATAGTGCTGGTATATATATATATATATATATATATATATATATATATATATATATATATATATATATATATTGTAAGGCAAAACTTAATCAAATGTACGTGTTTTTCATTCTAAAACTTGTCAAAATTCAAGTTAATTTATTTATCAGCGCTAATTAGTTGGTCGCCTGCTTGATGCACAATTAAGTGTCGTTGGCCTATATATATATGTAGGGTTTAATTAGGGTTTACTGTTTAGTGTTTATGGTGTTTAGGGTGTACGTTTAGGGTTTAGGGTTTAGGGTTTAGGGTTTAGGGTGTTTAGGGTGTTTAGGGATTAGGGATTAGGGTTTTAGGGTTGTATGGTTTAAGGTTTAGGGACCATCGATCGAGTGCACACACACATTATTATTAGAGGCACACGCGCCTTTGCGCATAAAGTGCATGCGTATATAAGTGTGTTTTTTGGCCACCAACGATATATAGATCGAGAGAGAGAATGAACTATATATATATCCCCAAGAATATATTCAAATATATATATTGAAATATATGCAAGCTAGGTATACCATGCGTGCATGCACACTAATTATATATATATATTATGAGGCAACTTAATCAAATGTGTTTTCATTCGAGAGAACTTGTCAAAAATCAAGTTAATTAATTTATTAGCGCTAATTAGTTGGTCGCCTGCTTGATGCGCAATTAAGTGTCGTTGGCCTATATATGTAGGGTTTAATTATAGGGTTTAGGGTTTAGGGTTTAGTGTTTAGGGTTTAGGGTGTAGTGTTTAGGGTTTAGGGTCTAGGGTTTAGGGTTTAGTGTTTACATTGTTTAGGTTGTACGTTTAGGGTATAATTAGGGATTAGTGTTTTAGGGTTTAAGGTTTAGGGATCATCGATCGAGTGCACACACACATTATTAGAGGCACCCGCGCCTTTGCGCATAATTAAAGTGCATGCGCGTATATATATATAAGTGTGTTTCTTGGCCACCAACGATATATAGATCGAGAGAGAGATTGAAATATATATATATATCCCCAAGAATATGTTCAGATATATATTGAAATATATATATGCACGAATGATATGTGCAAGGTATGCCATGCACGCATTCACACTAATTGTATATATATATTATGAGGCAACTTAATCAAATGTGTTTTCATTCGAGAGAACTTTTCAAAAATCAAGTTAATTAATTTATTAGCGCTAATTAGTTGGTCGCATGCTTGATGCGCAATTAAGTGTTGTTGGCCTATATATATGTAGGGTTTAATTATAGGGTTTAGGGTTTAGTGTTTAGGGTTTAGGGTGTAGTGTTTAGGGTTTAGGGTTTAGGGTTTAGTGTTACATTGTTTAAGTTGTACGTTTAGGGTATAATTAGGGATTAGGATTTTAGGGTTTAAGGTTTAGGGATCATCGATCGAGTGCACACACACATTATTAGAGGCACCCGCGCCTTTGCGCATAATTAAAGTGCATGCGTGTATATATATAAGTGTGTTTCTTGGCCACCAACGATATATAGATCGAGAGAGAGAGAGATTGAAATATATATATATCGCCAAGAATATGTTCAGATATATATTGAAATATATATATGCACGAATGATATGTGCAAGGTATGCCATGCGCGCATTCACACTAATTGTATATATATATTATGAGGCAACTTAATCAAATGTGTTTTCATTCGAGAGAACTTGTCAAAATTCAAGTTAATTAATTTATCAGCGCTAATCAGTTGGTCGCTTGCTTGATGCACAATTAAGTGCCGTTGGCCTATATATATAGGGTTTAATTAGGGTTTAGGGTTTAGGGTTAGGGTTAATTAGGGTTAATTAGGGTTTAGGGTCTATATAGGGTTTAGGGTTTAGGGTTTGGGGTTTAGTGTTTGGGGTTTATATTAGGGTCTAGCTAGGGTTAGGGTTAGTGTTAATTAGGGTATAGGGTCTAGGGTCTAGGGTTTAGGGTTTAGGGTTTAGGGTTTAGGGTTTAGGGTTTAGTGTTTAGGGTTTAGGGTTTAGGGTTTAGGGTTTAGTGTTTAGGGTTTGGGGGTTTAGGGTTTAGTGTTTAGGGTTTAGGGTGTTTAGGGATTAGGGATTAGGGTTTTAAGGTTTTATGGTTTAAGGTTTAGGGATCATCGATCGAGTGCACACACACATTATTAGAGGCACCCGCGCCTTTGCGCATAAAGTGCATGCCTATATATAAGTGTGTTTCTTGGCCACCAACGATATGTAGATCTAGAGAGAGATTGAAATATATTTAGGGTTTATGGTTTATAGTTTAGGGTTTGTGGTCTAGGGTTAGGCTTTAGGGTTTAGGGTTTAGTGTTTAGTGTTTAGGGTGTAGTGTTTAGGGTTTAGGGTCTAGGGTTTAGGGTTTAGTGTTTAGGGTGTATGTTTAGGGTATAATTAGGGATTAGGGATTAGGGTTTTAGGGTTTAAGGTTTAGGGATCATCGATCGAGTGCACACACACATTATTAGAGGCACCCGCGCCTTTGCGCATAAAGTGCATGCGTATATATAAGTGTGTTTCTTGGCCACCAACGATATATAGATCTAGAGAGAGATTGAAATATATTTAGGGTTTATGGTTTATAGTTTAGGGTTTGTGGTCTAGGGTTAGGCTTTAGGGTTTAGGGTTTAGTGTTTAGGGTTTAAGGTTTAGGGTGTAGTGTTTAGGGTTTAGGGTCTAGGGTTTAGGGTTTAGTGTTTAGGGTGTTTAGGGTGTACGTTTAGAATATAATTTGGATTAGGGATTAGGGTTTTAGGGTTTAAGGTTTAGGGATCATCGATCGAGTGCACACACACATTATTAGAGGCACCCGCGCCTTTGCGCATAAAGTGCATGCGTATATATAAGTGTGTTTCTTGGCCACCAACGATATATATATAGATCTAGAGAGAGATTGAAATATATTTAGGGTTTATGGTTTATAGTTTAGGGTTTGTGGTCTAGGGTTAGGCTTTAGGGTTTAGTGTTTAGGGTTTAGGGTGTAGTGTTTAGGGTTTAGGGTCTAGGGTTTAGGGTTTAGTGTTTAGGGTGTATGTTTAGGGTATAATTAGGGATTAGGGATTAGGGTTTTAGGGTTTAAGGTTTAGGGATCATCGATCGAGTGCACACACACATTATTAGAGGCACCCGCGCCTTTGCACATAAAGTGCATGCGTATATATAAGTGTGTTTCTTGGCCACCAACGATATATAGATCTAGAGAGAGATTGAAATATATTTAGGGTTTATGGTTTATAGTTTAGGGTTTGTGGTCTAGGGTTAGGCTTTAGGTTTTAGGGTTTAGTGTTTAGGTTTTAGGGTTTAGGGTGTAGTGTTTAGGGTTTAGGGTCTAGGGTTTAGTGTTTAGGGTGTTTAGGGTGTACGTTTAGGGTATAATTAGGGATTAGGGATTAGGGTTTTAGGGTATAAGGTTTAGGGATCATCGATCGAGTGCACACACACATTATTAGAGGCACCCGCGCCTTTGCGCATAAAGTGCATGCGTATATATAAGTGTGTTTCTTGGCCACCAACGATATATAGATCTAGAGAGAGATTGAAATATATTTAGGGTTTATGGTTTAGCGTTTAGGGTTTGTGGTCTAGGGTTAGGCTTTAGAGTTTAGGGTTTAGTGTTTAGGGTTTAGGGTGTAGTGTTTAGGGTTTAGGGTCTAGGGTTCAGGGTTTAGTGTTTAGGGTGTACGTTTAGGGTATAATTAGGGATTAGGGATTAGGGTTTTAGGGTTTAAGGTTTAGGGATCATCGATCGAGTGCACACACACATTATTAGAGGCACCCGCGCCTTTGCGCATAAAGTGCATGCGTATATATAAGTGTGTTTCTTGGCCACCAACGATATATATATATATCTAGAGAGAGATTGAAATATATTTAGGGTTTATGGTTTATAGTTTAGGGTTTGTGGTCTAGGGTTAGGCTTTAGGGTTTAGGGTTTAGTGTTTAGGGTTTAGGGTATAGTGTTTAAGGTTTAGGGTCTAGGGTTTAGGGTTTAGTGTTTAGGGTGTTTAGGGTGTATGTTTAGGGTATAATTAGGGATTAGGGATTAGGGTTTTAGGGTTTTAGGTTTAGGGATCATCGATCGAGTGCACACACACATTATTAGAGGCACTCGCGCCTTTGCGCATAAAGTGCATGCGTATATATAAGTGTGTTTCTTGGCCACCAACGATATATAGATCTAGAGAGAGATTGAAATATATTTAGGGTTTATGGTTTATAGTTTAGGGTTTGTGGTCTAGGGTTAGGCTTTAGGGTTTAGGGTTTAGTGTTTAGGGTTTAGGGTTTAGGGTGTAGTGTTTAGGGTTTAGGGTTTAGAGTTTAGGGTGTTTAGGGTGTACTTTTAGGGTATAATTAGGGATTAGGGATTAGGGTTTTAGGGATCATCGATCGAGTGCACACACACATTATTAGAGGCACCCGCGCCTTTGCGCATAAAGTGCATGCGTATATATAAGTGTGTTTCTTGGCCACCAACGATATATATATATATATCTAGAGAGAGATTGAAATATATTTAGGGCTTATGGTTTATAGTTTAGGGTTTGTGGATTAGGGTTAGGCTTTAGGGTTTAGGGTTTAGTGTTTAGGGTTTAGGGTGTAGTGTTTAGGGTTTAGGGTCTAGGGTTTAGGGTTTAGTGTTTAGGGTGTTTAGGGTGTATGTTTAGGGTATAATTAGGGATTAGGGATTAGGGTTTTAGGGTTTAAGGTTTAGGGATCATCGATCGAGTGCACACACACATTATTAGAGGCACCCGCGCCTTTGCGCATAAAGTGCATGTGTATATATAAGTGTGTTTCTTGGCCACCAACGATATATAGATCTAGAGAGAGATTGAAATATATTTAGGGTTTATGGTTTATAGTTTAGGGTTTGTGGTCTAGGGTTAGGCTTTAGGGTTTAGGGTTTAGTGTTTAGGGTTTAGGGTTTAGGGTGTAGTGTTTAGGGTTTAGGGTCTAGGGTTTAGGGTTTAGTGTTTAGGGTGTTTAGGGTGTACGTTTAGGGTATAATTAGGGATTAGGGTTTTAGGGTTTAAGGTTTAGGGATCATCGATCGAGTGCACACACACATTATTAGAGGCACCCGCGCCTTTGCGCATAAAGTGCATGCGTATATATAAGTGTGTTATTTGGCCACCAACGATATATAGATCTAGAGAGAGATTGAAATATATTTAGGGTGTTTATGGTTTATAGTTTAGGGTTTGTGGTCTAGGGTTAAGCTTTAGGGTTTAGGGTTTAGTGTTTAGGGTTTAGGGTTTAGGGTGTAGTGTTTAGGGTTTAGGGTCTAGGGTTCAGGGTTTAGTGTTTAGGGTGTTTAGGGTGTATGTTTAGGGTACAATTAGGGATTAGGGATTAGGGTTTTAGGGTTTAAGGTTTAGGGATCGTCGATCGAGTGCACACACACATTATTAGAGGCACCCGCGCCTTTGCGCATAAAGTGCATGCGTATATATAAGTGTGTTTCTTGGCCACCAACGATATATATATAGATCTACAGAGAGATTGAAATATATTTAGGGTTTATGGTTTATAGTTTAGGGTTTGTGGTCTAGGGTTAGGCTTTAGGGTTTAGGGTTTAGTGTTTAGGGTTTAGGGTGTAGTGTTTAGGGTTTAGGGTCTAGGGTTTAGGGTTTAGTGTTTAGGGTGTTTAGGGTGTATGTTTAGGGTATAATTAGGGATTAGGGATTAGGGTTTTAGGGTTTAAGGTTTAGGGATCATCGATCGAGTGCACACACACATTATTAGAGGCACCCGCGCCTTTGCGCATAAAGTGCATGCGTATATATAAGTGTGTTTCTTGGCCACCAACGATATATAGATCTAGAGAGAGATTGAAATATATTTAGGGTTTATGGTTTATAGTTTAGTGTTTGTGGTCTAGGGTTAGGCTTTAGGGTTTAGGGTTTAGTGTTTAGGGTTTAGGGTGTAGTGTTTAGGGTTTAGGGTCTAGGGTCTAGGGTCTAGGGTTTAGTGTTTAGGGTGTTTAGGGTGTACGTTTAGGGTATAATTAGGATTAGGGATTAGGGTTTTAGGGTTTAAGGTTTAGGGATCATCGATCGAGTGCACACACACATTATTAGAGGCACCCGCGCCTTTGCGCATAAAGTGCATGCGTATATATAAGTGTGTTTTTTGGCCACCAACGATATATAGATCTAGAGAGAGATTGAAATATATTTAGGGTTTATGGTTTATAGTTTAGGGTTTGTGGTCTAGGGTTAGGCTTTAGGGTTTAGGGTTTAGTGTTTAGGGTTTAGGGTTTAGGGTGTAGTGTTTAGGGTTTAGGGTCTAGGGTTCAGGGTTTAGTGTTTAGGGTGGTTAGGGTGTATGTTTAGGGTACAATTAGGGATTAGGGATTAGGGTTTTAGGGTTTAAGGTTTAGGGATCATCGATCGAGTGCACACACACATTATTAGAGGCACCCGCGCCTTTGCGCATAAAGTGCATGCGTATATATAAGTGTGTTTCTTGGCCACCAACGATATATATATAGATCTAGAGAGAGATTGAAATATATTTAGGGTTTATGGTTTATAGTTTAGGGTTTGTGGTCTAGGGTTAGGCTTTAGGGTTTAGGGTTTAGTGTTTAGGGTTTAGGGTGTAGTGTTTAGGGTTTAGGGTCTAGGGTTTAGGGTTTAGTGTTTAGGCTGTTTAGGGTGTATGTTTAGGGTTTAGGGTTTAGGGTTTAGTGCTTAGGCTGTTTAGGGTGTATGTTTAGGGTATAATTAGGGATTAGGGATTAGGGTTTTAGGGTTTAAGGTTTAGGGATCATCGATCGAGTGCACACACACATTATTAGAGGCACCCGCGCCTTTGCGCATAAAGTGCATGCGTATATATAAGTGTGTTTCTTGGCCACCAACGATATGTAGATCTAGAGAGAGATTGAAATATATTTAGGGTTTATGGTTTATAGTTTAGGGTTTGTGGTCTAGGGTTAGGCTTTAGGGTTTAGGGTTTAGTGTTTAGGGTTTAGGGTGTAGTGTTTAGGGTTTAGGGTCTAGGGTCTAGGGTTTAGGGTTTAGTGTTTAGGGTGTTTAGGGTGTACGTTTAGGGTATAATTAGGGATTAGGGATTAGGGTTTTAGGGTTTAAGGTTTAGGGATCATCGATCGAGTGCACACACACATTATTAGAGGCACCCGCGCCTTTGCGCATAAAGTGCATGCGTATATATATAAGTGTGTTTCTTGGCCACCAACGATATATAGATCGAGAGAGAGAGATTGATATATATACATATGCCCAAGAATATGTTCAAATATATATTGAAATATATGCACGAATGATATGCAAGGTATGCCATGCGCGCATGCACACTAATTATATATATATATATATATTATGAGACTACTTAATCAAATGTGTTTTCATTCGAGATCGAGAACTTGTCAAAATTCAAGTTAATTAATTTATCAGCACTAATTAGTTGGTCGCCTCCTTGATGCGCAATTAAGTGTCGTTGGCCTATATATATATGTAGGGTTTAATTAGGGTTTAGTGTTTAGGGTTAGCTAGCTAGGGTTTTAGGGTTAGGGTTAGGGTTAATTAGAGTTTAGGGTCTATATAGGGTTTAGGGTTTGGGGTTTAGTGTTTAGGGTTTAGGGTCTAGCTAGGGTTAGGGATTAGGGTTTAGTGTTTAGGGTTTAGGGTTTAGGGTGTAGTGTTTAGGGTTTAGGGTCTAGGGTTTAGGGTTTAGTGTTTAGGGTGTTTAGGGTGTACGTTTAGGGTATAATTAGGGATTAGGGATTAGGGTTTTAGGGTTTAAGGTTTAGGGATCATCGATCGAGTGCACACACACATTATTAGAGGCACCCGCGCCTTTGCGCATAAAGTGCATGCTTATATATAAGTGTGTTTCTTGGCCACCAACGATATATAGATCTAGAGAGAGATTGAAATATATTTAGGGTTTATGGTTTAGGGTTTAGGGTTTGTGGTCTAGGGTTAGGCTTTAGGGTTTAGGGTTTAGTGTTTAGGGTTTAGGGTGTAGTGTTTAGGGTTTAGGGTCTAGGGTCTAGGGTTTAGGGTTTAGTGTTTAGGGTGTTTAGGGTGTACGTTTAGGGTATAATTAGGGATTAGGGATTAGGGTTTTAGGGTTTAAGGTTTAGGGATCATCGATCGAGTGCACACACACATTATTAGAGGCACCCGCGCCTTTGCGCATAAAGTGCATGCGTATATATAAGTGTGTTATTTGGCCACCAACGATATATAGATCTAGAGAGAGATTGAAATATATTTAGGGTGTTTATGGTTTATAGTTTAGGGTTTGTGGTCTAGGGTTAAGCTTTAGGGTTTAGGGTTTAGTGTTTAGGGTTTAGGGTTTAGGGTGTAGTGTTTAGGGTTTAGGGTCTAGGGTTCAGGGTTTAGTGTTTAGGGTGTTTAGGGTGTATGTTTAGGGTACAATTAGGGATTAGGGATTAGGGTTTTAGGGTTTAAGGTTTAGGGATCGTCGATCGAGTGCACACACACATTATTAGAGGCACCCGCGCCTTTGCGCATAAAGTGCATGCGTATATATAAGTGTGTTTCTTGGCCACCAACGATATATATATAGATCTACAGAGAGATTGAAATATATTTAGGGTTTATGGTTTATAGTTTAGGGTTTGTGGTCTAGGGTTAGGCTTTAGGGTTTAGGGTTTAGTGTTTAGGGTTTAGGGTGTAGTGTTTAGGGTTTAGGGTCTAGGGTTTAGGGTTTAGTGTTTAGGGTGTTTAGGGTGTATGTTTAGGGTATAATTAGGGATTAGGGATTAGGGTTTTAGGGTTTAAGGTTTAGGGATCATCGATCGAGTGCACACACACATTATTAGAGGCACCCGCGCCTTTGCGCATAAAGTGCATGCGTATATATAAGTGTGTTTCTTGGCCACCAACGATATATAGATCTAGAGAGAGATTGAAATATATTTAGGGTTTATGGTTTATAGTTTAGTGTTTGTGGTCTAGGGTTAGGCTTTAGGGTTTAGGGTTTAGTGTTTAGGGTTTAGGGTGTAGTGTTTAGGGTTTAGGGTCTAGGGTCTAGGGTTTAGGGTTTAGTGTTTAGGGTGTTTAGGGTGTACGTTTAGGGTATAATTAGGGATTAGGGATTAGGGTTTTAGGGTTTAAGGTTTAGGGATCATCGATCGAGTGCACACACACATTATTAGAGGCACCCGCGCCTTTGCGCATAAAGTGCATGCGTATATATAAGTGTGTTTTTTGGCCACCAACGATATATAGATCTAGAGAGAGATTGAAATATATTTAGGGTTTATGGTTTATAGTTTAGGGTTTGTGGTCTAGGGTTAGGCTTTAGGGTTTAGGGTTTAGTGTTTAGGGTTTAGGGTTTAGGGTGTAGTGTTTAGGGTTTAGGGTCTAGGGTTCAGGGTTTAGTGTTTAGGGTGTTTAGGGTGTATGTTTAGGGTACAATTAGGGATAAGGGATTAGGGTTTTAGGGTTTAAGGTTTAGGGATCATCGATCGAGTGCACACACACATTATTAGAGGCACCCGCGCCTTTGCGCATAAAGTGCATGCGTATATATAAGTGTGTTTCTTGGCCACCAACGATATATATATAGATCTAGAGAGAGATTGAAATATATTTAGGGTTTATGGTTTATAGTTTAGGGTTTGTGGTCTAGGGTTAGGCTTTAGGGTTTAGGGTTTAGTGTTTAGGGTTTAGGGTGTAGTGTTTAGGGTTTAGGGTCTAGGGTTTAGGGTTTAGTGCTTAGGCTGTTTAGGGTGTATGTTTAGGGTATAATTAGGGATTAGGGATTAGGGTTTTAGGGTTTAAGGTTTAGGGATCATCGATCGAGTGCACACACACATTATTAGAGGCACCCGCGCCTTTGCGCATAAAGTGCATGCGTATATATAAGTGTGTTTCTTGGCCACCAACGATATGTAGATCTAGAGAGAGATTGAAATATATTTAGGGTTTATGGTTTATAGTTTAGGGTTTGTGGTCTAGGGTTAGGCTTTAGGGTTTAGGGTTTAGTGTTTAGGGTTTAGGGTGTAGTGTTTAGGGTTTAGGGTCTAGGGTCTAGGGTTTAGGGTTTAGTGTTTAGGGTGTTTAGGGTGTACGTTTAGGGTATAATTAGGGATTAGGGATTAGGGTTTTAGGGTTTAAGGTTTAGGGATCATCGATCGAGTGCACACACACATTATTAGAGGCACCCGCGCCTTTGCGCATAAAGTGCATGCGTATATATATAAGTGTGTTTCTTGGCCACCAACGATATATAGATCGAGAGAGAGAGATTGATATATATACATATGCCCAAGAATATGTTCAAATATATATTGAAATATATGCACGAATGATATGCAAGGTATGCCATGCGCGCATGCACACTAATTATATATATATATATTATGAGACTACTTAATCAAATGTGTTTTCATTCGAGATCGAGAACTTGTCAAAATTCAAGTTAATTAATTTATCAGCACTAATTAGTTGGTCGCCTCCTTGATGCGCAATTAAGTGTCGTTGGCCTATATATATATGTAGGGTTTAATTAGGGTTTAGTGTTTAGGGTTAGCTAGCTAGGGTTTTAGGGTTAGGGTTAGGGTTAATTAGAGTTTAGGGTCTATATAGGGTTTAGGGTTTGGGGTTTAGTGTTTAGGGTTTAGGGTCTAGCTAGGGTTAGGGATTAGGGTTTAGTGTTTAGGGTTTAGGGTTTAGGGTGTAGTGTTTAGGGTTTAGGGTCTAGGGTTTAGGGTTTAGTGTTTAGGGTGTTTAGGGTGTACGTTTAGGGTATAATTAGGGATTAGGGATTAGGGTTTTAGGGTTTAAGGTTTAGGGATCATCGATCGAGTGCACACACACATTATTAGAGGCACCCGCGCCTTTGCGCATAAAGTGCATGCTTATATATAAGTGTGTTTCTTGGCCACCAACGATATATAGATCTAGAGAGAGATTGAAATATATTTAGGGTTTATGGTTTAGGGTTTAGGGTTTGTGGTCTAGGGTTAGGCTTTAGGGTTTAGGGTTTAGTGTTTAGGGTTTAGGGTTTAGGGTGTAGTGTTTAGGGTTTAGGGTCTAGGGTTTAGGGTTTAGTGTTTAGGGTTTTAGGGTTGAAGGTTTAGGGATCATCGATCGAGTGCACACACACATTATTAGAGGCACCTGCGCCTTTGCGCATAAAGTGCACGCGTATATATATAAGTGTGTTTCTTGGCCACCAACGATATATAGATCGAGAGAGAGAGATTGATATATATACATATCCCCAAGAATATGTTCAAATATATATTGAAATATATGCACGAATGATATGCAAGGTATGCCATGCGCGCATGCACACTAATTATATATATATTATGAGACTACTTAATCAAATGTGTTTTCATTCGAGATCGAGAACTTGTCAAAATTCAAGTTAATTAATTTATCAGCGCTAATTAGTTGGTCGCCTGCTTGATGCACAATTAAGTGTCGTTGGCCTATATATGTAGGGTTTAATTAGGGCTAGGGTTAGGGTTAGTGTTAATTAGGGTATAGGGTCTAGGGTTTAGGGTTTAGTGTTTAGGGTTTAGGGTTTAGGGTTTAGGGTTTAGGGTTTTTGGGTTTAGGGTTTAGTGTTTAGGGTTTAGGGTGTTTAGGGATTAGGGTTTTAGGGTTGTATGGTTTAAGGTTTAGGGATCATCGATCGAGTGCGCACACACATTATTAGAGGCACCCGCCTTAATTTGCTCATAAAGTGCATGCGTATATATATAAGTGTGTTTCTTGGCCACCAACGATATATAGATCGAGAGATAGAGATTGAAATCCCCAAGAATATGTTCAAATATACGCACACACATGAATTATTAGACGCACCCGCGCCTTTGCGCATAAAGTGCATGCGTATATATATAAGTGTGCTTCTTGGCCACCAACGATATATAGATCGAGAGAGAGAGATTGATATATATACATATCCCCAAGAATATGTTCAAATATATATTGAAATATATGCACGAATGATATGCAAGGTATGCCATGCGCGCATCCACACTAATTATATATATATTATGAGACTACTTAATCAAATGTGTTTTCATTCGAGATCGAGAACTTGTCAAAATTCAAGTTAATTAATTTATCAGCGCTAATTAGTTGGTCGCCTGCTTGATGCGCAATTAAGTGTCGTTGGCCTATATATGTAGGGTTTAATTAGGGCTAGGGTTAGGGTTAGTGTTAATTAGGGTATAGGGTCTAGGGTTTAGGTTTTAGTGTTTAGGGTTTAGTGTTTAGCTTTTAGGGTTTAGGGTTTAGTGTTTACGGTTTTTGGGTTTAGGGTTTAGTGTTTAGGGTGATTAGGGATTAGGGTTTTATGGTTTAAGGTTTAGGGATCATCGATCGAGTGCGCACACACATTATTAGAGGCACCCGCCTTAATTTGCGCATAAAGTGCATGCATATATATAAGTGTGTTTCTTGGCCACCAACGATATATAGATCGAGAGATAGAGATTGAAATCCCCAAGAATATGTTCAAATATACGCACACACATGAATTATTAGACGCACCCGCGCCTTTGCGCATAAAGTGCATGCATATGTGTGTTGTTCTGGCCACCAACGATACATGATAGGCTATATGTGAATCAATTTTTTCTTCCAAGAACTTGTCAAGATTGAAATTTATCGGTGCTAATAGAAACTAGTGCACACTAGACAAGCCCCTTGCGCAAGTGCTGGCCATTACATATAGTTTAAATCTCAAGAATGTTCATACATGATAGTCCATATGTGCAAAGGAATTTTTTTCCCCGTGAACTTGTCAAAATTCAAGTTTATCGGTGCAAATGGAAACTAGTCCAAAAAATTACATAGAGGTCCAAAAGAACTAGACAACAACTAATAGGACCTGCAACTTTACAAAAAGGACCCCAAAACATATAGAAGAAAATCAATCGAGTCCTTCTGGACCGCACATCAGATCTCTGCTCTGCATCCTTTCCAGCAACTCCGCCGCCGGGGACGCACCACTTGGGACGGTGTCGCCGGTAGTCGCCAGGACGAAGGAGAAGAAGGGCCTCAGCAACGGCATATTGGCTCTGAGAAGGGCCGCTGAAAGGCCAAGATGTTCACGGGCAAGACGGATGACGCCATCGTATGCCCCGAGCTTGTGAACGTTAGCAGCTTGACTTCCCCATTGGCCAGATCTGAAGCACTGACCAAAGCAAGCCTCACCGTTAGCGCCGTCACCTTGATGGCACCAGATCGGGGTTTGGCCGGCAAGATCCGCCAGATCTGATCCGCCAGATTCACCATAGTCCAGATCTGAAGCCGATGACGAGATCCCCGACTCCATTGCGCCATTCTGCTCATGGGAAACACTGGATCTAAGCTTACAACAACACTAATTCCCTCGGATCCAAATTAGCTGACTCAACTTTGCTTATCTAAATATGGGTGTATCCACACATGTTTTTACTCTAGATACATACACGTCCAAGGATAGTTGAATCAATTAATTTAGTTCGGAGGGTGTACGATATATAGAGAGAAGTCGGCCTCCTCTCCGGCCGGCGAGGCCGCCGGAGAGAAGGGGGAGAGGAGCCGGGGGAGTGGGAGAGACTCGAGAGAGAAAGAGAAGAGGAAGAAATGAGAGCTCCCTGGGGAAGAACATTATTTTTGTCGTTCTGCTCGTAGCTTGAAACTAAAAATTTCGGCCGCGCGCCAAATCATCCCGCCGCATCCATTCGAAAATCCCGTGACCAGTTTTACCCCTTTAACCCTGGTCCGGAAGCTACAACCCACCGACCATGGAGGGCTCTTTCGGTAACAATGAAATATCTTGCCTAGATCCCGAACCCTCCCCACAGGCCCACACCCACCCACCAACCATTCGCCCCATTAGCTCAAAAATACTCTCACACGCCAAAGCTCTGACTCTCTACAGTACTAGATCTGCTTCGCCGCCGGCATACTCCTCCATAGCGTAGCCTTGATCGTGTTGGCTGTCCACCCACCTGATCCGCTCCCCCGCCGCCCTCGCCACCGAAGGATCTGCTTCACCGCCGACCACGCCACCGACGGATCTGCTTCACCGCCGACCTCGCCACCGACGGATCTGCCTCACCGCCGACCTCGCCACCGATGGATCTGCTTCACCACCGACCTCATCCACAACGTAGCTATCAACGCCTTTCCTGTCGACGCACTGGATCCTCTCCAACGGAACCGGGTCTACTTCACCGCGGCCCCCCTCCACAGAAGCCGATCTATTCCACCGACTACCTCGGCGCAGCGGCTGTATCAACTTCACCGAATCCTTTGCCAGCCAACCAGATCTGCTTCACTAACGCGTACTTCTACTGAAACAGGGTCGACTCATCGTCTCCCGCGTTTGCCGCCACTGGAATGCAAGTTGCCGCCCCCGTCCACCCCGCCGCAGCTTGGTTAGTACGCTGGCCCGTTAGATCGCGGTGTTTCTTTAGCCATGTTTTGTGTAGTTATTTGCAGATCTCATATGCCATTAACTTTCTTGATGTGTTACTTCGCATGAAGTTCGTTTAAATATTGTACAGTACAAAAGCATTATCCGGTCGCTACCATCCTGTTCATTCTACTGACACCTGTGTGCATCCACATATTTATAGCCTTATACCCATTCATTTGCTGCCAACTGTTTTTGTACTGCATGCTATTCCTTTTATAGTCATGCTATGGGCATTTCCAATCTGGTTGTTCTTATACCACGTCATTAGCTCACCGCTAGCCGCTAGCTGTTTTCCCGTGCCTGCTATTCTCACACTGCTTTTATAATCATGCTATGTGCATTTCCAATCTGCTTGCTCTTATACCTCGTCTTTAGCTTATAGCTATTTTTTCTATGAATGCTCCTGTCGCACAGCTTGTATAGTTATTGCTGCGTGCATGTCTTGTCTTTGTATTATCGTTCACTAACTTGTCAATGTTATTTTTCCTAGGGATTGATCATGCGAACCACTTATTAGAATATCCAACATTAACAGCGGGGACGCTAGGGAAGGTTGGAATCTGAGTTCTTGGTTGGTAACTCTGGCAGTTTACTTCCGTTATTATCAATAACCTATATGCATTGTTCCTTATGCAAGAGATTAACACTTGGAACCCTGCCATAGCAATGCCATCCATGCTTTACTATGTTTCTGCCTATTTGATATGCTTGTCTTGGAGCAACTGCGAAGGTGATTTGAACCTGACATTTGGTCATTCTTAATGCCAGTTTACTTTATGTGGAAAACCTTGGCATTACCCTACTCTAAATCTGAATGTCTGAAATTCGTATCTCATGCAAAGCAACATCTAGTTGGTTTTAATCTGATATCTGGTAAATATTGGCTTATTCATTTGGCAGCTCAAGTTTTTTGTTATTTGAAACCAGCTGACTTGGTCTTAAATGTGATATCTAAACACAGATTAAGGACAATGGAGCAGGAGGATTAGCATTTCACTTGATGGCTGAACCTAAAATGACAGGCATGTCGACCACGACTAGTGCACTGATACGTCTCAAACGTATTTATAATTTCTTATGTTCCATGCTACTTTTATGATGATACTCACATGTTTTATACACATTATATGTCATTGTTATGCATTTTCCGGCACTAACCTATTAACGAGATGCCGAAGAGCCAGTTGCTGTTTTCTGCTGTTTTTGGTTTCAGAAATCCTAGTAAGGAAATATTCTCGGAATTGGACGAAATCAACGCCCAGGGTCCTATTTTTCCACGAAGCTTCCAGAAGTCTGAAGAGGAGACGAAGTGGGGCCACGAGGCGGCGCCACAGTAGGGCGGCGCGGCCTAGGTGCTGGCCGCACGGCCCTAGCGTGTGGGCCCCTCGTGACTCTCCCTGACCTACCTCTTCGCCTACTTAAGCCTTGGTCGATGATAGTTCCAGTACCGAGAGCCACGATACGGAAAACCTTCCAGAGACGCCGCCGCCGCCAATCCCATCTCGGGGGATTCAGGAGATCGCCTCCGGCACCCTGCCGGAGAGGGGAATCATCTCCTGGAGGACTCTACACCGCCATGGTCGCCTCCGGATTGATGTGTGAGTAGTTCACCCCTGGACTATGGGTCCATAGCAGTAGCTAGATGGTCGTCTTCTCCTCATTGTGCTATCATTGTTGGATCTTGTGAGCTGCCTAACATGATCAAGATCATCTATCTGTAATGCTACATGTTGCGTTTGTTGGGATCTGATGAATATGGAATACTATGCTATGTTGATTATCAATCTATTATCTATGTGTTGTTTATGATCTTGCATGCTCTGCGTTGCTAGTAGAGGCTCTGGCCAAGTCATTACTTGTAACTCCAAGAGGGGGTAATTATGCTCGATAGTGGATTCATGCCTCCATTAAATCTGGGGGAGTGACAGCAACCTCTAAGGTTGTGGATGTGCTGTTGCCACTAGGGATAAAACATCAATACTATATCTAAGGATGTATTTGTTAATTACATTACGCACCATACTTAATGCAATTGTCAGTTGTTTGCAACTTAATACTTGAGGGGGTTCGGATGATAACCTGAAGGTGGACTTTTTAGGCATAGATGCATGCTGGATAGCGGTCTATGTACTTTGTCGTAATGCCCAATTAAATCTCACACTACTCATCATAACATGTATGTGCATTGTTATGCTCTCTTTATTTGTCAATTGCCCAACTGTAATTTGTTCACCCAACATGCTTATTCTTATCGGAGAGACACCACTAGTGAACTGTGGACCCCGGTCCATTCTTTTACATCGAATACAATCTACTGCAATACTTTTTCTACTGTTCTCTGCAAACAATCATCATCCACACTATACATCTAATCCTTTGTTACAGCAAGCCGGTGAGATTGACAACCTCACTGTCACGTTGGGGGAAAGTAATTTGGTTGTGTTGTGCAGGTTCCACGTTGGCGCCGGAATCCCTGGTGTTGCGCCGCACTACACTTCGCCGCCATCAACCTTCAACGTGCTTCTTGGCTCCTACTGGTTCGATAACCTTGGTTTCTTTCTGAGGGAAAACTTGCTGCTGTGCGCATCACACCTTCCTCTTGGGGTTCCCAACGGACGTGTGTCTACACGCCATCAAGCTCTTTTTCTGGCGCCGTTGCCGGGGAGATCAAGACACGCTGCAAGGGGAGTCTCCACCTCCAATCTCTTTACTTTGTTTTTGTCTTTCTTTACTTTTATTTACTACTTTGTTTGCTGCACTAAAACAAAACACAAAAAAATTAGTTACTTGCATTTACTTTATCTAGTTTACTTTATTTACTATTGCTAAAATGAATACTCCTGAAAATACTAAGTTGTTTGACTTCACTAGCACAAATAATAATGATTTCTTATGCACACCTATTGCTCCACCTGCTACTACAGCAGAATTCTTTGAAATTAAACCTGCTTTACTGAATCTTGTTATGAGAGAGCAATTTTCTGGTGTTAGTTCTGATGATGCTACTGCCCATCTAAATAATTTTGTTGAACTATGTGAGATGCAAAAGTATAAGGATGTAGATGGTGACATTATAAAGTTAAAATTGTTTCCTTTCTCATTAAGAGGAAGAGCTAAAGATTGGTTGCTATCTCTGCCTAAGAATAGTATTGATTCATGGACTAAATGTAAGGATGCTCTCATTGGTAGATATTATCCTCCTGCTAAAATTATATCTTTGAGAAGTAGCATAATGAATTTTAAGCAATTAGATACTGAGCATGTTGCACAAGCATGGGAAAGAATGAAATCTTTGGTTAAAAATTGCCCTACCCATGGACTGACTACTTGGATGATCATCCAAACCTTTTATGCAGGACTGAATTTTTCTTCACGGAACCTATTGGATTCAGCTGCTGGAGGTACCTTTATGTCCATCACTCTAGGCGCCGCAACAAAGATTCTTGATGATATGATGATTAATTACTCTGAATGGCACACGGAAAGAGCTCCACAAGGTAAGAAGGTAAATTCTGTTGAAGAAACCTCCTCCTTGAGTGATAAGATTGATGCTATAATGTCTATGCTTGTGAGTGGTAGGACTAATGTTGATCCTAATAATGTTCCGTTAGCTTCATTGGTTGCCCAAGAAGAACATGTTGATGTGAACTTCATTAAAAATAATAATTTCAACAACAATGCTTATCGGAACAATTCTAGTAACAACTATAGGCCATATCCTTCTCATAACAATAATGGTTATGGTAATTCTTACGGTAGATCTGTTTTGCCTAATGAGGAAAAGATGCTAGAAGTTGAAAGAGCTACTAAGAGCTTTATGCAATCACAATATGAGCAAAATCAGTCGTTCACTAAAACTATGAATGAACAATCTGCCTTGTTGAGAAATATAGGGAATCAACTTGAAAAACTGAATATGGAAATTTCTGGTTTGCAAACTAAGCTTTCAAATACTGAAAATCGAATCTCATACTTGTCTCAGTCACAATCTTCTTTAATTAATAAAATGGCTGCTAAACCCGAGGATAATGAAAATAAAATTGTTACTACAACAAATGCCACCCAAGTTAGAATTAATGAGAATATAAGATTAATGGCTGAATTGCATGCTAGGTGGGAAAGAGAAGAAAATGAAAAACTAGCTAAAGAGAATAATGTAGCTAAAGTTTGGACTATTACCACCACTAGTAATGCTAATGCTCCACATGTTGCTGCACCTCCTACTATCAATGGTAAAATAATTGGTGTTGGCAATGTTTCTACTCCTAATGCAAAGCGAGCAAAACTGCCTGAAACTGCTTGTGATAAAACTGCTGAATTTTTTTCCAACATTGGGGACAATGATCCCATTGCTATAGATCATAATGGTTTAGATTTTGATGATTGTCACATCTCTGAAGTTATAAAGTTCTTACAAAAACTTGCTAAAAGTCCCAACGCTAGTGCTATAAATTTGGCCTTTACAAAACATATTACAAATGCTCTCATAAAAGCTAGAGAAGAGAAATTAAAACTTGAAACTTCTATTCCTAGGAAGTTAGAAGATGGTTGGGAGCCCATCATTAATATGAACGTCAATGATTTTGATTGTAATGCCTTATGTGATCTTGGTGCAAGTATTTCCGTTATGCCTAAGAAAATCTATAATATGCTTGACTTGCCACCATTGAAAAATTGTTATTTGGATGTTAATCTTGCTGATAATTATACAAAGAAACCTTTGGGGAGGATTGATAATGTTCACATTACTGTTAACAATAACCTTGTCCCCGTTGATTTTGTTGTCTTGGATATTGAATGCAATGCATCTTGTCCCGTTATATTGGGAAGTCCTTTTCTTCGAACTGTTGGTGCCACCATTGATATGAAGGAAGGTAATATTAGATATCAATTTCCTCTCAAGAAAGGTATGGAACACTTCCCTAGAAAGAGAATGAAGTTACCTTTTGATTCTATCATTAGAACAAATTATGATGTTGATGCTTCATCTCTAGATAATACTTGATACACACTTTCTGCGCCTAGCTGAAAGGCGTTAAAGAAAAGCGCTTATGGGAGACAACCCATTATTTTAATTCTGCACTTTTATTTTATATTTGAGTCTTGGAAGTTGTTACTACTGTAGCAACCTCTCCTTATCTTAGTTTTATTGCATTGTTGTGCATAGTAAAGTCTTTAATGATAAAGTTCATACTAGATTTGGATTACTGCACAGAAACAGTTTTCTTGCTGTCACAAAATTGAGTCACTACGTCTGTAGGTAACTCAGAAAAATATGCCAATTTGCGTGCGTGATCCTCAGATATGTACGCAACTTTCATTAGTTTTGAGTTTTCTCATTTGAGCAAGTCTGGTGCCTCTAAAAAATTCGTCTTTACGGACTGTTCTGTTTTGACAGATTCTGCCTTTTATTTCACATTGCCTGTTTTGCTATGCTTGATGGATTTCTTTGTTCCATTAACTTTCAGTAGCTTTGTGCAATGTCCAGAAGTGTTAAGAATGATTATGACACCTCTGAACATGTGAATTTTCGATTATGCACTAACCCTCTAATGAGTTTGTTTCGAGTTTGGTGTGGAGGAAGTTTTCAAGGATCAAGAGAGGAGGATGATACAATATGATCAAGGAGAGTGAAAGCTCTAAGCTTGGGGATGCCCCCGGTGGTTCATCCCTGCATATTTCAAGAAGACTCAAGCATCTAAGCTTGGGGATGCCCAAGGCATCCCCTTCTTCATCGACAACACTATCAGGTTCCTCTAGTGAAACTATATTTTTATTCCATCACATCTTATGTGCTTTACTTGGAGCGTCTGTTTGTTTTTGTTTTTGTTTTGTTTGAATAAAGTTGGATCCTAGAATTCATTGTGTGGGAGAGAGACACGCTCCGCTGTTGCATATGGACAAATATGTCCTTAGGCTTTACTCATAATATTCATGGCGAAGGTTGAAACTGCTTCGTTAAATTGTTATATGGTTGGAAACGAGAAATGCTATATGTGGTAATTGGTATAATATCTTGAATAATGTGATACTTGGCAATTGTTGTGCTCATGTTTAAGCTCTTGCATCATATACTTTGCACCTATTAGTGAAGAAATACATAGAGCTTGCTAAAATTTGGTTTGCATGTTTGGTCTCTCTAAGTCTAGATATTTTCTGGTGAGGGTTTGAACAACAAGGAAGACGGTATAGAGTCTTATAATGTTTTCAATATGTCTTTTATGTGAGTTTTGTTGTACCGGTTCATACTTGAGTTTGCTTCAAACAACCTTGCTAGCCTAAGCCTTGTATTGAGAGGGAATACTTCTCGCGCATCCAAAATCCTTGAGCCAAACACTATGCCACTTGTGTCCACCATACCTACCTACTACATGGTATTTCTCCGCCATTCCAAAGTAAATTGCTTGAGTGCTACCTTTAAAATTTCTATTCTTTATCTTTGCAATATATAGCTCATGGGACTAATAGCCTAAAAACTATTGTGATATTGAATATGTACTTATGCATCTTATCTCTTATAAGTTGCTTGTTTAGCGATAACCATGTTCCTGGGGACGCCATCAACTATTCCTTTGTTGAATATCATGTGAGTTGCTCTGCATGTTCGTCTTGTCTGAAGTAAGGGTGATTTATCATGATCAAACGGTTTGAGTATGCATATTGTTAGAGAAGAACATTGGGCCGCTAACTAAAGCCATGATCCATGGTGGAAGTTTCAGTTTGGACAACAAACCTCAATCTCTCATGAGAATATTATCTGTTGTTGAATGCTTATGCATTAAAGAGGAGTCCATTATCTGTTGTCTATGTTGTCCCGGTATGGATGTCTAAGTTGAGAATAATCAAAAGCGAGAAATCCAATGCGAGCTTTCTCCTTAGACCTTTGTACAGGCGGCATAGAGGTACCCCTTTGTGACACTTGGTTAAAACATATGCTATGCTATGATAATCCATGTAAATCCAAGCTAATTAGGACGAGGTGCGGGCACTATTGGTATACTATGCATGAGGCTTGCAACTTGTAGGATATAATATACATAACTCATATGCTTTATTACTACCGTTGACAAAATTGTTTCTTGTTTTCAAAATAAAAGCTCTAGCACAAATATAGCAATCCATGCTTCCCTCTGCGAAGGGCCTTTCTTCTACTTTCATTGTTGAGTCAGTTTACCCATTTCCTTCTATCTTAAGAAGCAAACACTTGTGTTAACTGTGCATTGATTCCTACATACTTGCATATTGCACTTGTTATATTACTTTATGCTGACAATATCCATGAGATATACATGTTACAAGTTGAAAGAGACCGCTGAAACTTAATCTTCCTTTGTGTTGCTTCAATACCTTTACTTTGAAATTATTGCTTTATGAGTTAACTCTTATGCAAGACTCATTGATGCTTGTCTTGAAAGTACTATTCATGAAAAGTCTTTGCTATATGATTCCATTGTTTACTCATTGTATTTACCATTGCTTCGAATCGCTGCATTCGTTACATGTGCTTACAATAGTATTGATCAAGATTATGGTAGCATTGTCACTTAAGAAATTATCTTTGTTATCGTTTACCTACTCGGGACGAGTAGGAACTAAGCTTGGGGATGCTTGATACGTCTCAAACGTATCTATAATTTCTTATGTTCCATGCTACTTTTATGATCATACTCACATGTTTTATACACATTATATGTCATTGTTATGCATTTTTCGGCACTAACCTATTAACGAGATGCCGAAGAGCCAGTTGTTGTTTTCTGCTGTTTTTGGTTTCAGAAATCCTAGTAAGGAAATATTCTCGGAATTGGACGAAATCAACGCCCAGTGTCCTATTTTTCCCCGAAGCTTCCAGAAGTCCGAAGAGGAGACGAAGTGGGGCCACGAGGTGGCGCCACAGTAGGGCGGCGCGGCCCAGGTGCTGACCGCGCAGCCCTAGCGTGTGGGCCCCTCGTGACTCTCCCTGACCTACCTATTCGCCTACTTAAGCCTTCGTCGATGATAGTTCCAGTACCGAGAGCCACGATACGGAAAACCTTCCAGAGACGCCGCCGCCGCCAATCCCATCTCGGGGGATTCAGGAGATCGCCTCCGGCACCCTGCCGGAGAGGGGAATCATCTCCCGGAGGACTCTACACCGCCATGGTCGCCTCCGGATTGATGTGTGAGTAGTTCACCCCTGGACTATGGGTCCATAGCAGTAGCTAGATGGTCGTCTTCTCCTCATTGTGCTATCATTGTTGGATCTTGTGAGCTGCCTAACATGATCAAGATCATCTATCTGTAATGCTACATGTTGCGTTTGTTGGGATCTGATGAATATGGAGTACTATGCTATGTTGATTATCAATCTATTATCTATGTGTTGTTTATGATCTTGCATGCTCTCCGTTGCTAGTAGAGGCTCTGGCCAAGTCATTACTTGTAACTCCAAGAGGGGGTAATTATGCTCGATAGTGGGTTCATGCCTCCATTAAATGCGGGGAGTGACAAAGAACCTCTAAGGTTGTGGATGTGCTGTTGCCACTAGGGATAAAACATCAATACTATATCTAAGGATGTATTTGTTAATTACATTACGCACCATACTTAATGCAATTGTCAGTTGTTTGCAACTTAATACTGGAGGGGGTTCGGATGATAACCTGAAGGTGGAATTTTTAGGCATAGATGCATGCTGGATAGCGGTCTATGTACTTTGTCGTAATGCCCAATTAAATGTCACACTACTCATCATAACATGTATGTGCATTGTTATGCTCTCTTTATTTGTCAATTGCCCAACTGTAATTTGTTCACCCAACATGCTTATTCTTATCGGAGAGACACCACTAGTGAACTGTGGACCCCGGTCCATTCTTTTACATCGAATACAATCTACTGCAATACTTGTTCTACTGTTCTCTGCAAACAATCATCATCCACACTATACATCTAATCCTTTGTTACAGCAAGCCGGTGAGATTGACAACCTCACTGTCACGTTGGGGCAAAGTAATTTGGTTGTGTTGTGCAGGTTCCACGTTGGCGCCGGAATACCTGGTGTTGCGCCGCACTACACTCCACCGCCATCAACCTTCAACGTGCTTTTTGGCTCCTACTGGTTCGATAACCTTGGTTTCTTTCTGAGGGAAAACTTGCTGCTGTGCGCATCACACCTTCCTCTTGGGGTTCCCAACGGACGTGTGTCTACACGCCATCATGCACGCAAGAGAAGGACCTGCAGCGAGCCAGTATGTGCTTAGTACATGCATCTTATCTTATCTTGTGCTTATTTCTGCTACATGCTGTTATCTGATCTCTACATTGCGTAATACATTTTTGAATAGTTAATTGTTGTAACTATGTTTGCAATATTACCAGAATGCAGTTTTAGTGAAGCAGTCATCATTAGAAGATACTCGCCAAAGCGACCCTGTGCAACATTATGATGTAAGTCTGCTTAGTACAAGTTCCATACATTGTCTTATTTATGCAACTTGTTATTATCTTATATCTACATTGCATAATAAATTTTTGAATAGTTCACTGTTGTAACTATGTTTGCAATATTACTAGAATGCAGTTGTAATGAAGAAGTCCTTAGTAGAAGATAGAGTGCAAAAAATGTTCCGGGGTGAGCCTATGCAACGATATAATGTAAGTCTGTGCTTAGTACTTGTGACTATCTGATACGTCTCCGACGTATCGATAATTTCTTATGTTCCATGCCACATTATTGATGTTATCTACATGTTTTATGCACACTTTATATCATATTCGTGCATTTTCTGGAACTAACCTATTAACAAGATGCCGAAGTGCCGATTCTTTGTTTTCTGCTGTTTTTGGTTTCAGAAATCCTAGTAAGGAAATATTCTCGGAATTGGACGAAATCAAAGCCCAGGGGCCTATTTTTCCACGAAGCTTCCAGAAGTCCGAAGATGAAACGAAGAGGGGCCACGGGGTGGCCAAACCCTAGGGCGGCGCGGCCCCACCCCTGGCCGCGCCGGCCTGTGGTTTGGGCCCCCCGTGCCGCCTCTTGACTTACCCTTCCGCCTACTTAAAGCCTCCGTGACGAAACCCCCAGTACCGAGAGCCACGATACGGAAAACCTTACTGAGACGCCGCCACCGCCGATCCCATCTCGGGGGATCCAGGAGATCGCCTCCGGCACCCTGCCGGAGAGGGGAATCATCTCCCGGAGGACTCTACGCCGCCATGGTCGCCTCCGGTGTGATGTGTGAGTAGTCTACCCCTGGACTATGGGTCCATAGCAGTAGCTAGATGGTTGTCTTCTCCCCATTGTGCTATCATTGTCGGATCTTGTGAGCTGCCTAACATGATCAAGATCATCTATCTGTAATTCTATATGTTGCGTTTGTTGGGATCCGATGAATAGAGAATACTTGTTATGTTGATTATCAAAGTTATATCTACGTGTTGTTTATGATCTTGCATGATTTCCGTTACTAGTAGATGCTCTGGCCAAGTAGATGCTTGTAACTCCAAGAGGGAGTACTTATGCTCGATAGTGGGTTCATGCCTGCATTGACACCTGGGACAGTGACAGAAAGTTCTAAGGTTGTGTTGTGCTGTTGCCACTAGGGATAAAACATTGATGCTATGTCTAAGGATGTAGTTGTTGATTACATTACGCACCATACTTAATGCAATTGTCTGTTGCTTTGCAACTTAATCCTGGAGGGGGTTCGGATGATACCCTGAAGGTGGACTTTTTAGGCATAGATGCAGTTGGATGGCGGTCTATGTACTTTGTCGTAATGCCCAATTAAATCTCACTATACTCATCATGATATGTATGTGCATGGTCATGCTCTCTTTATTTGTCAATTGCCCAACTGTAATTTGTTCACCCAACATGCTGTTCGTCTTATGGGAGAGACACCTCTAGTGAACTGTGGACCCCGGTCCAATTCTCTTTACTGAAATACAATCTACTGCAATACTTATTCTACTGTTTTCTGCAAACAATCATCTTCCACACAATACGGTTAACTCTTTGTTACAGCAAGCCGGTGAGATTGACAACCTCACTGTTTCGTTGGGGCAAAGTACTTTGGTTGTGTTGTGCAGGTTCCACGTTGGCGCCGGAATCCCTGGTGTTGCGCCGCACTACATCCCGCCGCCATCAACCTTCAACGTGCTTCTTGGCTCCTCCTGGTTCGATAAACCTTGGTTTCTTTCTGAGGGAAAACTTGCTGCTGTGCGCATCATACCTTCCTCTTGGGGTTCCCAACGAACGTGTGAGTTACACGCCATCAAGCTCTTTTTCTGGCGCCGTTGCCGGGGAGATCAAGACACGCTGCAAGGGGAGTCTCCACTTCTCAATCTCTTTACTTTGTTTTGTCTTGCTTAGTTTTATTTACTACTTTGTTTGCTGCACTAAATCAAAATACAAAAAAATTAGTTGCTAGTTTTACTTTATTTGCTATCTTGTTTGCTATATCAAAAACACAAAAAAATTAGTTACTTGCATTTACCTTATCTAGTTTGTTTTATTTACTGTTGCTAAAATGGCCAACGCTGAAAATACTAAGTTGTGTGACTTCACAACCACAAATAATAATGATTTCTTATGCACACCTATTGCTCCACCTGCTACTACAGCAGAATTCTTTGAAATTAAACCTGCTTTACTGAATCTTGTTATGCGAGAGCAATTTTCTGGTGTTAGTTCTGATGATGCTGCTGCCCATCTTAATAATTTTGTTGAACTATGTGAAATGCAAAAATATAAAGATGTAGATGGTGATATTATTAAACTAAAATTGTTCCCTTTCTCATTAAGAGGAAGAGCTAAAGATTGGTTGCTATCTCTGCCTAAGAATAGTATTGATTCATGGACTAAATGCAAGGATGCTTTTATTGGTAGATATTATCCCCCTGCTAAAATTATATCTTTGAGGAGTAGCATAATGAATTTTAAACAATTAGATACTGAACATGTTGCTCAAGCTTGGGAAAAAATGAAATCTCTGGTTAAAAATTGCCCAACCCATGGACTGACTACTTGGATGATCATCCAAACCTTCTATGCAGGACTAAATTTTTCTTCACGGAATTTATTGGATTCAGCTGCTGGAGGTACCTTTATGTCCATCACTCTTGGTGAAGCAACAAAGCTTCTTGATAATATGATGATCAACTACTCTGAATGGCACACGGAAAGAGCTCCACAAGGTAAGAAGGTAAATTAATCGAAGAAACCTCTTCCTTGAGTGATAAGATTGATGCTATTATGTCTATGCTTGTGAATGATAGGACTAATATTGATCCTAATAATGTTCCATTAGCTTCATTGGTTGCACAAGAAGAACATGTTGATGTAAACTTCATTAAAAATAATAATTTCAACAACAATGCTTACCAGAACAATTCTAGTAACAACTATAGGCCATATCCTTATAATAATGGCAACGGCTATGGTAATTCTTATGGAAATTCTTACAACAATAATAGGAACACACCCCCTGGACTTGAAGCCATGCTTAAAGAATTTATTAGTACACAAACTGCTTTTAACAAATCTGTTGAAGAAAAGCTTGGGAAAATTGATATACTTGCTTCTAAAGTCGATAGTCTTGCTGCTGATGTTGATCTTTTGAAATCGAAAGTTATGCCTAATGAGAATCATCATAATAAGATTGTTACTACAGCAAATGCCATCCAAGTTAGAATTAATGAGAATATAAGATTAATGGCTGAACTGCGTGCTAGGTGGGATAGAGAAGAAAATGAAAAACTAGCTAAAGAGAAGAATGTAGCTAAAGTTTGGACTATTACCACCACTAGTAATGCTAATGCTACACATGTTGCTGCACCTCCTACTAATACTAATAAAAGAATTGGTGTTAGCAATGTTTCCACTTCTAATACAAAGCGCGAAAAACTGCCTGAAACTGCTAAAATCATTAAACTGCCTGTGATAAAGCTGCTGAATTTTTTTCCAACATTGGGGATGATGATCCCATTGCTTTAGATTATAATGGTTTGAATTTTGATGATTGTCACATCTCTGAAGTTATAAAGTTCTTGCAAAAACTTGCTAAAAGTCCTAATGCTAGTGCTATAAATTTGGCTTTCACACATCATATTACAAATGCTCTCATTAAAGCTAGAGAAGAGAAACTAGAGCGCAAAGCCTCTATTCCTAAAAAGCTAGAGGATGGTTGGGAGCCCATCATTAAGATGAAGGTTAAAGATTTTGATTGTAATGCTTTATGTGATCTTGGTGCAAGTATTTCCGTTATGCCTAAGAAAATCTATAATATGCTTGACTTGCCACCGCTGAAAAATTGTTATTTGGATGTTAATCTTGCTGATCATTCTACAAAGAAACCTTTGGGTAAAGTTGATAATGTTCGCATTACCGTTAACAATAACCTTGTTCCCGTTGATTTTGTTGTCTTGGATATTGAATGCAATGCATCTTGTCCCATTATATTGGGAAGACCTTTTCTTCGAACTGTTGGTGCTATCATTGATATGAAGGAAGGTAATATAAAATATCAATTTCCTCTCAAGAAAGGTATGGAACACTTCCCTAGAAAGAGAATGAAGGTACCTTTTGATTCTATTATGAGAACAAATTATGATGTTGACACTTCGTCTCTTGATAATACTTGATACACACTTTCTGCGCCTAGCTGAAAGGCGTTAAAGAAAAGCGCTTATGGGAGACAACCCATGTTTTTACCTACAGTACTTTGTTTTTATTTTGTGTCTTGGAAGTTGTTTACTACTGTAGCAACCTCTCCTTATCTTAGTTTTGTGTTTTGTTGTGCCAAGTTAAGCCGTTGATAGAGAAGTAAGTACTAGATTTGGATTACTGCGCAGTTCCAGATTTCTTTGCTGTCACGAATCTGGGTCCACCTCCCTGTAGGTAGCTCAGAAAATTAAGCCAATTTACGTGCATGATCCTCAGATATGCACGCAACTTTCATTCAATTTGAGCATTTTCATTTGAGCAAGTCTGGTGCCATTTTAAAATTCGTCAATACGAACTGTTCTGTTTTGACAGATTCTGCCTTTTATTTCGCATTGCCTCTTTTGCTATGTTGGATGAATTTCTTTGATCCACTAATGTCCAGTAGCATTATGCAATGTCCAGAAGTGTTAAGAATGATTGTGCCACCTCTGAATATGTCAATTTATATTGTGCACTAACCCTCTAATGAGTTGTTTCGAGTTTGGTGTGGAGGAAGTTTTCAAGGATCAAGAGAGGAGTATGATGCAACATGATCAAGGAGAGTGAAAGCTCTAAGCTTGGGGATGCCCCGGTGGTTCACCCCTGCATATATCAAGAAGACTCAAGTGTCTAAGCTTGGGGATGCCCAAGGCATCCCCTTCTTCATCGACAACATTATCAGGTTCCTCCCCTGAAACTATATTTTTATTCCATCACATCTTATGTGCTTTTTCTTGGAGCGTCGGTTTGTTTTTGTTTTTTGTTTTGTTTGAATAAAATGGATCCTAGCATTCACTTTATGGGATAGAGACACGCACCGCTGTAGCGTATGGACAAGTATGTCCTTGGTTTCTACTCATAGTATTCATGGCGAAGTTTCTCCTTCGTTAAATTGTTATATGGTTGGAATTGGAAAATGATACATGTAGTAATTGCTATAAATGTCTTGGGTAATGTGATACTTGGCAATTGTTTTGCACTCATTAATGAAGAAATACATAGAGCATGCTAAAATTTGGTTTGCATATTTGGTTTCTCTAAGGTCTAGATAATTTCTAGTATTGAGTTTGAACAACAAGGAAGACGGTGTAGAGTTGATGGCGTGTAACTCACACGTTCGTTGGGAACCCCAAGAGGAAGGTATGATGCGCACAGCAGCAAGTTTTCCCTCAGAAAGAAACCAAGGTTTATCGAACCAGGAGGAGCCAAGAAGCACGTTGAAGGTTGATGGCGGCGGGATGTAGTGCGGCGCAACACCAGAGATTCCGGCGCCAACGTGGAACCTGCACAACACAACCAAAGTACTTTGCCCCAACGAAACAGTGAGGTTGTCAATCTCACCGGCTTGCTGTAACAAAGGATTAACCGTATTGTGTGGAAGATGATTGTTTGCAGAAAACAGTAGAACAGGTATTGCAGTAGATTGTATTTCAGTAAAGAGAATTGGACCGGGGTCCACAGTTCACTAGAGGTGTCTCTCCCATAAGATAAACAGCATGTTGGGTGAACAAATTACAGTTGGGCAATTGACAAATAAAGAGGGCATGACCATGCACATACATATCATGATGAGTATAGTGAGATTTAATTGGGCATTACGACAAAGTACATAGACCGCCATCCAACTGCATCTATGCCTAAAAAGTCCACCTTCAGGTTATCATCCGAACCCCCTCCAGTATTAAGTTGCAAAGCAACAGACAATTGCATTAAGTATGGTGCGTAATGTAATCAACAAATACATCCTTAGACATAGCATCAATGTTTTATCCCTAGTGGCAACAGCACAACACAACCTTAGAACTTTCTGTCACTGTCTCAGGTGCCAATGCAGGCATGAACCCACTATCGAGCATAAGTACTCCCTCTTGGAGTTACAAGTATCTACTTGGCCAGAGCATCTACTAGTAACGGAAAGCATGCAAGATCATAAACAACACGTAGATATAACTTTGATAATCAACATAACAAGTATTCTCTATTCATCGGATCCCAACAAACGCAACATATAGAATTACAGATAGATGATTGATGTCTACGTTCCCCCTCCTTTCCTGTAGACAGTGTTGGGCCTCCAAGAGCAGAGGTTTGTAGAACAGCAGCAAGTTTTCCCTTAAGTGGATCACCCAAGGTTTATCGAACTCAGGGAGGAAGAGGTCAAAGATATCCCTCTCATGCAACCCTGCAACCACAAAGCAAGAAGTCTCTTGTGTCCCCAACACACCTAATAGGTGCACTAGTTCGGCGAAGAGATAGTGAAATACAGGTGGTATAAATATATATGAGCAGTAGCAACGGTGCCAGAAAATAGCTTGCTGGCGTGTAGTTGATGGTGGTAGTATTGCAGCAGTAGTAACGCAGTAAAACAGTAAACAAGCAGTAGTAACACAGTGAAACAGTAAACAAGCAGTAGTAACACAGCAGTATTTAGGAACAAGGCCTAGGGATTAGACTTTCACTAGTGGACACTCTCAACATTGATCACATAACAGAATAGATAAATGCATACTCTACACTTTTGTTGGATGATGAACACATTGCGTAGGATTACACGAACCCTCAATGCCGGAGTTAACAAGCTCCACAATAATGCTCATGTTTAGTAACCTTATAGTGTAAGATAGATCAACAGACTAAACCAAGTACTAACATAGCATGCACACTGTCACCTTCATGCATATGTAGGAGGAATAGATCACATCAATATTATCATAGCAATAGTTAACTTCGCAATCTACAAGAGATCATGATCATAGCATAAACCAAGTACTAACACGGTGCACACACTGTCACCTTTACACACGTGCAGGAGGAATAAAACTACTTTAATAACATTGCTAGAGTAGCACATAGATAGTAGTGATACAAAACTCATATGAATCTCAATCATGTAAAGCAGCTCATGAGATCATTGTATTGAAGTACATAGGAGAGATTAACCACATAGCTACCGGTACAGCCCCGAGCCTCGATGGAGAACTACTCCCTCCTCATGGGAGCAGCAGCGGTGATGAAGATGGCGATGGAGATGGCAGCGGTGTCGATGGAGAAGCCTTCCGGGGGCACTTCCCCGTTCCGGCAGCGTGCCGGAACAGAGACTCCTGTCCCCCAGATCTTGGCCTCGCGATGGCGGCGGCTCTGGAAGGTTTCTGTGGTTTTCGTCGAACGCCTCAGGGTTTTCGATCCAGGGGCTTTATATAGGCGAAGAGGCGGCGCAGGAGGGCTTCTGGGGGGCCCACACCATAGGGCGGCGCGGCCCCCCCTCTGGCCGCGCCAGGGTGTGGTGTGGGGCCCCCAGGGCTCCCCTCTGGCGGCTCTCGGGTGTTCTGGATGGTTCCGGGAAAAATAGGAACCTGGGCGTTGATTTCGTCCGATTCCGAGAATATTTCGTTACTAGGATTTCTGAAACCAAAAACAGCAGAAAACAGGAACTAGCACTTCGGCATCTTGTTAATAGGTTAGTTCCAGAAAATGCACGAATATGACATAAAGTGTGCATAAAACATGTAGATAACATCAATAATGTGGCATGGAACATAAGAAATTATCGATACGTCGGAGACGTATCAATGATCTTGATCATGTTAGGCAGCTCACAAGATCCGACAATGAAGCACAATGGGGAGAAGACAACCATCTAGCTACTGCTATGGACCCATAGTCCAGGGGTAGACTACTCACACATCACTCCGGAGGCGACCATGGCGGTGTAGAGTCCTCCGGGAGATGATTCCCCTCTCCGGCAGGGTGCCGGAGGCGATCTCCTGGATCCCCCGAGATGGGATCGGCGGTGGCGGCGTCTCAGTAAGGTTTTCCGTATCGTGGCTCTCGGTACTGGGGGTTTCGTCACGGAGGCTATTTGTAGGCGGAAGGGCAGGTCAAGAGGCGGCACGGGGGGCCCACACCATAGGGCCGCGCGGCCAAGGGGGGGCCCGCGCCGCCCTAGGGTTTGGCTCCCTCGTGGCCCCTCTTCGTCTCTCCTTCGGACTTCTAGAAGCTTCATGGAAAAATAGGCCCCTGGGCTTTGATTTCGTCCAATTCCGAGAATATTTCGTTACTAGGATTTCTGAAACCAAAAACAGCAGAAAAGAACAACTGGCACTTCGGCATCTTGTTAATAGGTTAGTTCCAGAAAATGCACGAATATGACATAAAGTGTGCATAAAACATGTAGATAACATCAATAATGTGGCATGGATCATAAGAAATTATCGATACGTCGGAGACGTATCAGCATCCCCAAGCTTAGTTCTGCTCGTCCCGAGCAGGTAAAACGATAACACAGATAATTTCTGGAGTGACATGCCATCATAATCTTGATCATACTATTTGTAAAGCATATGTAGTGAATGCAGCGATCAAAACAATGTATACGACATGAGTAAACAAGTGAATCATAAAGCAAAGACTCTTCATGAATAGCACTTCAAGACAAGCATCAATAAGTCTTGCATAAGAGTTAACTCATAAAGCAATAATTCAAAGTAAAGGTATTGAAGCAACACAAAAGAAGATTAAGTTTCAGCGGTTGCTTTCAACTTGTAACATGTATATCTCATGGATATTGTCAACATAGAGTAATATAATAAGTGCAATAAGCAAGTATGTAGGAATCAATGCATAGTTCACACAAGTGTTTGCTTCTTGAGGTGGAGAGAAATAGGTGAACTGACTCAACATTGAAAGTAAAAGAATGGTCCTCCATAGAGGAAAAGCATCGATTGCTATATTTGTGCTAGAGCTTTGATTTTGAAAACATGAAACAATTTTGTCAACGGTAGTAATAAAGCATATGCATCATGTAAATTATATCTTATAAGTTGCAAGCCTCATGCATAGTGTACTAATAGTGCCCGCACCTTGTCCTAATTAGCTTGGACTACCGGATCATCACAATGCACTGTTTTTACCAAGTGTCACAAAGGGGTACCTCTATGCCGCCTGTACAAAGGTCTAAGGAGAAAGCTCGCATTGGATTTCTCGCTATTGATTATTCTTCAACTTAGACATCCATACCGGGACAACATAGACAACAGATAATGGACTCCTCTTTTATGCATAAGCATGTAACAACAATTAATAATTTTCTCATTTGAGATTGAGGATATATGTCCAAAACTGAAACTTCCACCATGGATCATGGCTTTAGTTAGCGGCCCAATGTTCTTCTCTAACATATGCATGCTTAACCATAAGGTGGTAGATCTCTCTTACTTCAGACAAGACGGACATGCATAGCAACTCACATGAAATTCAACAATGAATAGTTGATGGCGTCCCCAGTGAACATGGTTATCGCACAACAAGCAACTTAATAAGAGATAAAGTGCATAATTACATATTCAATACCACAATAGTTTTTAAGCTATTTGTCCCATGAGCTATATATTGCAAAGGTGAATGATGGAATTTTAAAGGTAGCACTCAAGCAATATACTTTGGAATGGCGGAAAATACCATGTAGTAGGTAGGTATGGTGGACACAAATGGCATAGTGGTTGGCTCAAGTATTTTGGATGCATGAGAAGTATTCCCTCTCGATACAAGGTTTAGGCTAGCAAGGTTTATTTGAAACAAACACAAGGATAAACCGGTGCAGCAAAACTCACATAAAAGACATATTGAAAACATTATAAGACTCTACACCGTCTTCCTTGTTGTTCAAACTCAATACTAGAAATTATCTAGACCTTAGAGAAACCAAATATGCAAACCAAATTTAAGCATGCTCTATGTATTTCTTCATTAATGGGTGCAAAGCATATGATGCAAGAGCTTAATCATGAGCACAACAATTACCAAGTATCACATTAACCAAGACATTTATAGCAATTACTACATGTATCATTTTCAAATTCCAACCATATAACAATTTAACGAAGGAGAAACTTCGCCATGAATACTATGAGTAGAAACCAAGGACATACTTGTCCATATGCTATAGCGGAGCGTGTCTCTCTCCCATACAATGTGAATGCTAGGATCCATTTTATTCAAACAAAACAAAAACAAAAACAAACCGACGCTCCAAGAAAAAGCACATAAGATGTGATGGAATAAAAATATAGTTTCAGGGGAGGAACCTGATAATGTTGTCGATGAAGAAGGGGATGCCTTGGGCATCCCCAAGCTTAGACGCTTGAGTCTTCTTGATATATGCAGGGGTGAACCACCGGGGCATCCCCAAGCTTAGAGCTTTCACTCTCCTTGATCATGTTGCATCATACTCCTCCTCTTGATCCTTGAAAACTTCCTCCACACCAAACTCGAAACAACTCATTAGAGGGTTAGTGCACAATATAAATTGACATATTCAGAGGTGACACAATCATTCTTAACACTTCTGGACATTGCATAATGCTACTGGATATTAGTGGATCAAAGAAATTCATCCAACATAGCAAAAGAGGCAATGCGAAATAAAAGGCAGAATCTGTCAAAACAGAACAGTTCGTATTGACGAATTTTAAAATGGCACCAGACTTGCTCAGATGAAAATGCTCAAATTGAATGAAAGTTGCGTACATATCTGAGGATCATGCAAGTAAATTGGCTTAATTTTCTGAGCTACCTACAGGGAGGTAGACCCAGATTCGTGACAGCAAAGAAATCTGGAACTGCGCAGTAATCCAAATCTAGTACTTACTTTTCTATCAACGGCTTAACTTGGCACAACAAAACACAAAACTAAGATAAGGAGAGGTTCCTACAGTAGTAAACAACTTCCAAGACACAAAATAAAAACAAAGTACTGTAGGTAAAAATATGGGTTGTCTCCCATAAGCGCTTTTCTTTAACGCCTTTCAGCTAGGCGCAGAAAGTGTGTATCAAGTATTATCGAAGGGTGGTGTGTCCTCAGCGGGGTGTGAATCGTTCTCAACTAGGCATAGTATATTTGATACATAAGTTTCAGCACCTCCCTTTTCATTAGTCTTAGGCGTGCTACTCTCATCAAACAAATTTTCAGGAACAAGCCAAGCATAGTTATTTTCTAGTGCATCATTCATAGCTAGGAGTTTACATGGTATTGGTGCTTTGATCTCCCCATCATCATCAATATTATTAGTGTATCTTATTCTATCCATGTCCATCTTTTCAAGGAGACTAACAAAATTAGTATGAGAACCAAGCATATTAAATTTAGCAAAGACCTTTCTAGCTTCTCTTGCTAGACCACCAAATTCTCTAAGAAGGGTTTCTAAAACAAAATCTTTCTTTTCCCCTTCTTCCATATCACCAAGTGTGAGAAACATGTGTTGGATTATAGGATTAAGATTAACAAATTTAGTCTCCAACAGGCGAACTAAATGCGCGGCAGCAATTTCATAAGTAGGCGCAAGGTCTACCAAGTGTCTATCTTCAAAATTTTCAATGGTACTAACATGATTGAAAAATTCTTCTATATTATTTCTCCCAACTATAGACCCACGTCCTACCGGTATGTCTTTTGTGGTAAAATTAAAAGGAAACATGATGAGTCAAGTAAAGTAAATGCAAGTAAACTAATTTTTTTGTGTTTTTGATATAGCAAACAAGATAGCAAATAAAGTAAAACTAGCAACTAATTTTTTTGTATTTTGATTTAGTGCAGCCAACAAAGTAGTAAATAAAACTAAGCAAGACAAAAACAAAGTAAAGAGATTGAGAAGTGGAGACTCCCCTTGCAGCGTGTCTTGATCTCCCCGGCAACGGCGCCAGAAAAAGAGCTTGATGGCGTGTAACTCACACGTTCGTTGGGAACCCCAAGAGGAAGGTATGATGCGCACAGCAGCAAGTTTTCCCTCAGAAAGAAACCAAGGTTTATCGACCCAGGAGGAGCCAAGAAGCACGTTGAAGGTTGATGGCGGCGGGATGTAGTGCGGCGCAACACCAGAGATTCCGGCGCCAACGTGGAACCTGCACAACACAACCAAAGTACTTTGCCCCAACGAAACAGTGAGGTTGTCAATCTCACCGGCTTGCTGTAACAAAGGATTAACCGTATTGTGTGGAAGATGATTGTTTGCAGAAAACAGTAGAACAGGTATTGCAGTAGATTGTATTTCAGTAAAGAGAATTGGACCGGGGTCCATAGTTCACTAGAGGTGTCTCTCCCATAAGATAAACAGCATGTTGGGTGAACAAATTACAGTTGGGCAATTGACAAATAAAGAGGGCATGACCATGCACATACATATCATGATGAGTATAGTGAGATTTAATTGGGCATTACGACAAAGTACATAGACCGCCATCCAACTGCATCTATGCCTAAAAAGTCCACCTTCAGGTTATCATCCGAACCCCCTCCAGTATTAAGTTGCAAAGCAACAGACAATTGCATTCAGTATGGTGCGTAATGTAATCAACAACTACATCCTTAGACATAGCATCAATGTTTTATCCCTAGTGGCAACAGCACAACACAACCTTAGAACTTTCTGTCACTGTCCCAGGTGTCAATGCAGGCATGAACCCACTATCGAGCATAAGTACTCCCTCTTGGAGTTACAAGCATCTACTTGGCCAGAGCATCTACTAGTAACGGAAAGCATGCAAGATCATAAACAACACGTAGATATAACTTTGATAATCAACATAACAAGTATTCTCTATTCATCGGATCCCAACAAACGCAACATATAGAATTACAGATAGATGATCTTGATCATGTTAGGCAGCTCACAAGATCCGACAATGAAGCACAATGGGGAGAAGACAACCATCTAGCTACTGCTATGGACCCATAGTCCAGGGGTAGACTACTCACACATCACTCCGGAGGCGACCATGGCGGTGTAGAGTCCTCCGGGAGATGATTCCCCTCTCCGGCAGGGTGCCGGAGGCGATCTCCTGGATCCCCCGAGATGGGATCGGCGGTGGCGGCGTCTCAGTAAGGTTTTCCGTATCGTGGCTCTCGGTACTGGGGGTTTCGTCACGGAGGCTATTTGTAGGCGGAAGGGCAGGTCAAGAGGCGGCACGGGGGGCCCACACCATAGGGCCGCGCGGCCAAGGGGGAGACCCGCGCCGCCCTAGGGTTTGGCTCCCTCGTGGCCCCTCTTCGTCTCTCCTTCGGACTTCTGGAAGCTTCGTGGAAAAATAGGCCCCTGGGCTTTGATTTCGTCCAATTCCGAGAATATTTCGTTACTAGGATTTCTGAAACCAAAAACAGCAGAAAACAGCAACTGGCACTTCGGCATCTTGTTAATAGGTTAGTTCTAGAAAATGCACGAATATGACATAAAGTGTGCATAAAACATGTAGATAACATCAATAATGTGGCATGGATCATAAGAAATTATCGATACGTCGGAGACGTATCAAGAGTCTTATAATGTTTTCAATATGTCTTTTATGTGAGTTTTGCTGCACCGGTTCATCCTTGTGTTTGTTTCAAATAAGCCTTGCTAGCCTAAACCTTGTATCGAGAGGGAATACTTCTCATGCATCCAAAATACTTGAGCCAACCACTATGCCATTTGTGTCCACCATACCTACCTACTACATGGTATTTTACGCCATTCCAAAGTAAATTGCTTGAGTGCTACCTTTAAAATTCCATCATTCACCTTTACAATATATAGCTCATGGGACAAATAGCTTAAAAACTATTGTGGTATTGAATATGTAATTATGCACTTTATCTCTTATTAAGTTGCTTGTTGTGCGATAACCATGTTCACTGGGGACGCCATCAACTATTCATTGTTGAATTTCATGTGAGTTGCTATGCATGTCCGTCTTGTCTGAAGTAAGAGAGATCTACCACCCTATGGTTAAGCATGCATATTGTTAGAGAAGAACATTGGGCCGCTAACTAAAGCCATGATCCATGGTGGAAGTTTCAGTTTTGGACATATATCCTCAATCTCAAATGAGAAAATTATTAATTGTTGTTACATGCTTATGCATAAAAGAGGAGTCCATTATCTGTTGTCTATGTTGTCCCGGTATGGATGTCTAAGTTGAAGAATAATCAATAGCGAGAAATCCAATGCGAGCTTTCTCCTTAGACCTTTGTACAGGCGGCATAGAGGTACCCCTTTGTGACACTTGGTTAAAACAGTGCATTGTGATGATCCGGTAGTCCAAGCTAATTAGGACAAGGTGCGGGCACTATTAGTACACTATGCATGAGGCTTGCAACTTATAAGATATAATTTACATGATGCATATGCTTTATTACTACCGTTGACAAAATTGTTTCATGTTTTCAAAATCAAAGCTCTAGCACAAATATAGCAATCGATGCTTTTCCTCTATGGAGGACCATTCTTTTACTTTCAATGTTGAGTCAGTTCACCTATTTCTCTCCACCTCAAGAAGCAAACACTTGTGTGAACTGTGCATTGATTCCTACATACTTGCTTATTGCACTTATTATATTACTCTATGTTGACAATATCCATGAGATATACATGTTACAACTTGAAAGCAACCGCTGAAACTTAATCTTCTTTTGTGTTGCTTCAATACCTTTACTTTGAATTATTGCTTTATGAGTTAACTCTTATGCAAGACTTATTGATGCTTGTCTTGAAGTGCTATTCATGAAAAGTCTTTGCTATATGATTCACTTGTTTACTCATGTCATGTACATTGTTTTGATCGCTGCATTCACTACATATGCTTTACAAATAGTATGATCAAGATTATGATGGCATGTCACTCCAGAAATTATCTGTGTTATCGTTTTACCTGCTCGGGACGAGCAGAACTAAGCTTGGGGATGCTGATACGTCTCCGACGTATCGATAATTTCTTATGTTCCATGACACATTATTGATGTTATCTACATGTTTTATGCACACTTTATATCATATTCGTGCATTTTCTGGAACTAACCTATTAACAAGATGCCGAAGTGCCAGTTGCTGTTTTCTGCTGTTTTTGGTTTCAGAAATCCTAGTAAGGAAATATTCTCGGAATTGGACGAAATCAAAGCCCAGGGGCCTATTTTTCCACGAAGCTTCCAGAAGTCCGAAGATGAAACGAAGAGGGGCCACGGGGTGGCCAAACCCTAGGGCGGCGCGGCCCCACCCCTGGCCACGCCGGCCTGTGGTTTGGGCCCCCCGTGCCGCCTCTTGACTTACCCTTCCGCCTACTTAAAGCCTCCGTGACGAAACCCCCAGTACCGAGAGCCACGATACGGAAAACCTTACTGAGACGCCGCCACCGCCGATCCCATCTCGGGGGATCCAGGAGATCGCCTCCGGCACCCTACCGGAGAGGGGAATCATCTCCCGGAGGACTCTACGCCGCCATGGTCGCCTCCGGTGTGATGTGTGAGTAGTCTACCCCTGGACTATGGGTCCATAGCAGTAGCTAGATGGTTGTCTTCTCCCCATTGTGCTATCATTGTCGGATCTTGTGAGCTGCCTAACATGATCAAGATCATCTATCTGTAATTCTATATGTTGCGTTTGTTGGGATCCGATGAATAGAGAATACTTGTTATGTTGATTATCAAAGTTATATCTACGTGTTGTTTATGATCTTGCATGCTTTCCGTTACTAGTAGATGCTCTGGCCAAGTAGATGCTTGTAACTCCAAGAGGGAGTACTTATGCTCGATAGTGGGTTCATGCCTGCATTGACACCTGGGACAGTGACAGAAAGTTCTAAGGTTGTGTTGTGCTGTTGCCACTAGGGATAAAACATTGATGCTATGTCTAAGGATGTAGTTGTTGATTACATTACGCACCATACTTAATGCAATTGTCTGTTGCTTTGCAACTTAATACTGGAGGGGGTTCGGATGATAACCTGAAGGTGGACTTTTTAGGCATAGATGCAGTTGGATGGCGGTCTATGTACTTTGTCGTAATGCCCAATTAAATCTCACTATACTCATCATGATATGTATGTAAATGGTCATGCTCTCTTTATTTGTCAATTGCCCAACTGTAATTTGTTCACCCAACATGCTGTTCGTCTTATGGGAGAGACACCTCTAGTGAACTGTGGACCCCGGTCCAATTCTCTTTACTGAAATACAATCTACTGCAATACTTGTTCTACTGTTTTCTGCAAACAATCATCTTCCACACAATACGGTTAACTCTTTGTTATAGCAAGCCGGTGAGATTGACAACCTCACTGTTTCGTTGGGGCAAAGTACTTTGGTTGTGTTGTGCAGGTTCCACGTTGGCGCCGGAATCCCTGGTGTTGCGCCGCACTACATCCCGCCGCCATCAACCTTCAACGTGCTTCTTGGCTCCTCCTGGTTCGATAAACCTTGGTTTCTTTCTGAGGGAAAACTTGCTGCTGTGCGCATCATACCTTCCTCTTGGGGTTCCCAACGAACGTGTGAGTTACACGCCATCACTATCTCATATCGACAATGCTTAATACATGTTTGCATAGTTCATCGTTTAACTCTTTTTGCATTATTATCAGAATGCAGTTGTGATGAAGCAATCTTCATCAGAAGAGAGGCCCACAAAAAGTTCTGATCTTTCTTCTGATGCATCCTCTCATAGCCGTCAACCTAGACCATTCTTTTCATCAAACAGTAAATATCTCAAGGCTGTACTTTATAAAAGACATGGTATTGCTGCTTTAAGATCTGTAGCTGATATGTTGACCAAGGGTACACAAGATTCAATCAAGGCGATTGCCAAATGTCAACGTGTTATTGATGATGCTAATAGAAGTCTTCAATGATTCTATGTAATTTTTTTATTTGGGCACATTAATTGCCTTGTAATTTTCCTGTTATTTTATTTGTGTATGTAATTGTGTGTATCATTGATATTAGATTGTAGGCTCATGAAATTTAATGCAATTTGACTAGTCAAACAACCAGGGCCCAACAACAGATTGGGCCGGCCTATTTACAGTAGTGGGGGACCGACTTTCATTTTGGGCCGGCTCACTTACTTATTGGGCCGCCCCATTAACACGATAGTGGGCCCACCTTCTTATTGGGCCGGTCCACTATCTTGTTGGGCCGGCCCACTTGCTATATGGTGGACCCCACATACTAAATGGGTCGGCCCTTTAACAGGCAAGTGGGACCCACCTGTGTTTTTGGCCCGGCCCACTTTCTTGTTGGGCCAGCCCACTGGCTATATGGTGGACCCCACATACTAAATGGGTCAGCCCTTTAACAGGAAAGTGGGACCCACCTGTGTTTTTGGCCTGGCCTACTATCTTGCTGGGCCGGCCCACTGGCTATGTGGTGGACCCCACATACTAAATGGGCCGGCCCTTTAACAGGAAAGTGGGACCCACCCCTGTTTCTTGGCCCGGCCCACTATCTTGCTGGGCCGGCCCATTTGCTATATGGTGGACCCCACATACTAAATGGGCCGGCCCTTTAACAGGAAAGTGGGGCCCACCCGTGTTTTTGGCCCGGCCCACTTTTTTGTTGGGCCAACCCATTTGATCTATTGTGGACCCCACGTACTAAATGGGCCGGCCCGGTAGCAGGAATATGGGACCCACAGGCTAATTGGGCCGGCCCAATAACTTCTTGGGCCGGCCCACTTGCTTTAAGGTGGACCCCACTTGTAAAATGGGCCGACCCGATAACAGGAAAGTGGGTCCCACATGTCTTGTGGGCCGGCCTTTTTTCCTGTTGACCGGTCAAACGAGTGCATTCGGCCCGGCCCACATGCTTAGTGGGCCGGCCCATTAATGTTTTGACCAGTCAACCTTAGAGGTTAGGCCCGGCCCATGTAACTAATGGTCCAGCCCAGCTGTATAGTTGACCGGTCAAATAAGTCAGCTGGCCCGGCCCGCAAACTTAATGGGCCAGCCCGCTTAAGATTTGGCAGGCCTCGTGTGGGCCTACCATCTACCACGGGGTTTCAGCCGGTTAACGCCGTTAAATGACAGTTAACGGCGTCTGCCACGTGGCAGTTTGCATGACGTCAGCAGTCAACGGGCTCCCGGAAACACTTCTGCAACGGTCCGATTTTCCGTGGCGGAAGGGTGCCCAAGCGCGACGGACCGAAAAAAAACGTGGTAGGACTTTGCCTGACGCAGTTTCGACAACAGAACCCATATCGTCGGGTTAGGCCCATGGGCGACGAAAAATACCCCTTAGCGGACGATTTTGGGACGTTGCCTATCAGAACTTTTCTTGTAGTGCCCATGGACTAACTACTTGGATGACATCCAAACCTTCTATGACGGATTAAATTTTTCTTCGAGGAACCTATTGGATTCAGCTGCTGGAGGAACTTTTATGTCCATCACTTTGGGTGCCGCAACAAAGCTTCTTGATGGTATTATGATCAACTACTCTGAATGGCACACTGAAAGGACTCCACAAGGTAAGAAGGTAAATTTTGTTGAAGAAACCTCCTCCTTGAGTGATAAGATTGATGTTATTATGTCTATGCTTGTTAATGGTAGATCTCATGTTGATCCAAATAATGTTCCTTTAGCTTCATTGGTTGCTCAAGAAGAGCATGTTGATGTGAACTTCATTAAAAATAATAATTCCAACAACAATGCTTAATTATAGGAATAATTCTGGTAACAACTATAGGCCATATCCTTCTAATCATGGTAATGGTTATGGTAATTCCTATGGTAATTCTTACAACAATAATAGGAGTGTACCCTCTGGTTTTGAAGTGATGCTTAAAGAATTTATTAGTACACAAACTGCTTTTAACAAATCTGTTGAAGAAAAGCTTGGTAAAATTGATGTTCTTGCTTCTAAGGTTGATAGTCTTGCTGCTGATGTTGATCTTTTAAAATTGAAAGTTATGCCTAATTAAGATAAATATATTAAGTCATTTGCTACAGAAAACGCTATCCAAGTTCGAATTAATGACAATATTAGAATGATGGCAGAATTGCATGCTAGGTGGGAAAGAGAAGAAAAACTAGCTAAAGAGAATAATGTAGCTAAAGTTTGGACTATTACCACCACTAGTAATGTTGATGCTTCACATGTTGCTAAACCTCATACTATCAATGGTAAAAGAATTGGTGTTGGCAATGTTTCTACTCCTAATACAAAGCATGCAAAATTGCATGAAACTGCTGAAACTGTTTGTGATAAAAGTGCTGAAATTTTTCATAGTATTGGGGACAATGATTCCATTGCTTTAGATCATAATGGTTTTGATTTTGATAATTGTCATATCTCTGAAGTTATTAAGTTCTTGCAAAAACTTGCTAGAAGTCCTAATGCTAGTGCTATAAATTTGGCCTTTACAAAACATATTACAAATGCTCTCATAAAAGCTAGAGAAGAGAAATTTGAACTTGAAGCTTCTATTCCTAGGAAGTTGAAAGATGGTTGGGAGCCCATCATTAAAATGAAGGTCAATGATTTTGATTGTAATGCTTTATGTGATCTTGGTGCAAATATTTCTGTTATGCCTAAGAAACTCTATGATATGCTTGATTTGCCACCATTGAAATATTGTTATTTGGATGTTAATCTTGCTGATAATTCTATAAACAAACCTTCGGGGAGGATTGAAAATGCTCACATTACGGTTAACAATAACCTTGTCCCAGTTGATTTTGTTGTTTTGGATATTGAATGCAATGCATCTTGTCCTATTATTTTGGGAAGACCCTTTCTTCGAACTGTTGGTGCTATCATTGATATGAAAGAAGGAAATATTAAATATCAATTCCCTCTTAAGAAAGGTATGGAACACTTCCCTAGAAAGAGAATGAAGTTGCCTTATGATTCTTTTATTAGAACAAATTATGATGTTGATGCTTCTTCTCTTGATAATACTTGATTTACACTTTCTGCGCCTAGCTGAAAGGCGTTAAAGAAAAGCGCTTATGGGAGACAACCCATTATTTTATTTCTGCAATTTTTTTATATTTGTGTCTTGGAAGTTGTTACTACTGTAGCAATCTCTCCTTATCTTTATTTTACTGCATTGTTGTGCCAAGTAAAGTCTTTGATAGTAAGGTTGATACTACATTTGGATTTCTGCACAGAAACAGATTTCTAGCTGTCACGAATTTGAGTAGATCTCTCTGTAAAAAACTCAGAAAAATCTGCGAAAATTCATGAGTAATCCTCAGATATGTACGCAACTTTAATTCAATTTGAGGTTCTTCATGTGAGCATGTTAAGTGCCTCGAAAAAATTCGTCTTTATGGACTGTTCTGTTTTGACAGATTCTGCTTTTATTTCACATTGCCTCTTTTACTGTGTTGAGTGGATTTCTTTGCTCCATTAACTTTCAGTAGCCTTGGGTAATGTCCACAAGTGTTGGAAATGATTGTGTCCTCTCTGAACATGTGAATTTTTGATTATGCACTAACTCTCTAATGAGATTGTTTTGAGTTTGGTGTGGAGGAAGTTTTCAAGGGTCAAGAGAGGATGATGATATAATATGATCAAGAAGAGTGAAAAGTCTAAGCTTGGGGATGCCCCCGTGGTTCATCCCTGCATATTTTAAGAAGACTCAAGCATCTAAGCTTGGGGATGCCCAAGGCATCCCCTTCTTCATCAACAACTTATCAGGTCACCTCTAGTGAAAATATATTTTTATTCCGTCACATCTTATGTGCTTTACTTGGAGCGTCTGTATGTTTTTATTTTTGTTTGTGTTTGAATAAATTCGGATCCTAGCATTCCTTGTGTGGGAGAAAGACACGTTCCGATGTTTCATATGAACACTGGTGTTCTTAGCTTTACTTTAATGTTCATTGCGAAGGTTGAAAACTGCTTCGTTTATTGCTATTTGGTTGGAAACAGAAAATGCTTCATGTGCTAATTGGTATATGGTCTTGAATAATTCAATACTTGGGAATTGTTTTGAGTTATAAAATAGATCATGTTTAAGCTCTTGCATCATGTAGTTTGAACCTATTAGTGGAGAATTACTGTAGAGCTTGTTGAAATTTGGTTTGCATGATTGGTCTCTCTCTAAAGTCTAGATATTTGCTGGTAAAAGTGTTTGAGAAACAAGGAAGACAGTGTAGAGTCTTATAATGCTTGCAATATATTTTTATGTAAGTTTTGTTGTACCGGTTCATACTTGTGTTTGCTTCAAACAACCTTGCTAGCTAAAGCCTTGTACTGAGAGAGAATGCTTCTCGTGCATCCAAAACCTTGAGCCAAAACTTATGTCATTTGTGTCCACCATAACTACCTACTATGTGGTATTTTTCTGCCATTCCAAAGTAAATTGCTTGCGTGCTACCTTTAAAAACTTCATTCCTTGTCTTTGCAATATATAGCTCATGGGAAAATAGCTTAAAAACTATTGTGGTAAAGAATATGTCTTATGTATCTTATTTCTTATAAGTTGCTTGTTGAGCGGTAACCATGTTTCTGGGGACGCCATCAACTGTTACACTTTTGTTGAATATCATGTGAGTTGGTATGCATGTTCGTCTTGTCTGAAGTAAGGGTAATTTGCCATGATTAAATGGTTTGAGTATGCATATTGTTAGAGAAGAACATTGGGCCGCTAACCAAAGCCATGTATGATGGTGGAAGTTTCAGTTTGGACATTAATCCTCAATCGCTTATGAGAATATTATCTGTTGTTGAATGCTTAAGCATTAAAGAGGAGTCCATTATCTATTTTCTATGTTGTCCCGGTATGGATGTCCTCAAGTTGAGATCTATCAAAAATGAGAAATCAAATGCGATCTATCTCCTTGGACCTTTGTACATGTGACATAGAGGTACCCCTTTGTGACACTTGGTTGAAACTTATGTAATGCAATGATAATCCATGGAAATCCGAGCTAATTAGGACAAGGTGCGAGCACTATTGGTATTCGATGCATGAGGCTTGCAACTTATAGGATGTCTTATGCATAACACATATGAATTATTACTACCGTTGACAAAATTGTTTCCATGTTTTCAAAATAAAAAGCTCTAGCACATGAGTAATCCCTGCTTCCCTCTACGAAGGGCCTTTCTTTTACTTTATGTTGAGTCAGTTTACCTACTTCTTTCTATCTTAGAAGCAAACACTTGTGTCAACTATGTGCATTGATTCCTACATACTTGCTTACTTGCACTCATCATATTACTTTGCGTTGACAATTATCCATGAGATATACATGTTGAAGTTGAAAGCAACTGCTGAAACTTATATCTTCATTTGTGTTGCTTCGAAGCCTTCTATTAAGAATCTATTTCTTTATGAGTTAACTCTTATGCAAGACTTATTGATGCTTGTCTTGAAAGTACTATTCATGAAAAGTCTTTGCTATATGATTCAGTTGTTTAGTCATTATCTTTACCATTGCTTTGAATCACTTCATTCATCTCATATGCTTTACAATAGTATTGATCAAGATTATGATAGTAGCATGTCACTTCAGAAATTATCCTTGTTATCGGTTACCTACTCGAGGGCGAGTAGGAACTAAGCTTGGGGATGCTTGATACGTCTCAAACGTATCTATAATTTCTTATGTTCCATGCTAGTTTTATGACAATACTCACATGTTTTATATACACTTTATATCATTTTGATGCATTTTCCGGCACTAACCTATTAACAAGATGCCGAAGTGCCAGTTCATGTTTTCTGCTGTTTTTGGTTTCAGAAATCCTACACAGGAAATATTCTCGGAATTGGACGAAACAAAAGCCCAGGGTCTTATTTTCCACGGAGCTTTCCAGAAGACCGAAGGAGAGACGGAGTGGGGCCACGAGGTGGCGACCCCACCAGGCGGCGCGGCCAAGAGGGGGGCGCGCCACCCTATGGGGTGGGCCCCTCGTGCCTCCCCCGACTCTGCCCTTTCGCCTATTTATTCTCTCCATCGCAAAAACCCTAGTACCGAGAGCCACGATACGAGAAAACATACTGTGACGCCGTCGCCGCCAATCCCATCACTACAAGAGATGGGGGATTTGTTGACGAAAACCCTGGTGACAAAAATGCATACCGTCATGGATGTGTCCTTATAGGTGACGAATTCATCTTTCGTCAAGCATTTAAGGTAATGCTTGACGGCATGATTTTTCGTCAACAAAAAATCGTCACCCATTACCAAAGCGGGAAGGGCTTCCATCGTGTCTGTTAATAGGTGACGAAATCAAAGATCGTGGTGACGAAATAATACTAAGTTACTTTATTAAATGTTATTAGTTTTATATATCATGCGTGACCCACTTGTCAGGAACATATTTAATTAAGTAAAAATTGTGGTTTGGAAGAATCGAACAAGGGCTTTGGCGTGACCGACGCGGAGTCTTACCGCTAAGGTAGATATGGAATTTTGATCTGGATCCGTAACTAGTCTATTCTACATATTTATTTCAATGGTGTGATCTAGATGTTACGACATAATAATTCCCTTATTAATATTTATGTCGGCCGAGGGTACCTCGTTTAAGTCGCGCCGCTAGCAGACACGGCCTATATAGGTGCTCTTGCTAACAGTCGAATCGACTAGGGTTCTCGTCGAGGTGAGAAGAATTCCGTGAAGGCTCCATTGTGGTGGCGGCGAGACGCATCATCGGTGAGTTCTCCTGATTATTCGTTAGGTCTAGATTTTTTAATCAGTTGTCAAGATCTGTTCTGAAGAACGTTGGCATGTTCTTAACTGAATTGTAGGCAATGGATCGAAGTTGGATAACTGATGGCACCAAGAAGTTCACAACAAAGTACATGGCAGGTGTTAGGGATTTCATCAAGTTTGCGCGAGAACACTTGGACAATACAGATGAACCAATCTTGTGCCCTTGCAAGGACTGCCTAAATCTGATACGTCAGGATATAAAAACAGTCGAGGATCACTGCAATTGTTCAGGTATGTCCATGACGTATACAAGATGGACTAGACATGGGGAAGGTTTTAGTGATGACGAAGGGCGGGATAGAAACGATGATGGTGCGTATGATAGTGACAACGATGAAGAGGAAGACAATGGTGATTGTTATGTTGATGATTCGTCTAGTATGATCGATGAACTGCAGAAGTCTAGAAATAAAGGTCCTGACCTGCCAAATCTGTATGCTAATCTAATTGAGTCAGCGAAAAAAGAACTTTATGAGGGATGCACCTCTTTCACTAGGTTGTCGTTCATTATTAAGCTCCTTCATGTCAAATCATACAGCCGGATAACAAACAGAGGATTTGATCTCTTACTTCAGCTTTTACGTACAGCTTTGCGGATGTGGACTTTCCCAAATCATATCGATGCTAAGAGTGTTCTTTCTGATGTTGGGCTTGGTTATGAGACAATTCATGCATGCAAGTTTGATTTTTCTTTATTTTGGGGAGATCACAAGGACGATACGAACTGCCATGTTTGTGGATTATCAAGATATAGAGACCCTACTGGAAAAAAGAAAATCCCTCACAAGGTGACTTTCCTATAATTAAAAGGTTGCAGAGACTATTTGTTAAAAAGGAAATGTCGACACATACTAGATGGCACAAAGAGAAGAAGGTTGTTGAGCCCAATGTACTGAGGCACCCTGCTGATGGTGAGGCATGGAAGCACTTTGATGGCAAGTTTGATTTGTTTGCTAAAGATCCTCGTAACATAAGACTAGGTTTTGCCACAGACGGCTTCAGTCCTTTTGGAAGTATGAGTAATCCTTACAGTATGTGGCCTGTTTTTTTGATTCCTTACAACTTCCCACCATGGATGTGCATGGATCAATCGAATTACATGATGGCATTGCTAATCCCCGGAAAGTATTCCCCAGGGAAAGATTTTCATGTATTTATGCAGCCACTGATAAAAGATATGATGCAGCTATGGAGTGGTGTGGAGACATTTGATGCATGCACAGAGGAATATTTCCCATTGCATGCTGCGTTTCTTTGGTCTATTCATGATTATCCTGGATATGCCACTATGTCAGGCCGAAGCACAAGAGGATTTCATGCGTGTGTGCATTGCGATGAGAATCCTTGCGCTGAACCTTTGAAAAACAAAATTGGATATATTGGGCATCGGCGATTTCTTGATAAAAATCACCCATACAGGAAAAGCAGACTTTTTAATGGTACAACTGAGACTAGAGATCCACCAAGGAAGTACACACCCAAAGAGGTAGCTGCGAAGGTAGAAAGGGTTAAGGATTTTGAACATGGGAAAAATCCAATAAGTAGAAAGCGGAAGCGTGCAACCTGCATGCCGGTGAACCAACATGGCACCTGAAAGTCAGCTTACATCATCTACCGTACTGGCCAGAACTTAAGATAGCTCACAACTTAGATGTGATGCATATTGAGAAGAACATATGTGACAATATTGTTGGTACACTACTTGAACTTGAGGGTAGGAATAAGGACACTGTTAGTGCTAGAATTGATTTGAAGAAATTCAAAATGTGGAAGAAGTATTGGTTGGAGAAAATTGTGAAGGATGATGATGATGATGCAGCAGTAACTTATGCGAAGCCCCCTGCACCGTGGACGCTTTCGAAGGAACAGAAGAGACATTCGTGTAGGTATTTGGCAAACACTAGGTTCCCAGATGGTTATTGCGCAAACTGGGGAAGATGTGTGAATATTGATGGTTGTAAGGTTACCGGTATGAAGACGCATGATTGCCACATACTTCTGCAGCGAGTGTTGCCGGCTGGGCTCAAGGGAATTGCATCTAAGGAAATGTATGTGGCTATTGCAGAGCTAGGAAGATTTTTTAGGGAGCTGTGTGCCAAAACCCTGAAAGTTGATGTGCTGAATCGATTGAAGGTTGAAATTGTTGTGATCCTATGCAAACTTGAGAAGCTCTTCCCCCCCAGCTTTTTTTGATGTAATGGTGCACTTAGCTATTCATCTTCCTGAGGAGGCTCTTTCGAGGGGTCCTGTTCATTATGGTTGGATGTATCCAGTTGAGAGAAGATTAGGTTATCTAAAGTCTACGGTCCGTAACAAAGCAAGGCCAGAAGGTTCTATCGCAGAGAGCTACATTGTTGATGAGTGTTTCATTTTTTGCTCTAGATTTTTCAAGGATGGCACAGAAACAAGATTTAACAAAGATGATAGGAACCAAGACATTCGGAGAAAACCTGATCCTGACGAGATGGAAGTATTTTCAGTTGGAGCTAAAGGTCTTGGGAAATCCATTTTGAAACATTTTGACAAGGAATTTGACAAAATGGTTTGGTATGTGCTGAACAACTGTGACGATGTAGAACGTTATATCAAGTAAGTAGTTAGCTTCACTTTAATAACTACTTCTCAATGTTGCAGACATAATTGTCCTGTATTTCATATGTGTTTTTTCTATGTTTTAGTGAATTCCGACAAGAATTGGGAGGTAGGGGTGTGCGTGACATCGAGGAGACGGTTCAGAGAGAGTTTGCAGGTTGGTTTGCAAACCATGTGAGACAGTTGGACAATGCATCAGAAGATTTGAAGTCTCTGGCTGCTGGGCCAGACCGGCGTGTAGTAGTATACGCTGGTTGCAACGTAAAGGGTGCGAGGTTTCGCACGCTTACTCGGGATAAAGACCTGAAGACTCAAAATTCGGGCGTAGCGACTAAGGGATCTTTTGGTGATGCAGATGAGACCGACTACTATGGTGTTCTGCAAGAAGTTCTTGAACTGCGATGCGGGACTAACAAACACGGTGACAGGTCCGTGTACTTGTTTCGTTGCGACTGGTTCGACCTTGCGAGCAAGGGTTCCAAGATAAAAGATGATGGTTTTTTTAAAAGCGTTAACACTTCTATCCTATGGTTCAAGAATTCACCATTCATATTGGCCAGTCAAGCTGAAACATGCTTCTATTTGGAGGATACAAAGTTTGGTGATCCGTGGAAAGTGGTGCAGAAGTTCAGCCATAGACATGTGTACGACGTTCCAGAATTAGAAGATGGTAACGATGATGCATTTGTACGGAATGAAGATGCATACCAGGAGGATGAAGGTTCAGTCGACCATACATTTCATGATGTTGTCGACCTAGACGAGGAAGCAGAGGTGGAAGCAGAGGAGGATGATCATCGTGTTGCTGAAGTTATACGTATTCATGATGCTCGTACAATCCGTGAACTAGAGAATGGGGAAGATAGTCCCAATGTTGACATGGATATGAGCGAAGATGAACTAGAGAATCAGGAAGATAGTCTCATTTTGGAAGAGAACATACATGATGACGAGGGAAAAAATTCAGAAGAAGATAGTGATTTAGATTGATAGAAACATGTAATGCATACAACTATATGTTTTGTTCCAAACATTTGAAATGTTCTTATTTAGATGTTTACGATCTCGAACTTGTCATTGAATTATCCAGAAGGGTTTAAGAGCAAATTAATATAAGCAAAAACATGGACAAATATAAGAAAGCCGACATGTCGGTAACATAACTTTGACAATGGTTTTAATTAATCGACACTTGACACGATTACAACCAGCAGCACGATATGACTAACTATTGTTTTAACACAAGCAAAATCTAAATCTGCTACACATTGTTCCAGAAAAGCAGTACATTCCCGATCTAAATCTGCTACACATTGTTCCCGATTTATTAATTTGTTTCATCTTCGTCTCCTCTGTAGGTTCTTGCATATTTGTAACTGATCTGTGACTAGTACATTACTTTGTTTACTGCAGTGCTAACTGGTGTGGGAGTCTCCGGCAATCTGCGATTTCTTTCGAGAAGGCGCTACGTTTGCGAGTGTTGACATCCGTGGTGACAAGAGAGTTCTGTGGAGGACATGGCACATGGAGATTCCTTCTGAGTACTACGTCGATCTCCAGGACGAGTACTTCAAGTACACTGGTCATGCGAGGGCTGGCATGGCTACCATGGCAGCAAGACTCATTGATTCATGGTTCGGTGATATGAAGAAGAAGTTCCACCACCATCGGCACAGACTGTGGGGGGACTTCCCACTTCCAAATATGAACATCGAGTATGCAGCCATTGATGCTTGGGTCTCGTACGAGCTCTACCGCAAGATCGTGGTCGACAGAGTCCTGCTGATGGTGGATTGATCATCTCTTCTGCTGCATGACCCCCTGATCTTTTGGTTTGGTCTCCCTCCTGCGTGAGGTGCTTTTGGCTAGTAGTCCGTTCTTTTGAAACTGTAAATATTTTGCCATGATATGTTAACAATTGTCTTGGGAGGTTTCAATTTTATGTTGTGTACATCCTAGTACTTCAAAGTGCTAGTAAACTAAATGTTCAGAGCAGTAGAGTTCTTCAAAATCAAAACATACCAGACGTAAAAATCACCAAAAATTGTGATTCAAATTTTCTTTATGACTTTTACTCATTTATCTGAAATTTTTCATCGAAAAAATCTCAAAGTGGTGAACAATAACATAATATGGTGTCCCCATGGTGGACATGTGTCGAACGAGGGGTTTTCGGACGAAAAGAGGGGGAAATCGCCAAAAACTGACCAAACCACCATGGATTTGGGGCATGATTTGGCACCCTTGTGCACATTGTGATATGACACCTTGTTTTCTATGGGTTTTGATTTTTTGGAGTTGGTGGCTTGGTGTCCCCATGGTGGACATGTGTCGAACGAGGGGTTTTCGGACGAAAAGAGGGGGAAATCGCCAAAAACTCACCAAACCACCATGGATTTGGGGCATGATTTGGCACACTTGTGCACATTGTGATATGACACCTTGCTTGCTATGGGTTTTGATTTTTTGGAGTTGGTGGCTTGGTGTCCCCATGGTGGACATGTGTCGAACGAGGGGTTTTCGGACGAAAAGAGGGGGAAATCGCCAAAAACTGACCAAACCACCATGGATTTGGGGCATGATTTGGCACCCTTGTGCACATTGTGATATGACACCTTGGTTTCTATGGGTTTTGATTTTTTGGAGTTGGTGGCATGGTGTCCCCATGGTGGACATGTGTTGAACGAGGGGTTTTCGGACGAAAAGAGGGGGAAATCGCCAAAAACTCACCAAACCACCATGGATTTGGGGCATGATTTGGCACCCTTCTGCACATTGTGAAATGACACCTTGGTTGCTATGGGTTTTGATTTTTTGGAGTTGGTGGCATGGTGTCCCCATGGTGGACATGTGTCGAACGAGGGGTTTTCGGACGAAAATTTGGGGAAATCGCCAAAAACTGACCAAACCACCATGGATTTGGGGCATGATTTGGCACCCTTGTGCACATTGTGATATGACACCTTGGTTGCTATGGGTTTTGATTTTTTGGAGTTGGTGGCTTGGTGTCCCCATGGTGGACATGTGTCGAACGAGGGGTTTTCGGACGAAAAGAGGGGGAAATTGCCAAAAACTCACCAAACCACCATGGATTTGGGGCATGATTTGGCACACTTGTGCACATTATGATATGACACCTTGCTTGCTATGGGTTTTGATTTTTTGGAGTTGGTGGCTTGGTGTCCCCATGGTGGACATGTGTCGAACGAGGGGTTTTCGGACGAAAAGAGGGGGAAATCGCCAAAAACTGACCAAACCACCATGGATTTGGGGCATGATTTGGCACCCTTGTGCACATTGTGATATGACACCTTGGTTGCTATGGGTTTTGATTTTTTGGAGTTGGTGGCATGGTGTCCCCATGGTGGACATGTGTCGAACGAGGGGTTTTCGGACGAAAAGAGGGGGAAATCGCCAAAAACTGACCAAACCACCATGGATTTGGGGCATGATTTGGCACCCTTGTGCACATTGTGATATGACACCTTGGTTGCTATGGGTTTTGATTTTTTTGAGTTGGTGGCTTGGTGTCCCCATGGTGGACATGTGTCGAACGAGGGGTTTTCGGACGAAAAGAGGGAAAAATCGCCAAAAACTCACCAAACCACCATGGATTTGGGGCATGATTTGGCACCCTTGTGCACATTGTGATATGAAACCTTGGTTGCTATGGGTTTTGATTTTTTGGAGTTGGTGGCATGGTGTCCCCATGGTGGACATGTGTCGAACGAGGGGTTTTCGGACGAAAAGAGGGGGAAATCGCCAAAAACTCACCAAACCACCATGGATTTGGGGCATGATTTGGCACACTTGTGCACATTGTGATATGACACCTTGCTTGCTATGGGTTTTGATTTTTTGGAGTTGGTGGCATGGTGTCCCCATGGTGGACATGTGTCGAACGAGGGGTTTTCGGACGAAAAGAGGGGGAAATCGCCAAAAACTCACCAAACCACCATGGATTTGGGGCATGATTTGGCACACTTGTGCACATTGTGATATGACACCTTGGTTGCTATGGGTTTTGATTTTTTGTATTTGGTGGCTTGGTGTCCCCATAGTGGACATGTGTCGAACGAGGGGTTTTCGGACGAAAAGAGGGGGAAATCGCCAAAAACTGACCAAACCACCATGGATTTGGGGCATTTAACGTCACCACATTACCCTACAACAGAAGTTTCACTTGGAAAAAGGTTTGACAACCTCTTAGTGCAATTAGGTCAACCTAGGTTTCACCAAACACTCAAACTTTCATATAAAATTGAAAATTTGTTGAAATCTTTCCAAACCTTGTGTATTGGCCAATGTGTGGCTAACACTTTCCATGGAAAATAACAAACTAGTAAAAAATTTGGCATAAGGGTGCATCAACATGTGGGTAATGATGCTAGCATGCTATCTTGGCAGTTTGGTTTGAAAATTTTCAAAAATTCATCCCCTAAACTCAAGAAGAGGCTATGTGTGATCACTAATTCGTATTTCAAATATTTTAGAGTTTTTAATACCCATACTGAAAATTCTGTGCCAGCCCATCCGTCATGCGTGGGACCCATGTCAAAGTAATGGGAAAGTGGACTGACTACATGCAGCAATCCACGTTTTCACACCCACGCGTCAGACAGAGGAACCCAAACGGCAGCACCTACTGTATATCCATCGGCCCCATCGTCTCTCCCACCCGCAACTTCTATTCCCCAATCTCTGGCGAAAAACCCTGCTTGCACCTCCACCAGCGCAACACCGACCTCCCCTTCCACCGAAGATCCCGAAGATGAAGCATGTTCGCGGAGACGAGCCGGAGGCGAGTGCGGTCATCAACGTCGACAGAGGCGACGGCGAGGGTCCGGTAGTAGTCGACGTCGCGGAGGCGGGATCTTCTTCTGGAACTGGAGCCGCTCTTCGCCGCGCCGTGACCGTGGAGGGCTCCGCCCAACCGGCCGTGGTCGCCGTCGCTGATGAGGCCAAGGGAGACGTCCTCGCTCCCGCGGCACAAGCAGATGACCAGGGCTTCGATCCGAATGACCCGTTCTACCGCCACTCCAGGCAGTACCGCGAGCTATATGGCCCCAGAGAGTGCGACGAGTTCGAAGAGGAGGCCTCCGACAACTGCAGCGAGGTACTCTACTATTCCGATCGATCCCCTGTTTTTCTTGATCTTCTTTTGTTCACCATAGGGTTTGCTCATAGGGTAGATTGATTTGCCCTGTCTGCGACTTCTTGTACAAATTGATGATTCTGGGGTTCTTGCTCATCTGATTTATGGTTTGTAGTTACTAGATCTGTAATATTTGATGCACATCTTGATTCAACTGTAATGATTCCTTTTGTGTGATGAATGATACCTGCTTAGTGTAACGCTCACTGCATTTCAAACTTAAATTCATCCGAATATGAATCATACCAGAGTGATTATGATTACAAGAATTATATTATAGGTACTATTAATTGATCTGATACATGGATTTTATAATCACCATTTGTCTTAAACTGGTGCTTATTTATACGATGAAACCATAGTGTGTACATCATTTTAATTTGGGGAACAAGTGAATTATCAGTTGCATGTAATTTATGACCATAATTTTTGTTCAATTCCTGCTTATTGACGTCATGAATCCATATTGTTTTATGAATCACTACATCTTCAGGGAACAAATGATTGATCCTTGATCCATGAAATTTATAATCACCATTTTCTCTTAAATTGGTGCTTACTTATAATACTGAAATAATGATTGGACTACCCATGAACAAGTTGTGACAACAGTTTAAATTGGTGGTTATTTATATTAGTGAAGTAATTATGTATGGTTGGATCTAGATCATAAATGTTGATTCTACATGATTAATTCTTAATAATGTTCATACAAAAATATTTAATGCTTCAATTGTATTTCAGTTAATTTCCTTCTCTCACTTCTTCTTTACTTTCAAAATCGCAGGAAGACTCTGAGGACGTTGACAGCAACAAGGAGGACCGGGACCGGAAGAGCCGCTTCGTTCTGAAGAAGCTGAAGACTGGCCAGATCCCTTTCCGTCGTAACGGAAAGCCACATTGCCCATTCTGCGGCAGGGTTTTCCCGAACGATCTCGTGTGTCTGATCCAGCACGCGACGGGAGTTGGAAAAGGTAGCAAGCAGAAGCACAATCCTGCTAGCAAGGCGAAGCACGCTGCCTTTGGCAAGTTCCTCAGGGACTACGTCAGGACTGGCCTCATCCCGCTCGTCGGTCCAGCTGTTGGCCCTCATGTTCTCCACTAAATTTAGTTTCTGTTTAGTTGTTCCCCTGGAGGTTCATGGTTAAACTATGTCATGTTTCAAAGACTATGTTCTACTTTTGTTATTTGGAACCTGGGCAATCATACCCAGTTGTTTAACTTCCAGCCTAGTGGGCTTGTTCTGTTTTTCCCAAGGCCCAGGGAAGTACATATTAATTTGCAAAAAATGAACAATTAAAATCAGTGAAAATTGAACTGGCAGTAGAAAAAATGCAGGACCAAATAGTCAATCGTAAAGTGTACCCCCTACATAATCCCACTATACAATCCCTTCACACAAGAGCGGCCAGGGTAGCGATATGACATAAACACACAATAGACTAAAACAATTATATCATATGATAAAGATTATATCATAGGATATCAACTGAAACTTCAATACCACCACGGCCGCCCTGGTTGAAAAGAATGAGAACAACATTCCCAGATTCAAAGTTATACTCCTTAGTAAACTCCAACCAGCAGGAATCGAACTTCATCCTTCCATCAGTAGTAGTGTAGTATGCACCCTGAGGGTGGTAGCCATAGTCATCAACAAAAAAACATGCCTCCCCGCTTTCAGAGATATTCAAGGACCTAACAACTTCCTTCGGTATACGCTGAATAATAAAAATTAAATTATATATGGGAAGGATATAAAGGATAACTAAGATTACATAAAGAAAAGGAGAATTATACCAGTCCATTGCCCTTCAAATCAGTATTCGTCAAGGTGTGCACAAAAACAACACCAAGACCAAGACCACGCTCACGGAGAAGTTGTTCCTTCTTCAATGTTTGAGCAGTAGTAAGCATAACACCTTTAGTGTGGACAAATGCAGTTGGAATTTCTGCATACAAATTTAAAATTAATAAAAGAATAAAAAAAGAGGAGATATAACATCAGTTATATTAAAAAAATGGGAAACACATGGTAAAGGATAAAACAGAATTACCATCGACACGATGCTTTTCAGTGCCATCAGGACCTACTGCAAAAATCCCAAACAGTTCAGGAGCACTATCAAACCCAAACATGATACAGTCACCAACTTTCAGGTCGTAGTCATGAAGAAATTTTTGGTATCCAGTACCAAAAACACGTGTCTTCGAACTGCCTTTCTTAACATGAAATTTGTACTTCACTTCATCCGATGTAACGACAAAAAAGATATTACCAACAAGGTTGTTGAACTGCCTCCTCACAAAACAAGGCACAGTCTGAAAAAACAGTAGAACAAAAATGCAGAAAATAAGGATATAGTCTAGAATCTGTCAACAAAAAAGATACATTCTAAAAAAGGATATATACCATAAAGTCATCAAATCTGCTTCCAAGATAACAACGAAATGAACTGAGAGGTCTCCCGCCTCTGCTGACAATGATTGCCCATCGAACCACAAACAACACAGTTCATCCTGTGTATATTTAGCAATTACCAAAGCTAGTAAAAAATACAGGTAGGTAGGGCATATTCATAGAAATCTATCCATAGATCTAAAACCATACACACATATATCCATAGATCTGAACAAACAAGATTATTCAGAGGACAAAAAGGATTTTCAACAAACAGAGAAAAAGGAGGTGAGGTGAAGTAGTGACATGTAAAAACATATTTTCCTACCTCTCAAAACAAACGAAAATCTTCAGAGAGAAAAAAGTTTTTCAGCACAAAAGAGACAGAAAGAAGATGAAGGAGACTTGCTTCACCGCATGAACAAGGGAGGGCAGAAGGTAAAACCAACCAGGGGCATTATAAATACAATAAGTAGTAGTAACTGCCTACAACCGCTATTTAATGAGGCTGTGGGGTAGATGGTGGTTGCTATCCTGTAAGTTCAAAAGTCAAACACAAAGTATCTCATGCAAAAATGGAGCCCACTGCTATTATGTAAACTCTGTCAATAAGTTCACAATGGCAAAACATCAGCACACTGAAAAATACATTGAATCATAAAGTTGCACTTCAAAATTATTTAAAACCATATGATTTACAACTTCAAATGTACAACAAAATGTTGACTACATGCCTTTGTTCGGACTATAGGTTAGGTCAGAACAATTATGGCATGTTAGTCATTTTTTCAACATACATAAAAAACAAATGCTCATTTGTCGACGAAGTGCACAATTATACCAAAGTAGGCATCACTTCAACACATCAAACTACACCAAACCTCATGAAAAATTTAAATTTGAATTTTCCACATGAATGTCACAACATTTACTCAGTCCCACTAGTTACTGATGATTTTACATTGAATTTAGCATTTATTATGAGTTTTACTCGTTTTCTGTCATTTTTTAATAAAAATATCAACAAACACCTAAAATTGTCAGAAAAATCTGAAACTCCTTAGGCACACATACCTACCCTTCATGACCACTCACAAAAATTTGCAGCTCAATCTGAGTATTTGAAGTGCAGCTTGCTTGAAAAAGAGCCCTTCACCGACATGATCGATTTGGGTCCACACATGGATCGACCCAACCAACATGAGGTTCCACAAGTGTTTTCAGACAAAATCTCACATGTGTGAACAATAACATGTATATGTGGTATGTGTTCTCACATATACCTCACATGCAAAAGGTTTTACAACTTCCGGGGTCGACGATTCGACCGTTATGCCGAAAATGCCCTCACTTGTGTAAATTCACATCAAACTACACCAAACCTCATGAAAAATTTTAATTTGAATTTTGCACATGAATGTCACAACATTTACTCAGTCCCACTAGTTACTGATGATTTTACATTGAATTTAGCATTTATTATGAGTTTTACTCGTTTTCTGTCATTTTTTAATTAAAATATACATGTACAGTTCCATTTTCAGAGTAATATTTTTTCTTTCACGGCAAAAACTTGTTCCCTCCAAATTGTAGTACGCCGGCTGCCAAAACGCCCAAATTTTTTGTTCCCTCCACTCCTCCCGCGCACCCCACCTATCAAATATTTTGCCCTCCCTTATATACGTCGTGCCTCTACCCCATGATTTACGAGCATCTTAACTACCCACCCCCCCGACCTCATCCTCTCGTGCTCACCCCGATCCGGTGTCTTCGCCGGACGTTCATCCATCTCGCATCTATCTCCCCGGCCGGTGGTCGCCATGGCCGGCAGTCGTCAAAACGTCGGGGGGAAGGAAAATCGCACACACACGCCGAAGAAGGCGCCCGGCTCGAAGAAACGCCAAGGTAAATCTGTCGGTGATCGGCTTGTTGTTGTGTTTTTCGGATGGTTAGATCGAGAGATCGGTTTTACATGTCTACCACGCCCGTTTGACCTATATCTAGATCTTGCATATTTGATAGATCCAATCCCGACATCATACGTATAGGGTTTATCGTTTTTATTGCAGAGACAATCATGCCGTGCTATACAATCTTTGCCATCCCGTCTTTGTACAATCTTTTGCATAGACAATTGTTTGCCGAAACACTTAACTGAACTAATTCCAGCCGTTGCCGAAAACAGCTGACGAGCTACAGTGAACAACGACATTGCTTCAGACTTTTATTCCTCAGTTTCAGAGGGAAGCAGAGTTTGATCTAGAACAATTGTTTGCTGTTTTCTATGGAACTAGTTAGTTTGCACGTGCAATGCATGTCTTCACAATGTAATGAAGTTTTTTTAATCATGTACTTTGTTTCATCAGTCTATTTATTTCCACAATTTTTGTTTATCCATGTCTTTCAAAAGTCAAAAATCAAATTTGAGCACATATCTGAACTTCTATCAGCACAAATCTGAACTTCTATCAGCACATATCTGAACTTCTATCAGCACATATCTGAACTTCTATCGGTATAGGACTGAACTACCGATACCTCATTACGTGCATACCAAGCCCGCCAAGCAACCAGAAGGGTAGTATCCACCATGTGAGGTGGTAGTTGTCCAATAACAGACTGAAACCAGCTATCAACAGACATGCATAATTCAGTGTGCGAGGGGAGTCTCATGTGTCAATTATTTGTTACGAGTAGATATCTAAAAGCACATGATGTCCCTTAGCCTGGCATATGCCCCCTCTTATGTTTTGTTCGCCGACATCATACGTAGACTCTTATGTTTTCAATCATTTGCTGCTGTACAATATTTTGCAAAGACAATTATTTGCTGTTTTCTATGGAATTGGCCCCCTCTTATGTTTTGTTCACGCTCCGCTCTTCCGATTATTTCAGCGGAGACACAAAACCCCGTCAAGCCGGCATATGAGCTTGCCAAGGAGAAACAAATGCAAGAAAATGTAGTACGCATGGAAAAAAAATTCGCTGAAAGATATGGACCTGCCCACAAATTTCAGAAAGATTTCTCTGGTTTTGCACGTACATTAGTGTATGGTGGGGTACAAATAGGAACTAGTAACAATCTAAAGGACACAGACTGCGAAGAGATGGAGGTCGAAGAGGACCCTTCGTATGAACCGAATCCAGAAGAGATAGCTACTGCTGATGATGATCTTCATTCAGATGAGGATCAGCGCACTGTCGGCAAAACTTCAGCTCAGGTCTGTGGAACTATGTCTGAACTATGATAGGAAATACGTACATGCTAAATGTTTCCTACTAATGTAGCCTCTACTTTGCTTGCAGATAGTTGCTTCTTCTGCAATAGTTGCACAGAAGAAGCGATCCATACCTGAAGTTGCACCATCCAACATTGCAACAAGATCAATGGCAACAACTGAACCTGAAGCTGGGTCATCTGATGAGCCGACGGCCACTGCTGGTCTGAACACTGAAGGAGCACCCTCACCTAACCAGATCATGACATCTGGAGGCAGCACCTCATCTCCTGAGGACAATCAAATTGTAAACTTTGAGCGGCAAGGTATGAAAATTTGTAAAAACTAAACACTGTACCGCATATTTTCATATAAAAGAGAATCATTTCATATATCTTCTTTCAGAGACATTGACAACATCTGGCGGTAGTAAGAGAAAGAGAGGTGGACGCAGACGTACCATGGGCCATGGACTACATGAGTACACAAGAAGACATGGTGGCAATAAGATGCCAATTGAATTCACTGCTGGTGTCAGGAGACCCAAGGATTATGTCCAGTCAGCAAAGCTGAGCAATGAGGTTGGTATTCACATTCGTGAAAAAATGCCGCTTGCAACACACTGGACACAGTACAAGAAAGATGAAACTCTCAAACATGTCATTCCTCATGCTATAAGTACAGTAGCGGTGAGTCCTGTACAATCTTGGTTTAACCTAATTAGTATGCTACATGATCAACTATCTAAGAATCTACTGATTAATGCATCACTATTTTGAAGGGAAAGTTTAATATGGACAAAAATGATGAGGTGGCTCAAGATGTGTGCACTGATATGCTGCAAGTTAGTATTCGGCAGTTCCGATATAGGCTTAAAAAGGAGTATTGGCCGAAAATTAAAAATCTCACACTGGAGCAAGCATATCTCAAGAAGCCAGATCATGTAGAAGAGAAAAGCTGGAAAGAACTGGTGAAAAGATGGTTTGATGAGAAGTACCAGGTACATAAACGTTATTCCTTTCAATAACAGCTACTGAATTCTTACATTTCTCTGATCTGGATAAATAAAATGCATGTACTGAACATAGGGACTGTGTGTAATAAATGGAAAGAACAGAGAAGCTGTGAAACAGTTCCATACCACTGGATCTCGAAGCTATGTTGCTCACTGGGAACATCTAGTAAGTGTTCTGAATTTCTCAATACAGTTCATACTTCTGTCATACACAGTGTACAATGGTAATGTGCATTCTACATTTTTTCAAGCGTATACAGGCTAAAGCGGGGAAGAAGAAACCTCTCCAATTGAATTTTTTAGAATCACACACACTAACAAGGATAACATTATGAGTGTTGAAGCAAAAAGTGCATATGTAAGAAATATTTCTTATTAGCACAATATAATATAATCCAGTTTTGTATGTTGTCCATGCAATGATTGTAATCTTTATGCAGGATCAAATGGTGGCAAAAAAAGCGGCGCCACGCAATGAAGATGAACCTGATTTGACTGATTTGCAAATTGTTCAGCTAGTTCTGAGTGAGAAAAGCCCATCCACCACCTGCAACAGCACATTCCTACCAAGATTGGGCGTCGCAACAAGTTCCAGGAAGTCTTCTGTCTCAGCTTGATACGTCTCCGACGTATCGATAATTTCTTATGTTCCATGCCACATTATTGATGTTATCTACATGTTTTATGCACACTTTATGTCATATTCGTGCATTTTCTGGAACTAACCTATTAACAAGATGCCGAAGTGTCAGTTGCTATTTTCTGCTGTTTTTGGTTTCAGAAATCCTAGTAACGAAATATTCTCGGAATTGGACGAAATCAACGCCCAGGGGCCTATTTTTCCACGAAGCTTCCAGAAGTCCGAAGACGAAACGAAGTGGGGCCACAGGGTGCCCAAACCCTAGGGCGGCGCGGCCCCCCGGCCGCGCCGGCCTATGGTGTGGGGCCCCTGTGCCCCCTCCCGACTTTCCCTTCCGCCTACTTAAAGCCTCCGTGACGAAACCCCGATGCACGAGAGCCACGATACGGAAAACCCATCGAGACGCCGCCGCCGCCGATCCCATCTCGGGGGATCCAGGAGATCGCCTCCGGCACCCTGCCGGAGAGGGGAATCATCTCCCGGAGGACTCTACACCGCCATGGTCGCCTCCGGTGTGATGTGTGAGTAGTCTACCCCTGGACTATGGGTCCATAGCAGTAGCTAGATGGTTGTCTTCTCCCCATTTTTCTATCATTGTCGGATCTTGTGAGCTGTCTAACATGATCAAGATCATCTATCTGTAATTCTATATGTTGCGTTTGTTGGGATCCGATGAATAGAGAATACTTGTTATGTTGATTATCAAAGTTATATCTATGTGTTGTTTATGATCTTGCATGCTCTCCGTTACTAGTAGATGCTCTGGCCAAGTAGATGCTTGTAACTCCAAGAGGGAGTATTTATGCTCGATAGTGGGTTCATGCCTGCATTGACACCTGGGACAAGGATGTGAGAAAGTTCTAAGGTTGTGTTGTGCTGTTGCCACTAGGGATAAAACATTGATGCTATGTCTAAGGATGTAGTTGTTGATTACATTACGCACCATACTTAATGCAATTGTCTGTTGCTTTGCAACTTAATACTGGAAGGGGTTCGGATGATAACCTGAAGGTGGACTTTTTAGGCATAGATGCAGTTGGATGGCGGTCTATGTACTTTGTCGTAATGCCCAATTAAATCTCACTATACTCATCATGATATGTATGTGCATGGTCATGCTCTCTTTATTTGTCAATTGCCCAACTGTAATTTGTTCACCCAACATGCTGTTTGTCTTATGGGAGAGACACCTCTAGTGAACTGTGGACCCCGGTCCAATTCTCTTTACTGAAATACAATCTACTGCAATATTGTTTTACTGTTTTCTGCAAACAATCATCTTCCACACAATACGGTTAACCCTTTGTTACAGCAAGCCGGTGAGATTGACAACCTCACTGTTTCGTTGGGGCAAAGTACTTTGGTTGTGTTGTGCAGGTTCCACGTTGGCGCCGGAATCTCTGGTGTTGCGCCGCACTACATCCCGCCGCCATCAACCTTCAACGTGCTTCTTGGCTCCTCCTGGTTCGATAAACCTTGGTTTCTTTCTGAGGGAAAACTTGCTGCTGTGCGCATCATACCTTCCTCTTGGGGTTCCCAATGAACGTGTGAGTTACACGCCATCAAGCTCTTTTTCTGGCGCCGTTGCCGGGGAGATCAAGACACGCTGCAAGGGGAGTCTCCACTTCTCAATCTCTTTACTTTGTTTTTGTCTTGCTTAGTTTTATTTACTACTTTGTTTGCTGCACTAAATCAAAATACAAAAAAATTAGTTGCTAGTTTTACTTTATTTGCTATCTTGTTTGCTATATCAAAAACACAAAAAAAAAAAATTAGTTACTTGCATTTACTTTATCTAGTTTGCTTTATTTACTACTGCTAAAATGAGTAATCCTGAAGTTGAAGTTTGTTCGTTTAAGCAACAAGGGGAAGAATGTTTAAAAGATGCTTGGTATAGAATTAGTGATGCACATAGTAGGTGCACTAAGAAACATTCCACCACTATCCTACTCAGGAATTTTTATGTTGGTATCTCTAGCTGGAATAGATATGTTCTTGATTGTCTCACGGGAGGTAACTTCCTAGGCGCTCCTGCTTTAGAAGCTAGTTGCATTATTGAGAGTTTATTTGGAACACCACCTGTTAATGAAACTAAAATTGAAACCTCTCTTGAGGATGTTATGAAAAAATTGGAAACCATAGAGCAAAACCTTCCAATTATTGATACTACTTTGAAAGCATTACTTGATAGCACTGATAAACTTGATAAATCTCTAGGTGGAATTAATGAGAGAATCGCCATCTTAGAATCTTGTGCTATTCATGATAATCAAACTCAAAGGATTAGTGAACTAGAAGAGGCTATGGGAACATTGGGTTCAACCTTTTCATCTATAAAGTTTAGAGAAAAAGCTTATGTGGGTAAGGAGCAAAAGTTTATGTATGTCTCTAAAGTGCCTAAACCAAAGAAATATTATTATAGGCCTAAAATTGACAAAGCCCTTAGTACCACCATAGATGGGGGAGTTTGTGATAACGATGCTCCGTCTCTTGATAATACTTGATACGCACTTTCTGCGCCTAGCTGAAAGGCGTTAAAGAAAAGCGCTTATGGGAGACAACCCATGTTTTTACCTACAGTACTTTGCTTTTATTTTGTGTCTTGGAAGTTGTTTACTACTGTAGCAACCTCTCCTTATCTTAGTTTTGTGTTTTATTGTGCCAAGTAAAGACTTTGATAGAAAAGTAAGTACTAGATTTGGATTACTGCGCAGTTCCAGATTTCTTTGCTGTCACGAATCTGGGTCTACCTCCCTGTAGGTAGCTCAGAAAATTAATCCAATTTACGTGCATGATCCTCAGATATGTACGCAACTTTCATTCAATTTGAGCATTTTCATTTGAGCAAGTCTGGTGCCATTTTAAAATTCGTCAATACGAACTGTTCTGTTTTGACAGATTCTGCCTTTTATTTTGCATTGCCTCTTTCGCTATGTTGGATGAATTTCTTTGATCCACTAATGTCCAGTAGCATTATGCAATGTCCAGAAGTGTTAAGAATGATTGTGTCACCTCTGAATATGTTAATTTTTATTGTGCACTAACCCTCTAATAAGTTGTTTCGAGTTTGGTGTGGAGGAAGTTTTCAGGGATCAAGAGAGGAGTATGATGCAACATGATCAAGGAGAGTGAAAGCTCTAAGCTTGGGGATGCCCCGGTGGTTCACCCCAGCATATATTAAGAAGACTCAAGCGTCTAAGCTTGGGGATGCCCAAGGCATCCCCTTCTTCATCGACAACATTACCAGGTTCCTCCCCTGAAACTATATTTTTATTCCATCACATCTTATGTGCTTTGCTTGGAGCGTCGGTTTGTTTTTGTTTTTTTTGTTTTGTTTGAATAAAATGGATCCTAGCATTCACTTTATGGGAGAGAGACACACTCCTCTGTAGCATATGGACAAGTATGTCCTTGGTTTCTACTCATAGTATTCATGGCGAAGTTTCTCCTTCGTTAAATTGTTATATGGTTGGAATTGGAAAATGATATATGTAGTAATTGCTATAAATGTCTTGGGTAATGTGATACTTGGCAATTGTTGTGCTCATGATTAAGCTCTTGCATCATATGCTTTGCACCTATTAATGAAGAAATACATAGAGCATGCTAAAATTTGGTTTGCATATTTGGTTTCTCTAAGGTCTAGATAATTTCTAGTATTGAGTTTGAACAACAAGGAAGACGGTGTAGAGTCTTATAATGTTTTCAATATGTCTTTTATGTGAGTTTTGCTGCACCGGTTCATCCTTGTGTTTGTTTCAAATAAGCCTTGCTAGCCTAAACCTTGTATCGAGAGGGAATACTTCTCATGCATCCAAAATACTTGAGCCAACCACTATGCCATTTGTGTCCACCATACCTACCTACTACATGGTATTTTCCGCCATTCCAAAGTAAATTGCTTGAGTGCTACCTTTAAAATTCCATCATTCACCTTTACAATATATAGCTCATGGGACAAATAGCTTAAAAACTATTGTGGTATTGAATATGTACTTATGCACTTTATCTCTTATTAAGTTGCTTGTTGTGCGATAACCATGTTTTCTGGGGACGCCATCAACTATCCTTTGTTGAATTTCATGTGAGTTGCTATGCATGTCCGTCTTGTCTGAAGTAAGAGAGATCTACCACCTTATGGTTAAGCATGCATATTGTTAGAGAAGAACATTGGGCCGCTAACTAAAGCCATGATCCATGGTGGAAGTTTCAGTTTTGGACATATATCCTCAATCTCAAATGAGAAAATTATTAATTGTTGTTACATGCTTATGCATAAAAGAGGAGTCCATCATCTGTTGTCTATGTTGTCCCGGTATGGATGTCTAAGTTGAAGAATAATCAATAGCGAGAAATCCAATACGAGCTTTCTCCTTAGACCTTTGTACAGGCGGCATAGAGGTACCCCTTTGTGACACTTGGTCAAAACATGTGCATTGTGATGATCCGGTAGTCCAAGCTAATTAGGACAAGGTGCGGGCACTATTAGTACACTATGCATGAGGCTTGCAACTTGTAAGATATAATTTACATGATACATATGCTTTATTACTACCGTTGACAAAATTGTTTCATGTTTTCAAAATCAAAGCTCTAGCACAAATATAGCAATCGATGCTTTTCCTCTTTGGAGGACCTTTCTTTTACTTTCAATGTTGAGTCAGTTCACCTATTTCTCTCCACCTCAAGAAGCAAACACTTGTGTGAACTGTGCATTGATTCCTACATACTTGCTTATTGCACTTATTATATTACTCTATGTTGACAATATCCATGAGATATACATGTTACAAGTTGAAAGCAACCGCTGAAACTTAATCTTCTTTTGTGTTGCTTCAATGCCTTTACTTTGAATTATTGCTTTATGAGTTAACTCTTATGCAAGACTTATTGATGCTTGTCTTGAAGTGTTATTCATGAAAAGTCTTTGCTTTATGATTCACTTGTTTACTCATGTCATATACATTGTTTTGATCGCTGCATTCACTACATATGCTTTACAAATAGTATGATCAAGATTATGATGGCATGTCACTCCGCAAATTATCTCGTGTTATCATTTTACCTGCTTCTGACGAGCAGAACTAAGCTTGGGGATGCTGATACGTCTCCGACGTATCGATAATTTCTTATGTTCCATGCCACATTATTGATGTTATCTACATGTTTTATGCACACTTTATGTCATATTCGTGCATTTTCTGGAACTAACCTATTAACAAGATGCCGAAGTGCCAGTTGCTGTTTTCTGCTATTTTTGGTTTCAGAAATCCTAGTAACGAAATATTCTCGGAATTGGACGAAATCAACGCCCAGGGGCCTATTTTTCCACGAAGCTTCCAGAAGTCCAAAGACGAAATGAAGTGGGGCCACAGGGTGCCCAAACCCTAGGGCGGCGCGGCCCCCCTGGCCGCGCCGGCCTATGGTGTGGGGCCCCGTGCCCCCTCCCCGACTTGCCCTTCCGCCTACTTAAAGCCTCCGTGACGAAACCCCCGCATCGAGAGCCACGATACGGAAAACCTTACTGAGACGCCGCCACCGCCGATCCCATCTCGGGGGATCCAGGAAATCGCCTCCGGCACCCTGCCGGAGAGGGGAATCATCTCCCGGAGGACTCTACACCGCCATGGTCGCCTCCGGTGTGATGTGTGAGTAGTCTACCCCTGGACTATGGGTCCATAGCAGTAGCTAGATGGTTGTCTTCTCCCCATTGTGCTATCATTGTCGGATCTTGTGAGCTGCCTAACATGATCAAGATCATCTATCTGTAATTCTATATGTTGCGTTTGTTGGGATCCGATGAATAGAGAATACTTGTTATGTTGATTATCAAAGTTATATCTATGTGTTGTTTATGATCTTGCATGCTCTCCGTTACTAGTAGATGCTCTGGCCAAGTAGATGCTTGTAACTCCAAGAGGGAGTATTTATGCTCGATAGTGGGTTCATGCCTGCATTGACACCTGGGACAGTGACAGAAAGTTCTAAGGTTGTGTTGTGCTGTTGCCACTAGGGATAAAACATTGATGCTATGTCTAAGGATGTAGTTGTTGATTACATTACGCACCATACTTAATGCAATTGTCTGTTGCTTTGCAACTTAATACTGGAAGGGGTTCGGATGATAACCTGAAGGTGGACTTTTTAGGCATAGATGCAGTTGGATGGCGGTCTATGTACTTTGTCGTAATGCCCAATTAAATCTCACTATACTCATCATGATATGTATGTGCATGGTCATGCTCTCTTTATTTGTCAATTGCCCAACTGTAATTTGTTCACCCAACATGCTGTTTGTCTTATGGGAGAGACACCTCTAGTGAACTGTGGACCCCGGTCCAATTCTCTTTACTGAAATACAATCTACTGCAATACTATTTTACTGTTTTCTGCAAACAATCATCTTCCACACAATACGGTTAATCCTTTGTTACAGCAAGCCGGTGAGATTGACAACCTCACTGTTTCGTTGGGGCAAAGTACTTTGGTTGTGTTGTGCAGGTTCCACGTTGGCGCCGGAATCTCTGGTGTTGCGCCGCACTACATCCCGCCGCCATCAACCTTCAACGTGCTTCTTGGCTCCTCCTGGTTCGATAAACCTTGGTTTCTTTCTGAGGGAAAACTTGCTGCTGTGCGCATCATACCTTCCTCTTGGGGTTCCCAACGATCGTGTGAGTTACACGCCATCACAGCTACACGCATCCGAGAGCTACGACAAAGACTGGCAGATCAAGAGCAGAACTCCATACATGCAGCTGAAACGTACCACAGTGAGATGCAGGCAAGACTGCAAGAACAAGATGAAAAATTTGAAGAGATCAGGAAGAAGCAGGAGGAAGAACTTGAAGCTGTGAAGAAAGCCCAAGAAGAAAAGACTCTGGCTTATGAAAAGAGGCTGACAGAAATGGATGCCGTGCTTAATTTGCTCTTGAGGACATCCCAGCCACCATCCATGTCTCAATCCCAGGGCAACTAATCTATTGCACCACCATCCTACAACATTATTAATCATAGGTCTTTTAATTTCTTTGTGTTCCAATTGTAATTTTCTTATGAATCTTTCGGTCTGTGAGAGACATATATACTTCTTGTGCCACCATTTAAGTATGATATTTATTGTCTACTTTTTGATATTTCGCCAGTTTTTTTGTTTCCCAAATTTCGCAAATAATTCAAATGCTCTCAAATTTTGTCAAATTCAAAAGGTGATGGAAAATGTCACAACGTCACTATTAAATGAAACCACGTGGCACCAATTTCTGGTCCCACTTGTCAGAATTTGTGGGTCCCACCAGTCAACATTATTGGGACCCATATGTCGGCAACAACCTGGTCCCACTTGTCTGAATTTTGTGGATCCCACCGGTCAGAATATTGTGGGTCCAGCTTGTCATAATATTTTGTGGGTCCCACCAGATATCCATGTCAGCGCCGTCGGACCCATGTTGTCAGAAGCCAAATGGACCCACATGTAAGGCCACGTATGCTTTTTTGGACCAATCAGAAGCTTCCCAAGATTTAGATATTGACGAAAGTTGCAATTTTTCGTGACAAACCTGTCTGTCAACAATGAACCTTTGATGTTGACGAATTTGCAGGTCGTCACCATCAAACATTTGACGTTGAAGAAAAAATGCATACCGTCACCTCCAATATTTTATGACGGAGCTTCCTTGACGAACCCCATGACGATCAAATTTTGTCACCGCGAAGTAATCCTTGACAAAAATTGGCCTTAACATGACGAAAGTGATTTGTCAAAAAAAATGTTTTCCTTTGTAGTGCATCTCGGGGGATTCTGGAGATCGCCTCCGGCACCCTGCCGGAGAGGGGAATCATCACCGGAAGGCTCTACACCACCATGCCCGCCTCCGGATTGATGCGTGAGTAGTTCATCCCTGGACTATGGGTCCATAGCAGTAGCTAGATGGTTGTCTTCTCCTCTTGTGCTATCATGTTTAGATCTTGTGAGCTGCCTATCATGATCAAGATCATCTATTTGTAATGCTACATGTTGTGTTTGTTGGGATCCGATGAATATGGAATACTATGTCAAGTTGATTATCAATCTATCATATATGTGTTGTTTATGATCTTGCATGCTCTCCGTTGCTAGTAGAGGCTCTGGCCAAGTTGATACTTGTAACTCCAAGAGGGAGTATTTATGCTCGATAGTGTGTTCATGCCTCCATTGAATCTGGGACAGTGCCAGAAAGTTCTAAGGTTGTGGATGTGCTGTTGCCACTAGGGATAAAACAACAATGCTTTGTCTAAGGATATTTGTATTGTTTACATTACGCACAGTACTTAATACAATTGTCTGTTGTTTGCAACTCAATGCTGAAAGGGGTGCGGATGCTAACCCGAAGGTGGACTTTTTAGGCATAGATGCATGCTGGATAGCGGTCTATGTTCTTTGTCGTAATGCCCTAAGTAAAACTCATAGTAGTCATCATGATATGTATGTGCATTGCTATGCCCTCTCTATTTGTCAATTGCCCAACTGTAATTTGTTCACCCAATATGTTGTTTATCTTATTGGAGAGACACCACTAGTGAACTGTGGACCCCGGTCCATTCTTTTACATCTGAATACAATCTACTGCAATCATTGTTCTCTGCTGTTCTTTGCAAACAAACATCATTCTCCACACCATATGTTTAATCCTTTGTTTACAGAAAGCCGGTGAGATTGATAACCTCACTGTTAAGTTGGGGCAAAGTATTTTGATTGTGTTGTGCAGGTTCCACGTTGGCGCCGGAATCACTGGTGTTGCGCCGCATGATACGTCTCCAACGTATCGATAATTTCTTATGTTCCATGCTTGTTTTATGACAATACCTACATGTTTTGTTCACACTTTATGTCATATTTATGCGTTTTCCGGAACTAACCTATTGACGAGATGCCAAAGGGCCAGTTGCTGTTTTCTGCTATTTTTGGTTTCAGAAATCCTAGTAAGGAAATATTCTCGGAATCGGACAAAATCAACGCCCAGCATCTTAGAATTCCACGAAGCTTCCAGAACACCCGAGAGCCACCAGAGGGGGGCCCTGTGGGCCCCACGCATGTAGGCGGCGCGGCCAGGCCCTACTATGTCGCCACCTCGTCTGCCCTCCGACTCCGCCTCTTCGCCTATTTAAAGGTCCCTGACCTAAAACTTCGATACGGAAAAGCCACGGTACGAGAAACCTTCCAGAGCCGCCGCCATCGCGAAGCCAAGATCTGGGGGACAGGAGTCTCTGTTCCGGCACGCCGCCGGGACGGGGAAGTGCCCCCGGAAGGCATCTCCATCGACACCACCGCCATCTCCATCAACGCTGCTGTCTCCCATGAGGAGGGAGTAGTTCTCCATCGAGGCTAAGGGGCTGTACCGGTAGCTATGTGGTTAATCTCTCTCCTATGTACTTCAATACAATGATCTCATGAGCTGCCTTACATGATTGAGATTCATATGAGTTTTGTATCACTATTAATCTATGTGCTACTCTAGTGATGTTATTAAAGTACTCTATTCCTCCTCCATGATGTAATGGTGACAGTGTGTGCATCATGTAGTACTTGGCGTAGTTTATGATTATGATCTCTTGTAGATTATGAAGTTAACTATTACTATGATGGTATTAATGTGATCTATTCCTCCTTTCATAGTATGATGGTGACAGTGTGCATGCTATGTTAGTACTCGGTATAATTGTGTTGATCTATCATGCACTCTAAGGTTATTTAAATATGAATATCGAATGTTGTGGAGCTTGTTAACTCCGGCATTGAGGTGCTCTTGTAGCCCTACACAATTAGTGGTGTTCATCATCCAACAAGAGAGTGTAGAGTGGTTTTATTATGTGATCAATGTTGAGAGTGTCCACTAGTGAATGTATTATCCCTAGGCCTTGTTTCCAAATACTGCAATCTCCGTTTATTTACTGTTCTGCTGCATGTTTACTTACTACACGCCAACAAGCACTTTTCTGGTGCCGTTACTACTGCTCATATACATTCATACCACCTGTATTTCACTATCTCTTCGCCGAACTAGTGCACATATACATCTGACAAGTGTATTAGGTGTGTTGGGGACACAAGAGACTTCTTGTATTGTGGTTGCAGGGTTGCTTGAGAGGGATATCTTTGACCTCTTCCTCCCTGAGTTCGATAAACCTTGGGTGATCCACTTAAGGGAAACTTGCTGCTGTTCTACAAACCTCTGCTCTTGGAGGCCCAACACTGTCTACAGGAATAGAAGCGTGCGTAGACATCAAGCACTTTTCTGGCGCCGTTGTCGGGGAGGAAAGGTAAAAGACACTGACACTCCGGTCCCAGGTAACCAAACACTTTTCTGGTACCGTTGTGATTGCTCGAAGCTATTTCCTTTAGATCCTGCAATTGCATCTTTTTGTTTCTTGTTTACACTAGTTAGGCATAATGGAAAACAACAAAAATATGAGAGATCTTTATGAACTTTATCTTGAATTAGGACATGATGTGTTTGAAGAGAGAATTAAGAAACCCATGGAAATTTATATGCATGCTAATGGTAATGTTATTACTATGAATGCTTTGAACACCATTGTTGCTAATGCTATGGAAAATTCTAAGCTTGGGGAAGCTGATTTTGATGAGCATGATATTTTTAGTCCCCCAAGCATGGAGGAGAAAATTTACTTTGATGATACTTTGCCTCCTATTTATGATGATTATAATGATAGTAGTCTTTTAGTGCCGCCTACTATGGAGGATAAATTTGATTATGATTACAATATGCCTCCTATATTTGATGATAGCTACTATGTTGAATTTGCTCCCACTACAATTAATAAGAATGACTATGCTTATGTTGGGAGTAGTAATTATTTTATGCATGAGACTCATGATAAGAATGCTATATGTGATAGTTATATTGTTGAGTTTGCTCATGACACTACTGAAAGTTATTATGAGAGAGGAAAATACGGTTGTAGGAATTTTCATGTTACTAAAACACCTCTCTATATGCTGAAAATCTTGAAGCTGCACTTGTTTTATCTTTCTATGCTTGTTGCATTATGCTTCATGAATTTGTTTACTTACAATATTCCTTTTCATAGGAAGTGGGTTAGACTTAAAAGTGTTTCATATTTGCTTTTTGATGCTCTCTTTTGCTTCAACTCTTATTTCTTGGGAGTGCATCATTAAAACTGCTGAGCCCATCTTAATGGCTATAAAGAAAGCACTTCTTGGGAGATAACCCATGTTTTATTTTGCTACAATACTTTTGTTTTATATTTGTGTCTTGAAAGTTGTTACTACTGTAGCAACCTCTCCTTATCTTTATTTTATTGCATTGTTGTGCCAAGTGAAGTCTCTAATAGAAGGTTGATACTAGATTTGGATTACTGCGCAGAAACAGTTTTCTTGCTGTCACGAAATTGAGTCACTACGTCTGCAGGTAACTCAGAAAAATATGCCAATTTACGTGTGTGATCCTCAGATATGTACTCAACTTTCATTAGTTTTGAGTTTTCTCATCTGAGCAAGTCTGGTGCCTCTAAAAAATTCGTCTTTACGTACTGTTCTGTTTTGACAGATTCTGCCTTTTATTTCGCATTGCCTGTTTTGCTATGTTTGATGGATTTCTTTGTTCCATTAACTTCCAGTAGCTTTGTGCAATGTCCATAAGTGTTAAGAATGATTGTGTCACCTCTGAACATGTGAATTTTTATTATGCACTAACCCTCTAATGAGTTTGTTTCGAGTTTGGTGTGGAGGAAGTTTTCAAGGGTCAAGAGAGGAGGATGATATATGATCAAGAAGAGTGAAAAGTCTAAGCTTGAGGATGCCCCCGTGGTTCATCCCTGCATATTTCAAGAAGACTCAAGCATCTAAGCTTGGGGATGCCCAAGGCATCCCCTTCTTCATCAACTTATCAGGTTTCTTCTATTGAAACTATTTTTTTATTCCGTCACATCTTATGTACTTTACTTGGAGCGTCTGTGTGTTTTATTTTCGTTTTGTTATTTTCATTCTCTGAATAAATGCCTGTGTGGGAGAGAGACACGCTCCGCTGGTTCGTAGGAACAGATGTGTTCTTAGCTTTTAGTGTTCATGGCGAAGGTTGAAACTGCTTCGTTCATTGTTATATGGTTGGAAACAGAAAATGCTACATGTGGTAATTGGTATAATGTCTTGAATAATTTGATACTTGGCAATTGTTGTGCTCATGTTTAAGCTCTTGCATCATATACTTTGCACCTGTTAGTGAAGAAATACTGTAGAGCTTGTTAAAATTTGGTTTGCATGATTGGTCTCTCTAAGTCTAGATATTTTCTGGTGAGGGTTTGAACAACAAGGAAGACAGTGTAGAGTCTTATAATGCTTGCAATATGTTCTTATGTAAATTTTGCTGTACCGGTTCATACTTGTGTTTGCTTCAAACAACCTTGCTAGCCTAAACCTTGTATTGAGAGGTAATACTTCTCATGCATCCAAAATCCTTGAGCCAAACACTATGCCACTTGTGTCCACCATACCTACCTACTACATGGTATTTCTCCGCCATTCCAAAGTAAATTTCTTGAGTGCTACCTTTAAAATTTCTACTCTTTATCTTTGCAATATATAGCTCATGGGACAAATAGCCTAAAAACTATTGTGGTATCGAATATGTACTTATGCATCTTATCTCTTATAAGTTGCTTGTTGAGCGATAACCATGTTCCTGGGGACGCCATCAACTATTTCTTTGTTGAATATCATGTGAGTTGCTATGCATGTTCGTCTTGTCTGAAGTAAGGGTGATTTATCATGATCAAATGGTTTGAGTATGCATATTGTTAGAGAAGAACATTGGGCCGCTAACTAAAGCCATGATCCATGGTGGAAGTTTCAGTTTGGACAACAAACCTCAATCTCTTATGAGAATATTATCTGTTGTTGAATGCTTATGCATTAAAGAGGAGTCCTTTATCTGTTGTCTATGTTGTCCCGGTATGGATGTCTAAGTTGAGAATAATCAAAAGCGAGAAATCCAATGCGAGCTTTCTCCTTAGACCTTTGTACAGGCGGCATAGAGGTACCCCTTTGTGACACTTGGTTAAAGCATATGTTATGCAATGATAATCCATGTAAATCCAAGCTAATTAGGACGAGGTGCGGGCACTATTGGTAATCTATGCATGAGGCTTGCAACTTGTAGGATATAATTTACATAACACATATGCTTTATTACTACCGTTGAAAAAATTGTTTCTTGTTTTCAAAATAAAAGCTCTAGCACAAATATAGCAATCAATGCTTCCCTCCGCGAAGGGCCATTCTTTTACTTTAATGTTGAGTCAGTTTACCTACTTCCTTCCATCTTAGAAGCAAACACTTGTGTCAACTGTGCATTGATTCCTACATACTTGCATATTGCACTTGTTATATTGCTTTGCATTGACAACTATCCATGAGATAGATATGTTACAAGTTGAAAGCAACCGCTGATACTTAATCTTCCTTTGTGTTGCTCCAATGCCTTTACTATGAAAATATTGCTTTTTGAGTTAACTCTTATGCAAGACTTATTGATGCTTGTCTTGAAAGTACTATTCATGAAAAGTTTTTGCCATATGATTCAGTTGTTTAATCATTGTCTTTACCATTGCTCTGAATCGCTGCATTCATCTCATATACCTTGCAATAGTATGATTAAGATTATGTTGGTAGCATGTCACTTAAGAAATTATCTTTGTTATCGTTTACCTACTCGGGACGAGTAGGAACTATGCTTGGGGATGCTGATACGTCTCCAACGTATCGATAATTTCTTATGTTCCATGCTTGTTTTATGACAATACCTAGATGTTTTGTTCACACTTTATGTCATATTTATGCATTTTCCGGAACTAACCTATTGACGAGATGCCAAAGGGCCAGTTGCTGTTTTCTGCTGTTTTTGGTTTCAGAAATCCTAGTAAGGAAATATTCTCGGAATCGGACGAAATCAACACCCACCATCTTAGAATTCCACGAAGCTTCCATAACACCCGAGAGCCGCCAGAGGGGGGCCCTGTGGGCCCCACACATGTAGGTGGCGCGGCCCAGGCCCTGGCCGTGCCCCCCTACTGTGTTGCCACCTCGTCAGCCCTCCGACTCCGCCTCTTCGCCTATTTAAAGGTCCCTGACCTAAAACTTCGATACGGAAAAGCCACGGTACGAGAAACCTTCCAGAGCCACCGCCATCGCGAAGCCAAGATCTGGGGGACAGGAGTCTCTGTTCCGGCACGCCGCCGGGACGGGAAGTGCCCCCGGAAGGCATCTCCATCGACACCACCGCCATCTCCATCAACGCTGTTGTCTCCCATGAGGAGGGAGTAGTTCTCCATCGAGGCTAAGGGGCTGTACCGGTAGCTATGTGGTTAATCTCTCTCCTATGTACTTCAATACAATGATCTCATGAGCTGCCTTACATGATTGAGATTCATGTGAGTTTTGTATCACTATTAATCTATGTGCTACTCTAGTGATGTTATTAAAGTACTCTATTCCTCCTCCATGATGTAATGGTGACAGTGTGTGCATCATGTAGTACTTGGCGTAGTTTATGATTATGATCTCTTGTAGATTATGAAGTTAACTATTACTATGATGGTATTAATGTGATCTATTCCTCCTTTCATAGTATGATGGTGACAGTGTGCATGCTATATTAGTACTCGGTATAATTGTGTTGATCTATCATGCACTCTAAGGTTATTTAAATATGAATATCTAATGTTGTGGAGCTTGTTAACTCCGGCATTGAGGTGCTCTTGTAGCCCTACACAATTAGTGGTGTTCACCATCCAACAAGAGAGTGTAGAGTGGTTTTATTATGTGATCAATGTTGAGAGTGTCCACTAGTGAAAGTATTATCCCTAGGCCTTGTTTCCAAATACTGCAATCTCCGTTTATTTACTGTTCTGCTGCATGTTTACTTACTACATGCCAACAAGCACTTTTCTGGCGCCGTTACTACTGCTCATATACATTCATACCACTTGTATTTCACTATCTCTTCGCCGAACTAGTGCACCTATACATCTGAAAAGTGTATTAGGTGTGTTGGGGACACAAGAGACTTCTTGTATTGTGGTTGCAGGGTTGCTTGAGAGGGATATCTTTGACCTCTTCCTCCCTAAGTTCGATAAACCTTGGGTGATCCACTTAAGGGAAACTTGCTGCTGTTCTACAAACCTCTGCTCTTGGAGGCCCAACACTGTCTACAGGAATAGAAGCGTGCGTAGACATCACCGCACTACACTCCTCCACCAACAACCTTCACATGGCCTTCATCTCCTACTGGTTCGATAAACCTTGGTTTCTTACCGAGGGAAAACTTACTGCTGTACACATCACACCTTCCTCTTGGGGTTCCCAACGGATGAGTGCTTTACCGTTACAAGGAAGCTGTCGCACGCCAGCAAAGATTCGTTCCCATGGCACAGTAGATATTGTGTATGACGAGAGGTACACGGAGTTCATCCAGCCTACCGGTCTTCTCCCGTTCATCACGCTTGTAAGCCGTGGGGGGCTGATACGTCTCAAACGTATCTATAATTTCTTATGTTCCATGCTAGTTTTATGACAATACTCACACGTTTTATATACACTTTATATCATTTTGATGCATTTTCCGGTACTAACCTATTAACAAGATGCCGAAGCGCCAGTTCCTGTTTTCTGCTGTTTTTGGTTTTAGAAATCCTACACAGGAAATATTCTTGGAATTGGACGAAACAAAAGCCCACGGTCTTATTTTCCAAGGAGCCTTCCAGAACACCGAAGAGGAGACGAAGAGGGGATGCGAGGCGGCCACACCATATATAGGGGGGCGCGGCCCCACCCCTGGCCGCTCCGCCTTATGGGGTGGGCCCCTCGAGCGTCCCCCGACTCTGCCCCTTCGCCTATATAATCCTTCCGTCGCGAAAAACCTAGTACCTAGAGCCACGATACGAGAAAAGTTCCAGAGATGCCGCCGTCAACCCCATCTCGGGATTCTGAAGAACGCCTCCGGCACCCTGCCGGAGAGGGGAATCATCACCGGAGGGCTCTACATCACCATGCCCGCCTCCGGACTGATGCGTGAGTAGTTCATCCTTGGACTATGGGTCCATACCAGTAGCTAGATGGTTGTCTTCTCCTCTTGTGCTATCATGTTTAGATCTTGTGAGCTGCCTATCATGATCAAGATCATCTTATTGTAATGCTACATGTTGTGTTTGTTGGGATCCGATGAATATGGAATACTATGTCAAGTTGATTATCGATCTATCGTATATGTGTTGTTTATGATCTTGCATGCTCTCCGTTGCTAGTAGAGGCTCTGGCCAAGTTGATACTTGTAACTCCAAGAGGGAGTATTAATGCTCGATAGTGGGTTCATGCCTCCATTGAACCTGGGACAGTGACAGAAAGTTCTAAGGTTATGGATGTGCTGTTGCCACTAGGGATAAAACATCAATGATTTGTCTAAGAATATTTGTATTGTTTACATTACGCACAGTACTTAATGCAATTGTCTGTTGTTTGCAACTTAATACTGGAAGGGGTGCGGATGCTAACCCGAAGGTGGACTTTTTAGGCATAGATGCATGCTGGATAGCGGTCTATGTTCTTTGTCGTAATGCCCTAAGTAAATCTCATAGTAGTCATCATAATATGTATGTGCATTGTTATGCCCTCTCTATTTGTCAATTTCCCAACTGTAATTTGTTCACCCAACATGCTATTTATCTTATTGGAGAGACACCACTAGTGAACTGTGGACCCCGGTCCATTCTTTTACATCTGAAATACAACCTACTGCAATCATTGTTCTCTGTTGTTCTTTGCAAACAAACATCATTCTCCACACCATACGTTTAATCCTTTGTTTACAACAAGCCGGTGAGATTGACAACCTCACTGTTAAGTTGGGGCAACGTATTTTGATTGTGTTGTGCAGGTTCCACGTTGGCGCTGGAATCCCTGCTGTTGCGCCGCACTACACTCCTTCACCAACAACTTTCACGTGGCCATCATCTCCTACTGGTTCGATAACCTTGGTTTCTTACCGAGGGAAAAACTTGATGTTGTGCGCATCACACCTTCCTCTTGGGGCTCCCAACGGACGTGTGCATCTCGCGCCATCAAGACATTTTTCTGGCGCCATTGCCGGGGATATCAAGACACGCTGCAAGGGGAGTCTCTCACATCCAATCTCTTTACTTTGTTTATTGTCTTGCTTTATTTTATTTTCTGTCTTGTTTGCTTTCCTTATATCAAAAACACAAAAAAATTAGTTACTTGTTTTACTTTACTTAATTCGGTTTTTGCTTTATTTATTTTTAAAACGAGTACTCCTGAGAACACTAAGTTGTGTGACTTCACTAGCACAAATAATAATGATTTCATATGCACTCCTATTGCTCCACCTGCTGCTACAGCAGAATTTTATGAAATTAAACCTGCTTTACTAAATCTTGTTATGAGAGAGCAATTTTCTAGTGTTAATACTGATAATGTTGCTGCCCATCTTAATAATTTTGTTGAACTTTGTGAAATGCAAAAGTATAAGGATGTAGATGGGGACATTATAAAACTGAAATTGTTTCCTTTCTCCTTAAGAGGAAGAGCTAAAGATTGGTTGCTATCTTTGCCTAAGAATAGTATTGATTCATGGACTAAATGTAAAGATGCTTTCATTGGAAGATATTATCCTCCTGCTAAAATTATATCTTTCAGAAGTAGCATTATGAATTTTAAGCAATTGGATAATGAACATGTTGCCTAAGCATGGGAAAGAATGAAATCTTTGGTAAAGAATTGCCCTACCCATGGACTAACTACTTGGATGATCATCCAAACCTTTTATGCAGGATTAAATTTTTCTTCGAGGAACCTATTGGATTCAGCTGCTAGAGGTACTTTTATGTCCATCACTTTGGGTGCTGCAACAAAGCTTCTTGATGATATGATGATCAACTACTCTGAATGGCACACTGAAAGGACTCCTCAAGGTAAGAAGGTAAATTCTGTTGAAGAAACCTCCTCCTTGAGTGATAAGATTGATGTTATTATGTCTATGCTTGTTAATGGTAGATCTAATGTTGATCCTAATAATATTCCTTTAACTTCATTGGTTTCTCAAGAAGAGCATGTTGATGTGAACTTCATTAAAAATAATAATTTCAACAACAATGCTTATAGGAATAATTTTGGTAACAACTATAGGCCATATCCTTCTAATAATGGTAGTGGTTATGGTAATTCTTATGGTAATTCTTACAACAATAGTAGGAGTGTACCCTCTGGTCTTGAAGTCATGCTTAAAGAATTCATTAGTACACAAACTGCTTTTAACAAATCTGTTGAGGAAAAGCTTGGTAAAATTGATGTTCTTGCTTCTAAGGTTGATAGTCTTGCTGCTGATGTTGATCTTTTAAAACTGAAAGTTATGCCTAATGAAACTAAAGATATTAAGTCATTTGCTACAGCAAACGCTATCCAAGTTTGAATTAATGACAATATTAGAATGATGGCCGAATTGCATGCTAGGTGGGAAAGAGAAGAAAAACTTGCTAAAGAGAATAATGTAGCTAAAGTTTGGACTATTACCACCACTAGTAATGTTGATGCTTCACATGTTGCTAAACCTCCTACTATCAATGGTAAAATAATTGGTGTTGGCAATGTTTTTACTTCTAATACAAAGCATGCAAAATTGCCTGAAACTGCTGAAACTGTTTGTGATAAAAGTGCGGAAATTTTTCAGAATATTGGGGACAATGATCCCATTGCTTTAGATCATAATGGTTTTGATTTTGATAATTTTCATATCTCTGAAGTTATTAAGTTCTTGCAAAAACTTGCTAGAAGTCCTAATGCTAGTGCTATAAACTTGGCCTTTACAAAACATATTACAAATGCTCTCATAAAAGCTAAAGAAGAGGAATTAAAACTTGAAGCTTCTATTCCTAGGAAGTTGGAAGATGGTTGGGAGCCCATCATTAAAATTAAGGTCAATGATTTTGATTGTAATGCTTTATGTGATCTTGGTGCAAGTATTTCTGTTATGCCTAAGAAACTCTATGATATGCTTGGCTTGCCACCATTGAAATATTATTTGGATGTTAATCATGCTGATAATTCTATAAAGAAACCTTTGGGGAGGATTGACAATGTTCACATTATGGTTAACAATAACCGTGTCCCCGTTGATTTTGTTTTCTTGGATATTGAATGCAATGCATCTTGTCCTATTATTTTGGGAAGACCCTTTCTTCGAACCGTTGGTGCTATTATTGATATGAAAGAAGGAAACATTAAATATCAATTCCCTCTTAAGAAAGGTATGAAACACTTCCCTAGAAAGATAATGAAGTTGCCTTTTGATTCTATTATTAGAACAAATTATGATGTTGATGCTTCTTCTCTTGATGTTACTTGATGTACACTTTCTGCGCCTAGCTGAAAGGCGTTAAAGAAAAGCGCTTATGGGAGACAACCCATTGTTTTATTTCTGCAATTTTTGTTTTATATTTCAGTCAAGGTGCTTGTTACTACTGTAGCAATACCTTTGTATCTTTACTTTATTGCATTGTTGTGCCAAGTAAAGTCTTTGATAGAGAGTTGATACTAGATTTGGATTTCTGCGCAGAAACAGATTTTTAGCTGTCACGAATTCGAGCTGTTCTCCCTGTAGGAGAATCTAAAAATTCTGTAAAAATTCATGAGTAATCCGCAGATATGTGCGCAACTTTCATTCAATTTGAGCTTCTTCATCTGAGCATGTTAAGTGCCTCGAAAAAATTCGTCTTTACGGACTGTTCTATTTTGACAGATTCTGCCTTTTATTTCACATTGCCTCCTTTACTGTGTTTGAGTGGGTTTCTTTGCTCCATTAAATTTCACTAGCCTTGGGTAATGTCCAGAAGTGTTGGGAATGATTGTGTCCTCTCTGAACATGTGAATTTTTGATTATGCACTAACCCTCTAATGAGATTGTTTTGAGTTTGGTGTGGAGGAAGTTTTCAAAGATCAAGAGAGGAGGATGATATAATATGATCAAGAAGAGTGAAAAGTCTAAGCTTGGGGATGCCCCCGTGGTTCATCCCTGCATATTTCAAGAAGACTCAAGCATCTAAGCTTGGGGATGCCCAAGGCATCCCCTTCTGCATCAACAACTTATCAGGTCACCTCTAGTGAAACTATATTTTTATTCGGTCACATCTTATGTGCTTTACTTGGAGCGTCTGTGTGCTTTTATTTTTGTTTATGTTTGAATAAATTCGGATCCTAGCAATCCTTGTGTGGGAGAAAGACACGCTCCGTTGTTTCATATGAACACTGGTGTTCTTAGTTTTACTTTTGATGTTCATGGCGAAGGTTGAAAGCCGCTTCATTGCTATTTGGTTGGAAACAGAAAATGCTTCATGTGGTAATTGGTATATTGTCTTGAATAATTTGATACTTGGCAACTGTTTTGAGTTCTCAAGTAGATCATGTTTAAGCTCTTGCATCATGTAGTTTAAACCTATTAGTGGAGAACTACCGTAGAGATTGTTGAAATTTGGTTTGCATGATTGGTCTCTCTAAAGTCTAGATATTTTCTGGTAAAAGTGTTTGAGCAACAAGGAAGACAGTGTAGAGTCTTATAATGCTTGCAATATGTTCTTATGTAAGTTTTGCTGTACCGGTTCATACTTGTTTTTGCTTCAAACAACCTTGCTAGCCAATGCCTTGTACTCTTACAGCCATTGTAGCAATCTTTTCTTACCGGAAAGTTTCAAATCTTTATTAAGTTCTCTTACATCCCAATAAGCTTTGTGCTCTAGCTCTAAAGGTAAATGACAAGCTTTTCCATAAACCATTTTATAAGGAGACATACCCATAGGATTTTTATAAGCAGTTCTATAGGCCCACAATGCTTCCTTCAACTTACTAGCCCAATTTTTCCTAGATTTATTAACAGTCTTTTGCAAGATAGATTTAATTTCTCTATTTGATAATTCTACTTGTCCACTAGTTTGAGGATCATAAGCTGAAACAATTCTATGATTAATACCATATTTAGCAAGAGTTTTTCTAAAACCACCATGAATAAAATGAGAACCTCCATCAGTCATAAGATATCTAGGTACTTCAAACCTAGGAAAAATAACATCTAAAAGCATTTTTAAAGAGGTCTCACCATCAGCACTTTTTGTGGGTATGGCTTCCACCCATTTAGTAAAATAATCAACAGCGACAAGTTGGGGAACAACTGCACTTGCCTACCTGTACCAGCAGGTGATGATTTGTTATCTGTACTATTCTTCTATAGTAGTCTGCTAGACAAAGTACTATCAGTTGGGCGGCCCAGGGTACTCACAGAGAGGCCATGGCCTCATTACCGGGACAACCTTGATCGGGAGCCGACTTGGGCATATCTTTGTGCTATGTTGTGAAACTGATGTATAAATTGTTGTTGATATGAATCTGTCAGTTTGCAACCATGCCAAGGCAATTCTGTGATTTTTCAACACAAGTCAACGTGTGGCGCCCTTGCCATGGGCGCCACACTTCGCTGTGTGGCGCCGATTCCACGGGCGCCACACATGTCAATTTATAGGTCGAAAACATCCAGGGGCTCCGGACGCTTAGTCCTTAGCCGTTTTGGCGAGGCTGTTTATGTGGCGCCGGTAGCATCGGCGCCACATTGTGAAGTGGGCGCCCGTGGCATCGGTGCCACACAAACATGCTCGCCAAAACGACTAAGTCCAAGGAGAATTATCTTACAGTATGCTTTGGGCAATTATAAGTGGATGTGTGGCGCCAATGGGAGCGGCGCCACACATCCTGCCACCTCAGATCGGTGCACACCTCAGCGTCGAGGACGCCACGTCGGATGGGAGAGTGGCGCCGCACACACGGGCGCCACACAGTGAGGTGTGGCGCCGACGTGGAGGGCGCCACACAAAAGGGTTAAATGGGTGAAATAGTTTGGCCGGAGGGTCAGTCTGTGGTATAGTTTCAAAAAGGGTTATTTTTGTGTAAATCACCATGGTTTGACGTGAAAAAGCATGGTAGTTTTTTTTTGAGGGATCAGCTAGTGGTAGTTATGAGGTAGCTTTCCTTTCTAGAGATACTATTTACACGCACAGTCCATGCCACTAGTGCTGCCGTGCCCAGGCACCCCCGTTAATTGGCACATGTTCCCTGCCGCCATTGCTCTGGGTGCCGATCCATGTACTAGAGCGGGGGAGAGAAGTCGTCCCATGGAGGGAAAACAAGTGGAGAGGGGGGATCATTGCGAGCAGAGGAGGCCGTGGATTGGAGAGGAGAGCAGGTTGTGGGTTGGGGAGTGGCCACCCATCTACGGTTTGTCCTACCGCACGGGCATAGGAAAAAAACATGAGGATAAAGGCACCCAAACGAACAACCATTGCTCCCTCCCACTCCAGGCCAGCTTGTTCTCGGGCCCAGCCTTCATGGACCCATCTAGAGAAGCCACCGGTGAAAGAAGAAACGACCGCATCACGCGGCTGAAGCATAAAGTGAGATGGAAAAATCACTGTATGATCTAAGGCAGACAAGCATGACAATTTTGCCCCCTTTAAGGTCTTTACATTGCCATGTAGGCTAGGGTCCTTTACAGTTGTAATATCTTTAGAAACTTTGGTTTTTTCGTTTTGGCTTTAGCCTGTAGTTTCTAGGTTTGACCCTGCGCGGTTTCTTTCTCTCAATGTTGTACATGTCGTGTCATCGGCGTCCAATATTTTGACGTGACCATCCCATTTTTTGATAGTGATTATTGTGTTGCCATGAATTTAAAATGGTTTGTATATTGTTTTGAACAAATGTGTCGTATAAGAATAAATTATCATAGGAGTGATCTTATGAAAATTAATGTAGAACCTAATGATGCTAGAGATTTTGCTCAAACTTTTTATTGCATACCTGGTAAATTCCTTTCAAATATCTTGGGTATCCTTTCATTTTTTTCTTAGCTTAGAAATAGGTAGCACTGTAAAAAAAACATGCCCACCTAGCTAGCTAAGATTTCTACTCGCACAAGGGAAACGTTCACGGCAGAGCGGAGGTATCGATGCGTGGAGCACGGGAAAAGCCCATCGGATGAGCTCCAAAGTGAAAATGGTTAGTAATTTAAACAGATGGTTCTCAATTTGTTCAAAAAATATTGGTTTCAAAAGTAAAAGGGAAAATTTTACTCCCACCCCGTATGTGTTCCACTCTCTTCATCCTACTCTTACTTTGCTCCTTCTTGCTACACTTGGTGAACATGTAGACACCTAGTGAGTGATCGCATGAAGGAGAAGGCGGGACTTGCCAAAACCACTACCCACAAAGGAGAATATGACACTTGGCGAGGCGATGTGTGTAGGGCGTATGTTTAGAAAGGCCGACCTTTTTCTTATGATTAATTATAAAGAAGGATTTGCAACCTCTCATTGACAAGCTTATTAAAAAGATTGATTGTGCAGGTAGATTTTTAATATAAAAAGCCTTTCTAGACAACATCTCTGTGTACTTAGCATTAAGGGTAACTCAATCAGATCCGCAAATAGCTTAAACTGTTTATAGATACTGGAAAACGGCTCGTACCACTTTTTTTTTGCAGTTTCCCGCAATCAACCCCACGTATCTCATATACCCAGCATGTCGACTTGTTTATGGTAACATGTAACCCAAGTTCCGGCGAACATGCCAAATTTCGACAGTTTTCGGCTATTTTGGGGGATGCGGCCGACCGAACTTGTTGCGGCGGTGCAGAGCGCAGAAGGGTGACACAAGCACGAGGTAGCGCCATACCTTTGGTGAGACGGCCGGTGCAGGCAGGTTGGCTGGCCAGTCGCATGGTCTGTGCATATGCACATCAGAAAAGGATGGATCCGTTGAAGTCCAAGCCAAGGTGAACTACATGTCTACATCAGCCAGAGCGGCTCATCTACACGTCCTTCGCGGCACCAAGCTGATCTACTCCGCACCGTCATCTCATTATATTCATCGTCGTGGTCATCATCGCCGACAACCGCATCGTCACCAACACTCATGGTCTTCGTCAACACCAACAAGTTCTTCTACACCGCGATCATGCACGCAGAATACCCGGGTTTAGATCCCGGAATCTACTTTAACAAACTACATCACCGTCTTCGTCCACCACGACCTCGCCGTCGTAGTTACGGTCTATTTTTTTGTTTGCTTGCTCGTGCTTAATTTTCTTCTTGAAGTTATTTCGTCTACTCCGACATATCGGCGGACAACTTCTACGCACCAACCATTCACGGAGATCTTCTCTGCTAATCCATCAAACTTTGGCGCGCATGGCTCATGGTGGTCCCTGTGTTCGCACTCCGGTACTGGCAACACCAGCGCGCTCCCAAGTCCGGCAAGCTTGGCAGTGTGTCGACCACGACTTCAATGATAAACAACGGCTTCATCGACATCGGTATCAAGGAGTCTTCGGCTTCCCGGCTGCGTCACTACAGTTCCAACTGGAGGGGGGGGGGGGGGGGGGGGGGTGGTGCTTTTCACGTCTAGGCCATATTTGGTAGTTCAAATTGCAATCTAGATCTATCTCTAGGCTTCTTGGAGTCTAAGTCTTGTACCACTATATAAACAACCTAAGAGAATGAAATCAATACAAGTAATATTTCCGCAATTTATCAATCGCCTTTTGGAAACAATCTGCCAACACAGTTTGGAGACTCCAGACTTCCGTATCCCTTCCGATATGGTTTAAGGGCTTGTTTGATTCAAAGAATTTCTAAAGAAATTTTGTAGAATTCTTACCCATAGATTTTTTTTTAAAGAGGTCATTTGATTCAAAGGATTGAGCCCCTCCAAAATTCATATAAATTAATTTCCTACATTACAATTCCATAGGAATTCTAACAAGAGGTTAGACCTCTTAGAAAATTTCCTGCGTGTCTATAAAAACTAGCACATACACTCAATCTCTATTGAAATTTTCTGTATTTTTCCTGTGGTGCAGTAAAATGATTCCTCCAACCGATTCCTGTATTTTTCATTCCCGTAGGATTTCACATGGCATGACTGTTAGAGATATATTTGGTATATGTATATTAGGTAGTCTAGGATTTGTAATCTCTACCTACGATATCTCTAGGAGAGCTATCTTAGCCTCCAAGTCTGTATCACTATATATACTCGCCTGAGAGGCTCAATACAACATCCCATATTCCGCATATCTCTCTCTCTATCCTGCAACATGGTATCAGAGCGGCGCCGACCTTGACCTAGACGCCGCACGCGCTTCCGCCCGCGCCGCCCCCGGGGAAGTCAATCTCCATGGCCTACTCCGGGGGCCGCGCAACCCGTATGAGGGTTCGTTCACCGATCTGTTGATCCGCTGCCCTCGAGTATTTTTTTTCCAATCTGTAGATTGGTTTTCCTTTTGCTCCCCCGGTCGCTCGACCGGCGTTTTCTTTTTGGTTTTCCGATCATAGATCGGATTGAGTCGCCCACCGCCGCCGTCATCACGCACCTCTACTCCAACCTCGGCGTCGACTCTGCACCGGCTCTCCTCCATCATCCGCCCTACGCCGGCCACCGCGGTCGACTCGCTGGCTGGCTGCAGCGCCTGCCTTGGTAGGCTGCCGCGGCCGGCTCACCCGCGTCGTCTCTGCCTCGGCCGGTCCGGCCCAGCAGCCGGTTTGACCAGGACTGTGGCCGGCTGGTCCGGTCCATCAGCAGGTCTGACCGGGCGGCCGACCGGGCTGATGAGCGGAGCCCCTGGACGACCGGGACTGTGGCCGACTGGTCTGATCCAGCAGCTGGTTTGACCGGGACTGTGGCCGGATGGTCCGGTCCAGTAGCCGGTCCGACCGGGACCTGGGCTGACCGGGCCGGTCGTAGAGTCGGTTGACCGGGCCAGGCACCGCCTCCATCTACCGTGGGGCACGGCTGAACGCGATGCACATGGGACGCCGTTTGCGTCGCAGCCGGCCGCCTTCGTCTGCACGGTCTCCATCGCCGGTTCGTCTTCGCCGTCATCGCCCAGGACATCAACGACAACGTCGCCAACGACTCCGATCTGCGGCGCGTAGTCCGCGCCATGGAACGTGTAGCGCCACCGTCGGTCTGATCAACCGACCCCGCACACGTCTCCGCCAAGCACGTCCCCGAGCACGTGCATACCACCGATTGAGCATCGGGTTGCTGCTGTGTCGCCCCTTCGGGTCGCAGCGCCGCCGCCTTTGGTCCATGATGCTAGCCAACGACGCGCCTTCTAAGGCGCGTACGTCGCTGGTGGCGTCCCGCCGCTGCACCGATTCGCGCCCTGCAGCTACGCCGGCCCCTCAGGTCGTGGCGTCGCCGCACGCGGTCACCTTCGTCGTCCCCCGCGCATCGACGTCCGAGGCCACCACAGCGTCGCCCCTTCGGCGCGGGTCGCCTTCGTCCGCGCATGGTCTTCGTCACGCCGCCGGGTCTTCCTCGCCTACTTCGTGTACCGCCGCCGCGCCTCCACCTCAGGTCGCTGCTGGGCTCGCCAACTGTAGGATAACGTTGCATAGAAAACAAAAATTTTCCTACGGCGAACACGCAATCCAAGCCAAGATGCAATCTAGAAGACGGTAGCAACGAGGGGGTATCGAGTCTCACCCTTGAAGAGATTCCAAAGCCTACAAGATGAGGCTCTTGTTGCTGCGGTAGACGATCACTTGCCGCTTGCAAAAGCGCGTAGAAGATCTTGATCACGATCGGTTCCGGCGCCACGAACGGGCAGCACCTCCGTACTCGGTCACACGTTCGGTTGTTGATGAAGACGACGTCCACCTCCCCGTTCCAGCGGGCAGCGGAAGTAGTAGCTCCTCTTGAATCCGACAGCACGACGGCGTGGTGTCGGTGGCGGTGAAGAAGTCCGGCGGAGCTTCGCTAAGCTACGCGGGCTATATGGAGGAGAGGGGGGCGGCTAGGGTTTGGGAGGGGGTGGCCGGCCACTCAAGGGGGGCGGCCAGCTTGTGGTCTTTTGGGGTGGCCGGCCCCCTCCCTTGGCCCCTCATTATATAGGTGGATCCCCAAGTGTTGGTGTCCAAGTCTTCGAATAAGACCCGAACAAAAAACCTTCCATAAGAGGGGGAAACCTAGCCCAACTAGGACTCCCACCCAAAGGTGGGATTTCCACCTCCCATGTGGGGGGTGGCCGGCCCCCTATGGGGGAGTCCACTTGGGACTCCTCCCCACCTAGGGCTGGCCGGCCATGGAGGTGGAGTCCCATGTGGACTCCACCTTCCTTGGTGGTTTCTTCCGGACTTTTCTAGAACCTTCTAGAACCTTCCATAGAACCTTCCGCGACATTTTATTTCACATAAAATGACATCCTATATATGAATCTTATTCTCCGGACCATTCCGGAACTCCTCGTGATGTCCGGGATCTCATCCGGGACTCCGAACAAATATTCGAACTCCATTCCATATTCAAGTACTACCATTTCAACATCCAACTTTAAGTGTGTCACCCTACGGTTCGAGAACTATGCGGACATGGTTGAGTACTCACTCCGACCAATAACCAATAGCGGGATCTGGAGATCCATAATGGCTCCCACATATTCAACGATGACTTTAGTGATCGAATGAACCATTCACATACATTACCAATTCCCTTTGTCTCGCGATATTTTACTTGTCCGAGGTTTGATCTTCGGTATCACTCTATACCTTGTTCAACCTCGTCTCCTGACAAGTACTCTTTACTCGTACCGTGGTATGTGGTCTCTTATGAACTCATTCATATGCTTGCAAGACATCAGACGACATTCCACCGAGAGGGCCCAGAGTATATCTATCCGTCATCGGGATGGACAAATCCCACTGTTGATCCATATGCCTCAACTCATACTTTCCGGATACTTAATCCCACCTTTATAGCCACCCATTTACGCAGTGGTGTTTGGTGTAATCAAAGTACCTTTCCGGTATAAGTGATTTACATGATCTCATGGTCATAAGGACTAGGTAACTATGTATCGAAAGCTTATAGCAAATAACTTAATGACGAGATCTTATGCTACGCTTAATTGGGTGTGTCCATTACGTCATTCACACAATGACATAACCTTGTTATTAATAACATCCAATGTTCATGATTATGAAACTAATCATCCATTAATCAACAAGCTAGTTTAAGAGGCATACTAGGGACTTCTTGTTTGTCTACATATCACACATGTACTAATGTTTCGGTTAATACAATTCTAGCATGATATATAAACATTTATCATAAACATAAAGATATAAATAATAACCACTTTATTATTGCCTCTAGGGCATATCTCCTTCACCAACCACTTCAGGTCGCGCTGAGCTCGCCGATCACCGCAACGCCCATCTAGGCATCCAGCATGACCACCCCTGGTCACCGCTGGGTTAGCCGCCTTCTACGTCTTCGTACACTACAGCTTTGCCACCAGCGTCCTCGTCTCCTCCCCGACTACGTCACCTGCTTCTCTACTCCGACACCCGTCGTCGAGACTCGCCTCTTCCCCGACTACACCACCTGCTCCTCTACTCCGACACCCGTCGTCGAGACCTCTTCTACTAGTCTACTCTGACATGGCGTGCACTTTGTAATGTTCCCTACCCCCGCACGCCCGGTACTGGCAACACCGATACCTGCCTTCGTTCCCGAAGCGTCCTCGGGCCTGGCAAGCTCGGACCGGCGCCTCGTCTTCATCGGCTTCGACGACGTCTTCATCGGCATCGCATGTACGACTGCTTCGACGCGTCACCGCTGAGTTCTTCTATGCGTACTCGGTTCTGGCAAAACCAGAGTATGCCTTCGTCCCCGACGTGCGCCTGGTTCTGGCAAAACCAGAGTATGGTTGCACTTCATCCTCGACGGTCCAGACTGCATCGACTTCGGCATCGACCATCTCCACGACTGCCTCGGCGCGTCTCCGTCACTCTCCTCGCACACCACCTCGCCTACGGCTACATCGACACCGGCACCCGGCCACGACATCGACCACGGCAATCCCTCGCGCGGCTCCCTCGACCAAGGTTGCAGCACCCACGCTCTCGAATAACTCGACATCGGCACAAGGGCTACCACCTCGCACGAGCACCTCGGCTTCCTCTACAGTCCAAGCATCTGCGACGCGACATCGTCCACGACGATCCCGCTACAATTGCGGGGGAGTGTCAGCCCGTTGGTTCATACCGTCGGTTTCTCTCCCGATCCCGACCGTCTGCGACGCTACTGTTATTCACGTCACTACCGCTACGACTGCGGGGGAGTGTTAGAGATATATTTGGTATATGTATATTAGGTAGTCTAGGATTTGTAATCTCTACCTACGATATCTCTAGGAGAGCTATCTTAGCCTCCAAGTCTGTATCACTATATATACTCGCCTGAGAGGCTCAATACAACATCCCATATTCCGCATATCTCTCTCTCTATCCTTCAACATGGTATCAGAGCGGCGCCGACCTTGACCTAGACGCCGCACGCGCTTCCGCCCGCGCCGCCCCCGGGGAAGTCAATCTCCATGGCCTACTCCGGGGGCCGCACAACCCGTATGAGGGTTCGTTCGCCGATCTGTTGATCCGCTGCCCTCGAGTATTTTTTTTCCAGTCTGTAGATTGGTTTTCCTTTTGCTCCCCCGGTCGCTCGACCGGCATTTTCTTTTTGGTTTTCCGATCATAGATCGGATTGAGTCGCCCACCGCCGTCGTCATCACGCACCTCTACTCCAACCTCGGCGTCGACTCTGCACCGGCTCTCCTCCATCATCCGCCCTACGCCGGCCACCGCGGTCGACTCGCTGGCTGGCTGCAGCGCCTGCCTTGGTAGGCTGCCGCGGCCGGCTCGCCCGCATCGTCTCTGCCTCGGCCGGTCCGGCCCAGCAGCCGGTTTGACCAGGACTGTGGCCGGCTGGTCCGGTCCATCAGCAGGTCTGACCGGGCGGCCGACCGGGCTGATGAGCGGAGCCCCTGGACGACCGGGACTGTGGCCGACTGGTCTGATCCAGCAGCTGGTTTGACCGGGACTGTGGCCGGATGGTCCGGTCCAGTAGCCGGTCCGACCAGGACCTGGGCTGACCGGGCCGGTCGTAGAGTCGGTTGACCGGGCCAGGCACCGCCTCCATCTACCGTGGGGCACGGCTGCACGCGATGCACATGGGACGCCGTTTGCGTCGCAGCCGGCCGCCTTCGTCTGCACGGTCTCCATCGCCGGTTCGTCTTCGCCGTCATCGCCCAGGACATCAACGACAACGTCGCCAACGACTCCGATCTGCGGCGCGTAGTCCGCGCCATGGAACGTGTAGCGCCACCGTCGGTCTGATCAACCGACCCCGCACACGTCTCCGCCAAGCACGTCCCCGAGCACGTGCATACCACCGATTGAGCATCGGGTTGCTGCTGTGTCGCCCCTTCGGGTCGCAGCGCCGCCGCCTTTGGTCCATGATGCTAGCCAACGACACGCCTTCTAAGGCGCGTACGTCGCTGGTGGCGTCCCGCCGCTGCACCGATTCGCGCCCTGCAGCTACGCCAGCCCCTCAGGTCGTGGCGTCGCCGCACGCGGTCACCTTCGTCGTCCCCCGCGCATCGACGTCCGAGGCCACCACAGCGTCGCCCCTTCGGCGCGGGTCGCCTTCGTCCGCGCATGGTCTTCGTCACGCCGCCGGGTCTTCCTCGCCTACTTCGTGTACCGCCGCCGCGCCTCCACCTCAGGTCGCTGCTGGGCTCGCCAACCACTTCAGGTCGTGCTGAGCTCGCTGATCACCGCAACGCCCATCTAGGCATCCAGCATGACCACCCCTGGTCACCGCTGGGTTAGCCGCCTTCTACGCCTTCGTACACTACAGCTTTGCCGCCAGCGTCCTCGTCTCCTCCCCGACTACGTCACCTGCTTCTCTACTCCGACACCCGTCGTCGAGACTCGCCTCTTCCCCGACTACACCACCTGCTCCTCTACTCCGACACCCGTCGTCGAGACCTCTTCTACTAGTCTACTCTGACATGGCGTGCACTTTGTAATGTTCCCTACCCCCGCACGCCCGGTACTGGCAACACCGATACCTGCCTTCGTTCCCGAAGCGTCCTCGGGCCTGGCAAGCTCGGACCGGCGCCTCGTCTTCATCGGCTTCGACGACATCTTCATCGGCATCGCATGTACGACTGCTTCGACGCGTCACCGCTGAGTTCTTCTATGCGTACTCGGTTCTGGCAAAACCAGAGTATGCCTTCGTCCCCGACATGCGCCTGGTTCTGGCAAAACCAGAGTATGGTTGCACTTCGTCCTCGACGGTCCAGACTGCATCGACTTCGGCATCGACCATCTCCACGACTGCCTCGGCGCGTCTCCGTCACTCTCCTCGCACACCACCTCGCCTACGGCTACATCGACACCGGCACCCGGCCACGACATCGACCACGGCAATCCCTCGCGCGGCTCCCTCGACCAAGGTTGCAGCACCCACGCTCTCGGATAACTCGACATCGGCACAAGGGCTACCACCTCGCACGAGCACCTCGGCTTCCTCTACAGTCCAAGCATCTGCGACGCGACATCGTCCACGACGATCCCGCTACAATTGCGGGGGAGTGTCAGCCCGTTGGTTCATACCGTCGGTTTCTCTCCAGTCTGACCGTCTGCGACGCTACTGTTATTCACGTCACTACCGCTACGACTGCGGGGGAGTGTTAGAGATATATTTGGTATATGTATATTAGGTAGTCTAGGATTTGTAATCTCTACCTACCATATCTCTAGGAGAGCTATCTTAGCCTCCAAGTCTGTATCACTATATATACTCGCCTGAGAGGCTCAATACAACATCCCATATTCCGCATATCTCTCTCTCTATCCTTCAACATGGTATCAGAGCGGCGCCGACCTTGACCTAGACGCCGCACGCGCTTCCGCCCGCGCCGCCCCCGGGGAAGTCAATCTCCATGGCCTACTCCGGGGGCCGCGCAACCCGTATGAGGGTTCGTTCGCCGATCTGTTGATCCGCTGCCCTCGAGTATTTTTTTTCCAATCTGTAGATTGGTTTTCCTTTTGCTCCCCCGGTCGCTCGACCGGCGTTTTCTTTTTGGTTTTCCGATCATAGATCGGATTGAGTCGCCCACCGCCGCCGTCATCACGCACCTCTACTCCAACCTCGGCGTCGACTCTGCACCGGCTCTCCTCCATCATCCGCCCTACGCCGGCCACCACGGTCGACTCGCTGGCTGGCTGCAGCGCCTGCCTTGGTAGGCTGCCGCGGCCGGCTCGCCCGCGTCGTCTCTGCCTCAGCCGGTCCGGCCCAGCAGCCGGTTTGACCAGGACTGTGGCCGGCTGGTCCGGTCCATCAGCAGGTCTGACCGGGCGGCCGACCGGGCTGATGAGCGGAGCCCCTGGACGACCGGGACTGTGGCCGACTGGTCTGATCCAGCAGCTGGTTTGACCGGGACTGTGGCCGGATGGTCCGGTCCAGTAGCCGGTCCGACCGGGACCTGGGCTGACCGGGCCGGTCGTAGAGTCGGTTGACCGGGCCAGGCACCGCCTCCATCTACCGTGGGGCACGGCTGCACGCGATGCACATGGGACGCCGTTTGCGTCGCAGCTGGCCGCCTTCGTCTGCACGGTCTCCATCGCCGGTTCGTCTTCGCCGTCATCGCCCAGGACATCAACGACAACGTCGCCAACGACTCCGATCTGCGGCGTGTAGTCCGCGCCATGGAACGTGTAGCGCCACCGTCGGTCTGATCAACCGACCCCGCACACGTCTCCGCCAAGCACGTCCCCGAGCACGTGCATACCACCGATTGAGCATCGGGTTGCTGCTGTGTCGCCCCTTCGGGTCGCAGCGCCGCCGCCTTTGGTCCATGATGCTAGCCAACGACGAGCCTTCTAAGGCGCGTACGTCGCTGGTGGCGTCCCGCCGCTGCACCGATTCGCGCCCTGCAGCTACGCCGGCCCCTCAGGTCGTGGCGTCGCCGCACGCGGTCACCTTCGTCGTCCCCCGCGCATCGACGTCCGAGGCCACCACAGCGTCGCCCCTTCGGCGCGGGTCGCCTTCGTCCGCGCATGGTCTTCGTCACGCCGCCGGGTCTTCCTCGCCTACTTCGTGTACCGCCGCCGCGCCTCCACCTCAGGTCGCTGCTGGGCTCGCCAACCACTTCAGGTCGCGCTGAGCTCGCCGATCACCGCAACGCCCATCTAGGCATCCAGCATGACCACCCCTGGTCACCGCTGGGTTAGCCGCCTTCTACGTCTTCGTACACTACAGCTTTGCCGCCAGCGTCCTCGTCTCCTCCCCGACTACGTCACCTGCTTCTCTACTCCGACACCCGTCGTCGAGACTCGCCTCTTCCCCGACTACACCACCTGCTCCTCTACTCCGACACCCGTCGTCGAGACCTCTTCTACTAGTCTACTCTGACATGGCGTGCACTTTGTAATGTTCCCTACCCCCGCACGCCCGGTACTGGCAACACCGACACCTGCCTTCGTTCCCGAAGCGTCCTCGGGCCTGGCAAGCTCGGACCGGCGCCTCGTCTTCATCGGCTTCGACGACGTCTTCATCGGCATCGCCTGTACGACTGCTTCGACGCGTCACCGCCGAGTTCTTCTATGCGTACTCGGTTCTGGCAAAACCAGAGTATGCCTTCGTCCCCGACGTGCGCCTGGTTCTGGCAAAACCAGAGTATGGTTGCACTTCGTCCTCGATGGTCCAGACTGCATCGACTTCGGCATCGACCATCTCCACGACTGCCTCGGCGCGTCTCCGTCACTCTCCTCGCACACCACCTCGCCTACGGCTACATCGACACCGGCACCCGGCCACGACATCGACCACGGCAATCCCTCGCGCGGCTCCCTCGACCAAGGTTGCAGCACCCACGCTCTCGGATACCTCGACATCGGCACAAGGGCTACCACCTCGCACGAGCACCTCGGCTTCCTCTACAGTCCAAGCATCTGCGACGCGACATCGTCCACGACGATCCCGCTACAATTGCGGGGGAGTGTCAGCCCGTTGGTTCATACCGTCGGTTTCTCTCCAGTCTGACCGTCTGCGACGCTACTGTTATTCACGTCACTACCGCTACGACTGCGGGGGAGTGTTAGAGATATATTTGGTATATGTATATTAGGTAGTCTAGGATTTGTAATCTCTACCTACCATATCTATAGGAGAGCTATCTTAGCCTCCAAGTCTGTATCACTATATCGTCCGAGAGGCTCAATACAACATCCATCATATTCCGCATATCTCTCTCTATCCTTCAACAATGACATATACTTTTACTGCCTTTTACCTATTACTATGTTTTCAGAATCCTTTGAATCAAACATGCACTAAATAAGCTAGAGTTGCCTAGCATGGTCTTACAAGTCGAAAGAAACGAGGTAGCGGCTAGTGAAGAAAAGGGCGGGCCTAGCGGGCTGACTACTTCGCTCAATCTTTGCAAGACAGAATGAGGGGCAACTCTGGTAGAAAGTCAAAGCACTCCTCAAGTTCCAGCGGGTTGTTTAAAGGAAAAGAGTCAAACTGACCTTGAAATTGCACGGATGCGCATGCTGATGCGGCAGAGCTCTTGCGGCATGCATGGGAATTTGGCTGGAGTAATACCTCCTTCTCTGCAGTTACTACTACGTACTGGTAGTATATCCAACAGACATGCATTGGCATGCAGGGGTCAAGTCCAACGGGCGACGCGAGGGCGAGGCGTCGCCGTGCTGCATATGCATCCGCGCGCGTACGGCCGGCTTTGATGGACTGTTCAAGCACTGTGGAAAAGAGGCCTTTCGGTCCTTTGCAATCGAGAAAGCGGGGGAAGCTCGGGAAGCACCTCCGAGGCTGCTTTCGCCCGCAGCGGGTTTGGCAGTGCATTTTGCCACCACGCTTTTTCCAAGCGCTTTTTCACTTCGTGGTGTTTGTTTCAACTTCGGCTTAGAGCATCCCAGCCGTTGGAGGCCCTCGGGGCGAATTCCGGATGAAAATAGCCCCGGATTGGATCAATTTTTGGCATGGAGGGCAGTATATTTCCAGTCGTGTACTCCCCAAGCGGCGTGGTGGTTGCTTCGGGGGAGAGAGAAACGTTCGGGACAGAGAACCTGCGGGAGAAAGAGGAGACACATGGGCGTGGGCGGTTGGTTTTGCTTCATCCGGAGTCCCCGAGAGGTCCCCGGGAAACCGAGGATGGCCTGGGGAGTCCGGACGAAATTAGGCCGTTTTCCGGACGAAAACGAGGACCTGGGGGCGCGACTGGGCCGTTTTTCGCCGTCTGGATGTAAAAAACGGCTCGTGGGGGCTTCTCGGGGAGGCGAGTGGAGATGCTCTTATACATCTGATAGCGTGTATACACACGTCCGTTGGGAACCCCAAGAGGAAGGTGTGATGCGTACAGCAGCAAGTTTTCCCTCAGTAAGAAACCAAGGTTTATCGAACCAGTAGGAGCCAAGAAGCACGTTGAAGGTTGATGGCGGCGAGATGTAGTGCGGCGCAACACTAGGGATTCCGGCGCCAACGTGGAACCTGCACAACACAACCAAAGTACTTTACCCCAACGAAACAGTGAGGTTGTCAATCTCACCGGCTTGCTGTAACAAAGGATTAGATGTATAGTGTGGATGATGATTGTTTGCAGAAAACAGTAGAACAAGTATTGCAGTAGATTGTATTCGATGTAAAAGAATGGACCGGGGTCCACAGTTCACTAGAGGTGTCTCTCCCATATAATAAATATCATGTTGGGTGAACAAATTACAGTTGGACAATTGATAAATAGAGAGGGCATGACAATGCACATACATGATATGATGAGTATTGTGAGATTCAATTGGGCATTACGACAAAGTACATAGACCGCTATCCAGCATGCATCTATGCCTAAAAAGTCCACTTTCAGGTTATCATCCGAACCCCTTCCAGTATTAAGTTGCAAACAACAGACAATTGCATTAAGTATGGTGCGTAATGTAATCAATAACTACATCCTCGGACATAGCATCAATGTTTTATCCCTAGTGGCAACAGCACATCCACAACCTTAGAACTTTCTGTCACTGTCCCAGATTTAATGGAGGCATGAACCCACTATCGACCATAAATACTCCCTCTTGGAGTTAAGAGTAAAAACTTGGCCAGAGCCTCTACTAATAACGGAGAGCATGCAAGATCATAAACAACACATAGGTAATAGATTGATAATCAACATAACATAGTATTCTCTATCCATCGGATCCCAACAAACACAACATATAGCATTACAGATAGATGATCTTGATCATGATAGGCAGCTCACAAGATCCGACAATGAAGCACATGAGAGAAGACAACCATCTAGCTACTGCTATGGACCCATAGTCCAAGGGTGAACTACTCACTCATCACTCCGGAGGCGACCATGGCGGTGTAGAGTCCTCCGGGAGATGATTCCCCTCTCCGGCAGGGTGCCGGAGGCGATCTCCTGAATCCCCCGAGATGGGATTGGCGGCGGCGGCGTCTCTGGAAGGTTTTCCGTATCGTGGCTCTCGGTACTAGGGGTTTCGCGACGAAGGCTTTAAGTAGGCGGAAGGGTAGGTCAAGGGGCGTCACGAGGGGCCCAGACGACAGGGCCGCGCGGCCAGGGTCCAGGCCGCGCCACCCTGGTGTCTGGCCACCTCGTGGCCCCACTTCGTTTCTCCCTCGGTCTTCTGGAAGCTTCGTGGAAAAATAGGACCATGGGCGTTGATTTCGTCCAATTCCGAGAATATTTCCTTACTAGGATTTCTGAAACCAAAAACAGCAGAAAACAGCAACTAGCTCTTCGGCATCTCGTTAATAGGTTAGTACCGGAAAATGCATAAATATGACATAAAGTATGCATAAAACATGTAGGTATCATCGATAAAGTCGCATGGAACATAAGAAATTATCGATACGTCGGAGACGTATTAGCATCCCCAAGCTTAGTTCCTGCTCGTCCCGAGCAGGTAAACGATAACAAAGATAATTTCTTTAGTGACATGCCATCATAACCTTGATCATACTATTGTAAGCATATGTAATGAATGCAGCGATCCAAACAATAGTAAATGACATGAGTAAACAAATGAATCATAAAGCAAAGACTTTTCATGAATAGTACTTCAAGACAAGCATCAATAAGTCTTGCATAAGAGTTAACTCATAAAGCAATAATGCAAAGTAAAGATATTGAAGCAACATAAAGGAAGATGAAGTTTCAGCGGTTGCTTTCAACTTGTAACATGTATATCTCATGGATAGTTGTCAATGCAAAGTAATATAACAAGTGTAATATGCAAGTATGTAGGAATCAATGCACAGTTCACACAAGTGTTTGCTTCTTGATGTGGAGAGAGATAGGTGAACTGACTCAACATAAAAGTAAAAGAAAGGTACTTCAAAGAGGAAAGCATCGATTGCTATATTTGTGCTAGAGCTTTGGTTTTGAAAACAAGAAACAATTTTGTCAACGGTAGTAATAAAGCATATGTGTTATGTAAATTATATCCTACAAGTTGCAAGCCTCATGCATAGTATACTAATAGTGCCCGCACCTTGTCCTAATTAGCTTGGATTACCTGGATTATCATCGCAATACACATGTTTTAACCAAGTGTCACGAAGGGGTACCTCTATGCCGCCTGTACAAAGGTCTAAGGAGAAAGCTCGCATTGGATTTCTCGCTTTTGATTATTCTCAACTTAGACATCCATACCGGGACAACATAGACAACAGATAATGGACTCCTCTTTTATGCATAAGCATGTAGCAACAATTAATTTTCTCATATGAGATTGAGGATATTTGTCCAAAACTGAAACTTCCACCATGGATCATGGCTTTAGTTAGCGGCCCAATGTTCTTCTCTAACATTATGCATGCTCTAACCATTCAAGCGGTAAATCTCCCTTACTTCAGACAAGACGGACATGCATAGCAACTCACATGATATTCAACAAAGAGTAGTTGATGGCGTCCCCAGGAACATGGTTATCGCACAACAAGCAACTTGATAAGAGATAAAGTGCATAAGTACATATTCAATACCACAATAGTTTTTAAGCTATTTGTCCCATGAGCTATATATTGTAAAGGTAAAGAATGGAAATTTTAAAGGTAGCACTCAAGCAATTTACTTTGGAATGGCGGAGAAATACCATGTAGTAGGTAGGTATGGTGGACACAAATGGCATAGTGGTTGGCTCAAGGATTTTGGATGCATGAGAAGTATTCCCTCTCTATACAAGGCTTAGGCTAGCAAGGTTGTTTGAAACAAACACAAGGATGAAGCGGTGCAGCAAAACTCACATAAAAGACATATTGTAAACATTATAAGACTCTATACCGTCTTCCTTGTTGTTCAAACTCAATACTAGAAATTATCTAGACCTTAGAGAAACCAAACATGCAAATCAGATTTTAGCATGCTCTATGTATTTCTTCATTAATAGGTGCAAAGTATATGATGCAAGAGCTTAAATATGAGCGCAACAATTGGCAAGTATCACATTATTCAAGATATTATACCAATTACCACATATATCATTTTCCAATTCCAACCATATAACAATTTAACGAAGAAGAAACTTTCGCCATGAATACTATGAGTAAAGCCTAAGGACATATTTGTCCATATGCAACAGCGGAGCGTGTCTCTCTCCCACACAATGAATGCTAGGATCCATTTTATTCAAACAAAACAAAAACAAAAACAAACCGACGCTCCAAGCAAAGTACATAAGATGTGACGGAATAAAAATATAGTTTCACTAGAGGAACCTGATAATGTTGTCGATGAAGAAGGGGATGCCTTGGGCATCCCCAAGCTTAGACGCTTGAGTCTTCTTGATATATGCAGGGGTGAACCACCGGGGCATCCCCAAGCTTAGAGCTTTCACTCTCCTTGATCATGTTGTATCATCCTCCTCTCTTGATCCTTGAAAACTTCCTCCACACCAAACTCAAAACAAACTCATTAGAGGGTTAGTGCATAATCAAAATTCACATATTCAGAGGTGACACAATCATTCTTTATACTTCTGGACATTGCACAAAGCTACTGAAAGTCAATGGAATCGAAAAATCCATCAAGCATGACAAAACAGGCAATGCAAAATAAAAGGCAGAATCTGTCAAAACAGAACAGTTCGTAAAGACGTATTTTTAACAGGCACCAGACTTGCTCAGATGAGAAAACTTAAAACTAATGAAAGTTGCGTACATATCTGAGGATCACTCACGTAAATTGGCATAATTTTATGAGTTACCTACAGAGAATTAGACCTAGATTCGTGACAGCAAAGAAAACTGTTTCTGTGCAGTAATCCAAATCTAGTATCATCCTTCTATTAGAGACTTTACTTGGCACAACAATGCAATAAAACTAAGATAAGGAGAGGTTGCTACAGTAGTAAACAACTTCCAAGACTCAAATATAAAACAAAAGTACTGTAGTAAAAACATGGGTTGTCTCCCATAAGCGCTTTTCTTTAACGCCTTTCAGCTAGGCGCAGAAAGTGTGTATCAAGTATTATCAAGAGATGGTGTATCAACCTTACCTTGGGCTTTGGCCTTACCTTTCTTGTTCTTTTTCTTACCCTTTGCTTTAGGGAATATATGTCTTCCCCCTGGTGTAGAGGTGAATTTCATGGTGCCTTCTCCCATATCTATGACTGCTCCTAATAGTTTCAGCAGGGATCTTCCAAGTGTGATTTGTCCTGTTCCTACACATTCAATAACAAGATAATCAATGGATATTGTTCTTCCAAGAATGGTTGTATGCACACCTGCAGCTATTCCCTTAGGGTTTATAACAGAGTTATCAATAAGAGTTATTCCTTCTCCCACTTCGACGAAATCCCAAAGTTTTAAAGATTCATGAATACTCTTAGGCATTAGGCAAAATTCAGACATAATATCACAATTGGCATGAAGAGTTTGGTCACCGATAACAATTTTAATAGTAGGATCCCATAATGAAGGTTCAGAGTTCACTAAAACTTGATCAAGACGGTTACGAACATATCTATATTTTTCATTCAAGCAAGATGCACTTGTCTCAAGAGTATTTAATCTATTATAAATGCTAATAAGGGCTGAATCAAAGTTATTAGCTGAATCATGTGATGCAACCAACTTCTTTATGGCATTAAAAGCTTGATCCCCATTGCAATGAAGGAAATCTCCTCCCACTAAAGCATCCAAAGCATATCTATAGCGAATCATAAGCCCAAAATAAAAGTTACTAAGGAGTAAACTTAGAGTCATTTGTGGTTCAGTTTTGCGATAAGAAGTAAAAATTCTGGACCAAGCATCTTTAAAACTCTCCTCATCCCCTTGTTTAAAAGTGAAGACTAATTCTTCAGGTGAAGAAGTAACAAGTGCAGAACTAGACATGGTAACAAAAATAAAATGCAAGTAACTAAATTTTTTTTTTGTGTTTTTGATATAGCAAACAAGATAGTAAATAAAGTAAAACTAGCAACTAATTTTTTTGTGTTTTGTTTTAGTGCAGCAAACAAAGTAGTAAATAAAATAAAGCAAGACAAAAACAAAGTAAAGAGATTGGATTGTGAAGACTCCCCTTGCAGCGTGTCTTGATCTCCCCGGCAACGGCGCCAGAAAATATGCTTGATAGCGTGTATACACACGTCCGTTGGGAACCCCAAGAGGAAGGTGTGATGCGTACAGCAGCAAGTTTTCCCTCAGTAAGAAACCAAGGTTTATCGAACCAGTAGGAGCCAAGAAGCACGTTGAAGGTTGATGGCGGCGAGATGTAGTGCGGCGCAACACTAGGGATTCCGGCGCCAACGTGGAACCTGCACAACACAACCAAAGTACTTTGCCCCAACGAAACAGTGAGGTTGTCAATCTCACCGGCTTGCTGTAACAAAGGATTAGATGTATAGTGTGGATGATGATTGTTTGCAGAAAACAGTAGAACAAGTATTGCAGTAGATTGTATTCGATGTAAAAGAATGGACCGGGGTCCACAGTTCACTAGAGGTGTCTCTCCCATATAATAAATACCATGTTGGGTGAACAAATTACAGTTGGGCAATTGATAAATAGAGAGGGCATGACAATGCACATACATGATATGATGAGTATTGTGAGATTCAATTGGGCATTACGACAAAGTACATAGACCGCTATCCAGCATGCATCTATGCCTAAAAAGTCCACTTTCAGGTTATCATCCGAACCCCTTCCAGTATTAAGTTGCAAACAACAGACAATTGCATTAAGTATGGTGCGTAATGTAATCAATAACTACATCCTCGGACATAGCATCAATGTTTTATCCCTAGTGGCAACAGCACATCCACAACCTGTTGCGGTCAGAAACCCACCGGCGAGCAGCGACGGGCAACACAGTAGAGCCGGGAGGCTCCCAGGACTGCGGCTGGCCCTGGTCCCTCTGAGCGACGGCCCGCAAAGATTCGGCACGCACGTCCGATGCTGGTGCAAGGGCGTGCCACCTGACCTATACCTGGTCAGGAAGGTGATGGATGTGCCTCGCTTAGTTTCCTGCATGGCATACACGTAAACATTAAACACGAGCCTCGATCGGCTCTCAGGTTGTCCTGTGAATCGGCTCAAAGAGCCGATCCACCCATGATTCGCACGAGGTGTACGAATATATGGTGGTCCTGCTTGATCAGAATAAAGCTAAAACGACCTACTACGATTTAGGGTTTTCACCACATAATCGGAACATCCTACTCGTGATTGAGCCTCGCGGCCACGCACGGTGATCGTAAACCAATCCTAGACAAGGCCTAAAAACCAACACGAAGTTGATCCTCGGAACATCCTGTCTAGGGCTAGCAAACTACACCCTACGTGCCACTGGATCCTTCAACCCTTTGTAAGGCCTAACTATGCAGATATTAAACTAATCCTTGAGGAACAAGGAGCAACCATAACGGATCGGATCTACTAAATAATGATCAAGCGGGGTGCCGCCCCTACACCTAAGATAGGTGTAAGGGCGGCTAGATGTCTAAGGGTTGCACGACGACAGCATATGATACGAAGAACAATGCTCACACAAACACATCTAAGATAACTACGTTGCTCGCCATCAAAAAGGCTTCAGTACGAGCAACGCATGAACAGCGAATAAACTTGTACTGCCTAGATCGCAAGATGCGATCTAGCCAGCATGATGCTTACCCGGAAGAAACCCTCGAGACAAGGGAGTTGGCGATGCGCCTAGATTGGTTTGTGGTGAACGTGATTGTTGTTTATTTCATAAACCCTAGATACATATTTATAGTCCGTAGACTTTCTAACGTGGGAATAATCCCAACCGTGCACGAGCCAAACTCTAACTAATCAACACGTATCCTACTATACTACAGATACACGGGCAAACTAGCCCAAACTTTGCATATAAGGCCGATTCACGTATATTCTTCAAGCCCATCTTGATCGCGGCCCACCTCTGACTCGGTCAAATTCTGGTGATAACACATGCCCCCCTGGTTTTGGAATTGATAATTCCAAAATCACTCCGTTCTTTCTTCGTCGGGTCATGTCGTGGCAGAACCGTCGCAGTATCCTTCATCATGATGCTTTGCCTCTTCCACTTCCGCGTGTCCTGGCAATTTTTTCTTCGTTGGGCACCACTTCCTCGGAAACTGCTATGGCATTGAATTTCCACTATATCCCCTTTTATTTAACCGCTCCAAACAGTTCGCTTCTTCATCCCCTTCGCATTAGCACTCCCAAAAGCCCTCCTGCGCCACCATGTCTTCTTCCTCCTCTGCCTCATCGGGTCTTTCCACCCAATCCTCCTCCTCCCGCGAGCCGACGCCGGAGTTGAACCCGGAGGAGGCCCATGCGGCCAACATCCGCCGCGCCATCGAAGCCGGGGAGGAATCCAGTCACGATTTCTCCGTTTGGTCCGAGGATGACAAGTCCTCGACCGACGGGGAAAGTGACCTCCGCTTCCTCGCCGACGGGGAAACGGAGGAGGAAAGCGATGATGATCGCTTCTCCTGCGATGACTTCACCTCCCCAGAGGAGGAGGAGGAGGAGGAGGACGACACCTCCTCCGACGAGCCGCCGGCCAAACGCTTCTGCCCCTGGCCGGGGAACCTCAGCGACTTCGACAGCGACGATGACGACGCTGACGAGGAGGATGAGGACAACGAGGGCCCGGCCGGCGGCCGCTGGAGCAGCGACGACGAGCCCGCCGGGAGTAGCGCCGACAGCGGCGACGACGGCGACGACGAGGGCAGCGACAGACCATAGATAGGACCCTTAGCATAGGATCAGTAGTGGTAGATGGGGCAATGTATCCCCTAGTACTTCCTTTTGAGAGCAATCAGCTCTTCATGTAAGAAATCCTGCTTATCAATGAAGAACTTACCCCAATTTGATTTTGCCGATTTCCCTTGAGCTAATTTAGCCGATTTCCCCTTATACGGATTTTGCCGATTTGTCCCCTTAGCCAATGCTTAATGAGCCGATAGCAACGCATCGGTCCTTTCCAATCCATCCTTCAATTTTTCAACTGATGACTTTGAGATCTGGTGGATAATGTGGAGTCTTCAAGAGAGCCCTTAACTTCCTCCCACCAGGTCCAGTGATCCTCTTCTGCAAGAATTCACCATTTTTTGAAGAAGGTTGCGACGAAGGATCAGCCGATGACACCCCAATCGGCTTTTAAAACAGAGCATCTACCAGGCCAACTGCCCCCCGAGCCTCAGTCAAGGCGAGAATAGCGGTGAGGATGCACAGATCAACAAAGGGCTTTGAACTCAGGTAATTCTGAGACAACCACCGTGCCGAGCCAACCAAACTTGCCTCCACCGATCGCCTCTTCCTCCGTTGAAAGCCGATATTGTAGATGGAACACCAACGGCTTAATGAGCAAAAGGCTGCCTTGCGTGCCAAAACTGACGCTTCTGACAGTACTGCTGAACTGGCGCAAAAGGTTGGAAGTCCTCATTGCGGCTGATTTTTATTTTTTACTGGCCGATTTTTCTATCGGCCCCCAATATTTCACTGCACATGTATCGCACATGTTCATCCGATTAGGTGCCCCCCCGAGCCGAATCTGTCAGGTAACTGCAGATATCGGCTCTGTAGTTAGCCAAGGCACTGTATTTGCACGTCGGCTCCGGTCGGGCCAATGTTGATTTTTCCCCAGCTCATCAGCCGACGTAAAACCGCTGCCCATTAGATCGTCGTCGAACACAGGCGGAATGTGTGGTGAGGATAATTTTGGCCGATTGCTGGAATCGGCCTCCATGTTGCTCGAAGCGCTCAATGAAGGTTTTGCAATGTCCCTCCATAGATCTTTGGGGCCGATCCCAAGGATCGGCCTCGCCACATTTGTCCATAGGTTTATTCTTGCTACACGGTCAGGCCGGTGGATAAGACCAGCCTAACCCCATCCTTTGTCACGTCGATGCGCTCGCAGTCGTCCAAATTGATGCCTGAGAGTGGCTCTTGGCCTGCTGTTTCCCAAGCGTTCATGCCAGCCGTTGAAATCTCGGCTGAGTCATCTGCCTGGACGACCTCTACCTCATCTCCATCCCACTGTATTACGCATTGGTGCATCGTGGATGGAATGCAATAGTTGGCGTGGATCCAATCTCTTCCCAGCAGGACAGCATAGGTGCTCTTGCTATCGACAATAAAGAACGTCGTAGGGATGGTTTTCCTTCCTACGGTCAGATCCACGTTCAGAACACCTTGTGCGTCAGACGCTTGGCCATTGAAGTTGCTCAATGTCACGTTGGTCTTGATCAGATCCGAGCTAGAGCGTCCCAACCGACGTAGCATGGAGTATGGCATAATGTTGACTGCCGCTCCGGTGTCCACCAGCATCTTGTTGACAGGCCTCCCATCGATATAACCTCGCAAGTACAGGGCCTTCAGATGTCTGTAGCTCCTTTCTCGTGGCTTCTCAAAGATAACTGGCCGTGGGCCGCAGTCAAGTTGTGCCACAGGTGCTTCGTCTAATCCTGGAGCACTAAACTCCGTCGGAAGGATGAACACCATATTCGTGCCAGCCGATGTTTCATCATCGGCTTTCCTTTGCTTGGGGCGCCACTCCATTTTTTGTGGTCGACCCTCTTCATCCAGGGTTCGCTGAATTTTCGCGGCCAGATCAGGCCGCGCCTTCCTTAGCGTGTGCAGGTATAGCCTTTCGGCTTCCTCCAAGCCACGCAGTCGCTGAACCCTACGCTTTTGGGAACGGCTGAGTCCATCAGGGCACCACCTCGGCCGGTGGTACCTGTCTTCTTCTTCATCATCGTCTTCCAAATCCTCGAGATCTTCCACCCGAGGGGACTCAGCGTGCTTGTTCCGAGGTGGGAGAGGCCCTAGACGTTTGAACACGGACACGTTAGCTGCATCCTTCCTCTTCTGTCTACATTCTGGGCAGTTGCCGATTGTAGGCAATCGGCTCATTCCTGAATCCCAGCAGTGTCTGAAGAAGGGGCAGTCCCAGTGCCTATCCTCGTCGTCTTGCTCCCTTGACTTTTCCTTGGCACGGCGCTCGTACTCCTCCTCATCACGATCATGCCGACGATGTCTCCTGGCGTCCCTAGCCAGACGATCTCTTTCATCATCATCGTTGGGTCCTCGGCGTTGGTCATATTGACTCACATACTTGTTGAGGAGGTGATCAGAGAGAGGTCGCTGATATCTTACATTCTTCACTTCTCCCTCTGTGATGTAGCGCTTGCCATCGTGTCGGAGCCGATCGCGTGGAACGGCTTCCTCCGTGTCCTTGCTACGAGAGCAGCTGCCCTCGTCTCCGTCCTTACCAGAGCGGTGTCCAGGCCCTACCATGTTGATGTTGAACGAGAATCCTGGCTGGCACCCTTTAGGGTAAGCGCACTCCACCATGTTAACGGCGGGGAAGGGGTGCGTGTCGACTTTCATGGCGTACTGGTTGAAAATTAGACGTCCTTGTTCTATCGCCATTTAGATCTGCTGGCGCCACACCCTGTAGTCATTGGTGGTATGGGAAAACGAGTTATGCCATTTGCAGTATGGCTTTCCGTTCAGCTCCTGTACCGTGGGGATGTTGAGGCCTTCGGGTAACTTCAACTGCTTCTCCTTGAGTAAGAGGTCAAAAATTTGCTCAGTTTTAGTTGCGTCAAAATCAAACCCTCTGGGCGGACTTGGTGGCTTAACCCATTTGCAGGACACGGGGGTTGCCCCCCGAGTCCATTCAGCCACTACTACCTCTTGATCTCCCGCAGAGCCTTCGTCTTCATCTGCCTCAACCAGGACTACCGCACGCTTGAATTTGTCCTGGTACAAGTCTGGATGGCGCTGTTCATATAACGACAGTTTCTGAACCATGTGCGCCAGTGAAGGGTAGTCTGCTTGGGAAGCCATATCCTTGATTGGTGATGCCAGGCCCACCACTGCCAACTCGACTGCTTCTTTTTCAGTCACACGAGCCGAATAACATCGGTTCCTAACAGTTCTGAAGCGCTGGACGTATTCTGCCACAGTTTCTCCACGCTTCTGACGTACTTGTGCTAGATCGGCAATGCCGGTCTCGGAAGCCTCTGAGTGATACTGCATGTGGAACTGTTCTTCTAACTGCTTTCAAGTTCGGATCGAGTCTGGTGGCAACGAAGTGTACCACCCGAAAGCCGATCCTGTGAGGGACTGTGCGAAGAACCTCACGCGTAGTGGATCTGATGCTGAGATCGTGCCAGCTGTGCCAAATATCGGCTCACATGCTCGATGGAGCTGGAACCATCTGATCCATTAAATTTGGAGAAATCAGGGAGCCGATATTTGGGTGGTAGCGGGATCAACTCGTACTCGTTGGGGTACGGCTTGGAATAGCCGATTGTCCTCCTTTTCAGCACCATGCCGAACTGGTCTCTCAAGATTGTACTGATCTGATCCACGGTGCTGGCTGTAGGAGTCGAACTCTGAAGATTCGCCGGAGTGGCATACTTAGCCAGCCATGCTTGCTTTTCCAGCTCTGAGCCAACTGCAGGAGCTGCGCTCTGGAGGTTTGTCGGAGTGGCATACTTAGCTAGCCACGTCTGCTTCTCGAGATCTGTTCCCGAAGTTCCTCCTGTCGTTCCAGAAGTCCCTGCTTTGTTGCGATGCTGGTTTGTGAGTGCCCGATTCTGCGATGCGGCACGTATGTGCACGTGTATCCGTGAGGGATCTCCTTAGGCGCCTCATGCAAGAACTGGTAGTCACTAGGGTCACCACCAATCTTGTAGACGACGTATGCCGGTGAACTCGGCACTTCTGGTGCTGCCAACGCGAATGGCAGCGGTGGACGGGACTGGAGTGGCATCTCTCCTTGGTAAGTCCCGAGAGCTGGTCCTGACGGAGAGTACTGATACCTCATGATTTCCTGGATCACCCGAAGAGCGACACGCTCCAAAGTGTTCACCGGGCTCTCAGAATGGCGGTGTAGCGAATGAGCTACCATGAAGTTAATCTCCTGACGCAGGGACCTGGTGCGTTCTTCTGACGGGGCGGACAGGTCCACTCCATCGAGCGCGCCTTCAGGTGAGAACCCTTTCCACCTGATGCCATGTGAGCGGGTTCTGTGAAAAGAGCCGATGAGGTCGGCTTCGAGGATTGCTTTGACCTCGTCATACTTCTTCTTGAGCTCCTCGGTCAAATCCTCGTACGTGACTGGAGTGCCTTCCTCCATCTCAGATGTAGATGGCGATGCGGTTGATGTCGACGATTGTCCCACCGGGCGTGCGAGAATGTGTTGCGGTCAGAAACCCACCGGCGAGCAGCGACGGGCAACACAGTAGAGCCGGGAGGCTCCCAGGACTGCGGCTGGCCCTGGTCCCTCTGAGCGACGACCCGCAAAGATTCGGCACGCACGTCCGATGCTGGTGCAAGGGCGTGCCACCTGACCTATACCTGGTCAGGAAGGTGATGGATGTGCCTCGCTTAGTTTCCTGCATGGCATACACGTAAACATTAAATACGAGCCTCGATCGGCTCTCAGGTTGTCCTGTGAATCGGCTCAAAGAGCCGATCCACCCATGATTCGCACGAGGTGTACGAATATATGGTGGTCCTGCTTGATCAGAATAAAGCTAAAACGACCTACTACGATTTAGGGTTTTCACCACATAATCGGAACATCCTACTCGTGATTGAGCCTCGCGGCCACGCACGGTGATCGTAAACCAATCCTAGACAAGGCCTAAAAACCAACACGAAGTTGATCCTCGGAACATCCTGTCTAGGGCTAGCAAACTACACCCTACGTGCCACTGGATCCTTCAACCCTTTGTAAGGCCTAACTATGCAGATATTAAACTAATCCTTGAGGAACAAGGAGCAACCATAACGGATCGGATCTACTAAATAATGATCAAGCGGGGTGGCGCCCCTACACCTAAGATAGGTGTAAGGGCGGCTAGATGTCTAAGGGTTGCACGACGACAGCATATGATACGAAGAACAATGCTAACCCTAACACATCTAAGATAACTACGTTGCTCGCCATCAAAAAGGCTTCAGTACGAGCAACGCATGAACAGCAAATAAACTTGTACTGCCTAGATCGCAAGATGCGATCTAGCCAGCATGATGCTTACCCGGAAAAAACCCTCGAGACAAGGGAGTTGGCGATGCGCCTAGATTGGTTTGTGGTGAACGTGATTGTTGTTTATTTCATAAACCCTAGATACATATTTATAGTCCGTAGACTTTCTAACGTGGGAATAATCCCAACCGTGCACGAGCCAAACTCTAACTAATCAACACGTATCCTACTATATTACAGATACACGGGCAAACTAGCCCAAACTTTGCATATAAGGCCGATTCACGTATATTCTTCCATGTATATTCTTCAAGCCCATCTTGATCGCGGCCCACCTCTGACTCGGTCAAATTCTGGTGATAACACAACCTTAGAACTTTCTGTCACTGTCCCAGATTTAATGGAGGCATGAACCCACTATCGAGCATAAATACTCCCTCTTGGAGTTAAGAGTAAAAACTTGGCCAGAGCCTCTACTAATAACGGAGAGCATGCAAGATCATAAACAACACATAGGTAATAGATTGATAATCAACATAACATAGTATTCTCTATCCATCGGATCCTAACAAACACAACATATAGCATTACAGATAGATGATCTTGATCATGATAGGCAGCTCACAAGATCCGACAATGAAGCACATGAGGAGAAGACAACCATCTAGCTACTGCTATGGACCCATAGTCCAGGGGTGAACTACTCACTCATCACTCCGGAGGCGACCATGGCGGTGTAGAGTCCTCCGGGAGATGATTCCCCTCTCCGGCAGGGTGCCGGAGGCGATCTCCTGAATCCCCCGAGATGGGATTGGCGGCGGCGGCGTCTCTGGAAGGTTTTCCGTATCGTGGCTCTCGGTACTGGGGGTTTCACGACGAAGGCTTTAAGTAGGCGGAAGGGTAGGTCAAGGGGCGTCACGAGGGGCCCAGACGACAGGGCCGCGCGGCCAGGGTCCAGGCCGCGCCGCCCTGGTGTCTGGCCACCTCGTGGCCCCACTTCGTTTCTCCCTCGGTCTTCTGGAAGCTTCGTGGAAAAATAGGACCCTAGGCGTTGATTTCGTCCAATTCCGAGAATATTTCCTTACTAGGATTTCTGAAACCAAAAACAGCAGAAAACAGCAACTGACTCTTCGGCATCTCGTTAATAGGTTAGTGCCGGAAAATGCATAAATATGACATAAAGTATGCATAAAACATGTAGGTATCATCAATAAAGTCGCATGGAACATAAGAAATTATCGATACGTCGGAGACGTATCAACATCCCAAAAGCAGAAGTAGAAGCTGAAACAAACGGAGCCTAAGCAAGGCAAGCGCTATGGATGGCAAGGGCGGCGAGGAGGTGGTGGTAGTGGAAAGGGCGGCGGCGGAGGTGGAGGTGGTGGAAAAGGCGGGGGCGGAGGCGCCAAGGGTGGTGGTGGCGTTGGAGGAGGCAGCAGGTGCGGCGGAGGTGGTGGAGGAGCGAAGGGAGGCGGAGGCGGAGGGAAGGTATCAGGCGGCGGTGGTGGAGGCGCAGGGAAGTCTACGGGCACCGGTGGCTCCGGCGGTGGGGGCAACGGCATGATGAAAGCGCCCGGCGGCGACGGCATCTACATCTCCTGTCCCGGGTTCGAGTCCAACCCGCAGGGCTACTTCCAGGGCCTCCATGGCGCTGGAGGCAAGTAGACATGGAGTGTTGTTGCGTTAGTCAGGCTAGTAGCTCCTCATCAGCAGCTTAATCAAGGTTTAAAATAGCGTGCTAAATGAAATAGTGTCGGTCTCCTTCAAACGCTATGGACGCTATATCGTGCTAATTGCGTGCTATATTCAAATAACGTTTTGAAAAAAAAATCAAATATAGTCTAAAAATAAAGGATTTCGCTAAAAAGTTTGGATATTTAGTCCAAAAAATGACTGAATCATACATACATAGCCACATACAACAAATAGATCTCGAATTTTTCAGAAGGCTAACATCAGTATTCCACAAGGCGACAACATAGTATAAATTATTTATTAAGAATCATTAGCATTAGCGATATTAAGTTCTAATCTAGAAGAGGAACCAACATATTGCAGTTCATCATCACGAAAAAGTGAAAGTAACTTTGCCTGAAAAAATAGCGCGCTAACGCTATGAAGTTTTAGCACCATATATCATGCTATTTCACAAATAGCGCCATAGCGAGTAAAATTACTAAAATTTAACATAGACCCTCCAAATATGCTATTGCGTGGTATTAACGGAGAAATAGCGCGCTATTTTAAACCTTGAGCTTAATTCGGCCATGCATGCACATGTTAATGCATTGGCTTCTTAATAATGTTATCCCTTCGAAAGCAGCCTGCTAATCCAAGTCAATGTTCTCTTGATTGGAAACGGAGGTGTGTAAAACAATGGATCATGGAGGTTAAGTCATCCAGTGTTGGTGTTTAACTAGCCTTGTGGCTGCTTTTACCTTAATCGTCCCTGCAGTAGCGTGCTTGACCCATCCTGTTTTCTCGAGGAAAACGAAACAGCCGCATCCTTGCTGTTCCCAAACGATAAAGTTCGTCCAAGTATTTCGCATACTAGAACATTATCTCTACTACATAAAAAGAAGGAACGTGTTCCCCCTTCTCCCTCTACTTTGATTGTCCTTTTGATCGTCGGGTCGTGTCTTTCGTCGCGCATCCCGCGGTCATTCTCGGCGTCCCGCTTCGTCAATTGCGTCGGCTTTTATGGGCCTGGCCCAATTTCACAGGCTCGGTTATTGTTTCTTTCTCTCCCCCTAACGAGCAAACAACAAACATAATCAGCTCTAGGTTTTCCCCACCGCCACTCGGTCGATCTCCGGCAGGCGGCGCCGCGTACCTCCTTCGGCTGGAGTAAAAGAACCCCCGCCTTGCCATTCCTCTTGATGTTGTACCGGAAGGTCAGGGCGTAGCAGCTAGAGGTCGTATTCGGCCAACGACCGTGCCCTTCGTCTTAGTACAGACGCCGTCTCCGTACCTCCGCACACAACCTCGAAGGCAGCCTCCACCTCTTTGCTTCCTCAACGACAGACTGAGCGGTGGACGGCAGAGGTGCCGCACCTCGCTAGATCTGGCCAGTGGCAACACAGGTTGAGGCCGGAAAGTAAAGGAGGGGAGCATGGAGACAAAGGCGTGGCGGCGGCTAAGGGCAGGCCGGCGTCTACACGCGCGCGAGGGGGCCTAAGAGCAGGGCGACCTTCTCTCGTTGTCTTCTTCAACTCCCGCGGCCGGCCGGCCGGCTGGCCTCGTGCCATTTTCAGATGCAGGAAGGAGTATACAATGGTGCATAGCCACTCCAATGAAGATGATAGTGGTGTGTGCCTGTATTCATTTTGTAATGTCAAAATATCTGAAAATCTTATAAGTTGCCTTTGCTTTGCAATTAGTAGTTCTGAATATTGCTTTCCCATAGTCATAGTCAATTAACCGTTAGTCTGAACCCCAGCTTAGAGCTCAAGGTAGACAAGTCAGTATAACTTTAGGTGATTGTTGAATTTCCGTTAAGAGCCAAGAACTCATTATAAACATTGGCCTACCTTAAAAGATCATATTGTGTTCAGTAAAATTCGAAATGATTGTACTGGAGTCGCAAGAATGCTGAATGAGATTTAATAATACTGAATTAGATATCAAAATTTTGGATTTAAGGATTATGTTCCAGATGTCAGCATATCACGTCTACTATTTTACTCTAGACTCTAGAGGGCTAGAGTAGGTGGAGGGTGGGTGGTCATGGATTTTATAGAGTTCTACACGTGTTAAAAAATGTGAGCACAGTCAGATTATGCATTTAGAATTCTCATATATAGTAATCCAATTTGACCTGCTAAACTTAAAGTTAGCAGTTCCACTCCGGTCTACACTCACATGGGCTTTGGAAGCGCAGATACATTACTGTAGCCTGATAATACGTATCAACACTTGTACATTAGAAAGTTCATATTTTGATTTGTAGTATGTATAATATCTTTGAAAGTGTATGCTGTTAATGATATTGCATAGATGAGAAATACATTATTATCTTGTGGAAAAATACGGTACTTTTTCTATTGAAAATGAAGCTACATTTATGGAATCTTGTGGAAAGATATGGTACTTTTTTACATGAGTGATACATTATTAGGGTTTCGTTTATTTGACTAACAATCTTAACACTTCGTGTACAGAGTGATACATTATTAGGGTCTTCTCGTCAAAAAATCCACCCCCACCATGTAATCTATCTATCTATTATATTATTAAAACAACAAACAACCAACAACTTAGATTAGCTTAGCATAAGCAAATAGGAAAAAACGGCCAAGATTAATTTCGTAGCGCGTTCCCGGTTGCTACTTTTAGCCATCGTATACGTGATGAATGCCTTCCTATGTGCACACGACTCCTAGCTTTAGCGATGGCTGTTGCCCTATTATTTTTTTCTCCGCCGCCTCCACTCTCCCCGTCACGTCCAGCTTATCTGCAGGTTTTCTCCTTCCTAGCAATAGGGCAAGCTTCTTCCTTAACATGGTAATCAGATGAATTGCACCTTGCATCCCTAGCGGCATGGTAATCCCAGGTTAGAAATAATTGAGATTTGAGTGCAATCTGATTGATTCCTTTTGCAGCGCTCTTTGCAGTTTACGTGATTTTAATCATTGTCTCTGGATCAAGCAAGACGGCAATCTGACTGATTTCTTTTGCAGCGCTCTTTGCAGTTTACATGATTTTAATTATTGTCTCCGGATCAGGCAAGATGGCAATCTAACTGATTTATTTAGCAGCGCTTTTTGCAATTTACATGATTTAATTATTGTCTCCGGATCAAGCTAGACGGCAACCTTCTTCCTTGACATGGTAATTGGATGAACTCACTGGTGGAAAAAGGGCCTTTGGTCGCGGTTCGCAACTGCCATTAGTCGTGGTTGCGCAACCGCGACCAAATGAGCGCGACTAAAGGCCCCCCCTTTAGTCGCGGTTGCTTAAGAACCGCGACTAAAGGCCCGTCCACGTGGGCGCCAGGCGGCCGTCGGGGCGGAGGACCTTTAGTCGCGGTTTTTCTGGCCAACCGCGACTAAAGGCCGCCGCAGGTTTAGGGTTTTAGCCCCCCCTAAACTTGCCCCCCCCCCCCCCCCCTAAACCTATTTTCTGTTTAATTTGTATTGTTTTATTTCTTTTGTGCTTTATTTAATTTTGAAGGAGTTTCACATATTCTATGGTACTACATACATGCATATGAATGTACAATTTCAAACAAATTTGAAATTAGAACCAAAAAGAATTCAAGAGGAATATACAATTAATATATATTCAATATCATCAGATGACCATATACAATTTTGAACAAGTTTCCATACATAATTTAATGCATATAAAGTTCTACGTCCTCGTAATGGTGTTCTCCTTTAGGATGGAGGACTTCCCTCCTGAACCATCCAGCTAGTTCCTCTTGAAGTGGTCGGAAGCGAGCTTCTGGACTAAGCATCATCCGGAGGTTATTCCTCTGAGCATTGGTATCACTCGGAACCCGCTCAGAGGTGTATCTCCGGATCATCTCACAGACATAGTATCCACATAGATTGGTCCCCGCTGGCTGAATATCCCCACCATTCTTAGCCTTTGACCTTTTGAATTCTAGCTCTTTTTTGAATTCACCGACCTTTGTATCTACGAACCGTGTCCAAACCCTACGAGGCAAAGAAAATTAAATGAACAAGAGAGTTATTAGTTACTTGAAGCTTAGGAAATGAACGAAATAGGCCGATCGATATAGAGCGCAAATGAATGAAAATAATTACTTCTGCAGCATTCTTCTCATGTCGGCCCAAAGCTTTGGATCCATATTCAGAGAGTCATGGACGAGACATTCTGAGGTGTCAACTTTAATTACTAGCAGAATCCAGTGGAACCTGCGGACACGATACATGCACAGTACGTCATGCATAACTCATCGATTAGCCGGCCACATACCATGCATGGAGTAAACAAAAGAGAATGTGCTCAAGACAGAAACACTCACCCAAAATGGTAAGGAAATAGAATATCACTTTTGAGTTCCTGCTTTGTAAGAAACTGCCACAGGTCTGCCTCCATGTCGGCGGGGTGATGCTCCAACACATATCCATTAACGATGTGTGGGTCAATGAACCCAACATCATGGATGTTCCTTACTCTGCATTCCTTAATCTTCAATCTGCATGTATAATAGCGGACACAACAATATAGTTAGGACATATATATAGTGCAGGCAATATGAACGAGATGGGGTAGAAATAAATCACTTACAGAATGTAGCAACTGATGATAGATTTGTCGAGCTCGCGCAGATTGAAAAGCTGGAACAATTCACTCAGATGAATTTGTACATAGTAATGTTTGAAGTGATGCTCATATCTAACTTCCGCATAAATATATTCTTTGGCGTTTTTATTTTTTATGTAACCCTTGTACCATTTCAGCAGACCTTTCATTTATGGAGGTAGATCCTCTTCCTGCGCAGGCTCGACGAGAGGCCCATTCTTCACATATGTAATTACTACCTCCTTCACTGGCGCCTCATCAAGGCCTAACAGTTCACGAAGAGTAATACCTAAGTTGGCCGCTTGTTCTCTGGCACTCGTTACAGTCAATCCCTGTGCTGCCGCAGCTGTTATGATATCGGGGTCATCCGGACCGGCGACTTTCACTATAAGCGGGGCAATCGATTGTTTACTTTGTTCCCCGAGCTGGACAACTCGTTTCCCGCTTTTTTTACTTTCTAATTCCGTTTTCTCGGCCTCCTCCAAGGCTTTGTTCTCCTGGTTCTCCGCCCGCTCTTTCTTCTCCTTCAACATGAGTGTCTGCCTATGAAGTTCACGTGCATAGTCGTCAGGCAGATTCTTCGCGGCTTGGGACGGTGTTCTCAAAAATGACTTAGCCCACTTCTTTTGCTCATCAGAAAATACTGGCTTGGGCTCGGGCTCTCTTTTCTTCTTGCAGTCCGCCTTCCATTTCTCATAATCAGCAGCCGCGGCCGCGGCAGTTTCCTCGGCACTACGTTCCCAAGGCCTTGTGGGGAGAGGCTTCAGTGATGGCTCCGGTACCTTTGTGGTCTTAGGTACATAAGGGTCCGGGTTAATAATCCAGGACTGCTTCTGCTTCTTTGCCGGAGGTGGATTGGGGGGCGGCGTCTGATCACCCGCCGGACGAGGACTGGGGGGCGGCGTCTGATCACCCGCCGGACGTTGTGGACTGGGGGGCGTCGGCTGATGTGACGGAGGTGTAGGTGAACCGCCACCACCACCACCACCACCACCACCGCCACCGCCACCACCACCACCGTTGGGGGGTGGACTTGTTGTCCTTGGCGCCTCGCCTGGAAACTTGATAAACTTCTTTTGCCATAGAATGAAATGGCGCTTGACATCTCCAAGTCTTTTCTCCCCTTCAGGTGTAGCAATGTCAATCTCCAGATCCTCAAACCCTAGGACTATGTCCTCCACCGTGACACGAGCATAGCCATCTTGAATGGGGTTGTTGTGGTGGAGTGCTTCAGGTAAACATGGTAAAGCACTGCCGATGGCTACCTTCATGGACATGTTCCCGATAGGATAATACAGATGACATTCTTTCATCTCCTTTATATCGTCCACGGGGTAGCGAGGAGGCTCCGGTGCAGTAATTTCGACCACCAGAGGCTCCGGTGCAGTAATTTCGATCGTCGGTGCATCTGCACCAGCCGGTGGGGCCTCCGTGGAAGCCACGCTGCTTCTCCGCTGCTGGCTTCCGAGATCCGCTGGATGATCTTCATGCTGCGCCCGAGCTGCATCTCTTTCGGCTACTAGTACACTCACGGTTTTCTTCATCACATCCATTTCCGATGCCAACCACGCCACAACATCTGCTTCCCGATCCATCTTTCTCTTACGGCTTCTGTAACCGTACGGGTCATCGTTCTGGGGGAACCCTATTTTCCACGGAATGTGCCCCATGCCTCGTACACGTCCTCCGTGTTCAGGATTCCCGAGGGCTTTTGTCAGCGCGTCGTTCTCTCTGTTGAACTTGATCTTCCCCTCTTGAGCATCCCTCATTGCGTCAATAAGGGCTTGGGTGGGTTTAATTATTTTGCCCCGGTAAACACACTCCCCTGTCTCCGGGTTCAGCGTCCCCCCATGCCCGTACCACCAGCTTTTGGCCCTTGGGTCCCATCCCTCCGTACCTGGACGGATTCCTCGCGCCCTCAGCTCGTTCTCCATCTTCTCCCACCTAGGCTCCCAAAGGCGATGCCCTCCTGGCCCCATAATATGATTGTACTCCTTCTTAGCCGCATTTTCCTTATTTTTTTCGATATTTGAATGAACTGCTCCGATTTCTTTTGCTTCACAAATTCTGGCCAATCATGTTTCAGTTTCTCATATTGTCCTTAGAAATCCGGAGTCTTGTTCTGCTTGACAAAGTCATGGGCTAGATTTTGCTTGAATTTCCGGAATGCGTCGGCCATCTTATATATGAAGAGCGAATTGTTTGACTAGCCTCCTCCTCTCCTTGTTTTCCTCAATCTTGTTACCCTCCTCATCGAATTTGTTGTATTCCGGAGGTAGAACGAAATGTTCCATAAGCTTCTTGAAGCAATCTTTTTTTGTTCTCTTATCGACAAAAGTGAAACCAACACGTGCCTTCTTTGGCGCATTCCAATCCTGGACGGTGATCGAGACGTTGTCTCTAACAACGGCTCCGCATTGGCTGACAAACTTGGTGGCGTTCTTGCGGGGCTCCAGCGGCCTGCCGGTTGCACTGTCGACAACCTCGATGGTGCATGTTTCTCCTTGTTTCATCGCTTGGTTGCGCCACGCTTTGACGACGTACTCGATTGTTTCGACGATCCGGCCGAGGGCTAAAATAAGAAAGAGAGAGTCGCGCGCGTTAGTACACACATATTTATTCAAATCAGTTAGTTAGTATCACCAGAGGCTCAATGTATATATATACCTCGGCGCCGGAGGTGGTTGCTACTTCCATTTGAAGATCGTCGTTTATCGACGTTTGTTCGGCATCATCTTGCTGACGGCGCCCTTCATCTTCACCGTCAAGGTTCAGATAAGAAGAGATATCATCTTCTTCTTGTCCGGTCAGCACAAATAGAATATCGCCGTTTATGATGCCGAACATATGGGCTTCACCGTCCGGATCATAGTTGTCCATAATCGGGTCAGCTCTATCATCCGCCATATGTCAGTCCTGAAAACATGTAGTAAAAACAAATTAATTAAGTGAAGAAGGGGGGCGGTGGCGGTGGCGAAAGGGTGGTGGCAAAAGGAGGGGGCGAGGAAGGGGTGGGAGAGGGTGTCGCGGTGGATGGATGGCCGAATCAAGACGATGGGCCAACAGGGCGAAAAAGAAACTCGTGCATGCGTTTTCCTTTCATTTTTTTTATAAGAAAGAAGAAGGAGAATAAACGGAAGGGAGCGGGCCGGAGACGTGGCGATGGATCCGTTTTCCGTGGCGCACCAATTAAAGCTAGCGAGGATGGATGGATCGGTCGCATTCATGCCAGCGTTGGACAGCGACGTGCGGATTCATCGGACAAGTGCCGTGGCGAGGGGGGGAAGGGCGACGTGAACCGGTTGGGAAAACAGAGAAGGCAACCGCCAACCGGGTGGGCACGCGCGCGGATTTTGATTTTGATTTTTCGGGAAGAGAGAGGCGCGAGAGGCGGAATGCGTTTCGTTTCGTTTCGTTGGCTAGCTCAAAAGTCGTTTCTTCGAGAGGGTGGCAAAGAGGAGAACGCCACCATATGCATGTGCACAGCTGGAGCGTGTCTCGTCGTGGTCGGTCTTTGTGCTGCTAGCTCAACACGTTCACATCCATGTGCGGGACGACGAAACGAAACGGCGCGCCAGTAAATTTTGGTTAATTAAGTTAATTTTTGGTTAAGTTTAAACTTATTGTATTAAGTTAAAATTAAACTTATTGTATTAAGTTTAAACTTATTGTATTAAGTTAAAATTAAACTCAAATTTTAGTTATGTTTTTTTTTTAACTGTAGTTTTTTTTGTTAAGTCAAATTTGAGTTTCTTTTTAGTCAAATTTTAGTTTTTTTTAGTTATTTTTTCTTTCAAAATTAACAAGAAAAAAAATAAAAAAAGAAAAAAAAGCCCCGGCGGCCCCTTCGATCTCTCTCCTCACAGAGAGAGGAAAGCGCACGCACCGGCCGTGCGTGCGGCAGAGGGGCGCCGGCGTGGGCTGCATGGTGAGGGCCGGCGGCGCCCACGGCCGGGAACAGCGGCGAGCAGCGCGCGCGGGCCTACGGCGCGGAGGCGGACGGCGCGGTCTCGCGTGCGCGCGCGCGGCGCGCGCGGCCGGCGTCTCGTTGTGCGTGGCGGCGGCGGTCGGCGACTACGGCGGCGGCCGGGCGGAGGTGGCGGTTCGGCGGCGGCGGCGACCACGGCAGCGGTTCGTCGGCGGCGTCGTCGGCGGAGGAGAGAGCTCGGAGCGCGGGCGCGGCAGCAGCCTGACGGCGTCGTCGTCTGCGAGGAGCTCTCGATCGGCGGCGTCGTCTGCGAGGAGATGAAGCGATGAAACCGCCTCGTGGCACGCGCGAGTTTAAATAGGGAACGACCTTTGGTCGCGGTTGGGGTCACCAACCGCTACTAAAGGGGTACCTTTAGTCGCGGTTGGTGACCCCAACCGCGACTAAAGGGTATTTTCGCCGGGTTTTCGTTTCCCGCGGAAAATACCCTTTAGTCGCGGTTGGTGACCCCAACCGCGACCAAAGGTATTTTCCAAATTACTTTTCATTTCAAAATCTGAAAAATGCAAATAATATATCAAAAAATTCAGAAAAATAAAACTAATTCATTTCAAAATCTGAAAAATACAAATAATATATCAAAAAATTCAGAAAAATAAAACTAATTCATTTAAAAATCTTAAAAATAAAAATAATATATCAAAAAATTCAGAAAAATAAAACTAATTCATTTCAAAATCTGAAAAATACAAATAATATATCAAAAAATTCAGAAAAATAAAACTAATTCATTTCAAAATCTTAAAAATACAAATAATATATCAAATAATATATCAAAAAATTCAGAAAAATAAATCTAATTCATTTAAAAATCTTTCCTGCCGCCGGTGTCTTCCCGCCCCCTCTTCCCACCAGTTCTTCCCGGCCGCCTCTGTCTTCCCGCCCCTCTTCCCACCAGTTCTTCCAGGCCGCCTCTGTCTTCCCGCCCCCTCTTCCGAAGATGCCGTAGGGCGTGTGCACCGACGACATCTTCGAGAAGCTGCGCCACGGGTGATTTTCCAACCCTTTACCCAGCACTGTTAGAGGAGATGTAGTCTTTCACGGGTTTGCAGGAAAATTTTCCCAAGGAGCAACTTCCAAAGATGTCGTAGGGCGTGTGCACCGACGACATCTTCGACAAGCTGCGCCTCGGGCGATTTTCCAACCCTTTACCTAGCACTGTTAGAGGAGATGGAGTCTTTCACGGGTTTGCAGGAAAATTTTCCCGAGGAGCAACTTCCGAAGATGTCGTAGGGCGTGTGCACCGACGACATCTTCGAGAAGCTGCGCCACGGGTGATTTTCCAACCCTTTACCCAGCACTGTTAGAGGAGATGGAGTCTTTCACGGGTTTGCAGGAAAATTTTCCTGAGGAGCAACTTCCGAAGATGTCGTAGGGCGTGTGCACCGACGACATCTTCGAGAAGCTGCGCCACGGGAGATTTTCCAACCCTTTACCCAGCACTGTTAGAGGAGATGTAGTCTTTCACGGGTTTGCAGGAAAATTTTCCCGAGGAGCAACTTCCGAAGATGTCGTAGGGCGTGTGCACCGACGACATCTTCGAGAAGCTGCGCCACGGGAGATTTTCCAACCCTTTACCCAGCACTGTTAGAGGAGATGTAGTCTTTCACGGGTTTGCAGGAAAATTTTCCCGAGGAGCAACTTCCGAAGATGTCGTAGGGCGTGTGCACCGACGACATCTTCGAGAAGTTGCGCCACGGGAGATTTTCCAACCCTTTACTCCATCCATGGGGATGAAACTCTCCCTCCCTGCTAGGTTGGCTTGTTGGTCTGCTTGCCAAGGCGTATCGATGCTCCTTTTATAGGCACGGCGCCGCTGCTGCTTTGTGTTGTTCCTCCGACAGGGTGTCGTGCGCTACATGCTTTATCTCATCGAGCAGTGCGTCCACCCACGCGTCCTTATCCTGCCGACAGCTTTAGTCACGGTTGCAGTCTCCAGCCGGGACTAAAGCTTACCCAAACGTCCTTATCCCACCGACAGTTTTCTTAGATGACACAAAAACCACATTTAGTCCCGGTTGCACCCACCAGCCGGGACTAAAGCTTACCCAGATGTCCTTATCCCACCGACAGTTTTGTTAGATGATACAAAACCACCTTTAGTCCCGGTTGCACCCACCAGCCGGGACTAAAGGTTAGATGACCAGCTCTGGATTCCTCTTCTTCCCGCCATTTCTTTCCTGTCTTCCCGCCTCTTTCTTCCCGCCACTTTCCTCCCACCTCCTGTCTTCCCACTCCCATTTTTCCCGCCATTTCTCACTACATATATGTAGCCCGGCTTGGCCAGCATTATCACATCTCTACAATCTCTCATCACTCTCACATGGCTTCCACCGCACCCACTCTAACCTACCAGCAGGTGGAGGAGCTTTGCGCCTCGAACTACCCTTGCCCACCGGGCTACCGCGTCCCCGCCGGCTGGAGCCTAAGCGCCGGAGGCGTGCCGGTCCCTCCCGTCCCTCAGGGTACTGCGCGCCGGGCGGCCATCACGAACCACTACTACCTCGACCTCACGCCGGAGCAGCGGATGAATCCCCGCTGGCATCCCGATAACCAGCATACTTGGGATGCCTTCTTCATCAATCGGCGTGACAGGGCGCTCGCCAGGTATGAGGAGGACGGTCTGCCTCCTGGGAACTTCCACGAGGCCGGCCGTCGGCTATGGTGGTACGGCCGGACTCTGCAGAGCGTCATGGACTACATCACGGCCGGCGATATCCCCCGCCTGCGCTACCCTCAGTTCGAGCCACGAGCGCCGCCCGACGACAGCAGCTGACGACGAGCGACGGCAGCGATGGCGGCAACTTAGAAGGTGACGACTACCAGTACAACGGCGGCGGCTATGAAGACTACGAGTATGCATATTATACGCCTAGGCAGGAGTATGACTAAATCACTCCAAATTTCATGTATCATCAGTGTGGTTTCTCGAATCAATCGAATCATTCGAAAATGGACACCAAACACATCACGGGTAATATAATTCACATGATCCATTCAATAAAGTTTGGTACAAAAAATTATTACACATCATTTCTTCCCTTGTGTCCCTGCTTGCTTACGATTGTGCCGTATCCATGGAGCATCCTCATCATTTAACTTAATGCTTGGGTCGGTGTTCACTTTGAAGGGCGGAATTTCAGCAAACATATTATAATCTTCTGATATGTCTGTCTTGTCCTCCACTCCCACGATGTTTCTTTTCCCTGAAAGAACAATGTGGCGCTTTGGATCATCGCATGATGTACTGATCGTTTTCTTATCTTTCCATTTCCTCGGTTTGCTACTCATGTCCTTGACATAGAAAACCTGAGCGACATCTTTCGCTAGGACGAATGGTTCGTCAAGGTAACCAAGATTGTTGAAATCCACCATTGTCATTCCGTATTGCCGGTCCACCTTTACCCCACCTCCTGTTAGCTTGAACCATTTGCACCGGAACAAAGGGACCTTAAAGGAGGGTCCATAGTCAAGTTCTCATATCTCCTCTATGTAACCATAATATGTGACCTTTTGCCCATTCTCGGTTGCTGCATCAAAGCGGACACCACTGTTTTGGTTGGTGCTCTTTTTATCTTGGGCGATCGTGTAAAATGTATTCCCATTTATCTCGTACCCTTGGAAAGTCGTTATAGTCGAAGATGGTGTCTTGGCCAACATGTACAGCTGATCTACAACATGATCGTCATTCATTAAATGTTTTCTCAACCAAATGCCGAAAGTCTCCATGTGGGCCTTCCTAATCCAGGATTCAGGCTTCCCCGGGTTGTCCGAGCGTAAAATATTCTTGTGTTTCTCAAAGTACGGAGCCACCAAGCTGGAATTGGTCAGAACTGTGTGGTGTGCTTCAGTCAGAGAATGGCCATCCATACATATCGTTGACTTCCTTCCGATCGTGCCTTTTCCACTTAGTGTCCCCTCGTGTCGCGATCGAGGAAGACTAGTCGGCTTAAGGTCAGGAACAAAGTCAACACAAAACTTAATTACCTCCTCATTTCCATAGCCCTTGGCGATGCTTCCTTCTGGCCTAGCACGGTTACGAACATATTTCTTTAATACTCCCATGAACCTCTCGAAGGGGAACATATTGTGTAGAAATACAGGACCGAGAATGGAAATCTCTTCGACTAGGTGAACCAGGAGGTGCGTCATAATATTGAAGAAGGATGGCGGGAACACCAACTCGAAACTGACAAGACATTGGACCACATCGTTCTGTAACCGTGGTAGAACTTCTGGATTGATTACCTTCTGAGAGATTGCATTGAGGAATGCACATAGAGGATGCAGTCGTTGATGCATGCATGTATCTTCAGAACCTCTAAACCTAGAGGGCAGACAGCCTTCTTTGCTTCGTACATACTGGCGGGCAACTCGTTATTCTTTGGAAACATATTCTTCAACATTTTCAGCAAGTTTTCAAATGCCGAGTCAGCTACACCTGCCTGTGCCTTCCATTTCAGCAAATCCAGTGTGCAGCCCAGCTTTTTCAGACCATCATCGCATCCGGGGTACAGCGACTTTCTGTGATCCTCTAACATGCGATCCAAATTCTCCCTCTCCTTTTCAGTTTCGCAGCGTCTCCGTGCATCAGCAATGGTCCGACCAAGATCATCAACGGGCTCATCACGTGCCTCTTCTTCACCTTCACCTTCCCCTTCACCTTCCCCTTCACCTTCAGCATCCTCCATGAAAGTATCACCGAAATGAGCAAGATAGCTTTCATCGATGAAATCATCCCCGTCTTCATCTTCTTCCATTATAACCCCTCTTTCTCCATGCTTGGTCCAACAATTATAGCTTGGCATGAAACCGTGACGAAGCAGGTGCATGTGAACTTTTCTTGAGGAAGAGTAACCCTTTTGATTCTTACAGTCAACACATGGACAGATAACAAAACCCTTCTGCTTGTTCGCATTAGCTACTACGAGGAAATCTTTCAAACCCGTAGTGAACTCGCCGGAGAGTCGGTTACCGTACATCCATTGCCGATTCATCTACATTATTATAATATAAAATATATAATTAACCATCATGCATTTGTTAAACTAACTAACTATAAACAATAGAAATTAATCAATAAACTACACACATGCATATTTTATCAATGACACATATGAAAGGTTTAACTTGCTAACCGCGATCGAGGAGGAAAAAATAAATGAGGAAGCTCAAGTGTGGCTCCGACACTTCATATCATGTTTGTTTCATGCTCTTGGGGCATTTCATCAAACACTTTGTGTGCATAAGAGGAGCCAAAAGCAAACCTAACACCCCCTTGTGAAGTTTGTGAAGAGAAGTGGCACCAAATGGCTAAGTGAGTGTGCTGAACTGGTTTATATAGGGGAGGAGTTTTAGTCGCGGCAGGCCAACCGCGACTAAAGCCCCTCACGTGCACCAGCTGGCCACCGAGCGCCCTGGGTCCAGACCTTTGGTCGCGGTTCTCCTGCCGAACCGCGACTAAAGACTTCATTTGTCGCGGTTCCTACAGTTTCGCGACTAATGGGGCTGGACGGAAGCCTCTTTTTCTACCAGTGACTGCACCTAGCATCCCTACCGGCCTGGCAATCTCGGATTAGCAATGGTTGAGATTTGAGTTCATTATCTGGCTATCCTCTTTACAGTTTACATGATTTTAATTATTGTCTCTGGATCGAGCAAGAGATAACAAGTTTTTTGTGTGTCGTTTTCTTTACGTGGTTTTTGTTTGATAGTTCTACTGAGAGACGAGCCGCGAGGGATCATCGCTGGCTACAGCCTGAATCTAAGTCTGAGGTGGACCATCCAGTTAATGATTTGCTGCCGTTGCACTTCAATTGACCATGCGTCGTACAATCATACCGCGCTTACACGCCTGACCGACTGGCCGGACAAGCTGGAAGTGTCGCTCGCCATGCTAATTGAAGGTACATATTGCACCACGCTCGCAGGCATACTCTTTCATGTTGTCCAGCCTAAATATGTAATCATGGATGATTGGACTACAGCCGCGCCGTCAATGGCATCAACCTCGGAACCCGTGTACGCACATTGATCTGACACCCTATGGTTCAACAAACAGAGGAAGCTCACATGTGATTAATCTATGCTGAAAAGGTCGAAGATAGAGTAGAACCCCCGCATGGTGGCTAGATGTCAATGCTTTAATCAGGGGCTGTACCATCAACAAACAAGAATATGGATACATAGATTTATCTATTCGATTGTTCACCTCATGGATCCACTTGAACCGCGTAACCAGCACTAGTGGAAAATAGGGCTTTCGTGGGAGCCATTTGTCGCGGGCGCGCCTGCACCCGCGACAAATGGGGTGGCCACGTCGCTCCGAATTCGGCAGAGGTTTTTGTCGCGGTCTTTTGTCGCGGACCGTATTAGGACCCGCGACAAAAGGGGTCGGCACCCCTTTTGTCGCGGGTCGTAATACGGCCCGCGACAAAATGGCCATGCCTATATATATAGACAAGCAGCCAGCCACCCCCCACCACATTTTTTCCTTGGTGGTGAAGGTGGAGGTGTATGCTAGCTCATTTTTTCTACATGTGCACAAGAGGTGTTTGATGGAATGCTTGTGAGAGGGATGCCACTTGGTTTTATTTGATAAGATTTCTCCTCTTTTTGATCCTAAAAGGTTAGCAACTATTTTCTCGTATGTATATGTATAGTCCGTACAATACTAATTTTAGCAAGGTGATTGCATCTGATACATATAATTGTACTTATGATGCAGATGAGTCATCCATGGATGTACGGTAACCGATGTGCTCCCGCTTTCAGAGAGGGCGTGAATTCTTTCCTGCTTGTGGCCGAGGCCAACAAGTCGAAGCAAGGTTTTATGTGCTGTCCATGTCTAAAATGTAAGAACGAGAAGAATTACTCTTTCTCAAGAGACATTAAGAGCCACCTGCTTCGGTTTGGATTCATGTCCAGCTATAATGTTTGGACCAAGCATGGAGAAGAAGGGGTTATGATGGAAGACGGCGAAGAAGAAGAAGATAATGATGACCAGTACCGATCTATGTTCTCTGAATGCTTTGATACCGCAATGGACGACAATGAAGAAGAAGGAGGTGAAGAACATGCATCAGATGATCCTGTTGATGATGATCTTCGTCGGGCCATTTCTGATGCAAGAAGAGACTGCGGCACGGATAAGGAGAGGTTGCAGTTCGACAAGATGTTAGAGGACCACCACAAATTGTTGTACCCAGGTTGTGAAGATGGGCAGAGAAAGTTGGGTAGCATATTGGAATTGCTGAAATGGAAGGCAGAGGTCGGTGTGACTGACTCGGGATTTGAGAAATTGATGATAATATTAAAGAAGCTGTTTCCAAGAAATAATGAATTGCCCGTCAGTACATATGAAGCAAAGAAGCTTGTCTGCCCTCTAGGATTAGATGTGCAGAAGATACATGCATGCATTAATGATTGTATCCTCTACCGCGGTGAGAAGTACGAGAATTTGAATAAATGTCCGATATGTGGTGCATTGCGGTATAAGATCAGAAAAGATGACCCTGTTGATGTTGAGGGCGAGCCACCCAGGAAGAGGGTTCCTGCGAAGGTGATGTGGTATGCTCCAATAATACCACGGTTGAAACGTTTGTTCAGAAACAAAGAGCATGTCAAGTTGTTGCGATGGCACATGGAAGAACATAAGAAAGACGCGATGTTGAGGCACCCCGCTGATGGTCGGCAGTGGAGGAACATCGGGAGAGAGTTCCCGGATTTTGCAGGTGAGGCAAGGAACTTATACTTTGGTGAGGCAAGTATAGATGGCATGAATCCTTTTGGGGAGCAGAGCTGCAGTCACAGCACCTGGCCCGTGACTTTATGTATCTACAACCTTCCTTCTTGGTTGTGCATGAAGTGGAAGTTCATTATGATGCCAGTGCTTATCCAAGGCCCAAAGCAACCTGGCAACGACATTGATGTGTACCTAAGGCCATTAGTTGATGAACTTTTGGAGTTGTGGGCCAAACCAGGTGTACGTGTGTGGGATGAGCACACCGAGCAAGAATTTGACCTACGAGCGTTGCTATTCGTAACCATCAATGATTGGCCTGCTCTTAGTAACATTTCAGGACAGACGAACAAAGGATACAACGCATGCACACACTGTTTAGATGAGACTGAAGGTAAATATTTGGGAAAAAGCAAAAAAGTTGTGTACCCGTACAATCGCTGTTTCCTTCCGCACAAGCATCGCTTAAGGAAAAAAGGCAAGCATTTCGATGGCGAGGCAGACAATCGTCCGAAGCCTGTACCCCGTAGTGGTGCTGATATATTTGACATGGTCAAGGATTTAAATGTTATCTTTGGAAAGGGTCCAGGCAGTCGACCTGTTCCGAAAGACGATGACGGACACGCGCCCATGTGGAAGAAGAAATCTATTTTTTGGGAGCTAGAATATTGGAAAGTCCTGGAAGTCCGCTTTGCAATCGACGTGATGCACCTGACCAAGAATCTTTGTGTGAATATTCTAGGTTTCCTGGGCGTGTATGGGAAGACAAAAGATACACCAGAAGCACGGGAGGACTAGAAAAAACATAAAGGACGAAACGACAATCATCCGGGGAAGTTTGAAGGGCCTGCCAGCTACGCTCTTACCAAACAAGAGAAGGAGATCTTTTTTGAAGCCCTATTCAGTATCAAGGTTCCGTCTGGTTTCTCGTCGAATATAAAGGGAATAGTAAATATGAAGGAGAAAAAATTCTAGAACCTAAAGTCCCATGACTGCCACGTGCTTATGACACAATTGCTTCCGGTTGCATTGAGGGGACTTCTACCAGAAAATGTTCGACTAGCCATTGTGAAGATATGTGCATTCCTCAACGCAATTTCTCAGAAGGTAATGGATCCAGAAACTTTGTCAGGATTACAGGAAGATGTGGTCGAATGTCTTGTCAGCTTCGAGTTGTTGTTCCCACCATCCTTCTTCAATATTATGACGCACCTCCTCGTTCACTGATGGCGTGTAATTCACACGTTCGTTGGGAACCCCAAGAGGAAGGTATGATGCGCACAGCAGCAAGTTTTCCCTCAGAAAGAAACCAAGGTTTATCGAACCAGGAGGAGCCAAGAAGCACGTTGAAGGTTGATGGCGGCGGGATGTAGTGCGGCGCAACACCAGGGATTCCGGCGCCAACGTGGAACCTGCACAACACAACCAAAGTACTTTGCCCCAACGAAACAGTGAGGTTGTCAATCTCACCGGCTTGCTGTAACAAAGGATTAACCGTATTGTGTGGAAGATGATTGCTTGCAGAAAACAGTAGAACAAGTATTGCAGTAGATTGTATTTCAGTAAAGAGAATTGGACCGGGGTCCACAGTTCACTAGAGGTGTCTCTCCCATAAGACGAACAACATGTTGGGTGAACAAATTACAGTTGGGCAATTGACAAATAAAGAGAGCATGACCATGCACATACATATCATGATGAGTATAGTGAGATTTAATTGGGCATTACGACAAAGTACATAGACCGCCATCCAATCGCATCTATGCCTAAAAGTCCACCTTCAAAGTTATCATCCGAACCCCCTCCGGTATTAAGTTGCAAAGCAACGAGACAATTGCATTAAGTATGGTGCGTAATGTAATCAACAACTACATCCTTAGACATAGCATCAATGTTTTATCCCTAGTGGCAACAGCACAACACAACCTTAGAACTTTCATCCTTTGTCCCAGGTGTCAATGCAGGCATGAACCCACTATCGAGCATAAGTACTCCCTCTTGGAGTTACAAGCATCTACTTGGCCAGAGCATCTACTAGTAACGGAAAGCATGCAAGATCATAAACAACACGTAGATATAACTTTGATAATCAACATAACAAGTATTCTCTATTCATCGGATCCCAACAAACGCAACATATAGAATTACAGATAGATGATCTTGATCATGTTAGGCAGCTCACAAGATCCGACAATGATAGCACAATGGGGAGAAGACAACCATCTAGCTACAGCTATGGACCCATAGTCCAGGGGTAGACTACTCACACATCACTCCGGAGGTGACCATGGCGGCGTAGAGTCCTCCGGGAGATGAATCCCCTCTCCGGCAGGGTGCCGGAGGCGATCTCCTGGATCCCCCGAGATGGGCTCGGCGGCGGCGGCGTCTCGATGGGTTTTCCGTATCGTGGCTCTCGGTACTGGGGGTTTCGTCACGGAGGCTTTAAGTAGGCGGAAGGGCAAGTCAAGAGGCGGCACGGGGGGCCCACACCATAGGCCGGCGCGGCCAGGGGTGGGGCCGCGCCGCCCTAGGGTTTGGCCACCCCGTGGCCCCTCTTCGTCTCGTCTTCGGACTTCTGGAAGCTTCGTGGAAAAATAGGCCCCTGGGCGTTGATTTCGTCCAATTCCGAGAATATTTCGTTACTAGGATTTCTGAAACCAAAAACAGCAGAAAACAGCAACTGGCACTTCGGCATCTTGTTAATAGGTTAGTTCCAGAAAATGCACGAATATGACATAAAGTGTGCATAAAACATGTAGATAACATCAATAATGTGGCATGGAACATAAGAAATTATCGATACGTTGGAGACGTATCATTCACCTAGTTGAAGAGATTAGAATTCTCGGTCCTGTATTTCTACACAATATGTTCCCCTTCGAGAGGTTCATGGGAGTTTTAAAGAAATATGTTCATAACCGAGCTAGGCCGGAAGGAAGTATCTCAAAGGGCTACGGAACTAAGGAGGTCATTGAGTTTTGTGTTGACTTTATTCCTGACCTTAAGTCGATTGCTGTTCCGTGAATCTCGGTATGAGGGGAGGCTGACTGGACAAGGCACCCTAGGAAGGAAAGCAACGGTGTGCAAGGACAAGATTTCCTTCAATCAAGCACACTACACAGTTCTATACAATTCCAGCTTGGTGGCTCCGTACATCGAGAAACATAAGAATGTTTTACGAGAAATAAACCCGGGCAAGCCCCATTCATGGATTACACGTGAACACATAAATACCTTCGGCAGTTGGTTGCAAAGACATCTCATCTTTTCCATCAAAGCGGACACCACTGTTGTAGAGCAGTTATACTTGTTGGCCAGGTTACCATCTTCAAACATATGTACATTCCAAGGGTACGAGATAAATGGGAATACATTTTACACGATCGACCAAGATAAAAAGAGCACCAACCAAAACAGTGGTGTCCGCTTCGATGCAAAAGACGAGAATGGGCAGACCACCACATATTATGGATACATAGAGGAGATATGGGAACTTGACTATGGACCCACTTTTAAGGTCCCTTTGTTTCGGTGCAAATGGGTGAAGCTCAGCGGTGTACATATAGACGATAAGTACGGTATGACAACAGTGGATCCCAACAATATTGCGTACCTGGACGAGCCATTTGTCCTAGCCAACGAGGTGGCTCAAGTTTTCTACGTGAAGGACATGTCTAGCAAATCAAGAAAAAGAAATCAACAAAAGAATACATCAACGGAGGAGCCAAAGCGCCACATAGTTCTTTCTGGGAAAAGAAACATAGTGGGAGTGGATGACAAGACAGACATGTCAGAAGATTATAATAAGTTTAAAGAAATTCCGCCCTTCACGGTGAAAATTGACCCAAGCATCTTGCTAAATGATGAAGATTCTCCATGGCTACGGCGTAGAAGATCACAACAGTAGATGGCGATGTAAGAATGTATTCTTCATACATTTATGTAATAATAAGAACCCTTTCCCCAACACTATTAGAGGAGACGGAGTCTTTCACGGGCTTGCAGGGAAATTTTTCCGAGGAGCAGATTCTGAAGATGCCATAGGGCGTGTGCACCAACGACATCTTCGAGAAGCTGCGCCACGGGAGATTTCCAAACCCTTTCCTTCATCCATAGGAATGAAACTGTGCTTGGCTTGTTGATCTGCTTGGCAAGGCGTATCGATGCTCCTTTTATAGGCACGGCACCGCTTCTACTTTGTCTTGTTTTCTTCGACAGGGCGTCATGCGCTACATGCTTTATCTCATCGAGCAGTGCGTCCACCCACGCGTCCTTATCCTGCCGACATCTTTAGTCCCGGTTGCACCAACCAACCGTGACAAAAGGTTACCGACACATCCTTATCCTGCCGACAGCTTTAGTCCCGGTTGCACCCACCAGCCGTGACAAAAGGTTACCCGCAGTCTTTTGTCCCGGTTGGAGCCTCCACCCGGGATGAAAGTTTCGCGCGCCACTTCGTTCCCGCCTATTTTCTTCCCGCATTCCCGCCATTTTTCCACTATATATATGTAGGCTTGGACTCATATCTGCAAACCTCATCACTCTCTCCCATGGCTTCCACCGTATGTCTAACACCCCGGGAGGCGGAGGCGCTTTGCGCCTCGAACTACCCCTGCCCGCCCGGCTACCGCGTCCCGACCGGCTGGTTGCTGAGCGTCGGAGGCGTACCGGTCCCTCCTATCCCTGTAAGTGTGCCACGCGAGATGGCCATCACGAACCACTACTATTTCGAGCTCACGCCTGAGCAGCGGAGGAATCCCCAGTGGCATCCCGACTACAGCCCGACTTGGGACAGCTTCTTCATCAATCGGCGTGAGAGGGCGGTTGCCAGGTACGAGGAGGACGGCCCGCCTCCTTCGAACTTCAACGAGGCAGGCCGTCGGATGTGGTGGCGCGGTCGGACTCTCCAGAGCGTCATGGCCTATCGTGGCCCCCGCCTGCGCTACCCTCAATCCCAGCCCACGCGTGCTCACCCGCCGAGGTTCGACAACCGCGACCCTGATGCTAGCGATGATGACGTCGGTGACTATGATGACTACAGTGGCGACTATTATGGGGCTAGGCACGACTATGATTGAATGGCTGCAACATTCGAATCTGGCCATGTATCTTAATTTTCAGTTGAGCTCTGTACTTTAATTTCAGTTCAATCGTAATAAATTTCGTGTCAACCACTTTATTGAACAAAAACAACCGACAACGACTTTATAAACTAAAATTAAACTAATAGAACCGACAACGACTTAATTGAAATTACAATAAAATAGATAAATTACTAGTCTAGTCTCTACTCGTCGTCAGAGGTTGTCTCCGTCCAAATGTCATCCCACCGAGGGTCGTTTTCGGTCCAAGTTGTATTCGGGTTCTCGAGCTCGAAGGTGACGACGGCCCGACGGTGGCACCTGTTGGACCTGCGTTGTGCCCTAAGGTTTGCGAAGAACGCGTCGGTGTTGTCGACGTTGTTGGGGAACTGCGCCCTCCACTGGCGCATCAACTGCTCGTCCTGCTCGGCGATGACAATCCTGCGCTGCACCTGGCGGTGCCGGCGACGGTCCTCGTCGTCGACGAGGCACGGCGGTGGCGCGAGGAACTCCGCCTCCTCTAGCGATTCAACATCCGGGAAGTTCATGTCGCGCCGTGGCCGCCGAAAACGCCACGCCGCCGTGTCATAAGCGCGCGCCGCCAGCTTCGGCGTGTTGTACGTTCCGAGGGTGAGGCGGAAGCCACCGGCGCGTATCTCGGCGTAGAACCTACCGCTCGGACGCACTCGAACGCCACGGAAACCGGACGCCCCTCGACAACGTGGAGGCATCCCGGAGATGAATGAGCGGAGGAGGCGGTGGCGACGTGTGGTTGCGCCCGCACTCGTCGCTCTATATAGCGCACGCGGGGCATGGCACGTGTAAGTCACGGCTACACACGTCGCACGCCGGCAGCGACGGGGCGAGGCACGTGGAAGCGGCGGCGACACGTGGCGAGGCACGTGTAAGTCACGGCTACACACGTCGCACGCCGGCAGCGACGTGGCGAGGCACGTGGAAGCGGTGGCTACACGTCGCACGCCGGCGTCGGCGGGGCGAGGCACGTGGAAGCGGTGGCTACACGTCGCACGCCGGCGTCGGCGGGGCGAGGCACGTGGAAGCGGTGGCTACACGTCGCACGACGGCGTCGATGGGTAAGCGACACGTGTGGCACGACGGTGAAACGTTTGATATGATGCGAGATGCAAATAGTTATATGGATGTCATATTCATGTTCATTGGATTTTTCTGACAAATTTTCATATATAACACTTTTCTATTTGATTTACCATTTAAAAGTTATTGAAATAACACTTTTTATTAAGTTAAAGTAGATAAATAAGAAAAAAGAAAAAAACTGAGGCTGATCCGTGTCCAACGGCTCCATGCCGTTGGATTCAAAAGGCCGGAGCCGTTGGATGCAGACGCCGCGGATCAGCACCCAACCCCTTTTGTCGCGGGTCGTGCCACGACCCGCGATAAAAGACCCCCCCTTTTATCGCGGGTGGTGGCACCACCCGCGATAAAGGGGCCTTTATCGCGGGCCGAGCCACGACCCGCGACAAAAGGGGTTGGGTATAAATACCTAGCGCCGCGGGCGGAGCCCCCACCCGCGACACCCGGAGGAGCCCTAACGACGACTAGAGCGCCGCCAGGCTGCCAAATTCGCGCGCCGCGCCGCCGTCGTCCTCACCTCCGGCAGCCGCCCCCGCCACCCTCTGCGTCGCCCCTCGCCGCCGTGTGCGCCGCCCTCGCCGCCGTGTGCGCCGGCCCGCGCCACCCTCTACCGCGGCCCGCTCCACCCCCGCCGCCCTCGTGTTGCCACCCTCGATCCGCCACCCCGTGCCGCCGTCCGCCGGCCCGCGCCTCCGGCAGCCGCCACCTCGCGCCGCCCCCGCCACATCGCGGGTAGAAAACGCGTGAGCTAGCCGCGCTGGCGCCGGCCCGGCCGGCCATGTCTTTTTTTTCTTTTTTTAGTTAGTTGTTAGATTAGTAGTTAGTAATTAGTAGTTAGTTTTAGTAATTAGTTAATTGTATTTAGTTTTAGTAATTAGTAGTTAGTAATTAGTAGTTAGTAGTTAGTAATTAGTTAGTATTTAGTTGTTAGATTAGTTTAATTATATTGTATGTAGTTTTAGTAATTAGTAGTTAGTATTTTGTATTTTGTTAGTTAATTTAAGTTTTTGTAAGTATTTTGTATTTAGTTAGTTTTGTTAGTTATTTAGTTTTAATTTAGTATTTACTCCACGCCGCCGACGCCGGCCCTCTCCCTCTTGCAAACACGAACCCGACGCCGACACCGGCCCTCCCCCCTCTTCTCTCCCTCTCGCAAAAACCACCGACGCCGACCCTCTCCCTCTCGCAAACACCTCTCTCTCCCTCTCGCGAAAACCACCGACGCCGACCCTCTCCCTCTCGCAAACACCTCTCTCTCCCTCTCGCGAAAACCACCGACGCCGCAACTCCCCTCTTCTCTCCCTCTCGCAAACAACCGACGCCGCAAAAACCTCTATTTCTCTCCCCTCTCGCGAACCCCTCCCCCCCGATGCCGCAACTTCCCTCTCCTCTACCTCTCGCGAACAACCTCTTACTCACGTGAGCATTGTCGAGATCATCTACCTCACGCGCTCTCTTCTCCCTGCTCCACGCCGCCTTCCCCTCCTTGAGTTAGGGTTTGAGTTAGGGTTTGGTTAGTGTTTGATTAGGGTTAGGAACAGGGTTATATACATATGTACTTATCGATATAATTTTTTGCAGAAACAATGGATCCATTCGAAATCCGTCGAGACTTGGAACAGGAAGACTTTTTCGAGGACATAATCCACGAAGGTCCAGAAGCTGACGGCTCCGGAGCTGGAGAAGACCGCGGCTCCGGTGATGGAGAAGCCCGCGACTCCGGTGATGGAGAAGCCCGCGGCTCCGTTCATGGAGAAGCCGACGGCTCCGGTGATGGAGAAGCCGACGACTCCGGTGACGGAGAAGCCGACGGCTCCGGTCATGACGAGGTATACGATTAGTATAGAGGCATTAATGGAATTCTATATGTACATGTGTATATAAATTAACTGATTTTTATTCTCTTAGGCCTCCGAAGATAAGTTGGAGAAACGAGGCCCGGCAAAGAAATTGGGCAAAAAAGACCACTTCACCATTGAAGCTATATCACCGAAAGGCCAACCGGTGGCACCCGCGAGTGTTAGAGTGAAATTTAAGAATCAGTGCGGAGTTCTGGTTAGAGATCATCTCCCGATCACTATTAGAGAATGGAACAAGACCAAGAATGTGTCCGAAGATCAGGTGGCCGATAGGTACAAGAAACACTTTTTGACGACCTCATGTCACATTTCACTTTGCCAAATTTGGGATCGGACTCTGAGAATGCCAAGCAGAGGGCGCTAGTGAAGAAATGGGCTCTGCAGAAGATGGGGGAACTATTCCGGGCGTATAAGAACCGGTTATGGTCAGCTTATAAGGCCGAGAAGAAGCCTCCAGTATTCGAAAACTATCTAGCGAAGCAGGAGCATAACTGGGAAGAATTTGTGCAGTGCAAAGAATCAGAGGAGGCTGTGAACCTGTCAAAGAAAAACAAGAAGAATGCAAGCGAAAAGAAATATCACCATCATACGGGCCGAGGGGGCTACGAAGTAGCCATGCCTAAGTGGGATGCACAAGAGGCTGAGATGAAGCTGAATGGGATCACTCCAGAACCTGAGCGAGAAGGATGGGACACTAGGGCTCGAAATTGGTTCCTTGGGCATGGCTGTGAGTATGACATGAAGACAGGGAACCTTGTTGAAAGTGACAGCAAGGTTTGGGTACCCAGGGCAAAATGGATTGAAGTGACGGCTGCTATTAAAGCGGGAACACTGAAGTTTGCTCCCGATAGAGAGAAAGACTTGCTGACGCTTGTCCTCGGTAATCCTGAGAAGGGAGGACGAACAAGAGGCTACGGCCCTAGTGTTCCGTGGGCGCTTGGGTTTCCGAATGACGCGGAGACTTATAGAAGCCGAGCGAGAGCAAAACAACGCGAGTTGGAGGTGCAGAATGACCGGATGGCTGAGTTCCAACGGCAACTAGACCAGCAGAAGCGGGAGATTCAGCAGCAGCGGGAGATTGATGAACTTAAAGGACATCGCCAGCCAGATAATACCGCCGGCATATCTCAGCGACGAGACAGCAGCGTGGCCGACTCGGAGGCCCCGCCAACACGGATGATGATAGATGCCGGTCCTGGCGACCCCTTGGATGGAATCAAGGAGCAAACACCTTGTGATCTCCATGAGGTGTTCAGGAAGGTGTCTGTTAAGGTGGCGGTCGGCTATGTCTTACCGGCATTTGGACCTGAAGGTGAGCCGGCAACATGGCATGGCAATCAGATTCCAGCTGGCTATGCTCGTGTCGGGGTGGATTCAGTTGTACCGATGTGGGAGACAGTGGAGCTCCAAATCCCTGGAGGTGATGGGGGGCTTACACTCAGAGAGGTGCTGGGAGAAATCATTCTCTGGGAAAAGAAGAACATCAGGCTGCCAGGCTGGGTAGCCCCTAGTACCAGTCGTCCCAGCAGGTCACCATCACCTCCTCCAGGTGATCGCCGGCCACCATCACCTCCTCCTACTGATCACATGTCGCCACCATCACCCCATGGGTACGACGTCGACCACGACATCTGTAGTCCATCTCCATCTCCAGCGCCGCCGCCTCCGCCCACTAAGACTCGGAATGCACCCAGCCGGAAGCGTTTCAAGAGTCCTGTCCGCAAGATGTCGCCCCTCCCAAAAGTACCAAAGGTTCCTCCCCCCCGTCCTTACGATCGTACTGAGGAGCAAAATGATGCCATTGTTAAGAAATACAATTATGATTTTTTTTCATAAGCCAAAACCTCCAGCGCCAGAGCCATACACAGAGAAGCAAATAGAACATGCTACTAGTTTTCTGAACACACCATCGCAGTATGACTTACACGAGAAGAAGGATGACTATACACGCACTCTTGCGAAGGAAATTGACAAGAAGAAGGATGAAAAGGCTAAGGAGAAGGACATTGCTGGCACGAGAAAATCATCAGCTAGAAGTGCAGCCGAGAAAAAGTCAAGTTCAACAAGTGCACCCCTCAAGGCCAAGCAAACGACAAAAGGCAAAAAGAGAAAGGAAGTTCCCCTCCTCGGAGATCAGCCCAAACAATCGATCCCAGCACTCAAAGTGTTTAATGTTCCCAAGGTGTACCTGGAACATGGTGGTGGTGTCAATATGGATGAAGCTGCAACTCTAGCGGCTCAATGTGGAGTTACCGTGGAGGAATTGTTTGGTGCCGCAGATGCTGCACTACCCACTGCTGATATAGCTCCTAAATTTGTCTACGGGGCCGACTTGGTCAGCAGAGAGCGGTTGCATAAACTGCCAACACATATGCGGAATTTGCATCAGTGGTACCTTGATGCATGCAAGGAGAACATAAGGTACATCCTGGCGAGTATACCAGTTGAATATTACTACCGAAAGGAGGAGATCCATATTGAGATGAATGAAGTCTGGCAGTTATTCAATTTAGAAGCCCTTGACAAATCTCTCATGAGTTGCTATTGCTTGTAAGTTGTTAACTACATATAAGTTCATTTTCATTCAGTTCATGTTCGTTTTCATTGCATATACTCATTATATCTTATGTGTTCTCTTATGCAGACTGAAGATCAGTGAATGCAAAAGTAATAATATTATCAATATTGGGTTTGTTGACCCAGATAAAATACATGTTGAAACGGTAAAGCATAATGCCTCAGACACGGGGGGAAACCTACTAAGGTTTTTGGGGGAGCAATTTTTCTGTGATTCAATATTGTTTCCTTACAACTACGAGTGAGAGTCTTAATGATATTTTATGCACATTCAATTTTTCTTACTCGATGTTAAGTGTAATTCCTGACGTATATACATAACATGTGCAGCTTCCACTGGATTCTACTAGACATTCAACCTGATAAGGGAATAGTTGAAGTAAGAGACCCACTGAGTAGAGGCGTGGATGGGTTCCGCGACTTGCAGAAGTTGCTCCAAGTGTAATTTCCTTCATCGCCGCGCTTTATCTTTCGTGAGATATCAATTAATTATCCACTCATTCAATCATTCTTTTGCCTAGCAGGGCTTGGAGAGCTTTGAAGAAACATCATAAGGACATTACCTTGGCAGAGAAGCTAACAGTTACTCCTGTACCGTGCCCCCAGCAGCCACAAGGGACGAATCTATGTGGATACTACGTTTGCAAGTCCATTCGCATGTTAACCACTGAGAATCAGAACAATAATAAATTCGACGTGAGCAATAACATTCACAACTTTATTTATTATCGTCAATATTTCGTTATCAAAATTGATATAGTCATACTCATCTCATTTTCGTATATAGGTCGACTACATGCGGGACATACTCCAACCAAAGGAACACCTAATAGGAATCGCCGAGGAACTAGCGGGACTTTTGGTTAGAGAAGTATTAAACAACAAAGGCTTGTTTAGTCCAAATGGATGCTCTATCTCCAAATAGACGGTCGTTAGTACCGCTTGTCTGTCGATCGTGAGCTCCATGTATATATATATGTAAGGAAAGAATATGTAAGGGGAATCGACTTGTGCTTCCATATTTGTTTGATCGATCTATATATATATATAATGAATGAACGTGTATAACTTCTAGTAGCGTACAAATATATGCAACTTTTATTTTCGAATGGAAAAAATGAAATAAAAGGGGGGCGGTAGCGGCGGGGGGGGGGGGGGTGCTGCACCCCTCAAACCCTAAAGCAGCAGGGTTGTGCGCGCGCCACGTAGAGGGCCTTTTGTCGCGGGTGGTATTACCACCCGCGACAAAAGGACCTGTCCCCTGCGTGCCCCGCGCCTGCCACGTGGTGGACCTTATGTCGCGGGTCGTAATCGACCTGCGACAAAAAGGGGACCCTTTTATCGCGCCTCCCTTGTCGCGGCTGGCCGCCCGCGACAAAAGGCCCTTACCACCCGCGACATTAGGCCTGTTTTTCACTAGTGCAGCCCTCGAAGGCCATGCATGATCGGCGACTATTAGGCCAAGGAACACGAAAAGGAAGATCTCGGCGATGAGCAGAAGAGAAATAGCTACATTAGGCAATCACCATGTCTGCAAAGGCGCGCGGCGACGAGATATCCGTCGATGCTTTAATCAGTCCCACTGTGCCATCGACAAACTAATGCATACAGCTACATGTATATTTGTTATGTCCAATCGTTCACCTCAAGCACCCACTTGACTCCGCGTCGCCAATCCTCCTCGATGCCTCTAGGTACTCTCTCTATATCTCTCGACTCAAGATCCTGGCATATCATTAGCTCAATTTCTGAGTTCATTGCTTTTTGTTGTATCTCTCTGCCATATGGCTACACATGAAAAAGGCGTCGTATCTTATGAAACCACGTCCTTCGTGCACCCCTGCATCCGAAGATCTTCCGCCCGTCCCGTCTTAATTCCATGTAGTTTTGCAGTTAACCGCCCGCATCTAGCCAATGCATTTTGCAAAGTACCCTTGAATCGCGTCCCACCCAACCAGCCCTTTGTCTTATCCCTAAACAACACGGCAACGGCGGCGAGCTCCACAATCGTGCTTGCCGTCGTCGGAACGTCCGGCGTCCGCGCCCACTTACAGGCCTATTTGGACGGCCCCGAAGCGATTTTCAATGACCTATACAGGCCCCTTACGCGCATGTTCTCCTCGCCGGTCTATGGCGCCGAGGCCGCCGGCGGCCGCAGCCTCCGCACTGTCGCTGTCTTCTGGTGCCCCACGACGCCGGCCTTGTACAGACTCGCGTGGACTGCGAGCACACAAGGGCTTGGGAGATTGGCCAGCTACGATAGAATTTTGCTTCTGTGATAGCTTTGGGAGATTGACCAGCTACAACTGAAGATTCCTTGTTCTTGTTTACTGTATCTTGTACTTGCTGATTGGCTTCTTGAGTAATCAAACGATTGCAATTAATTGCTATTTGTTTTTTTTTTTTTTTTTTTTTTTTTGCGGGTAAAAGTGAACTTTATTACTCAATAGGACTTACAATCAGGTCCGCCTCGAGGAACTTCCGAAGACATTCAGGCCCCGAGCTCACCCATGTAACCGTTCTACTATGTTGCCTTGCAAAATTTGCGAGGCAATCGCTAGCCCTATTTTGTATACGGTCCACTTTTACAACAGAAATAGTACGATTTGAATTAACTAAAGCTTTAATCTCCTGAATAAGAAACGAAAACGCCGATCGGTCCAGTGATGATTTGTTGATAGCATCCACCAGTCCAACGCAGTCGAGCTCCACCACCAAAGGTTTAGTACTCCATTGTAAGGCCAAGGCAACGCGCTCTCTGCATGCATGAACCTCAGCTTCAAGCGCCTCATTACAACTTTGTAATTGACGACAGGCGGAAAAAATAACCTGCCCATGCTCATCTCGTAAAAGCATACCAGCACCCGCTGAGCCATCCTCTATGCGATAAGAGCCATCGCAATTCAGTTTCACCCATCCAGCAGCAGGTTTAGACCAGCAAGCTTCTTCTTTTCTTCGACCCGTGGCCTCTAGTTTCAAATTCAGAGAGCCCAAGATTTGTTTTCCACGCAACATCTCTTCTGTGGTAAGTTCCCGAGCTTGTCGGTACGAGCGCAAGTAGCTGATCAAAAATCTCTTAGAGCCTTCAGTAGATGGTAGTGGCTTTGAATGAGTAGCCTCATTATGAGCGTGCCATGTCCTCCAGGCAATAAGCAGAATTGCATCTACCATTGATGGTTGTGCTGATGTGATTACAGAATGAAGCCACGTACCATCTTGAACACGTAGTTCATCCAACCTCGGAATGTGCCATACATCCGACATTGCCGACCAAAGATGATTTGCATGTGGGCATGAGAATAGTGCATGCTGAGTATCCTCCATTGCCGAGCCACAAATTAGGCATGTTCCAGTAACTTTAATACATCTAGATTTCTTGTTCAGCTCTGTGGCCAACGCATTGGAAGCAGCCTTCCATGCAAAGGTTTTAACTTTAGGAGGGACGTTGGCCTTCCATATCTTCTGCCAACAAACATCATCTCCCTCAGGCCTCGAACTCGAAGCAGCAAAATTACATTGAATCGGCATTTGAGTGAAAGCTAAACGATAAGCACTTCGAACAGAAAAGATACCAGTCTTCTCTGGTTGCCAGGCAAGGACATCATCAAAACGGAAAGCAGGTTTAATACTGAGAATAACCTCCGCATCAATTGGGTTAAATGTTCGGCGAACCAATTCTGTCCTCCACTGTCCGCTGGTATCCAATAGTTCCGATACCCACCGCAGCCGAGAACTGCGACGAGGTGATAAAACCTTCATGTAAGACTGGCGTGGAAGCCAACTATCTCGCCATATCCTGATGCTCCGTCCATTACCAACTCTCCAGACAACACCCTTTTTAAGTAATTCCAATCCATATGCAATTGCCGTCCAAGTAGAGGACGGGTTTCCAGTAAACACCGTATCAATTAGATCGCCATTTGGGTGGTATCGAGCACGTAGTACCCTTGCACACAAGCTATTGGGAAAATTGATCAGCCTCCATGCTTGACGTGCCAACAGAGACTGATTGAATAGTCTCATATCCTTAAAACCCATGCCACCTTGTGATTTAGGACGTAGCAGCCTTGGCCAACCTATCCAATGAATTTTCCTTTTACCCTTCTCTGATCCCCACCAATAATTCCGTATCAATTGTTCAAGATCATCGCAAACCGAAGCTGGTAACTTGAACACACCCATGACATAAGTCGGAATGGCTTGGGCGATCGCTTTAATAAGCACTTCACGTGCACTTTGAGCCAGCAAACTATCACCAAGCTCGATTAACCATTTACTCAGCCGAGCTTGTAAGCTTTGAAATTTTCCTTTGTTCATTCTACCTTCTGGAGTTGGAAGGCCCAGGCATTTGTCCTCAAATGCTTGCTGGACAATATTGAGGGAACTACGAACACTAACTTGATCATCCTGTGAGCATATTGGGCTGAAAAGGATAGAACATTTGGCCGGATTGATTAGTTGGCCGGTCCCCTTCTCATAAACATCCAACACCTCCTTAACACGAACTGCTTGTTCCTCATTTGCACGGAAGAATAACATGGTATCATCAGCAAACATTAAATGTGAAATACCAGGGGCATTACGACACACCTTAATTGGGGATAGTGCACCATCATTAACCTCCTTTTGCAATAACGCCGAAAGTCCATCAGCCACAAATAGAAATAGAAAGGGGGAGAGCGGGTCTCCCTGTCTTAATCCTCGAGATGGAGAAAAAGCCTCCAAAAGGGTTCCATTGAATTTAACAGAATATTTCACCGTGGTCACGCACGCCATGATCCATTTAACCCACCGGTGGCAAAACCCAATTTTCAGCAATGTGCTCTCCAGAAAGGACCAGTCCACTCTATCATAAGCCTTAGACAAATCAAGCTTATAGGCACAAAAATTAGAATTTATAGATGTACCGTGCTCCATATAATGGAGACACTCGAATGCCAGTAATGCATTATCAGTAATCATTCTGCCAGGGATGAATGCACTTTGATTTTCAGAGATGACGCCACCAAGTATAGGCCTTAGCCTATTAACCAAGCATTTAGAAACTATCGTGTACACAACATTGCAGAGCCCAATTGGTCTATAGTCAGAGAGACTCATTGGGTTATCAATCTTTGGGATCAAAACAATTGATGTGTCATTCGTTCCTTCCGGCATATGACCCGTGGCAAAAAAAGTTTTAACCGCAACAATAATATCACCACGCAAGAGATCCCAATTACGCTGAAAGAACCTTGCTGGAAAACCATCGGGACCAGGGGCCTTGATAGGCCCAATTTGAAACAAGGCATCAGCAATCTCTTTATCAGTAAATTCCTTACAAAGATCGTTATTCATGTCCTCTGTGATCTTCTCCTGAATAAGATCTGTAATACTCGTGTGATCAAGGGAAGGATCACGAGTATATAAGAACTTAAAATGCGAGACTGACATCCTCTGCATATCTGATGGTACAGTTTTAAACACACCCATCTCATCCCGTAACTTTAAAATTTTATTCCTCCGAGCACGCCAGACAGCTTTTTGATGGAAATTTTTTGTATTACGATCACCTTCTCGCATCCAATCGATTCGGGAGCGCTGCAACCATAGCATTTCTTCTCTATATAGAATCTCATTCATTAGATCCATGGTGACTCTTATCTCCTCCCTGGGTGCATTAGACGCTTGCAAACTAGAGAGTTTCTCACGAAGTCTGGCAAGCTCACGTGTTACATTTCCAAACTTCCTCTTCCCCCACTGATGTAAGGAAGACATAACAGATGCCAGGCCTCGTGTCACACCACCAAGGTCCTGCATTGGTCCAAGTCCTTTCACACCACCAAGGTCCTGCATCCAGACATCAATGTATCTAGCTGTAGCATCTTTAACAATCACCTCAATACTTTCATGCCAAAATAATGCAAGTCCTCCACTAAAGCCTTCCGAGTCAACTCCAGTAAAACCCCTGAGACCCAGGCGAGATCGAAGACGGCGCATACGATCACAATTCTGACGGGTCTCACATAGGAACATAATTTTGGCCTGGTGTGTTCGTTGCAGAACTCCCAGCTCACGAACTGTCGTGGTGTTCCCGGCTCCACGACAGTTCAAACTTATACAATTCATTGGGCCTGGCGGTCGCCCTCGAGGGACGCCGCCGATCCAGCCGAAGTACCAGAAACAGATGTGCCATCAACGCGCTTTAGGCGCTTCATACTCCCATCCTCCAAATCAACATTCTCCTCATAAGAGGGTTTATTATCCAGCAACATTGGGGCAGATGCATTTGCAATGGCAGTCGGCTGTAGTTGCTCGAGAGCGAGCCTTTTCCGAGCTAACACATCAACATCTGACATTATTGCATCACCTTTCGGATCAAGTTCGTTTGGACTAGATGTGGTGTCGTCCAGATCTTTGTTCTGCTCAGTATTTCGCCTCTCAGGATGCACACGCCAGTCATAGAACGGTGCAAGACCACGTCCTCCATTGCCAGGAGCACCCCTTCCTCTACCAGCACGACCTTCTCCACGACCAGAGGAACCCATCGGTGGTGCCTCGTTCCTCTGATTACCACGATCAGAACCACCACGACCCCTTCCATTCTGATTAGCATAGATGCGATCAGAAAATTTCAGATCCTTCTCCTCGAATAAGCCATTGCCACATTCCTTGTAATCATGACCTATCTGGCCACATACAAAGCAAAACTGACCAAGCTTTTCATATTTCACCTCAAATACAGATCTTTGTTTGCTAAGCACAAGCGAGACATGCTTGGTGAGGGCTGTACGTACATCATGGCGAACCCGGACACGCACAAAATCACCGCGAAAGGAGCCGGCCGGTTTCATCTCGACCTCAACGATCTCACCAGCAACTCTTTCAACCAATTTGCGAACTATTTTCTCCTTACGATAGCCCTCTGGAATTTTGTGCACCTGGAGCCAGATCGGCATAAACTCAAGCTCCACACCCTCAGGATCCGAGAGGCCATCATACGGGGCCAAGATGACTGCCCAATCCCGGAACAACCACGGACCTCTCTCCGTCACCTTCTCCCAATCCCCTAAACAGAAGCATTGGACCACAAACCTATTGATGCCGACAGCCCTCATAGTGATTTCTCGAGCAGGGTTCCAGGCGATCCGCATCTGCTGGAAAAAAGCCTCATGACTGAAGTTCTTGTGGCAATGAACTCTAGCCACAGCCATCCACCTCGTACCCTCCAGGATCTCCTTCACCTCCACCTCCTCCTCCAACATCAGGTCGTCAAATTCATCCTCACCAATGTTCAACTTTTCCATTAGGGTTTCAACCACCGGGGCCTTCTGGCCGCCTCCCAGTGAAGACGAAGTCACCTCCGCGGCCGACGGGCCTGCAACGACCGCCACAGCCTCCTCCTCCATGCAAAACCGGACAAAGCGCCAGCCACCAACTATCGGATCCGATCTCAAGAACTCCAACGTTTCCAACCCTCTGGACAAGCAACCAAAGCCGCCCTTAAGCCAGAGGAGAAGGGGAACACGAGAAGGACACGAACGCGAGCACACGGCGCCGATCGGATCGGAATCAGATCGGAGATGGCAAGGGACAGGGACTCGCCGTCAGAATCGCCTGACGGGAGGACAAAACCCAAGGGGTACAGACATAATGAATATCTACGGTGAATCTACTTACATACATCTCCGATGAATACTGATATTTCAGAAAGAAGTGAATGTAAGTTGTTTTGAATGTAAATATTAGAAAGAAACAAGTTCTTATGCCCTGTGAGTATTTGCAATTTGAGGTGTTCTTACGTGACTGAATCAGGCCATACACACATTTAGATATGTTAACAAAAAACTTACTGCTGCGATGAAAACATTGTAAATCAAGACTGAGACGTATGAAATTGTTCAGAACATTTTGGAGAGCCTTTTGGAAGAGCTCACAGTACTGAAACAAGTACTTACATAAAATGTTCAGAGCAGTTTGTAGTGTCCACACTCAGGTAAGAACTGAAAAATTAAGCTATAATCAAAGACCAAAAGTCACGAAGTCCTAAAGAGGCCACGATTCAATATAAAGTTCATTGTTTGGAATGGAGAATTTTCATCATCATTAATGTCAATTTACTAAATCTTCCTAAACCAAGCTGTTGGACAAAACAAGCTGTTCTTCCCCGTCTATCACATTTTCTCCACTTAGTCTTTGATTTCACCATTTTCATAGTACAACCGCTTGTTTTATCATAAGTTCATACATTGTCCATTCAGTTCCCTATTTGATAATTATAAACTGAATCTGCTTTATATGCTTGACAGAAGGAACATAGATCAGTCGTTGTTTAATCTGATACTATGGCCTGACTGTTATAATAAGATCACGCCAGGACACATCAGATTGCAACTACAGCAAAGCATAAGAAATTTTTTCTTTCTGAAATTTCCGATACAACAACTTACAATCATACATTCAGATTGTAAACTTCCAAGCTATACACACCCAACAACAAGCTATACAGCAATGCAGTCGATTAGCTTCTCAGGAGGCTAATCTACAAGTATCAGATACATACAGTAAACAACAAATAAAAATTCAGAGACCAATTTCTCGATCTAGCCTGGTTGCTCGGCAAGGGAGTTACAGCCGACGCGAGTCTGTAACAGCAGATGTCGTCAGAAGTATTCAGGAGGACACCCTCAAGACGACCATGTAGGGGACGCCGGCGGCGAGGAAGCGGTGGATACTAGCGGCATTGCGTTAGGGACCAGCGAGGAGGAAGTGCGCCGAGGCGGATAGTGGCCTGTATAGAGCAGGAAGATCGCGTCGAGGCCGTCAAATGACATCTCGCTTCCGGCGACGGCAAGCACGATGGATTTTATCGGGGATTGTAGAGCTCGCCGCCGTTGCCGTGTTGTTTAGGGATAAGACAAAGGGCTGGTTGGGTGGGACGTGATTCAAGGGGTACTTTGCAAAATGCATTGGCTGGATGCGGGCGGTTAACTGCAAAACTGCATGGGATTGAGATGGCACGGGCGATTTAGATCGGATGGCAGAAGATCTTCGGATGCAGGGATGCAGGAGGAACGCGGATTCATAAGATACGACGCCTACCAACCATATGCCTACACATGAAAAATACCAACTATCTCAACATACAGGCATGCACGACTGGCCGAGCTTAGCCCGACCTTTAAACAAAACTGTATTTGCAAACTCAAACGTGTAAAGGCTCCAACGGTATCTAAGACATTTGTATATTTTTTAGACACTCAGGCTATGAATTTCTTTACAAGTTAGACAACATTGAAGTTTGGTCACCGGGTTGCCTAAGAGACAAGGACAATCACTTCAGTTCGAGGTTCTGCATTAGAAATCGACGATTTCTACATGATATTAATACTGCAAAAAATAATAGAAAAATAGCGAGAGCAATACAAATCTGATTAAAACATGAGTGACTTCATAAAAAAATTAAACTAAACTAAATATCTTACCATTTTTGTGTATGTATTCAAGCTATCGCCTTTTTTGTGATTTTAGAAAACTATCTTACCACTACAACATCTTAACATCATTACTCTATAAAAGTAAAACAATCGACAAACCAAGAGCACTATGGTAATAAGCTTAAATAGAAAACCTAGGCGCGCAAATGCGCGGGTCACCCTGCTAGTTATTATATAATTCATAAACAATTTATGATTTGGCAGATAAGCATCATCACATTCGATGAATGATTGTGCTCCCATTTGTTGTAGGATGTGAGGTTTTCTCAAATTGCATCCAATAATTGAGCAGGTTCACGTTCTCTCTTTTGATGTTGGGGCATGGTAATTCTAAGGCATTCTCCGAGGGCATGTTCACCGATGGAATAATTTTCTCTCATGGAGACATGTTTTCCACTAGAATCAAGCAAGTTCAGATATTAGATATAACCACTGAATATTAGATATTACAATGTGCAGCAGATCAAAGTTAGTGAGCACCCTTGTCTGAAACTCTGAATTGATTATGCAGTTGCTAAAAGTGCCTCTTGGGTATGAGGTGGTTTGCTGGGAACATGGGTTTCAGGATGATCGTGAGCAACCTAGGAGTTGAAGAAGCCTTCAGTGGTGTGACATATTTCCGACCCTTTTAGCCAAGTTTAAGTGGTTTGTGCCATCCCCTGAGCTGCACATATTATAGTGGACTTATGATTGCTTCAAGGTGAAGTCTGGTTTGGGACGAGATCAATGCGGAGAAACTAGGCAATGGTTCGTGAGCGCTACGCTACCAGCTCTTATTACATCACAATTTGTCATAGCCATTGCTCCTGAATTATTTGCAAAGTTCCAAGGAAAAATAAGAAACGAAAATATATGATGTAAATTTTAGAATTAGATGTAGATAGATATACGGAGTATATCTTTTTTGTTTGACTTTATTTGATTAAGGGATGACTTTAAACTGATATATGTTTTCTCCCATAGTCGTGTACTTCCTGGTCATGTATTTTTAGTATATGTTGTAGTTTATCAAATTGTACTGTAAGAGAGACTACTCATTGTCGGCTCAATGCCCGTAAAGTTCAGTTTACTTGAATACTATTTTGTCAGCCTTAGTGGTTGTTTGCATAGTGGACTTCAACGATGGGCTTATAAATGCGTTTTAGCTCTGGGTTTTATATTTTTTCAGTTAGCAATCAGATTATTGTAAACTATGTTTGGGTTAGGATAAATACCAAACGTCCTCGATGATCCATCCCGATCAAGGTAGTGCATCTCATGCTACGCCGGGCTGGCGAGGTTACGAGGCCTCATGATCCATCCCGGTGGTGTGGCTGCTTGACATCGCTCGAGACAGTCGGGATAGATCGGTGGCGGTTGCCGCAAGGTGCGCTTGGCGCCTCTATGGTGTTGATTTTATCCCGTGGCAACGCACGGGCATTTGTCCTAGTCATATTAAAAACAAAAGCAACCCTAAGGGAACTCGTGTATTTAAAACAAAACCAAAAGAAAATAAAAATAACAAGGGAACAAGAAAATGTGACAAATAAAGAACATGTTCTTCTATCTCATCAAAACGAAAGAAAAATGTAAAAAATGTGACAGTAAATAATTCATAATTTTCATTTATTTTAGAACATAAATTCATCTATTCAAAAAAATGAATACAAGTTATTGCTGTGATCAGAACAATTGGAAAAAAAATCTCCACAATGTAGTACAAAGTTATTGAGGACCTGAAAAGTTTGAGGCTAATATGTTTTGCTATTTGTGAGAAACTAAAAAAAGTGAAAAATATTCCCATATATTTGCTACCATTATTTAGTTTTGTAGATTTTCTTTGAATTTTTTATATTAACATATATTTGCTACCCTTTGTTTTTTAGGCCACATACACCCTATAAAATTTGGAGTACTATAAGTTTCCCTTCTGAAATTTTTCCGTCATACCCTTGCACTGCGCTCATCCCTTTTGTATATAATCTTTGTGATTTACTCTTTTTTACAAAAATCAGAAGTTTTTTCTTCGAAAAAAAAAATGATACCTACATCCTCACTATTTTTCAGAGATAGAAAAATGCTACTACTAATATAATGTTATTTCAACAGTGGAAATTTGAAATAAAAATCATACATTTATCAAGAAGCAGAGAAAACAATAGGAATAAATTAAATCAACAGAGAGGAAGCTTGGCTAAAATAAAAAAAAAATGAAAAAAAAATGAAAAACTGGCAAAAAAAATGCTGTCTGGTTGCTCAGCCCTATTGGCGCATCAGGAGGGCCGCTCGATCAGCATGGTATGTTCATATTGACTAATCGTGGAAGTCTATTTATTATACGTGCACGCAGCATATTTCGACTTCCGAGTTTGAGATTGAAGACGAGAACGGTTATGTATGTAAGCAGCCTAATGTTTATGAACGGTGCGGCCGGAGATTGATATCCATTTTCACGCTGATATTATCCATCACCGATTTTTTTTTAAAGTTCCAAACGAATTTATACCTTCGAATCCTCTAATAGGATCGTTGAACCAGCTTCAATGTACATGTAAAATCATCACCACAAGCTATAGTCGCCGAGGTAGTAAGGAAGAGTTCCTACCCTCATGTTTTATGTTTAGCGGTAGAACTGTACACGGAGGTAGTGCAACATTTAGCTAAAAAATGTAAGAACCCGTATTGTATCACACAATCATACTCCCTCTCCGTTTCTTTATGTAGTGCTTATTATTTTCCCGCACGGTAATTAACGCAATCGATTATTTGACAGAAAACCCCCTATCAAGGTCCATCTACGATCTGAGATGGAGAGAAATATGGAAAGTAAAAAACAGATCGCTGAAATCTCTCAGTACGTAGTTATAATCCCACGATTTTCTCCCATCGCTCCATCCGGCATATCCCCTGCGCGCCATTCTTTTCTCTTTGCCCCTATTTCTTTTCGTCTCTCTCCCGCGAGCTCACCGAAAATTGAAAATTTTCTTCAAAAAAATTGAACAATGGAGGGAATACATGGGTGCCAAAGATCCAAATAATTCCACTTCGAATTAACGAGTACGGGGCTATAAATACTCCCGATTCCCATGACCATCTCATCGCTCAGCAGTACGTCTCTCTCCCAATCCCCATTGGCATCTCCTCATCTGACATGGCTGCTCGCTCAGCGTGGATCAACTGGTATGCTCTCGGGGAGGAGGCGGAGGAGGATGCTGCAGGGTTGAACTACGACTACGAGTTCGTCGTGATTGATCCAGGTTCTCATTCAATAACTCATGTGTGTTCTTTTTCCGTCATGATAGTATCGTCGTGATTGATCTAGGATTACTCGCATAGGAAGAAGAGGATGAAGTCACGGTGTCGTCCCATCGGCGCCGCGGCGGCAGGCTCGTCCTGGCCGGGGGAGTTAGATCAGGGCTCTCGGGTGCATATACTCCCGCCATATAAAAAAATATTTTAAATTGTTAAAAAATTCTAACAGTTTTTTTTACATGTAAATCTCGACAATCCACGTCTGTTCATGCAATTTTGCAAAAAATTGATATTTTTTGTGATCAGTGTAAAAAGGACAAAAAAGTCTCACAATAAGCCTTATTTTCAACACTAAATTTTTTTTTTTACACAGCCTAAACGACAAGTTGATCATTTTCCATGGAAATACTTTGTGCGTACTTAGCATGTGATGATGCACACTTGAATTTTTCATTTAGAATTTTTTAACATTTGAAAATATATCAAAGTTGCAGTTCAAAATAAATAGAGCATATGCACCTAAAGTCAAAACATCACTCCCTGCAAGGAAGTCTTATATTAGTGGGAGGGACTGTAGTCTTACCGCCAAGCGGCTATAAAATGCCTACAATATCATGACCAACTGACTATAACCACGTAACCCCCTCCCGCTCCCGTCTTCCTCCCCGAGGCGATCGGGGCGTCCCAGCCTTCTCCAGCCCGCGCCTCCCTCCTCCCCCCGCTGCCGGCGAGAGCCACCAGGCAAAGCCCGCGCGGTACTAGCAGCGGCGGACTCTTTCTTCCCGGGGCGCTCGGCGGACCGATGGGGTGGCTCCCGCCCAGGCGGTGGTGAAGTCCAGTGGGGAGAGCTCGGCCGCAGCTCCCCCGGCCGTGTAGGGTGGCCGGCATGAGGTCGCGGCGGCGCGTGCCTCAGATCGCTGCTACGTCTGTGTCCTATGGTCACCTTCCCGTGCATCCGGCGAGGCCGTTGGGGCGGTCCACGTCCGCACGGCGGCGCGATGGAGCCTGGCCGGCGCGGCTTCTCCGATCGACGGGCTTCCGCTGGCAGTGCGGTGCCTCGCGTGGCGTGGCCGCTGCTGGCTGCCTTGGGTTGGCCTACGTTGGTTGCCTAGGGTTTGGCCGGATCTGGGCTTGTGGGCCTAGATCTGGGCCTGGCGGGGCCCGGTCAGTTGTCCTCTCCTGCCGGCGCGGGCGAAGTGGGCTTCAAACATGGCGGTGGCGTGGCTGCCGGCAATGGTGTGAGCTCGAAACACCATGGCCTCATCATTTTTCGCATTCATGCTCGATTTGTAGATTTGGTGACTTCGCATGTTCGTGGCGGTGCCTTTCAGTCTCGCAGAGGCTCTCGATGCTGGCTGACTCTTTTAGGGATTGGGGTCTTGTGCCAGTGCGTGATTGCCGGGGTAGGCAGCATGCCTTGGGCTACAAGGCTACAACTGATTTCGCGGTTGTGGTCTTTCCCTCCGACCTTCGAGGTCGCGCTAGTGCGGATGTTGCTTTCATCGTCTAGGTGACTCTAGTTGTAGCTAGGTCTTAGTGTGGCGGGGGTTGGAGGTGCGGCAGCAAGCTCTATTCTGTCCGCTCTACGTTCTCGCGACGGCTACCAGATTATTGTCCTAGAGGGATCTTAGCGAAAGCTACGCATGGTCTTACCATTGCCGGTGTCATTGCCTAATCGACGGTACCTCGGAGGAGGGATCCTCACGAGGGGGAGAAAAAGTAGGGGCCATAGGGCGGAGAGCACTCGGGACGGTGGTACGTGATTTACCCAGCTTCGGAACACTCGCACGATGGCAAGGCCTACTGCTGCTTGTCTGGAATAATGTCAACACCCGGATTTTTAAGTCCGAATGCCTATTATGTCATTCATCGCAATCCTAGGAATATTGTTGTTGCGAGGCATAATAGTTAAGTATCATCGTCATCATTCATTACAACCCATATTGTCTTACAACTTGAATCACATGATCCATATTACACGAATAGTTGATCTATTGATCAACGAACAAACACAAGTTCACAGCGGAAGCGTAAAGATAAAGGGACTCTCTAGTCCACAGGCCAACGCTTGACGTTGGAAGACTCCTAGTTGTCGTAGGCGTCCTGCTGGTCATCTCCTTGGTAGTTCTGTTCGTCTTCATACTCTGGCCATTTGAATAGCCAGAGACAAAGCCGTGAGTACTTCAAGTACTCGCAAACTAATACTAGTGTAAGTGCTAGACAATTCTAGTAAGGGTGCTAAGCTCTAGTTTGATTTGCATAAAGCCAATTTTAGTTCACGAGTATTTCTAGAAAAGACTTAGCCATGTGCTAACTAACTCAAGTGGGAACATTAGTGTCATTCCCACCATTCAAGTGGTGATTTCAATTCAGTTCACCACTTCACCATTCAAGTCATCAACATTTTCAGAAATCTGATACCGGAAACTGTATGGCCTTTCCAACCGTCCGTATCCATGGACGCGGCTATTCGAATAGATTTACACTCTGCAGAGGTTGCACACTTGTGCCACAACATTTGATTTCATCCATCGGGATTACCCCGAATCATCGTAACACATTACGCGGATCAACCATAACCTTTCACTTATAAACCCTAGTATGAGCACCTCTCCCCATGAGCTTGGCCTCCCAGTGAAGACCAACTGTCCACCTGGGAATTGCACAGGGCTTGACCGTACAATTCACCTCAATTCACATCATTTCTCAACAACGGAGGCAGCCTCGGCATAACCCCTATGATGTGTGTTCAGAGGGAACCCATACTAAGATGCATAAATTTCCAGTTAAGCCCTACCCATAATCAGGTATTGTGGGGGTACTCAAATATTGGAAAGGTATCGCATTGAAACCACTATCAGTTTTTATCAAAAATCACCATCTTCTCTTTGTCACATTCACCTTTAAAAAAATCATTCAATGGAATGACTCATCATTCCAAGGTTTAAAAAATCCAGTTCAAGTCACATGTTCCCATCTAGAGTAGTCAAGTTTTAATATTTAGCACTAGCACTAATCATGAGGGGTGCTATCTTGCTTGGCTAGCTTGATACTAACTTCACTACTCTAATAACCTTCTTAACTTCAGACCAAAGTTAACTATAAAAGTAACTTTCTAATAAAACAAGTAAAAACTTGTAAGGTAAAAACTTGGGCTAGGCTTGTGGTAAGAAAGATACAACTAATGGTGCTTGCCCCAAAGGGCTTTTCACTTTGCAAGAATATTAGCTTCCCTTGGTAGTGGTCAAAGTTCTCCTCTTCCTCCTCCTGATAGCAACCTTCTTCCTCCGGGTACTCTCCGGTGTTTGCGTCTAAATTTGAATACGAGGTATAATCACTCAACTAGTTCAATGGCTATTCCAAACATCACATATATTCACACACACTATTCTAAGAACATAATGAATACAATTTGGGTGCATTGGTTGTGTGGTTTGAGGAAAAATAATTTCCTCTCATTACATATGTAAATGATAGTTTCCATATAGTTTTTAAGAAATAATTTCCTCTCATTGAATCTTCTTTAAGATTTAATTTCTCAAACAATCATACATGAATTCCTGTTGACCAAGGTCAACCATTCATTATCATCATTTGAGAAAATGATTTAAATGAGGTAGACCACCCCATACCATTTAATAATTCTACAAATGATTTAAATCTCCAAGTATTTCATATAGGAGTGTTTGACCAGGGGGTCAAACATCACATGAATTCATTTGGGACAAGATTTAAATGAAGTAAAATACTCCATAAGGTTTGCATAATAGTTTTGGACAATATCACTTAGATAAACTAGCCATATTGTCCATTAATTAAACTAGGGGATGATCATACAAAGTGACCACACCATTTTCTTGCAGAAACAATTAGTGTAAGTCAAATGTGAGCTATTGGAGTTGGAATTTACTTAATATCTATTTTGGTTGATTTTTAATAATTATTTGAATAGGAAAAAGTCCCTGCCTTCATCTTTCTATCAAATTAATTCTACAACAGCTCTTGAGGTGGGACCAGTGGCATGTTGTAGAACTTTTAACTAGCTTTCCAACAATATGAAATTTGTTAAATTTGGCCAAGCCAAACAGATTCTATGAAATTTCTAAGCTGGGTTCAGTATTGAATTTGTTTGAAAAGAATTAAATCGAATTTGAACTAAACGGGCTGGCGGGAAACAGAGTGGGCCGAAACAATTTGAAACGCAGCAAATCGGCCCAGTAACGCGTCCAGCGCGCGTGGGCTTGCTGATAGCATGGGGGCCACCAGTCAGCGACTGTGTAATACCGAATCGGTATGAGCTAACGTGGGGCGTAGGATTAGAAAGCAGATCGACGGCTCAGAGTCATCGTCCTCTCCAGCGAGATGCCGAGTGTCTGGTGGCGATCCTAGGGGGTCGTGGGGCTAACCGTAGGTCCGGCAAGCGGTGGCGGTGTTCCGTTCGGGGTTGTCGATGAAGGGGAAGCAGATGGTAGCAGTGGCGTCGCTCGAGGAGGCTCCAGTCGATGGCGATTGCACCAGAGCTTCCGCGGCTTCGATCGGTCGATTGAGCTTGCTCCGGCGACGATTGGGTGAGTGGAGTGGCAGTGGAGAGTCAAGGATGGGAGGAGAGGGTGATGGGGTGCCTGGATTGCTCAGGGGAACTCGGTATTTATAGAGAAGCTTGGGTGCTGCGGGGCAGGGTTGAAGTCGACAAGCGCGCGGCGATTCTGGCGAGCGGTTGGGCTAGGCGAGGGTGCAGCGACGTTCTCCTCATCCAGGCGAAGCTAGAGGTGGCGACAGTATGGTCGGGCGGCGTCTGGAGCTCTCGCATTTCTTCCGTGTCTGCGGGCGGCGTTCACGGGATCTGCTTCGTCGTCTCCGGCGGCGGCGGTCCAGGGGATGGTCGTGAGCGTGTCTGGCGCGTCTGAGGTGTCACGGCGGTGCTCGACGAAGTGCTGGAGGGGCCAGGGGCTGCGCGTGCTGGGGGAACGGCGCGTGGCCAGGGCGTGTCTGCGGCGTGTCCACGCGCGACGTGAGCGGCATCACTGCGCGTTCTGGGCGCGCGTTCTCCGGCGTGGCTAGGGCATCTACCTTGCTTCTGTTGGTGCTAGACGACGTAGATGAGAGAGGTGGTGAGCTGGGGCAAGGTGGCCAGGGTGGTGAGTGAAGGGAGAGAGGGGAGGCTCGGCAAGGTGGCGCCATGGCCGGCATGGGTGTGCATGCATGCTATGCATTGCCTCCCTAGGGTTGTTGTGGTGCATTGAGGGAGAGAGGGGACAAGGGGACCAGGTAGAGAGGTTTAGGGCAGGTTAGGGTGAGTAGATCACTATTTAGAATAGTGTGGCATTTATTCCCTATTTGGAAATTTGTAAATTTTGTCCAAATTCAAATGAGTTCAAAGGTGGCAAGATTTGAAAAGTATGTGCTTGGTTGAGTTGTAAATGACCAGAGAGGATGAGGTGTGGTGGTGGAATTTCCAAATTCAAAGTATTGCAAAATTTGCTAAGTGTGAGATTGTTCCACATAACAAAAAGTTGCAACTTTGCATGAGCATAGATTTTTATACAAAGTGAAATTGGCATGGTGGTCTTTGCCAAAGTTGTTCACCTTGATGTGCTCTTGAATGTGGTGCAAAGAATTGGCCAAGTATAGTTTGGAAAAATTGAATTGCAAGGGCTCAAAGTAGGGATCAGACTATAATTGGCAGATTTGACCATTATCATAAGTGATCCAAATTTGAGTTTGAAATTCATTTGATTTGTGTTTCTTTGATTCCAAAAGTTGTAATAAGTGTTTAGTAACATTATTCAACTAATGGTGAAGACCAAAATGGTCTAGGGTGAAGATTTATAAAAATGGCATAAACCATATGTGAGGGTTTTAGGGTTTTTCTTTTATTTGATTTCTTTCTCTTTTTGATTTATTTGGTTTGTGATCTTCACTTGACCACATTAGGGTTTTAGAGTTCATCACATAAACATAATAACAATCATCATGGCATATCACTCAAATGCACAAGTCCTATGCATGGCACTATATGCAAATTAAAAGTTTTTGTTGGCTCTGAATTTTGAAATTCTGGAATTCTTCTAACTTTCTTTTTATTGAAATTTGGGATGTTACAAACCCTTCCCCCTTACAAAAGATCTCGTCCCGAGATCTAAAAGAAAGTTAGGTACTAAAGAGATCTGGGTACTCCTTCTTCATGAAGTCTTCGCGTTCCCAGGTGGCTTCATCTTCGGTATGATTGCTCCACTGTATCTTCAGGAACTTGATGCTTCGGGTGCGGGTGGTTCGGTAAGATTCCTCCAGGATGCGAATCGGCACTTCGCGGTATGTCGGGTCCTTGTTGATATCCACCGATCGGTGATCGATGTTCTTGAACACTTCGGTCTTCTCAGGGACTTCAAGGCACTTCCGGAGGAGTGAGATGTGAAACACGTCATGCACAGCCGACATCTCTTCGGGTAACTCCAGTTGATAAGATACTTCGCCTCGGCAACTCAGAACTTTGAAGGGTCCGACATATCGGGGTGCGAGCTTTCCTTTCAGTTGAAATCTCTGCATTCCTTTCAAGGCGGATACCTTGAGATAGACGAAGTCTCCGATCTCGAAGGTCATCTCCCGGCGTCTCTTGTCGGCGTAGCTCTTCTGTCTTGATTGAGCCGTCTTGAGGTACTCGCGAATCTTGTGTACTTTCTCTTCGGCTTCACGAAGAACATCTGGGCCAAAAACTTGGCTTTCTCCGACTTCCGACCAGTTCAGGGGGGTACGGCACTTCCTTCCGTACAAGGCTTCGAAGGGGGCCATCTGCAGGCTAGCTTGATAGCTGTTGTTGTAGGAGAATTCTGCGTACGGCAGGCAGTCTTCCCACTTGGATCCATATTCCAGTACACATGCTCTCAGCATGTCCTCCAATATCTGGTTGACTCTCTCGGTCTGTCCATCGGTCTGCGGATGATAGGCGGTGCTGAAATTCAGACGGATTCCTAGTCCTTCGTGCACTTTCTGCCAGAATCTTGAGGTGAATTGTGATCCTCTATCTGACACTATCGACTTCGGGGTTCCGTGCAGAGCGACTATTCTGGAGATGTACAATTCAGCTAACTTTGGGCCTTGGTAGGTGTTGTGGGTATACTTCATGGGTGTACCATCGACAGTGCCTAGATCCGGCAAGCCCGGGTGGCCCACAGACGGTGATGAGGCATGTGGCCCATCGGGCGGCTCCGATTCTTTGGTTGATCGTGAAGGAAGAAGTCCAGCCCAGGATCAGCAGGCCGGATCCGCACCGACCTAGGAGTGACCCGGATCCAGGGAGGCCCATGAGGAACCCGGATCCAGTACGACATGTATGGAAGGCGGATCCGTGACGTGCACGGCAAGATATTGTACCGTAGTTAGGCTATCTGTAATCCGGCTAGGACTCTCCATGTAAACCCTAGATCCGTGCGCCTTTATAAGCCGGATCCCGGGAGCCCTAGAGGCACAACCACAACTCATTGTAACAACGCGAAAGCGCCCAGATAATTCCAGACAAGCAGCAGTAGGCCCTGTCATCGTGCAGGTGTTCCGAAGCTGGGTAACTCGCGTACCACCGTCCCGAGAGCACTCCGCCCTATGGCCCCTACTTCTTCTCCCCCTCGTGAGGATCCCTCCTCCGGGGTACCGTCGATTAGGCAACGACAGTTGGCGCCCACCGTGGGGCCTGTGGCGTCTGGAGGCCGGAACCGGGAGGGTCCCGCCATGGGAAGCTACGACGACACCATCGCTGTGGGGCGCGTCCTTTACGCCGGGAATCTGCCGATCGTCCCTCCGGATGAGTGCTGGATTCCGGCTAGGACAAACCCCGTCAAGCTCTCCATCGTCCCAATTGGCGGCATTCACATCTTCATCGGGGAAACCGTCGATTCCGACGGAAACCCACTGGTAAGTAACGCAGACGCGACCGCCGCAGAGCTGGACGCTGTCGCGAAGATCCGATCTGAGATGCAGGAGCTTCCCAAGGAAGATTCCGCCTTGGATCTGGAAATTTCAAAGCCCACCCAATCCGCCCCTGAGCAGGAAACAAAGGTGGAAGACCAATGCAGATCCGCTGGGTCTCCCAGGTGTTAGAAAAGCAGAGGTGCCACTTCGTACACTTCTTGGCCCACACCGCCGGAACCGCCCCTCAAGCAGTCGGAGCTGGTCCCGAGCAGGTAGAGGCACCGGAGCACAACGCGGATCCGGGTCAGGCTCAGCTTGTCGGAGAAAGCGAAGTTCCGGTCGAAGAATCGATTTTGGGCAATCTGAGCCCAATTTCCGGTGACACCCCGTCCACGGAATCTGATGACTTCGTTCGCAAGATAAGGGAGTACGGATATGGCGATCAGCCTGAAGTCGACTCCGCCCAGCCCAAGCAGGTTCTCGCAACGGTAGCAGCGCTGGGGCAAACTGGATCCGGAGACCAAGTCAGCCAATCTGACCCCCAACCATCCCACCAAGGATCTCCAATGTCTCGGGTGCGCCCCCAAAGGGATTCTCCCTCGGAGGAAATCTTGTCAGCAGAAGAGGTGGCCGCGCGAGCAGTTCTTAACACACCTATAACCCCGGGCGACGCCGCAGATCTGGAGGCCCTAGAGACCGCCAGAAAGGAAATGCTGGCCACAGCCAAGAGGCTCGCCGACACCGAAGCTGCGTTAAGGATAGGAAGGGCAGATCATGCGGCCTGGACGGAAAACTTCGAGAGACAGGACCGCGAGATTACTGCCACACTCGAGCAAGTCAAGAGCATGAGGGCTGAGTGGGAGGTAAAGATGACCTATGCGCAGGCGGAGGCCGATCGAATTATTAGAGAAGCAATTCCGCCTCGCAGGATACCCTTCAACACGCCCGCAGATCACTAGCCGCTGGAAACTCCCAAGGACAACATACAGAAAGCAGCGGAATTGCTGAAGAAGAAGGACGAAGAAGTTGACATCAACTATCTCCGCACACTTGTCGCTTCAGCAATGCAGCAGCAGAGCAAGGCAGACACTTCGCGCAGGTTGGAATCCAATCCGGATAACTGTGTATCTACCGCGCGCGAAGGACGATGAATCGCACACCGGATCGTCGGAGCGCAGAAGAAGGGCCGAGAGCATCCAAATCCGATCCCCGTTCCGTCACAGACGCCTCCGTCGGATCCAAGGAAGGGAAAGGACGCGAGGTACTCCGGAAGAGACAAATACCGCAACCCCTCACCTCCACCCAACGGTTACCCGCGACCCCCTCGCCGCCGTAGTCCAGCCGGAAACACCAGGCCCGTAGGGCATGGTGCGCTTGTTATCCGCGACAACGTGCTGCCAAGAAACAGAAACAGGGAGCGCTCGCCGGAACCTCGCCGGAATCAGAACAATGTTCATGAGCCCGAGCCCAGGAGGAGTCGGAATGAAGACCGCGGTCCAGAGCCTCGCCGGAACCGCGATCCAGAACCTCGTAGGAGCCGGGACCCAGAGCCTCGTCGGAGCCGTGACCCGGAGCCTCGCCGGAACGACCAGGGCAGCCAGCGCCAAGGCGAAGGCAGCCACAGGAGCCGGAGTCAGCACCAGGAAGGCCGAGGAGATTCAGATGGCGGAAGCAAGAAGTCAGACCGCCCACCTCGCAGGTCTCCCTCCCCACCACCTAGCGGTGGCGGCGGAGGTGGAGGCGGAGGCAATGGCCGGAGATCTCGCTCTCGCTCTAAGTCTCCTCGCCACGGCTCGCGCGACGCGCGGGACCGCCTTAACGAGTACAGAACCGACTACATTGGCCCGAAGTGCTTTGGCAGGATGATTCGAGAGGAACCAAAGCCAAGGATGAACCTCAAGCTACCCGGAAATCTGAAGCACTATGATGGCACCGAAAGGCCGGATACCTGGATCGAGGATTACTACAATGCTGTAACCTTCGCCGGAGGAACCCCTAACATCGCCTGCCGCATGCTCCAGTTGTACCTTGTAGGTCCAGCCCGGATCTGGCTCAGTGACCTCGAGAAGAACTCCATCTTTTGCTGGTTCGACCTGAAGAATGCTTTTGAGAAACACTTCAGGGGCACCTACAAGAGACCTGCCACAACAAGCGACCTACAGGCTTGCATCCGAGAAGAAGGGCGAAACATCGAGAAACTTCCTCACCCGATGGTTGGCATGCGAAAGCGAGTGCGAGAACGTTGACAACCGCACAGCAATGCACGCCTTCATTGGGGGCTTGCAGCGAGGAGGATTGCTGCGACACAAGCTAACCTGCATGGTCAATGCAAATCAACTGACGTTGGATGACATGATCACCATCGCTAGCGACCACACTGCCGCCGATGACGACGCAGGCGGTGATCTCGCAGCTACAGCAATCCCCCTGCACCAACAAAAGAAGAACCGTGACAATGGCGGCAGCAGCAGCCATAAGCGCAAGAACCCTGATGACCAGAAGAGTGGCGGATCCGAGATGGTCGCCATGGCGTTTCAACGCGGAGGTCCAGGAGGCGGAAGAGGACGCGGACGCGGAGGCGGAGCCGGCAGGGGTCAGCAGCATACCTCCGAGGTCACTGCTGCCGGATCCCGCGCACCGCAAACCTATGAGGAGGACAGAGCCATGCCCTGCCTGGCCCATCTGGATCCGGTTACAGGGAAGTCCACTCATACCAACCGCAACTGCAAGTGGGTCAATGATCTAAAGAATGACCCGGAGGCCGGATACAAGCGCGCCCGGAAGCACCGCCCTCGCGGAAAAGGTGGCAAGGGCAAGAACAAGGACAAGGAGGATGATAGTTCCGAGGCGATGGACGAGGATGATAACTCGCCGGATCCCAAGGCAGGATCCGCAGGAAAATCCAACCCATTCGACAAAAAAAGCGTGGGGGCTTACCACACTTTCCTCGGAACCCCAACAGTACGCGCCTCCAAGTCAGCTACCCGGATCCTGAACGCCATAGTTCCGGCTGTGCCGCAGTACGTCAGGTGGTCGGAAATTCCGTGCACATTTGATCGGAAGGATCATCCCGCAATTGTGCCAAAGGAGTGCTACGCCTTGGTTGTAAGTCCCCGCATAGACGGGTATGACTTCTCCAAGTGCCTCATGGATGGCGGAGCTAGCCTGAACATCATGTACCTGGAGACTCTAGAGCGGATGAACCTCACCAAGGAACAGCTCAAACACAGCACCACTGAGTTTCATGGCGTGGTTCCGGGTAAGAAGGCGAATTCCCTCGGCAGCATCACACTTCCCGTGGCTTTTGGCGATGTTCATAATTTCCGCGAAGAGAAGATCACGTTTGAAGTTGTGCCCTTCAAGAGCTCCTACCACGTCATCTTCGGCAGGCCCACCTACCACAAGTTCCACGCAAGAGCGTGCTACATCTACAACAAGCTCAAGATTCCGGGTCCTAAAGGTATGATTACCGTATCCGGAGACTACAAAAAGGCTCATGAGTGCGAGTTAGGCGAAGCCGCCTTCGCAGTACGTGATATCCGGAGAAGAGCTGAAAGGCTATAGAGCCGCGGTGGATCCGGCGAGATGCAGACCACCAAGAAGCAGATCTCCGAGCAGAAAAACTCCTTCAAGCTCGCGATAGAAACCAAGAAGCATGACCTCATACCCGGTGACTCTGCCACGCAGGTTGCCGTGGGAGACAACATAGACCCCAAATAGGAAAGCGCGCTCGTCGAGTTCCTCCGCGCTAACATGGATATCTTCGCATGGCAACCTTTCTCGACATGTCCGGAGTACCTAGGGAACTCGCCGAGCACTACCTCAACATAAATCCGGGGGCCAAACCAGTGAAGCAAGCTATGCGACGCTTTGGAGATAAGAAGCGCCGCGCCATAGGGATGGAACTAGCAAAGTTATTAGAAGCAGGTTTTGTAATGGAAGTTATCCACACCGATTGGGTCGCGAATCCCGTCCTTGTACCCAAAAAGAACACTGAAATACTAAGAATGTGCATCGATTACTCTGGCTTGAACAAACACTGCCCGAAGGATCCGTTCCCCTTGCCGCGCATTGACCAAGTCATTGATTCGACGGCGGGCGGAACTTCGTGTTTTCTTGATGCGTATTCCGGGTATCATCAGATCCGGATGAAGGAATCCGACCAAAAGGCGACTTCATTCATTACCCCGTTCGGTACTTACTGCTATGTTACTATGCCCTTTGGTTTGAAAAATGCAGGTGCTACCTACCAACGTACGATGCAGCGGTGCCTGAAGGACCAAATTGGCCGGAACGTGCACGCTTACGTCGACGACATCGCGGTCATGACCCGGAAAGGATCCGACTTGATCAGCGACCTCACGTAAAACCTTCGACAACCTCCGCAGGTACAAGATGATGTTGAATCCGCTGAAGTGCGTCTTTGGCGTGCCAGCCGGAAAACTCCTTGGCTTCATAGTCTCACATAGAGGCATTGAGGTTAACCCGGAAAAGATCAAGGCAATCCTGTGCATCAAAAGGCCAACTTGTCTCAAAGATGTGCAACGACTAACTGGTTGTGTTGCAGCAATCAGTAGGTTTGTTAGCCGTCTTGGCGAGAAGGCACTACCTCTGTACAAGCTGCTTTGAAGAAAAACAGACAAATTTGTCCGGGACGACGCAAGCGATGCAGCTCTTCGAGGGTTGAAGGAAATACTCACCTCCCCGCCTATCTTGGCAGCTCCGGTAGAGTCGAGCCAATGCTCCTTTATCTGGCAGCTACCAACAAAGTCGTCGACCTCGTCATCGTGGTGGAGCGAAAGGAAGAAGGTCATGAATATGACGTCCAGACCTGTCTACTACATCGGCGAGGTGCGACGGAATCAAAAGCAGAGATATCCTCACTTTCGTAAGCTAGCTTATGGCGTGTTCCTAGGCAGCCGGAAGCTGAGGCATTATTTCCAAGAGCATCCGATGTGCTTGTGAGCAAGGCTCCGCTGTCAACAATTCTCAACAACGCTGACGCAACAGGACGTACGGCTAAATGGGGCATCGAATTATCCGCCTTCGACATCGCTTACAAGCCAAGGACCGCGGTAAAATCCCAGGTTCTGGCGGACTTCGTTGCAGATTGGACAGAAGCTCCGGATGCAAGTCTGGAGCCGGAACCAGAGACATGGGTCATGCACTTCGACGGATCCAAACAGCATCAAGGCTCAGGAGCCGGAGTCACCCTGAAATCCCCTACCGGAGAAGAATTGCAGTATGTTCTGCAGATCCACTTCGAAGCTACCAACAACATGGCGGAATATGAGGCTCTACTACACGGTCTGCGCATCGCTAAGGAAATTGGGATCAAGCACATCATATGCTGTGGAGATTCCGACCTGGTGGCACAACAAGTAGCCGGAACCTGGAACGCCAGAAATTCTGTCATGGCGGCCTACAGAGACGAAGTTGACGAGATTGCCAAGAGCTTCCTCGGATACGAAGTCAAGTACGTCAGGAGAGACGATAACACAGCGGCAGACATGCTATCCAAGCTCGGATCCGGCAGGAAACCAATTCCGCTGGCATTTTCCTGGAGCATCTCCGGATACCCTCGATTAAGGCGCTAACCCGGAAAACCCAGAGGTGGCAGTGTCTCCGGCTAGGAAGTGATGGCTATAATTCCGGCTTGGACCCAGCCTTTCCTGGACTACCTCATCGATCAGAAGTTGCCAGAGGACGAGGTCCTCGCACGACAGATCGTCAGACGAGCAAGAACCTACACAATAGTTGATGGACAGCTCTACAAACGAAGTGCAGCAGGGGTATTTCTTAAATGCGTCTCCAATCAAGATGGCATTGAAATCCTCAGAGAGATCCACGCAGGGGATTGCGGGCATCACGCCGCTCCCAGATCACTCGTTGCAAAAGCTTTTCGGTTAGGTTTCTATTGGCTTACAGCTAAAGAAGACGCTGATAAAATAGTCAAGACCTGCCGAGGTTGTCAGTACTACGCTACTCAACCAAACGCTCCAGCCCAAGAGCTGAAGACCATACCTATCACCTGGCCATTTGCGGTCTGGGGGCTCGATATGGTTGGTAAGTTAAAAAGATCATCTCCTGGCGGTTTTGAGTACCTCCTGGTCGCTGTTGACAAGTTCAGCAAATGGATCGAGGCTAAGCCAGTGAGAAAAGCCGACGGTGCTACGGCACTAAAATTCGTCTGCAGCCTCGTGATGAGATTCGGCATCCCGCACAGCATAATCACAGATAATGGCACGAACTTTGCTCAAGGAGAATTGAGGGATTATTGTGAGACAATGGGGATACGGCGGACCTCGCATCTGTGGCTCAGCCACAGTCGAATGGTCAGGTTGAAAGGGCTAACGGCCTAATATTATCAGGAATTAAACCACGCCTTGAAGGACCGCTGCGACGAGCAGCCGGAGCTTGGGCTGATGAGTTGGAGGCTGTTCTGTGGAGTTTACGAACTACCCCTAACAGATCAACAGGGTTTACCCCTTTTTTCCTGGTATACGGATCCGAAGCTGTACTTCCCTCCGACATCATCCACGATTCACCGCGAGTTTCCGCCTACAATGAAGAAACAGCTGACGAGGCCAGACAGCTATCTGTGGACCTGATCGAGGAAGCTCGGAACTTAGCAGATCAGAGATCCGCCATCTATCAGCAAAAGCTCCGACGTTATCACAGTCGTCGAGTTCGGAAACGCTCCTTTATGGCAGGAGACCTGGTCCTCCGCCTTCGACGAGTGAAAGACCATAAGCTGCAATCTCCATGGGAAGGACCCTTCGTCGTTAGCAAAGTGCTTCATAACGGGTCGTACTACCTTGTTGATTTCCGCGAGTTAAGGGATAGACCTGCTAAGCGGCACCGGAAACGCAAGCGTGAGGATCCGGATGACATCTACGATGAAACAGATCGCCCTTGGAATATCGCACAGCTACGTCCTTTCTACACTTAGCATATATTTTCCGAGTTATAAACTCTGTAATAGTTATACATGATCAATGAAATAAAGCTTCTGGTTCACTCTTTTGAGTCTTTTACCTCCTTTACTTGTTCATTTTAGATCGTGTATGTTTTTTCCGACTAAAACCGCAGAGCTGGATTTTTTCCGCCTAGGCGTGTATGAAAGTTGTGATTTTTCAAAATCGTCCTTTAGGACGTAAGCTTAAGTTTTCTGATTAAGTTGTTATCTGTTGCGAACTCGTGGATTCCTAGTAGCGATCTCCGGCACCTATGCCTGGGGGCTTGTTTCCGCGGTTATGGACGGACTGCCATTGGGCTTCGTCGCCGCTGGCGAGCGTTTCCGGCTAAGGTTTTCCGGCTCGTGGAAGGTCAAGCGAGCAAGCCGGAAAATAGCGAAATCAGCACTTGCTTTCCGACATAAAACGAAACATGCACATAATATTTAACGGATAGCAGGATAAGTGTTTCCGCCCCATGCATTATCGTTTCATTCCTAGCTACTTAAGAATTTAGTCTTATTACAAACCCTTGCTGGGGCCAAAATGATGCAACTTTTTCAATGTTTCAAACAGGAACTCTACTCGGAGTCCTCCTCTTCAGATTGCTGGTAGCTGGAGCCGTCGTCACTGCCACCAGATCCGGCTTCAGAGTCGTCTCCAGAGTTTTCTCCGGAGAGCTCGCTGCTGGACCCGGATCCTTCCCCATAATACTCTGGCTCGCCCGCTTCCTCCTCCGCGTCGGAAAAACCTTCGGGCAGATTGTGCTGCTTGTACCAGAACGAGTGATCCACTCGCCTGACAAACAGCTCTTCATAGCCTTCAGTTTCCGCGAGGAGGGCGCTCATGTCGGAACTCTCGGGGGCTCCGCGTGCAGCTTGCGCCAGGTTGAGTGAGGGGAAGAAAGCCTTGCAGGTGGCCAGGACTAAGGAGGCGGCTCCGCGCGCTGAAGACTTTTGCCAGTCCTTCATAAACTCCGGCACCTGTCGCATAAGTTTGGTCATCGTGTCGATGACACTGGTTTTGGCCTTCTTTAGCCGCAGAGCCGTGGCGATTCCGCGACAAGCTCCAAACAGCGCATCAATTGATTTCCGCGCTTCTTCGTACGCCTCCGTCCTCGTCAGATTTGAATCCTTTGTCCATTCAAAGCCAAGGCTCGCTGCGGAAGAAAGAGGATCGGTTCCGTCGAGAGAAAATATGCAAAGGTGGTCGGAGCAACGACGCGGAAACATGCTTACGGAAGATAAGTTTGTCAATGGCTCCCGCCTCCGCTTCCAGGGCTTTGTTCTTGGTAATTAGGGAGAGCGCGCGACCTTGGCTTTTCTCCAGCTTGTCGATCAGTTCCGCCTTCTCACGAGCATGCTTCTCGGAGAGCTCCTTCCTCGCCTCAGTCTCTTTGCTTGAAGATTCTTTCATGAAGTTTTGGAGGGACTCGTTCTCCGCCTCAAGCACCTTGACCTTGGCGGATAGTTCATCAAGCGAGGAATGCTTGGCAGTTTCTTCTGAAAGCAGAATTGAACATGTTATGCACCCTGAACAACTGTCAGCACAAGTGAATACCCGGATCTCGTACCTTGAAGTCGGGTCTCAAGCAGCTGGATAGCCTTCTGGCTATTTTCCGCGTGTTCGCGCAGTCCCTCGATCTCCTTGATTTGCTCCAGCACGTGAATGCGCAAATCTTCGTGCAATTTCCGCGTGGGTGAGAAGCAGCAGAGAGTTAGTCGGATATTAAAATCTGGGGGCTGGCGAAGATTTCAGACTTGGCGAAGATTTCAAATTTCCGCCTAACAGTACATTTTTGAGAAAGCATTTGCTAATACATTTTACTCGAAACTATATCACCCAATGCTTGGGGGCTAGTATTACCTGCCGCACTTCCTTGTGCTTGGCGAAAAATTCCTTCAGGCTATCCTCCAGTTCCGCGAGATAACCCACTTCCTCCTCCGGTTTCCCCCATACCTTGTTCAGCATGGCGGAAACTTCCGCGTGACGCTCTGCAAGGGTAAGTTTTCGGAGGGACGGAGTTGGCTCGAGGCTGACGCGGGTCGCATTGGTAACTTGGAGGAGCTTGGCCTTTTGCTCTTGCTCCTCATCAGTAGGTCCCGCGAAAGCGGAACTTGGTTGATCTGGTGGAGGCATGGGAGAGGGGGTCCCACGGGTGGAGTCGCCATGGTGGGCAGGGTCTTCCGAAGGTCGTCAAGGTCAATGATGTCCTTCGGATCCGGCTTGCTGGCAGATGAAGCTTTAGGTGGAACTTCCACCTCAGGAGTGATAGGGAAGGAAGCCGGAGATGGTTTGGCCTTCTTCTTGATGACCCTTGGGGCCTTGGGAGGCTGGCTTCCGGAGCTTCAGGAAAAACATACAAATATAAGAACAAGTGTTAACCAGAACTTGGGTCTAGGAAGAAGACGCTTACCCGGAAGGCTTGAAAAAGTGTTGGATGGCAGGCTGCCCTTTGTTGCTGGTATTGATCAGCGCGAGGCGCTTCTTTTCCGCCTCAGCTTTCCGGGTAGCCGCGATGCTGAGAGTTTCGCGGGGGCGTTTCGCGTAAGGGCTGGAAGGGGCTGGTTTCTTCCTCTTCGCGGGACGTGGAGCTTCAGGAGCTTCCGCTTCTGACGTGGCTTCCGGATCCGTGAGGCCGATGGATGGGACTCGGAGGAGAGTTCCGAGCTCATTTTCCTCAAGCGCCTCGAGCTAGTTCAAAGTTACACTTAGCCAAAAGTTTGAAGAAAAGCGATAAACCAAAGTCAAGACGACGTACCGCAGTTCCGGATCCTTCCGTGTGGATGTCTTTGTTGCATACGTGAACGTGGAGTTCACGTGGGATCTTGATGAGGACCCGGATCCTTTTGTCGATGGCGTCGGCGGAGAGGTTATCCTTGGTGGCGCGCATCGGATCGTCGCGCCCTGTGTATTCAAACATCAGGCGGTCCCGATGTTGCAGCGGCTGGATCCGCTTCGTAAACCACGAGAGGGTTAGGTCTTTTCCCGTTAGCCCCTCCTCCGTAAGCTTGCAGATCCGCCTGACAGCGCGGGTCAGCTGAGGCGAGTCGGAGAAGTGGGGGCAGTGCGACCAAGACGGAAGCTCGGTGGCGGGGCAGTTCTTGAAAGGTGGTAGCTTCTTGTCGCTCGCAGGGTCGGAGACGTCCTTCGATAGAAGAAGCCCCAGAGACCAGTATCTCGCGGATTCGTGGCGGTCGGTGGGGGGGGGGTAAATGCGGCCTGGGCGGATGATGAAGGTGATGGATCCGCAAGTCGCCAATTCGGAAGTTTGGCGGATCTTCTCCTTCTTGACAGAAAAGTAGTATTGGAAGAGAGAGAGCTCTGGGGTTACCCGGAGGTAGCCTTCGCAGAGAGCAACGTGGTTGCTGATGGCGAGCACGCTGTTCGGAGATATGTTGTGAGGTTGGAGTCCGTATGTCTTCAGAATCTCCTGGAAGAAATATGAAGGCGGAAACGAAAATCCGCGCTCCACCAGTGCCTTCGTCAGCACCATCTCGTTGTCCCTTGGAGCCGGAGCTGGTTCATTTGGAACTGTTCTCCAGCTTCCGGGTTGCAGGAAGCCCTCTGACTCGAGATTTCTTAACTCCATCTCGGTGGTGGTACAGGGCCACCACTTCCCCTTAGCTTCGGAGTCGCGCTTCCGAGCTTTTGATTTCTTGGCAGCCTCTTCTGTTTGCTGCTCCGTCTGGCCCGCCTCGGATGTTTTCTCCGGGTGAGCAGAGGTCCCCTCAGTCTCCTTGCCGGAATCCTTTGTAGGATCCAGCCTGATGGGAACAAAGGGAGGAGGGGCGGAGGAAAGGGGCGTCGCCATGATCGGTTCCGAGCTCGGAGGCGGAGTCGTCGAAGACATCTGAAGAAAAAAAAAAAAAAAAAAAAAGAAAAAAAAAAGGTTGGCGGAAACTTTCCTTAGTCGGATCTCAATTCGTCTTCCCCAAGTTCATCCCTACCAACTACGGCGCGAAGTTTGAGCTCGAGGATTTACCGTAATGGCGCGTGCGGTGGTCGGGGTTGCCGGCGACGAGTTTTTCCGCGCGGTGGTTCGCCGGAGTTAAGAACACGAAGAACACTGCGGCGGAGGGCTTGCTCCGGCGATGCTCCGGCGACTTTCCGGCAGGTTCCGGCGCGGCGGAGAAGAGGCTCGCGGGCGGCGCTCGGAGGAGAGGTGAAAAGGGGGTGAATGGGGTGAGAAGGGGTCGACGGCTGATATTTATAGGCTGAGGGGATAAGATTCGTGTTCCGCATCCTGTGGTCGGAACGCAAGCGTCGCGCCGTTGGATGCGTGACACGTGTCCCAAACCCTAGCGGTAAAAATGGCTAGAGATAAGTTACCGCGCAAATCGCGCGAAAATAGCGCCAGAATTGGCGGAACCGTTTGAGTCTTTTAAGATTCCGGGTGATTGCGTGAAGATAAGTTGGCTCTTGTTCGCAAGGTGGAGTAACCCGGAAATGTTCTTTGGAACGTCGATGGATGAAGTCCCGCAGGATGAGAGCATTTTCCGGCTATAAGTTGGAAAAAGAAGAAAATGCAAAGTTTGAGCTCTTCAAGTTTCTCCGCGTTGCCGACGATGCCGGAAACCTAAGAAACAAGCATGGCGGAAACTGCTGGCGAAACTCGGAGAACTCTGGGGGCTACTGTTGTGGGTATACTTCATGGGTGTACCATCGACAGTGCCTAGATCCGGCAAGCCCGGGTGGCCCACAGACGGTGATGAGGCATGTGGCCCATCGGGCGGCCCAGTTGCTGTTGATCGTGAAGGAAGAAGTCCAGCCCAGGATCAGCAGGCCGGATCCGCACCGACCTAGGAGTGACCCGGATCCAGGGAGGCCCATGAGGAACCCGGATCCAGTACGACATGTATGGAAGGCGGATCCGTGACGTGCACGGCAAGATATTGTACCGTAGTTAGGCTATCTGTAATCCGGCTAGGACTCTCCATGTAAACCCTAGATCCGTGCGCCTTTATAAGCCGGATCCCGGGAGCCCTAGAGGCACAACCACAACTCATTGTAACAACGCGAAAGCGCCCAGATAATTCCAGACAAGCAGCAGTAGGCCCTGTCATCGTGCAGGTGTTCCGAAGCTGGGTAACTCGCGTACCACCGTCCCGAGAGCACTCCGCCCTATGGCCCCTACTTCTTCTCCCCCTCGTGAGGATCCCTCCTCCGGGGTACCGTCGATTAGGCAACGACAGTAGGTGGTCTTTACGGCGATGAAATGGGCTACTTTGGTCAGTCTATCGACAACTACCCATATTGAATCATTGCCTTTGCTGGATTTGGGCAAACCTGTGATAAAGTCCATTCCTACGGAGTCCCACTTCCATTCGGGAATCTGCAGTGGTTGTAGCAGTCCTGCGGGTTGTTGATGTTCTGCCTTGACTCTCTGACATATATCACACTTGGCGATGTAGCTTCCGATCTCTCGCTTCATTCCATGCCACCAGAACTGTTCCTTCAGGTCTTGATACATCTTGGTACCTCCGGGGTGGATTGAGTAAAGAGTGTCATGGGCTTCTTTCAGGATGACTTGCTTCAAGTCAGAGTCCGATGGTACACAAAGGCGTTCCTTGTACCAAAGTACTCCGGCTTCATCTACGGTGAATCCCGGTGCTTTGCCTGCGGCTATCTGGGTCTTGATTCCGTCGATGCTAGCGTTTCCTTTCTGGGCTTCCTTAATCTGGCTGATCAAGGTGGGTTGAAGCTCTATGCTGGCTAGAAATCCTTCACTAACGAGTCCAAGCCTAAACTGTTCAAACTCTTGAAACAGGCTGGGTTGCTCGATTGCGATCATGGAATTCAACTGACACGGCAGTCTGCTCAAAGCATCCACTACCACATTGCCCTTGCCGGGGTGGTAGTGAATCTCCATGTCGTAATCCTTGATCAATTCGATCCATCGACGTTGTCTCATATTCAGCTATTTCTGGGTGAAGATATATTTCAGGCTCTTATGGTCGGAGTAGATCTCGCAGCGATTACCCATGAGGTAATGACGCCAAACTTTCAAGGCTAGGACAACGGCTGCAAGCTCGAGGTCATGGGTGGGGTAGTTCTACTCATGTTGCTTCAGCTGTCTTGAAAGGTATGAAATCACTTTGCCTTCTTGCATCAAGACACATCCAAGACCAATCTTGGAGGCGTCGCAATAGACGTCAAAGGGCTTGGTGATATCCGGCATGATCAGGATTGGGGCTGAGGTCAGTCTACTCTTGAGTTGTTGGAAACTCTCTTCACATTTGTCAGTCCAATCGAACTCCTTGTCCTTCTTCAACAGTTGGGTCATTGGTCGAGCGATGCTCGAAAAGCATTCTACAAATCTGCGATAATATCCGGCTAATCCAAGAAAAGCGCGGACCTCGGTTTGGGTGGTTGGGGCTTGCCATTCCATAACAGTTTTAATCTTGGCGGGATCTACGGCAATTCCTCCTGCAGACAAGATGTGTCCCAGGAATCCGACTTCTTTCAGCCAAAACTCACATTTGCTGAACTTGGCATACAATTGGTGGTGTCTAAGGGTTTCTAGGACAGTCTCCAAATGCTGTTCATGTTCCTCTTCGGACTTGGAGTAGATAAGAATGTCGTCGATGAAGACAACGACAAACTTGTCCAAAAAGTTCATGAAGATCTTATTCATGAGGTTCATGAAATAAGCGGGGGCATTGCTTAATCCAAACGACATGACGTTGTACTCATACAACCCATATCTGGTGGTAAAGGCAGTCTTTGGAATGTCGGTGGCTCGAATCTTCAGCTGATGATACCCAGTTCTAAGATCTATCTTGGAGAAAACTTTGGCTCCGGTCAACTGATCAAACAGGTCTTCTATCTTGGGTAGGGGGTATTTGTTTTTGATGGTGACATCGTTAAGCTTACGGTAGTCCGTACATAAACGATTGGCACCATCCTTCTTGTCCACAAATAAAACTGGTGATCTCCAGGGGGATGCACTCGGTCTAATCAAACCTTTGGCTAACATATCATCGATCTGCTTCTTCAGCTCCACAAGCTCTGTTGGGTTCATGCTATAGGCTCTCTGGGCTATAGGTCCAGTTCCGGGGATTAACTCGATGATGAACTCGATATCCCTATCCAGGGGCATACCGGGTAGATCATCCGGAAACACATCAGGGTATCAACAAACGACCCTGATCTGGTCCAGAGTTGGCTTGGCTACACTTGAGTTGCAGGTGAATTTTCTGGGTAGTCTTTCAGACACATGTTCTACTAGGATACCGGTGCTGCTAGTCATGGTGATAGCTTTCTTGGCACAATCAATCAAACCATGGTGTTTTGACATCCAGTCCATTCCTAGTACGACTTCCAAACCTTTGGTTCCCAGAATTATCAGATTGGCATAGAAATCTACTTCATGGATTTTGATGGGTACATTTTTGCAAAATTTTCTGGCTTTGGTGGTTGATCTGGGAATTTGAACTATCATAACATGCTTCAAACTGATAGGTTGAATTTTACTTGTTGATGCAAAGTCTTCGGTGACAAAAGAATGAGATGCTCCGGAATCAAACAACACTCTTGTCACATCCCGAAATTTTCAAAATTTTGGAAATGTGAAATAAAAATAAAATTAATGCTTGATTGCTTGAACTTGATTGAAAATTCACAAAGAATTAAAACCTTTTGAAGTTATTTAAAAGTATTTTCCAAAATAAGGTTTGCAAAGACTTTTGGTTTCAAAATATTTTCAAAACAAAACATATCTTTGTTTTCAAAAGATTTTTCAACAATGCTCTATTTTGTTCGGAGGTTTTGAAGCTTATAAAATATTTTATTTGAGAAAACATTAAATCCTAAAAAGACACTGTAGCCACATAGACATGTATTTGAAATTTTTGGTTTTATAAAGTTTATGTTTTGGTTCCAAATTTAGTCTCATAGTGAAGAATTTTTCATAACGAATCCAACGATACCTCACTTGTATTTTTCCGATTTTATTTGAGCCCCAAAGTGTATTTCCAATTTCAGTATTAAAAAAAACAGTATCGGGCCGGCCAGCCGAGCCGACCGGCCCAGCAGCCGACCCAGCGCCAGCTCGCCCCGCGCCCAGGCCACCCCGTGGACGCACCGTCCCAGGCCGCCCTGGCCCAGCTCGCCCTGCCCCCTTTTCTTCTTTTTCCTTCCCAGCCCAACCAGCCTCCCTTTCATTTTCTTTTTCTGGGCCGAATTGTCTGGGCGCTTCACGTAACTGATTCTGCAAATTTTAGTCCCACCTCGCCACTTTACGCAATTTCTCTCCAGCCTAAAGACTATAAAAAGGGACCCCGTGGAAACCCCAAAACTACACCCAGCGCCCGACGCCTCCTCTCTTTCCGCACGCAGCACGGGCAGCGGCGCATCGCTGCAGCTTCTCTGGCGACATAGTCGTTTGCGAGGCACACACCGACACTATTTGGGAAACGTCGCATTTCGACGCATCTCTTGCCGGGTAATAATTATATTTCCGCTTTTTTACGTAGACTGTTGTACTTAACTTCGCAATTTTATTTTTTTAATCTACATTTCCGTTTGGAATAGTGGTTCTTTTGTTAAGTTTGTAATTAGATTCTCTACAACTTTCGCGTAGGAAGTTTTTCCATCCGAGCAACTTGTTCGGACAATTTTTCGTACACCATTAGAACTATAACCACTTCTGTCTAATTTTGTAAAACTCATATCTTAAGTTTTATCCGTCGGATTTCGACAAACCTTATACCATTGGAATCAGCCCACAACATCGTCTATAAAATAAATCCTACCAACTTTTTCCGAGAGATTCTTCTGGCGATACGCTTGTAATAGAATTCTCTACAACTTCCGTGTAGAAAGTTCTTCCATCCGGAAAACTTCTTCTAATAACTTTTCGTGAAAAGTGTAGTACTATAACTGGTTTCGACATAGTTCGTTTAGCCAAAATGATCCTTATGATCATACCCATCTTCTAGGACCAGTTATAATTTTTTAACATGTTCACAGATAATGCATAGCTTACCCCTGATTGTCTAGTTCATATTATTCAAATAACAATTGAGTTATTTGAGTAAAGTGTGACATGTCCTATTTTAGATTTTACCTTGCTCTAGTGGAGTGGAGATGCTCTACCCCATATCACATGTGTTGAACTCTTGTTACACATGAGGCTCCGCGAACCAAATTCCAATATCATTCCTATCCAACCTCAGGTCATTCATTCCTTCCACTTAGTTCAAACTATTCGAATTTCAAATGAGTTATTTGAGTAGTTCACTATATCATTATTTCATATCCAATGCTATGCGTAACCTTGTGCTACTATGATAAATGTTGTCACACTATGTCAATTGCATAAGCCTTGTTTTACAGCATTCCATCCAATAGCCTTTCAAATATTTGAATCACTTTGCAAATATTCAAATTCAAATATGAGAATTTGAGTATATATCCATTATCGATTTCTAAAAGCCTTTCTCAACATGATTATTTTGAGAAGGTGAAACTTATGATCACATCCACACCAATACCACTAGGCGATTTACCTTGAACCAATATCCTTACTACATTAAACCTCTCCATCTAGTTCACATATATTCATTTGAGTTATTTCAGTAAATGGTAATGTATCTCAATTAGGTATGCCTTGGATACTTGTGTGTGATACACTCCACCTCATATCACACGTATCATGAGTCCAAACAGTCACCATCCTTCTAAATATCTTTCATACAAATTTCACCGCATGCACACTTATTCTTATTGGTTTATATTGAACTATTCAATTTACAAATGAGTTAATTGAGTAATTCAATATATCACAAATCCATACCCAAACCTATGTGTAACCCATACTATCTTAGTAAGTGTTGTCACACTTTACTAAATGATATTTTGAGTTGCGCCATTTTGAGACTCATGTGATTTATCTCATGGATCATTCCAATTTTTCCCATTCATGAGTAGCGAACAACAATTGACCATGGCTTCTTGTCAATCATTTTCTTCTGAGTACTTAACTTGGATAATCATTTTCTTTCCAAGTATTTGACACATTCATTCAATATCTTCGAGTCATATCTTGCAAGCCAGACCTCATACCACACCTTAGTACCATAGAGCGATTTCCGATTGTCGTCTTGGTTTGATTTTATTATTGTAGAATGGTGTGTTTATGTTGTGCTATATTCTATGTTATAGTTTGTACGGAGAGGCACGTATTTTGATTAAGAGAAGTGAACGCGCTTCGACTACCAAAAAGGCAAGTGACACTCAAATTCTACTTATTTTAATTATGCATTAGTGTTTTGAAACTAGCATGCATGGTAGGATTTTGTTTTCAAAGTAAAGTATTATGCTATGCTTAGCAAACCCTAGTAGTGTGTAGCTACTCCTGAACCCATTGCTAGGATACCTTAATTTTTGCTTTGCAACATCAAATACCAAATGCTGTTTCGTTATTGGTTGTGAGTGTTTGAAAATTTAAAATTAACAACCCTAATGAAACACCTGGGTGGATTGGTTGATGGTGGGCGGCTGCTCAGGTCCACGCCCCTAGTAGGCTGAAGTGGTGAAGTCCACGCCCCTAGTTGGCTGAAGTGGTGAATCCCTGAGAGTTCGCATGTTGTAGAGTGGTCGCTTTTGACTGCACACCTGGTTTTCACCAGGGGATCGTGTGGGGGTTTACTACCTATGAGGGGTTTAAACTTGTGAGTTCCACTTGTGGTTGGCCACCCAGGATTAAAGAGATTACCATGTCGTCCATGTTTTAGTTAGCTTCCAGTGCAGCCTTATGGTATTATGGGCTCTGCCGGGATTAAGTAAGTTGTGAGGTTTCAACTTGTGGCTAGACAGTGGGTGGAGGCGACGGCCAAGGGAACGAGTCTAGTTTGTATGGTTGAATTCTTCTTCTGAAAGATCTTGTCTCATTCTTCTCTTGGGAAGGTGGGTCGTAAGGTGAAAGTGCACAACCTCTCGAGAGTTAAACCTAAGATCTTAGCCGTGTCCCCGGTTACGGACAATTTGAGCTTCTAGACAAGGAATGTACGGAAGAATCTCATCATTGTTTTCTGAATGTATTTAAAATTTTGTCAACTTTGAGAAAACTCACGGGAGATGTAACCATGTGATTATTCTAAAACCCATGAAGGATTTAACCATGGTGTGATTTCATAATGTCATTCAAAGATTTTTCAAAAATGTTTTGTTTTAAATAAAATGTAGGATAAAATTGGCTTTGTGCAAATTTGCCTAAACTCCACTTGCCAAATATCATGTAGATAGTCATGCCCAAAACAGCCACCATATAAGTGTCATTTGCCAGTACATCATTGTACTGACCTCCATTCGTGGGGCTGCATATTCAAACGTGCAGGTTATTCTGAAGACGGGTACTAGTAGGATCTCGAGTCTACATTCCAACATGTTTGCCTGTGGCGCATGGAGATGATGGAGGCTCATTGAAGTTTATTTCCGCTGTGTTTGCTTTGGATTTTTATATTTGAGCTAGTCCAAGTGACTATGCAATTTGTAAGACTTTATTTTATCTCCCGTGGATCTACGTTGTAGTAATTTGATACTATTGCAATGATTACTATATTTTGTAATGTGTGTGCTATCAGTGATCCCGGGAATAGCACTATACACAGGTATCTTGCCTTTATTTAAAGGTAGGGTGCTACAACTCTGGCAGGGATGGAGTTGACAGAAAACATACCCAGTACCACATCAGGTGCTTCCTGGGCTTCTTCGGCGTTCATGTGGAAGAGACGGCCGTTGCGGTTGTTGGGGTTGTTGGGGATGAACTTCTTGCCGGTGGAGACACGGCGTTGCTGCTGAGCAGGTGCAGCGGTGTTGCCTGCGATCTTGGCGAGCCTCTTGGGACACTCGTTGGAGTAGTGTCCCACTACACCACACTCATAGCAAGTGATGGTGGACTTGTCCTTGGGGGCGATGGGGATGGCGTTGCTTCCGGTTCTGGGGGCGGTGTTGGTGTTGTTGTTGTTGTTGTTGTTGGGGGATCTGGGCGGAGCGCGGTTGAAGTTGTTGTTGTTGTTGTTGTTGTAGTTGTTGTTGTTGTGGCCTCCTGGCCTGGAGTTTCCTCCACTCTGGTTCTGATAACCGGGGCGCGAAGTCTGCATCTGGGGTTTGTTGTTGTTTCTCGGAGCGAAACCTCCGCTTGAGCTGGGGCGATAGTTCGGGGCATTGCTGGGCCCACTCTGGTGCATCATGCGGCGCTTGCGATTCTCATTGGCTTGGTTCAACTTGCCCTCCATCTGGATGGCGGAGTCTACTAGGGCTTCAAGGTCGGCGAAGGGGATATTGACGAGGACAGTCTGCATCTCATCATGCAGTCCATTCAGGAATCTCTCATGCCTCTTCTCGGTGGTGTCGGTCTCGTCGGGGGTGTACCTTGACAAGGTAAGGAACCTGTCGCGGTATTCTACCACCGTCATCCGTCCTTGCTTGAGTTCACGAAACTCGTCCCTCATCTTCTTGATAAGACCCGGGGGCACATGGTACTTGCTAAACTTGAGCTTGAAATCTGCCCAAGTCATGAATTGGCCTCCGTTCATGGCACGGGTGCTAGTCCACCAGGCTCTGGCTGGTCCGGCAAGATATTGGGTTGCGAACAAGACCATCTCGTTGGCTTCCACTCCAGCTACTTCCAGGTTGTTCTCCATAGTCTGGAGCCAGTCGTCGGCGTCGAGGGGTTCTTTAGTCTTGTTAAACACCGGAGGGTTGGTGTTCTGGAAGTTCTTGAGCTTGGATCCGGGGTGGTCATGATTTCCATGGCATTGGTTGGCAAGGTTCTGCAGGGCTGCGATGTTGGCTTGGCGTTCAGCTCTTTCAGTCTCCCTGTCAGCCAACAGGGTTTGCAGCAGTTGCATCATGGCATCGTTGTTGTTGCGATTGGGAGGGGCCATCTGAACATAGAGAAGATAACGAGATAAGAGGGAAATTCCTATGGTTTATTTTGATTAAGTTCATAAAATTTGAAACTTGAAGTCTTTTCATGACAAACACAAACATTCATTCATTCCTTCAACATCACACACTACAAACTAACACTTAACACTTCCCATGGTTTTAAGAACCATTCTCATGCTACGATACAACGGATGGGATACAACTCACACCTACATAAGTGATCAGGTGCAACTACTCCTCGTCATCGACGTCTATCGGGACGAAGTCGTCAGGTCATGCCTCCAGGAACTCGTAGCCCTCCTCCTCAGTGAACTCGTCCTCCTCAAAGTCGTCGTCGTCGCTCAGGAAGGCTCCTCCTCCCTGAAGGTCGATACCTCCATCGTCTTCCTCCATCTCTCTCAGCTGGTCCTCCTGGGCCTTGACAGTGGCCTCAAGAGATGCTATCTTGGCGCGAAGGCGCATGATAGTAGCGTCCCTCTTGGCACGCTGCTGGCGGAGTGTCTTGCGGTCCTTGGCGAGCATCTTGATCGCCTCACCCTGCTCGGTGATGTGAGCGTGGGTCTGGTTCGCGTAAACGCGGGAGGCGTCCAGATCCTTCTGAGTCTCGTACAGCATGAAGTCGAGGTGCTCGGCGTGGTGCCTCAGCTCGGGGTGGGACTGCAGCTCCATGGGCACTCCCATGGCATCACGCCTCACGAGATGCGCGAAGCGGGATGCGAGGATGCGCACCACATTCTGTCCACAGAGACGCGCAAGTGCCTCCTGAAGGCCACGTGCGAGTCCATCGAGCCAGTTGCTCTCGCGGAAGGAGAAGAGGATCCTCTCCGAGGTGGGAGGCTCCATCTTGCCCCTCAAGTCAGCAGTGATGATCCACTGCAACTCTCCTCCAGGCTGGTCGTCCACCTGGATCCCATGGAACTCGGGGTGTGGGCGGCCAAGGAAGTCCGAGAGGGCGTTGAGGTCGTGCTCGAAGATCAAGCTTCCACCATTCCCAAGCTGGTAGAACTTGGTGTTGATGGGTTCATTCGGCTCCATCTGAAAGCGAAATGGATGAGTAAGTTAGAGAGTGAACAAGTGTGGCAAAATTTTAAGTAGATTCAAATAAGGAAGAACATGATTCACCAAATTTTGAAAAAGTCTCAAAGGCAAGAGTGTAAGTAATTTTTCACAAATATTCTCTTCATTTGATTTCAAAGTTAAGTTTTTTCTGAACGTCCATTCTAACTAGGGTCTTCTAAGGTCAAACAATGGCTCTGATACCAACTTGTCAACACCCGGATTTTTAAGTCTGAATGCCTATTATGTCATTCATCGCAATCCCATGAATATTGTTGTTGCGAGGCATAATAGTTAAGTATCATCATCATCATTCATTACAACCCATATTGTCTAACCTTATACCATTGGAATCAGCCCACAACATCGTCTATAAAATAAATCCTACCAACTTTTTCCGAGAGATTCTTCTGGCGATACGCTTGTAATAGAATTCTCTACAACTTCCGTGTAGAAAGTTCTTCCATCCGGAAAACTTCTTCTAATAACTTTTCGTGAAAAGTGTAGTACTATAACTGGTTTCGACATAGTTCGTTTAGCCAAAATGATCCTTATGATCATACCCATCTTCTAGGACCAGTTATAATTTTTTAACATGTTCACAGATAATGCATAGCTTACCCCTGATTGTCTAGTTCATATTATTCAAATAACAATTGAGTTATTTGAGTAAAGTGTGACATGTCCTATTTTAGATTTTACCTTGCTCTAGTGGAGTGGAGATGCTCTACCCCATATCACATGTGTTGAACTCTTGTTACACATGAGGCTCCGCGAACCAAATTCCAATATCATTCCTATCCAACCTCAGGTCATTCATTCCTTCCACTTAGTTCAAACTATTCGAATTTCAAATGAGTTATTTGAGTAGTTCACTATATCATTATTTCATATCCAATGCTATGCGTAACCTTGTGCTACTATGATAAATGTTGTCACACTATGTCAATTGCATAAGCCTTGTTTTACAGCATTCCATCCAATAGCCTTTCAAATATTTGAATCACTTTGCAAATATTCAAATTCAAATATGAGAATTTGAGTATATATCCATTATCGATTTCTAAAAGCCTTTCTCAACATGATTATTTTGAGAAGGTGAAACTTATGATCACATCCACACCAATACCACTAGGCGATTTACCTTGAACCAATATCCTTACTACATTAAACCTCTCCATCTAGTTCACATATATTCATTTGAGTTATTTCAGTAAATGGTAATGTATCTCAATTAGGTATGCCTTGGATACTTGTGTGTGATACACTCCACCTCATATCACACGTATCATGAGTCCAAACAGTCACCATCCTTCTAAATATCTTTCATACAAATTTCACCGCATGCACACTTATTCTTATTGGTTTATATTGAACTATTCAATTTACAAATGAGTTAATTGAGTAATTCAATATATCACAAATCCATACCCAAACCTATGTGTAACCCATACTATCTTAGTAAGTGTTGTCACACTTTACTAAATGATATTTTGAGTTGCGCCATTTTG